>NC_071625.1:25420000-26830000 GCF_014839835.1 Dryobates pubescens | reverse complement strand
ACAGCAAACTCCTGGCCAAGCTGTCAGGCCCTGGCTTGGACAGCAGCACTCTGAGCTGGGTTAGGAACTGGCTGGAGGCTGAGCCCAGAGAGTGGTGGTGAATGGTGCCACAGCCAGCTGGCAGCCAGGCACTAGTGGTGTGCCCCAGGGATCAGTGCTGGGCCCCAGCCTGTTCAATATCATTATTGATGATCTGGATGAGGGGATTGAATCAGTCATCAGTAAGTTTGGGGCAGGAGTTGATCTGTTAGAGGGTAGAAGAGCTCTGCAGAAGGACCTTGACAGGCTGGACAGATGGGCAGAGTCCCAGAGCATGAGACTGAACACATCCAAGTGCCAGGTTCTACACAGTGGCCACAGCAACCCCATGCAGAGCTACAGGCTGGGGTCAGAGTGGCTGGAGAGTGGCCAGGCAGAGAGGGACCTGGGGGTGCTGGTTGATGGTAGACTGAACATGAGCCAGCAGTGTGCCCAGGGGGCCAAGAAGGCCAATGGCATCCTGGCCTGTATCAGGAATGGTGTGGCCAGCAGGAGCAGGGAGGTCATTCTGCCCTGTACACTGCACTGGTTAGGCCACAACTTGAGTCCTGTGTCCAGTTCTGGACTCCTCACTTTAGGAAAGATGTTGAGATGCTGGAAGGTGTCCAGAGAAGGGCAACAAAGCTGGGGAGGGGTCTGCAGCACAGCTCTGTGAGGAGAGGCTGAGGGAGCTGGGGTTGCTTAGCCTGGAGAAGAGGAGGCTCAGGGGAGACCTTCTTGGTGTCTACAACTCCCTGAAGGGAGGTTGTAGCCAGGAGGGAGTTGGTCTCTTCTCCCAGGCAACCAGCACCAGAACAAGAGGACACAGTCTCAAGCTGTGGCAGGGGAGGTTTAGGCTGGATGTTGGGAAGAATTTCTTCCCAGACAGAGAGATTGGCCATTGGAATGTGCTACCCAGGGAGGTGGTGCAGTCACCATCCCTGGAGGTGTTTAGGAAGAGCCTGGATGAGGCACTTGGTGCCATGGTTTAGTTGCTTAGATGGTGTTGGGTGATAGGTTGGACTCCATGATCTCTGAGGTCTCTTCCAACCTGGTTAATTCTATTCTATTCTAACAGGAGACATGGAGTTGAACAGCAGCAGGTCTGTGGGAAGGGAAGGGCTCAAACCATGGGCTGAGGAGAAGATGCAGGCTGCTGCTGCTCCTGCGAGACCCCGCAACGTTCACCGCACTCCCTGTAGGCCGGGGAGAAGCAGCTCTGGGGTTTGAGCTGATGCTCACAGTGTTCATCTGGATTTTGCTTAGATTGGCAGCAACACTTCAATGAACAGTTTGGTGAAGAAATAGACACTAAAGATAATGTTATTCCTGTGGTTTCCATGGCGATGGACATGCCTGATGGAACATATCCATCACATGTGCTCTGCAACCATCTGGTTTCCCAGTCCTCACTTCAGACCCTCTAGGAATGGAACCCAGGTAAACTTTAATCACATTGGTAATGGCTGTTTGTCCTCCCAGAAGTTTATTATTTAACACAATCTTGCAGCTGCCTCAGCACAAGGCCCAGAGGTCTTTTTGGGGCTTTATTGCCACTTTTAAGGAACAGTTTAAGAACTGTTATTGTGCTTCAGCTACAGATGCCACTGTTTCCTCTTGCTTGCTGAAACTCTGTTAGAATGACATCACATTAAGGGTTGGTTTTTTTTTCAGGTGGTATTGGTGTTGTTTTTTTTCTTCCTCCAGGCTCCCCAAAGGTCACAGTTATTTTTTTCCAAATGGCTCTGTCAGGCATAAAAATTAACCATACTTTGTGCTGCATTTTCTGTACTTGTAATGTATGTTTATGTTAAGAGTTGCTGTCAAAACAGGGATTAAAGATAAATGTAGCTAATTAAAAGAACATTTGCTTAGAGCTCCTGGTAATAGATACCTCATTGTGGGGTCCTGAGGTAAAGCTGACTTTTAACAACTGATTCAGTTCATGGGATCATGTTTGAACACTGCAGAAGGCTGTTTCAGTTTTCCAAATTGTGCATATTAGCCTGAGGACAATCAAGTTAGATCCTGCAGCTGGGGCAGGGCAGTCCCAGGCACTGATACAGGCTGGGCAGGGACTGGCTGGAGAGCAGCCCTGAGCAAAAGGCCTTGGGGGTGCTGGTGGAGGAGAAGCTCAACAGGAGCCAGCAGTGAGCACTTGCAGCCCAGAGAGCCAAGCAGAGCCTGGGCTGCAGCAAGAGAAGTGTGGCCAGCAGTACTCCACCTGGAGTACTGTGTCCAGTTCTGGAGCCTCTAGAAGAGGAAGGATCTGGAGGTGCTGGAAGGTGTCCAGAGAAGGGACCCTAATGGCTGGAGCTCTTCTCCTATGGAGACAGACTGAGGGAGTTGGGGCTGTTCAGTCTGGAGAAGAGAAGGCTCTGAGGAGACCTTCCTGTGGCCTTCCAGTATCTGCAGGGTGCTCCAAGAAAGCTGGGGAGGGACTTTTGAGGGTGTCAGGGAGTGATAGGACTGGGGGGGGATAGAACAAAACTAGAAATGGGGAGATTGAGATTGGATGTTAGGAGGAAGTTCTTCACCTTGAGGGTGGTGAGAGCCTGGCACAGGTTGCCCAGGGAGGTGGTGGAAGCCTCCTGCCTGGAGGTGTTTGCAGCCATGCTGGATGTCACTGTGAGCAACCTGCTGTAGTGTGAGGTGTCCCTGGCCATGGCAGGGGGTTGGAACTGGCTGATCCTTGAGGTCCCTTCCAACCCTGACAATTCTTTGGATCTGTAAGTCAATTGCAGAAGAGAGGTTAGGGTGCACACAGGCTGGCTGTGTAAAATGCTCTCCTTCACTCTGCTTCCTACACTTCATCATTTCAAATGATGCTTCGCAGCAGTATTTGTAAGTGAGAAGTTGTTTTGCAGAAGGAAAAAAGAGGGGGGGAAAAAAAGAGTCTGTGTGGCACTGGATGAGTCAATAAGTTGCAAAGTGTAGTGTAAGGTAAAGAAAAAAACCCAATGAAAAAGATGGCCTGTCAAATTAGGTGATTGTTTCTTTTTATCTTCCTTGACTTTACTAAGCAGCTGTGCCCACAACGCTGATTTCATTGCACACGACCTCTGTGTTACCCTAGGGACTCCAGTGCTGGGGAAGAGGTCAATGCCAACTGCAATTGCATCCATAAACTTCCAATGCCCAGGAATATCTGGGGCTTTATAAAAAGCAAGGAAAATAACAATGTAATTACGCAGTGCCTTTCACACCGAGGGGTTTCAAAGGGAGCTGCAAACTGGAGGCCCAATCTCTAGTTCTTGTGTCAACAAAACTCCCCTTGATTTTCAGCAGACTGATGCCAGAATAAAGAGGATGGAGGAAAGGTGTCAGGATTTGGCTCTACATACTGCATGCAGCAATCACTTCATCCACTCATAAAGTTCAGTCACTTCTTGGATGGGACCTGGCACTTGCTTATACGTGAGTGGTCTTGAACTGACCGAGTTTAAATGGAAGGCTAAACAACAAAACCCCCCAAAAGGAAGTTCTCTGGATAGGATTTTGGATTCCAGTGGAGTAAACCTTGATCAACTGAGAGAACTGGTTAGGAAAGACAGCTGGGGCTGAGTTGGTCAGAGTCTTCAAAGTGGAAGAGATTTGGACTTGGCCTCAGGTGAAAGATGCTGAGGAATATATCAAAATGTCATGAGCAGTGGGGAAAACCGTGGAGGGATGTTTCAGACCTGGCAGGAGGAATTACTGCCTCAGCAAGAATATAGGGAATAAATCAGGAGACTGCAGGAGCTGAAAAAAGGAAATCCTTGATGTAAAAGTCAGAAAGGGTGAGAATAAAGTGAGAGCTGACTGGTGTCAGACTGAGTTTGGCCTAGCAAGGAGCAACGAAAGAAAGCCCAGAGCGTGTCTGCTGTAGGTAATGAGGAGTGGGGCTTTTGTGCATGGAGAGCAGGATAAAAATGCTGCTGACTGTCAACCTGCAAACATAGTGTGATGAATCCTTTGCCCTAGCCTTCAGCAAGGATGAATAGAATAGAATAGAATAGAATAGAATAGAATAGAATAGAATAGAATAGAATAGAATAGAATAGAATAGAATAGAATAGAATGGAATGGAATGGAATGGAATAGCATAGCATAGCATAGCATAGCATAGCATAGCATAGCATAGAATAGAATAGAATAGACCAGCTTGGAAGAGACCTTCGAGATCATCGAGCCCAACCTCTCACCCAACACCATCTGGTCAGCTAAACCATGGCACCAAGCACCTCACGCAGTCTCTTCCTAAACACCTGCAGTGATGGTGACTCCACCACCTCCCTGGGCAGCACATCCCAATGGCCAATCTCTCCTTCTGGGAAGAAGTTTTTCCTAACATCCAGTCTAAACCTCCCCTGCCACAGCTTGAGACTGTGTCCTCTTGTTCTGGTGCTGGTTGCCTGCCTGGGAGAAGAGACCAAGCCCCACCTGGCTACAACCTCCCTTCAGGGAGTTGGAGAGAGCAAGGAGGTCTCCTCTGAGCCTCCTCTTCTCCAGACTAAGCAACCCCAGCTCCCTCAGCCTCACAGTATAACTAAGGTTGGAAGAGACCCCAAGGATCATCAAGTCCAACCTGTCCCAACAGACCTCATGACTAGACCATGGCACCAAGTGCCACATCCAATCCCCTCTTCAACACCTCCAGGGATGGTGACTCCACCACCTCCCTGGGCAGCACATTCCAATGGCCAATCTCTCTGTCTGGGAAGAACTTTCTCCTCACTTTGAGTCTAAACCTCCCCTGGCACAGCTTGAGACTGTGTCCCCTTGTTCTGGTGCTGGTTGCCTGGGAGAAGAGACCAACCTCTTCCTGTCTACAACCACCTTTCAGGTAGTTGTAGAGGGCAATGAGGTCACCCCTGAGCCTTCTCTTCTGCAGGCTAAGCAACCCCAGCTCCCTCAGCCTCTCCTCACAGGGCTGTGCTCCAGACCCCTCCCCAGCCTTGTTGCCCTTCTCTGGACACCTTCAAGTGTCTCAATGTCCTTCCTAAATTGAGGGGCCCAGAACTGGACACAGTGCTTCTCACAGTGCTTGTAAATGGGAAGGGATTGGTGAGAATGTGGCACCCAAGTGCAAATCCCAACTTAAAAGTTCGTGCTGAGTGGGACATGTTGCCTATCTCCATCCCAAAAGACTGAAGGATGCACTGGTGAGATCTGGAAGCTTCCTAGCCTGTTTGGGTAGAGGTAGCCAGGATACTGTGATACATGGGGGAGGGCAGCAGCAGGGTCTGTGGGAAGGGATCAAACCAATGCTGATTTTGTTTAGCACTTTCTCAGTGATGATTCAAATATGAATAGAGTCACAGAATCACAGTGTCACAGAATCACAGTATCACAGAATCACCAAGGTTGGAAGAGACCTCAAAGATCATCAAGTCCAACCTGTCACCACAGACCTCATGACTAAACCATGGCTCCAAGTGCCACATCCAATCCCCTCTTGAACACCTCCAGGGATGGGGACTCCACCACCTCCCTGGGCAGCACATCCCAATGGGGAACAACTCTCTCTGGGAAGAACTTTCTCCTCACCTCCAGCCTAAACCTTCCCTGGCACAGCTTGAGACTGTGTCCTCTTGTTCTGGTGCTGGTTGCCTGGGAGAAGAGACCAACTCCCTCCTGGCCGCAACCACCCTTCATATAGTTGTAGAAAGCAATGAGGTCTTCCTTGTGCCTCCTCCTTTCCAGGCCAAACAACCCCAGCTCCCTCAGCCTCTCCTCACAGGGCTGTGCTCAAGGCCTCTCCCCAGCCTTGTTGCCCTTCTCTGGACACCTTCAAGTGTCTCAATGTTCTTCTTAAACTGAGGGGTCCAGAACTGGACACAGGACTCAAGGTGTGGCCTAACCAGTGCTGAGCACAGGGCACAATGACTTCCCTGCTCCTGCTGGCCACACTATTCTTGATGCAGGCCAGGATGCCATTGGCCTTCTTGGCCCCCTGGGCACACTGCTGGCTCATGTTTAGGTGGCTGTCAATCAGCACCCCCAGGTCTCCTTCTGTTTGGCAGCTCTCCAGCCTCTCTGACTCCAGCCCATGCAAAAGGTACTGGTATGAAGGGTTTGGAGGCATTGCCACTACACTTCTTTTGGAGAGAGAATAGTCTAAAAGTGAAGAAACAAACCCAAGAATGCAATAAAATATAATAATAAAATGGATTATTACTATGCTAGAAGCTGAGAGCTCATTCATTACTTGTGGGTAAAGGATTGACCAAGGGCCACCAATGGGATGCAGCCATGAAAAGTCAAGTGTGGCCCCAGAATTTATCAGTGAAATTATTGCCAGTGAAGGCAAAAAGAAAAATACTAGTGTCACAGAGTCATAGATTGCATTGGGTTGGAAAGGACCCTCTAAGGTCACCTTGTCCCCCTTGACCCCCCTACAGTCAGCAGGGACACCTCCAGCTAGAGCTGGCTGCCAGTGTTACTGTGCAGCACTCCAGCTAGACCACTTCTCAGCAGCTGGCTTAAGAAAGGTCATTTCAGAGCAGATGCAGGCAAGAGATCAGGGAAGTTCAAACACAGAATCCTAGAACTGTTAGTGTTGGAAGGGACCTCAAGGATCATCCAGTTCCAACCCCCCTGCCATGGCCAGGGACACCTCACACTATAGCAGGTTGCTCAGAGCCACAGCCAGCCTGGCTGCAAAAACCTCCAGGCAGGAGGCTTCCACCACCTCCCTGGGCAACCTGTGCCAGGCTCTCACCACCCTCAAGGTGAAGAACTTCCTCCTAACATCCAATCTCAATCTCCCCATTTCTAGTTTTGACCTATTCCCCCAGTCCTATCACTCCCTGACACCCTCAGAAGTCCCTCCCCAGCTTTCTTGTGGCTCCCTTCAGATACTGAAAGGCCACAAGAAGGTCTCCTCAGAGCCTTCTCTTCTCCAGACCGAGTAGTCCCAACCCTCTCAGTCTGTCTCCATAGCAGAGCAGCTCCAGCCCTCTGCTCCTCCTCGTGGCCCTTCTCTGGACACCTTCCAGCACCTCCAGACCCTTCCTGTACTAGGGGCTCCAGAACTGGGCAAAGTTCTCCAGCTGGGGGTCTCACCTGAACAGAGTAAAGGTGGAGAAAAGTTCAAGAGTAGTATCTTTGTCCCCTTCAGGGCTTGTCTTGCCCAGCCTGGCAAAATGAAGACCAGGGGGAGGGCAGAGGGGAGAGCAGCAGGGAGAAAAGAGTCATTTAAGCTAAATTACAATGTTTTCACGTGTGCAGAGGGTGTAAAGTGAGAAGAAACAGCTCTAAGCTGGGAGTCAGAAGGCAGCTCCTCACTGTTGGAGCAAGTGGAGTTTTGTAATATTCTGCAGTTGAGTAAGAGAGGCCAAAGCCCAGCGACTTTTATGTCAGGACCCGAAGATTGTATGAAAGCAATTCTCCAAGGTGTTTGCCTGCAGTGACAGGGGAATCAACTTAATGGTGCAGAAAGGTCCTCGGAGCTCCTGACAGCCTCTGCAGCGAACACTGTTGCTGTAGAAGAGATTTGAGCAGAAATTAAGTGCAGTCCTGCTGAAATTGAAGTGGGAATTTAAGTTCCCCGCGAGTAATTAGCCTTGCTGTGTGTGGTCGGGACGGGGAAGAGGCATTTAATGGCTGGGAATATCAGTAGGTCTTTAAGTGGTGGAGGAGATTACAAGTGGTGAGGGTATTCATGTACTAATATTCACTGAAGTTCAAGGGCTATGTCATTTTGAACAGCACCTATTAGTGCAGTGTGGAGATGCTGGGTTTGCATTCCCACTGGTGACAAGAAAGAGGTTGGAAGAAGTTGTATGGTCTGCGAGAGGGTAGGGAGGCACTCCAGCAGGATCTGGGCAGGTTAGACCCATGGGCCAAGGCTAACTGTGTGAAGTTCAACAAGGCCAATGGCCAGCTCCTCCACCTGGGTCACAACAGCCCCAGACTTGGGAATGTGTGGTTGGAAAACTGCAGCTTGGAGAGGGTCCTGGGGGTGTTGGTTGACAGTCACTGAACGTGAGCCAGCAGTGCCCAGGTGGCCAAGAAAGCCAAAGGCATCCTGGCTTGGATCAGAAACGGTGGGCAGCAGGGACAGGAGGTGACCCTCCCCCTGTGCTCAGCACTGGGGAGGCCACACCTGGATTGTGTGTTCAGTTCTGGGCTCCTCACTCCAGGAAGGACATTGAGGGGCTGGAGAGTGTCCAGAGAAGAGCAATGAGGCTGGAGAAGGGCCTGGAGCAGCTGGGCTCTGAGGAGAGGCTGAGGGAGCTGGGGGTGTTCAGGCTGGAAAAGAGGAGGCTGAGGGGAGACCTCCTGGCTCTCTACAGCTCCCTGAAGGGAGGTTGGAGCGGGAGGGGACAGCCTCTGCTCCTCGGTGGCAAGAGACAGGAGCAGAGGAAATGGCTCCAGGCTGCACCAGGAGAGGTTCAGGCTGGATGCAAGGAAATATTTCTTCCCTGAAATTCTCAACCATTGGAATGTTCTGCCCAGGGCAGTGCTGGAGTCACCATCCCTGGGGGTGTTCAAGCAGCCTGTGGGCCTGATGCTAAGGGATATGGTTTAGTGCTGACCCTGCAGGGCTGGGTTGAGGGTTGGACTGGATGATCTTTGAGGTCTCCTCCAACTGGATGTTTTCTGTGATTCTGTAACTGCCTAAGCCTACCTGTCCCTGGCTGTCTCAGAGATCTGAAGGAACCAGAAGATAACAGAGCTTGTCCTTCATTTTGCAATAGAGAATGGCTTGTCTGTAGAGAGAGCTTTGGAAGCACAAACTGCTATCAAAGTAATCTACATGGTAGGATTAAAGAGACACACAGTGACATGGCTTGCACACAAAAAGGCACCAAGTATAGCCTGTAGTGATAGGACCAGGGGAATGCCTTCAAACTAGAGAAAGGGTGATTTAGATTTGATGTTAGGATTGAGTTCTGCACCATGAGGGTACTGGAACACTGGAACAGGTTGGCAGTTGGAGATATTCCCTGGAGATATTTAATACTGGGCTTGACAGGGCTCTGGGCAACCTGATCTAATGGGGGATGTCCCTGCTGACTGCAGAGGGGGTTGGACTGGATGGCCTTGGGAGGTCCCATTCTGTGATTCTGTGCAAAAGGGGAAATCAGGCTCCATTTCCCTAAAGACAGACACACTTGTCAGCAAAAATGAGTCAAACTGGAGAGCCTTCTTCATGGGTTGTCATAAAGTCTCAGTTTCAGCATGCAGCTTAAGCTGAGGTGGGGAGGAGGTATCTTGAACATCACGCTCTGAAACATTTCAAATGCAGGCAGAGGAGGGCTTCTCTTCCAGCACCAACACTGCTCAGCCTCTGAAATCTGTTGAGGATGGTTGTCTAACAGTATTCCAACAGGAAGGCCTCCGTGCTAGGCCTCTTTGCCTAAACTCCTGAAAAACCATTTTCAGAATGAATTATGTTAGATTGTGACTAATGGCATGCCATTAATTGTGGTCTAATTTTCACCATGTGGATAATATTTAACTGCACAGATTGTCACAGTGCAAATGAGAGGAAATGTTTTTCCAAGATGTCTCTCTCTGTCTAGATGTACATTGGGCTTGCTCTAATTATTTTCCCCCGCGCTAATGCACAACATTCCCAGGGCCCTGTCTTAGAAAGCATTTGCTGATAGGCAGGGCTGCATGAAGAGCAGTGTCACTGAGTTTTCTCCTCATTTCACACTCAGCTGAAGAAAGAAGTTGGAAGAAATTGTATGGGCTGCACACATCGATTTGTCTCTGCCTTTTCGTCTGTGCTGGACGCATGTCCAGTGCTTTTGTTTTCTGTGCTGTGATGCTCTAAATCTCCAAGGACTCTACAGCAACTGAGAGAAATTAACACTGGACAAAATAGATCCCAATTTGCCTCAAAATCACCCACCCCCCCCCCCCCCATTTCTTTCTCTTTGAAGTATGGGGTGCAGCGTGCTTCAGCTGTGAGCTCCCCCTCCCAACCCCCATGCGATGATGGCGGGCACGCCATCCGTCAGCAGCTGGCAGATGCTGCACAAGTCACTGCTCTACATTTAATCTCTTCCTGGAATCTTGGGAGAATAATGTTTGCATTGGCATCTCCCCAGAAAATCATCTTAAATGCAACTTGATTTTGTGTATTTTACCCAATTGTGTAATTGCATGGACAAGATGTGTAGATATTAAATGGCATGTGCTGCGCGGAGTTGTCCCAAGTACACTATTAACTGGTTTAAAACACATTTCTCCTGACATATGGTAACATAATGTGGCCAGCACACCTGTCTGGATAGAGAGAGAAAAAAAACCAACCCTGCAACAACAACAACAACAAGAAGACAAAGAAATAAAAAATGATCTGATTCTCCTTTTACTTCCACCTGGCAAATCAAGAGAGAATTCACCGATGGCTTCGTCCTTACACCAGTGTGAGTTCAGTGTGGAGAAATATCCTGCCTGTGGTCTTACCAAGGCAAGAGGAGTCTTTTTATGAGTCACAGATTACACTGGGTTGGAAGGGACACTCAAAGGTCATCTTGTCCAACCCCCATGCCCTCAGCAAGGGCACCTCTGACAACATCAGGCTGCATCTTAGCTCCCTCCCCCTCCAAAAAACAACCCAAACACGTCCCCCTAAGTAAAGGAAAAAAGTAATGCTGTGGGTCACATTGTTTAAAGATGATTTGTGAGGAGCTTGAAGATTACAAAATCTTAGCTGTATAGTTATGTCTAGTTGAGGATGTCCCTGCTTGCTGCAGAGGGGGCTGGACTAGATGAGCTTTAGAGGTCCCTTCCAACCCAGACCATTCTGTGATTCTGTGAGTCTGCGATCCTCTGGCTCTGTGATTCTGCGATTCTATGATTCTGTAATTCTATGACTCTGTGGTTTTATGACTCTGTGATTTTATGATTCTATGGTACTATGATTCTATGGGTCTGTGATTTAATGATTCTATGACTCTGTGATTCTATGGTTCACTTTGAGTCCTGTGTCCAGTTCTGGGCCCCTCAATTTAAGAAGGACATAGAGACTCTTGAATGTATCCAGAGAAGGGCAACGAGGCTGGGGAGAGGCCTTGAGCACAGCCCTGTGAGGAGAGGCTGAGGGAGCTGGGGTTGCTTAGCCTGGAGAAGAGGAGGCTCAGGGGAGACCTTCTTGCTCTCTACAACTCCCTGAAGGGAGGCTGTAGCCAGGTGGGGGTTGGTCTCTTCTCCCAGGCACCCAGCACCAGAACAAGAGGACACAGTCTCAAGCTGCACCAGGGAATGTTTAGGCTGGAGGTGAGGAGAAAGTTCTTCACAGAGAGAGTTGTTAGGCACTGGAATGTGCTGCCCAGGGAGATGATGGAGTCCCCATCCCTGGAGGTGTTCAAGAGGGGACTGGATGTGGCACTTGGAGCCATGATTTAGTAGTCATGAGGTCTTGGGGGATAGGTTGGACTTGATGATCTTTGAGGTCTCTTCCAACCTTGGTGATTCTGTGTTTCTGTGAAGTGTTTGGAAATGACCTTGTTTTCCATGTCTGAATCCACAGCCCAGACATCATCCTGGCATTCTGGCATAAACTCACATAATTTGTTAATTCCAATTATTATTATAGTAATAGTTTTATTATAGTATTATTATAGTAATAATAACAATAATATTGTTAAGCTATCATTTCAGATATTGAAAGGGCGAACTGATCACAACAGCATTGCTCTGATCCACCTTACAGGACTATGTTTGAATGTAAATAGAAGCAGAAAGGAGAAGACATAAACTAAGCTTCAGAAATACTTTTGAGCTTTGAGCTCATTGGAGTTTTTGTTTGGTTTTGTGTTTCTTCCCCAGGAAAAAAAAAAACAACCAAAAGAGAATTGCTGCATCCTCAAAACTTTTCAAGTTAATCTAGATGAGACCCTAGGAAGTACAGGAAGCAATCTTTCATTGGCAGGAAAAGGGCAAGATGGCTTTTCCTTTTCTTAATGATTAACTCTATTCTTTTGAGCAGTTCTGCCATCCAAGGGGCACCAAAGGCAGCAGCTGTGGTGAGTTACAGGATTCTGATGCCCACCTCATCTTCTGTCATTGTGCTGTTTCTCTAATGTGTAGTTCAGGAAAATGGAAAGGCATGAGAAATTGTTGCTTTAATGCTTTCTTCATGAAGGACTTACTGCTGCTGAGCTTCGAGAGGAGCATCCCCTGTGCTGCAGATGTTTTCTGTGGCCCCGATTCAATACAGCAATCCTGTGCAGGGAAGTGGTTAAGCCAGAGAATATCCCAACAACCTGAGGAGGAGAACATGACAAATTTGCAGTGCTAAAAAGATCTAAAACCACATGCTTTCATGTGACTTCTTTGACTGACATTCAGATTATCCAGGGAGGAATTGGAACAGGGTTAGCTGGGGGCCTGCATGGATGCAGGAGTTTTTATATAGATCTGATTTTTCCATTACCTATAAAGTGCTTCCAGTCTCAGACTAACTTCAGTTCAGGTTGTTCCAAACCTGACAATTATTTCTCCTCATCCAATCCTAAACCTCCAGTTTGTGGCTTTCCCTGAGACAGAAAATCACTGGCAAATAACCTGGGATGGCAGAACTGCTTACTTTGTGTCAGCCCATGCAGGTCCAAAAGGCAGGGCTGGGTGACAAGTTCTCTGGTGTCATGATTGTAACTCCAGAACCTATACACATAGCTATATTGTTGTTACAAAAAGGCTTATCAGGTTTTCTCTTTGCTCTTCTGAAACTCATTAGAGCAGGTGGGGGAGGAATTCTCCTTCTGTCCAGGTGAAAGCAGTTCTTTATGGTCACTTCTGCAGCGGATTGTGCCACAGATCTCGTGACACGGGTCTGTGGTGTGCCGCAATGGCTCAGGGAGGAGGACATGACACAGCTGAGAATCAGACCCCATGTTTTTCTGAGTACCTACTGCTGCCAGTGACTGCTTTGAAGGATGAAGTAGATGGGTTCATGTCCTCTCCATAACCTGCCTGTTGCTCTTTGATTGCTATCGTTGCAGACTATCTGAACCACACAATAGTCCCTCGCCTTGCCTTAAACAGGTCCCCATGCTCCTTCTGTTGCCTAGAGCTGATGCACTTACTTCTGCCAAGCTGGAAATCTGCTGGCACTGGTCTTGATCAGTCTTGATCAGTCATCACAGCCTTGATGGCTGACCTCTGTTCTGCTGCAAGCGCTGTTAGTTCATACGGGGTCCATATGGCAGTGTTCTCCCCCCCTCCTTTCCCCCTTCCCTTCTTCTGACTCTCTCAAGGGCTGGGGTTTTGTATGTCTTTTGCAGTGTCTCCCCACGAGTATTTCACTTCTGTTGGCACTTTCTGTAGCAGTATTAATAATGACATTTCCCTGGCACCAGGCCAGGGTATAAGTTTATGGAGTCATTTGGTAATAGAGCTGCAAGAGCTTAGCAAAAAAACCCCCAAACCCAACCAGCCCAGACCCCAGCAGGTGAACAAGCTTTCATGCCTCACTCCTTTAAAATAAAAGCTTTCCCCATCCTGCAGGCTTTGCAGAGGTTTTGCACCAGGCTTTCTTGGAGGCAAGAAGTGCATATTTCAAGCTGACAGGCCCAGGAGCCAGCGTTCTCCCGTGGCACTCCCCCCTCCAGCTGCAGGCCTCGGACCCCTGCTCCCCACCCCGAGCCACGCTCGGCGCAAGCGTGGAGCACGAAATTGCTGCTTTCCCCTTGCCCTCCACCTTCCAGCTGCAGATTCCCACCCTGGTTCCCTGCTTGGAGCAATGATTTAATAAATATATCTACAATAATCATCAGCGCCTCTGTCTGCTCTCCCCCTCCCAGCTGTGGCTTCCCACCCTTGCTTCTCTTCTCTGCCATGATTAGTCCATATGGTTAAAATAAAACTCAGCGGCTCCTTCTCCCTTCCTCCTTCCAGCTGTGGATTCCTCCCTGCCTCCACCTTACCCAGATTTTCAGCACTGGGGTGGAAGCATATTTCAGAGTAAAAGGGAACCTCTGGCAATGCCTCCCCTGCCTGCTGGCTGCTGGCTGCAGGCATTTCTCCACTGCACATCCAAGAGGGGGCTTGAGTATGAAGGCTGTGGAGCAGCCTGAATTCAGAGAGCAGGAGGAGTCCTCTGTGTTTGAATCTTCTGACAGTGTCTCAGCCATGAGGGGGAAAGATCCTGAAAGGCAACCAGCACCAGAACAAGAGGACACAGTCTCAAGCTGTGCCAGGGGAAGTTTAGGCTCAAAGTGAGGAGAAAGTTCTTCCCAGAGAGAGTTGTTAGCCATTGGAATGTGCTGCTCAGGGAGGTGATGGAGTCCCCATCCCTGGAGGTGTTCAAGAGGGGATTGGATGTGGCACTTGGTGCCATGGTTTAGTCATGAGGTCTGTGGTGACAGGTTGGACTCGATGATCTTTGAGGTCTCTTCCAACCTTGGTGATTCTGTGATACTGTGAGCTTGGTAACCTGGACTGCCCTCCTCTGTGTAAGAAGCAAAGGCTTTCCTGGTACCTCTTGGTCTGGCTGTGTGACAGAGTAGGTGAGGCTGGCCAGAATCAACCTCTGGTGCAAGCTTGTGCTCCAAGCAGGTTGCTCAGGGCAGTGTCCAGTCAGGTCTGAATATCTTGGGGGATGTTATAAGAGACAGTGTTGAAAACCCTCCTGAAAGCAATGTGCTCTTGTGGCCAAGAAGGCCAAGGGCATCCTGGGGTGGATTAGAAGGGCTGTGGTCAGTAGGTCCAGAGAGGTTCTCCTCCCACTCTGCTCTGCCCTGCTGAGGCCACATCTGAAATATTGTGTCCAGTTCTGGGCCTCTCAGTTCAGGAAGGACCTCAGGGAACTGCTTGAGAGAGTCCACTTTAGAGCCAAAAAAATGATGGAGTGGAACATCTTCCTTAGGAGGAGAGCCTGAGGGAGCCGAGGGCTCTGTAGCTTGGAGCAGAGGAGACTAAAGAGACTAAGACCTCATTCATGCTAATAAAGATGTGCAGGGTGAGTGCCCAGAGGCTGGAGCCAGGCTCTGCTGGGTGATGCCCAATGCCAGCACAAGGGGCACTGGTGGAAGCTGAGGCAGAGGAAGTGCCATGGAAACAGGAGGAAACAATTTTTTTCCCTGTGAGGGTGACAGAATACTGGAGCAGGCTGCCCAGGGGAGCTGTGGAGTCTCCTTCTCTGGAGTTATTCAAAACCCACCTGGATGTGTTCCTGTCTGCTCTGCTCTAGGTGACCCTGCTCTGGCAGGGGGGTAGGACTGGATGAGCTTTGGAGGTCCCTTCCAGCCCCTAACATTCTGTGATTCTGTGAAAACAAGACAAACTGCTGTTGCTCTCCACTCAACCACTGAGCCTGCCATCTCACCCCAAAGGCTGCCAGGTTGGGCAGGCATGTCTGTCTTTGTTTTTTGGTGAATCTGTGCTGATGATTTTCAATCACCTTCTCATCTCGTGTTTGTGTAGACATTGGTTCTACCACCCCCTTAGGGATCAAAGTGAGGTGGATCAGCTCGTAGTTCCAAGGTGAAATTGAAGATGACGACTTCCTGACTGATACTTGCTCTCTTACAGTGGTCAGGAACCTCTCCTGATCCCCATGGTCTGACAGAGGTAATTGAGAGTAGCCTTGCTGTATCTCCAGTCCACTCCCTCAGCATTAGATCCTGCAAACCTGTTGGCAATCCCAAGCACTGATACAGGCTGGGCAGGGACTGGCTGGAGAGCAGCCCTGAAGAAAAGGCCTTGGGGGTGCTGGGGAATGAGAAGCTCAACAGGAGCCAGCAGTGAGCACTTGCAGCCCAGAGAGCCAAGCAGAGCCTGGGCTGCAGCAAGAGAAGTGTGGCCAGCAGGGCCAGGGAGGGGATTCTCCCCCTCTGCTCCACTGTGCTGAGACCACACCTGGAGCACTGTGTCCAGTTCTGGAGCCCCTAGGACAGGAAGGATCTGGAGGTGCTGGAAGGTGTCCAGAGAAGGGCCATGAGGATGAGCAGAGGGCTGGAGCTGCTCTGCTATGGAGACAGACTGAGAGTTGGGGTTGTTCAGTCTGGAGAAGAGAAGGCTCTGAGGAGACCTTCTTGTGGCCTTCCAGGATCTGAAGGAGGCTTCAAGAAAGCTGGGGAGGGACTTTTGAGGGTGTCAGGGAGTGATAGGACTGGGGGGAATGGAGCAAAACTAGACATGGGTAGATTCAGACTGGATGTTAGGAAGAAGTTGTTCCCCATGAGGGTGGTGAGAGCCTGGCACAGGTTCCCCAGGGAGGTGGTGGAAGCCTCCTGCCTGGAGGTGTTTGCAGCCAGGCTGGATGTGGCTGTGAGCAACCTGCTGTAGTGTGAGGTGTCCCTGGCCATGGCAGGGGGGTTGGAACTGGCTGATCCTTGAGGTCCCTTCCAACCCTGGCAATTCTAGGATTTCATGTTTGTGTTGAAGTAGTTTAACTGTTCCCTAACATGAGCCTTCTCTACCAAAGGCAAGTCTTGCCTACTCCAGGCTTTCCCATGGGGCTCAGTGCCCTCACATTCCTGGAAGCTGTTTTTGCCAGTAAGGACTGAGGCCCAAAAGACAGGAAATACACTATTATTTTTTTCTATGTCCATTGTCATTAGGTCTTCTGCCCCACTCTGAAGTGGGGCCACATTTCCTCTAGCCTTCTATTTGCTGCTGATGTACCTGTAGAAGCTCTTCTTGTTGTGTTTTACATCCCTCAGTGGATGGAGTAGGGCTTTGCTAACCTCTTCTCTCACATGAACTGTGTGTCTATATCCCCTTTGGGTCTCTTGGTTTTGCTTTCACCTTTTCTTCCCTTTTACATTTCTGACTTGTCAAGAGCTCCTTCATCATCCATGGAGGTCTCCTGCTGCCTTTGCTTAATTTCCTGAGTCCCAGTAGAGACCATTCTGGAGCTTAGGGAAGGTGATCCTTGAAAATTAACCATCTCTCCTGGTCTCCTCTCCAAGACTGCCTTCCTTGGGATTCTTCCGAGCAGATCTCTGGTGTCTAACCCTGCTGGCCTGACCTCCAGGGCTTTGATCCTTCTGTTTGCCTTGCCCTCTCTCTTCTTGGCACCTTGAACTCCACCATTTCATGGTGCTCCAAGGTGCTCCAAGGCTGTGCCTGGCCTTCACCTTCTGGGTCAGTTCTGCCTTGGAGAGCTTCTCTCTCATGGATTCCTTGATCACCTGTGTCAGGAAGTCGTCACTTATGTACTTACGGCAACCTGGATTGCCTGTGCCTTGCCATATTGTCCCTGCAGCACAGCCATTAAATTCCCCATGAGGACTAAGACCCTCAAATGTGAAGCTTACTCCAGTTACCTGAGGAAGACTTTCTCTACTTCCTCCTGATCAGGAAATCTGTAGCAGATACTCACCACAGTGTAGCCTGTGTGATCCTGACTTAGAAGCTCCCAGCTGGCTGATTGTCCAGCCCCAGGCA
Source organism: Dryobates pubescens (assembly GCF_014839835.1). Classification (NCBI taxonomy): domain Eukaryota; kingdom Metazoa; phylum Chordata; class Aves; order Piciformes; family Picidae; genus Dryobates; species Dryobates pubescens. The sequence goes on along the minus strand of NC_071625.1, from coordinate 26,812,645 downwards.
GAGCTCCAGCTGATCCTGCTGTTCTCATGCCAAAATCAAACCCCCTTCCTTGCCTTCCCATCCTGTCCTTCCTGGAGAGCCTGCACCCATCCACAGCAGCAGTGGCAGGAGCTTTGTGCTCCCAAGGAGCTGTGTAGCCCTGCAACTGCACACAAACCTGGAATTCCTCCTGTCTGTTCCCTGTGCTGCTTGCACAGGGAGCAGTTCAGACTGTGGGACGTCCAGTGGTGCTGATTCCCCAGAAGAGAAATGAGAGCTGGCCTCATAATGCTGTCCTGAAGACACTTCCTTTGTTATGTGCATGTGCTTAAGGTGACCTCCCTGCAGCCTTGTTTTGTTGATTAAGCTTTGTCAGGTGCATCCCACGTGTGATTCTATTGTTTGTTGATTGTCCCAGGGTTGTGAAAAACAAATCCCTGTTGTCAACACCAGCTTCTCGACCACTTGTTGACCCACAGGATGCGTCCTCTCCCCCTCAAGCTGATGCCATATGGGAAGGGAGAGACATAATGAGTCTTGTGTTGGACAGCAGTCAAGAATGAAGCATGTGGTATCTTATGAAAAGCCTTGGGAAGCTGCTGCCCCAGGGAAGAGGTTTTCCTCCCAAATTCACTCAGAGCACACACATACAGGCCAAGGAAGGGACCTCCTCTTCCCTGCACATTGGGCTTTGCAAGGACTTCAGTGTGGTGAGATCCTAGGCTGCAGCCAGAGGAGTGTGGGCAGCAGGGCAAGAGAGGGGATTCTGCCCCTTGACTCTGCTCTGCCTGAGACCCAACCTTTATTACTGCCTCCAGTTCTGCTGTCCCCAGCAGAAGGAGGACACAGAGCTGCTGGAGCGAGTCCAGAGGAGACCACAAAGATGATCCAAGGGCTGGAGCAGCACTGCTGTGAGGACAGGCTGAGGGAGCTGGGCGTGTTCAGGCTGGAGAAAAGAAGACTCTGGGAGGACCTTAGAGCTGCCTTCCAATAGCTGAAGGGATCCTCCAGGAAGGCTGCAGAAGGACTTTCCATGAGGGTGTGCAGCAATAGGACAAGTGGAAATGCTTTGAAGCTGAGGGAGAGTAAGTTTAGACTGGGTCTTAGGAAGAAATTCTTCAGTGTGAGGGTGGTGAGACTCTGGAACAGGCTGCCCAGGGAGGTTGTGGATTCCTCCTCCTCCATGGGGGTGTTCAAGGCCAGAATGGAGGAGTCCTTGAGCAGCTGAGTCTAGTTGAGAGGTGTCCCTGCCCATGGCAGGAGGTTGGAGTAGATGATCTCTGAGGTCCCTTCCAACCTGAGCCATTCTGTGGTCCTATGATTTAGGGCTAGATTTGGACCAATAAGAAAGGCTGAAAGCCAGAAATCCCTGTTGAGATTCTGTGTGAGCAGCACCTCTGCCTAATCCCTGTCTGCCTCAACCTCAGAGACACTGATGGCACAAGTCAAGCTCCATGTGGCACACACTAGGCAGTGCTCTGCATGATGCAGATGAGTGGGCCAGGCTAAATGTAGAAGGGACCTCTAGGAAGTGCAGCACTCACTCAGAAATCATGCTGAGTCCACAGAAAATAATCTAGTTTTAGTCTAGATGTGCCTGGAGCTCTTTGGAGGTGTCCTTGTCATTGTGCCCTGTGCTCAGCACTGGTTAGGCCACATCTTGAGTCCTGTGTCCAGTTCTGGGCCCCTCAGTTTAGGAAAGATGTTGAGTTGCTGGAAGGTGTCCAGAGAAGGGCAACAAAGCTGGGGAGGGGTCTGGAGCACAGCCCTGTGAGGAGAGGCTGAGGCAGCTGGGGTTGCTTATCCTGGAGAAGAGGAGGCTCAGGGGAGACCTTCTTGGTGTCTACAACTCCCTGAAGGGAGGTTGTAGCCAGGTGGGGGTTGGTCTCTTCTCCCAGGCAAGCCACACCAGAGCAAGAGGACACAGTCTCAAGCTGTGCCAGGGGAGGTTTAGGCTGGATGTTGGGAAGTAGTTCCTCCCAGAAAGAGAGATTTGCCATTGGAATGTGCTGCCCAGGGAGGTGGTGGAGTCCCCATCCCTGGAGGTGTTTAGGAAGAGCCTGGATGAGGCACTTGGTGCCATGGTTTAGTTGATTAGGTGGCACTGGGTGATAGGTTGCACTTGATCTCAAAGTCTTTTCCAACCTGGTTAATTCTATTCTAGTCTAGTCTAGTCTAGTCTAGTCTATTCCAGTCTATTCTATTCCATTCTATTCTATAAAGATCACAGGATCAGTAGGCTACACTGCCCACACACTGCATGATTTATCTACTGCTGGCATCTTTGGGGAGCAATCCCACAGAATAAGGAGAAAAGGATCACCATGATACAATATTATGCTGTCCATAATCTCCATATTGTCAACATCAGTTGATGTTAATGCTCAGAACCACACAGAGTTGAAGTCAGTCCTACACTCATGCAACTTATACGCTGTCACGTGTGGGATGCTCCAGCCCTTTGGCTAATGGCAGCTTGCTGGGAGCAGGATGCCTGGTCAGAAACTGAGTGGTACCCTCTGCTGTGCTGCACTAAAGCAGATCAGCTCTGCTGGCTTTGCTCCTTGCCCTTTTTGGAGGGGCTGGCACAGCTAATGATGCTAGTGAGGAGCATCCAAGGTTGCTTGCAGGCTGTGTTGAATTGCATTTAATCAGCGCCTTGCAAAGTAAAGGTGAGTTGAAATTCCACCCTGCCAGGCAGTGTTGGGTGAGTTATTCTAGGTGGTGATTAAAATTCAAAGAAGCCAGTCAACAAGAACTGAAAAAAAAAAAAAGAAAGAAAAAGGAAAAAAGGAAAGCTTCTAGTTGGCTGGAGTGGATCAACATCTCATCTTTCACCTAAATAGGAATCCCTGGACTCCTTCAACTGCTCTCATTTCTGAGTCAGTCTCTAGCTGAAGCAGCATTCCAGAAAGAAGATAAGATTATCCTTGATCAAAACAATGTTCTTATTCTCTACTCTGGCTGGACAAGCTCTGTGGAGGAAGTGGCTGCTGAGTGAGGGAAAGGAGGAAAGCCAACATTGTGCTACCTTGGGACCACTCCACCTTAGAAGGGAGCGAGCTGGAAGAGCTCTGCCTCTTGCAGGAACATGCACTCTGTTCCACTGGCCTCTGCTGGCCCTACCTCACCTCTCTCATAACATCTTTTCAGCATCCTGTTCTCCAGGCCCTCAAGCTGTGCAACCAAGTGTGGTCTAGCGCAGAGCCTTGTGCAGAAACCCCTTCTAACATCACAGTTTTCACCACGAAGGAAACCTTTGGCCCTTCGATCCGAGCACAGCAGTAGAACAAACACCCAGTGGCTACAGAATGCTGCAGGTCAGAGTAACCACAGTGAACTGAAAAGTCACCAAATACTCATTAATCAGAAGCATGGAGGCTTTGTTCAGTGACCAGACCAGTGTCATCAGGTAGAAACATTGAAGGTCCCTCAGTATTTGTCGGTTGTCAGCAGTTTGTAGCTGGAACAGTAACACCTGCAAGGTCTGAGGATGGAGTGCACCTCATGTTATGACCTCCTGTATGGTTTCATCCAAAGCCCATCCAAGCTGGGAGGGAGCCTTTGGCTTCAACTGCCTTTCAGTCAGGCATTAATCTCAATGCACCATAACTATCTCAGACAAATTCCTTTGTATATCAAACTGTCCTCTGAAACTGCCTTCTCTTTTCTCTCTCTTGGCTTTTCTTTATTGCTTCATCAAAATGCATCCAGCTGTTCCTCCGCCTGGATCAGTACAGTTTGCCCCAGACATTCCACTGGCAAATTGGATGCACATAGCTCGGGAACAGCTGAATCCATTTTTTTTTCCAAACTTCCCTGATTTTAAACCTCATGGAAACCCAGAAAATGTGATTTGCTTCTGCTAACTTAATTAGCTCTGCAATTTCCAGACTATGAGCACTGGGCTTGTCTTGGTGTGTTTTGTTTTGTCTGTTTGTTTTCGTTAGGTTTTGCAGGGGTTTGGGTTGGTTGGTTGGTTTGGGTGTTCTTTCCTTTTCTTTTCTCTTCTCTTCTCTCTTCTCTTCTCTTCTCTTCTCTTCTCTTCTCTTCTCTTCTCTTCTCTTCTCTTCTCTTCTCTTCTCTTCTCTTCTCTTCTCTTCTCTTCTCTTCCCTTCTCTTCTCTTCTCTTCTCTTCTCTTCTCTTCTCTTCTCTTCTCTTCTCTTCTCTTCTTCTTTTCTTTCCTTTTCTTTCCTTTTCTTTCCTTTTCTTTCCTTTTCTTTCCTTTTCTTTCCTTTTCTTTCCTTTTCTTTCCTTTTCTTTCCTTTTCTTTCCTTTTCTTTCCTTTTCTTTCCTTTTCTTTCCTTTTCTTTTCTTTTCTTTTCTTTTCTTTTCTTTTCTTTTCTTTTCTTTTCTTTTCTTTTCTCTTCTTTTCTCTTCTTTTCTTTTCTCTTCTTTTCTTTTCTCTTCTTTTCTTTTCTTTTCTTTTCTTTTCTTTTCTTTTCTTTTCTTTTCTTTTCTTTTCTTTTCTTTTCTTTTCTTTTCTTTTCTTTTCTTTTCTTTTCTCTTATTTTCTTTCTTTTCTTTTATTTCCTTTTCTTTTTTCTTTTCTTTTCTTTTCTTTTCTTTTCTTTTCTTTTCTTTTCTTTTCTTTTCTTTTCTTTTCTTTTCTTTTCTTTTCTTTTCTTTTCTTTTCTTTTCTTTTCTTTTCCTTTCTCTTTTCTTTTTTTTCCTTTCTTTTCCTTTTTCCTTTCTTTTCCTTTCTTTTCCTTTCTTTTCCTTTCTTTTCCTTTCTTTTCCTTTCTTTTCCTCTCTTCTCTTTTCCTCTCTTCTCTTTTCCTCTCTTCTCTTCTCTTCTCTTCTCTTCTCTTCTCTTCTCTTCTCTTCTCTTCTCTTCTCTTCTCTTCTCTTCTCTTCTCTTCTCTTCTCTTCTTCTCTTCTCTTCTCTTTATTTGTTTTATTTTACTTTATCTTATTTTATCTCTCTATTTTATTTTATTTTACTTTACTTATTTATTTTCCTTATTTTATTTTATCTTCTTTTATTTTACTTATTTTAATTTTTATTTTCTTTTCCTTATTTTATTTCTCTTATTTTGTTTATTTTCTCTTCTTTTATTTTCTGTACTATTTGATTTTATTTGATTATAGTTTCTTTTATATTTATATTTCTTTTATTTTGGTTTTTTCGTGCCTTGCCTTGCCTTGCCTTGCCTTGCCTTGCCTTGACTTCCTTTCCCTTCCCTTCCCTCTCTTCTCTTTTTCCGTCTCTTTGCTCATAGAAAAAAATGGAGCACTGTGTGCAATTCTGGAGCCCCTACTACAAGAAGGATTTGGAGGTGCTGGAAGGTGTCCAGAGAAGGGCCGTGAGGATGAGCAGAGGGCTGGAGCTGCTCTGCTATGGAGACAGACTGAGAGAGTTGGGGTTGTGCAGGCTGGAGAACACTCCCAGGAGACCTTCTTGTGGCCTTCCAATATCTGAAGGAGGCTCCAAGAAAGCTGGGGAGGGACTTTTGAGGGTGTCAGGGAGTGATAGGACTGGGGGGAATGGAGCAAAACTAGACATGGGTAGATTCAGATTGGATGTTAGGAAGAAGTTGTTGCCCATGAGGGTGGTGAGAGCCTGGCACAGGTTGCCCAGGGAGGTGGTGGAAGCCTCCTGCCTGGAGGTGTTTGCAGCCAGGCTGGATGTGGCTCTTTGTAGCCAGTGTGAGGTGTCCCTGGGCATGGCAGAGAGGTTGGAACTGAGCCTTGAGGTCCCTTCCAACCCTGACAATTCTGTGATTCCGTGAAACTGGAGAGGTCCAGCAAAAGTTAAACACATCCTAGGCAAGTCCAGTGCAAAGAGAAAGTGGCAGTGGTCTCTTTATGACTCCCAGCTGCTCTTGGCCATGTGAAAGGAGGATAATAATAATAATAACAACAACAACAAGAACACCAACTTGCATTTCTGTAGAATATTTAGCTTCAGGAAAAACTTTGAAGGATTTTGGGCTGCTCTTGAATAATTTATGAATTCCATATGGTTGTAAGTGTCTTTAAATACCGTGAGGGATTTACAGGATGAAAATGTGTTTGGTCCTAGGAGGTGCTGAGTGTCCATGGGCAAGGAGGAATAGCAGTGAGTGTAGGATGCATCACAGATGCCATCTGCTTCGGTGTCACACATCTGTGCAGCTCTGCTCTGGGGACAGTATGTCTCAAGCAGGATGCAAAGGAGAACCAAGGCTCCAGGAAACTGTGTCAGGCCTGGCAGCCTGACCTCAGTGCCAGGCAAGATTATGGACCAGGTCATCCTGAGTGTAATCACACAGCCCTTACAGGATGGCCAAGGGCTCAGGCCCAGCCAGCATGGATTTAGGAAGGGCAGGTCCTGCCTGACCAACCTGATCTCCTTCTATGCCCAGGTGACTGCCTGGTGGATGTGGGGCAGGCTGTGGATGGAGTCTGCCTGGACCTCAGCAAGGCCTTTGACACCATCCCCACAGCAAACTCCTGGCCAAGCTGTCAGTCCCTGGCTTGGATGGGAGCACACTGCAATGGGTTAGGAACTGGCTGGAGGCTGAGCCCAGAGAGTGGTGGTGAATGGTGCCACAGCCAGCTGGCAGCCAGGCACCAGTGGTGTGCCCCAGGGATCAGTGCTGGGCCCCAGCCTGTTCCATATCTTTATTGATGATCTGGATGAGGGCATTGAGTCCACCATCAGTAAGTTTGCTGACAACACCAAGCTGGGGGCAGGAGTTGATCTGCTGGAGGGTAGAGAGAGGCTCTGCAGGGGGACCTCGACAGGCTGGGCAGAAGGGCAGAGGCCAAGGGCAGGAGATTGAACACATCCAAGTGCCGGGTTCTGCACATTGGCCACAGCAACCCCATGCAGAGCTACAGGCTGGGGTCAGAGTGGCTGAGAGCAGCCAGGTGGAGAGGGACCTGGGGGTGCTGGTCGATGGTAGACTGAACATGAGCCTGCAGTGTGCCCAGGCAGGCAAAAGGGCCAATGGCATCCTGGCCTGCATCAGGAACAGTGTGGCCAGCAGGAGCAGGGAGGTCATTCTGCCCCTGTACACTGCACTGGTTAGGCCACACCTTGAGTCCTGTGTCCAGTTATGGGCTCCTCAGTTTAGGAAGGAGGTTGACTTGCTGGAATGTGTCCAGAGAAGGGCAACAAAGCTGGGGAGGGGTCTGGAGCACAGCCCTGTGAGGAGAGGCTGAGGGAGCTGGGGTTGCTTAGCCCGGAGAAGAGGAGACTTAGGGGAGACCTTATTGCTCTCTACAACTACCTGAAGGGAGGTTGTAGACAGGCAGAGGTTGGTCTCTTCTCCCAGGCAGCCAGCACCAGAACAAGAGGACACAGTCTCAGGCTGCACCAGGGGAGGTTTAGGCTGGATGTTAGGAAGAAGTTCTATACAGAGAGAGTGATTGCACATTGGAATGTGCTGCCTGGGGAGGTGGTGGAGTCACCATCCCTGGAGGTGTTCAGGAGGAGACTTGATGGGGTGCTTGGTGCCATGGGTTAGTTGTTTAGGTGGGTTGGATTGTGTGATGGGTTGGACATGACGATCTTGAAGGTCTCTTCCAACCTGGTTGTTGTTTATTATTATTATTATTATTATTATTATTATTATTATTATTATTATTATTATTATTATTATTATTATTATTATTATTATTACTATATAAACCCAAGACCTATGAAGGAGGCAAGGAACAGTGTTAAAAGAAATGGGCTTGCAGAGAAAACTACTGAGGAAATGCCATTGAAGTTCTCTGCTGAAAGGTGACAGCTTCCTAGGTAGAATAGGAGTGTTAGTAAGCTATTGATAAGGTAAGGCATTGATAGGTAAGATAGGAGTATCAATTCTGCTACTGTCAAAATCTTTTGTTCTAAAGGAAGCTTTTGTTTTGGTCTTGAGAAGGGCCCCCCATAAAAGCTTCCAGAGAAGTGACTGTTCAGCCTAAAGAGAACTTCTGGCGCCCCCAGTATGAGGAGTTGCTGGAGTGGGTCCAGAGGAGGCCACAGAGATGATCAGAGGGCTGGAGAACCTCCCCTGCAGGGACAGGCTGAGAGAGCTGGGGCTGTTCAGCCTGGAGAAGAGAAGGCTTCAGAGAGAACTTAGAGCAGCTTTCCAGTACCTGAAGGGAGCCTACAGGAAAGCCAGGAAGGGACTTTTGACAAGGGCTTGTAGTGATAGGATGAGAGGGAATGGATTGAAGCTTGAGGAGGGCAGACTTAGACTAGAGATTAGGAAGAAATTCTTGGCAGTGAGGGTGGTGAGACACTGGAACAGGTTGCCCAGGGAGGTTGTGGATGCCTACTCCCTGGAGGTGTTCAAGGCCAGGTTGGACAACCTGGACTAGTGGGAGGTGTGCCTGCCCATGGCACAGGGGATGGAACTGGATGATTTTCAAGTCCCTTCCAACCTAAGCTATTCCCTGAATGAGTAGTTGATGAAGTTGCAGAATGAGGCTGACAAGTGCACAAATCACTGCAATCCAGGATCTAGTCTAAGGCCAGGACAACTGGAGCCTTCCTCTCTGAGAGGGATGAGCTACACCCTGAGGGACCAGAAAATCAGGCAGAGGACCAATTCAGCCTATAAACACCATCCAAGAGAGAATGAAGGGTGAAGGGTTGGAAACTGCATTGTCCCCTGCCTGTGGGCAGACTTTCATGACATTGAAAGGTGATGGCAAGAGACAGATGTGCTGCTTGAAAGAAGCAAATGCTCTGCAATTCCCATTTTCAACTGGCACATTTGACTTCTGCTTTGTTGCAGTGCCCAAAGGCCCTCAGCTGCCACTCACACACACCTCTGGCTGATGTGGAAAGCACTCTGGCTTGGGTGTTGCAGACTGATGCTCTCCACTATGGTTACAGGTACCTGACTGTGATCCCTTGTGCCTGGCTCTGGGATATGTTGGCTCCCGGGGGGGGTCACCAAAAGACCTGCTTGGAGGAGGAACTTTCCCATAGAATCAATAAGGGTGGAAAAGACCTCAGAGGTCATCAAGTCCAACCTATCACCCAACACCTCAGTGTGCCCAGGTGGCCAAGAAGGCCAATGGCATCCTGGCCTGCATCAGGAATAGTGTGGCCAGCAGGAGCAGGGAGGTCATTGTGCCCTGTGCTCAGCACTGGTTAGGCCACACCTTGAGTCCTGTGTCCAGTTCTGGGCCCCTCAGTTTAAGAAGGACATTGAGAGACTTGAATGTGTCCAGAGAAGGGCAACAAGGCTGGGGAGAGGTCTGGAGCACAGCCCTGTGAGGAGAGGCTGAGGGAGCTGGGGTTGTTTAGCCTGGAGAAGAGGAGGCTCAGGGGAGACCTCATTGCTCTCTACAACTCCCTGAAGGGAGGTTGTAGCCAGGTGGGGGTTGGTCTCTTCTCCCAGGCACCCAGCACCAGAACAAGAGGACACAGCCTCAGGCTGTGCCAGGGAGGTTTAGACTCGAGGTGAGGAGAAAGTTCTTCACTGAGCGAGTCATTTGTCATTGGAATGTGCTGCCCAGGGAGGTGCTGGAGTCCCTGTCCCTGGAGGTGTTCAAGAGGGGATTGGATGTGGCACTTGGTGCCATGGTCTAGTTGTGAGGTCTGTGGTGACAGGTTGGACTCAATGATCCTCGAGGTCTCTTCCAACCTTAGTTATACTGTGAGACTGTGATACCTTCTGACTAACCAAACCATGGCACCAAGTGCCACATCCAATCCCCTCTTGAGCACCTCCAGGGATGGGGACTCCACCACCTCCCTGGGCAGCACATCCCAATGGCCAATCACTCTTTCTTTGAGGAACTTTTCAGGACTGAAATCCACATCTCTTGGGCACCAGAGTGAACAAAAACCACCCCACCTCTTTGGACAGATGGCAACCACCTTTCCTGACTCTTCAGGATGTTTTCATTCCAATGGCCAGTTACTCTTTCTGGGAAGAACTTTCTCCACCCCTCCAGCCTAGAATTCCCCTGGCCCACTGCAGGAAACATAAACTGGCCAAGGAGGGCTGGAGTTTGAAGGGAAGAAAGGCTGAAAACTTCCATAACTTAAACTGCTGCTGCTGAGAAAGCAGAATAAAGCTGGGCTGGCCCCCCAAAAAAGGAGTCACTTTGGTCAGTTCAGTGGACCAGAATGCACTGCAAGTGCTGAAGCAGTTGAAAATGACAACTTGTGTTTGTTGGGGTTCTTTTGCGTTTCACTGGTGGAGAACTGAAGTGTTTCATAACATAAAAATCCTTTGAAAGGTCCTTTAGACAGAATCAAAGTCAGCAGCCCTGCTCAAAAGCAGGTTGCCTTGGCTGATCGAGCAGGCAATATAGAGAGCTCATCTGTAACCCACCAGGCCACAGCACATCCCAGGAAAGTCATTCAGTTTGAATATTTTCTCTCTTTCTCTCTCTCTCTCTCTCTTTTATCTTATTTTTGTTTCCATGGAAGTCAACAGCAGAGCTCTAACTGATTTTAAACAGCACCTCTTGGATGCAGTCTTTACATTCCTGGGAGGGTGAACAAAACTCTCTGCTTTAACCACGGAGAAGCAGCTCTGTCTGTGGCCTGGAGGAGGGGGCTGAGTGCACCCTCAGGAGGTTTGCAGGTGACACTCAAGCTGGGTGGCTGTGCTGATCTGCTGGAGGGTAGGGAGGCTCTACAGCAGGATCTGGATGGGTGACACCCATGGGCCAAGGGGAGGGAGGCTTTCCCTGGCAGGGAAAGAGATGTGGGTTCCTCAGCTAGGGCTTCCTCGGAGAATCAGAAAGGTTGAAAAAGACCTCCAAGATTGGGTCCAGCCATGAACCCAATCCCACCGGTAAACCATGTCGGGGTCGGAGTGGCTGAGAGCAGCCAGGCAGAAAGGGACCTGGGGCTAGTGGTTGACAGCAGCTGAACATGAGCCAGCAGGGTGCCCAGCTGGCCAAGAAGGCCAATGGCATCCTGGCCTGCATCAGGAACAGTGTGGCCAGCAGGAGCAGGGAAGTCATTGTGCCCTGTGCTCAGCAGTGCTTAGGCCACACCTTGAGTCCTGTGTCCAGTTCTGGGCCCCTCAGTTTAAGAAGGACATTGAGACACTTGAAGGTGTCCAGAGAAGGGCAACAAGGCTGGGGAGGGGTTTGGAACACAGCCCTGTGAGGAGAGGCTGAGGGAGCTGGGGTTGCTTAGCCTGGAGAGGAGGAGACTCAGGGGAGACCTCCTTGCTCTCCACAACTCCCTGAAGGGAGGTTGTAGCCAGGTGGGGGTTGGTCTCTTCTCCTAGGCAACCAGCCCCAGAACAGGAGGACACAGTCTCAGGCTGTGCCAGGGTAAGTTTGGGCTGGGGGTGAGGAGAAGGTTCTTCCCAGAAAGAGGAATTGGCCCTTGGGATGTGCTGCCCAAGGAGGTGGTGGAGTCCCCATGCCTGGAGGTGTTCAAGAGGGGATTGGATGTGGCACTTGAAGCCATGATTTAGTAGTCTGGAGGTGTTGGGTGACAGGTTGGACTTGATGATCTCTGAGGTCTTTTCCAACCTGCTTGATTCTATGATTCTGTGTCCCTCAGCACCACATTCTAAGTCCACCAAGGCCAAGGGCCAGGTCCTCCACCTGGGTCACAACAACCCCATGGGGAGCTACACACCTGGGGATGTGTGGCTGGAAAGCTACAATTTGGAGAGGGTCCTGGGGGTGTTGGTTGACAGTCACTGAACAGGAGGCAGCAGTGTCCAGGTGCCCAAGAAAGCCAAAGGCATCCTGGCTTGGATCAGGAACAGGGTGGGCAGCAGGGACAGGAGGTGACCATCCCCCTGTGCTCAGCACTGGGGAGGCCACACCTTGAGTGATGTGTTCAGCTCTGGGCTCCTCACTCCAGGAAGGACATTGAGGGGCTGGAGAGTGTCCAGAGAAGAGCAATGAGGCTGGAGAAGGGTCTGGAGCAGCTGGGCTCTGAGAAGGGGCTGAGGGAGCTGGGGGTGTTCAGGCTGGAGCAGAGGAGGCTGAGGGGAGACCTCCTGGCTCTCTACAGCTCCCTGAAGGGAGGTTGGAGTGAGGAGGGGGCAGCCTCTGCTCCTTGGTGACAAGGGACAGAAGCAGAGGAAATGGTTCCAAGCTGCAGCAGGGGAGGTTCAGGCTGGATGCTAGGAAATACTTCTTCCCTGAAAAGCTTCTCAGGCCCAACTGCCTCAGCCTCTCCCCACAGGGGAGGTTCTCCAGCCCTCTGATCATATTTTGGCCTCCTCTGGCCCCTCTGCAGCAGTTCCTTGTCCCTGCTGGCTCGTGTTGAGTTCCCCAGTTTCATACAAGGTATTTTTTCCAGCTCCATTTGGAACTACTCTGGAGCTGTGAAGGGCAAACTCGAGCTAAATGAAGCTGCAATGGTGTGAAAACCTCCTGCTCCTGGCACATAGTGAATTTTAGCCTAAATTAATTTCCTTAAGCCACAGGTATTAGAACAGAAACCAGATCCTTGGGGTTTAAAATAGTCTCATATCTTTTGGAAAGCAAAAACTTGTCCAGTGAAGCAAGATATTGCCATTCACACCTCTCAGCTGTCATCAACAGGCAGTGCAACACCTGCTCCCCAAGGTGGAGGGACACAGATTTGCTGGGTGGACTGTTCAGAGCATAAGGAATTGGCTGGATGGTTGCATCCAGAGGGTGCTGCTCAGTGGCTTGAAGTCCAGATGGAGAGCAGTGGCAGTGGTGTCCCTCAGGGGTCTGTACTGGGACCTGTGCTGGTTAATATCTTTATCAGTGCTATAGGCAGTGAGATTGAAGGAACCATCAGCAAGTGTGCAGATGGCACCAAGCTGAGTGGAGCTGTTGATACACCAGAAGGACAGGATGGCATCCAGAGAGACCTGGACAGGCTAGGGAGGTGAATCCAGGTGAACCTCATGAGGTTCAACAAGAGCAAGTGCAGGGTTCTGCACCTGGGCTGGAACAATCCTCACTGTCAATAGAGACTGGGGATGAGGAGAGAGAAAGCAGCCCTGAGGAAAAGGGTTTGGGTGAGAAGCTGGACATGAGCAGGCAGTGTGAGCTTGCAGCACAGAAGGCAAATCACAGCCTGGGCTGCATCCAAAGCAGCACTGCCAGCAGAGCCAGAGAGGGGATTCTGACACTTGGCTCTGCTCTGCTGAGACCTCACCTGCAGTACTGTGTGCAGGTCTGGAGCACTCAATAGAGGAAGGACATGGACCTGATGGAGCAGGTGCAGAGGAGGCCACAAAAATGATCAGGGGGTTGGAGCAGCTCTGCTATGAGGACAGGCTGAGGGAGCTGGGGGTGTTCAGCCTGGAGAAAAGAAGGCTCTGGGGAGACCTAATAGCAGCCTGCCAGGACCTGAAGGGGGCTACGAGAAGGATGGAGAGAGACTGTTTGCAAAGGCCTGCAGGGACAGGACCAGGGGAATGGCTTTAAGCTGGAGAAGAACAGATTTAGACTGGATATCAGGAAGAAGTTCTGTACTATGAGGGTGGTGGAACACTGGAACAGGTTGCCCAGGGAGGTGGTTGAGGCTCCTTCCATGGAGATGTTCAAGGTCAGGCTCAGTGAAGCCCTGGGCAGCCTGCTCTATTTGGGGATGTCCCTGCTGACTGCAGGGGGCTGGGGGGAGGGGAGAGAGGTTGGCCTGGATGAGCTTTGGAGGTCCCTTCCAGCCTGGACCATCCTATGAATCTATGAAATCACCTTCAATAGCTAGGAGGCAGGTGTAGCAATCAGCAGGGCTCTCTTCCCAGCCATGCTGCCAATATGATGCTGCACTCCAGTGTCAAGAAGTTTTAGGTTTTTTGGGGGAAGAGGACAGCAAATCTCATGAGAAAGCATTTCCAAAATTGCTGGCAGAGTAGACCCTACCAAGAGACCCCAGAGGGAGCACAAAGAATGCCCAAGAAAACCACCATGCCTGCATTCTTCTTCGTTTACAGGGTGAGAAAGTGGTGTGGTGCAGTTTGAGACACCATAAACATTGTTAATGAAGGGGTAAGTGAGGCCTAAGGGGAAACAAGGATGCAAAGGGGAAAATTCTTTGAGAAGCAACATTGGGGGAGTTTGAAAACTAAGCTCTTGAGGAGCTGAGTGTAGTTGAGAGGCTTGCCTGCCCATGGCAAGAGATGGGAGTAGATGATCTCTGAGGTCCCTTCCAACCTGAGCCATTCTGTGATGCCATGATTCAGAGTCAACAGTGCAGCAAGACTCCCTTGCTGTTGTAGCTTCTGCTTTCCCAGTGCTCTTGAGGTTGTGGGAACCATTAGCTGTCCTCACCCTCCTCTCAAGCTTCATAGTTTAATGTGCTGTCATCCTTTGGTCAGCTCTTTCTGTTCCAAATCTGCCTCTGCTCAGAAACATTCACCAGTCCCAAACACTCCCATAACATATGGGAGCCCCTCTACTCCACTCAGGTGGGACCCCACCTGGAGTACTGCATCCAGTTCTGCAGTCCCTAGGACAGGAAGGATCTGGAGGTGCTGGAAGGTGTCCAGAGAAGGGCCACGAGGATGAGCAAGGGCTGGAGCTGCTCTGCCATGGAGACAGACTGAGAGAGTTGGGGCTGTGCAGTCTGGAGAAGAGAAGGCTTCAAGGAGACCTAATTGTGACCTTGCACTATCTGATGGGCACCACAAGAAAGCTGGGGAGGGACTTTTGAGGGTGTCAGGGAGTGATAGGACTGGGGGGAATGGAGCAAAACTAGAAATGGGGAGATTGAGATTGGATGTTAGGAAGAAGTTGTTCCCCATGAGGGTGGTGAGAGCCTGGCACAGGTCGCCCAGGGAGGTGGTGGAAGCCTCCTGCCTGGAGGTGTTTGCAGCCAGGCTGGCTGTGGCTGTGAGCAACCTTCTGTGGTGTGAGGTGTCCCTGCCCATGGCAGGGGGTTGGAAGTGGTTGATCCCTTCCAACCCTAACAATTCTATGATATGTTCTGAGACAGGGCAAACCTGAGCCTGACACAAGCATTTTAGACACTTTTAGAGTGACTTTTCAAGGTCTTGAATCTCCATCCTTGACTCATAACCTAAGCTCTGCAAGGTGCCTGAGATGTGGAACTACCATCAATCACTTTTCCTAGATTAAAAAAAACCCTACAACAAAAAACAAGTGAAAAAAAGAGAATCTTCTCAATTTTCACAGCCTCATAGAATCAATAAGGTTGGAAAAGACCTCAGAGATCATCAAGTCCAACCTATCACCCAACACCTCCTGACTAACTAAACCATGGCACCAAGTGCCACATCCAATCCCCTCTTGAACACCTCCAGGGATGGGGACTCCACCACCTCCCTGGGCAGCACATCCCAATGGCCAATTGCTGTTTCTGTGAGGAACTTTCAAGACTGAAATCCACATCTCTTGGGCACCAGAGTGAGAAAAAGCCACCCCACCTCTTTGGACAGATGGCAACCACCTTTCCTGACTCTTCCAGGATGTTTTCATTTGAGCACTGGCTTTCATAGGGCACAGCTTCAAATGGCACTTAGGAAGTTTCATTCCATTTCCTGTAGTTTCTGAGCTCCCTTGTCCAAAGACCTACAGGATACCTTATTTAATGAAAGGAAGCACTCAGGAGGAACTGATCTGCCTTCAGTTTATCTACCTGGAGATAAGGAAGACAGGATGGAGTAGAAAAACCCAGAAATGATCTGGTGTGAGATCACAGAATCACAGAATAACCCAGCTTGGAAGAGACCTCAAAGATCATCAAGTCCAACCTGTCATCACAGACCCCAAGACTAAACCATGGCACCAAGTGCCACATCCAGTCCCCTCTTGAACACCTCCAGGGATGGTGACTCCACCACCTCCCTGAGCAGCACAACCCATTGCAACATCCCAGGCAACTACCACCAGAACAAGAGAACACAGTCTCAAGCTGCATCAGGGGAGGTTTAGGCTGGAGGTTAGGAAGAAGTTCTACACAGAGAGAGTGATTGCCCATTGGAATGGGCTGCCCAGGGAGGTGGTGGAGTCACCATCACTGGAGGTGTTCAGGAGGAGACTTGATGGGGTGCTTGGTTGCTTGGTTTAGTTGATTAGATGGTGTTGGATGATAGGTTGGACACAATGATCTTGAAAGTCTCTTCCAACCTGGTTTATTCTATTCTATTCCAATGGCTAAGGCCTCTCTGAGTGAAGAACTTTCTCCTCACCTTGACTGAAGTCAAATGATGTAGCTACCCACTAGATAACAGCAAAAACCATCACCTACCCTTTGGTTTCTCTTTACAAAATGCTGTGAGTAGACTCTTGGTCCAGGAGTGCAGAAGTTTGGCTGCCTCATCACACACTGCTCCTTTCTCTGCCTCCCTGGGGCTTCTTAGTATGGAGAGGAGAAGACTGAGAGGGGATCTAATCAATCTGTATAAATACCTGGGGGTGGAGGTCAGGAAGGAAGGGACAGGGACAGCCTTTGCTCACTTGTGCCCTGCGATAGGACAAGGGGCAATGGATGCAAACTCCAGCACAGGAGGTTCCACCTCAACATGAGGAAAAACTTCTGTACTGTGAGGGTCACTGAGCCCTGGAGCAGGCTGCCCAGAGAGGTTGTGGAGTCTCCTGCTCTGGAGCCTTTCCAGCCCTGTCTGGATGTGTTCCTGTGTGACCCATGTTGGATTCTCTGGTCCTGCTCTGGCAGGGGGGGGTGGACTGGAAGATCTCCAGAGGTCCCTTCCAACCCCTAACATCCTACACTCTCCTGGAGGCAGCTACAGGGTTGAAAACACAAAGCATGTCTGCAGTGATGCTCAGATGCCAAAGACAACAGCTTCTTAGGCAACGTGGAGAGAACTGGCAGTCATCACAGGTCTGAGACTGTTACATGCTTCGTGTGTTCCCCTGTGCTCACAGTCCATGAGCACTCCTCAGACATCTTGAATTTCATTTTCTTACCAGCAGCTTGTGTGTGCATTTTACAGGGGGAGTGTCTGAAACAGCAGGAGAAAACTCAGGAAAACATCTGAAGCTTTGCAGGTAAGCTCAAGGTTGTGTTCTTGAAGAAGGAAGGGATGGCCTCCAACTCATCTTTGTGCCATCTCCTGCCTCTGTTCTGGCTTTGGGATGTTCAGGGTGCAGAGAGGGCACCCAGGCACCGGTGAAGAGGTTTTATCCTTGAAAGTGATCTATTGCTTGCTAAGCCCATCCATCTCCAGAGGGACACAGCTACTAGTCAGTCTCCTGTGACTCCATGGATAACCAGCAGATGTTTTCTCAGTTGTACAGTGCAAAACATTTTTTTCCTTCTTTTCCTGAAGGAAGCAACATATTTCACTGGGCTTGGTACAGTCTGCAGTGGTTTGGAGATGGTCCCACCTGGAGTGCTGCATCCAGTTCTGGAGCCCCTAGCACAGGAAGGATCTGGAGGTGCTGGAAGGTGTCCAGAGAAGGGCCACGAGGATGAGCAGAGGGCTGGAGCTGCTCTGCTATGGAGACAGACTGAGAGAGTTGGGGCTGTTGAGTCTGGACAGGAGAAGGCTCTGAGAAGACCTTCTTGTGGCCTTGCAGTATCTGAAGGGGGCTCCAAGAAAGCTGAGGAGGGACTTTTGAGGGTGTCAGGGAGTGATAGGACTGGGGGGAATGGAGCAAAACTAGAAATGGGGAGATTGAGATTGGATGTTAGGAAGAAGTTGTTGCCCATGAGGGTGGTGAGAGCCTGGCACAGGTTGCCCAGGGAGATGGTGGAAGCTTCCTGCCTGGAGGTGTTTGCAGCCAGGCTGGATGTGGCTGTGAGCAACCTGCTGTAGTGTGAGGTGTCCCTGCCCATGGCAGGGGGGTTTGGAACTGGTTGAGCCTTGAGGTCCCTTCCAACCCTGACAATTCTATGGTACATCCCCAATAGCTTTGGTAACAACACACAGTGTAAGACAACAAGCTTGCTTTCAGTTAGTTAAGAGAAACCTGACTCCACTCCCAAGACAACGTGACTCTGACCAAAGGAAGTTCATCTGGCTTCTTCTTTCTCTGAAAAGCAGACCACACAATTGTGGTGGATGAAAGAGTAGCCAAAAAATTGAGAGATCATTTTCAGACCAATGTATATACATATATATATATATATGTTTTCAAATACAGTGTTTCCACCCACCCTCCCCCCAGGCTCCCTCACTCTTGTGATCTGAACTACTGCATTGTGCTTGGCTAAATAACTCTCTACTGCTCCAGTGTTTGTCTTTGTAATTAATTTGTTTTGCCTTTTGACCCTATTTGTGCTTGTGGAGAGCTGAAATGATCAAGGGATCTCTGTGTTAGAGCCTCTTGCATGCAATATCCTTTCCTGGAGGAATTTCCTTGACAGATTTATCCTCACCATCAGACAAGTATCAAAATCACTACCGAGGGACTTCTGGTTCCTCTGCTACCTTTCCTCCTGATGCTGTTTTATCCATCAGCTCACTTTGTTAAATTCATTTGAAGCTTGAAACCAAACCACGTGGTGACTTTTAGGATGCTTCCCTTACTTTTCAATCTACCAGCTCATGACATTGATGAGGGAACAGAGAGTCTGCTCAGCAACTTTGCTGATGACACCACACCGGGAGGCTTGGCTGATACAGCTGAAGGCCATCCAGCGAGACTTGGACAGGCTGAGAGCTGGGCACAGAGGAACCTAAGGAGGTTCAACAAGGAGAAGTGCAGAGTCCTGCACCTGGGGAGGAAGAATCAACTGCAGCAGAACAGGCTGGGAGGGGATCTGCTGGAGAGCAGCCCTGGGGAGAAGGAGCTGGGAGTGCTGGTGGACAACAAGTTCTGCATGGGACAGCAGAGTGCCCTGGGGGCCAAGAAGGCCAATGGGATCCTGGGCTGCATTCAGAGGAGTGTGTCCAGCAGAGCCAGGGAGGTTCTCCTCCCCCTCTACTCTGCCCTGCTGAGACCTCACCTGGAATATTGCATCCAGCTCTGGGCTCCCCAGATCAAGAGGGACAGGGATCTGCTGCAGAGAGTCCAAGGGAGGGCTGCAAGGATGCTGAAGGGACTGCAGCACTGCCTGGTGAGGAGAGGCTGAGAGCCCTGGGCTGTTTAGTCTGGAGAGGAGAAGGCTGAGAGGGGATTTAATCAATGTCTATAAATGTCTGAGGGCTGGGGGTCAGGAGGGAGGGCACAGGCTCTGCTCAGTTGCACCCTGGGATAGGACATGGAGCAATGGATGCAAACTCCAGCACAGGAGGTTCCACCTCAACGTGAGGAGGAAATTCTTCACTGTGAGGGTCCCAGAGCCCTGGAGCAGGCTGCCCAGAGAGGCTGTGGAGTCTCTCTCTCTGGAGACTTTCAAGGCCTGTCTGGATGCATTCCTGTGTGACCTGAGCTAGATTGCATGGTCCTGCTCTGGCAGAGGGGGCGTTGGACTCGATGATCTCTTTGGGTCCCTTCCATCCCCTGACATCCTGGGATCTGTGATCCTGTGAGCTTGGATGTTTCCAGGGACGTCAGAGCTGAGTCAGGTTTGTTGACCCATGTAGCTGCCTCCTCTGGAACAATGTGCTGAGCTGTACAAGGCACATCTGAGCAAAATACTAGACTTGAAATGCCATCAAGTATGTTGTTGTTGTTGTTTATTGTTATTGTTATTATTTCTGAACCCCCCCTGGTATTCTAAATCACTCCCTGATTTGAAAGTCAGTGGAGTGAAGCTCAGGAGGAAGGCTGGAGCCAGATTGACTGTTTGTTTGATATTTGGAAGTGGCTTTTCATGCTGTATGTGGGTGCTGAAAAAGCTGCCAAAAGCCAGGCTCAGCTAAAATAGCATCATTACTGCTCCCTCTAATCCCCAAATACAACGCTGCTTGATGAAAGCAATCTGTCCTTCAGTCCCTTCTCTCCATCAGCTATTGTTTCACACCAGTTATTTATGAAAGGAAGTGTCTGCCTCTTTCAAATTGGGTCACCAGTGGATTCCTTTCTTCTCCCTCTGCATTATCAGTCTTGATTTAAGCATTGGCTCATTGTGTCACGGCTTAGCCAGTTGGCTCCTTTTGCTTTGGCCTTTTCTCTACCCAAATGTACCTCTGTGGTGGGTTGAAATTTCCTCCCCCATCCCCCTCCCCCCCCAACATTAACTTTGCCAGACCAGCTCAGTTGGAAGCAAATCAGAGCTGCATTTACAGTCAAAACTACAATCTCCAACGGACTGCAATGAAGATGTGCAGAATAGCCAGCATTTACAACACTGACAGGTGTTTACAACTGACAAACTGACTCCCCTGGTCAAAGACATGGGGAAGCTACTAGCTTCTCCTTTTCTGTCCACCCCCCTGTACAAAAGGGAGAAAGGAAAGGAGCAGAGAAAGCTGCTGTTAGGCTTAACCAAAACAATGCAGCCGAGGTCAAGCAGAAGCAAGTTAGTATCTCTCCAGAGCAAAGAAGAGAGGAGAGGAGAGGTTGGGAGAGGAGGAGAGAGGAGGAGAGGAGGAGAGGTTCAGAGAGAGGAGAGGAGAGGAGAGGTTCAGAGAGGAGAGGAGAGGTTCAGAGAGGAGAGGAGAGGTTCAGAGAGGAGAGGAGAAGAGAGGAGAGGTTCAGAGAGGTTCAGAGAGGAGAGGAGAGGAGAGGTTTGGAGAGGTTCGGAGAGGTTCGGAGAGGAGAATGGTTTTGGGAACAAGAACTTCTGGCAGATCTCTCTCCAGTGGGATTGTTTAGAGTTATCTTTCTTTTCCTTTTCACACCCAGTAGTGATTTATTTACATTTTACTACTTTTCTGCTCAATATCTGTGAAAACTCTTACAGGCATAGCCTAACCCTACCTCAACCTCACTTTTTCTTCCTCTATAAGCACCTCTGTGCTTGTTATGCCACTCTGCTCTAAAAGTGACCCTTGTCCTACTGGGAGGAGCCAAATGCTAGCTGGGGCCTGAGGCATCTCTGGGTGAAGATGTCCATGGCCAGGCATGGTGTCTTGGTTGGAAATTATTCCAGGCTGAGAATTCCATTGAGTCACTCCCTTTATGAAGAGACTTGGTGCTGACTGATAGCACTGAGTGACATGAGTCCCTGCCCAAGAGGACAGCTAGATCCAGTGGGCTTCTGCAAGAGGTTAGTAAAGGTAGATAAAGATAGATGCTATCTACAGCTACTGCAAAAACAGCAGTGAGCAAAAGATGGACAGTACAAACTGTCAGGCAGCCTACCAAGTAAACCAGCCCAGGAACCTTTGGGGCCTGTGCTGGTGGATGAAGAGCACTGTGCTCCCCAGCAAGAGTGGTCAGGCATTGGAATGAGATGCCCAGGGAGGTGGGGGAGTCCCCAAGCCTGGATGTGGTTTGGATGTGGTGCCTGGGGATGTGGTTTAGGGGTGAACCTTGCAGAAGAGGGTTAATGGTTGGACTTGGTGATCCTGAGGGCCTTTCCCAGCCTGAATGTCTCTGTGATTCTGTGTGGTATGGCTGTCTGAACTCTGTTTTGCTATTGCACATAAAATACTTTCTCAGGCAAGAGTGTTGGCTCTCTTCCTCAGTTGCATTTCTTCTTTCTCAGGTCTCTCCTGAGTTGCAAGATTGCTGTCTGTGCTCAGTGCTATCTGCCAGAGAGGCAAGATCGTGGCGATACCAACAGCAAGCTCTCATCCCTGGGTACCAGTAAGCAGAGCAGCCTTCACAGTCTCACAGTATTGCTAAGGTTGGAAGAGACCTCAAAGATCATCAAGCCCAACCTGTCACCACAGACCTCATGACAAAACCATGGCTCCAAGTGCCACATCCAATCCCTTTTTGAACACCTCCAGGGATGGGGACTCCACCACCTCCCTGGGCAGCACATCCCAATGGCCAATCTCTCCTTCTGGAAAGAACTTCTTCCTAATCTCCAGCCTGAACCACCCCTGGCATAGCTTGAGACTGTGTCCTCTTGTTCTGGTGCTGCTTGCCTGGGAGAAGAGACCAACCCCCACCTGGCTACAACCTCCCATCAGGGAGTTGTAGAGAGCAAGAAGGTCTCCCCTGAGCCTCCTCTTCTCCAGGCTAAGCAACCCCAGCTCCCTCAGCCTCTCCTCACAGGGCTGTGCTCAAGGCCTCTCCCCAGCTTTGTTGCCCTTCTCTGGACACACTCAAGTGTCTCAATGTCCTTCTTAAACTGAGGGGCCCAGAACAAGCCTTCTTCTGCCCTCCTCCCACCCGGCAGTGCTGGCCATCAACGTCTTCCTGGATCCAGCCAAGGCACTGAATCATCCAGCTGGCTGACACATTCATTAGCTGTTTCAGCCTGAAGACCTTCACTTTTTTTGTCACATGCTCCAGACTATTCTCAAGCTTGCTGGTCTTGTGCTGAAAGGCAAAACAGTGCTTGGAAGCTGAAGGAACCCAAGCTTTTGATGTTGCTAGTGAAGGGCTCAGCAGGGCATGGTTTGTAACAGCAGCACATTGTTGTTGCTTGGCTTTCAGTCTTAGCATTGCACATTCAAGTGTCTTCCCCTCCAGAGCTCGGGAAGCAGGACCCTCAGACATCTAATGGAGGGTTTTGGTGGTGATCACAGCACAGAGCTGATCACTCTCCAGTTTGGAGTCACCTGTCCTGAGGGCACAGTGCTGGCAGCAGGCTCAGAGGCACTGGTAGGTCTGCTGGGCTTTTGCTGTGAGGCCACACCTGGAATACTGTGTCCAGTTTTGGGCTCCCCAGTGCAAGAGGGACAGGGATCTGCTGGAGAGAGTCCAAGGGAGGGCTACAAGGATGCTGAAGGGACTGCAGCATTGCCTGGTGAGGAGAGGCTGAGAGCCCTGGGGCTCTTTAGTCTGGAGAAGACTGAGAGAGGATTTAATAAACATTTATAAATACCTGAGGGCTGGGGGTCAGGAAGGAAGGCACAGGCTCTGCTCACTTGCACCCTGGGAGAGGACAAGAGGCAATGGATGGAAACTATAGCACAGGAGGTTCCACCTCAACATGAGGAGGAACTTCTTCCCTGTGAGGGTCCCAGAGCCATGGAGCAGGCTGCCCAGAGAGGTTGTGGAGTCTCCTTCTCTGGAGCCTTTCCAGCCCTGTCTGGATGCATTCCTGTGTGACCTGTGCTGGATTCTATGCTCCTGCTCTGTCAGAGGGGGTTGGACTTGATGATCTCTGGAAGTCCCTTCCAACCCCTAACATCCTGTGAGACTGTGAACAGGCTCATCTTTAATGATATCCATTTCCCAGGCTGCTTGATGGAGGATTTTAAGCCCTAGATTTATTTCCAGAGGGCAGCATTATGAGAAGCCTCTGCCAGCTGGGGCAGGCATGTTGGTGACCGCCCACATGTGCAGCAGTCTCTAGCTGTGCCATCAAAACTTCTCCTTTAGGTGTGTTGTTTTCATCAGATAGCATTGAGACTCGTGTTCCTGTTTGGTTAACTTCTTTGTGGCAGCCTAGTTGTTTCCCAAGCTGCTTGGAGCCTTTTGTCATGCTCTTCTTCTGCTGTTTCCCCCCCCCACCTCATCTGTTTAGGCTTAAGCACTCTGTATATGATTAAAAACAATGTTTTATTTTCCTGTGAAACACCTTGGACACTGAATACAACCCATATGGTAGGAGGAGGAAAGAGCATCTCCCAGAGAGGGTGTTGAAGGAGCACAAACATGTGCTTGTTTGTCACTGAGGGCACCTGCCAGAAGCCTGATGACCCAGCAGCTGTAATAAAGTAATACAATAAAAGAAATCCCTGGCATCAGCCAGCTCCTCCAAATCTCCTTGCAGATATTGGAAAACATCCCCTCCTATGTATTTGTTTAATTCTGCATGCTGTTTCCTGGTCCTCCTGGCCACCTCTATACTGGCAAAGCAAGCAAGCCAGCCATGGCTCTGCTGAGGCCAGCTGGAATGGATACGGAGCTGAGTCCACGCTGGGAATTTTCCTGTCCCTCAAAAGGACACAGTCTCAGGCTGTGCCAGGGGAGGTTTAGGCTGGATGTTAGGAAGAAGTTCTTCCCAGAAAGAGAGATTGGCCACTGGGATGTGCTGTCCAGGGAGGTGGTGGAGTCACCATCCTTGGAGGTGGTTAAGAAGAGACTGGATGGGGTGCTTGGTGCCATGGTTTAGTTGTCAGGAGGTGTTGGGTGATAGGTTGGACTTGATGATCTCAAAGGTCTTTTCCAACCTGGTTAATTCTATTCTAAGCTATTCAAAACAGGGAGAAGTTAGTAGGGATAGGCCCTGGGGTGGTTTAATCTACTTAGAGAAGCATCATTTGGAATGACTGAACCAGAAGTTCCATTGGGCACCATCCGTCTGCCTTATAGCAAGAGGGAGATGGCAAGAGCCAGAAGTAGGGAGGTGATGGTAGGAAGAGAAAGAGGAGAATAAGGTTGGAAAAGACCTCAGAGATCATCAAGTCCAACCTATCACCCAACACCATCTGATCAACTAAACCATGGCACCAAGCACCCCATCAAGTCTCTTCCTAAACACCTCCAGGGATGGGGACTCCACCACCTCCCTGGGCAGCACATTCCAATGGCCAATTCCTCCTTCTGGGAAGAACTTTCTCCTCACCTCCAGCCTAAACTTCCCCTGGCACAGCTTGAGACTGTGTCCTCTTGTTCTGGTGCTGGTTGCCTGGGAGAAGAGACCAACCCCCACCTGGCTACAACCTCCCTTCAGGGAGTTGCAGACAGCAAGAAGGTCTCCCCTGAGCCTCTTCTCCAGGCTAAGCAACCCCAGCTCCCTCAGCCTCTCCTCACAGGGCTGTGCTCCAGACCCCTCCCCAGCTTTCTTGCCCTTCTCTGGACACCTTCCAGCAACTCAACCTCCTTCCTAAACTGAGGGCCCCAGAACTGGACACAGGACTCAAGGTGTGGCCTAACCAGTGCTGAGCACAGGGCACAATGATTTCCCTGCTCCTGCTGGCCACACTGTTGCTGATGCAGGCCAGGATGCCATTGGCCTTCTTGGCCCCCTGGGCACACTGCTGGCTCTTGTTCAGCTGCTATCAACCAGTCCCCCCAGGTCCCTTTCTGCCTGACCACTCTCCAACATCTCTGACCCCAGCCTGATCATCATCATCATGCAAAGCTGCACACGACTTAGTTACAGTCGTTATTTCAGATGGACTACTTCTAGTAGTAATCATTGAAAGGGTTCATAGTAGCTGTTATGTCCAGCCATGTAATTGTTTGGTGCAGCCCCAAATGATTATATTCTGCATTAACTTCCAAGTATCTGAAAGAACTTTACTTGTGGAGGAGCACACATCAAGCCCACTGCATACAAGTACCTATAAGGACACAGAGCTGCTGGAGTGAGTCCTGAGGAGGCCACAAAGATGATCCAAGGGCTGGAGCAGCTCTGCTGTGAGGACAGGCTGAGGGAGCTGGGGCTGTTCAGACTGGAGAAGACTCTTGGGGGACCTTAGAGCTGCCTTCCAATAGCTGAAAGGATCCTCCAGGATGGCTGCAGAGGGACTTTTCCTGAGGGTGTCTAGAGACAGGACAAGAGGAATGGTTTGAAGCTGAGGGAGAGCAGGGCTAGGCTGGAGCTGAGGAAGAAGGTCTTCAGTACCAGCTTTGTGAGACTCTGTAATAAGCTACCCAGGGAGGTTGTGGCTGCCTCCTCCCTGGGATGTTCAGGTCTAGGTTGGATGAGGCCTTGAGCAGCCAAATCTAGTTGAGAGGTGTCCCTGCCCATGGCAGGCATGTTGGGGTAGATGATCTCTGAGGTCTTTTCCAACCTGAGCCATTCTGTAACCCTGTGATCCTGAAGCCCTCTTTACCCCCAGCTTACCTTTTGCAGTGTCTGTTGTGGGGTCAGCTGTCAGTGCCCTCTGATCAGTGAAGGAGGATAAGGCTCTTCCCAAGTCCTAGGATCCAGGACTCTTCCCAGTCCTAGGTTCATGGCAGGATCTACTTTGTGCCGAGCGTGGGGATGCTCCTGGACAGCCCCACTCAGGTCTGTCTGTCTGCTTTGTAGAAGCTGAGTCCTATCCCAAAAGCAGGTTCCTGGGACACCACACATGGTTCCCTGGGACAGACACCTGCTGTGGAGGTGCTTAAGGTGGCATATGCTGTGCAAGCTCTGGGACTGGCAGCAGCACCCAGGAGCAACCAGGTAACGGGGCTTGAACAGCACTGCCCACTGTGCTGTGCCCTGCCCCTCTCTCCTCCTGTTTCTCATGCTTGTTGTCCAGGAGATGACAACAGCTTTTTCTGAAGGAGATTTGGAGCAGTCTCACCTTGGTTAGGTAAATTCATTCCTCGTGGAGACTGAAGGCTTCTCATTGAAATCTCTATTGGGATTTACCTCATAAATCACAGTTAATAGGTCTAATACTGAGCAACTCAAGTACCTTCAGCTCTCCCTGACCTGGGATAATGTGAAACAGGAGTTTAGTCTTCCCCTGCAAGCACAAGATCCTCTTCAGCCCTGCTGGCTCCATTGCTGGGCTCAGGAGCAGAGTGCTGAGCTGCAGCATGGTCTGTAGGTCTCCTTTTGGGTGTCTTGTGTAGCTGGCAGCATTCACTGGCACTCTCTTTGTAACCCTCAGCAGCACACTCAGCTCTTCTGCTTTTCTGGGCCCTAGTTGCTTTGATGATTTAGTGTCCTCTTTGATTCTAGCCCCAGGCTTGGAAAGATGAATCCTGCCAACCTGCTTGGAGCCTACAGGGTATTTTACAATGAATAGCATCCCTATTGTTCCCTCAAAGACCACTTGGTATTTTCAGCCTGGACTTATCTTTGCCATTGTTTCATTTCCTCTTTGTTTCCCCCTAACAGCCTGTTTTGATTTAACTCTGTGTGGCCAGGCATGACACAGATTAAACAGAGCTGTGTAGCACATTTGAAAGGCCCAGGACCCATTGTCTTGATGTGGTGGAGTTCTGCACACCGATGCACGCTTTGCACGTTGCTCTTGCTGAGCTGCCATTAGCCCTGCACCTGCAGGCTGCTTCTAGCTGCAAACCTGCAGCTTTGCACCTCACAGGGCCTGCCAGCAAGGGAAAAAAAACCAGAGGTAGTCAATGCTTGGCACCCTGTGGCACAAGGGGCAGTGGTTATAAACTCCAGCACAGGAGGTTCCACCTCAACATGAGGAGGAACTTCTTCACTGCGAGGGTCACAGAGCCCTGGAGCAGGCTGCCCAGAGAGGTTGTGGAGTCTCCTTCTCTGGAGAAGGGCAACGAGGCTGGGGAGAGGTCTGGAGCACAGCCCTGTGAGGAGAGGCTGATGGAGCTGGGGTTGCTTAGCCTGGAGAAGAGGAGGCTCAGGGGAGACCTTCTTGCTCTCTACAACTCCCTGAAGGGAGGTCGTAGCCAGGTGGGGGTTGGTCTCTTCTCCCAGGCAAGCAGCAGGCAAGTTGTGCCAGGGGAGGTTTAGACTGGAGGTGAGGAGAAAGTTCTTCCCAGAAAGAGTAATTGCCCAGGGAGGTGGTGGAGTCCCCATCCCTGGAGGTGTTCAAAAGGGGATTGGATGTGGCACTTGGAGCCATGGTTTAGTTGTCAGGAGATGTTAGGTATTAGGTGATAGGTTGGACTTGATGATCTCTGAGATCTTTTCCAACCTTACTGATTCTATGATTCCATGGCTTTCAAGTCCCATCTGGATGTGTTCCTGTGTGACCTGCACTAGACTCTATGGTCCTGCTCTGTCAGGGGGGTTGGACTTGATGATCTCCAGAGGTCCCTTCCAACCTGTGATGCTGTGCTCCAGTGATCCTGTGGTGTCTTTCTTTTAGTGCTTTTTCTCAAAGGAGAATAGGCTTTGGGCTGAACACTTCCTGGGAACATCTGCTTTTGTGCAGAGGCTTCTACTGGAATTTATTCCCCCCACCTTCCCCCACCATCACTGCTCACTTGGCAACCAATATTCATCACCCCAACCAGAAATGCTGACCTGTGCTCTCCAAAGCCTACCCCTTAGGCCTTAGAGTCTGCAAGGAGGTTGCCCAAACATCTGTTTGTGTATTTAACATCTCAGACCCTGGCAGATGTTACCCACTCTATCATGTTACAGTGCAGAGTTTTCAGGTGCTGCAATTCCTAGGTCTGGAAATCTTTCCCCCCTGCCCCCCCTGTACATAGTGTGGGCTTGCAGCAGGTTGAGCCTCTGCTTGCAAACCTCTAGCACTAATCTCTTGGCCCACAGCCCTGAAGCTGACCAAAAATCGTGGAGCCCTTTCCTCAGAGGAGTATTTGTGCTGTTTCTTTAATGAGGATTAATTAATAGGCTTTGGATTAATCCCCACCAGCCATCTGAGTGAATGGATGGGACAGCAGGAAACAAGGATGAGTAACACTGCAGTCAGAAGTTCTTAGAAAGAGAAGTCCTCTACTGCTTGGACATTGTTTTGGTTGCTTATCACTTCTTGATGTACAAAAACTGGCTTCCAAGCCGGGTTGCTAGTATAGGGCTGCAATTTTCTGTGCCTCTAGCTCCCCTGGCTCTTCCTGAGCTCCCCCCAGGGATTAATTTGGCCCAAAGCATCCCCTCACAAGTTCCATGGCTGCGGGGGTAGGCAGCCTTTCTGGCATGTGCTGTGCCGAGTCATTACAAATGCAGGCTCTGGGACACAGCTGTGCTGGAGCTGCTGCTCTCTCTCACAGACACTTCATGCAGCCCCAGGCTGCTGATGCTGCTTTGCCTCCTTGCTGCATTTCCATCCTTGCCTTCTCTTGCTCTTCTTCTCTTCTTGCTGGGGTCGGAGTGGCTGGAGAGCAGCCAGGCAGAAAGGGACCTGGGGGGACTGGTTGATAGCAGCTGAACAAGAGCCAGCAGTGTGCCCAGGGGGCAAAGAAGGCCAATGGCATCCTGGCCTGCATCAGGAACAATGTGGCCAGCAGGAGCAGGGAAGTCATTGTGCCCTGTGCTCAGCACTGGTTAGGCCACACCTTGAGTCCTGTGTCCAGTTCTGGGCCCCTCAGTTTAAGAAGGACATTGAGAGACTTGAAGGTGTCCAGAGAAGGGCAACAAAGCTGGGGAGGGGTCTGGAGCACAGCCCTCTGAGGAGAGGCTGAGGGAGCTGGGGTTGCTTAGCATGGAGAAGAGGAGGCTCAGGGGAGACCTTCTTGCTGTCTGCAACTCCCTGAAGGGAGGTTGTAGCCAGGTGGGGGTTGGTCTCTTCTCCCAGGCACCCAGCACCAGAACAAGAGGACACAGTCTCAAGCTGTGCCAGGGGAGGTTTAGGCTGGAGGTGAGGAGAAAGCTCTTCCCAGAAAGAGTAATTTGCCATCGGAATGTGCTGCCCAGGGAGGTGGTGGAGTCCCCATCCCCAGAGGTGTTCAAGAGGGGATTGAGTGTGGCACTTGCAGCCATGGTTTAGTTGACAGGAGGTGTTAGGTATTAGGTAATAGGTTGGGCTGGATGATTTTGGAGGTCTTTTCCAACCTTATTGATTCTATGATTCTCTCCCTGGACCAAAACAGTCACTGCTCTGCTTCTCTCTCTGCCTGTCTTCAGCAGCAGCAGCAACATAGGTTGCCAGGCTGCTCTACCCCTGTGCTCCAGGTATGGCTGGCTGCTGGCAGACACTCATTCTGCTGTGCCATGTGCAGCTTTCACCTGGGGAGATCCTGGAGGTTCCTTCTTATACAACAGATGATGTTGTTTAATGCAGTACTGGGAGCCTGATGGACTCTTCTAAGATCTCAAGTCTGCCTTTGCCAGTACTAATGCATGAAGGAGAGCAGCATTATCCTTTCTAGTTTCTGAGGCATTCCTTTTCTGATAGCATAGAGTCACAGGATGGCTCAGGCTTGAAGGGACCTCAGAGATCATCTACCCCAAACTCCCTGCCATGGGCAGGGACACCTCTCAGCTAGACTCAGCTGCTCAAGGCCTCATCCAACCTGGATTTGAACACTCCCAGGGAGAAGGCATCCACAGCCTCCCTGGGCAGCCTATTCCAGAATCTCACCACCCTCACACTGAAGAACTTCTTCCTCAGCTCCTGTCTCACCCTGCTCTCCCTCAGCTTCAAACCATTGCCCCTTGTCCTGTCTCTAAACACCTTCATGAAAAGTCTCTCTGCAGCCTTCCTGGAGGATCCCTTCAGCTATTGGAAGGCAGCTCTAAGGTCCCCCCAGAGTCTTCTCCAGTCTGAACACCCCCAGCTCCATCAGCCTATCCCCATAGCAGAGGTGCTCCAGCCTTGGATCATCCTGTGGCTCTTCTCTAGACTTACTCCAACAATTCTATATCCTACTTATGAGGAGGGCACCAGGGAATCTAGACAAAGGGAAGATCTGATGGTTTTGACTATAAATAAGCCAGCTATTTTCTTCTTGCATCTTATACAACTACCACACACAAAAAAGCCAAGCAGACCCTGCTCTCCAAGTACATCTCACAGTAGATAGAGAATCATAGAATGGTCTGGGTTGGAAGGGGCCTCCAAAGGCCATTCAGTTCAACCCCCTCTGCAGTCAGCATCCTGTGGAACTGGAGAGAATTTGCAGCACTGTGCTGTAAATGGGGCAGGCATGGACTGACCCTGGGGAAATAGATGAGAGCCAGAAGAGTGAGTCTTGCTTTGCCCAGAAAGTCATCTTCACGACCTGCCTGCCAGCTGATCAAGCACTGCTTCCCAAGCACTGAGCAGCAGATCATAGACCTCACCTACAATGCAGTTCTTGTGCATTAAAATTGAGATGGGAGCTGAAAAAGGGCTAAGCAAATGCTGAAGGACCTCACTGTCACCTTCCAACCAGTGACCAGACTAAACTTTCTTGCCCCTTTATCATAGAATCATAGAATGGTTTGGGTTGGAAGGGACCTCCAAAGCTCATCCAGTCCAATTCCTCTGCAGTCAGCAGGGACTTCCTCAACTGGATCAGGTTGCCCAGAGCCCTCTTGAGTCTCATTTTGAATATCTCCAGGGATGGAGCCTCAACCACTTCCCTGGGCAACCTGTTCCTGTTGCCCTCACGGTGCAGAACTTGTTCCTCACGTTCCATCTAAATCTGCCCTGCTCTAGTTTGAGGCCATTTGCACTTGTCCCTTCCCTGCAGGCCTCTGCAAACAGTCTCTCTACCCTTCCTCTAGCCCCCTTCAGGTACTGGCAGGCCTCTATTAGGTCTCCCCAGAGTCCTCTCTTCTCCAGGCTGAACAACCTCAGCTCCCTCAGCCTGCCCTCCTAGCAGAAGTGTTCCAACCCCCTGATCATTTTAGTGGCCAGCATCTTGTTGTAAGGATCCTGGAGGCTTCTCTGCAGTGCCCTACTGCAGGCTATTTCATTCTCTGTCCTTTTCTTCCATCTAACACAGCAGATGTGCAGCCCCAGCACAAACACCCATGGCATCCCCAGCAGGCAGTGGCAGGTTGCAGAGCAGCACATTCTGTTTTCCTCATTTCTGCTGCACAGGAGGTTCTTTGAAGCCAGCCTGTGCCTCCAGAGTAAAACCCAGGCTGCGTCAGGCTAAGTTAATTTGTGGGCTAGGCAAGCTTAGCAGTATCCCTGCAAGGCTTTTGCACAGAATGTACTGATGTCTCCAGACTTGGACAGGGTTTGCTTTCCCCAGTCAGGCAATGGGAGCCAAACTCAGATGTGAATCTAAGTTCTCCAACTCTGGAGGGAGTCTGGGCTGGTGTATTTTACACCTTCTTCCGCCTCCCCTCCTCCCAGGAGTGTGTGAGGCTGACCTAGCTTCCCTCACATATAGTTTTCATTTATGTTCACTGAGATGCACTCAGGCTCACATCCACCAGCCACAAGTATAAATCCCCTGGCTTTTTACACTAGCTCTGAACCTGGCCATGCAAAGCTGTGTTTAAGGAATTTAAGGAAGTCTTAAGTTAGTTAACCTCCCCTCAAAGGGCCGAGAGGCAGGAGTGGAGCAAGAAGAGCAGCTCAAACTGTGCTTCTCCTCTTCTTCACCTCCTGGCTCAGCTGCTGATGGCCACTTGTGAGCAAATATTATTTGCTGGTCTAAGGTATTAAACCATTCCACCTAAAGAGTGGAACACTGGAAGGGGTTGCCCAAGGAGGTGGTTGAGACCCCTTCCCAAGGTGAGGCTCAGCGAGGCCCTGGGCAGCCTGATCTAGTTGGGGATGTCCCTGCTGACTGCAGAAAGGTTGGACTGGATGAGCTTTGGAGGTCCCTTCCAACCTAAACCATTCTGTGATTCTAAAAGTACTCTAAGTTTGCATTTAATATGTGGAGCATGGGAGGTTTCTGATGTGTTTTGGGGAGCCTGCTCCTGTGCTGACAAGAACCAAAGACCCCAGAGCTGCGGAGGAGAGTTCCTTGTGTGATCTCTTCCCACCATCTGAGCCAGGATGGGCATGGTTTACAAAAGGGCCCACAGCTCAGTCAAAGGCTGAACATTTCTGTGTGCCATCCCAATGTATGTGCACCTTGTTAGCAAGAATGGAATGAGCAACCCTTTTCTCATTGTGGAGGATAGTACAGGAAAGTTAATCATCAACAGGTGTGGTACTGATCTCTCAAAGACAGCTATTTACCACTTCCTAAGAAAAGAGAGATCTGTTCATAGAATCAGAGAATGGCTCAGCTTGGAAGAGACCTCAGAGACCATCTACCCCAACCTCCCTGCCATGGGCAGGGACACCTCTCAACTACACTTGGTTGCCCAGGGCCTCATCCAACCTGGATTTGAACACCCCCCACAGAGGAGGCAGCCACAGCCTCCCTGTGCAGTCTATTCCGGAGTCTCACCACCCTCACACTGAAGAACTTCTTCCTCAGCTCCAGTCTAACCCTGCTCTCCCTCAGCTTCAAACCATTCCTCCTTGTCCTGTCTCTAGACACCCTCATGAGAAGTCCCTCTGCAGCCTTCCTGGAGGATCCCTTCAGCTATTGGGAGGCAACTCTAAGGTCCCCTCGCAGTCTTCTCTTCTCCAGGCTGAACACCCCCAGCTATCCTCACAGCAGAGGTGCTGCAGCCCTTGGATCATCTTTGTGGCCTTCTCTGGCCTCACTCCAGCAGCTCTGTGTCCTCCTTCTGCTGGGGACACCAAGCCTGGATGCAGGATTGGAAGTGGGGTTTCAGCAGTGCAAAGAGGAGGAATCATCTCTCTTGTCCTGCTGCATGTTTATAGTTAAAATCTTAGCAGATGTCATCAAGGATATGCCTCAGGGACTAAACTTTGCATATTTTGATTTAAATCCTCTAATGACTATTGTAATAAACTCTGAGTCATATTTGCTGTGTCTTCATGGTTGTGCCATAACATTGTCATGAATGGAGAGAAGTGTTTGGACTTTTGTACCTCTTAGCAGGTGGAAGCTTTAGAGCATGGATGGTAGAAAGCTGGAGCAGGGCAGATTCAGGTTGGCCATCAGGAGGAAGTTCTGCACAGTGAGAGTGGTGAAATACTGGAACAGGCTGCCCAGGGATGTGGTTGAGGCCTCATCCCTACAGACATTCAAGCTCAGACTGGATGTGGCCCTGGGCAGCCTGCTCTAGTTGGAGGTGTCCCTGCTGAGTGCAGGGGGGTTGGACAGGATGCTCTTGGAGTGTCCTTTCCAACCCAATGTACTCTGTGAAGCTGTGAGATTAAAGTCTGAAAAACAAGACCAGATAACATCTTAAGAATAACCTCTTTTGTCATTAAAAACTCCCTCTTTGGGAAGCTTCACCATTGAAATTGTCAGTGCAATAGGTGTGGTCACCTTTGCTTTGTGCACATGTTTGACTTACCTGTTCTGAGGGAAAATTGGTTTAGGCAACTGGGTTTTAGGACCTTCAGTGGGCACAATGTTGACAGAGTCCTCAGAGAGTCTCAGAATTGTACATATCTTGTGGGGAGGAACAAGTCATTTGCCTGAAAGAGTTTTCCCACCCATATTGGTGAGACCCCACCTGCAGCACTGCCTCCAGCTCTGGTGCCCCCAGCATGAGAGGGACATGGAGCTGATGGAGTGGGGGCCAGGGGAGGTCATGAAGATGATCAGAGGGCTGGAGAACCTCCCCTGTGGGGACAGGCTGAGAGACTTCAGCCTGGAGAAGAGAAGGTTCCAGTACCTGAAGTGGGCTACGAGAAAGCAGGGAAGGGACTTTTTAAAGGGCTTGTGGTGACAGGATGAGAGGGAATGGATTGAAGCTTGAGGAGGGCAGATTTGACTTTATTTATTTTATTCTATTTTAAACAGACTGGAGGTTAGGAAGACATTCTTGGCAGTGAGGGTTAGTGAGACACTGGAACAGGTTGCCCAGGAAGGTTGGGGATGCCCCCTGCCTGGAGGTGCTCAAGGCCAGGCTGGATGAGGCCTTGAACAACCTGGGCCAGTGGAAGGTGTCCCTGCCCATGGCAGGGGGTTGGAACTGGATGAGCTTGAAGGTCCCTTCTGAGCAATCTCTGAATCTCTGCATCAGGTTCTGCACTCTGATTACCTGTGGTGTTCTCACTCTCTGGCTCAATAGCAGCCTTCAGTTTCCTGGGTTGCCAAGCTGGTACCTTTCAGCGGCAGGAAATTCCCGCTGAACAGAAAAGGAAATGGAGCCATTGTAGTTTAGTTCAGGAGACGTGCCAAGTGTGAAAGCAGCATGGCTTTAATCCTCTCTCCTGACAAAGGGACGGTTTTCACAGGTTCTGCATGATAAAAGAATAGTTTTCCATTGGGTATTGCTGTCAGGCAGCCAGAGGAAAGATTTTGTTATGGGTGTGTTTTATTTATAGAGTAGAAACAGCTTCTCCTTCCAAACATGAATTGGAGTCAAGATTGCCTGTACTTGAATGTGGACCAGTTTCTCTTATATCATCTCCTTCTGTTGCTTGCCAAAGTGGAAGAGACAGAAGGCCCCATGAAGAAAACATCTCTCAGCATCAGCCCAATTAGGGAACACATGCTTTGAAATGAAGGAAAGGTGATCTCTCAGGCTAGTTTATTCCATCAACAATTCCCAGCATTCTCAGGACATCTGTAAGTGGTGTAATCTCAATTTCCTTTTCCTCAGCACTTTATAAAATCTACCACATGTGAAGAGAGACAGAGGAGAGATAACTGATTGCCTTTAGGTGTCATTGCACTGCTGCTGGGACTTAGCTGCGTTACAACTGGGGGCTCTGGAACTGGCAAAAGCAATGGATTCTCCCTCTCCCCCCTTGCTCTAGCCACTATCTCCAGTGAAGATCAGGGGAAAACAGACCTTTTCTTAGCCCGTTCTTCTGACTCTGATTAAAGCAATGGTGCAATTCATAATTCAGCTGTATTCATTTTTCACTTCCAATTCTTTTCCTTCCTTTCCCCTGTATTCTTCTTCCTTTATGTGGTATACAAAAGGAGGAACTACTCTGAAAACCAAGAGATGACCATCAGAGTGTTTCTCACCGCCTCACATCACTTTTCTCCCTTCACAACAACGTGGTGCCTCAGCTCCATATAACACATTGGATGTGTGTGACATCTTATTCTGAGCCACATGAACGTGTTTGAGAAGGGCAATGAGGCTGGGGAGAGGTCTTGAGCATAAGCCTTATGAGGAGAGGCTGAGGGAGCTGGAGTTGCTTAGCCTGGAGAAGAGGAGGCTCTCTACAACTACCTGAAGGGATGCTGTAGACAGGTGGGGGTTGGTCTCTTCTCCCAAGCAACCAGCACCAGAACAAGGGGTCAGTAGCCAGGCAGAAAGGGACCTGGGGGAACTGGTGGACAGCAGCTGAACAAGAGCCAGCAGTGTGCCCAGGTGGCCAAGAAGGCCAATGGCATCCTGGCCTGCATCAGCAACAGTGTGGCCAGCAGGAGCAGGGAAGTCATTGTGCCCTGTGCTCAGCACTGCTTAGGCAACACCTTGAGTCCTGTGTCCAGTCCTGGGCCCCTCAGTTTAGGAAAGATGTTGAGACACTTGAAGGTGTCCAGAGAAGGGCAACAAGGCTGGGGAGGGGTCTGGAGCACAGCCCTGTGAGGAGAGGCTGAGGGAGCTGGGGTTGCTTAGCCTGGAGAAGAGGAGGCTCAGGGGAGACCTTCTTGGTGTCTACAACTCCCTGAAGGGAGGTTGTAGCCAGGTGAGGGTTGGTCTCTTCTCTCTAGCAACCAGCACCAGAGCAAGAGGACACAGTCTCAAGCTTCACCAGGGGAGGTTCAGAAAGAGAGACTGGCCATTGGGATGTGCTGTCCGGGGAGGCGGCGGAGTCATCATCACTGGAGATCTTCAAGAAAAGACTGGATGAGACACTTGGTGCCATGGTCTGGTTGATTGGATGGGGATGGGTGACAGGTTGGACTGGATGATTTTGGAGGTCTCTTCCAACCTGGTTAATTCTATGGTTCCATGATAGGAAATGGGGCTTTAGTAGCTGCAGGTCCCAATGCCAGGTTCTTCCCTTGCAAGAGAGCTTCATGAGCTCTTAAAGGGCAATAATGACAGACTGAGAGAGTTTGGGTTGCTCAGTCTGGTGAAGAGAAGGCTTTCAGGAGACCTAATTGTGGCCTTTCAGTATCTGAAGGGGGCTACAAGAAAGCTGGGGAGGGACTTTTGAGGGTGTCAGGGAGTGATAGGACTGGGGGGAATGGAGCAAAACTAGAAATGGGGAGATTGAGATTGGATGTTAGGAAGAAGTTGTTCCCCATGAGGGAGGTGAGAGACTGGCCCAGGTTGCCCGGGGAGGTGGTGGAAGCCTCCTGCCTGGAGGTGTTTGCAGCCAGGCTGGAGGTGGCTGTGAGCAACCTGCTGCAGTGTGAGGTGTCCCTGGCCATGGCAGGGGGGTTGGAAGTGGTTGATCCTTGAGCTCCCTTCCAACCCTAACAATTCTATGATTCTATGAAGTAGTCACAGAGCCCCAGTCCTGAGGGCTGAGCCTGGGATTTCTGCCAGCAGTGGAAGCTGCATTTAGCTGAAGGCTGTGCAATCTGTCCAGACTTCATGAGCCACAGCAGGTTGGGGTCAGACTCCAGACTCTGAAGCCCAAGGTGAATTGCTGGGTCTTGACAGTTTGTGTTGTGGGTGATTAGTTGATATGCCTCTGAGAGCAGGCTCACACATCCAGCAAGAAGTGGGTCACAGCGACCATGATTTATGTGTCTTTGTAGGTCCTCTGATCTTTTGCATCTCTGCCAGCTTCCTACAGTGGAAGGAATGATGTGTCAGACATCTGAGCATCACTCACACTTACGAATAAGCAGCCTCCCCCTGCCTGTTACCAAGCAGCACTTCAATAGCAGGGCTTAAGTCATGGGGATTCCAGCTCTTCCATACCTTCTTAAACAGCCAGTTCTGAATCTGCAGCCCAGCCTGGTTCTGTCATAGCATAGCATAGCATAGCATAGCATAGCATAGCATAGCATAGCATAGCATAGCGTAGAATAGAATAGAATAGAATAGAATAGAATAGAATAGAATAGAATAGAATAGAATAGAATTAACTAGGTTGGAAAAGACCTCAGAGATCATCAAGTCCAACCTATCACCCAACACCATCTAATCAACTAAACCATGGCACCAAGCACCCCATCCAGTCTCCTAAACACCTCCAGTGATGGTGACTCCACCACCTCCCTGGGCAGCACATTCCCATGGCCAATCTCTCCTTCTGGGAAGAATTTCTTCCTCACCTCCAGCCTAAACCTCCCCTGGCTCAGCCTGAGACTGTGTACTCTTGTTCTGGTGCTGGTTGCCTGGGAGACCAACTCCCACCTGGCTACAATCTCCCTTCAGGTAGTTGTAGACAGCAATGTGGTCTCCCCTGAGCCTCCTCTTCTCCAGGCTAAGCAACCCCAGCTCCCTCAGCCTCTCCTCACAGGGCTGTGCTCCAGACCCCTCCCCAGCTTTGTTGCCCTTCTCTGGACACCTTTCAGCATCTCAACATCTTTCCTAACCTGAGGGGCCCAGAACTGGACACAGGACTCAAGGTGTGGCCTAACCAGTGCTGAGTCCAGGGCAGAATGACTTCCCTGCTCCTGCTGGCCACACTGTTCCTGATGCAGGCCAGGATGCCATTGGCCTTCTTGGCCCCCTGGGCACACTGCTGGCTGATGTTCAGCTGCTGTCCACCAGCACCCCCAGGTCTCTTTCTGCCTGGCTGCTCTCAGCCACTCTGCCCCCAGCCTGTAGCACTGCCTGGGGTTGCTGTGGCCAACGTGTAGGTCCCGGCAGTTAGACGTGTCCTGTCAGTCAGGCACGCTCTGAGTGCTTGCAGCAGTGCCATGAGATTTCCACTTTTGTAACCTCTCTGAGGTGAGAACCATGCTCAGAACTGATTTCTCGTGTGATGGTTTAGACACAAGTTGTAAATGTTTTCTTTTATTTCTTTATGTCTTAATTTCTGTTTTTCCCTTCAGGGTTCAGAAACTGATGAAGTCAGTTGTCGTGTCAATTAGTTGCATTGAAGGTCTTACAATGGGGCACAGGACAAGGCAATGTGCAAAGGTTGCTTTATTCTTAGAATCATGGAGTCACAGAATCATAGAATCATAGAGTCATAGAATTGTAGAGTGATAGAGTCATAGAGTCCTAGAGTCCTAGAGTCATAGAGTCCTAGAGTCCTAGAGTAATAGAGTCCTAGAGTCCTAGAGTCATAGAGTCATAGAGTACTAGAGTCACAGAGTCCTAGAGTCCTAGAGTCCTAGAATCATAGAATCAGAGTCATAGAATTGTAGAGTGATAGAGTCATAGAGTCCTAGAGTCATAGAGTCCTAGAGTCCTAGAGTCATAGAATCATAGAGTCCTAGAGTCCTAGAGTCATAGAGTCCTAGAGTCCTAGAGTACTAGAGTCACAGAGTCCTAGAGTCCCGGAGTTCTAGAGTCCTAGAGTCATAGAGTCCTAGATTTCTAGAGTCATAGAATCACAGAGTCCTAGAGTCCTAGAGTCATAGAGTCCTAGAGTCCTAGAGTCCTAGAGTCCTAGAGTACTAGAGTCACAGAGTCCTAGAGTCCCGGAGTTCTAGAGTCCTAGAGTCATAGAGTCATAGAATCATAGAGTCATAGAATCATAGAGTCCTAGATTTCTAGAGTCATAGAATCATAGAGTCCTAGAGTCCTAGAATCATAGAGTCATAGAATCATAGAGTCCTAGATTCCTAGAGTCATAGAATCATAGCGTCCTAGAGTCCTAGAATCATAGAGTCCTAGAGTCATAGAATCATAGAGTCATAGAATTATAGAGTCATAGAATCATAGAGTCCAAGAGTCATAGAATCATAGAGTTCTAGAGTCATAGAATCACAGAATCATGGAGTCATAGAGTCATGGAATGGTCTGGGTTGGAGGGGACCTCCAAAAGTCATCCAGTCCAACCTCCCTGCAGTCAGCAGGGACATCCCCAGCTAGACCAGGTTGCCCAGAGCCCTGTCAAGCCTCGTCCTGAATATGTCCAGGGATGGGGCCTCAACCACCTCCCTGGGCAACTTGTTCCAGCGTTCCAGCACCCTCATGGTGCAGAACTTCTTCCTGATATCCAATCTAAATCTGTTCTTCTCCAGCTTAAAGCCATTCCCCTGGTCCTGTTCCTGCAGGCCTTTGCAAACAGTCTCTCTCCATCCTAAATCAACTCTTCTCTATTTTGAAGTCATTGCCCCTCCTCCTATCATTGCAGGCCTTTATAAGCGGTCTCTCTTCATCCTTCATGTATCTCTCTTCGGGTACTGGGTGGAACCTTGATCTTGACCTAGTTGGCTGGTGGCCTTTTGTACAGCTCTGAGTCTGTGTCACAGGTAATAAGTGACAGAACAAGAGGGAATGGCCTCAAGCTGTGACTGGGAAGGTTTCGGCTGGACAGTAGGAAATAATTTTTCCCATCAAGAGTGGTCAGGCACTGGAATGAGCTGCCCAGGGAGGTGGTGGAGTCCCCAAGCCTGGATGTGTTTGAAGGTGGTTTGGATGTGGTGTTGGGGATATGGTTTAGGGGTGACCCTTGTGGAGTAGGGTTAATGGTTGGACTTGGTGATCCTGAGGGTCTTTTCCAACCTGAATGATTCTGTGACTCTGTGATTCTGTAATGTTAGTCCAACATGTGCCACAGAGCCATCATTTTAAGTAATGTGTACCATAACAAAAGGGATTCTCCAGAGTTCAAGAGAGCTGTGTCCCACACCTTTGACAAGTGGGAAATTAATTGCTTTGAGCTGGTTCCTCAGTCCCTAGATGGTGTCTTTGCTGTGAGGCAGAAGGCAGCTTCAACTGTTCTGTGCTTCTCAGCTTCAGACAACTGCAGTCTGCTGAAGTGAATCATTTGGCAAAGATGAGTGATCAGTTCAGGGACTCCACAACCTCTCTGGGCAGCCTGTTCCAGTGCTCTGGGACCCTCACAGTGAAGAAGTTCCCCCTTGTGTTGAGATGGAACCTCCTGTGCTGTAGTTTCCATCCATTGCCCCTTGTCCTATCCCAGGGTGCAACTGAGCAGAGCCTGTCCCCTCCCTCTTGACCCTCAGCCCTCAGATATTGATAGACATTGATCAGATCCCCTCTCAGTCTTCTGTTCTCCAAGCTAAACAGCCCCAGGGCTCTCAGCCTCTCCTCATAGGGCTCATGCTCCAGTCCTTTAATCATCCTTGTAGCCCTCCCTTGGACTCTCTCCAGCAGACCCCTGTCCCTCTTGAACTGGGCAGCCCAGAGCTGGATGCAATGTTCCAGGTGTGGTCTCAGCAGGGCAGAGGAGAGGGGGAGGAGAACCTGTTCAGTATCTGAGAATCTGTTCAACATTTGCAACCACTCCAAGGCATGAGATGACCCATGCAAAAAAACCCACCCCAAACCCAAACAGCTCAGTCTAGGCAGATGAGAAGCCACCTAAACTGCTCTCCCTGGAACCCCTTATGTAAGATGAGCAAAGAGATCAAACCAGGAGGCCTTAGCAACAGCGGTTCCCAGCTTGCCATTGGTGCATCTCTGCTCCAGCTCACAGGAGAAATATGTGCTCAGCTGGAATGTGCACGCATCCTTATCCTCTGTGGTACAGCTCCTTCTGGTTTGAAGGCTTTTCTTGCACAAACTGGGAATGGTCAGGCTGAAGAGCTTCCAAGTGTGACATATTCCAGGTTGTTGGGTTGTTGGGGTGTTTTTTTTCCCCCCGTGGTCTCTCTCTTCTTTGCTTCCTTGGTTTGGTTTGGTTTGGTTTTAATTGTACTGCCCACTTTCCACCACCCCCTCACCCCCCTTAATGCTTTAACCAAAAAGAAGGGGGAAATAATAAGGGGGGGGAAAGGAGGAAATTTGTGATTTGGATAATGGCAGAACCAAATGCTTTGCATTTTCAGAATTCCACTTTCCTCCCCCACATTGTTTGGCTGAGACAATTTGCTGAAGTCAATCCAAGCTCCCAAAGAGCTTCAGTCATCCTGCAGTTTTTGGCAAGTCAACTATTTGTCTACAAAACTTAGGATTTATCTTCCCCCCCCCCCCCAGCTCTGAAAATGAGTTTTAAAGCAGGAGAGTTGCCACTGCTGTATTTGGGGGGTGGGGGGGAATGTAGCAGCCCACCTGGGGTTGTCAGCTTTGATGTTAAAGATTATACCTCAGTCACAGAATCACAATCACAGAATATATTTGGTTGGAAGAGACCTTCAAGTTCATCCAGGCCAACCCTCAACCCAGCACTGCAAGGTCAGCACTAAACCATGTCCCTAAGCACCGGGCCCACAGGCTGCTTGAACACCCCCAGGGGTGGTGACTGCAGCACTGCCCTGGGCAGACCATGCCAATGGGTGAAAACCCTTCCAGCAAATAAGTATTTCCTAACATCCAGGCTGAACCTCCCCTGCTGCAGCTTGGAAGCTTTTCCTCTGCTCCTGTCTTGCCACCAAGGAACAGAGGCTGCCCCCTCCTCCCTCCAACCTCCCTTCAGGGAGCTGTAGAGAGCAATGAGGTCTCCCCTCAGCCTCCTCTGCTCCAGACTGAACACCCCCAGCTCCTTCAGCTGCTCCTCACAGGCCATGTGCTCCATGCCTTTCAGGAGCCTCTTTGCCCTTCTCTGGGCACTCTCCAGCCCCTCGATGCCCTTCCTACAGTGAGGGGCCCAGACCTGCACGCAGCCCTCGAGGTGTGGCCTCCCCAGCGCTGAGCAGAGGAAGGCGATCGCAAGCTAGATAGTTACAGGCTGCCTGTTTATGTGCTCCTGAACGCTCGCTCACTCCTGTCCTCACATCCTCCTAAGCTGTGGCATTGCTTTTCTCCTGACTCTGTGCTGGTTTCCATCTCAGAGAAGATGTGCTGAGTTTGTGCTGCCCGTGGTGCCTGGAGGTTGTGCAACAGCACGTAACTAAATAATGCTTCTCAGGCTGGTTTGGGGTCCGTGGGTCAGAGAGAGACAGCAGAGAGATTCGAATTGCTCTTCTCAGGAGGCTGACTTCTTTGTGTTCACCACACACTAACCCTGTAGCCTTGCATAAGTAGTTCTGCTTTGCTTTTTTGGGGGGTGGTGGTGGTTGTTTTTATGCTAACATCTCTAACTAGTCACAGTTGCAAGCAGGACAGATCCAAGTTGGACAGATGTTGCTTAGAAATAAAATGTCCAAAGGCAAGAGCGTCGAAGTTGCCAACGAAAAAACAAAGACATCTGTAGTCTTTAACTGAATTTGAAAGGTTTTCCTTTCCTTTTCTTCTTTCTCCCCTGTTTCTGTAATTTTTGGGTCACATTAGCAGCAGTCTGTTACCGATTTGGGGAAGTCTATTGTCTGGTGTTGTCAAAAACTGCAAGTGAAATCTTCCTTGGGCTGGTATCACTCGGTGAGCCTGGCTGTGTTCTCCAAAGCTTGCTTCCTTTCTTCCTGGGGTGACAATCTCTTCTGGGCTGTTAGAGCAGCAAATGCAGATTTCATCACTTTCCCTCTGTCTATTAACTTAAAGCACAAGTCCATGAATCTCTTTTTCCCCTCCTTCTTTTCTGACACTGCTCTTCACACCCAAAAGATGGGTTTGCAGTAGCTGTGCTAACCCTGTCTCTGGATCTTAGGGGAATTCAATGTCCTGGTGAACAGAAGGATGCCCATGAGCCAGCAATGTGTCCTTGAGGCCATAAGGCATCCTGAGCATATTAGAAGGTGTGTGGTTAGTAGGTTGAGAGAGGTTCTCCTGGCCCTCCGCAAAAGAGGGACATGGACCTGCTGGAGCAAAGCCAGAGGAGGCCACCAGGATGATCAGAGAGGCTCTGCAGAGGGACCTTGCCAGGCTGGACAGATGGGCAGAGTCCAAGGGCAGGAGACTGAACACATCCAAGTGCCAGGTTCTGCACATTGGCCACAGCAACCCCAGGCAGAGCTACA
Organism: Dryobates pubescens; assembly: GCF_014839835.1. Taxonomy (NCBI): domain Eukaryota; kingdom Metazoa; phylum Chordata; class Aves; order Piciformes; family Picidae; genus Dryobates; species Dryobates pubescens. The sequence goes on along the minus strand of NC_071625.1, from coordinate 26,769,735 downwards.
GGCTGGGGTCAGAGTGGCTGAGAGCAGCCAGGCAGAGAGGGACCTGGGGGTGCTGGTTGATGGTAGGCTGAACATGAGCCAGCAGTGTGCCCAGGCAGCCAAGAGGGCCAATGGCATCCTGGCCTGCATCAGGAACAGTGTGGCCAGCAGGAGCAGGGAAGTCATTGTGCCCTGTGCTCACCTTGAGTCCTGTGCCCAGTTCTGGGCCCCTCAGTTTAGGAAGGAGGTTGACTTGCTGGAAGGTGTCCAGAGAAGGGCAACAAAGCTGGGGAGGGGTTTGCAACACAGCCCTGTGAGGAGAGACTCAGGGAGCTGGGGTTGCTTAGCCTGGAGAAGAGGAGACTCAGGGGGGACCTTATTGCTCTCTACAACTCCCTGAAGGGAGGTTGTATACAGGCAGAGGTTGGTCTCTTCTCCCAGACACCCAGCACCAGAACAAGAGGACACAGTATCAAGCTGTGGCAGGGGAGGTTTAGGCTGAATGTCAGGAAGAAGTTCTACAGAGAGAGAGAGATTTGCCATTGGGATGTGCTGCCCAGGGAGGTGGTGGAGTCCCCATCCCTGGAGGTGTTCAAGAGGGGACTGGATGTGGCACTTGGAGCCATGGTTTAGTAGTCATGAGGTGTTGGGTGATAGGTTGGACTCCATGATCTCTGAGGTCCTTTCCAACCTTATTGATTCTGTGATTCTTTGATCTCTGAGGTCCTTTCCAACCTGAGCCATTCTGTATTTCTGTGGCTTTGTGTCTTGTTTTATTAAATGAAACTTTCTAAGGATAATACTAATGAGTGCATGACCAGCATTTGGACAGTGATCTAATATTTCATGAACTTTCATTGCCATGGAATTCAGCAGGAAAATGCAAAGTAAGAAAACATCTTGGCCTGGTTATTGACCTGTTCATCAGCTGCAAATAAAACTTGAGGTAATTAAAGTACATTTAATGAAGGAAGCGAAGTCCCCAGAGGCCGGAGCCTTCTTGTTGGTTTTGGAATGACTTTAGAGAAGAAGAATGCACAACCTCTCTGGGCAGCCTGTTCCAGGCCTCTGCCACCATCACTACAAAGAAGTTTCTCCTCATGTTGAGGTGGAACCTCCTGTGTTCCAGATTGTGTCTGTTGCTCCCTGTCCTTGTCCGCTGCAAGGAGACCCTCACCTTCATCCTGACACCCACCCCTCAGAGTCATAGAATCAGCCAGGTTGGAAGAGACCTCCAAGATCATCAAGTCCAACCAATCACCTAGTTGGGTGAGAAAAATTAGACTAGATAAATCAACTAGGCCATGACACCAAGAGCCTCATCCAGGCTCTTTTTAAACACCTCCAGGGACGGGGACTCCACCACCTCCCTGGGCAGCACATCCCAATGGCCAATCTCTCATCCTGGGAAGAACTTCTTTCTAAGATGGAGCCTAAACTTCCCCCTGCTGTGTCCTCTTGTTCTGGTGCTGGGTGCCTGGGAGAAGAGACCAACCCCCACCTGGCTCCAACCTCCCTTCAGGGAGTTGTAGACATTGATCAGATCCCCTCCCAGCCTTCTCTTCTCCAGACCAAACATCCCCAGGGCTCTCAGGCTCTCTTCACAGGGGAGATGCTCAAGTCCCCTAACCATCCTCACGGCTCTCCCTTGGACTCTCTCCAGCAGGTCTCTGTCTCTCTTGAACTGGGGAGCCCCAAACTAGACACAGTATTGCAGGTGTGGCCTCAGCAGGGCAGAGTAGAGGGGCAGGGGAAGCTCTGTAGAGGAGCAGGGGAAGCCCTGCTGGCCAATCTTTTCTCAGTGCACCCCAGGATGCCTGTGGCCCTGTTGGCCAACGTCAACACTGTGTACCATGTCCACACTATGCACCAAGCACATCTCTGTCTTTGGCTGCATTGCAGTTCCTTGCTTTGTTTCCCATGACACTTGTTGCTGCTGTGCTGGGCTTCCCAAAGGGTTAAGCAGCAGTATGTTTATTTGAGACTGATAGAAACCTTCTTTTTCTTTTTTTTTCAGGGCTAAAAAAGCTTTGTTTGGTTTTTTTTTTGCCTTTCCCCTCCCCTTCTCTTTCTAAAGAAGCTTTCAAACCAGGATGGTCAAAATATTTGAAATATGTGTCCCTGTGGTGATGTCATCCTCAAGGGAAACATACTTCTGAGGTGAAGTATTCCCATTAGGAATCTTGGAGGTCTTACATCTGTATTCTTAACCTCCAGAGGTTATCAAATGGTAATAGCTGATTGTCAAATGGGCTGTCATCTAGTGGAGTGCTGGCAGGCACCTTGGCCAGTAGTTAGAGGTCATCACACAAATATTTGTAGAGGAAGTGAAGGCTTCGTTTGGCCTTGACAGTCAGACATCTTAGACAAATATTCATGACATGAATAATGTTCATTTGCAGGCAGAACCAGAGGCTTGCTGGTCATTTTGGGGAGGGTGGCCATGTGTGTACACCAGAGGGGCAGCCCTGGGGAGTGGGGCAGAGAGGGCAGAGTGGCTGAGAGCAGCCAGGCAGAGAGGGACCTGGGGGTACTGGTTGATAGTAGGCTGAATGTGAGCCAGCAGTGTGCCCAGGGGGCCAGGAGGGCCAGGGGCATCCTGGCCTGCAGCAGGAGGAGTGTGGCCAGCAGGAACAGGGAGCTCATTGTGCCCTGTGCTCAGCACTGCTGAGGCCACACCTTGAGTCCTGTGTCCAGTTCTGGGCTCCTCAGTTGAGGAAAGATGTTGAGCTGCTGGAAGGTGTCCAGAGAAGGGCAACAAAGCTGTGGAGGGGTCTGGAGCACAGCCCTGTGAGGAGAGGCTGAGGGAGCTGGGGTTGCTTAGCTTGCAGAGGAGGAGACTCAGGGGAGACCTTCTTGCTCTCTACAACTCCCTGAAGGGAGGTTGTAGCCAGGTGGGGGTTGGTCTCTTCTCCCAGGCAACCAGCACCAGAGCAAGAGGACACAGTCTCAGGCTGTGCCAGGGGAGGTTCAGGCTGGAGGTGAGGAAGAAAGTTCTTCCTGGTGAGAGCGATTGGCCCTTGGGATGTGCTGCCCAGGGAGGTGGTGGAGTCCCCATCCCTGGAGATGTTTGGGAAGAGCCTGGATGAGGCCCTTGGTGCCATGGTTGAGTTGATCTGATGGTGCTGGGTGAGAGGTTGGACTCGGTGGTCTCAAAGGTCTCTTCCAACCTGGTCTGGTCTATTCTATTCTCTGGGGTCTTAGGGTTATTATTCTTAATGTTGGACAGGTTGGTGATAGATTGGACTTGATGATCTTTGAGGTCTTTTCCAACCCTATTGATTCTAAATCTCTGGGACTGCAGCCTGCAGCGCTGCTCCTGAGCTGGCAGGACAGACACCCAGCTGCTGGCACAGGGTGCACTGCATTGCCATGGAAGCTTGACCATCAGGCTCACCACCTTCAGCAAATACTGGGCAAGGGTTTGGGAAGTAGCAGGCTGTAGAAGGAGCCCTGCCAGAAGGGAAGCCCAGCACAGAGAGCACTGGGGGCACCTCCTTCACTCCTCCCTCCGCTGAGCAAATGGGATGCTGCTGGGGCAGCTTTGCTCCCCTTGGGCTGAGACCTTCTTTTTCTTCCACAGCAGAGGCAGTGACAGGATCTTCTGTCCCAGGGAGACAGTGTCTCCTCCTGTGCTGTTGCCCTGGCACCAAGGCACTCTGGTACCTGCCTAAGGAGCCAGTTGGTGATAAAGCCCTGGAGAATTTGGAGTGTTGGCTTTTGTCAGGAGTGGTCTCCAGTGGCTGACCCTGTCCTGCTCCTTCAGCCTGCAGTGAGGAGGACTCCACCTCAGCACATGATATTCTCCTACACTGCTTGCCAGAGAAGCAGTGGCAAACCACAATATCACAGTACCACAGAACATTAGAGGTGGGAAGGGACCTCCAGAGAACAGCCAGTCCAACCCCCCTGCCACAGCAGCATCACCCAGGGCAGTCTGCACAGGAAGGCATCCAGGTGGGCTTGGAAAGGCTCCAGAGAAGGAGACTCCACAACCCCTCTGGGCAGCCTGCACCAGGGCTCTGCCACCCTCACTGCACAGAAGTTTCTCCTCCTGTTGAGCTGAAACCTTCTCTGTTCAAGTTTGTATCCATTGTTCCTTGTCTTATTCCTGTGCACCACCCAAAAGAGCTTGGCCCCCTCCACTTGACACCCACCCCTCAGACATGGATCAGATCCCTCTCAGCCTTCTCCAGACTAAACAGCCCCAGGGCTCTCAGTCTCTCTTCACAGGGGAGATGCTCAAGTCCCCTAAGCATCCTCCTGGCTCTCCCTTGGACTCTCTCCAGCAGGTCTCTGTCTCTCTTGAACTGGGGAGCCCAGAACTGGACACAGGATTGCAGCTGTGGCCTCAGCAGGGCAGAGCAGAGGAACTGGAGAACCTCCCTAGCCCTGCTGGCCACACTTTGCTTGCTGCACCCCAGGATGCCCTTGGCTCTCTTGGCCACCAGGGCACATTGCTGTCCCAGGCAGAACTTGCTGCCCACCAGCACTCCGAGGCCTTTCTCCGTGGAGCTGCTCTCCATCAGGGCAGCTCCTAACCTGTCCTGGTGCCTGCTGTTGTTCCTCCCCAGGTGCAGGACCCTGCAATTTCCTTACTGAATTTCATGAGATGTTATAACCAAGCTGGCCACCAGCAGGGCTTGGACAGGGAGGGTCTCTCTCCACAGTTAATCCAAACAAAGCAGAAGTGCAAAGGGGATTTACCAGCTGCAGCAAAGCCTTCACCTTCAGGTTTAGCTTAACTCCATTACCAGTGGAATTAAGCTCTGCTGAAATCAGATCACTTTCATTCTGAGTGATAACATGCCCACAAGATTTTGATGTGGTGTAACTAATCCATTCAGAGCTAATTCAGATCCCAGGTTTGTACTCCCAGCAATCAAGCCCCTGCTACATCTCACACTGTTACACCAGCACTGTTGCTGACTGCAGGGGAAGGGCTTCCTGCCCTCATACATCCCCCCTGCTTCCCCCAGGGTGGTAGCTTTAGGCTATGCCTTTAAAATTCTTCACAGATCTTGAACAGAAAAGTAGTAACATGCAAATAAATCACTGTTGGGATGCTTGAGTTGTTGCATGTCCTACAAGATAACAGCTGCCCCAGCAAGCTCTTGAGGAAGACCTCCAAGCTGTAAGGACCTCTGCTTGGCAGCACACCCCCTGGGCAGCTCAGCACTAGCAACCTTCCTTACTTAGTGCTCTGCCTGCCCCAGACCTGCATCACACTAATTGCAGGAAAGGAGCAGTCACAGCTTTGTACCAACCCTCTCCACTGAAGCAGAGGTTCCTGAGCAGTAGAGTTTGGAGACCAAGCTGGCCCAGCTTGGTGCAGCTTTCTGAGCTGAAATCTTTTCACCTGTCAGATAGACAGCAATGACTTCTCTGGGTCTGCAGCACGCAGTGCTCGAGGCACCTCTGTATCCTTGCTGTGCAAGGCCATGCCAGGAGATGTCCTGGTGTCCTCAGGAATTGCTTCTGCAGTCCTGGAGAGGGAGAGAAAGAGAGTGAGACAGTATCACTGTGCAAGCAACAAGCTTCGTCTTTGACTCCTTTTGTTTTTCCAATTCTGGGGATAACCTAACAAATTGTCCACAGCAACCCCATGCAGTGCTACAGACTGGGGTCAGAGTGGTTGGAGAGCAGCCAGGCAGAGAGGGACCTGGGGATAATGGTTGACAGCAGCTGAACATGAGCCAGCAGTGTGCCCAGGTGGCCAAGAAGGCCAATGGCATCCTGGCCTGCGTCAGGAACAGTGTGGCCAGCAGGAGCAGGGAAGTCATTGTGCCCTGTGCTCAGCGCTGGTTAGGCCACACCTTGAGTCCTGTATCTAGTTCTGGGCCCCTCAGTTTGGGAAAGATGTTGAGATGCTGGAAGGTGTCCAGAGAAGGGCAAGAAAGCTGGGGAGGGGTCTGGAGCACAGCCCTGTGAGGAGAGGCTGAGGGAGCTGGGGTTGCTTAGCCTGGAGAAGAGGAGGCTCAGGAGAGACCTTCTTGCTCTCTACAACTCCCTGAAGGGATATTGTAGCCAGGTGGGGGTTGGGCTCTTCTCCCAAGCAGCCAGCAGCAGAACAAGAGGACACAGTCTCAAGCTGCACCAGGGGAGGTTTAGGCTGGATGTTAAGAAGAAATTCTTCCCAGAAGGAGAGATTGGCCATTGGAATGTGCTGCCCAGGGAGGTGGTGGAGTCACCATCACTGGAGGTGTTTAGGAAGAGCCTGGACGAGGCACTTGGTGCCATGGTTCAGTTGCTTCGATGGTGTTGGATGATAGGTTGGACTCAATGATCTCAAAGGTCTTTTCCAACCTGGTTAATTCTAATCCTAATAATAAAGAATTCTACATCTTCCTAACAGGCAGGTACAATGAGTTAATTCTTATGAGAGTCAGATCAATAACTCCACCTGGAAAGCTAGTTACATTGTTCTGTCAGACTGAGAAGAAACACGGAATATTTATGACCACTCAAAAGGAAGTGAGATTTTGGTTCATTGCCTCCTGTCATTAAAGACATCTCCTCTTATAAATATGCCACTAAGCAGCCCAAAATCTTAAGGTGTCTACCAATAAAATGGGGAAAAACCCAAACCATACCCCCACTGTGGACTTGATCTCTGAGGTCTTTTCCAGCCTGGCTGATTCTGTGATTCTGAAAAGAGGCCTCAGACTCCCTTAGTTTCTGTTAGCTCTTTGAAGGATATTTATTCTTCACCCTAGTTCATTCAGGTTCACATCATCTTTGAGATGTGCAGCAAAGGGCACTTGCATCCCAGAGGCCAATGTCAGCCTGGGCTGCATGAGAAGCAGTGTGGCCAGAGATGAAGAGAGGAGATTCTGCCCCTCTGCTTTACTCTGGGGAGACCTTACCTGCAGTGCTGGGTCCAGCTCTGGGGCCCTCCACAGGAGAGAGCCATGGACCTGATGGAGTGGGTCCAGAAGAGAGCCACCAAGCTGCTCAGAAGGCTGCTGCAGCTCTGCTATGGGGACTGGCTGTAAGAATTGGGGCTGCTCAGCCTGGAGAAGAGAAGGCTGTAGGGGGACCCCAGATCTCTCTAGGGTTTTCACAGGACACGTGTTACTGTCCCCGGGTGCCTGCCACAGGGAGCAAGGGCATGCACCACCTCAGAGGGAGCACAAGGGACAGGAAAGTGAGCAAAGGGAACTGTGGAGAACTGATGTGATTTTGCAGAATATTCATTAATTTCACTTTTTTCTGATCTCACAGGTTCACAGATTACATTGGGCTGGAAGGGGCCCTCCAAGGGCATCTTGTCCAACGCCCCTGCACTCAGCAGGGTCACTTCCAACTAGAGCAGGCTGCCCAGGGTCACATCCAGTCTGAGCTTGAATGTCTCCAGGGACAGAGCCTCAACCACATCCCTGGGCAGCCTGTTCCAGTATTTCACCACTCTCACTGTGCAGAACTTCCTCCTGATGGCCAACCCAAATCTGCCCTGCTCCAGTTTCAAACCACTGCCCTATGTCCTGTCCCCACAGGCCCTTCTGAACAGTCCCTCCCCAGCCTGCCTGTAGGTCCCTTTCAGATACTGAAACGTGCTTGGATCTGTCTTCTGTTACGGATCCTGTGACCACTAAACTTTTCTCCCAGGGGCTGTGGCAGGGATTTCATACATACTGCTGCAGGACCAAGTGAAGCAGCTACCAGGGAGAAAACCATCTCTGCTTTACTTAGTGTCAGGTGCTCAGACCCCAAACTCTTCCTGTTAGTTCAGCGAGAGTGTGTGTGTGTTATAAACCTGCAAGCACTGGGTCCAGGCAGGTGGAGTGGTTCAGCTCCAGACCATCTCACCATTGCCTTTTGATGTGTGGAGATTTTGAGATCTTACAGTGACTCACCACCTGTAAAAGCACACAACCTAATGGAAAAAAAGAGCAACCCTTCACATGTTGTTTTTCTCCACAGCTCTGTGGCCTAAAGAAAGTTATAAAAACACTTGAAGCACGACTTGGGGTTGGGGTGGGGATTTTTTTTTGTTGTTCTGTTAACTCTTTCTTGTGCCATCACAAAGCCACAGCTAGAAATAGGCTAGAGAAATTTGGCCTGCTGTGGGTCCAACTGGGCCCCTCAGTTTAAGATGGACATCGAGACACTTGAAGGTGTCCAGAGAAGGGCAACAAGGCTGGGGAGGGGTCTGGAGCACAGCCCTGTGAGGAGAGGCTGAGGGAGCTGGGGTTGCTTAGCCTGCAGAAGAGGAGGCTCAGGGGAGACCTCATTGCTGTCTACAACTCCCTGAAGGGAGGTTGTAGCCAGGTGGGGGTTGGTCTCTTCTCCCAGGCACCCAGCACCAGAACAAGAGGACACAGTCTCAAGCTGCACCAGGGGAAGTTTAGGCTGGAGGTGAGGAGAAAGTTCTTCACTGAGAGAGTTGTTAGCAATTGGAATCTGCTGCCCAGGGAGGTGGTGAAGTCACCATCCCTGGAGGTGTTCAAGAGGGGATTGGACGTGACACTTGGTGCCATGGTTTAGTCATGAGGTCTGTGGTGACAAGTTGGACTTGATGATCTTTGAGGTCTCTTCCAACCTTGGTGATACTGTGAAGACCAAATGCCACTCCATCAAGCTAACAGTCAGTCTCCCCTGCTTGCTTGCTGAGGAGACAAGATGACCTTGGGGGGTCCTTTCCAACCCACTGCCATCTGTGATTTACACTGGCAGTGAATTCAGCATTGTCAGTGGAGCAAGGACAAATGATCCCTGAGCACCCCAAGCTCAGCTAGAGGCTGAGGTTAAGATTTTCCTGATTTAAACTGCCCAAGGAGAATTGTGTCCAGCACCAAGTGTCCAACAGAGGGAATCACAGAATTGTCAGGGTTGGAAGGCACCTCAAGGATCATCCAGTTCCAACCCCCCTGCCATGGGCAGGGACACCTCACACTACATCAGCTTACTCAGAGCCACATCCATCCTGCCTTCAAAACCTCCAGGGATGAGGCTTCCACCACCTCCCTGGGCAACCTGTGCCTGTCTCTCACCATCTTCATGGGGAAGAACTTCTTCCTAACATCCAAGCTGAATCTACCCATTTCCAGTTTTGTTCCATTCCCCCCAGTCCTATTCCTACCTGACACCCCAGTTTTCTTGTAGCCCCCTTCAGATACTGGAAAGCCACGATAAGGCTTCCTCCTCTCCAGATGGAGATGCAAGAAATGTGACAAGGAGGGAAGGAAGGAAGGAAGGGATTAAGGGAGGAAGGAAGGAAGGAAGGAAGGAAGGAAGGAAGGAAGGAAGGAAGGAAGGAAGGAAGGAAGGAAGGAAGGAAGGAAGGAAGGAAGGAAGGAAGGAAGGAAGGAAGGAAGGAAGGAAGGAAGGAAGGAAGGAAGGAAGGAAGGAAGGAAGGAAGGGAAAAAGATTATGAAACACCTGTTCTGGCCTTGGATCATCCCTGCACTTCACAGCCAACAAACAGCCTAGGTAAGCCCCGAATTTATGCCACCAGGAGCTCAAGGTGAAGTTTTCACAGTGGTCTGTGAGAGCTGGTGAGCTGATGGGAAAAGTCTAAGAAGCCTTACTCCAGAAGTACTTGATTTTATCCTTCCAGTCCCTGCCAGCATCTCATTCAATAACATCCAAGCTTCAGGAACTTCCTGCAAGTTTGGGTGGTTTTTTTTTATTGATGTGTGGTTTTGCTTTGACCTCGTTTTGTATATTTTTCTGGTGAATATCATAGTAAACAGTGAAAAGAAAAAGAAAAATCTCACCCTCAGAGTCAAGGAGAGTGAAAAGTGAGACCTAGGGCTCAGAAAACAGTGCTGGCTCTCTGTCACAAACTGCTAGGGACTTCATGGAAATGCACAAAAAGTTCTCACAAGTTTTCACTGCCTGAGCCATCAGCTTAAACTTTCACTCATAGCTAGGCTCTGATTTCTCCTGATAATGAAGTTCACTGATTGCCCAAAAGTGATCAGGCAGCCCTAGAGATTGTGTAAGGCTCTCAGTGGTTTTAAAACATTAGGAAAGGAAGAAAGAAAGGAAGGAAGGAAGAAAGAAAGAAAGAAAGAGAGAGAGAGAAAGAGAGAAAGAAAGAAAAAGAAAGAAAAGAAAGAAAGAGAGAAAGAGAGAAAGAAAGAGAGAGAGAGAGAGAAAGAAAGAAAGAAAGAAAGAAAGGAAGGAAGGAAGAAAGAAAGAAAGAAAGAAAGAAAGAGAGAAAGAGAGAAAGAAAGAAAAAGAAAAGAAAGAAAGAAAGAGAGAAAAAGAGGAAGAGAGAAAGAAAGAGAGAAAGAAAGAAAGGAAGGAAGGAAGGAAGAAAGAAAGAAAGAGAAAGAAAGAAAGAAAGGAAGGAAGAAAGAAAGAGAGAGAGAAAGAAAGGAAGGAAGGAAGGAAGGAAGAAAGAAAGAAAGAGGAAAGAAAGAAAGAAAGGAAGGAAGGAAGGAAGAAAGAAAGAAAGAAAGGAAGGAAGGAAGGAAGGAGCTGTTTTAAAATCTGTCCACTTAAATTAAGTCACAGTATCGTGATTGCTTGGCAGATTTAGCTCCACCTGTGCTATTAATGTCCTTTGAACTGGATTCTTGTAGTGTCTGAGGGCACCACAATCATAGAATCATAGAGTCATAGAATCACAGAGTCACAGAGTCACAGAATCATAGTCATAGAGTCATAGGATCATAGAGTCATAGAATCATAGAATGGCTCAGGTTGGAAGTGACCTCAGAGATCATCTACCCCAAACTCCCTGACCTGGGCAGGGACACTTCTCAGCTAGACTCAGCTGCCCAAGGCCTCATCCAACCTGGCCTTGAACACCCTCAGGGAGGACGCAGTCACAGCTCCCTGGGCAGCCTGTTCCAGACTCTTACCATCTTCATACTGAAGAACTTCTTCCTCAGCTCCAGTCTAACCCTCCTTTCCCTCAGCTTCAAACCATTCCCCCTTGGCCTGTCTCTAGATACCCTCAGGAAAAGTCTCTCTGCAGCCTTCCTGAAGGATCCCTCCAGCTATTGGGAGGCAGCTCCAAGGTCCCCCCAGAGCCTTCTCTTCTCCAGGCTGAACACCCCCAGCTCTCTCAGCCTATCCTCAGAGCAGAGGTGCTCCAGCCCTTGGATCATCTTTGTGGCCTCTTCTGGACTCACTCCAATAGCTCTGTGTCTTTTTTATGATGAGTAAATAACATGATGGAGAAATAAACTGCTCAAATTAAAAAACCTGGGTTAGACATGGTCTAAATTCCTCCCAGTGTGCTGTCACCAAAATAAACCTGGATGCCTTTAGGATTTCCATCTCTTCTGGTCCAGTAATACCTGCCACTGTGTGTCCAAGAGTGTGCTGTTGAGTTCTGGCTCTCCTGTCACTGATGATGGTCCAGGATTCCAGTACAGCTAGAAATTAGCCATTGACTGAAATAATCCTGCAGGCATTCACTCTGCACCATCCATGGGAAATAATAGTGCCTGCTAAAAGCCAGTGTCCACTTCAAGATTCACAGCATCCTTCCCCTTCTTGTATTTCTGTTCAAGGTGTGGATGTGGGCTGCAGCAAGAGAAGTATGGCCAACAGGGCCAGGGAGAGGATTTTGCCCCTCTGCTCCACTCTGCTGAGACCACAGCTGGAGCACTGTGTCCTGTTCTGGAGCCCCTAGGCCAGGAAGGATCTGGAGGTGCTGGAAGGTGTCCAGAGAAGGGCCACAGGGATGAGCAGAGGGCTGGAGCTGCTCTGCTATGGAGACAGACTGAGAGAGTTGGGGTTGTGCAGTCTGGAGGAGAGAAGGCTCTGAGGAGACCTTCTTGTGGCCTTCCAGGCACTGAAGGGGACTACAAGAACGCTGGGGAAGGACTTTTGAGGGTGTCAGGGAGTGATAGGACTGGGAGGAATGGAGCAGAACTAGAAATGGGTAGGTTGAGATTGGATGTTAGGAAGAAGTTGTTCCCCATGAGGGTGGTGAGAGCCTGGCACAGGTTGCCCAGGGAGGTGGTGGCAGCCTCCTGCCTGGAGGTGTTTGCAGCCAGGCTGGATGTGGCTGTGAGCAACCTGCTGTAGTGTGAGGTGTCCCTGCCCATGGCAGGGGGGTTGGAAGTGGCTGAGCCTTGAGGTCCCTTCCAACCCTGACACTTCTGTGATTCATTTTTCTGCATTCAAATTGATTTCCACTGAGGCTAAAGCTGGTCAGATTTAAGGCCATGGGTGCCTGACAGCAAACATTAACAGTAGCCAGGGAGCAGGAATAAATTGTGAGGAGTGAACCTGTGTCAAAGTCAGAGCTTCCCCCTGGAGAAGCACAACCTTTATGGCAGCTCTCTATTTTTTCATTACCCTCAGCTTCAATTGTCTTGTTAACAGAAGGTCTCCTTAAGCCTTTTGCCTTTCTCCTGCTCCATTCCTGATGGTTCCCCAGCACAATGGTGAATGTGAGCCCCAATAAAAAGGTCATTTTTCTTCTTTCAGCAAACAGTAACACAAGGGGCTGCATTTCCTGATTCTGGATTAAGTTCAAGATTCCCAATCGGACCTCAGGCTCACGTCTGATTAGCGGGGTTGATATTTATCACAGCCTTTCCTGTCTTCCATAGCTGGAAAAAAAAAAAAGAGAGGGGGGAAAAAAAAAAAAGAAAGAAAGGTAACCTGAAAGGAACCATTCTTTTATTCAGCAATTAACCCCATCTGAGTAAATAATATGGTGTGGGGCACTTGAGCCTTCGCTGTTATGCGCTGAACTCGGAACTCAAAACGGCTTCAAAGCCACCTCGGGCGAAACGATGACAAGATGCTGCAGGAACAGCTTTTTCATCTGGAATATAATGCAAGGGTTGTGTTACCCAGTACAGTAACAAATAGAGCAGAGTTGTAATGATAGAGCAGATAAAGTGTCTGGAAGTACTTACCTGAGGGAAACTCAATCTTGTTTTCCTTCAGGGCCTGAGGCTTAGAAACGCAGCGTATGGTCTTGGAACTTTAAATATTAGAGGAATCGTTTTATTGGGGGGGGAGGGAAGGGGGGGAGGAGAAGGTAATGTTTCTGATTACAGGCAAATAAAAGCTCTGTGCCCAAATACGAGGCAGAAATAGCCCAGATTCCTTCAGGTGGGGGTCTCAGCTTGACTTCGTTTCTGCAGCAGGCTTGCTAAGAGAAGCCAAATAACGCCAGGAGCAATCCTGGCAGAAGAAGAGGGCAGATGGGCATGGGATGCAGTGGGAAGCCAGGCAGAGAGGGCTGGGTTGTTTGGTGATGGCTGGGGGTGCCTGAGTTGTGGGGGGTGTGGGATGTGTGTCTCTAGACACTTGAACATGTCCAGAGAAAGGCAACGAGCCTGGAGAGAGGTCTGGAGCGCAGCCCTGTGAGGAGAGGCTGAGGGAGCTGGGGTTGCTTAGCCTGGAGAAGAGGAGGCTCAGGGGAGACCTCATTGCTCTCTACAGCTCCCTGAAGGGAGGTTGGAGTGAGGAGGGGGCAGCCTCTGCTCCTTGGTGGCAAGAGACAGGAGCAGAGGAAAAGCTTCCAAGCTGCACCAGGAGAGGTTCAGGCTGGATGTTAGGAAATATTTCTGCCCTGAAAGAATAGCATAGCATAGCATAGCATAGCATAGCATAGCATAGCATAGAATGGCATGGAATAGAATAGAATAGAATAGAATAGAATAGAATAGAATAGAATAGAATAGAATAGAATAGACCAGGTTGGAAGAGACCTTCAAGAGCATCGTGTCCAACCTATCATCCAACACCACCCAACCAACTAAACCATGCAACCAAGCACCCTGTCAAGTCTCCTCCTGAACACCTCCAATGATGGTGACTCCACCACCTCCCTGGGCAGCCCATTCCAATGGGCAATCTCTCTCTCTGTGTAAAACTTCCTCCTAACCTCCAGCCTAAACCTCCCCTGGCGCAGCCTGAGACTGTGTCCTCTTGTTCTGGTGCTGGTTGCCTAGGAGAAGAGACCAACCTCTGCCTGTCTACAACCTCCCTTCAGGTAGCTGTAGACAATAAGGTCACCCCTGGGTCTCCTCCAGGCTAAGCAACCCCAGCTCCCTCAGCCTCTCCTCACAGGGCTGTGTTCCAAACCCCTCACCAACTTTGTTGCCCTTCTCTGGACACGCTCCAGCAAGTCAGCCTCCTTCCCAAACTCATTCATTCTCAATCATTGGAATGTTCTGGCCAAGGCAGTGCTGCAGTCACCACTCCTGGGGATGTTCAAGCAGCCTGTGGGCCTGGTGCTTAGGGACATGCTTAGTGCTGACCCTGCAGGGCTGGGTTGAGAGTTGGACTGGATGATGTTGAAGATCTCTTCCAACCAGCTATATTCTGTGATTCTATGGCATCTCATTCAGTCCCATTCCTCATGTAAGTCTTTGCACAGGCCAGTTCACCACTACAGATGTTTCAGATACCTGAGCAGTCACTGGTTACATGGTGAATATTCAGTGCAATATGTTTCTCCTGTCAAGTCATTTTCTAGTCTGAAACCTGAGGATTCCTACAGCTGTCAGGATTGAGAAAAATATGCATAACATAACTGCAAAGGGTCTTCATGTCTGTGTAATTATCTGATTGCATCTTTTAATCCTATTAAATTCTTGGCACCTTTGTAGTGAAGCACTGTCAGACGCTCTAAGTGCCTTAGAAATACAAGGACAAAGGTGACACAAGCCCATGGTTCTGTGCCGTCAGCCACAGCCACAGGCTGGCAGGTGGGAAGCACAGAGTCTCTCTGGATGAGGCAGATAAATGCTGTGGAGAGAAAGGGGAGAAACTCTTCCCTGCAACTTGCTTTGCCCTGCCTGCATCTGTTGCTGCGCAGAGCTTGCTGTGTCCTCCTGCTCGCCTTCGCTATCGCTTTTCGGCATAGCCCTACTCTGAATTCACCTGGCATCAGATTCCAGCCTTTACACTGTGCTGTGCCTTCACCTGCAAGGCATTCTGCTGCCAGCTATACTGGCATTCCCCCTGGGAATTCTGGATTTTCACCTCCCCTGGGTCCCCAGCAGCTGTTGGACGAGTGACAAAAGGGAAGTAAACTCCTGGCCAACAGCATTAAAAAGGAACCCCAACACCTTGGCAGTCTGGGTAGAGTTATTTCACACACACACAGAGGATCTTGCTTTGATTTTATTTTTTCTGGTTTAAACACATTTCTTTTGGGGGTACACCTGTGATTCCCACATCTGCACTTTAGCAGGACTTTAGAGGGCTGAGGCCTCTGCAAAACCAAGTGAAGTTACCCAGCAGATCCAGCCAGCAGTGGCTGCATGACTCAAAGGCTGATAGCTGCAGGCACTGAATTTACATTGCACTCCTTCCTTGAAGCCTGTTTCTGTCCAGAAATGAGCTAATGCCTTTATTGCCTGATAGTTCACAGGCATTCTGTCTCTGGTGTGCAGGGAATGAGCCCTGGTGATGTTTGTTCAGGTTTTGGAGTATTGCTCACAGTTACTGTCTGAAACCTTCTCAATAACTTCATTGGAGAGAAAAAAACAAGTATTGAATGAGAATGCTCTCATTTTTCCAGCCAGAGCCTGATTGACCTGGAATCATAGAATCCTAGAATGGCTCAGGTTTGACAGGACCTCAGAGATCACCTACTCCAACCTCCTTGTCATGGGCAGGGACTCCTCTCAACTACAATTGGTAGCCCAAGGCCTCATCCAACATGGGCTTGAACACCCCCACGGAGGAGAGAGCCACAGCCTCCCTGGGCAGCCTGTGCCAGAGTCTCACCACCCTCACACTGAAGAACTTCTTCCTCAGCTCCAGTCTCACCCTGCTCTCCCTCAGCTTCAAACCATTCCCCTTTGTCCTGTCTCTAGATCTCTCATGAAAAGTCCCTCTGCAGCCTTCCTGGAGGATCCCTTCAGCTATTGGAAGGCAGCTCTAAGGTCACCCCAGAGTCTTCTCTTCTCCAGACTGAACACCCCCAGCTCCCTCAGCCTATCCTCACAGCAGAGCTGCTCCAGCCCTTGGATCAGCTTTGTGGCCTCCTCTGGCCTCACTCCAGCGGCTCTGTGTCCTTCTTCTGCTGGGGACAGCAGAACTGGAGGCAGGATTGGAGGAGGAGAGGTCTCAGCAGAGCAGAGCCAAGGGGCAGAATCCCCTCTCTTGCCCTGCTGCCCACACTCCTCTGGCTGCAGCCCAGCACACAGCTGCCTGCTGGGCTGCAGGAGGGCACTGCTGGCTCCTGAGGAGCTGCTCAGCAACCAGCACTCCCAAGTCTCTTTATTCAGAGCTGCTCTCAACCCACTCTGCAATCAGCTAGGGTGGTAAAAAACAACACAGGCTGCATACAGATGCAGGAATTTAGTTATGGGGTTTGCATCCTTCTCTGAGGGCTGTTGCCTGACTCCTCTGAGGCAAAGGCAGTGGACTGCTAGGCTGAGCTACAATAAATAAAGTGATAGGAGTTAAAATGCCTGGGGTCTGGGTTTATAAGGGGAAAAGCTTCTTATTAGACAGTTTAATAAAGCTGTGAAAAAGTCAACTAATTAACGGCCTGAAATCATTGCCACTCACAGGAGCCTTCAATGGATTTTTACAGCCAGAGGTACCTCTTAACCTGTTGCATTTAAACAAACAGCATGGGTTTTCATTCCCATTGGCTGCTCCTCTTGAGGTTGTTTGGTGGTTTGGGTTTGGTTTTTTTCATGGAAGCCATACTGTATATTTGTATGAAAATTCCTCTGTGTGATTGCTCAGACTCAGCTGAATTAAACAATTCCCACAGGGGGTGGAACTGTTGTGTGCATTGTCCCAGTCAGGAAGCATCCAACAGCCACCCTGGTGAAAGGGATGGATAGTACAGGCTGGAGAGCTGGGCAGGGAGAAATGGAATGGAATTCAACAAGGGCAAGGGGAGAGTCTGGCACCTGGGAAAGAACAACCCCATGGAGCAGGAGAGGTTGGGGACTGAGCTGCTGGAGAGCAGTGAAGGGGAAAAGGACATGGGGGTCCTGGTGGATGGAGGGATGACCATGAGGCAGCAAGGTGCTCTTGTGGCCAAGAAGACCAAGGGCATCCTGGGGTGGATTAGAAGGGCTGTGGTTAGGAGGTCCAGAGAGGTTCTCCTTCCCCTCTGCTTTGCCCTGGTGAGGCTGCATCTGGAGTACTGTGTCTAGTTCTGGACCCTTCAGTTCAGGAAGGACCTCAGGGAACTGCTTGAGAGAGTGCAGCACAGAGCCATAAAGATGGTGAAGGGAGTGGAAGATCTTCCTTAGGAGGAGAGCCTGAGGGAGCTGAGGGCTCTGTAGCTTGGAGAGGAGGAGCCTGAGGGTGACCTCCTTGCTGTTGATAAAGATGTGCAGGGTGAGTGCCCAGAGGCTGGAGCCAGGCTCTGCTGGGTGATGCCCAAGGACAGCACAAGGGGCACTGGTGGAAGCTGAGGCAGAGGAAGTTCCATGGAAACAGGAGGAAAGATTTTTTCCCTGTGAGGGTGCCAGAGCCCTGGAGCAGGCTGCCCAGGGGGTTGTGGAGTCTCCCTCTCTGGAGATATTAAAAACCCACCTGAATGTGTTCCTGTGTGACCTGCCCTGGGTGATCCTGCTCTGGCAGGGGGGTTGGACTGGATGAGCTTTGGAGGTCCCTTCCAGCCCCTAACATTCTGTGCTTCTCTGTGCTATTGAATTGATATTTTCAGTGCTGTACTGGAAGTGCAGATGGAAAAATAAAACCAAAAGGAAACCCCAAGAGCCTGTACATTTGGGGGAAGAAAGGTGGGGTGGTTTCTGCAGCACTGCAGAGCCAGTACTGCAAAATTCCACCCATTTTTGAATGTACTTCTGCATTCCCAGGGAACTGGAAAACCAGGGTAATAGTGACAGCAGCACATCTGCTCAGGGACCTGTAGCATCATTAGGAAAAGTTAAAGAATATATAACCTGTGCCAAGGAGTACCTCAGCTTGTACAAGTGGCAGACAACTTGCCCAGCTGGGAGTGCTGGCAAAGCAGTTTAGCAAGGGCCTGAAGAGGAAATTCCATCTTTCCTGAAGCTTTCTCTTGTAGCTCAGTGTGAGGCAGCTCATGATGCCTGCAAGCACGGGAAGGGCTTTTTCCTCTCCGAGTCTAATTGGCAAATGTATCACAGCATCACAGTATAACTAAGGTTGGAAGAGACCCCAAAGATCATCAAGTCCAACCTGTCACCACAAACCTCATGACTAGACCATGGCACCAAGTGCCACATCCAATCCCCTCTTGAACACCTCCAGGGATGGGGACTCCATCACCTCCCTGGGCAGCACATTACAATGATGAACGACTCGCTCAGTGAAGAACTTTCTCCTCACTTCAAGTCTAAACCTCCCCTGGTGCAGCTTGAGACTGTGTCCCCTTGTTCTGGTGCTGGTTGCCTGGGAGAAGAGACCAACCCCTTCCTGGCTACAACCACCTTTCAGGGAGTTGTAGAGGGCAATGAGGTCACCCCTGAGCCTCCTCTTCTCCAGGCTAAGCAACCCCAGCTCCCTCAGCCTCTCCTCACAGGGCTGTGCTCCAGACCCTTCTCCAGCTTTGTTGCCCTTCTCTGGACACCTTCCAGCAGCTCAACATCTTGCCTAAACTCAGGGGCCCAGAACTGGACACAGGACTCAAGGTGTGGCCTAACCAATGCAGAGCACAGGGCACAATGACTTCCCTGCTCCTGCTGGCCACACTGTTCCTAATACAGGCCAGGATGCCCTTGGCCCTCTTGGCCACCTGGGCACACTGATGGCTCATGTTTAGGCAGCTGTCAATCAGTACCCCCAGGTCCCTCTCTGTTTGGCAGCTCTCAGCCACTCTGACCCCAGCCTGTAGCTCTGCATGGGGTTGCCGTGGCCAAAATGCAGCACCTGGCACTTGGACTTGTTGAATGCCATCCTGTTGGACTCTGCCCATCTGTCCAGTTGGTCGAGGTCCTTCTGCAGAGCCTTTCTGCCCTCTAACTGACCAACATCTGCTCCCAGCTTGGTGTCATCTGCACATTTGCTGATGACTGACTCAATCCCCTCATCCAGATCATCAATGAAGATGTTAAAGAGGATGGGGCCCAGCACTGATCCCTGGGGGACATGCTCTCCAGAGCTCATGGAGATATTTTACCATGCTCTGAAACTCAAGAGATCCACAGGAAGGCAGAAGGCAAACACATACATTAAGATGGTATTGAAGTGTCTCAGCCTGAGCCCTGACTTCTTGCACATCAGATTAACACTGGTCCACAAATTGGGGTGAGGACAGGGCTCCTGCTCCTCACCTTGAGAGGAGTGGAACTTCTGAGGGGTGAAGGGTTGCCTCAGAATTCCCCTGCTGGAGCTCTTTTGGCTTATCTCATCTCTCATGTTTCTAGATGTTGGGCATTTCAGCCTCCCCAGGCCTTTGCCTGAAGCCTTCCCTCTTAAGCTCTCTGAAGGCTGAAATCTCCTAGCTTCATCAGTCTTTGATCTTAAAGAGTAGGAAAGTGGTTGTGGTAACCTGTGGCTTATGGACTAGCAGGAGTCAGTGTTGTGATCTAATAATTCCTTTTTGGTCCAAAATTCCAATACAATCTATGTCAGGAGGTTCAGTTCCCCTCCTGTGCTAAGCCAGGGACCCTGGGCAATATTGCTGAGAGCTGTGTGAAGCAGGGAGTCACACAGGGCTGGGATGTCCCCATGGGCATGGAGAATGGGGGTGGGCTTCACTTGTAGGTGTACCCTGGAGAGGAGGAGCAGGCTGAGACAGCATCTCTGCCATGGCTTTATTTCCTTTCCAGCACTACACCCAGACTCACTTTGTGGAGGACTGGGGAGACAGTGAGGGCGTCCTGCTCTCCTCTGGACATTCATGAGGGTAGGGAGGCTCTGCAGAGGGACTTGGGTAGATTGGATCCATGGCCAGTCTTAACAGGATGAGCTTCAACAAGGCCAAGTGCCAGGTCCTGCACCTAGGTCACAACAGCCCCAAGCAATGCTTCAGGCTTGGGGCAGGGTGGTTGGAAACTGCCTGGCAGAAAGGGACCTGGGGATGCTAATGGACAAGGGGCTGAACAGGAGCCAGCAGTGTGCCCAGGTGGCCAAGAAAGCCAAAGGCATCCTGGCTGGGATCAGCAATGCTGTGTCCAGCAGGAGCAGGGAGCTGATTGTCCTCTTGTACTCAGCTCTGGGGAGGCCACACCTGGAGTCTTGTGTCCAGTTTTGGGCTCCTCAATACAGGAGAGCTGTGGAGGTGCTGGAGCCAGGGCACAGAATGATAGAATCAATAAGGTTGGAAAAGACCCCTCAAAACAGGGAGAAGCTAGTAGGGAGAGGCCCTGGAACGGTTTAATCTACTTAGAGAAGCAACATTTGGAAGGACTGAACCAGAAGTTGCATTGGGCACCATCTGTCTGCCTTATAGCAAGAGGGAGATGGCAAGAGCCAGAAGTAGGGAGGTGATGGTAGGAAGAGAAAGAGGAGAGTAGGAAAGATCATAGAATCAATAAGGTTGGAAAAGATCTCAGAGATCATCAAGTCCAACCTATCACCCAACACCTCCTGACAGCTAAACCATGGCTCCAAGTGCCACATCCAAACCCCTCCAGGGATGGTGACTCCACCACCTCCCTGGGCAGCACATTCCAATGGCCAATTACTCTCTCTGGGAAGAACTTTCTCCTCACCTCCAGCCTAAACTTCCTCTGACACAGCTTGAGACTGTGTCCTCTTGTTCTGGTGATGGGTTCCTGGGAGAAGAGACCAACCCCCACCTGGCTACAACCTCCCTTCAGGGAGTTGGAGAGAGCAATGAGGTCTCCCCTGAGCCTCCTCTTCTCCAGGCTAAGCAACCCCAGCTCCCTCAGCCTCTCCTCACAGGGCTGTGCTCCAGACCCCTCCCCAGCTTTGTTGCCCTTTTCTGGACACCTTCCAGCAGCTCAGCATCTTTCCTGAACTGAGGAGCCCAGAACTGGACACAGGACTCAAGGTGTGGCCTAACCAGTGCTGAGCACAGGGCACAATGACTTCCCTGCTCCTGCTGGCCACACTGTTCCTGATGCAGGCCAGGATGCCATTGGCCTTCTTGGCCACCCGGGCACCCTGCTGACTCATGTTCAACTGCTGTCAACCAGTACTCCCCAGGTCCCTTTCTGCCTGGCTGCTTTCAGCCACTCCAACCCCAGCCTGTAGCACTGTGTGGGGAGGAGGGCAAGGAAGCTGTGAAGGCCCTGGAGAATAAATCTGATGAAGAGCAACTGAAGGAGCTGGGAATGGTTAGTTTGGAGAAGAGGAGGATGAGGAGAGACCACATGGCTCCCTGCAGCTCCCTGAAAGGACCTTGTGGAGAGGTTGCTGCTGGTCTCTTCTCACAGGCAATTAGTGATAGAACAAGAGGGAATGGCCTCAAGCTGTGGCTGGGGAGGTTTAGACTGGACAGGAGGAAAACTTTTGTATGGAAAGAGTGGTCAGGCATTGGGATGTGCTGCCCAGGGAGGTGGTGGAGTCACCAGCCCTGGAGGTGTTTGAAGGTGGTTTGGATGTGGTGCTTGGGGCTATGGTTTAGGGGTGACCCTTGCAGAGGAGGGTTAATGGTTGGACTTGGTGACCCTGAGGGTCTTTTCCAACCTGAATGTGTCTGTGGTTCTGTGATTGTTTCTCTCTTGATGCCAAGCTATGTTGATATCTGCACTTCTGCCCTGTTTGGTTTTACAGCTTCCTGAGAAGTGCCCTGCAAGGTGAAGTCCCTGTTTCACTCCAGGAGCAGCTCAAAATGGTGTGAGAGTGGAGCACTCAATGCTCTTAGAGCTGTTCTCTAACAAATATGCAGCACTCAGCAATGTGTTCACGTTCATCACTATTACTTCCACGAAAGTGTCACCAGGGAACAATAAAGGAGGGCTAAAGACTAGTTTGGTACTTGTGTGGGAGGTGAATTTTGAGCTCAGCCCTGGCCACTAGTGATTAAAAAGCTCTGTCTGGAGGAGCAATGATATAATGGTTTGCATTGTGGCAGTGGCAGGCCATTTGTAAACCAAGGATAATGATCATTCAACCTTTGTCATGCACACAGGGATCTGTGCACTGAAAGGCCTTTTGTATGTGCAAAGTATTTTTAACCCTGAGAGAAGACACAGTGCTGTCAAACATTGGAGCAGGCCAGCCTTGGGTTCACAGAATCATAAAATGGTCTGGGTTGGAAGGGACCTCCAAAGCTCATCCAGTCCAACCCCCTCTGCAGTCAGCAGGGACATCCTCCACTAGATCAGGTTGCCCAGAGCCCTGTTGAGTCTGACCTTGAATATCTGCAGGGAAGGGCCTCAAACACCTCCTTGGGCAGCCTGTTGCAGTGTTCCAGCACCCTCATGGTGCAGAACTTGTTTCCTTCTGTGCTGCTGGGGAAATGCTGATCTCTGGTGGCAATAGGATGAGTGATTGTGCTTTCAATGTGTTTGGTGCACAGGTGAAGCTAGAGCTCACTCCTGGCTTGGCACTGGGAGAGCAGCCATGTCACAGACCCTCATTTTTGAGAAACAAAGCCAAGAGACTCCACTTGAAAGCTGCATTGTGTGGTAGTTTTAGTTTGTATAATGTGGTGGGTTGAAAATCCCCCCTCTCCCCCACCCCCCAACATTAACTTAGCCAGACCAGATCAGTTGGAAGCAAATGGAAGCTATATTTGCAGGCAAAACTACAATCTCCAATGGACTGCAATGAAGATGTGCAGAATATCCAGCATTTGCACTATTGACAGGTGTTTACAACTGATAAACAGCACAGGAACCCCCAATGGTCTACTAGCTACTAGCTTCACCTTCCCTGCCTCCCCTTTCCCCCCTGTACAAAAGGAAGAAGAGAAAGGAGAAGAGGGATGTTAGACTTAGCCAAAACAGTGCAGCCAAGGTCAAGAAGAAGCAAGTAAGAATGGGAAGGGAAGGGAAGGGAAGGGAAGGGAAGGGAAGGGAAGGGAAGGGAAGGGAAGGGAAGGGAAGGGAAGGGAAGGGAAGGGAAGGGAAGGGAAGGGAAGGGAAGGGAAGGGAAGGGAAGGGAAGGGAAGGGGAGGGAAGGGGAGGGAAGGGGAGGGAAGGGGAGGGAAGGGAAGGGAAGGGAAGGGAAGGGAAGGGAAGGGAAGGGAAGGGAAGGGAAGGGAAGGGAAGGGAAGGGAAGGGAAGGGAAGGGAAGGGAAGGGAAGGGAAGGGAAGGGAAGGGAAGGGAAGGGATTGCTTTGGGAACTAAATCATATGGTAGAGACCTCTCCAATGGGATTGTTTAGAATTATCTCTATTTTCCATGTTTAGAATTATCTCTGTTTTCCATTTCACACCCCACAGTGATTTATTTACATTTTGCTACCTTTCTGTTCAAGATCTGTGAAAAATATTCAAAGGCATAGCCTAAACCTACCACAGATGCCTAGGAATTTTTTTTCCCCACAGACTGAGTAGAAAGTGGTAGAATGTAAATAAAATACCATTGGATGTAAGAGAAAAATAATGGTAAGGTGACAAGGTGTAAACAATCCCATTGTTCTAATTGCTAACATAAAGTTAGTTGTATAAACTAACTCTTTTCTTGGTCTCTTTACTCTACCTGATGCCAGCTGGGGGCTTTTGCTTGGCTGTTGCTGACCTTGGCTGCGTTCTTGTTGTGGCTAAATACTAACAAGCTACTCTCTGCTCTCCTCTCTCTCTTTTCATAGCATCATAGAACCACAGAATCAACCAGGTTGGAAAAGACCTCAGAGATCATCAAATCCAACCTATTACCTAATACACCTCCTGACAACTAAACCATGGCACCAAGTGCCCCATCCAAGCCTTTTTTTAACACCTCTAGGGATGGGGACTCCACCACCTCCCTGGGCAGCACATCCCAATGGCCAATCTCTCTTGCTGGGAAGAACTTTCTCCTCACCTCCAGCCTAAACTTCCCCTGGGACAGCTTGAGACTGTGTCCTCTTGTTCTGGTGCTGCCTGCCTGGGAGAAGAGACCAACCCCCACCTGGCTACAACCTCCCTTCAGGGAGCTGGAGACAGCAAGAAGGTCTCCCCTGAGCCTCCTTTTCTGCAGGCTAAGCAACCCCAGCTCCCTCAGCCTCTCCTCCCAGGGCTGCGCTCCAGACCCCTCCCCAGCCTCATTGCCCTTCTCTGGACACTTTCAAGTATCTTAATGTCCTTAAATTCCCATGTACAGGGTTGGGGGTGGGGGAAAGGAAGCAGAGAGGGGGAAGTTGTTGGTAGCCCCCTGGTTTTGTCCAGGGGGGTTCCTGTGTTTGTAAAGTGTAAATACCTGTTAACATGGTGTATTTTGTACATAATTCCTTGTTTCCCATATATCTAGATTGTAGTTTTGCTTGTAAGCACAGCTCCATTTGCTTTCCAACTGGCAATTTTATTTTGGGGGGGTGTGATTCTCTCAAGTTAGCTGGGGAGGTAATTTCAACCCAGCTCACATTGCAAACAACGGCAAGATTGAACATTTGCTGGTGGGTTTGTTCTGGTTTGTCATAAAGTGAGCAGAGAGAGAATAATGGGAACAGGCAATGATAAATCCTTCCTCTGCAAGTGTGGGACGCAGGAGTGTTCCTCCTGCTGGGATGAGACTCAGATGTACGCCATTTCCAGGCAATCCTGGCTGGACCTGTAGAGGAAACCCAGGCTCCAAGTCAAAAGGGAGCCTCAAAATGCTCCAGGAGGAGCCCAGAGCAACTTCTCGGGGGACCAAAGCTGCGGAGGACACCTGCCACAGGTCCTGCCAATACGGCCAGAGAGAAGTTGTCTTTGCCTCGCTTGGCTGTGGCAGCAATGACACATGGCTTGACTGAAAATGTCATTAGCTCAGATATAAAAGGATTAGTGCTTGGAACCTTCCCAAGTGAGCGTGCTCAGTGACAAACCTTGGCAGTATCTAGCAGACAGAACATTTCAGCGGAGACCCTAGGACAGGATAATGAAAGAAACAAAAGCTTTTGGGTGACTCCCCTCCCACTGCCCCCCTCCCAAAATCTCATAAAGGAATTAGCTTTCAGTAAAGAAAAAAACATGCAAAAAGTAGCCCTGTCAGCTATTTCTTACCTTGAACCTGATTCTTCTCCCATGCAAGTTGGTGGCAAAACCCCAGCGACCTACAGAGGAGCAGATGATGCACTGATTTCTTCAGGGCACAGGAACTCAGTGTTGCCAACATGAATCACAAAGTGTTAGGAGTTGGAAAGGACCTCCAGAGATCAGCCAGTCCAACCCCCCTGCCAAAGGCAGCAGCATCCAGGGCAGGTCACACAGGAGCACATCCAGGTGGGGTTGGAAAGTCTCCAGAGAAGGAGACTCCACAACCTCTCTGGGCAGCCTGCTCCAGGGCTCTGGCACCCTCACTGCAAAGAAGCTTCTCCTCATGTTGAGCTGAAACCTTCTCTGTTCAACTTTGTATCCATTGCTCCTTGGCTTATTACTGTGCACCACCCAAAAGAGCTTGGCCCCCTCCACTTGACCCCCACCCCTCACAGACTGATAGACATTGATCAGATCCCTCTCAGCCTTCTCTTCTCCAGACTACACAGCCCCAGGGCTCTCAGTCTTTTTAGGAGAGGTGTTCAAGTCATCCTCATGCCTCTCCCTTGGACTCTCTCCAGCAGATTCCTTTCCCTCTTGCATTAGGGAGCCCAAAACTGGACACAGGATTGCAGGTGGGATCTCATCAGGGCAGAGTAGAGAGGGAGAAGCAGCTCCCTAGAGCTGCTGGCCATGAAGGAAATGTTGAGGTTATTGCTTGTGCAGTCACACTCAGCCAAACAACACAGGCACGAGCTTACAGAATGTTTTAGTGTCAAAGCAAATTATGGCACTAATTAAACCCCCATGTCCCCTGATAAAGCACTGTTGGGGATCTTTGCAAGAGTAGCAGAAAGAGGAAAGAATTCCACAGCCACTGAAAGAAAAAAATCCTAATGGGGGGTGGGGGGAGGGAGAATTTACATTCTTCACAGATAGAGGAATGAACCACAAGCCTGGCAGGGAATAGCTAAGAGATAAAGATATTGTGAGGTAATCAGGCAGTAATTCTTCAAAGGAGCATTATTACTAATTTTCTTTTTAATAAACCATTCTTTTCCTGGTGATTAAATGCTTGTAAGAAGAGGATTGTTTTAACCTTGCCAACAGGCTGTCAGCGTCGATTTTGCTCGAGGAGAAGGAAATAAAGAAGAGGCTGCTTATTAGGAGGAATTCAAGCTGCCAGTGTTGAAGTTTTGTCACTTCTGTGACTGCATTTGAAACAAAACAAAACAACTCAAAGCTTATGGCAAAGTGAAAACCTGGCCTGAGAGCTTGGGCCTCGGGTGCCCATGTGGCAACAGTGCCACTGAGTAATGGAATTACACAGTCTCACAGTATCACCAAGGTTGGAAGAGACCCCAAGGATCATCGAGTCCAACCTGTCACCACAGACCTCATGACTAAACCATGGCACCAAGTGCCACATCCAATCCCCTCTTGAACAACTCCAGGGATGGTGACTCCACCACCTCCCTGGGCAGCACATTCCAGTGGTGAACGACTGTCTCAATGAAGAACTTTCTCCTCACCTCCAGCCTAAACTTCCCCTGGTGCAGCTTGAGACTGTGTCCTCTTGTTCTGGTGCTGGGTGCCTGGGAGAAGAGACCAACTCCTTCCTGGCTACAACCACCTTTTAGGGAGTTGTAGAGTGCAATGAGGTCACCCCTGAGCCTCCTTTTCTCCAGGCTAGGCAACCCCAGCTCCCTCAGCCTCTCCGCACAGGGCTGTGCTCCAGACCCCTCCCCAGCCTTGTTGCCCTTCTCTGGACACCTTCAAGTGTCTCAATGTCCTTCTTAAACTGAGGGGCCCAGAACTGGACACAGTACTCAAGGTGTGGCCTAACCAATGCAGAGTCCAGGGGCACAATGACTTCCCTGCTCCTGCTGGCCACACTGTTCCTGATGCAGGCCAGGATGCCATTGGCCTTCTTGGCCACCTGGGCACACTGCTGGCTCATGTTTAGGCAGCTGTCAATCAACACCCCAAGGTCCCTCTCTGCCTGGCCGCTCTCCAGCCACTCTGACCCCAGCCTGTAGCTCTGCATGGGGTTGCTGTTGCCAAAGTGCAGCACCTGGCACTTGGACTTGTTGAATGCCATCCTGTTGGACTCTGCCCATCTGTCCAGTCGGTCGAGGTCCCTCTGCAGAGCCCTTTGACCCTCTAACTGATCAACATCTGCTCCCAACTTGGTGTCATCTGCAAATATGCTGGGGACTGCCTCAATCCCCTCATCCAGATCATCAATGAAGATGTTAAAGAGGATGGGGCCCAGCACTGATCCCTGGGGGACGCCAGGGTGCAACTCTATCAGCAAGCAGCAATCTAAGAGCCGATTTCTGCAGACCGTCAGAAGCGAGAGCAATGGCCATGGTTACAAATTCAAACCTCATGTTCCATGAGAGAACATGTCCTCCCAGCATTGTTTTCTTAATTATTTTTGTGGGTTTTTTGTGTTGTTTTTTTTTAAGCTATAAATTATCTGTCACACTACCAATAAAGTACTGCAGAGGTGAGCTCGCTGACCCTGCAGCACTGACGTTCAGTTCCAGATCCAAACCCCTGCAGCTTAGCACTTCATCCAAATTTCCAAATGTGGGAGGGAACTCTTTTTGGGCTTTTTTTTTGCCTCTTCCTGTGATGTTTTCCCACAGGCTGCTCTGCTTGTTGATGTTTCCATGATAATCTCCTTCGCTTTCTGTCAATTTACATTTGGTAGCTCCACTGCGGCAACAGGAAACTTTTAGATCATCTCCTCTCTGCATACATCCAGGCCCTGTGGATCCTCTGTGTCCTCAGAAGTGTTCACTTGGCTGGACCACTGGAAAATTCCTCCACTCTCAATGACCTAAACATGATAGTCTGGGGGTAACCGTGCCCCAGGGCTGGTCTTCATGTGTGAGCTGAAGGGAATGATGTAGTGGAACACAGCAACAGGTTGCCCAGGGAGGTGGTTAGGGTCCCATCCCTGAAGATATTCAAGGTGAGGCTCGACAGGGATCTGGGCAACCTGATCTAGCTGAGGATGTCCCTGCTGACTGCAGAGGGGCTTGGATTGGATGAACTTGCCCTATGAGGAGAGGCTGAGGGAGCTGGGGTTGCTTAGCCTGGAGAGGAGGAGGCTCAGGGGAGACCTTCTTGCTCTCTACAACTACCTGAAAGGTGGTTGTAGCCAGGAAGGGGGTGGTCTCTTCTCTCTAGCAACCAGCACCAGAACAAGAGGACACAGTCTCAAGCTGTGCCAGGGGAAGTTTAGGCTGGAGGTGAGGAGGAAGTTCTTCCCAGAAAGAGTAATTGGCCATTGGAATGTGCTGCCCAGGGAGGTGGTGGAGTCCCCATCCCTGGAGGTGTTCAAGAGGGGATTGGACGTGACACTTGGTGCCATGGTTTAGTCATGTGGTTTGTGGTGACAGGTTGGACTTGATGATCTTTGAGGTCTCTTCCAATCTTGGTGATACTGTGATACTATGATACTGTAACTTTGGAGGTGCCTTCCAACCCACACCATTCTATGACTCTGATTCTATGATTTTCCTTCAGCAGAGTGGCCCAAGGGTCAGGCAGTGCAGAAGGGACCCAGGTCCTTCAGGAGGCTGAATGGCCCCAGAGATGTGGCATCAATACCGTGTGAGCAGGGACAGAATCACAGGAACAGGAACTTTTACAGCTTCTCAGGAAGCTGTAAAACCAAACAGGGCAGAAGTACAGATATCAACATAGCTTGGCATCAAGAGAGAAACAATCACAGAATCACAGACACATTCAGGTTGGAAGAGACCCTCAGGATCACCATTAACCCTACTCTACAAGGTTCACCCCTAAACCATATTTCCCAGCACCACACCAGAACAAGAGGACACAGTCTTCAGCTGCTCCAGGGGAAGTTTAGACTCAAAGTGAGGAGAAAGTTCTTCACAGAGAGAGTTGTTGGCCATTGGAATGGGCTGCCCAGGGAGGTGGTGGAGTCACCATCCCTGGAGGTTTTCAAGAAAGGATTGGACATGGCACTTGGTGCCATGGTTTAGTTAGTGATGAGGTCCTGGGTGACAGTTTGGACTTGATGATCTTTGAGGTCTCTTCCAACCTTATTGATTCTATGATTCAAAAGACCTTTAATCATATCCAGGGTTGGTGACTCCACCACCTCCCTGGGCAGCTCATTCCAATGCCTGACCACTCTTGCTGAGAAAAATTTCTTCCTACTGTCCAGTCTGAACCCACCCTGGTGCAGCCTGAGGCCATTCCCTCTTGTTCTACCACCAATGACCTGTGAGAAGAGACCAGCACCAACCTCTCCACAAGGTCCTTTCAGGGAGCTGTAGACAGCAGTGAGGTCTCTCCTCAGGCTCCTCTTCTTCGAATGGGCAGCATCCCTGGTCAGCAAAGTCAAGAGGTGTGGAAAACAATAACAATGGAAGGAAAAAAGGAAAGGGGGAAAAAATAAGAAACAAAAATGAGGAGATAAAGCTGCAAAAATCTGCAGAAGCAGCTGTGGCAACTTTGCCTCCATTCCATCTGACTTCAGCTCATCTTGCTACCTCTGAAAGATTATGGGTCAGCTGCTCCAGTGTGGGAAATCAGCTGGCTCCACTGGGCACAGCTGCCAGTACCACTGCCCATAGCTGTCATTACTGTGCCATGAGTGTGGTCAGCCAGCCCTGAGACACACAAAAATGAAAGCCAGAAACTGCTGCTTGGAGCATACCCTGACTTTAAAGAAGTCCTACTTTCTAAAGACTCAAGCCTTGATGGTCCCAGGAATTTCTCCTCACTTAAAACACTTCCGTGCCACACATTGTGCAGTGCTGTGGATATGCCAGAGGGACAGGATGGCATCCAGAGGGACCTGGACAGGCTGGAGAGGTGAACCCAGGTGAACCTCATGAGGTTCAACAAGAGCAAGTGCAGGGTTCTGCACCTGGGCTGGAACAATCCTTGCTATCAATACAGACTGAGGGATGAGGAGAGAGAAAGCAGCCCTGTGGGAAAGGACTTGGGGATGCTGGTACATGGGAAGCTGGACAGGAGCAGGCAGCATGAGCTTGCAGCACAGAAGGCCAAAGGCAGCCTTGGTTGCATCAGGAGCAGCATTGCCAGAGAGGTGATTCTGCCACTTTGCTCTGGTGAGACCTCACCTGGAGTACTGTGCATGTCTGGAGCCCTCAATACAGGAAGGACATGGACCTGATGGAACAGGTCCAGAGGAGGACCATGAAAATGACCAGGGGGTTGGAGCAGCTCTGCTATGAGGACAGCTGAGGGAGCTGGGGGTGTTCAGCCTGGAGAAGAGAAGGCTCCAGGGAAGACCTAATAGCAGCCTTCCAGTGCCTGAAGGGGGCTACGAGAAGGATGGAGAGAGACTGTTTACAAAGGTCTGCAGGGACAGGACCAGGGGCAGTGGCTTCAAACTAGAGCAGAGCAGATTGAGATTGGATATCAAGAAGAAGTTCTGTACTATGAGGGTGGTAGAACACCAGAACAGGTTGCCCAGGGAGGTGGTTGAGGCCCCATCCCTGGAGATATTCAAGGCTCAATGAAGCCCTGTGCAGCCTGATCTAGCTGGGGATGTCCCTGCTGACTGCAGGGAGGTTGGCCTGGATGAGCTTTGGAGGTCCCTTCCAGCCTGCACCATTCTGTGATTCTCTTTTATTCTGTTGCACTGGAACAACACTGGGCAAATAGGCTGGGGAAGGGCTGAATAAGGAACCTAAAAGTGGGACCAGAGAGGGAAACATTGAATATTGCTTTGAGACACTATCATAAAGAGGCTGTTCCGGACCTCACAAGGTACCAGTCTCTTTCCTGTCTGCTGGCTGCTCAGTTTACTGCCAAGCCAGGGGATTTAAACACCCTCAGAATTGCCTTGCAGATGCCAATTGCAGCAGGGCAGCCCACATGACAACGTTTTCCATCTCCTTTCATTTCTAAAAACCTCCCAGAAGCAGCTCTTTGTGGATGGAGACATGGATTTGCCATTTTCACCCTGGTGCTGATCCATCATGCTCAGTGCCGCGGATGAAAGCCCTTCCGCCCCAGGAGCAGCTGTCAGTTTGTCCCCTTCCTGTTAGGCAAAGCAGAACTGTCAGCTCCATCCACGTAGTTATTTACTCACGATGCTTTATCCTTTCCCTGTGGCTGTAGGGGGTCTCCTGCAGGAATAACTGGGTTTGCTCCTCCTGACTGTTATTGCACATGATTAGCCCAGTTTGCATTCCAGGGCAGGCATGAGCCAGGGGTAGCTCTGAGAACGTTGCTCCAGCAAAATAACAGCATCAGCATGCAAAAAATGCTCCAAAGAGATTTTGTCATTCCTTCATCTTTTCCCTTTTGGTTAAAATATGCAAAGTGATTGATAGAACCTTTGGAAGGTTTGTTAGAGAGATGCCTCTTGAGGCCTTCAGGAGCTGGACAAGTTCAGCTCTTTGTTTCTCATTCCCAAAGTCCAAATATTCACAAAGGCACCATTTGCACAGAGTTATGATACCCATCTGCACATTTTTCTTTCTTTGGGTGAGAGAAAAGCAACTTAAATGCAAGGAGCTGAAGGGGAGGTCAGAGACAGAGATGGGGAAGGGGACTGAGATGGATAAAGCCTCAATCATCCTTTGCACTGAACCCCTGAGCTCCTTCATGTCGCCTTGGCTCATAGCTCGCTCCTAACCTGTCTTGGCAGAATGATGTAAGCAGGGATAAGTGTCATGGGGGCAAACTGAGAGAAAGGAGGCCATCCAGAAGGATCTTGACAGGCTTGAGAAGTGTGCCAGTGTCTGCACGAGGTTCAACAAGTCAAAGGGAAAGGTTCCTGCAGCTGGGTCAGGCCAGCCCCAGGCACAAACCCAGGCTGGGTGCAGAGTGGGCTGAGAGCAGCTCTGAAGAAAGAGACTTGGGGGTGTTGGGTGCTGAGCAGCTCCCCCGGAGCCAGCAGTGCCCTCCTGCAGCCCAGCAGGCAGCTGTGTGCTGGGCTGCAGCCAGAGCAGTGTGGGCAGCAGGGCAGGAGAGGGGATTCTGCCCCTTGACTCTGCTCTGCTGAGACCCCACCTCCAATCCTGCCTCCAGTTCTGGTGTCCCCAGCTGAAGGAGGACACAGAGCTGCTGGAGTGAGGCCAGAGGAGACGAAGATGATGCAAGGGCTGGAATAGCTCCGCTGTGAGGATAGGCTGAGGGAGCTGGGGGTGTTCAGCCTGGAGAAGAGAAGGCTCTGGGGTGACCTTAGAGCTGCCTTCTAATAGCTGAAGGGATCCTACAGGAAGGTGGCAGAGAGACTTTTCCTGAGGGTGTCCAGAGACAGGACAAGGGGGGATGGATTGAAGCTGACGGAGAGCAGGGTGAGACTGGAGCTGAGGAAGAAGTTCTTCAGTGTGAGGGTGGTGAGGCTCTGGAATAGGCTGCCCAGAGAGGCTGTGGCTTTCTCCTCCCTGGGGGTGTTCAAGCCCATGTTGGATGAGGCCTTGGGCTACCAATTGTAGTTGAGAGGGGTCCCTGCCCATGGCAGGGGACTTGGAGTAGATGATCTCTGAGGTCTCTTCCAACCTAGGATTCTAGGATTACTAGATCATTTTAAGTCTCTTTCTTACTTATTGCTGATTGTGCTATGAAATCAGATCCATTATTTTTTTTCCCCCCAAATTAAAAGCTCTCCCACTGCTCTTTTACCCAGGAATTCCCCCTCCGTTGCATAACAGAACTAATTCAGGGGGCTTAGTATAACCTGTCGTGGTTTGGCTTGAGCTGTCATGGAAGTGTCAGGATCATCTCAGGGTTTTGTAATTCAGATTCCACAGATCAGCAGAGGTGCCTAAAGACTTTCAAGAAATTCTAAAGGAACTACAAATTTGGCACTTAATCCTGCCTCCCCCCCCCAATATTTCTACATTTTTCATGAGCAGTGGCCTCACAGTTGGTGGTGGAGAGTGCTTACAGCTTGCAGTACAGTGAGATCAGCAGGAACTCAGCACCTCTGCAACAAGGCCCCAAGAAGATAGACATCCAAATCTCTGGTGCTTGCCCAGAGATTCCTTGGTGATGAATAACAGGCAAGCAGCTCATACATCCTAACACATAGGAAATACTCATATAAATAACCCAGACCCATATATAGTGAAAAGGTTGATGAATAATTTTTGTCAATTGCAGCTCTCTCACGCCTGTTTTAGGTTTCAGCAGAGCTGCCAAAAGAATTCAGTCTTCACAGGAGTTCATGGGAACATTCTGCGTTGGTTTTCATCTGGGTGGGTTTCGAGCTGGTAGGCTCCCGAACGCTGCAAAAGGCCCAGAAGGAAGCCTGCTTGCAGCTCTTGAAATGCACTCATTTTGCAGACTTAACCACAGAAAGCTAGGGGTTGGAAGGGACCTCAAAAGATTAACCCCCCCTGCCAGAACAGGGTCACCCAGGGCAGGTCACACAGGAGCACATCCAGGTGAATATGTCCGCGCAGGGCTGCGCCGAAGCCTTGCGCGGCCCCAGACTGTCACATTAAAGGCAGAGCAGGGCAAAGCGAAGGTGTCTCGCAGGAACCCATCCTGCTCTCTGCTTTGCCAGCGGCTTCCCCAGCAGGGCTGGGCAAGCTTTGTCATCTGGCTGTGTAAATTCCTTCTGTGCAGCCCAGGCACCACACAATCACAGAACGTTAGGGACTGGAAGGGATTTCCAGATATCATCCAGTCCAGTCCCCCCCAGCTGCCAGAGCAGGGTCCCACAGGAACACAACCAGGTGGGTCTTGAATATCTCCAGAGAAGGAGACTCCACAACCCTCCTGGGCAGCCTGTTCCAGGGCTCTGTCACTCTCACAGTGAAAATAATTTTCCTTCTATTTCCATTGAACTTCCTCTGCCTCAGCTTCCACCACTGCCCCTTGTGCTGGCATTGGGCATCACCCAGCAGAGCCTGGCTGCATCCTCTGGGCACTCACCCTGCACATCTTAATCCACATCAGTGAGGTCACCCTCAGGCTCCTCCTCTCCAAGCTACAGAGCCCTCAGCTCCCTCACTCTCTTCTCATAAGAGAGAGACTTATGCTGGAAGCATCATAAATATGTTGGTGCAGAGCTAGAAAACAACTCAGGCTCTTCTCAAAGCTTCTGGAGCCCAGCAGAACATCTCTATCACTACAATGAGATTGTGGTCCCTGTTGAATCCAAATTCCAGCCTAAAGCACATGGGGGTTGCACTTGAAGATGTCCAGAGGTCCCATCCAGCTCCCAACACCTTGTGATCCTGTGAAAGATTTTAAGGTTACCTGAAAGAATTTCTTCATTCCAAAAGGCACCTAGAGCTCTCAAAACACACCTGAAATGTCTTGGCAGTCTATAAAGGGGGATAAGTGCTCCTTTCTTAAGCAGATGTCCCACACAGGGCACATCCTGTGTGCTGAGGACCACTTCTGTCATTCTTTATTCTCTGTCTTAGAGTCTGAAAAATCTGATCACTAACAGGAGTTAGGGACTTGTTATGAAGATTTCCCTTGGAGATTAGAAGATCCTGACCACCAGGGAAAAGAATTCCTCAAATCATTCTTCCAGAGAAGGGCAACAAGGCTGGTGAGGGGTCTGGAGCACAGCCCTGTGAGGAGAGGCTGAGGGAGCTGGGGTTGCTTAGCCTGGAGAAGAGGAGGCTCAGGGGAGACCTTCTTGCTGACTACAACTCCCTGAAGGGAAGTTGTAGCCAGGTGGGGGTTATTCTCTTCTCCCAGGCAACCAGAGGACACAGTCTCAAGCTGCACCAGGGGAAGTTTAGGCTGGAGGTGAGGAGAAAGTTCTTCACTGAGACAGTCGTTCACCATTGGAATGTGCTGCCCAGGTAGGTGGTGGAGTCCCCATCCCTGGAGGTGTTCAAGAGGGGATTGGATGTGGCACTTGGTGCCATGGTCTAGTCATGAGGTCTGTGGTGACAGGTTGGACTTGCTGATCCTCGAGGTCTCTTCCAACCTTAGTGCTACTGTGCTACTGTGCTACATTTATATTCATATTTATTAATATGAATATAAAATATGTGTATGTTAAATATAAAAATATCTTTGTTTTTATCCATGTGTATATTATTTAGATACAATAGATAATATATTATCTATTATAGTATGTATATATTAGCTAGAAAAAGGCCTTTCAACATCAATTTCAATCTATTTTCATGATTTATATTAATAGGGATGCATGCAGCTATATTTCAATGAAATGCAAACCCTCATATTTAATGCCCATAGAAAATACAATTTCACATAATGATTTCATAATAATAGTTAAATATAATCTATTTTTCATATATTATATATAAATATAATAGATATTGTATATAAACCTTATAATAATGCTTCAATATCTATATTAAACCTATATGTATATTTAAATTCCTTTTATAGTGTAACTAAAGTCATTAAATAAAATCAGTGTCAGCTGTGATCCCTGCAGGCTTCCCTTCAACTCCCTGTGTTGCTGTTTGCCATTAGCATTTGTTTCCAGCCTTTCATTCAGTTCTCACTCCACATAATGAAGGTCTTCTCCAGGTCTAACGGCTAGGAGTTTACTGAGTGCTCTGCTCAGGGCATATTGCAGTGAAACCAGGCAGATGCTGCAGGGATGCTGCTTTAGGAGGTCTGTTGCATTCACAGATTGCACTGGGTTGGAAGGGAGCCTCAAAGGTCCTCTTGTCCAACCCCTCTGCACTCAGCAGGGACACCTCCAGCTACAGCAGGCTGCACAGGGCCACAGCCAGCCTGAGCTTGAATGTTTCCAAGGGCAGAGCCTCAACCACATCCCTGGGCAGCCTGTTCCAGTATTTCACCACTCTCACTGTGCAGAACTTCCTCCTGATGGCCAACCTGAATCTGCCCTGCTCCAGTTTCAAACCCTTGCCCCTCACCCTATCCCCACAGGCCCTTCTAAACAGTCCCTCCCCAGCCTTTCTGTTGGTCCCCTTCAGATACTAAAATGCAGCTTTAAGGTCTCCCTGGAGCCTTCTCTCCCCCAGGCTAAACAGCCCCAGTTCTTTCAGCCTGTCCCCATAGCTGAGGTGCTGCAGCCCTCTGATCATCCTGGTGGCCTCTTCTGGACCTGCTCCATCAGGTCCATGTCTGTCTTGTGTTGAGGGGTCCCAGAGCTGCATACACATTGCAGTGTATGCAGAGCAGAGCAGAGGGGCAGGATGCCCTCTCTCCATCTCTGGCCACTCTGCTTTTGATGCAGCCCAGGCTGCCATTGGCCTTCTGGGCTGCAAGTACCCATTGCTGGCCCATGCCCAGCTTCTCCCCCACCAGCACCCCCAGGTCCTTTTGTGCAGGCTGCTCTCACACAGTGTGTGTGCCTATGCACTTGAGCTGAGGGCTACATTTTGCGTTGCTTGTGCACTACATGGCTTGCTTCCATGGGGAAACTTAATCCTTCGTGCTTAAAACATTTTCAGGACCTCTTCAAATGCTCATCTCAGCAAAATGGTGCTGATTTAAATAAAGCATCCCAGTTACAAGGCATTACAGTGCCAATTAAACTGCACTGTTTTCTTCTACTGACTCTGAGATTACTCCAACAGCCAGAGCAAACAGGGCTTTGGAGGTGTTTAAACAAATGTACTCTTCAGTTGAAAGCAGCTTGCAATAACTAGGGTCAATAAAAAATTCTAATTGTAGGCCTCATGTTCAGTCCTGAAACACATTTTTTGGTCCCCATGTGCCTTGTTTCCAAGATGGTAGCACCTGGAAAAACATGCAGCTTGACTCTTGTAATAGATGTGAGCTCTGATAGCCAGGACAGGGCTACACCACACTGCCCCACACTGCCTGCTTGGGAGGTGGTGGCGATGTTGCTGCAGTTTGAGAGGATGTCTTGCATGGAAGGCAGTCAAAACAGGTCAGGCTATGGGAAATACTGGTTCTGCAATCACAGAAGCACAGAATGTTAGGGGTTGGAAGGGACCTCGAAAGATCATC
The DNA here is from genome assembly GCF_014839835.1 of Dryobates pubescens. NCBI lineage: Eukaryota > Metazoa > Chordata > Aves > Piciformes > Picidae > Dryobates > Dryobates pubescens. The sequence goes on along the minus strand of NC_071625.1, from coordinate 26,732,929 downwards.
CAGTTCAACCCCCTGCCAAAGGGCAAGTCACACAGGAACACATCCTGAAAGTCTCTATAGAAGGAACCTCTCTGGGCAGCCTGCTCCAGGGCTTTGCCACCCTCATAGGGAAGAAGTTTTCCCTGCTGTTTCCATGGCACCTCCTCTGCTCCAGCTTGCCCCCAGTGTCCCTTGTGCTGTCCTTAGACATCCCTGAGCAGAGCCTGGCTCCATCCTCCCCACACTGCCCTGCACATCTTTATCACCAGCAATGAGGGCACCTCTCAGGCTCCTCTCCTCCCTCAGCCTGCCCTCACAGGGAGATGTTCCACTGCCTTCAGCAGCTTTGTGGATCTGTGCTGGACTCTCTCAAGCAGTTCCCTGAGGTCCTTCCTGACCTGAGGGGCCCAGAACTGGACACAATATTCCAGACGTGGCCTCAGCAGGGCAGAGTAGAGGGGGAGGAGAACCTCTCTCTACCTCCTAACCACAGCCCTTCTAATCCACCCCAGGATGCCCTTGGCCTTCTTGGCCACAAGAGCACATTGCTGCTTCATGGTCAACCTCCCATCCACCAGGATCCCCAGGTGCTTCTCCCCCTCACTGCTCTCCAGCAGCTCAGTCCCGAACCTCTCCTGCTCCATGGGGTTGTTCTTTCCCAGGTGCCAGACTCTCCCTTTGCCCTTGTTGAATTTCACAGTATCACAGTGTCAAAGTATCACCAAAGTTGGAAGAGACCTCAAAGATCATCGAGTCCAACCTGTCACCACAGACCTCATGACAAGACCATGGCACCAAGTGCCACATCCAATCCCCTCTTGAACACCTCCAGGGATGGGGACTCCACCACTTCCCTGGGCAGCACATTCCAATGGCTAACAACTCTCTCAGTGACGAACTTTCTCCTCACCTCCAGCCTAAACTTCCCCTGGTGCAGCTTGAGACTGTGTCCCCTTGTTCTGGTGCTGGATGCCTGGGAGAAGAGACCAACCCCCTCCTGGCTACAACCTCCCTTCAGGTAGTTGTAGAGGGCAATGAGGTCTCCCCTGAGCCTCCTCCAGGCTAAGCAACCCCAGCTCCCTCAGCCTCTCCTCACAGGGCTGTGCTCCAGACCTTTCCCCAGCCTCATTGCCCTGCTCTGGACACCTTCAAGTGTCTCAATGTCCTTCTTAAATTAAGGGGCCCAGAACTGGACACAGTCTCTCCAGCCAGGGCACATTCCTGGCTCATGGACATTCTGTTGCCCACCAGGACCCCTAGGTCCGTTGCCCCTACAGCACAGTCTCCATGCAATAAAGTGAAGAAACCAGCAGCCTCTCTCAACAGCCAAGAGAAAACTTTCTGACTGCTATGGCTTCCCCAAAGCTGTTTTTTGTCCCTGTGGTTGCATCTATCGATTCCTTTAGAAGAAAAATGGGGACAGTATTTCTAGTAGCTTCCCAAGTTGACTGACATGCTTGCAGAAAAGAAAAGTAAAATCAAATGCAGTCCTGAGGGTAAATTGAAGTTGTAACAAAATGTGGCTAACTTCCTCGTGAAGATTGCTGTTTGCTTCACAGAGTTTCCTGAGGCAAAAATAATCTGTGCTCCCATGACCTCTGCTTCCTTGGCACACAAAGCTTAAAGCACAATCAAATGCAAACTGTAAGAAAGAAGCTAATTCTTGCATGTGTAATGTTGGTTATAGGATCATAGGATGCTAGGAGTTGGAAGAGACCTTCAAAGATCTTCCAGTCCAACCCCCCTGCCAGAGCAGGAGCATAGAATCCAGCACAGGTCACACAGGAACACATCCTGGTTGTGCTGCCAGGATGTCTCTGGGCTGGATGAGAAGAGCAGGGCTGGCTGGCTGGTGTAACAGTGGTGTCAGGTTGTGCTTCACAGGACAAACACCTGACAAGGCTGTGGTGAGGCTTTCCAGCCCAGGGAGCCCAGACTTTCCCCTCTTGCTCTCCTCCATGTGCACCTGTGGCTCGAGGGAGCCAGGAGCAGCCATGTCTGGGACCAGCTTTGATCTGCAAGAAGGAAATCAAGTATGTGGGACCTGTTCTGGACAACTGCAGACAGAAGGATTTCTGAAGGTGGAAAGCTTGCCCTGGTGCTTTGCCTTTTCTTCCCCCTCAGGCCTTTGCAGTGAAGAAAAGGCAATGAAAATCAACGTGGGCGGGAAAAAACCCAACAGTCCCATGACCTCAGGAAGGAAAATCACAGAATTGTCAGGGTTGGAAGGGACCTCAAGGATCAGCCAGTTCCATCCCCCTGCCATGGGCAGGGACACCCCACACTAGATTAGGTCTCCAGATTGGTGTCAGTCTCTGGGCTCTACTGTTCTGCTCCACAGTGCAGTGTAGACAGTCTGCAGGTCCCATACCCCTAGAATCCTCTTGTGTTGAAGCACAACAGTGATCACAGGATCCCAGGATGTTAGGGCTTGGAAGGGACCTCTGGAGACCTTTGAGTCCACCCCCACTGCCAGAGCAGGACCAGAGAATCCAGCACAGGTCACACAGGAACACATACAGATGGGTCTTGAAAGTCTCCAGAGAAGGAGACTCCACAACCTCTCTGGGCAGCCTGTTCAAGTGCTCTGTGATCCTCACAGTGAAGAAGTTCCTCCTCATGTTGAGGGGGAACCTCCTGTGCTGGAGTTTGCATCCATTGCCCCTTGTCCTATCCCAAGGTGCAACTGAGCAGAGCCTGCCATCTCCCCCAGCATTCAGGTATTTATAAACATTGATTAAATCCCCTCTCATTCTTCTCTTCTCCAGACTAAACAGCCCCAGGGTTCTCTGCCTCTCCTCATCAGGCAGTGCTCCAGTCCCTTCAGCATCCTGGTAGCTCTTCATTGGACTCTCTCCAGCAGATCCCTGTCCCTCTTGAACTGGGAAGCCCAAAGCTGGATGCAATATTCCAGGTGTTGGCTTTGGGGTTTCATTCTGCTGAGAACCATTCTGCATTACTCTGCTGCTTCTGCAGGCAGTCACGGCAAATGGGCTGAAACGAGAGAAATGGGGCAGCTCCTTCGTGAAGTGCAGGGGAGGGACAGGGTCCCCGCTGGGGCGCAAGGAGCCCTACGAAGCTCACAAGCCGGCCCTGCGGTACTGGATCTGCAGCTGCCCTCCGCAGGAAATGAGCGCAGGCTTTGGATTCCGTGTTTCTTTTTACACCAGCTTAACCACGTGTGAGAATTAAAGCGGACGATCGATAACCCATGGGCATCGGCTGCCTGGGAGCAGCCCTTCGCTGCAAAGAACCAGCACCACCAAAAAGCGCTGAGAAAAACGAGCGCTAAGAGGCGGACCCCAGGCAAGCTTTCCCACAAAGGTCTGCCAATACGCCTCGGGGCTGATTTACAGCTCTCCTGTGGCTCCCCCCGGAGCCTTGGCTGCTCCAGAAACTGTCAGTGGTGTGAAACAGCTTTAGGAGTTTTTGCAGGTGGACTCGGCTCCGCGCAGGGCTGCGCCGAAGCCTTGCGCGGCCCCAGACTGTCACATTAAAGGCAGAGCAGGGCAAAGCGAAGGTGTCTCGCAGGAACCCATCCTGCTCTCTGCTTTGCCAGCGGCTTCCCCAGCAGGGCTGGGTAAGCTTTGTCATCGGGCTGTGTAAATTCCTTCTGTGCAGCCCAGGCACCACACAATCACAGAACGTTAGGGACTGGAAGGGACTTCCAGATATCATCCAGTCCAATCCCCCCCTGCTGCCAGAGCAGGGTCCCACAGGAACACAACCAGGTGGGTTTTGAATATCTCCAGAGAAGGAGACTCCACAACCCTCCTGGGCATCCTGTTCCAGTCTTCTGTCACCCTCACAGTGAAAAAAAGTATTCCCTCATGCTTCCATGGAGCTTCCTATGCCTCAGCTTCCACCACTGTCCCTTGTGCTGTCCCTGGGCATCAGCCAGCAGAGCCTGGCTCCAGCCTCTTGGCATTCATCCTTTATACCTTTTTAAACATGAATGAGGTCACCCTCAGGCTCCTCCTCTCCAAGCTCCAGAGCCCTCAGCTCCCTCAGGCTCTCCTCCTAAGGAAGATCTTCCACTACCTTCATCATCTTTGTGGCTCTGCGCTGGACTCTTTCAAGCAGCTCCCCGAGGTCCTGAGAGGCCCAGAACTGGCCACAATACTCCAGATGCGGCCTCAGCAGGGCAGAGTAGAGGGTCATGGTAAGAGCAATATCACCTACCTGCTGCTTAATTACTGAGTGTTTACCCAAGGGGGTCAGCAGAGAGAGTGCTGCGTGATAGCTCGACATCGGCCTGAACTGGCAGAAGATAACGGCAGACACCCGCCCTGGCGCAGCACGCCGCTGGGTTATCTGCTTGTTATGTTGGAGCCCCGTCCTCCAAAAGCTGAAAACACTTTAGTGTCTGTTTGAAAGGAACATTTCAAAGAACACATGCTGCTTTGGGTCGTTTCCCACTGTGCATAGCACCTGCACACAACTGACACTGGTGAGCTCTTTGCTTTAATAGAAGAGGTAAAATGAAGTGTTACTTCTCTTCGGGCTCCGTTCGAGGGAACACTATTAAAAATACTTGGTCCATAGCCAACTGGTTGGGGTTTTTTTTCCCCCCTTTCCTTTCCTGCAGCCATATCTCCTTTGATGTACATCTGTGCCTGAATGTTTTCCTCTTGTCTTTGGGCCCTGACAGACATCTCCCACCAGAGTCAGGAGAAGGAGGCCGGTGAGACGTGTGCCGCTTTGTTTTGGGAGGGAGAGGAAGGTTTTCCTTACAGATGGGGTCAAGCTGCAGTTGTCAGCGCAACCAGCACAGTGAGCCCCCAGTGCAGTTGGGGTTGGTGGGTCCTAAATTGGCTGTACAGGTCTGAGAGGTGATAAACACCTTGTATCACACAGCTCACTGAGCCATTGAAGGTGGAAAGCAGAGTGACAGCGGCTGCAGCAGCAGAGGTTTAGGCAGTGCCCCTCTCGTGGTGGGGTAGCCCTGCATGGCCGGCAGCAGAAGGGCTCAAGCAGGGCAGTGTGCACTGCTCAAGGCACCAGAGAGCATGAGGCCAGGATCAGCACAGAATCATGGAAAGTCATAGACTAATAGAATGACTCAGGTTGGAAAGGACCTCAAAGATCATCTACTCCAACCTCACCACCATGGGAGGGATGCCTCTCAACTAGACTCAGCTGCTGAAGGCCTCATCCAGCCTGTCCTTGAACAACTTCAGGGAGAAGGCAGCCACAGCCTCCACGGGCAGCCTATTCCAGAGTCTCACCACCCTTGTACTGAACAGCTTCTTCCTGATATCCAATCTAAATTACTCTCCCTCAGCTTCAAACCATTCCCCTTGTCCTGTCTCTAGACACCCTCAGGAAAAGTCCCTCTGCAACTCTCCTGTAGGCTCCCTTCAGCTATTGGAAGGCAGCTCTAAGGTCCCCCTTCTCTGGGCTGAACACCCCCAGCTCCCTCAGCCTATGCTCATAGCAAAGTCACAGAGAAGTCATCACACAGCTTCTTGCTTTTCTATTTCCATAGCCTCAGTGGAGAAGGATTAATGTGTCTCATAGGGGCTGGCATGTGGGGCTTGGAGCTGCCAGCTACACCAGAGTGTTGCACAGACCATCCTGCTTCAGGGACAGGATTAGCTGAGGAATTTTTCTTCAAGAACAAAGATCAAGAGAGTCTGTCCTTTATTACTGACCTGGGACATAGCTCACAGATCTGAGCCAAAAGCACATAGCAACCCTTACAGCTATAGAGCCTTGGTGGGTAATAAAACAGAGGGGACAAAACCAGGCTGCTTTCTGTCTTAGCCACTCATGGCACCAGGTGGGCCAGCAGCTCAGAGAAGTGTGGGAAGGTGAAGTTAAGTGCTGCATACAGTTAGAAAGGACTCATTATCTCTGCCTGCAGAAGAGTGGACAGGACCTTCTGCCCTGCAGCTGACAGAAGTCAAGGCCAGCCTGGTCTAGTGTGAGATGTCATTGCCCATGGCAGGGGGGTTGGAACTAGATGATCCTTGTGGTCCCTTCCAACCCCTGACTGATACTATGATACTATGAATGTTCTTCCCCATGAGGGTGGTGAGAGCCTGGCACAGGTTGCCCAGGGAGGTAGTGGAAGCCTCCTGCCTGGAGGTGTTTGCAGCCAGGCTGGCTGTGGCTATGAGCAACCTGCTGTAGTGTGAGGTGTCCCTGCCCATGGCAGGGGGGTTGGAACTGGCTGAGCCTTGAGGTCCCTTCCAACCCTGACAATTCTATGATTCTGTGAATGGTTATACCAGACAGTGTCCATGCTGGAGACATCATGTGGAAATGGTGCCCATGGTGGGTTGGTTTGCCACTGATTCTCTGCCCCAGTTTGGCACAAATTCTGTGGAGAAAATATAGAACAACATTTGGGACTGAGTCTTCTTGGAATGATAGCTCTTCTCCTTAGCACCCAGCTGTGGTGGGACTTGTGGTGCAGTACTGAGGAAAGCTCTGGTTTCCTCCTGCTGCTGAAGATCTGGCACCTGCAGGAAGGCCAGGGAGTGGGGTTTGGGTGTACTACAGGGGTCCTGGTCTCTGTTATGGTGGTGCTGACAGGCATTTTACTAGCCTGTCCATAAGAAGTGTCACCAGCCAGTGCCCCATCTCTCCAAAAATGACATTTGCCACAGACAGGCACTCTGCTGGCTTCCCTACAAAGGAATAGAATAGAATAGAATAGAATAGAATAGAATAGAATAGAATAGAATAGAATAGAATAGAAGAATAGACCAGGTTGGAAAGGACCTTCAAGATCATCGAGTCCAACCTATCATCCAACACCATCTAATCAACTAAACCATGGCACCAAGCACCCCATCAAGTCTCCTCCTAAACACCTTCAGTGATAGTGACTCTACCACCTCCCTGGGCAGCACATCCCAATGGCCTCTCTCTCTGTATATGAAGAATTTCTTCCTGATGTCCAGCCTAAACCTCCCCTGGCACAGCTTGAGACTGTGTCCTCTTGTTCTGGTGCTGGCTGCCTGGGAGAAGAGACCAACCCCCACCTGGCTACAACCTCCCTTCAGGGAGTTGGAGAGAGCAAGAACGTCTCCCCTGAGCCTCCTCTTCTCCAGGCTAAGCAACCCCAGCTCCCTCAGCCTCTCCTCACAGGGCTGTGCTCCAAACCCCTCACCAACTTTGTTGCCCTTCTCTGGCCACCTTCCAGCAACTCAGCATCTTCCCAGGACTTCCCAGAATACACCTCCTGCAAAGTTTGCCTTCTCCCACTCAAAAGAAAAAGACATTTTCTTCTTCATGTCTGGATGTAGAGCAGCTTTCATTCAGCCTTGGACTTTACTTCTGCACCTCAGTTACCTCAGCAGCAGCCACTGCATATGTATGGCCTTTTGAAAACCAGCAGTGTCCTGAGTACAATATTTAGACTCTCCTCCTGGATTCAGGTTGTCCTGCCTAGGGCCAATGGCCACTGCTGTGGAAGAGAAGTCTCTTCCCACTGCCTGAGCTGCAGGTTTTGGACTAAAGCATGACCTCCACAAGCAGCCTGCTGAGTTCACTCAGAAAGAGTGAGAGGTGGGGAGACCTGGGGCCAGGCACCAGAGGAGGTGTAGTACAGCCTTTCCACCAACACCTGTATGAGGTGGAAGATGAACATTGATTCCATCTGGCTCAGGCTTCTTCTGGTCACCTGCTGAAAGCATTATCAAAGTATAACAAATCAATTCCAGCCAGTGCAGAAGTTGAGATGGACTCCCCAAGCATCCCAATGGAGGACAGACATTCTCCACTTTCTACTCATGCTGGGTCTCCCTTCCCTCACTCCTTCCCTTCCTCTCTTTTGCCTGGTGGGACCCCTTGGCACATAGGCAAGGAAAGTTGAGCTCAGCCCTCTGCTGCTTGCACTCCTTCAAGCAGCAGCTCTCAGCTTGATTTAGAACAGCAAATACAGCCTGGGAAGTTTTTCTAGCCTGGAGAAGAGGAGGCTCAGGGGAGACCTTACTGATCTCTGCAACTACCTGAAGGGAGGTTGTAGCCAGGTGGGGGTTTGTCTCTTCTCCCGGGCAACCGGCACCAGAACAAGAGGACACAGTCTCAAGCTGTGCCAGGGGAGGTTTAGGCTGGAGGTGAGGAAGAAACTCTTCCCAGAAAGAGAGATTGGCCATTGGAATGGGAAGTGGTGGAGTCACTGTCCCTAACAGTATTTAAAGCCAGACCTGATGAGGCATTGGTGCCATGGTTTAGTTGCTTAGATGGTGCTGGGTGATAGGTTGGACTTGGTGATCTCTGAGGTCTTTCCCAACCTGGTTAATTCTGTGATTCTGTAGTTCTGTAACCTGCCCCCAGATGATCCACAACAGGGTTGTGTTCCACCAGCACACTCCGAGCAGTGCTCAGTGGTCTGGACCAGAGAAAATAAAGTGTTTGAAAACAGCACCGCTGGCAATGCAGCATCCTGCTCCAGACCTAGTTTTCCTTATTTGTCTATTAATGAGGAGGGATAAGAGGGAGGAATGAAACCACCAGGCAGAGCTGGGCTGCAGCCATCTGGCGAGGCTGGAGGTGTGTGATGTGCGTGGGATTCGCAAAGGCCAGGGGACAAGAGAAGGCAATGACAGCAGTGTGAATGATGTGGATATGGCCAAGTGCTTCACTTCATTGAACAAAAGAAGCTCCTGATGTGCCAGGCTGTGCATTAGCCCCTCCCTGTTGTTAGAATATAGAGCATAGAATTAACCAGGTTGGAAAAGACCTCAGAGATCATCAAGTCCAACCTATCATCCAACACCAGTCTCGTCCTAAACACCTCCAGAGATGCTGCTGACTCCACCACCTCTCTGGGCAGCACATTCCAATGGCCAATTACTCTTTCTGGGAAGAATTTCTTCCTAACCTCCAGCCTAAACCTCCCCTGGTGCAGCCTGAGACTGTGTCCTCTTGTTCTGGTGCTGGGTGCCTGGGAGAAGAAACCAACCCCCACCTGGCTACAACCTCCCTTCAGGGAGTTGTAGACACCAAGAAGGTCTCCCCTGAGCCTCCTCCTCTCCAGGCTAGGCAACCCCAGCTCCCTCAGCCTCTCCTCACAGGGCTGTGCTCCAGACCCCTCCCCAGCTTTGTTGCCCTTCTCTGGACAGGTTCCAGCATCTCAAAGTCCTTCCTAAACTGAGGGGCCCAGAACTGGACACAAGGTGTGGCCTAACCAGTGCTGAGCATAGGAGGCAGAATGCATCCATCTATAGTCAATCTGAAATATCAGGAGCTGTAAGCGGTCATCCAAGTACCATCACAGTGAGGAGGGAGGGTCCTTGGTGAGACCTTGTGCTGCAATGTTCACCCCAGCTTTGCTGAGCACTCTTTAAAGAAGCTACTGAAACCTGGCAAGGGTAGGAAATAGGGAAATTGCTGAAGGCCTGGGGGAAGGATTCCTCACAGTGAGACACCTGCACTTGGGATGTCCAGTCTGTTAGCATAGGGAAGGAACTACATTGCCCATCAGTGGCCCTGGGACTTCTTCAGGCACTGAAAGGCAATGGAACCAAGGTCTGGGAGCTGCAGGCAGCCGGTTTAAAATCACAGTATCAGAGTATCACAGTATCACATTATAACAAAGATTGGAAGAGACCTCGAGGATCATCAAGTCCAACCTGTCACCACAGACCTCATGACAAGACCATGGCACCAAGTGCCACATCCAATCCCCTCTTGAACACCTCCAGGGATGGGGACTCCACCACCTCCCTGGGCAGCACATTCCAACGACGAATGACTCTCTCAGTGAAGAACTTTCTCCTCACCTCCAGCCTAAACCTCCCCTGGTGCAGCTTGAGACTGTGTCTTCTTCTTCTGGCGCTGGTTGCCTGGGAGAAGAGACCAACCCCTTCCTGGCTACAACCTCCCTTCAGGGAGCTGTAGAGAGCAAGAAGGTCTCCCCTGAGCCTCCTCTTCTCCAGGCTAAGCAACCCCAGCTCCCTCAGCCTCTCCTCACAGGGCTGTGCTCAAGGCCTCTCCCCAGCCTTGTTGCCCTTCTCTGGACACATTCAAGTGTCTCAATGTCCTTCTTGAACTGAGGGCCCCAGAACTGGACACAGGACTCAAGGTGTGGCCTAACCAATGCAGAGCACAGGGCACAATGACTTCCCTGCTCTTGCTGGCCACACTATTGCTAATGCAGGCCAGAGAAATAAAGACACGTATTCAGCATGAGGGATGACTAGCTGCTCGGACAGATGGACAGTTCCAAGGGACATTTCTTCTCCTTGCCCTTGGAGCAAATCAAAGGTATCTCTGAAAGGGGTTTTTGATCATGCAAAGGTTGGTGGGACAGATGTGACAGCAAAATTTAAAGACCTGTGATATGCAGATACCAAACTGAGCATCCTGATCTAGTTGAGGATGTTCCTGCTTAGTGCAGAGGGGGTTGGATTAGATGACCTTTAGAGCTCCTTCCAACCCAAACCATTTAATGATTCTGTGATTCTTTATATATCCAAGAATAGAACTGAGTATTGCAAGCTTCTCAAAGCCCAGGTACATGAGAACCTTACACCTGTCAAAGACAAGGTCTCACCTGACATTGTCTATTTCCCCACAGCAGAACTGAAAGAGCTTTGCACCTTGTTGGGTTTTTTGTGTGGAAGGGTGTTACAGTGAGGGATATAAGTTTAGTCACACTACCTAAGAGGTTCAGCAAGGTAGAACTATTACACAGACTGTTCCTGCTAGTCAGTTGGCACCAGATAATGTGCTCATTCATCATGCCCTTGAGAGCAAGGGCTTGGTTCTGTTTCTCAGACATGCGTGGCAGGGTTCACCCCAGTTGTCTGGGCTGGCGGAGCAAGGAAGCTGGCAGAGGAAACCTTCCCTCTGCAAGTCCAAGAGGGGGTTTGGCCAGAGTGAAGAACTTTGAGAGGGACTTTTGAGGGTGTCAGGTAGGGATAGGACCAGGGGGAATGGAGCAAAACTAGAAATGGGTAGATTCAGCTTGGATGTTAGGAAGAAGTTGTTCCCCATGAGGGTGGTGAGAGACTGGCACAGGTTGCCCAGGGAGGTGGTGGAAGCCTCATCCCTGGAGGTTTTTCAGGCCAGGCTGGATGTGGCTGTAAGCAACCTGCTGTAGTGTGAGGTGTCCCTGGCCATGGCAGGGGGGTTGGAACTGGCTGAGCCTTGAGGTCCCTTCCAACCCTGACAATTCTGTGATTCTGTGAATTCTGTGATTCTAAGACTCAACCACTCAAGGTCTCATCCAGCCTGCCCTTCAACACCCCCAGGGAGGAAGCATCCACAACTTACTCCAGATTAGTAATTTCTCAGATGAGTGATAAATGTCTTTTTAAAAGCCCTCTCAGTACAAAACTGAGTCCAGAGGGTAAAATTCTCTAAAGATAATCAATTTACTGACTATTTTGGGGTGTCTGCAGCTTCTCAGAGCTCACACACACAGTTCTATATCTTCACGTTTTCATCCTGTTCATATTCTCTCTGCACATTGTGCAGGCTCAGAGATCTACACAGCTAACATCAGCAGAAGTTAGTAGATGACTCAGATGATTAGCTGATGACACAGATGGTTAGTTGATTGTTACTTGATGGCAGAGAGTTTATTGTTAGTTGATGGCAGAGAGCTAGTTGAGTTTTAGTTGGTGCTGGCTGATGGCAGAGTTAGTTGGTTGTTAGTTGATGGCAGAGAGTTAGTTGCTTGCTAGTTGGTGTTGGTTGAAGGCAGAGAGTTAGTTGATTGCTAGTTGGTGTTGGTTGAAGGCAGAGAGTTAGTTGATTGCTAGTTGGTGTTGGTTGAAGGCAGAGAGTTAGTTGATTGCTAGTTGGTGTTGGTTGAAGGCAGAGAGTTAGTTGATTGCTAATTGGTGTTGGTTGATGGCAGAGAGTTAGTTGATTGCTAATTGGTGTGGGTTGATGGCAGAGAGTTAGTTGATTGCTAGTTGGTGTTGGTTGATGGCAGAGAGTTAGTTGATTGTTAGTTGATGGCAGAGTTAGTTGATTGTTAGTTGATGGCAGAGTTAGTTGATTGTTGGTGGCAGAGAGTTGATTGTTAGTTGATGAGTTATTTGATGTTGGTTGATGGCAGAGTTTTAGTTGATGTTAGTTGATGGCAGAGAGTTAGTTGATGTTAGTTGATGGCAGTTAGTTGAGTTTTAGTTGATGGCAGAGAGTTAGTTGATTGCTAGTTGATGTTGGTTGATGGCAGAGTTAGTTGACTGCTAGTTGATGTTGGTTGATGGCAGAGAGTTAGTTGGTTGCTAGTTGGTGTTGGTTGATGGCAGAGAGTTAGTTGATTGTTAGTTGATGGCAGAGTTAGTTGATTGTTGGTGGCAGAGAGTTGATTGTTAGTTGATGAGTTATTTGATGTTGGTTGATGGCAGAGTTTTAGTTGATGTTAGTTGATGGCAGAGAGTTAGTTGATGTTAGTTGATGGCAGAGAGTTAGTTGATTGTTAGTTGATGGCAGAGGGTAGTTGATAGTTGATGGCGGAGAGTTAGTTGATTGTTAGTTGATGGCAGAGGGTAGTTGATAGTTGATGGCGGAGAGTTAGTTGATGTTAGTTGATGGCAGAGTTAGTTGAGTTTTAGTTGATGGCAGAGAGTTAGTTGATTGTTAGATGATGGCAGAGAGTTAGTTGATTGTTAGTTGATGGCAGAGAGTTAGTTGATGTTAGTTGATGGCAGAGTTAGTTGAGTTTTAGTTGATGGCAGAGAGTTAGTTGATTGTTAGTTGATTGTTAGCTGGTGTTAGTTGATGGCAGAGAGATTCAGAGGGTCAAGAGGCATCCCAGCTCTGGCCTCTCTGCTGTACTGAGATGAATCTCCTCCCATTTCATATATCCTGGTGCCTTCCCCCCTTGCCTGTGGGGTGTGAACACTAATTAGTCATTGATTTCTTTCTGTGGTGAAATAATTCCCCTAGTAGGAAGCTGAGGTCTAATCAAGAAGTTATGCTGAGCAGTGCCCCAAGTGAGATGGTCTTTGCCTGTGGTGCAGGTGTTGGCCCAGCTGAGATGGTTCAGATGTGGCTTCTGAGCCTTTGGTTCACTCCTTACGGTGAGACTTTTGAGTAAAGAGAACATAGCAATTTTGCAGAGATAATAAGAAATGTGAGTAGAGGATTCCCCTCCCCTAATCTCAAGCAAATAATTCAACAGTAGGCTAAGTGGAATTTAAAGACAATTGTCACTATGAGAATTTAAAAAAACAACAAACAAACCCAAACCCAGCAGTGTGCCCAGCTGGCCAAGAAGGCAAATGGCATCCTGGCCTGCATCAAGAACACTGTGGCCAGCAGGAGCAGGGAAGTCATTGTGCCCTGTACTCTGCATTGGTTAGGCCACACCTTGAGTCCTGTGTCCAGTTCTGGGCTCCTCAGTTTAGGAAGGACATTGAGACACTTGAACATGTCCAGAGAAGGGCAACAAGGCTGGGGAGAGGCCTTGAGCACAGCCCTGTGAGGAGAGGCTGAGGGAGCTGGGGTTGCTTAGCCTGGAGAAGAGGAGGCTCAGGGGAGACCTTCTTGATCTCTCCAACTCCCTGAAGGGAGGTTGTAGCCAGGAAGGGGTTGGTCTCTTCTCCCAGGCACCCAGCACCAGAACAAGAGGACACAGTCTCAAGCTGCACCAGGGGAGGTTTAGGCTGGAGGTGAGGAGAAAGTTCTTCACTGAGAGAGTTGTTGGCCATTGGGATGTGCTGCCCAGGGAGGTGGTGGAGTCCCCATCCCTGGAGGTGTTCAAGAGGGGCTTGGATGTGGCACTTGGTGCCATGGTCTAATCATGGGGTCTGTGGTGACAGGTTGGACTCAATGATCATTGAGGTCTCTTCCAACCTTGGTGATACTGTGAGACTGTGAAACCAACTGAACCAAGACTATGGAATTTAACAATGGTGACTCTTCCTTGCCTTTGCATTTGGCTCGAGTGGGAGCCACTTTCCAAAGTACTGGGCAGATAGTTTCCTGCCTGGGATGAATTTTCTATCTGCTCTTCCAAGACTACAGCTTTTAAATGCTCAGTGCTCTAAGGGTTCCTCACCTGACTGGCATCACACCATGCTGGCTAGCCAGACGTAGCAGGTGAGGGCTTGGGGTTTGGCTTGGTTTTATTAGAGCTTCTCTGTCAAACCCAGAGGAAAAACCTGAGGAAGGGGCTGCTGAGTGGTAAAAGGCAGGGGGCAATAAACAAAAAGTGAAAAGGGAAAAACACAATTCCCTCTCCCTTCCAATTTTAACAGCATTTGGAAAATATTAGGAAAATACACAATTTGGAGATACTTCCTAGTGCTCTGATCCATGAGAAACAAGGGGGGGGGGTTGGAACTGGTGAAAAAACTAATGTAGCTGTTTAAATGAGGCCAATTTTATGACATATGATGATCTGGCCCAGGGGTAGTATCTTCCAAATAACCTTTTTGTCTTACTTTTGTCTATGTTGATGAAGTCAGTGCTCCGTGCCAAGGTATCAGTGTGTTTTGACATGAATCCTTCACTTCAGGGGAGGACACATTCCTTGGTACATTAGCCCTCTGGATTCCTGTAAAGCATTACACTTAGCATTGCAGGCTGAAGGATGGATGGATTTGGACCCCAGCTTTCTGCTGGCCATTTTATTTGACAGGCTGTGCCAGTCTATTATGCTGATCTGACAGAGCAGCAAAATTACGAGCAGTGATTTTACAGGCAGGGAAAGACTGTAAAGTTTATTTAAAGAACTCTTCCAGGGAGATACCTCTGGCTGGGAATCTCCCTGCTGTTGGTGCTGGGCTCCTTCCCAGCTTGCTGGGAGCCAGCTCTGTCTGAGATGGGAGAAGGAAGCAACAAACCATCTGGCAAGGAAGCTTTTCTAGCAGAGGAGATTCGAGTTGAGCTCCCTTGCAGGTTAGTGTAGGGACAGCTGCTGGACAGCCCTGGTTCTCTCACATCTCCTGCACTCTCAAGAACTGAGCAGTGCTGTACCTTTCTTTTGCACTATGTGGTTTGCATGCCATGCTGGTGGGTTGTGAAGAAAACAAACTTCATTTCACATTCTCCCCTAGCAGTTTGGTTAAGACATTCCCCCAGTTTTATTTACATTGTGCTACTGCAGCAGAAGTCATGGAATCACAGAAGGACATTAAAGATCATCCAGTTCCAACTCCCCTAGCATGGGCAGGGACACCTCCTAGCAGACCAGGTTGCTCAAGGTCCTACCCAGCCTTACTTTGAACACTTCTGGGGTTGCAGCCTCTACAACTTCAGCAAGCAACCAGAACTGCAGTTCTTCCACCCCTGCCCCCATTGCTCATGTCATTCACCCCACTGCTTGCTGTTCTTCTGTTCACCAGGATGATTCAGGACAGGGAACTGCTTCAAAGGGTCCAGAGCAGAGCCACAAAGCTGCTGCAGGCAGTGGAGCATCTCCCTGCCAAGGATAAGCTGAGGGAGCTGGGGCTTGGAGCAGAGGAGCCTGAGGGTGACCCCATTGCGGTTCACAAAGATGTGCTGTCAGGAGGATGGAGCCAGGCTCTGCTCAGGGATGTCCAAGGACAGGACAAGGGGCACTGGGGGTTGGAGCTGGAGCAGAGGAGGTGCCATGGGAACAGCAGGGAAAACTTCTTCCCTGTGAGGGTGGCAGAGCCCTGGAGCAGGCTGCCCAGAGAGGTCTTGGAGTCTCCTTCTCTGGAGACCTTCCAAACCCACCTGGATGGGTTCCTGGGTGACCTGCCCTGGGTGACCCTGCCCTGGCAGGGGGGTTGGACTGATCATCATCTTTCAAGGTCCCTTCCAACCCCTAAAGTTCTGTGATTCCATCTGTGCTGACTGTATTTGCCAGAAGTCTAACTCCCCTTTCTCTTCAAGCCTGACAGAAATTACTGAGTTTAGTTATGTGCAAACATCCAGAGGGGCTGGATTTGGGGAAACTTAGTACTGTCCCAGACTGAAGTAGGGAGGCATTGCCATGTATGAGAAGGCCTCCAAGAGGAGAACAGTCAAGCAGTACATCAGACTGGCACAGGGGCTGTGCAGTCTCCACTCTGGAAGGGTTTCCAGACCTGACTATGGTGAAACCCTGAGCAACCTGGTGTGAATCAGTGATAACCCTGCCAGCTAGGAGGCAGGGCAAGGCTTAACAAAACCAAGGACCCTTCCTACTGGAATTATTCTGTAATTACATGCAAAGTGATTGAGACTGTGAGAAATCATCAACAAAACCAAAACCATCAATAAAAACTCACATTTTGCCCCTCAAAAGAGAGACTCCAGCACAGACATCCCTAAGGGCTCTATGCCTGGGGGGGCGAGTGAACAAGTTTAGATAAAGTTATGATTTCAAGAGTCTTTATGAAGTTCCACATCTGCCCCACAAATCTAAGAAGTTTGTTCTAGAAAACAAAACCAAAACAAAATATTCTTGAATTTGGAATCATTAAATTGCCAGGGTTGGAAGGGAGCTCAAGGCTCAGCCACTTCCAACCCCCCTGCCATGGCCAGGGACACCTCACACTACAGCAGGTTGCTCACAGCCACATCCAGCCTGGCTGCAAACACCTCCAGGCAGGAGGCTGCCACCACCTCCCTGGGCAACCTGTGCCAGGCTCTCACCACCCTCATGGGGAACAACTTCTTCCTGACATCCAAGCTGAATCTACCCATTTCTAGTTTTGCTCCATTCCCCCCAGTCCTATCACTCCCTGACACCCTCAAAAGTCCCTCCCCAGCTTTCTGGGAGCCCCCTTCAGATACTGGAAGGCCACAATTAGGTCTCCTCAGAGCCTTCTCTTCTCCAGACTGAACAACCCCAACTCTCTCAGTCTGTCTCCAGAGCAGAGCAGCTCCAGCCCTCTGCTCATCCTCGTGGCCCTTCTCTGGACACCTTCCAGCACCTCCAGATCCTTCCTGTCCTAGGGGCTCCAGAACTGGACACAGAGCTCCAGCTGTGGTCTCAGCAGAGTGGAGCAGAGGGGCAGAATCCCCTCCCTGGCCCTGCTGGCCACACTTCTCTTGCTGCAGCCCAGGCTCTGCTTGGCTCTCTGGGCTGCAAGTGCTCACTGCTGGCTCCTGTTGAGCTTCTCCTCCCCCAGCACCCCCAAGGCCTTTTCTTTCAGGGCTGCTCTCCAGCCAGTCCCTGCCCAGCCTATATCAGTGCTTGGGATTGCCCTGACCCAGCTGCAGGACCGTGCCCTTGGTCTTGTTGAACCTCATGAGGTTGTGATGGGCCCAGCTTTGCAGCCTGTCCAGGTCCCTCTGCATGGATCCCTTCCCTCCAGCCTGTGTCTGCTGCACCACACAGCTTGGTGTGGTTGTTGAACTTGCTGAGGGGGCACTCAATGCCTCTGTCCATGGCACCATCAAAGATTTTAAACAAGACTGGTCCCTGGGGGACTCCACTTGTCATTAGCCTCCTCTAGTCCTGACCTCTTGAGAGGCTGAACCAGGCTGAGAGCCTACAGAGCCCTGGTCTGCAGCAGGCTGGGCTGGCAGCTGGCAGCTGCCTGGTTGTGCTGCCAGGATGTCTCTGGGCTGGATGAGAAGAGCAGGGCTGGCTGGCTGGTGTAACAGTGGTGTCAGGTTGTGCTTCACAGGACAAATACCTGACAAGGCTGTGGTGAGGTTTTCCAGCCCAGGGAGCCCAGACTTTCCCCTCTTGCTCTCCTCCATGTGCACCTGTGGCTCGAGGGAGCCAGCAGCAGCCATGTCTGGGACCAGCTTTGATCTGCAAGAAGGAAAGTCAGGTATGTGGGACCTGTTCTGGACAATGTGGGTGGGAAAAAACCCAACAGTCCCATGACCTCAGGAAGGAAAATCACAGAATCACAGAATTGTCAGGGTTGGAAGGGACCTCAAGGATCAGCCAGTTCCATCCCCCTGCCATGGGCAGGGACACCCCACACTAGATTAGGTCTCCAGATTGGTGTCAATCTCTGGGCTCTACTGTTCTGCTCCACAGTGCAGTGTAGACAGTCTGCAGGTCCCATACCCCTAGAATCCTCTTGTGTTGAAGCACAACAGTGATCACAGGATCCCAGGATGTTAGGGGTTGGAAGGGACCTCTGGAGACCTTTGAGTCCACCCCCACTGCAGGAGCAGGACCATAGAATCCAGATGTGTTCCCACAAGAACACATCCAGACAGGGCTGGAAAGTCTCCAGAGAAGGAGACTCCACAACCTCTCTGGGCAGCCTACTCCAGTGCTCTGTGACCCTCACAGTGAAGAAGTTCCTCCTCATGTTGAGGTGGAACCTCCTGTGCTGGAGTTTCCATCCATTGCCTCTTGTCCTATCCCAGGGAGCAAGTGAGCAGAGCCTGTCCCCTCCCTCCTGACCCCCATCCTTCAGATATTTATAAACATTTTAAAGGCCCCTTTGCTGTCAGGAGGGCAGTCCAAGCAGTTCCCTTTAACATCAATCTGCTCTGCCTGTGCCAGAGGGACCAGGAGCAGCTGCGGTGGTGGTCCAAGGTGGGAGAGGGTAGTGAGGCATGAGAGGACCCCCAGCCAGTGGGGCAGAGCAGAGGCTCATGCAGCAGTTACTGCTCCTTGACAAGTCATTCAGCTCAGCAGTGCCCCAGCAGAAGCCTGTCTGCACATTTCTAGTGCCCAGCTACTGTCATTCCAGTGATCTTTGCTGCCACTCCAAGCTCTTACAAGCACTCACTTCTCCTTGCCTTGCCCTGGGTGAGCAGTGTGTCTGTCAGCAGCTCCTGCCTTTCAGCTGATGTGTGGTGACTTGCTCATCTGTGACTCTTTGGTGACTCCAAGGGTCTCAGTGCAATGATGCTCATTCTGCTCCTGGAGCTGTGCAGCAGAAACACAGAAGGGAGGAGCAAGCCAGACCTTAAGTAGGATCACAGGATGTTAGATTGGAAGGGACCTCTGAATACCATCGAGTCCACCCCCCGTTCCAGAGCAGGACCACAGAATCCAGCACAGGTCACACAGGAACACATCCAGATGTGTCTTTAATGTCTCTAGAGAAGGAGACTCCACAACCTCTCTGGGCAGCCTGCTCCAATGCTCTGTGACCCTCACAGTGAAGAAGTTCCTCCTCATGCTGAGATGGAACCTCCTGTGTTGTAGTCTGTATCCATTGCCCCTTGTCCTATCCCAGGGTGCAACTGAGCAGAGCCTGTCCCCTCCCTCCTGACACCCAGACCTCAGACATCTGTTAACATCCATTAAATCCCTTTGTACAAGAGCTTCCAATAATTTCTACCTACAGCTATGGATGTCCACTTTTTTTTCCCTGTGTTCTATTTACAGAGGGTATCCCTGGTTCTGTCTGTCTGCATATAAACACCCAGGCTCACTTTGTGTGTGCACACAGAAGCACAGAACTGTTCTGGTTCAAAAAGACCTCTAAGATCACATGGGAAATCCTATGGGGACAGGCTGAGAGGGTTGGGGCAGTTCCCCCTGGAGAAAAGAAAGCTCCAGGGAGACCTGTCCAGTACCTGAAGGGAGCCTACAAGAAAGCCAGGAAGGGACTTTTGACAAGGGCTGTAGTGATAGGATGAGAGGGAATGGATTGAAGCTTGAGGAGGGCAGATTGAGACTGGAGATCAGGAAGAAATTCTTTCCAGTGAGGGTGGTGAGACACTGGCACAGGTTGCCCAGGGAGGTTGTGGATGTCCCCTGCCTGGAGGTGTTCAAGGCCAGGCTGGATGAGGCCTTGAGCAACCTGGGCTGGTGGGAGGTGTCCCTGCCCGTGGCAAGAGGGTTAGACATGGATAATCTTCAAGGTCCCTTCCAAACCTATGAATCTATGAATCATAAAGTCCAACCATGGGCCTAACACCACCATGGCCATAAACCATGTCTCATAGTGCCATGTCTGTATGGCACCTCCAAGGATGGTAACTCCACCACCCCCCAGGGTGATTGCTAGATTGCTAGATTGCTATTTCAATGCCTGAAAACCCTTTCTGTACTTTTTTTCCCCTACTATGTAATCTCAACCTCCTCTAGTGCAATGTCTCTATAGGGGGTGGTGTGTGTGTGTGCATATGTGTGCATGAATGTGCATAAATGTAGATCCACCCTTGGACAGCACCTGAGCTGGGTGTTCAGATTCAGAGAATCTACATTCAGAGCACTCATGCTGGGGTTTGACTTAAATGAGACTTTACATTTATCAAGAGTTCCTAGAGCTGCCTGCCAATAGCTGAAGGGATCCTACAGGAAGGCTGCAGAGGGACTTTTCCTAAGAGACAGGACAAGGGGGAATGGTTTGAAGCTGAGGGAGAGCAGGGTGAGACTGGAGCTGAGGAAGAAGTTCTTCAGTACAAGGGTGGTCAGACCCTTGGAATAGGTTGTCCAGGGAAGTTGTGGATGCCTCCTCTCTGGGGGTGTTCAGGGCCAGCTTGGATGAGGCCTTGGACAACCAAGTTGAGAGGTCTCCCTGCTCCTGGCAGGGGAGGGTGGAGTAGATGATTTCTGAGGTCCCTTCTAGTTTAAGCCATTCTGTGATTCCAGTGTCTCAGCACTACATTTATAACATACACTGCTGATACAGTAGATGTAAATACACCAACAGTTTCCCATTCTTTCAGCACAGTACTAAGCAGATGGTCTCTGAGGTCCCTTCCAACCTAAGCCATCTAGGATTCTTAAGTACTCCTTCACCATAGGAATGAGAGCAGCGTTCAGCTAGACCGACTGGGGTTAACGAAGCTGACAGCTCCTCTGAGAAAATCTCCAGCCAAAGGAAGCCAGAAGAGGGTGGAGGGATGGAGGGGGAAGATATATGAATGATTAAAGTATCTGAAAGGAAATAGTAAGTCAGAAATGTCAGAGCTGGAAGCAATTAGCAGCTGACTGGCAACTCCCAAACCCAGTAAGAGAAGGATGCGATCTCTAGCAGCTCAACAATAAAAGCTGCTGCTAGGTTCAGGAGGAGCTCTATAGGGTTAAAAAGAGGTGAATGGGGACCTAAATCTGCTAACAATTATTGTCAGTGCCAGCAGTGCCTGGGAAGAGTCACGTTTGCTCTACCACCTCCACCCAGCCAATTACAACAATCTGCACTGCCCAGGCTCTCCTGGCAGGAGCAGCCACCAACCCTCCCCCCCAGCACTAGGGAGCTGCTGCCATTTGCTGGGGTTTTAATTTATCACTCAGCTGTTTCGAATCACAGAGAGCTAAAACTTGGCTTACAAGTTGTCAGTTCCAATGCTAATCTTCTGTGCTTACTGCATGTGTGCCTGTGTGATATGTGTGCTTTCTGAACTGTAAAACTGCCATGGAAATTTCCCACTCTGGTTATGAACTCTCCTCTCTCTGGCCCTTGACTGACTGTAAGGATTGGTTGTGTTAAGGCTCTCGACATATGTTTACTCCCCAAACAGGAGCCTGCCAGATGATGCAGGCTAGCTGAGTCCAGGTCATCAGCCCTTCACAGGAGCTTAGCAAGCTGACCCCCAGCAGTGGACCAGATTGTGTGCGTGTAGTAGGGGCATGGAATCAATTGTCAGGGTTGGAAGGGACCTCGGGGATCATCCAGTTCCAACCCCCCCTGCCATGGGCAGGGACACCTCACACTACATCAGGCTACCCAGAGACACATCCAGCCTGGCCTGGTGTTCAAGAGGGGATTGGATGTGGCACTTGGTGCCATGGTCTAGTCATGAGGTCTGAGGTGACAGGTTGGACTCGATGATCTTTGAGGTCTCTTCCAACCTTGGTGATGTTGTGAGACTGTGATACCTTCCAAGGATGAGGCTTCCACCACTTCTTTGTGCAACCTCCCCCAGTGTCTCACCACTCTTACTGGTCACCCTGTGCAAAGTGATGATGTCCATGTGATTTCCTTAGTGTCTCTGACCAGGTGATAAACAGCACAGAGAGGTGATACACTGCATTTACTTTTCACCTTTTGACCTCCTCACTTGCTCTCTGCCCACTGATCCTTTTCTGCTGAGACCTCTTCTGGTATTGCAAACCTCTGAGCAGTGCTCAACCAGCCAGCCCTCTAGAAAGAAAAAAAAAAAACAGGGGAAAAAAGCCCTGTCCCAGATGGTTTCCTTCTTCCCTTTGTAAACATGAAGCTTCCCTTTTTATCCTCCTCCCCAAATTACATCGGTCCAGAGCAGAGAGCAGCGACAGGTACAGCATGTTGTGGATGGGAAGCTGCCTCCTCAGCCACACCTGGCCAGGCACTTCTGAGGTCCTCACTTTATGGGGGACAGTTATTCTGGGGTAAAGAATGCTAAATGTCTTGTGAAGTGCTTGCTCCAGAACGTGGCAGAAACAAGATCTATGGTAGCTTGCTCTGTTATAAATATTATGTTACCAAAATCACTCATGTCTTCAGTGCTCCAGAAGAATTTTGCTGGTTTTGGCCCCAATCCTGTAATATGCTCTGTATGGGCAAGAAGTCCTTCCTCGTGGACTAACTGGAAGATTGAAGCTGTGTTTGGACTGCACAGTTGAAAGCATTCAGCTGCTCCTCAGCCCTGATGAGTTGCTTTTCATTTAACTGAGTGAGTATCGTTGTAACTCAAATGCTGGGAATTTGCCTCCTGTTTGCCCTGAGACATCAAAGTGCCAGTGGGGTCTCAGAGCTCAGGGCACAGTCATCAGGCCCTGGTTTCCTCCTGCCAGTGTCATACCCTGAAGCATGAACATCCTGCCCAACTTCAGGCTGTTTATCTGTTGGTCCTGATATATAGCAAGGGAGTCACTGCAGTAACATGAACTGTGTGCTTTGCTAGGAAGATACTCTGAGTGTTACAGGTCGAGGCTTGGGGCTCAGATGAGGGCAGAGAGTGATAACAGCATTCACATAATGCAAGTGGTGCCTATGGTGGTGGAGGAGGGTAATTCTCCCCCTCTACTCTACTCTGGTGAGACCCCACCTGGAGCACTGCGTCCAGTTCTGGAGTCCCTAGGACAGGAAGGATCTGGAGGTGCTGGAAGGTGTCCAGAGAAGGGCCATGAGGATGAGCAGAGGGCTGGAGCTGCTCTGCTATGGAGACAGACTGAGAGAGTTGGGGTTGTTCAGTCTGGAGAAGAGAAGGCTCTGAGGAGACCTTCCTGTGGCCTTCCAGTATCTGAAGGGGGCTCCAAGAAAGCTGGGGAGGGACTTTTGAGGGTGTCAGGGAGTGATAGGACTGGGGGGAATGGAGCAAAACTAGAAATGGGTGGATTCAGCTTGGATGTTAGGAAGAAGTTGTTGCCCATGAGGGTGGTGAGAGACTGGCACAGGTTGCCCAGGGAGATGGTGGAAGCCTCCTGCCTGGAGGTGTTTGCAGCCAGGCTGGATGTGGCTGTGAGCAACCTGCTGTAGTGTGAGGTGTCCCTGCCCATGGCAGGGGGGTTGGAAGTGGCTGATTCTTGAGGTCACTTCCAACCCTGGCAAGTCTATGATTCTATGATTAGGTCCTGACCCCAGCTAGAGAGGCTTCTGAGGGAAGATGATTTGTGCATGGTCTATGTGCTGGTGGAGCAACTTCATACCTGTCACCGGTGTGTAAGTGCTCAGGAGACTTTCCACCACCTGTACCTACAATGCATGCAGCAAACCCAGGCTCTTTGTCACAGGGAGCTGACTCTGTGTGACACCTGTTGTGATCTGGGACTTCGGATTTCCTGTGCGCTGAAACTGAATCCACATCACACATGGTGCATGCACAGAGCTCAGGCATACAGACACTGCCCATTTCATGCCTAGCTGAATGTGATTTCTTAAATAAGCTGATAAAGCTGGCTGTTCCATTCCCATATAACCAAGGTTTTCTTGTGGGAAGGGGAATCAATCTCCTCCCTCTCTGCTCTGCCCTGCTGAGGATACGTCTGGAATATTGTGTCCAGTTTTGGGCCCCTCAGTGCAAGAAGAACCTCAGGGAACTGCTTGAAAGAGTCCAGCACTGAGCCACAAAGATGCTGAAGGCAGTGGAACATCTCCCTGTGAGGACAGGCTGAGGGAGCTGGGGCTTGGAGCAGAGGAGCCTGAGGGTGACCTCATGGCTGGGGATAAAGATGTGCAGGGCAGTGTGGGGAGGATGGAGCCAGGCTCTGCTCAGGGATGTTCAAGGACAGCACAAGGGGCACTGGGGGCAAGCTGGAGCAGAGGAGGTGCCACAGGAACAGAAGGGAAAACTGTGTGATTCTGTGTGAGGCAGGAGCTGTTAAAGGGAATGGTTAAGCAGCAGGTTGGGGCCCCAAGAACCTGTAGGATACAAGCAAAAGTGTGAGACATTCACACATTTCACTTCTTTAAACTATGCAATTGTCCAAAGCCCATCTGTTAGTCAAGATCTGAAAAGAGGTTTTGCAAACCTTCAGGGTGGCTGTCAAAGTGAAGGTGCCAGGCTCTTTCCGCAGGATCACAGAAACATTAAGGCTGGAAAAGACCCTCAGGATCACCAAGCCCAACCATTAACCCTTCTCTACAAGGGTCACCCCTAAACCATAGCCCCAAGCACCACATCCAAACTGCCTTTAAACACGTCCAGGCTTGGGGACTCCACCATCTCCCTGGGCAGCTCATTCCAGTGCCTGACCACTCTTGATGGGAAAAAATGTTTCCTGCTGTCCAGGCTAAACCTCCCCTGGTGCAGCCTGAGCCCTCTTGTTCTGTCACTAATTACCTGTGAGAAGGGACCAGCACTACCTTCTCCACAAGGTCCTTTCAGGTAGCTGTAGAGAGTGATGAGGTCTCCCCTCAGCCTCCTCTGTTTCACACTAACCATCCCCAGCTCCTTCAGCTCCTTTCCGGTGGAGCCCAGTGGCAGGACAAGGAATTGTAGGTACAAGCTGGACCACAGGATGTTCCACTTCAACAGGAGAAGAAACTCCTTTATGGTGAGGGTGATGGATCTCTGGAGCAGGCTGCCCAGAGAGGTTGTGGAGTCTTCTTCTCTGGAGACATATTCAAAACCAACCTGGATGTGTCCCTGTGTGACCTGCCCTGGGTGATCCTGCTCTGCCATGGGGGGGTGGACTGGATGATCTCCAGAGGTCCTTTCTAACCCCTAATATTCTGTGATTCTGTGCTGCCTGGCTCCCCAGGTGACTGACTTCTGTCACTGAAGCTTGTCAGAGGGTTAGGGGATGAGGGAACTGCAGAGCCTTCTGGCTTCACCCCCATGAGCCTGCATCCAGCACTGGGGCAGGGAGAGAGCTGCAGAGTGATTTCTCTCTCCCACACTTCCAAGGGGTAGTATCATAGTATCAGTCAGGGTTGGAAGGGACCATAAGGATCATCTAGTTCCAACCCTTCTACCATGGGCAGAGATACCCCACACTAGATCAGCCTGGCCACAGCCTCATCCAGCCTGGGCTTAAACACCTCCAGAGACGGGGCCTCAACCACCTCCCTGGACAACCCATTCCAGGGCTTCACCGCTCTCATGGGGAAGAACTTCCTCCTCACCTCCAGCCTCAATCTCCCCACCTCCAGCTTCATTCCAGTCCCCTAGTCCCTGAGATCCTGAGCAGTCCCTCCCCAGCCTTCTTGGAGTGCCCTTCAGATACTGGAAGGCCACAATTAGGTCACCTCAGAGCCTTCTCTTCTCCAGACTGAACAGCCCCAAAATATCAGATTGCCAGGCACAGGCCAGCCAGTTCTCCACTCCTGGGTTAGTGCAATCACACACAGTCCTTATTTGGGCTGGACTGCAGGGTTACAAGCCAGTCCTTGGACTTTGTTGTTGTTGTTGGGTTTTTTCCTCTTTTAACAAGTTCATTTGGGTGAGACACCTTTTCTCCTTCTTCTTTCATTTTCCCCTGTAAGCACACCCCACCCCCCAAATATTTTTAGAGCTGATGAAATTATTTGCTATGAACAGAATGTCCAATGGATTTTGGCCTTTCTCTGACCATGAGTCACTCACAGCCTTACTTCAGAGGTTGTATCCCTTATTCATAAATACTAAAGGAACTGTTTATGCAAGAGAATTTCAGCCCCTGGGTGATTCCAGAAGTGCTTGGGTTGTTACTTGTGTCTGCCTTTCCTGGTCCAAGATGGTTTTTCTAGGGTATGACACACCACATCCTCACTGTAAATAGCAATAAAAGACTTTAAACAGGTGAACAGTAGCTAAAGCAACCTGAAAGCACATGCTCGAGGTGAGGAGAAAGTTCTTCACAGAAAGGCCTTTGGAATGTGCTGCCCAGGGAGGTGGTGGAGTCCCCATCCCTGGAGGTGTTCAAAAAAGGATTGGATGTGGCACTTGGAGCCATGGTTTAGTTGTCAGGAGGTGTTGGGTGATAGGTAATAGGTTGGACTTGATGATCACTGAGGTCTTTTCCAACCTGGTTGATTTCATGATTCTAAGAAATCAAAATTAACTGTGTATTGTGGTCAAAAGAATAACATAGCATAGCATAGCATAGCATAGCATAGCATAGCATAGCATAGCATAGCATAGAGTAGAATAGACCAGGTTGAAAAATACCTTTGAGATCATCGAGTCCAACCTGTCACCCAACACCATCTAAGCAACTAAACCATGGCACCAAGGGCCTCATCCAGGCTCTTCCTAAACACCTCCAGGGATGGTGACTCCACCACCTCCCTGGGCAGCACATCCCAATGGCCAGTCTCTCTTTCGGGGATGAACTTCTTCCTAACATCCAGCCTAAACCACCCCTGGCACAGCTTGAGACTGTGTCCTATTGTTCTGGTGCTGGGTGCCTGGGAGAAGAGACCAACCCCCACCTGGCTACAACCTCCCTTCAGGGAGGTAGAGACAGCAAGAAGGTCTCCCCTGAGCCTCCTCTTCTGCAGGCTAAGCAACCCCAGCTCCCTCAGCCTCTCCTCACAGACCCCTCCCCAGCTTTGTTGCCCTTCTCTGGACACCTTCCAGCAATTCAACAGCTTTCCTAAACTGAGGAGCCCAGGACTGGACACAGGACTCAAGGTGTGGCCTAATCAGTGTGCTGTACAGGGGCAGAATGACCTCCCTGCTCCTGCTGGCCACACTGTTGCTGATCCAGGCCAGGATGCCATTGGCCTTCTTGGCCACCTGGGCACACTGCTGGCTTATGTTCAGCCTACTCTCAGCCAGTCCCCCCCAGGTCCCTTTCTGCCTAGCTGTTAATTCCAACCCACCTCTCTACATCCAGCAGGCAGACCCTTAACATTCATCACTTAATGTCTCACTTTAACAGGTACCAGTAACAGTCAGATCCTCAGCCCTCCCTCGCCAAGAGCGTCTGTGTATATCACAAGCGGACAGATGCCAGCGCCACGAGAGGTGTACAAGTCAAATTACCTGCCACAGCCACAGCTTCTGACATGCTTATCTCCTGACATACCTGCAGGTCTGAAATTCTGCTGACCCCACTGCTGCACCAAATCAATCCTCAGTGCTGTGAGCTGTAGCATTACTAGGGCACACGGCTCTGGCTTCATCCACCCTGAAGTTTGTATCTGAGTGCTTCAAGGAAGGGTTTGGCTGTTTTCCAGGTGACCTGTGTGCATGCATACAAATGTATGTGTCTCCTTGAAGAGTACCTTGGACTGTGAAGCTGAGCAGAGAATCTGTGAAAAGGGCAAATTTATGAAGAGTGGGTTGACTGCTCTCTTTAGCTGTGTGGAAGCTTTATTGATGACCATTCAAATCTGGCTGCTGGTTGGGTTCCAGATACTCTATGTAGCTATGTATGGTTATAATAATCCTGCTGCAGGATTTGCTCTTGGAGATATCTGCAGGGGGGTGGGATTGTGTATGATTGCACACAAGTGCCAAATTTACAGCAGTAAACATCAGCTCCAAAGGCTGAAGCAGATCTCAGCCATGAGAGCTGCAAACCTGCAACTGCACGGGTCCAAGGAGACATGTAACAGACCAGGAGATAGTTTTGAGGTCTGGTGTTGTATGCCTTTGATGGTTTTGTCCTTTCAGTAATCTCAGTGTGCTTTGAGGTAATGAAATGTACTACACAGAATCACAGAACTGTCAGGGTTGGAAGGGACCTCAAGGATCAGCCACTTCCAACCCCCCTGACATGGCCAGGGACACCTCACACTACAGCAGGTTGCTCACAGCCACATCCAGCCTGGCTGCAAACACCTCCAGGCAGGAGGCTTCCACCACCTCCCTGGGCAACCTGTGCCAGGCTCTCACCACCCTCATGGGGAACAACTTCTTCCTAACATCCAAGCTGAATCTACCCATTGCTAGTTTTGCTCCATTCCCCCCAGTCCTATCACTCCCTGGCACCCTCAAAAGTCCCTCCCCAGCTTTCTTGTAGCCCCCTGAAGATACTGGAAGGTCACAATTAGGTCTCCTCAGAGCCTTCTCTTCTCCAGACTGAACAACCCCAACTCTCTCAGTCTGTCTCCATAGCAGAGCAGCTCCAGCCCTCTGCTCATCCTCATGGCTCTTCTCTGGACACCTTCCAGCACCTCCAGACCCTTCCTGTACTAGAGGCTCTGCATCTCTTCTGACTGAAGGGTTTGTGAAGCAAACTAACAGCAGTAGGCCCACAGCACACTTCTCTGAAAGCCATGCACAGAAGTCTTCTCAAAACGACAACCAGCATGCAGCAGTCTGGCAGGAAGAAAAGGTTCTGAGGTGACCTCATTGTGGCCTTCCAGTATCTGAAGGGGGCTACAAGAAGGCTGGGGAGGGACTGCTCAGGATCTCAGGGAGTGATAGGACTAGGGGGAATGGAATGAAGCTGGAGATGGAGAGATTGAGGCTGGAGGTGAGGAGGAAGTTCTTCCCCATGAGAGTGGTGAAGCCCTGGAATGGGTTGTCCAGGGAGGTGGTTGAGGCCCCATCCCTGGAGGTGTTTAAGGCCAGGCTGGATGAGGCTGTGGCCAGGCTGATCTAGTGTGGGGTGTCCCTGCCCATGGCAGGGGGGTTGGAACTAGATGATCCTTGTGGTCCCTTCCAACCCTGACTGATACTATGATACTATGATCTTCTGTTCCTGTGGCACCTCCTCTGCTCCAGCTTGCCCTCAGTGCCCCTTGTCCTATCATTGGACATCCCTGAGCAGAGCCTGGCTCCATCCTCCCCACACTGCCCTGCACATCTTTATCAGCAGCAACGAGGTCACCCCTCAGGCTCCTCTGCTCCAAGCTCCAAGCCCCAGCTCCCTCAGCATTCTAAGATGCTTTCACATGGTAAGACCAACCAACATCTCAAACACCTCTGGGGAACAACTGACTTGACAGCTCTTCTGCAGAATAGGATCCTTGGCTACAGTGAGTGGATCTTAGGTTCCTTGCTAGCGAGTCATGCACTGAATGTGTGCACTGAGTTGTTATGATGATCCAGTGCTGTCACCAACACAGGAATGATGATCTCCATCACTGCATTGCCCTCACCAGACCTGCTACCAGAAAAACTCCTTCTTCTGCTCCTCTCAGCTTTGGCAAAGCCTCTGCTGAGCTTCTGCTTCCCAGTGCAGTGCCATGCTTTGTGGTAGGTGTGGATCAACCAGAAACTTTCCATCCAGAGAAACATCAGGTCTGGAAAACAGAATAAGGAAGGGAGACTCAAGAAGTTGGAGTTACTTACCCTGAAGGAGGAAATCTTGAGACTCAAACATGACACTAAATATCAAAGACAAAAAAGCCTTCTGTTGCCCACAAAGGGAGTAATTTCTTCTTTTTGCCTGTTGTGGTTGGGACAAGAAGTAATGGACTTAAATTGCAGCAGGAAAAGGTCTAGTTACAGAGAAGAACAAAATGTTTCTCTTGTCAAGGCAGCAAAGCCCTGTACCTTGGAATGGCTACAGGATGTCCCTTGCTGGGGGAGATTCAGGATCTGTCAAGCCAACGTCTGTCAGGAGGGCAAAGGTACGTGTTTTTTCCTGTGCTGGAGCTTTGAACTGGAGTGCATTCCTTCTGGAAGGCCTTCCCAGGCTTCTGATTCCACCCAGACAGGCAGAGATCTCTGTGTTTAACTAGGATTTTGTGGCCTTTTCATCTGCCTCCTGTGGGAGCTGTGGCAGTGGACAGAGAGCACTCCACTGTGCATTGTACAGGGCACTTGTGCTGGTCAGACCAGCCTTGGTCCCCTTAGCCCTTCTCCCAGACCAATTTCTCAGGATTGCTCTGCAGAAACACCTCAAGTATGGCATTGCCACTGGAATGAGAGCCCCCCAGGGCTGAATGCTCAGCAGATGAGGCATAGGAGTTGCTTTGTCTTCCTCAGAACAGTACAGTCCTCTCCCAACCAGCAGCATGGCCCTGGTATGCTAGATGGTGTGTGCCTGCCATCCCATAACCAAGCTCCTCTGCAAGGAGGGTGAGGGCTGAGCCTTGGCTTCCTCCAGCTGCAGAGGGAGTTAAGCAGAATCACAGAATATATCTGTGACCACAAAGCTCATTGAGTCCAACCTTTGAGCCAGCACTGCAGGGTCAACACTAAACCATGTCCCTAAGCATCAGGTCCCCAGGCTGCTTAAACACCTCCAGAGATGGTGACTCCACCACTGCCCTGGGCAGTCCATTCCAATGTCTGAGAACCCTTCCAGTGAAGAAAAATCTCCTGACATCCAGGCTAAAACCTCAGGCTCCCACTTGTTGGATGAAGTCTCTAAATGCTGTCCTAGATCAGCAGAGCATTTTTCACCCTCAGTGACTTCAGTGCCATGACCTTTGCCAATGGTTATTCAAAGCACATTCCCACATACAGCCTCTGAAAGAGCCTTTCTTTCTTACACCTCTCCTCTGCTATGTAAACCTGCATTCCTTGCTACAGGGAAATTGACTTTCAAAAGGTTTCCACAGTATCACAGTATCACCAAGGTTGGAAGAGACCTCAAAGATCACCAAGTCCAACCTGTCACCACAGACCTCACGACTAAACCACAGCACCAAGTGCCACGTCCAGTCCCCTCTTGAACACCTCCAGGGATGGTGACTCCACCACCTCCCTGGGCAGCACATTCCAATGATAAATGACTCTCTCGGTGAAGAATGTCTCCTCACCTCCAGCCTAAACCTCCCCTGGCGCAGCTTGAGACTGTGTCCTCTCGTTTTGGTGCTGGTTGCCTGGGAGAAGAGACCAACCCCTTCCTGGCTACAGCCTCCCTTCAGGTAGTTGTAGAGAGCAATGAGGTCTCCCCTGAGCCTCCTTTTCTCCAGGCTAAACAACCCCAGCTCCCTCAGCCTCTCCTCACAGGGCTGTGCTCAAGGACTCTCCCCAGCCTCGTTGCCCTTCTCTGGACACCTTCAAGTCTCACAATGTCCTTCCTAAACTGAGGGGCCCAGAACTGGACGCAGGACTCAAGGTGTGGCCTAACCAGTGCTGAGCACAGGGCACAATGACTTCCCTGCTCCTGCTGGCCACACTATTCCTAATACAGGCCAGGATGCTATTTGCCTTCTTGGCCACCTGGGCACACTTCTGGCTCATGTTTAGGCAGCTGTCAATCAGCACCCCCGGGTCCCTCCCTGCCTGGCTGCTTTCAGCCACTCTGCCCCCAGCCTGTAGCTCTGCATGGGGTTGTTGTGGCCAAAGTGCAGCACCTGGCACTGGGACTTGTTGAATGCCATCCTGTTGGACTCTGCCCATCTGTCCAATGGGTCGAGGTCCCTCTGCAGAGCCCTTCTGCCCTCTAACTGACCAACATCTGCTCCCAAGGTTACCTTTCTATAAGGTAACCTTTCCCAGGTTACCTTTCTATCCATCAACTGAGCACACTGTTTCAAGGGCTAGGCATCTGCCTTTGGTGCTTGTGGGGTTTTTTTCCCTTCTCCCCATGCAGCCTGGGTTCTGCACTGCCTAGGCTGGAAGATTTGTGGGTGAGCAGCTCAGATGTCTAAATAATGTCTGGGTTACCCTCTGAGGCCCTTTCATGTAGAGTCTGTGTTGCAGGCAACAGTAGCAGCTTAACGTAGGCATTGAGGAATTCTGGGTTTGCTCATGTCTGCTGTTCTGCTTGTTGCCTTTACGTGATGGTGTGGGGTTTTCCTTGGCAGAGAGCACTGTGTTAGGGATGATGTATTAGCAATGATGCAACTTAATCAGTCAGGTGAAAAAAAAAAAAAAAAAAGGAAAAAAAATTGATAAAAAATCCCCTGAAATCCTTGCCCTTATCAACTACAGCACAGGGTACACACAGAGCCACAGAATTGTCAGGGTTGGAAGGGACCTCAAGGATCAGCCACTTCCAACCCCCCTGCCATGGCCAGGGACACCTCACACTACAGCAGGTTGCTCACAGCCACATCCAGCCTGGCTGCAAACACCTCCAGGCAGGAGGCTTCCACCACCTCCCTGGGCAGCGTCTCCCAGTGTCTCACCACCCTCATGGGGAACAACTTCTTCCTAACATCCAAGCTCAGTCTCCCCATTTCTAGTTTTGCTCCATTCCCCCCAGTCCTATCACTCCCTGACACCCTCAAAAGTCCCTCCCCAGCTTTCTTGGAGCCCCCTTCAGATACTGAAAGGCCACAATTAGGTCTCCTGGGAGCCTTCTCTTCTCCAGACTGAACAACCCCAACTCTCTCAGTCTGTCTCCACAGCAGAGCAGCTCCAGCCCTCTGCTCATCCTCATGGCCCTTCTCTGGACACCTTCCAGCACCTCCAGATCCTTCCTGTCCTAGGGGCTCCAGAACTGGACCCAGAGCTCCAGCTGTGGTCTCAGCAGAGTGGAGCAGAGGGGCAGAATCCCCTCCCTGGCCCTGCTGGCCACACTTCTCTTGCTGCAGCCCAGGCTCTGCTTGGCTCTCTGGGCTGCAAGTGCACACTGAGAGCTCCTGTTGAGCTTCTCCTCCCCCAGCACCCCCAAGGCTGTGCAGTGCTCCAGGTGGGGTCTCACCAGAGCAGAGCAGAGGTTGGGAATCACCTCCCTGATCTGCTGGCTGCGCTTCACAGAAGTGAGGAACTCCTGCAAAAGGAGTGTTTGGAGCTGGCTGAAGGCAGGGTTCTGAGAGCATCCGAGGGGAGGTGCTCTTCCTCCCCGCGAGTGCACCGAGCCACCCAAAGGCAGCCCCTTAGTTTTGGCTTCAGATCAGGATGCCACTTAAATGCATTCCTCACAGTAACACAACTCCTGGACTGCGTCCCAGTTCCGGACAGAACAGTCATTTCATGCTATGGATGTCACAAAAGGTTATCAGGGAGGAATGTCCACTGCCTCCATGCATCCCCATATTTCGCTGCAGGCATGTTTCCTGGGCCAGACATTTTACGCAGTCAAGGGGTTGGAACACTTCTGCTATGACAGGCTGAGGGAGCTGGGGGTGTTCAGCCTGGAGAAGAGAAGACTCTGGGGGGCCCTTAGAGCTGCCTTCCAATAGCTGAAGGGATGGAATAGAATAGAATAAACCAGGTTGGAAGGGACCTTCGAGATCGTTGCGTCCAACCTATCATCCAACTCCATCCAATCAACTAACCCATGGCACCAAGCACCCCATCAAATCTCCTCCTGAACACCTCCAGTGATGGTGACTCCACCACCTTCCTGGGCAGCACATTCCAAGGGCCAATCTCTCTGTCTGGGAAGAAATTCTTCTTAACCTCCAGCCTAAACCTCCCCTGGTGCAACCTGAGACTGTGCCCTCTTGTTCTGGTGCTGGTTGCCTGGGAGAAGAGACCAACCCCCACCTGGCTACAACCTCCCTTCAGGGAGTTGGAGAGAGCAAGAAGGTCACCCCTGAGTCTCCTCTTCTCCAGGCTAAGCAACCCCAGCTCCCTCAGCCTCTCCTCACAGGGCTGTGCTCCAGCAACTCAACATTCTTCCTAAACTGAGGAGCCCAGAGCTGGACACGGGACTCAAGGTGTGGCCTAACCAGTGCAGCATACAGGGGGAGAATCACCTCCCTGCTCCTGATGCTCCTACAGGAAGGCTGCAGAGGGATGTTTCCTGAGGGTATCTAGAGACAGGACAAGGAAGAATGGTTTGAAACTGAGGGAGAGCAGGGTTAGACTAGAGCTGAGGAAGAAGTTCTTCAGTGTGAGGGTGGTGAGACTCTGGAATAGGTTGTCCAGGGAAGTTGTGGCTGCCTCCTCCCTGAGAATGTTTAAGACCAGGCTGGATGAGGTTTTGAGCAGCCTAGTTGAAAGGTGTCCCTGCCCATGGCAGCAGTCTTGGAGTAGATGACCTCTGAGGTCACTAGCAACCTCAATCATTCTAGGATTCTGTGATTGAAAGACTCTTTCAAAATGAGACAATGCTTACTGCTCACTGTTAGGAGGTAGTTGTGTGTCTGGCTTGGGGGGTGCTCAGAGAAGGTGTGGAAAGGTTCAATTCCAAACACCTGGATCCCAATCCCAGACACACACCCCCCCCCAGCCTTTTGCTGCTTTTTATGTATGAGCTGCAGCACTATGCAGAGAGAGAAAACAGTAGCTCCTCCAGCCTTCTGTAGGGTGGATCTGTATCACATAAACGCCGTTATCTAGGACACCAGGGGGGTCACAGGTTGACGCACCTCTCTGCGTGTACCAGCACATCTGGACTGCATGAAGCTCCTGTGCTTCGTGACAGCTCTTTAAAAGCTGTCACAATTAAAAGGTACCCCTTGCATTGGGAAAAAGCAAAGAAACAAGAGAAATTAGCAACAAGGCAAGGTTTACAGAGGCCAACATAACCGACTTAACCCAAAGCATTTTGCACCATTTAATCACAACCATTGTTCTGCCTTCTGAAGTCTTCTTCTCTTTTTTAAAGAGGGACCCGTTCAATCCTTCCTAATGCATTTATTGTCATTGATAATCAATACAAGATGATCTTGGAGAGAAAGGGGGGGTGTAAAAAAGCACTTCCCATCTGGTGGAAGGCGAGGGAAATGTGTTGTTTGACGAAGAGAGATTTTTGTAGTGGCTGCAGTACACCAGGAGAAAACACTTCCTGATGGGGATCAGGGCAGGGGTCTGGGCAGAAGGGATCTCAAGTGCACATACCTCCAGCAAACATGTTCTTGATTTATAGAATATAGCCCACATTTATTAATATGGCCAAGCACAATAAATTGTGAGGGATTTCATGCCTATTTGTTCGATGTAACCCATTTTTAAGTAGCCCTTGATGGTATTTATGCAAGGTTGAGTGAGAGGGAGATCTGCTTCTCCTTTGGACCGTGGCAGTCAGAGGGAGGCCTGGAGGCACGCATCCAAATCAACAGCAAGGAAGCCGCTGCTGGGCTGCTTTTCTGCTGGAGGATGCGGATCTGTTCGTGTTTATAAGAGGCAAATTATAGCAGCAGCAGATTGAAGTTTGACCACAAGCACAGCTGCAGCGGGAGTCGAGCGCTGCTTCCTTGTTTACAGTGGAGGAAGGATTTGGTGATATGCAAGAGGGCTTGCTGTAAACTGAAGCAGACCGGGCAGCACCAGAGTGGGAGAGAAAAATGAGCAGGGGGGGGGTTTAAATTGTTGGTATTTTTTTTTCCCCTCTGGAGAGCTGTGGGAAACACTGGAGCTGTGGAAAGACTTTAATGTCAGGGGGGGAAATTTCAACCCACCACACTTCTGCTTTCCAGTATTTGCAATCCAGAAATTAAGGAGAGGTTGTTAGGAATGTTTAGGAAAGTTCCTCCTTCCTTTGTTTGGCTCTGTAAAATTTGATTTGGTTTTCTTCAGTTTGATTTAATTAATTTAATTTCATTTATTCTTTTTATTGTATTTATTTGGTTCTATTTTCATTCCTTTCTTTTATATTTTATTTTCTTTTTAAATTTTCTTTTTAATTTTCTGTTTTATTTTATTCATTAATTAATTTTTTACTTTATTTTAATTGTTAATCTCATTTTCAATTTAATTTTATTTTTTAATTTCCATTTTTTACTTTATTTATTTTCTTATTTAATTTATGGATATTATTATTTTATTTATTTTCTTTTACTTTATTTCTATTTTATATTTAATTTTAATTTTCTTTTATTGTTTCTTTTGGGTTTTTTAATTTTAATTTTATTATTTTATTTATTTATTTTCTTTTATTTGATTTTTATTTTATTATTTTATTTATTTTAGTTCATTTTTTTCTTTTATTTTAATTTTTCTTTTATTTTTCTTTTATGTATTTTTTATTTATTTTATTTTGTCTTATTTTAATTTCTTTTATTTTCTTTTATGTATTTTTATTTACTTTATTTTTCTTGTATTTTAATTTTTCTTTTCTTTTTCTTTTATGTATTTTTAATTTCTTTTCTTTTTCTTCTATTTTAATTTTTCTTTTCTTTTTCTTTTATGTATTTTTTATTTATTTTATTTTGCCTTATTTTATTTTTTCTTCTATTTTTCTTTTATGCATTTTTATTTACTTTATTTTTTCTTCTATTTAATTTTTCTTTTATTTAAATTTTTCTTTTCTTTTATTTTGTCTTTTATTTTAATTTTCTATTATTTTTCTTTTATGTATTTTTATTTATTTTATTTTTTCTTCTATTTTATTTTTTCTTTCATTTTTCTTTTATGTATTTTTAATTTATTTTATTTTTCCTTTTCTTTTATTTTTTCTATTCTTTTTCTTTTCTGTATTTTTTATTCATTTTTTCCCTTGATTTCTTTGCTTCTATTTCTTTTATTTATTCCATTTTATTTTAGTTCATTTTCTTTTCTTTTCTTTAAATTTCATTCCATTTATTTTATTCTATTTCATTGCATTTCTTTGAATGGTCATAACAAGAAAGTAGCCTTGAAAAACCCTCAGGAGAGCAGCAAGAGCAACTCCAGACTGAGAAAAAAAGAAGATGCAGTTCCAGACCTGGTTGTAGAATACATAAATGAGCAGAAGCAACATCAAAGATTTATCTTGACTGTTTCCCACTGACATATTTTGAGTGGCATAGACATCTGAGTAGATGTCAACTGCTTTAGGAGATGTTGTGTGCTACCACCAGTGGCACATCACAGTACCACAGTATCACAGTAGCACCAAGGTTGGAAGAGACCTCAAAGATCATCAAGTCCAACCTGTCACCACAGACCTCATGACTAGACCATGGCACCAAGTGCCACATCCAATCCCCTCTTGAACACCTCCAGGGATGGGGACTCCACCACCTCCCTGGGCAGCACATTCCAATGGTGAATGACTCTCTCTGTGAAGAACTTTCTCCTCACCTCCAGCCTAAACCTCACCTGGCGCAGCTTGAGACTGTGTCCTCTTGTTCTGGTGCTGGTTGCCAGAGAGAAAAAAACCAACCCCTTCCTGGCTACAACCACCTTTCAGGTAGTTGTAGAGAGCAATGAGGTCTCCCCTGAGCCTCCTCTTCTCCAGGCTAAGCAACCCCAGCTCCCTCAGCCTCTCCTCACAGGGCTGTGCTCCAGACCCCTCCCCAGTTCTGTAAACTACAGCAGGGATATCCCCATCTAGATCAGGTTGCCCAGGGTCTCATCCAGCCTTACCTTGAATATCTCCAGGGATGGAGTTTCATCACCTTCCTGGGCCACCTACTCCAGTGTTCCACCACCCTCATAGTAAAGAACTTGTTTCTCACATCCAATCTAAATTTGCTCTTCTCTAGTTTGAAGCCATTGCCCCTTGTCCTGTCACTGCAGGCTTTTGCAGGCTCCATCCTTCTTGTATCCCCTTTCAGGTACTGGCAGGCTGCTATTAAGTCTCCCTGGAGCCTCCTCTTCTCCAGGCTAAACACCCTCAGCCTGTCCTCATAGCAGATCATTCTCCTGGCCCTGCATCATGTCTTGGTGTCTTCCAAGAGGGCTGACAGTGGTGGATTTCTGCTAGCACAGTGGTTGGAAGTGACCTCTCAGTTCAGCCACAAAGCCCTGAAGCTGCAGTCACGTCCTGGCATGCTGGAACCATGCTTGCTGCTCTTATTTGAACACAGCTGCAGCTAGTATCCATAATTCAAATTAAGTGCTATTTAGGAGGGTATTTGGAAACTCAATTAGTGTTCCAGCAGTGAGATTTATTGTTTCCAGATTGGTGGAGACTTTTCTTTCATAGTCCTAATGATTTAGGGTAATTGAGAGAAAACATCAAGTGGAGAGTTTAAGTATTCAAAAATGTATGAGCAGAGCAAGGAACAAATGTCAGACTGACTTGCATCAGCCAAACTGTGCAAGTTCACCCATTTACTGACTTTGCAAGGTCCTGTTTGCAGGGTGAAAGGCAGTGCCCATGTTTTTCTCAGAGTGCTTGAGGGTGCAGCGCTCTGCAGAACGCAGAGGTCTGCCCCATGAGCCACTGATCCAGACCCAGCCAGTCCTGCTGTCATGCCCACCTTTCATATGCACTTCATGTCCAACTGTGGGCAAACCATGAGGGGCAGAAGTCATCTCACTCCTTTTTTGTGTGCTTCTAGAAGGTAGCCATGTGTTCTAAACTGGACAGTAAAAAGAGACAAGTACATCCATGGAGAGTCTTGTGCCACCCTGGGGTAGCTGTCTGAGACAGGCACCATCAGTCACTCTTGGGACAGCCTTCAAATGAGTCAAGTCTAAGTTGCACCAGATTGTATTCTCTGAGATAGCTAAAGACCAAGCCTGAAAGTCTTGATTTTCCCATATGGAGCAAGAAGATAACTGCTCCCTACAGGGCTTGATGCACTCTTTGCTGCACAGAGCATGTTCTGTTCTTAAGCTTTACAGCATCTGTCCCAAAGGGCCATCACAGCTTGGAGCTCTGGGCAGGATAAATGAGTGCAAATGCAGACAGTGAGACTGAAATTGTTTGCTGGAAGTATATTGTTTGGGTGAAAGGCACAGAAAAATTGATGGCATTTGCCATTGCAGAGAGACTGTTTACAAAGGCCTGTAGTGATAGGATGAGGAGCAATGGCTTCATGCTAGAGAAGAGGAGGTACAGATTGGATGTTAGGAATATGTTCTTTACTATGAGGGTGGTGGAACACTGGAACAGGTTGCACCCCATCCCTGGAGATATTCATTGTGAGGCTTGACAGGGCTCTGAGCAACCTGTTCTAGTAGAGGATGTCCCTGCTGACTGCAGGACTGAATGACCTTTGGAGGTCCATTCCAACCCAGACCTTTCCACGATTCTATGATCTCTGGGAAGGGAATGCAAGGACTTTGCTGTGGAGCTGGAAATGCATCCTGTGGTCACTACATGGCATTGAGGTGATGGACTGAGCCATGTTCCCCCACACAGCAGACAGAAAAGTGGGAGTGGTGCTCTAGGTGGACCTTGGGGAGTGCTCTGCCAACAGCCAACCCCCCTGCGTGTCAGCTAAGGGTAACGTGGCTCGAGAAGGCAGAAGGCAGCAATCAAGCGTGTAAGGAAGAAAAGCTATTAGAGATTCCAACCCCAAACAACAAACAGAGATCCCTCCTGCAGCCAGAAAGAAGCCATGAATCACAGCAGATTTCCTTCTCTCTGTGACCTGTGTTTGGTTTTTGGGGCAAGATGAAAAAAAAAGATGGCAAAGCATTAGAGTCTGCTTTGGAGGAGAACATCCCTGCAAACCTACTTCCTCTGTCTCCACTGGAGATTAATCACCACTGCAAAATGTGTGTTCTGGTGGTTCCCTCCTTGCCCTCTTTGAAAATCATTTAGAAAGCAAATGTGTTGTAATTCCTAAAGAAGGAAACACCAGCAAGAGATGTTTGTAAAGATTTACTCTCTTGGGCTTTTTCCACAGTGACCTTCAGCTGCGGTGCTCAAGGCTGTTGTGTAAATATTTGTTTGTCAGATTAACATCTTCGGCTCAGTTGCAGTCCTGTCTGACAGGGAAGGAGAAAGAGTCACAGTGTCACGGTACCACAGTACATTAGAGGTTGGATGGGACCTCCAGAGATCAGGCAGTCCAACCCCCCTGACAGAGCAGCATCACCCAGGGCAGTCTGCACAGGAACACATCCAGGTGGGCTTGGAAAGTCTCCAGAGAAGAAGACTCCACAACCTCTCTGGGCAGCCTGCTCCAGGGCTCTGCCACCCTCACTGCAAAGAAGTTTCTCCTCATGTTGAACTGAAACCTTCTCTGTTCAAGTTTGTATCCATTGGTCCTTGGTTTATTACTGTGAACCACTGAAAAGAGCTTGTCCCCCTCCACTTGCCCCTACCCTTCAGACATTGATAGACATTGATCAGATCCCTCTCAGCCTTCTCTTCTCCACACTAAACAGCCCCAGGGCTCTCAGTCTCTCTTCACAGGGGAGATGCTCAAGTCCCCTAAGCATCCTCCTGGCTCTCCCTTGGACTCTCTCCAGCAGGTCTCTGTCTCTCTTGGACTGGGGAGCCCAGAACTGGACACAGGATTGCAGGTGTGGCCTCACCAGGGCAGAGTGGAGGGGGAGAAGAACCTCTCTAGCCCTGCTGGCCACACTTTGCTTGGGGCACCCCAGGAACACATTGGCTCTCTTGGCCCCAAGGACACTTTGCTGAGGAAAGAGAACAAGTTTGCCTTTCTACCAATTGATATAGAGATAGCAGAATTATAGGATTGAATAACAAAGTTATAGTGTAGCAGGGTCCACCTCC
Organism: Dryobates pubescens; assembly: GCF_014839835.1. Lineage (NCBI taxonomy): Eukaryota > Metazoa > Chordata > Aves > Piciformes > Picidae > Dryobates > Dryobates pubescens. The sequence goes on along the minus strand of NC_071625.1, from coordinate 26,692,716 downwards.
TGCACCTTTCTGGTCCTCCTGGAGGACTCAACTCTATGTTGTTTGTTTTTTTTAAAAGACACCTGCCTCAAACTGTGCCACAGGGTTATTCATCAGCAGATTTTGAGCACTGGTTGGTGCTTGCCAGCCACAGATATGGGAAACGAGGACACAGTCTCAAGCTGCACCAGGGGAGGTTTAGACTGGATGTAAGGAAGAAATTATTCCCAGCCAGAGAGATTGGCCATTGGAATGTGCTGCCCAGGGAGGTGGAGTCACCATCCCTGGAGGTATCACAGTATCACAGTATCACTAAGGTTGGAAGAGACTTCAAAGATCATCAAGTCCAACCTGTCACCACAGACCTCATGACTAGACCATGGCACCAAGTGCCACATCCAATCCCCTCTTGAACACCTCCAGGGATGGTGACTCTACCACCTGCCCTGGGTGATGCTGCTCTGTGGACTGGCTGACCTCTGGAGGTCCCTTCCCACCTCTGATGTGCTGTGATAGTGTGATGCCAGAGTTAACAGGCTCACACTGTGCCAACCAGACACCACTGAACTGCCACTGCCAGCTCTCAGGGCAGAGGTGCAGCCCTGACCATTTGACTGCTGGTTTGTTTTCCAGGCTAAGTTACCATCTTCCCAGGTATGCCACTGCCCATTTCTGCTCTCTGCATGGGTGATCAAATCTTCAAAACAAAGGGGAGAGGGCACAGCCTGCCACTCAGAGCCCTCTTGGCTAGAAAGAAGCCTCCTGGCCAAGAGGGCTCTGAGTGGCAGGCTGTGCCCTCTCCCCTTGCACAGCACAGCAACCATTCTTGGCACATCAGTGCAAACAGAATCGTTTTGGTACAATCACCTAGGAAAGCAAATCAAAAGGCTAAATCACACTCAGTGATCTCAAGTGCAGGGACAGAACTGGAAGGGACCTTGCTGAACGAGTAGGTGGAGTTTCCCCAGGGTCACTTGTTAACAATTCCTTTCTCAACTGAGGAAGCTGTTTTGAGAGGCTACATTTATAATCCTCCTTCTAGCTCTGCCTGTTAGAAGTGCTTCCTAGGGCACCTTTCTTCTCTCCTACCACCAGCAAGGGCCACTAATGCTCTCTAGGATTTTTTGAGCTCTGCTGGGGAGTTACTTGAAAGAACAATCACTTTAAACAGTGTTCTTACTTGACCAGATTGTTCTTCAGGCAAGATTCCCCTACTGATTTTGCCTTTGCTGCTTCTGTAAAGATAATTTAGTATCTTTGGCTGAAAATGATCTTTCCTATGTTTCAATGACTCCTCCCCACTGCAGAAGAGACCTGTTCCAGTTGTTGTACAAAAGGCATGCCAGCTGTAACTTCCCTTGCCTTCAGCACCTTTGTGGCTCTGCACTGGGCTTTTTCAAGCTGCTCCCTGCTCTTGTGCACTCCAAACACATTGTGCCTTATGGTGGTAAATATCTCGACCAATGGAGAAAATACCACAGATCAATAAAGGCCAAATATTAACCAATCCTAAAAATCAAAGAAACAACCCCTGAAAACATCTGAAGTGATAGCCAAGTCCTTGTGGACTTTGCAAAACCTGTCTACATTTTGAATAGAGCCACTGGGACTGAGTTTGGGAGTAGGAAGGGGTGATCTAGGCTGGGCAGGGACTGGCTTGAGGGCAGCCCTGAAGAAAAGGACCTGGGGGAGCTGGGGGATGAGAAGCTCAACAGGAGCCAGCAGTCAGCACTTGCAGCCCAGAAAGCCAAGCAGAGCCTGGGCTGCAGCAAGAGAAGTGTGGCCAGCAGGGCCAGGGAGGAGATTTGCATGGTTTAGTTGATTAGGTGGGTTGGATAATAGGTTGGACGCGATGATCTTGAAGGTCTCTTCCAACCGGGTCTGTTCTATTCTATTCTATTCTATTCTATTCTATTCTATTCTATTCTATTCTATTCCATTCCATTCCATTCCATTCCATTCCATTCCATTCTACTCCCCCCCTCTGCTCCACTCTGTTGAGACACCACCTGGAGCACTGTGTCTGGTTCTGGAGCCCCTAGGACAGGAAGGATCTGGAGGTGCTGGAAGGTGTCCAGAGAAGGGCCACGAGGATTAGCAGAGGGCTGGAGCTGCTCTACTAGGAGACAGATTGAAGGAGTTGGGGCTTCTCAGTCTGGAGAAGAGAAGGCTGTGAGGAGACCTTCTTGTGGCCTTGCAGTATCTGAAGGGGGCTCCAAGAAAGCTGGGGAGAGACTTTTGAGGGTGTCAGAGTCTGGGGGGAAAGGGACAAAACTAGAAATGGGTAGATTCAGCTAGGAAGAAGTTGCTCCCCATGAGGGTGGTGAGAGCCTGGCACAGGTTGCCCAGGGAGGTGGTGGAAGCCTCCTGCCTGGAGGTTTTTGCAGCCAGGCTGGAAGTGGCTGTGAGCAACCTGCTGCAGTGTGAGGTGTCCCTGGGCATGGCAGGGGGCTTGGAACTGGCTGATCCTTGAGGTCCCTTCCACCCTAACAATTCTATGATACCTTGCCCTTTCTGATCAGCTGCTCAGGTCCAGGAGCTCAGTGGTGTGGATTGCCCTTCTGAAATGTGAGACTCTTCACCCAGGGCAGGAGTTCTGTCTTTTGCCGTGGCTGGTGGTGCCTTTTCGAACCAGAACCTGCATCTGAGTGAAAACACTGACCACCAGGAAGAGCTGGAACAGGCTGTGCGTGGAGCTGACTGTGTGTGTGCCTTGGACTTCAGAGATGCCTTCTCTGGAGCTTTTAGTCCAACCAGCTGCTTGCTCGAGTGCGGCTACTTGAAAGCAATTCAGATGAATTTGATTTGAGCAGCACGCATTATCCCTGGTGCTAGGCAGAATAACACGTTCCTTGCAGTCCTCTAGGACATGGATCCAAGTGGAAATTGGCTCAGCATCCCCTCAGACCACATCATGAATTATGTTTTGAAACTGTGTTTGAAAACAAGCAAAGCTACGCCGAGGGTAGGAGCGCTCACAGGCTCCTACTTTAATATATTAATTACATTCATTTGTCATCACTTGAACCTAAATACCCTTGGACTTCACTAATGTTGCCAGAATCCCATTCCCCTCCCACAGTTGGATGTCCAGAAGCAATCTGTTTAAAGGGAAATGAAGTGAGAGGCTTCTCGGAGTCCCACAAGGTCTCAGGCTAGCAAAGGTGAAGAGGGGGGAGAGGCTGCAGTAGGCCTTTGATGCATGAAGCTGCTGCGAGGCTGCATGGATGGGAGCAGCAGAGTTAGGCTTAGATGTGGTGGTAGTGCCTCCAGGGGAGCAGTGGCAGTCAGTGCCATGAGATTTATCAGTGCTGAACACCTGCCAGGCACCCTGCATGGGACAACAGGTTCTTGCAATGCTAAAACTGTTGCACAGAGAGCACACAGAAGATTCCTCATCAGCTTGTTCAAACAACTGACCAGCAGGCACACTGTCTATGGCTTTTTTTTTTTCCCACTCTGGCCCCAGTATTTTCTACTTTTGGCCCTGCAGAAGTCTGATACTTTTCCCCATGAGGGTGGTGAGAGCCTGGCACAGGTTGCCCAGGGAGGTGGTGGAGGCCTCCTGCCTGGAGGTGTTTGCAGCCAGGCTGGATGTGGCTGTGAGCAAGCTGCTATAGTGTGAGGTGTCCCTGGCCATGGCAGGGGGGTTGGAACTGGCTGACCCATGAGGTCCCTTCCAACCCTGACAATTCTGTGATTCTATGATACTTGCCTGACATGCTGTGTGTGCAGAAGAGGGAAACCTACCCTGTCACTGTCTAGCATGTGGAGAAATGCCCACCAACCCCCCCCTGCACCGTGGGTGAAATGCAGGCTAACCACTGCTTTGCCACTTAGTATCTCACCTGGGGTTAGCCCTTTCCACACCTTTATTTGGAACTCACAGCACATGTTTGTGTGAAAGGCTTTGGGGTGAAACAAAGGGTCTGGCTGTGTGCATGCATGGCTGTGTTCCTCACCTTGTCCCTACCCCTGGCACTAAAAGACTGCTGGGAGGACCCTGCATAAGCTGGTTTGAATGAGAGGCTGTCTCACTCCCAGTGACATCACCCTCATTGCCCTCCACCATGCCCAGAAGTTCTTTCTCAAGCCTCCACAGCTGCAGCCTGGCAAAGCCATGTTCTTTCAAAAGTCCATTTGCTGAGCAGTGTTTATGGCTTCAGCATTAGGCTCAGGCATGCAGATGGAGCTTGGAGGGCAAAACTCCTGCACTCCTGGGGGTTTTCTCTTGGAGTTAAGCAAGGCTTTGCAGAAGGGATAACTCTTGATAAGGATCTTTGTACATTACTGCTTCTTGCAGGCATCTGAACATGCTGTACATCCCCAGAATCATAGAATCACAGAATGGCCCTGCTTGGAAGGGACCTCAGAGATCATCTACTCCAACCTCCCTGCCATGGGCAGGGACACCTCTCAACTAGACTCAGCTGCTCAAGGCCTCATCCAAGCTGGTCTTGGGCATCCCCAGGGAGGGGGCATCCACAACCTCCCTGGGCAGCCTATTCCAGAGTCTCACCACCCTCATCCTGAAGAACTTCTCCCTCAGCTCCAGTCTCACCCTGCTCTCCCTCAGCTTCAAACCATTTCCCCTTCTCCTGTCTCTGGACACCCTCAGGAAAAGTCCCTCTGCAGCCTTCCTGCATCAAGCTAATAGAGAAGCACCTTCCCAGGTTTTCCATCCCTGTACCTCTTAGTTCAGGCAAGCACCCAGCAAGGAGTGCCCCATAAATAGGTCTGCTCGCCACCACGTTGCTTAGCTCATGTTTTACTCATGCCATACTCATATTGCACATGGATCATCTTAATTGCTTCATAATGTTGTAAAAATTGGCCAGCACAATCAGCAATGCTGGATTGCATTAAGCAATGTCTTTCTGAAATGTATTGAAGTATTAGTTCCATATGATAACATCCAGAAAAGAAAATCTAGATGCCAATGAGGTTAGAATAGAATAGAATTAACCAGGTTGGAAAGCACCTCAGAGATCATGGAGTCCAACCTATCACCCAACACCATTGAAGCAACTAAACCATGGCACCAAGTGCCTCATCCAGAGTCTTCCTAAACCCCTCCAGGGGTGGTGACTCCACCACCTCCCTGGGCAGCACATTCCCATGGCCAATCTCTCTTGCTGGGAAGAATTTCTTCCTAACCTCCAGCCTAAACCTCCCCTGGCACAGCTTGAGACTGTGTCCTCTTGTTCTGGTGCTGGTTGCCTGGGAGAAGAGACCAACCCCCACCTGGCTACAACCTCCCTTCAGGGAGTTGTAGAGAGCAAGAAGGTCTCCCCTGAGCCTCCTCTTCTTCAGGCTAAGCAACCCCAGCTCCCTCAGCCTCTCCTCACAGGGCTGTGCTCCAGACCCCTCCCCAGCTTTGTTGCCCTTCTCTGGACACCTTCCAACAGCTCAACATCTTTCCTAAACTGAGGAGCCCAGAACTGGATTCTCTCCCTCTGCTCCGCTCTGCTGAGACCACAGCTGGAGCTCTGGGTCCAGTTCTGGAGCCCCTAGGACATGAAGGATCTGGAGGTGCTGGAAGGTGTCCAGAGAAGGGCCACAAGGATGAGCAGAGGGCTGGAGCTGCTCTGCTGTGGAGAGAGACTGAGAGAGTTGGGGTTGTTCAGTCTGGAGAGAAGGCTCTGAGGAGACCTTCTTGTGGCTTTCCAGTATCTGAAGGAGGCTCCAAGAAAGCTGGGGAGGGACTTTTGAGGGTGTCAGGGAGTGATAGGACTGGGGGGAATGGAATAAAACTAGAAATGGGTAGATTGAGATTGGATGTCAGGAAGAAGTTGTTCCCCATGAGGGTGGTGAGAGACTGGCACAGGTTGCCCAGGGAGGTGGTGGAAGCCTCCTGCCTGGAGGTGTTTGCAGCCAGGCTGGATGTGGCTGTGAGCAAGCTGCTGTAGTGTGAGGTGTCCCTGGCCATGGCAGGGGGGTTGGAAGTGGCTGGTCCTTGAGGTCCCTTCCAACCCTGACAATTCTATGATTCTAAGTCCCTCCATTTTAGAAAACACAGTTTCTTTTTAGATGAGAAATCTCATTAATGTTAGTGGCCCATCTGGGCTCTCAAAATAGAATATGAGCTGCATAGAGATAATTCCATGAAAACACTACTGGAAATTCAAACACTTATCTAATCTTCACGTCTGGCAGCCCACACTACCTTACTGATTGGTGGTACCAGTGAAGCATAGGATAGCTTTTACTTCCCAAGGAAATTAAGCCAAGGGAAAGAGTGCCATTTGCTTCAGAGGGAAAAATGTTCATACATTTTTATACTTTAAATGACTCCATTTGAGAGCTTGGAAAATTAAAAGGGCACTCAGCCAAAACCAGCTCAATGTAATTCTACTGAATGCAGGCTAAATAAGGATCAGCCTTATCTAACTTCTCAGAGGTACATTAACCAGAGACACTGTATAAAGTTCCAAAACTATCATATGCCTAAAAGGGATTAGGGAATAACTAAAGTGAAGAAAACGAATTTATTCATAATGTGAAACAACAGGTCATAGAAACTAGCATGAGATAGTTCCAGGAGAGAGAGCAGGAGCAAAATAAGAGTGGAGTCCTGTTTGTTTCAAAGAGGGGTGAGATAACTTTATGTTGAATCACTGGACAAAACACTCTGCTTTAAGCTGAAACTATTTCCAGGTGTATAATTTACATAGGGAAAGGAAATTCTCATAATCTGCTTTTAGTAAGGGGTGGGGAAAGGAAAGAAGGAAAGAAAGAGAGAAAGAAAGAAGGAAAGAAAGAAGGAAAGAAAGAAGGAAAGAAGGAAAGAAAGAAAGAAAGAAAGAAAGAGAGAGAGAAAGAAAGAAAGAAAGAAAGAAAGAAAGAAAGAAAGAAAGAAAGAAAGAAAGAAAGAAAGAAAGAAAGAAAGAAAGAAAGAAGAAAGAAAGAAGAAAGAAAGAAAGAAGACAGAAAGAAAGAAAGAAAGAAAGAAAGAAAGAAAGAAAGAAAGAAAGAAAGAAAGAAAGAAAGAAAGAAAGAAAGAAAGAAGAAAGAAAGAAAGAAAGAGAGAAAGAAAAAAGAGATAAAGAAAGAGAAAGAAAAAGAAAGAGAGAAAGAAAGAAAGACAGAAAGAAAGAAAGGAAGAAAGAAAGGAAGGAAGGAAGGAAGGAAGGAAGGAAGGAAGAAAGAAAGAAAGAAAGAAAGAAAGAAAGAAAGAAAGAAAGAAAGAAAGAAAGAAAGAAAGAAAGAAAGAGAAAGAAAGAAAGAAAGAAAGAAAGAAAGAAAGAAAGAAGAAAGAAAGAAAGAGAAAGAAAGAGAGAAAGAAAAAGAGATAAAGAGAGAGAAAGAAAAATAAAGAGAGAAAGAAAGAAAAAGAGATAAAGAAAGGGAAAGAAAAAGAAAGAGAGAAAGAAAGAAAGAAAGAAAGAAAGAAAGAAAGAAAGAAAGAAAGAAAGAAAGAAAGAAAGAAAGAAAGAAAGAAAGAAGAAAGAAAGAAAGAAAGAAAGAAAGAAAGAGAAAGAAAGAAAGAGAGAAAGAAAGGAAGAAAGAAAGGAAGGAAGGAAAAGAAAGAAAGAAAAACAACACAAAAAGAAGAAAAGAAGAATTTCCCCCTTACACCTAATAACTCACCAAGAGGAGGAGTGAAGCATTGCAACTGCTCACCGGCTGGAGAGCAGTGAAGGGGAAAAGGACCTGGGGGTCCTGGTGGGTGGGAGGGTGACCATGAGCCAGCAATGTGCTCTTATGGCCAAAAAGGCCAAGGGCATCCTGGGGTGGATTAGAAGGGTTGTGGTGAGTAGGTCCAGAGTGGTTCTCCTGCCTCTCTACTCTGCCCTGGTGAGGCTGCATCTGGAATAGTGTCCAGTTCTGGGCCCCTCAGTTCAAGAAGAACCTCAGGGAAGTGCTTGAAAGAGTCCAGTGCAGAGCCACAACAATTATTAAGGGAATGGAACATCTTCCTTACAAGGGGAGCCTCAAGGAGCTGAGGGCTCTGTTGCTTGGAGAGGAGGAGCCTGAGGGGTGACCTCATTGCTGTTGATAAAGATGTGCAGGGTGAGTGCCCAGAGGCTGGAGCCAGGCTCTGCTGGGTGATGCCCAAGGACAGCACAAGGGGCACTGGTGGAAGCTGAGGCAGAGGAAGTGCCATGGAAACATGAGGGAAAATTGTTTTCCCTGTGAGGGTGACAGAACTATGGAAGAGGCTGCCCAGGGAGGTTGTGGAGTCTCCCTCTCCATATTACTAAGTATTTTCTTTGTGGAAGGGCAGTTAGCAAAAGCTGAAAGAATACTCTGTGGGCAAAAATGTTTATTTTAGGGGGGGGGGGGGAGGGAAAAAGGGTCAAAATAAGATTTGGAAACTCTTTTATATGACATTACCATGCAGAATATGACTCCCAAGTATGGATGAAACAGCATGAAGTCAATAGGAATGTCTTTTCAACCCTGTCTGCAGGATTATTCTCATTCCTTGAAGCTCTGTGCTCACAAAACACTCACAAAACATCTAACTTGGCAGCTCTGTACAAAGAATTCAAAACTGGAGCACTGCCTTGTGGGGAGAGGCTGAGAGCCCTGGGGATGTTCAGTCTGGAGAGCAGAAGACTGAGAGGGAATCTGATCAATGCTTATCAATAACTGAGGGCTGGGGGTCAGGAAGGAAGGGACAGGGACAGGCTCTGCTCACTTGTGTCCTGGGATAGGACAAGGGGCAATGGATGGAAAGAATAGAATAGAATAGAATAGAATAGAATAGAATAGAATAGAATAGAATAGAATAGAATAGAATAGAATAGAATAGAATAGAATAAACCAGGTGGGAAAATACCTTTGAGATCATTGAGTCCAACCTATCACCCAACACCAACTAATCAAATAAACCATGGCACCAAATGCCACATCCAGGCTCTTCATAAGCACCTTCAGTGATGGTGACTCCACCACCTCCCTGGGCAGCACATTCCAATGGCCAATCTCTCTTGCTGGGAAGAACTTCCTCCTCACCTAACATCCTTGGATCCTGGGATCTTTTCTGATTCACAGCAAACTGCTGGCCAAGCTGTCAGCCCCTGGCTTGGACAGCAGCTCTCTGAGCTGGGTTAGGAAGTGGCTGGAGGCTGAGCCCAGAGAGTGGTGGTGAATGGTGCCACAGCCAGCTGGCAGCCAGGCACCAGTGGTGTGCCCCAGGGATTAGTGCTGGGCCCCATCCTGTTCAATATCTTGATTGATGATCTGGAGGAGGGATTGAGTCCAGTATCAGCAAATTTGCAGATGACAGTAAGCTGGGGGCAGGAGTTGATCTGTTAGAGGGTAGGAGAACTCTGCAGAGGGACCTTGCCAGGCTGGGCAGATGGGCAGAGTCCAAGGGCAGGAGACTGAACACATCCAAGTGCCAGGTTCTACACATCAGCCACAACAACCCCATGCAGTGCTACAGGCTGGGGTCAGAGTGGCTGAGAGCAGCCAGGCAGAAAGGGACCTGGGGGTGCTGGTCGATGGTAGGCTGAACATGAGCCTGCAGTGTGCCCAGGCAGGCAACAGGGCCAATGGCATCCTGGCCTGCATCAGGAACAGTGTGGCCAGCAGGAGCAGGGAGGTCATTCTGCCCCTGTACACTGCACTGGTTAGGCCACACCTTGAGTCCTGTGTCCAGTTCTGGGCTCCTCAGTTTAGGAAGGAGGTTGACTTGCTGGAGCGAGTCCAGAGAAGGGCAACAAAGCTGGGGAGGGGTCTGGAGCACAGCCCTGTGAGGAGAGGCTGAGGGAGCTGGGGTTGCTTAGCCTGCAGAAGAGGAGGCTCAGGGGAGACCTCATTGCTCTCTACAACTACCTTAAGGGAGGTTGTAGACAGGCAGAGGTTGGTCTCTTCTCCCAGGCAACCAGCACCAGAACAAGAGGACACAGTCTCAAGCTGTGCCAGGGGAGGTTTAGGCTGGGGGTGAGGAAGAAATTCTACACAGAGAGAGTGATTGCCCATTGGAATGGGCTGCCTGGGGAGGTGGTGGAGTCACCATCACTGGAGGTGTTCAGGAGGAGACTTGATGGGGTGCTTGGTGCCATGGGTTAGTTGATTGGATGGTGCTGGATTAGTTGATAGGTTGGACAGGATGATCTTGAAGGTCTCTTCCAACCTGGAAAAAACAATAAAATAATCTGGGGGTGTTTAGTCCAAACAAAAGGCTGAAGGGAGACTTCACTGCTGTGTGCAGCCACCTGAAAGGAAGTTGGACTCTTGTCCCTAGCAACAAGTGATAGTACAAGAAGAAATAGGTTCCAGTTGCACCAGGGGAAGTTTAAGTAGGGTATTAGAAGGAAAATCATGACTGAAAGAGTTATCAAACACTGGCACAGTCTGCCCAGGGAGATGGTTGGATCCCCATCCCTGGAGGTGTTGAAAGGATGCAGAGATGCAGTGCTAAGGGATGTGGCTTAGCACCAGCCTTGGCAGAGTTAGATAATGGTTGGACCTGCTGGCCTTAAAGGTCTTTTCCAACCAAAATGATTCTAAGCATTCACAGGGCTGTCAAACCCCCAAGCATTTAAATCAGATAGAGGAATATATTAGGAGGAAGCTACCTCCCCTGGATGAGTGACAACCAGTCACAGTAAATCTGCAGCGGCTCAAGGCTTTTGCTAAGCCAGATCTGCCTGTTCTTGGCTCAGACAGACAAACTGTGCAACCTTTGGGGGTCACTGCAATATCCTCAGTGTGTTTTTTTCTAGATTATGAAACTTAAGGACTTGTAAAAATGAAACAGAAATCATAATCTTCCTGATATCTTCCAGACGTGCCCTGTGAGGAGAGGCTGAGAGCCCTGGGGTTTTCTAGCCTGGAAAAGAGAAGACTGAAAGGGGATCTAATAAATGTCTATAAATGTCTGAGGGCTAGGGGTCAGGAGGGAGGGGACAGGCTCTGCTCACTTGCTCCCTGGGATAGGACAAGGGGCAATGGATGGAAACTCCAGCACAGGAGGTTCCACCCTAACATGAGGAGGAACTTCTTCACTCTGAGGGTCCCAGAGCCCTGGAGCAGGCTGCCCAGAGAGGTTGTGGAGTCTCCTTCTCTGGAGACCTTCCAGCCCTGTCTAGATGTGTTCCTGTGGGACCTGTGCTGGATTCTATGCTCCTGCTCTGGCAGCAGGGGGCTGGGACTGGATGATCTCTGGAGGTCCCTTCCAACCCCTAACATCCTGAGATCCCGTAAAAACCACCTCATATAATCTTTTCTCCCTGGTCCTGCTCTGGCAGGGGGTTTGAACTTGATCTTCAGAGGCCCCTTCCATTCCCCAACATCCTGGGATCCTGTGATCTTTTCTGATTCTTTTCTAACACCAAACTGTTTAGGGTGATCAATCTCCTTTTGGCCTAGAGGGTGATGTAGACAATTCAGGGATCAGTGCTGGGCCCCGTCCTGTTCAATATCTTGATTGATGATCTGGAGGAGGGGATTGAGTCCAGCATCAGCAAATTTGCAGATAACAGAAAGCTGGGGGCAGGAGTTGATCTGTTAGAGGGTAGGAGAGCTCTGCAGAGGGACCTTGCCAGGCTGGACAGATGGGCAGAGTCCAAGGGCAGGAGATTGAACACATCCAAGTGCCGGGTTCTACACATCGGCCACAGCAACCCCAGGCAGAGCTACAGAAATCGTGGAGCTAACTCCTGCCAAGACAAAGTGAAGCACACAGTAAGGAGGAGGACAGCAGTTGGCAAACTAACAGGAAAAAGAAAAAAAGAAAGAAAGAAAGAAAGAAAAAAGCAGAAAGCAATCATCTGAGATTAACTGGCAATAGCTCCCTCGAGTTCAAAGAGACACTGCAGAGAGAACCTCCCCCTGCAAAACCTGGGTTTAAAATCCTTTTCATCTTTTTTCAAAGGTGACATCTCAATTGGAAAATGCTGATGTGGGATGGTTCACTTCCCAGCTATCACAACCAAGCACAGCACTGTCATGTTCTCAAACCCACTCTTCTTCGAGCACAAGCCCTAAGAGGAGAGGCTGAGGGAGCTGGGGTTGTTTAAGCCTGAGAAGAGGAGGCTCAGGGGAGACCTCATTGCTCTCTACAACTACCTGAAGGGAGGTTGTAGCCAGGTGGAGGTTGGTCTCTTCTCCCAGGCAACCACAGAAACATTAGAGAATCACAGGAATATTCAGGTTGGGAAAGACCCTCAGGATCACCAAGTCCAACTCAAACCCTGCTCTACAAAGCTCACCCTAAAGTACATCCACAAGCATCACATCCAAATGACTTTAAAACACATCCAGGGTTGGTGACTCAACCACCTCCCTGGACAGCACATTCCAAGGCCTGACCTCTCTTTCCCTGAAAAAATGTTCCTAGTGTCCAGTCTAAACCTACCCAATGATAGCTTGAGGACATTCCCTCCTGTTCTATCCCTAATTACCTGTGAGAAGAGACCAGCACCAACCTCTCCACAACCTTTACAACTGAAAAGTGAAGGCATGAAAGGAAGCCATACCCTTGTGGTGGGTTGAAATTTCTCCCCCAACTTTATCTTTGCCAGACCAGCTCAGTTGGAAGCAAATGACAACTGCATTTACAAGCAGAACCAGCACCAGAACAAGAGGACACAGTCTCAACCTGCTCCAGGGGAGGTTTAGGCTGGAGGTGAGGAGAAAGTTCTTCCCAGAAAGAGAGATTGGCCATTGGAATGTGCTGCCCAGGGAGGTGGTGGAGTCCCCATCCCTGGAGGTGTTCAAGAGGGGATTGGATGTGGCACTTGGAGCCATGGTTTAGTTAGTCCTGAGGTGTTGGGTGATAGGTTGGGCTTGATGATCTCTGAGGTCTTTTCCAACCTTGTTGATACTATGATTGCCTGATTCTCTTTGTTTTATCCAACAGAACAGACTCAGGATATTCAACTCAAATGCATAAATAGTTGAGCACCTTCCTAATTTACTCTTCATCCCAAAAGTGCTTCATTTTAAACCCAAATATGCTAGTGCTAGTGCTATGTAACAAGGAAGAGGGGGCCCGCTGTTCTTCCCCTCTGCTCCACAGAGGGAATGTGAGTGCCAGCAAATAACCTGCTTCTGCCATTCCAGGGCATGTGAAGAGAGGTCTTCTCTCACTCTGTAGAAATAGGTTTGAGGCCTCCTGGGATGCTGGACTTTGCAGGGGTTCATTAGTTTATTGGTTGTGACCACACTTGTGGCTGATGCAGCCAAGAATATTTCTTCCTGGCACTCTTGAATTTACACAGGGCTTTTTATTCGGGGGAAGACAATTCTCTCCTCCTTTGGTGTCTGATCTCATTGGAGCAGCTGCCTTGGCAGAGAGACTCAACCTCTTGGGCAAGAGAGCATTTGGAGCCTCCAGACAAGGAACAGGAGGAAATATCAACCATGGTCAGGTAGGATCATAAAGTCATAGAATGGTCTGGGTTGGAAGGGACCACTAAAGGTCATCCAGTCCAGCCCCTCTGCAGTCAGCAGGGACATCCTCAACTAGATCAGGTTGCCCAGAGCCCTGTCCAGCCTCACCATGAGTATCACCAGGGATGAGACCTCAGCTACCTCCCTGGGCAACCTGTTTCAGTGTTCTGCTACCTTCATGGTGCAGAACTTGTCCCTAACATCCAATCTAAATCTGCTCTTCTCTAGTTTGAAACCATTGCCCTTAGCCCTCTCTGAGCCAAGGGCAAGCTCCAGACTGTGAACTGGGCATGACAAGAGAGAGGTCCTTAGCCCTCTCTGAGCCAAGGGCAAGCTCCAGGCTGTGAACTGGGCATGACAAGAGAGAGGCCCTTAGCCCTCTCTGAGCCAAGGGCAGCTCAAATCACAGCCACAGCATCTGGGAAGTCCCCAGCTAATCTGCCATGGAATCCCATTAGTAGGAAACCCACAGATCACAGCACCTGTATGTCCCATTTGACTTGCTGTATTGGGAATGTGAGCTCTGTGCTTGAATCATTTAGCTGTCTCTATATGTGGAGTGTAATCCCCACAACTCAGTAACTGAACCTGTGGGTACACTCTGTACATAAGTTATGGTGGTGTTTGAAGATACCACTGCCCAGGATATTAGGGAGTAAAATGTATAAGGAGATCCATTTATTGCACTGAGCTCTCCATCATCAGGAAGACTCTGGGATTTTTATGGAATGGTTGAAAATCTCCAGCGTCAGAAGAGTGATGCAGAAGGGAAAGTGGTAAATCTGGTGTGATGAACTGGCAGCCATCACAAAGGATGAAGATCTCTAGAAGCTAATTGTCTCCCACTAGTAAAGATGCTGAATCAAAGTCTGAAAAGCAGAGCCAGACCACAATACAATGGAAATAGATACCCTGTGTAAGTCTCTTGGTCTTCCTTGTCCTCAAGTTTCCATGGCTGCACACTGTCTCACAGTCAGCCACTGGTGACAATGCTTAGGACAGACCCAGAAGCTGGCAGAAGCCTGGATGCAGGAGACTGGATTGCTGTTCTCACATCTCCATAGCTGCAAAACCCTGTAAAAACCAGTGTCAGAGGGGGCAAGGCAAAAACAACAGCTCAACATTCAGTACAAGACAGTTGCTGGTGGTCCCTGCAGTCCCTGTCGACGTGAGGCTGAAAACGGCTTTCAGTTGGGGGGGGGGGGGGGGTTTTGTTAATGCTAGGAGGGCTCCAGCTGAAAGCCACTGCATTTAATGTTAACATTGAGGCTAGAGACTCCATATTGTAGTGATTAGTAGCAGGAACTTCAGAGCTGGTGGCGTGCAAGGCAGAGGGAACATGCAGATTGGGTGTAAGGAGACTGCAAGAGTGGCAGGTCAGCTCTGAGCAACGGAATTTAGGGTTGGGCTTTCTTTAATGCATTTCCTCTCTGCTTAGTTTCTGAAACACAAACACAATCTCACAGGACTTAAGCCCTCTCCTTCCTTGGGTTTTGGCTCCTGAAAGCCCTTTAGCTCTCCTTGCCTGGTCTAAATTGGATTATATGCAGCACATAATCCAAAGTGGGAAGCAATGCTGGCCACGTTGATGCTTTGGTTGCGCTTGTTTGAAAGCTGCATTTCCATGCTCAGAGAGCAGCTCCCAGCCCTTTCTCACGCAGCTTCCCCCTTGCCTCTAGGGAACCAGGTCTGAGGGGGGATGACACTGAGCAAGTTTTGCAGGCTTGGGCCTCTGGTTGCTTAGGTTTCTGGTGGAAAGAAAGCAAAATCCTAAATCGTTGGCAGAAAAAAATATATTGCTTTCTTTTTTTGTTTCCCTTCGTCTTGTAGAAGGAAAATAGACCAAAAGAAACACATCAGGCAAAATTTCACTGCTCATTTATTCCATGCCAGAGCTGAACCCCAAGGAATCTGTGCAGAGAATACAGAATACAGAATTAACCAGCTTGGAAATGACCTTCCAGATCACTGAGTCCAACCTATCACCCAACACCATCTGATCAACTCAACCATGGCACCAAGTGCCTCATCCAGGCTCTTCCTAAACACCTCCAGTGATGGTGACTCCACCACCTCCCTGGGCAGCCCATCCCAATGGCCAATCTCTCTTGCTGGGAAGAACTTCTTCCTAACATCCAGCCTAAACCACCCCTGGCACAGCTTGAGACTGTGTCCTCTTGTTCTGGTGCTGGTTGCCTGGGAGAAGAGACCAACCTCTGCCTGTCTACAACCTCCCTTAAGGTAGTTGGAGAGAGCAAGAAGGTCTCCCCTGAGTCTCCTCCTCTCCAGGCTAAGCAGCCCCAGCTCCCTCAGCCTCTCCTCACAGGGCTGTGCTCCAGACCCCTCCCCAGCTTTGTTGCCCTCATCTGGACACCTTCCAGCAACTCAACATCTTTCCTAAACTGAGTCCAGAACTGGACACAGGACTCAAGGTGTGGCCTAACCAGTGCTGAGCACAGGGCAGAAAGACCTCCCTGCTCCTGCTGGCCACACTATAGAAGACAAACAGATTAAAGACAGATGAGGGACAGGACCCAGATGCTCTTCCTCAGTCTATTAGTTCATCATTTGAATTAAAATTGTTGTTATTGAAATAACTTTCTCAGGAAGACAACAATAGCCAATACATTAAATTGCTTGATGTTAGTTGCTATATAACCCTGCCAGTGCATGCCATCATTACTGTCATTGCTGTGGTGGATCACTTAGATTAACAAAGAATGACCACTGGTACAACCAAGTGAAAAATGGTAGTGATGGAACAGGAACTGACCTTAGCAGTGGCCTAAACACAGGAGGGACACCGACCTGCTGGAGCAGTTCCAGAGAGGGTCACAAAGATGATCAGAGGGCTGAGGGGAGAGGCTGAGAGAGTTGGGGCTGTTCAGCTTGGAGAAGTAAAACCTCCAGGGAGACCTTAGAGCAGCTTTCCAGTACTTGAAAGGGGCTACAAGAAAGCCAGGAAGGGACTTTGTACAAGGTGATAGGATGAGAGGGAATGGATTTAATCTTGAGGAAAGTGGATTGAAACTGGAGGTTAGGAAGAAATTCTTCAGAGTGAGGGTGGTGAGAGCCTGGCACAGATTTGCCCAGGGAGGTGGTGGAAGCCTCCTGCCTGGAGGTGTTTGCAGCCAGGCTGGCTGTGGCTGTGAGCAACCTGCTGTAGTGTGGTGTCCCTGCCCATAGCAGCGGGATTGGAACTGAATGATCCTTGAGGTCCCTTCCAACCCTGACAATTCTGTGATTCTATGACCATGAAGCACTATTAAACACTAGAAGGAAATATGCCTCTGGCAGCTGCACCAGCTCTAAGGCTGGGCTCTTCTACAGGTCTCTTAGCTGCTGCTATTCAAACACTTGGGTCCAATTCTGATGCAGAAACACCAGAAGCTCTCATCTCTTCAGAGGAGATGCAATTTTCCTCTGAAGTTAGAGGTGGTATAAAAATCTCTGTCTTTGCTAGCAGAAAAAAACCAGCAAACCAGCTTTTAAATGACTGGGGGGGGCAGGAATAATTTTAACAGCAAATCACCAAATCCTGGACACCAGAAACCCAAGCCAAGCAAATCAGAGCAGTTTCAGAACTATTTGAGTTCCATGCCTTGGTAAAGCTGCAGCCCTCTTTACCCATGAGTATGCAGCTCCTGAGTTCAGCTGCAGCCTTCCAGCCAAAGATGTGTGCTGTGGCCAGCAGCATAGCCATGCTGATGCTGAAGATGATGGGACTGGATCCCTGGTGACTGGAGGAGCTGAGTCAGCCAACAGTGCTGCAGTGAAGAGATGCTCCAAGCCCAGCCTCATCCAAATACACCTGTTAGGAGACTGGCTCTCCTCTCTCACTTGTGAATCACTTCTGGATTGCACCATCCCACAAGGCCTCTCAGGGGTGTGTTAGATCTCTTGAGACTCTCTGCCACAAGAAATTTAGGGCATGGCTCCTAGGAGCACGAAGACTGTGGTGATAGTTTGAAAAATATCTATTATCATTAAAGGCCAGATGTGTTTGTAAAGGTGAGGGCAGCAGGATGGGACCTGAAACTGCTGTTTGAGCTTTCTTCATGCTGTAGAAGATGATGATGCAAAGAGAAGATACAAAGAATCAGAGAATGGGCTGGGCTGGAATGGACCTCCAAAGCTCATCCAGTCCAACCCCCTGCAGTCAGCAGGGATCTTTCCAGCTAGATCAGGCTGCCCAGGGCCTGGTTGAGCCTCACCTTGAGCACCTCCAGGGATGGAGCCTCAACCACCTCCCTGGGCAACCTGTTCCAGTGTTCCACCACCCTCATAGTACAGAACTTGTTCCTGATACCCAATCTAAATCTGCCCTTTTCCAGTTTGAAGCCATTGCCCCTCATCCTGTCCCTGCAGGCTTTTGCAAGCAGTCTCTCTCCATCCTTCCTTGTGGCCCCCTTCAGGTACTGGCAGGCTGCTACTAGGTCTCCCTGGAACCTTCTCTTCAGGCTGAACACCCCCAGCTCCCTCAGCCTGTCCTTGTAGCAGAGGTGCTTCAACCCCCTGATCATCTTTGTGGCACAAAGAGAAGATACAAAGGCAATCTACCTTCCTTCAAGACCATTTTAACAACTCCCCAGTGTGAGCACAGCTACCAATTCTTTGCCAGCTTACTGAGAACTTACTCCAAGGGCCCTTTCTAAGTTGGTCAGAGTTTAGTTAATGTTCACTGTGCTTCCACATTGCTCTCCATGCCTTACACAGCTGTCACCATGCCTTCAGTTGGCTTTGCAAGGGTTCTGTGATCTTTCCCCACCCTTAATGCAGCAGTGACACGTTATATGCAAATGACAGTGTGTCTTGCCTGCATGCAACCCAGCCAACAGATGTTTCTAAACCACAGTATAAAACATCAATTCATGCCAAAGAGCCCTGCAATCGCTCTTTGTTTTGGTTCAGAAGTTGCTGGTGCTTGAAGGTGTCCAGGGAAGGGCCACGAGGATGAGCAGAGGGCTGGAGCTGCTCTGCCGTGAAGACAGACTGAGAGAGTTGGGGTTGTTCAGTCTGGAGAGGAGAAGGCTCCAAGGTGACCTAATTGTGGCCTTGCAGGATCTGAAGGGGGCTACAAGAAAGATGGGGAGGGTATCAGGGAGTGATAGGACTTGGGGGGGGTGGATCCAAACTAGAGGAGGGGAGATTTAGACCTTCGGAAGAAGTTGTTGCCCAGGAGGGTGGTGAGACACTGGCACAGGTTGCCCAGGGAGGTGGTGGCAGCCTCTTGCCTGGAGGTTTTTGCAGCCAGGCTGGATGCGGCTGCGAGCAACCTGCTGTAGTGTGAGGTGTCCCTGCCCATGGCAGGGGGGTTGGAACTGGCTGATCCTTGAGATCCCTTCCAACCCTGACAGTTCTGTGAATCTGTAATTGTGTAATCACTGCTTTGGAAAGATCTCCCTGGTATTAGCATGGGCAAGTGATAAATGCCTGTATTGCCTTCTTAGACTAGATGGCTAACAGTGATAGCACAAAAGTAAAGTGAGACTGATGGCATTGCAGACAAAGTATCTTGCAGCACACACCATCATCTGTTAGTGCCAGTAACTCCTAGTTGTATCCTGCTTTTGACATAGAATCATAGAATTGTTAGGGTTGGAAAGGACCTCAAGGATCAGCCACTTCCAACCCCCCTGCCATGGGCAGGGAGACCTCACACTAATGACTAAGTTATCTTTTTGCCCTGCTATTATTTAAGACATAAGGAAACAAGAAAAGGCAAAGAGACCTTCCTTGGAAAACTAAAGCAAATAATCTAGGCAATGAGAAAGGAAATCCAACTGCTGAATCAAGCAGAGGCTTCCAAGAAAGAGATGCAAAAGTTGTGGAAGGTGTCTGGAATGGAGAACTTGTGACCACTTTGGGATTTAAGCTGACAGGTGAGCTTAAAGAAGCTGACTTCGCATGACCACTGAAGCACACCACCAGTTCCTGCTCCCAAATGGCTGTCCACCAGATGCTGGAATTCTGGCAGAGGAGACTCCATACCTCTGTTTTGCTCTTCATGAGTGTGTCCATGACTCAGGTCTAGTGGGATGTACCTGCCACAGCATAGACTCTGCTTGCTTGGGTTGCTGACTGCTAAGCTGCCCCGCACTCCCCAAGTCATCCCATTGCTAACACCATCATGATTTAGTAACTTAGGGTCCCTGAGAGATAGAATTTGCTAATTAACCAAAACTGACCTGACTCAAATCCAGCTGCTTGGTTAGTTGCCTTGGAGCTGCTCCAGGGCAAAGGACCCAACTCTCTCAGTCTGTCTCCATGGCAGAGCAGCTCCAGCCCTCTGCTCATCCTCGTGGCCCTTCTCTGGACACCTTCCAGCACCTCCAGATCCTTCCTGTACTAAGTGATCCAGAACTGGGCACAGTGCTTTAGGTGGGGTCTCAGCAGAGCAGAGCAGAGGGGGAGAATCCCCTCCCTGGCCCTGCTGGCCACACTTCTCTTGCTGCAGCCCAGGCTCTGCTTGGCTCTCTGGGCTGCAAGTGCTCACTGCTGGCTCCGGTTGAGCTTCTCATCCACCAGCACCCCCAAGTGCTGTTACAGTGCAGATGGCACATGTGAAAGGAAGGCCACTACTAGGCTCTGTGCACAAGTGAAGTGGTTCAGTCCAGCCTTACATTTCTAGTGTCATCTTCTGCCCAGCACCAATATTTCTCTTCTCAGGCTGGCTTCTCCACCTTCTCTCTTCATTCCTTGAGGAAGAACAGCAAAACTTTATGCCACGAGGTTTGCACCTCTCCTTGCCAGTCAAAGTGGAGTGGAGGAAGGCTTTGCTTCTGCCAATCTCCTCTTCTGTCTGGCAGGAAAATAAGAAGGGATCCTGGCACTTGAGGGGCCCTGTTAAGTGTGAGCAGCAGCCTTGAGCAGCAGGCTCCAAGTGGCCAGAGCACGATGCCAGGTGGATGAGGCGCAGCTTGAGTGGTGGGCATCGAGTCAAGGATTAGTGCTCCAAAATGAGCATGTATCAGCAGCACTCTGAGCTGTTTGCTTTGGAGCTGACAGTCCTGGTGTGCTGGATTATGGGACTTGCTCCTTGCAGCAGCTGGAGCCTGGAAGGAATGAAAACTCAGCAGGAATTGCAGGTGCCTGTGCAAAGCTAGGCCAGCTCACAGCAGCCCTGCAGAGCCATCAGCAGCAAGCAAGGGCCACGAGGATGATCAGAGTGCTGGAGCACCTCTGCTAGGAGGACAGACTGAGAGAGTTGGGGCTGTTCAGTCTGGAGAAGAGAAGGCTCCCAGGAGACCTAATTGTGGCCTTGCAGGATCTGAAGGGGGCTCCAAGAAAGCTGGGGAGGGACTTTTGAGTGTCAGGGAGTGATAGGACTGGGGGGAATGGAACAAAACTAGAAATGGGGAGATTCAGCTTGGATGTTAGGAAGAAGTTGTTCCCCATGAGGGTGGTGAGAGCCTGGCACAGGTTGCCCAGGGAGGTGGTGGAAGCCTCCTGCCTGGAAGTGTTTGCAGCCAGGCTGGATGTGGCTGTGAGCAAGCTGCTGCAGTGTGAGGTGTCCCTGGCCACGGCAGGGGGCTTGGAACTGGCTGATCCTTAAGGTCCCTTCCAACCCTGACAATTCTATGAGTCTATGAAGGGCTGACTCCAGTAGGAATTGTCACTAATGCAATGTAGTTTGGAGTCCAGATGCTAAGAGGATAAAAGAAAAGCAGGTGTTCCAGTTCAGACACAGGGAAATATAACTTTTGCTGTGTTGCCTGGTTGCTGACTTCCAGCTCATGGCCATAGACATTTTTGCATTTTCTCCAGTGTTAAAAATCTAAGAAGCCTGGGCAATTCTTGGGCAGGGTATGTGAAAGCAGGGCTGTTCCAGTCCTGGGTGGTGATCTCCAGCCCTGGGCTTGCCCTCCTCCTCCTTTGCTGGACATCTGAAGTCAGTGTGAGGTCCCTGCTAAAGTCTTTTTTTGGGGGTACAATTAATCTCTTTGAGTTCTACCTTAAGCCCTGTTCTGTGTGTCTGTATCCTTTTAAGGAGAGATTGCTAATCACTGAGCAGGCTTTACTGCAGAATCCCACCCAGACAGTTGCTAGTTGGTGTGCTCCACATGACGAGTCCTTCTGGCACAGGCATCAGTCCCTCGAGTTGCCTCCCAGGGATGCATCAGGAGCTGCTGCTCAGGCCAAGAAGACCTTGAAGGGAATGCAAGGAGCTGTTTCCTGAGGCTGTCTGGGCTTAGGGACAAACACAGCTCCTGACCCAGCATGGTTCAGATGTATGACCTGACCACTTGTGCCACTGTTCCACCTGCCTGTGCGCCTGATTTCATTCCTACACCCTGACGATGGGGCCCAGCCAGGGCTTGGACTGATAGAGGGGTGGGACAGAGTCAGGATCTGCCTTGTCTACCAGGTTTGCCATGGCCCAATTTGTTTCAGGGAACAGAAGTCAGGTGTGATACAGTTTTTGTGGACAATCATCACTGCTAAGAAGCAGCTTTGACATTTAAAGCACCAAGAAGATGTTTAACTAGCCAGTAATACTGACTGGTAGCTGAGGCACAGCTCTGAGCCCTGCCAGCTCTTCAGTCCATCAGGACACTGAAGGATTTTCACTGGCCTGATGCTCATCCACTGCCACTCACCTGCTTCAGCAGCCCCCAGGCAACCCTTGGCACATGTGCTTCCCCTCAAACTCAGGTGGAGAAAAAGAGTGTGAGAGAAAGCATCAGCAGCAACTGATTATGTTCTTCTCTTTCTCCTTGCAGGTGGTTTTTGGGGGCCTTTTCATGCCCCCAAGGAAATAACACTGAAGCAAAAAGCTAGATTCCACTCCTGCCAGCAGGCTTTTCTCTCAGAATTGTCCTTTCAAAAGCCACTTAAATTACTTTGAAGCCAGGAGTTTTCCCAGGCATACTTCAGAGCTAAAAGGACAGGGAATGGTTCTCCCCACTGCAAGCCTTATTTAGTCATTTGCATGTGGGTTTCTGAACTGTTTTCCTTTCTTTTTTCTATAGCATTAGTAAGAAATAGTTCACAGCACTCACTCTGGTGAAAGCAGACTGCCAGTGCTTTGACACAGAACCCAAGACCATTTTTAACCATCTGGTGCTGTTGTTTTAACCATCTCACAAGCAGCAGTTGAAAATGTGCAGCAGGGTCCAGCACTGAATAGCAATGAACTCTGAAGTTTTGGGTGATGCTGGAAAAATTCATCAAAGCACTTTGATACTAATTTTTCTCATCAGACTGGGAGGAAAGCCAGGAGGGGGAAGATGAGAAAAGCAGAAACCAGGATCTAACCTAGGTTAACTTGCCCCAGTTTGTCCTGTTTCCCAGAGCACCATCCGAAAAGTGGGAAGCAGATGGAGACCTCCAGGCTTTGGTCCTCTCCTCCTTCTGTCTGGCTAACTCCTGTCAGGGTGAGCACAGGTCCAGGAGGGCTAGGAGCATTGGAGGCAATCTTCAGCAGGGTCTCTGGGACATTTCTGTGCTGCTTAATCTTTGCAGAGGGGTAAGAGGGCAGATCAGAGCCTGTGCTCCCACAGTGCTCACTGTACTCCATTCTTCACACTGGTCTGCTGTGATGCAGAGGCATTAAGCTGACACCTGAACCGAGTGCAAGGACACAGTCTCGAGCTGCTCCAGGAGAGGCTTGGTCTGGAAGTTAGGAAGAAATCCTTCACAGAAAGAGAGATTGGCCATTGGAATGTGCTGCCCAGGGAGGCAGCAGAGGCACTGCCCCTGGAAGTGTTTAAAGAGAGACTGAATGAGGCACTTGGTGCCATGGTTTAGTTGATGAGATGGTGTTGGGTGATAGGTTGGACTTGATGGTCTCAAAGGTCTTTTCCAACCTGGTTAATCTGGTGATTCTGTGATAGTGCAAACTGGTTCCCAGCAAACATTCCCAAACAAACTTTCAGTCAGCTGAGCCTCAGAAAAAAGATATATATATAAATAATAAAATGCTGTGTTTGTCTTTCAGGACATTCAGTCACTTAAAATATCACAATAGGAGAGACCTTTGGCTTGCATCTCCTTTTGGAAGCAAATCAACCCTGATTTGCTATTGGAAAAGAAATGCTGAATTATTTCAAAGGCATTCCTGATGCTATGTCCAGTGGAGATGTGCTACACTTCACAAGATGCCTGGTTTGGCCTTGACAACAGTTCCACTGTATGTATGTTGCTCCCATCCAAAAAAAACCAACCCTCAACCCCCCAAAAAATTCAGTAGTTTCAACTTTGCAGAGGATGTGTTTTTTAAACAGCTTGGGTAAATGGAGGCTTTGACTTTCTGCCCGGGACACCCTGAGAGCTGCTCCTTACAAAGAGAAGGGAAAGGGGGGAGGGGGGAGGAGAGAAGAGAAGGGAGAGGGGAAAAAAAGAAAAGGGAAAAAAAAAAGAACAAGAAGAAGGGAGGAAAAAAAAAAAAAAAGAAGAAAAGGGGGGGAAAGAGAGGGAAAAAAAAGGCAAGTAATAGGATAATAAATCCCAAGCTTTTTCTCTAAACAAGAACTGTTTGAGCTAAAGCGGCGTTCACCTCATTTATAACAGCTCGCTCTCTCTCTGTTTCTTTAGGCTATTGTGTTTAATAAAAGAAAAACACCCCACTAAAAACCTCTCTGGGCTCATCCATCATTATGCACACTTTACTGATTTCACTTTAAACATGGCTGCCTAAACCTCCCATCCATCACAGGCCCTGTTTTGCTTAGCAGCCGGGAGCCGATTTATTTTCGCCGGGGAGAAGGCGGCGTCCCCGCAGGTTTGCCGGAGAGCGGCGGGGCAAGGGGCCCTGCTGAAAGCAGCCTGCTGCCCAGCCGCCACACACGGGCACAGAGGGGCATCTCCCAGGAGAATACAGAATTAACCAGGCTGGAAAAGCTCCTACCTCTGCGTGGCCCCTCAGTTTCAGAAGGACATCGAGATACTCGAATGTCTCCAGAGAAGGGCAGCGAGGCTGGGGAGAGGCCTTGAGCACAGCCCTGTGAGGAGAGGCTGAGGGAGCTGGGGTTGCTTAGCCTGGAGAAGAGGAGGCTCAGGGGAGACCTCATTGCTCTCTACAACTACCTGAAGGGAGGTTGTAGCCAGGAAGGGGTTGGTCTCTTCTCTCTAGCAACCAGCACCAGAACAAGAGGACACAGTCTCAAGCTGCACCAGGGGAAGTATAGGCTGGAGGTGAGGAGAAAGTTCTTCACTGAGAGAGTCATTCGTCATTGGAATGTGCTGCCCAGGGAGGTGGTGGAGTCACCATCCCTGGAGGTGTTCAAGAGGGGATTGGATGTGGCACTTGGTGCCATGGTCTAGTCATGAGGTCTGTGGTGACAGGTTGGACTCGATGATCTTTGAGGTCTCTTCCAACCTTGGTGATACTGAGAGACTGTGATACTGTGACTCCAAAATGGTTACCTCCTACAGGCTTTCACAGAATTAGAGAATTAACCAGGTTGGAAAAGACCTCAGAGATCATCAAGCCCAACCTATCACCCAACACCATCTAATCAACTAAACCATGGCACCAAGTGCCTCATCCAGGCTCTTTCTAAACACCTCCACCACCTCCCTGGGCAGCACATTCCAATGGCCAATCTCTCTTTCTGGGAAGAATTTCTTCCTAACTTCCAGCCCAAACCACCCCTGGCACAGCTTGAGACTGTGTCCTCTTGTTCTGGTGCTGATTGCCTGGGGGAACAGACCAACCCCCACCTGGCTACAACCTCCCTTCAGATAGCTGTAGACAGTAATAAGTTCTCCCCTGAAAGGAGGAGGCATCAGAGGTGAAGGAGGGAGCCTAGGTGGACAGGTGATGCTGCAGCAGCTGTGAGTGCTGGCAGGGTATGGCTCTCAGGAGAGGCAGGAATGAACAGGGAGAGGTGAGGAGTCTCAAACCTGGCATGCATGGGTTGAAGGGAAGAAAACCAAGCATACAGGAGTATCAGAGGTTTGTAGCACATCCTGAGCCTTGCCAGCCAGAACCACAGAATCTCAGAATTATTGAGGCTGGAATAGACCTCTGTGATCATTGAGTCCAGCCTATGACCTAACCCCACCACACCAACCAGACCATGGCACTGAGTGCCACATACAATCTTTTCTTAAACACCTACAGGAACAGCAACTCCACCACCTCCCTGGGCAGGCTTGTGCAGAAAGAAATTCTGGAGACCAAAGTGTAAGACAGAGTTAGCTATCCAGACCAGAAAAGAGTAAGGAGATGTTTCGCTGAGCATAGCATAGCATAGCATAGCATAGAATAGAATAGAATAGAATTAACCAGGTTGGAAAAGACCTTTGAGATCATCCAGTCCAACCTATCACCCAACACCATCTAATCAACTAAACCATGGCACCAAGTGCCTCATCCAATCCCCTCTTGAACACCTCCAGGGGTGGTGACTCCACCACCTCCCCAGGCAGCCCATTCCAATGGCAAACAACTCTCTCAGTGAAGAACTTTCTCCTCACCTCCAGTCTAAACTTCCCCTGGTGCAGCTTGAGACTGTGTCCTCTCGTTCTGGTGCTGGTTGCAAAAGCAGGACATGGGGCAGAAAGAAATCCCTGAGTTTGGCAGCCCAGTGGGCAGAGCCCTGTGCTCCCTCCTGCTCATTACTTTGAGGACAGAGATAATACTGGAGTGGGAATGCAATGGAGAGTAGGCTGTAGGGGTTAGCTTGCCCTTCCCTGGTATATACTGTACAGGCTCAGTCCTTATCAAACCACCCAGCACCATAGAGAAAGGCTACATTTTGCCTAATACCAGTATTGACCAGCTCCTACCTCTGCATGACTCCAAAATCATTACCTCCTACAGGTTTTTACAGAGTTAGAGAATTACCCAGGTTGGAAAAGACCTCAGAGATTATCAAGTCCAACCTATCACCCAGCACCATCTAAGCAACTAAAGCATGGCACCAAGTGCCTCACCCAGTCTCTTCTTGAATACCTCCAGGGATGGTGACTCCACCACCTCCCTGGGCAGCACATTCCAATGGGCAATCACTCTTTCTGGGAAGAATTTCTTCCTAACATTCAGCCTATACATATTGAAATGCAGCTCTAAGGTCTCCCTGCTCTTCTCCAGGCTGAACAGCCCTAACTCTTCCAGCCTGTCCCCACAGCAGAGTCGCTCCAGCCCTTGTCCATGTCCCTCTTGTGTTGGAGGCCCCAGAGCTGGACACAGCACTGCAAGTGAGGTCTCAGCAGAGCAGAGCAGAGCATGGTGACAAAATCACCTCTGCTCCTTCTGTTTTCATTATTCCTTTTGATTACATCAGCCATCTGGCAAAAGAAGGGGTGGCCAGAAGTGAATGTGAAACCCAAACCACTTGATTTACTTATGCTCTAACACTTCAGCATTATTTTCCATTACCTTCCTTCTGCATCCTAACATTCTGTTTGGACCCTCCACCTCTGCTGCCAGCCAAACAGAGGTGTTCACTGAGCTGTCCACGCTGGTGCTTGGATTACATTTCTCTGGAGTAGCTGCACTTGATTTAGAGCATTCTCATGGATCTAAAAAGCATTTGCCTCCAGTGTGCACAGTTTTGCCTCTGTCTGCCTTGAGTTTCATCTCCCAGTGAGTTGACCAGTTCCTGAGCTTTGCAAATTCTCCAACCCAAATGCCAGTTGCCCAGTGTAACCTTTCACATTTCCCCTGCCTCGAGGTAACCAATAAATCTGATTAATCACAGAATCAAGCACAGAATCAACCAGGTTGGAAGAGACCTCCAAGATCATCAAGTCCAACCAATCAACTAGACCATGGCACTAAGGGCCTCAACCAGGCTCTTCTTAAACACCTCCATGGCTGTTGGCCCCACCACCTCCCTGGGTAGCACATTTGGAGCACAGCCCTGTGAGGAGAGGCTGAAGGAGCCGGGGTTGCTTAGCCTGGAGAAGAGGAGGCTCAGGGGAGACCTTCTTGCTCTCTACAACTCCCTGAAGGGAGGTTGTAGCCAGGTGGGGGTTGGTCTCTTCTCCCAGGCAACCAGCACCAGAACAAGAGGACAAAGTCTCAAACTGCACCAGGGGAGGTTTAGGCTGGATGTTAGGAAGAAGTTCTTTGCAGAAAGAGAGATTGGCCCTTGGGATGTGCTGCCCAGGGAGGTGGTGGAGTCACCATCACTGGAGGTGTTTAAGAAGAGCCTGGATGAGGCACTTGGTGCCATGGTTTAGTTGATTAGATGGTGTTGGGTGATAGGTTGGACTCGATGATCTCAAAGGTATTTTCCAACCTGGTTAATTCTATTCTATTCTATTCTATTCTATTCTATTCTATTCTATTCTATTCTATTCTATTCCATTCCATTCCATTCCATTCCATTCTGTTCCAATGGCCAGTCTCTCTTTCTGGGAAGAATTTCTTCCTTACATCAGCCTAAGCCTCCCCTGACACAACTTGAGACTGTGTCCTCTTGTTCTGGTGCTGGTTGATTTGGATCAGCTCAGTTTGGCAAAGTGGTTACCTATACATTTGCTTGCTCTGTTCAGAGGGATGTTAGACTGCATGTTTAGCTCTGGAGCAATTCATACAGAAGGACTTAAGCACACGCTTAAAGTTAAGCACATGCCTAACTCTTCTGCTGAACAGCATTGGGGTGGGCCTCAATAGCACAAATTCTCTTTGTTGTCCATCTTCCACATTAAAAACTCAGTTATTGTCTTTGTTTCTCCAGTTTCTGATGAGTGAATTGTAAAATTGATTGTGGGGCATGAACTCCAAAACACTGTGCCTTTGTGGGGCAACTTCTGAGCAAGCCAAGGCATTCCCAAGCTCTGCCAGAGCAGATTCAACTGATATGCTGCAGCTCTTTCTAAGGTAAAATAACCATGGAGATAGAACCATTGAATCATAGAATCATTGCATCATAGAGTCAAAGAATCATAGAGTCAAAGAATCATAGAGTTCTAAAGAATCATAGAATCATTGAATCATAGAGTCAAAGAATCATAGAGTTCTAAAGAATCATAGAATCATTGAATCACAGAGTCAAAGAGTCATAGTCATAGAATCATTGAGTCATAGAGTCAAAGAATCATAGAGTCAAAGAATCATAGAGTCAAAGAGTCATAGAGTCATAGAATCATTGAGTCATAGAGTCAAAGAATCATAGAGTCAAAGAATCATAGAGTCATGGAATCATTGAATCACAGAGTCAAAGAATCACGGAGTCATAGAATCATTGAATTGCTGAATCATAGAATGCATTGGATTGGAAGTGACCTCTAGAGGTCATTTAGGTCTAACCCCACTGCAGTGAGCAGGGACAACCCTAACAAGACCTGATGGCTCAGAGCCCCACCTAGCCTGACCTTGAATGTCTCCTGGGATGGAGCCTGCACCACCCTCCTGGGCAACCTGTTCTGGTGTTCCACCATCCTCAAAGTAAAGAACTTTTTCCTAATGTACAGCCAATCTACCCCCCCAGACCATTGCCCCTTATCCTACAGAACAAGAGACCACAGTATCAAACTGTGCCAGGAGATGTTTAGGCTGGATGTTAATAGAATAGAATAGAATAGAATAGAATAGAATAGAATAGAATAGAATAGAATAGAATAGAATAGAATAGAATAGACCAGGCTGGAAGAGACCTTCAAGATCGTCGTGTCCAACCCATCAACCAATCCAACACCACCTAATCAACCAAGCCATGGCACCAAGCACACCATCAAGTCTCCTCCTGAACACCTCTAGTGATGGTGACTCCACCACCTCCCTGGGCAGCACATTCCAATGGGCAATCACTCTCTCTGTGTAGAACTTCTTCCTAACCTCCAGCCTAAACCTCCCCTGGCACAGCCTGAAACTGTGCCCTCTTGTTCTGGTGCTGGTTGCCTGGGAGAAGAGACCAACCCCCACCTGCCTACAACCTCCCATCAGGGAGTTGTAGAGAGCAAGAAGGTCACCCCTGAGTCTCCTCTTCTCCAGGCTAAGCAACCCCAGCTCCCTCAGCCTCTCCTCACAGGGCTGTATTCCAATCCCCTCACCAACTTTGTTGCCCTTCTCTGGACACCTTCCAGCATCTCAACCTCCTTCCTAAACTGAGGGGCCCAGAACTGGAGACAGGACTCAAGGTGTGGCCTAACCAGTGCTGAGCACAGGGCACAATGACTTCCCTGCTCCTGCTGGCCACACTGTTCCTGATGCAGGCCAGGATGCCATTGGCCCTCTTGGCTGCCTGGGCACACTGCAGACTCATGTTCAGCTTACCATCAACCAGCACCCCCAGGGCCCTCACTACCTGGCTGCTCTCCAGCCACTCTGACCCCAGCCTGTAGCACTGCATGGGGTTAAAGTTCTTCCCAGAAAGAGAGATTGGCCATTGGGATGTGCTGCCCAGGGAGGTGGTGGAGTCACCATCCCTGGAGGTGTTTAGGAAGAGCCTGGATGAGGCACTTGGTGCCATGGTTGAGTTGATTAGATGGGGTTGGGTGATAGGGTGGACTGGATGATCTTGAAGGTCTTTTCCAACCTGGTTAATTCTGTATTCTGACTCTGGCTGGTGCTGTGCAGTGTGTGTGTGTGTGTGCCTTGATCCTGACTGCAGGACAGAAATGGTGGTGTGGGGGAATTCCTCCTGGACACTGAGAGTCATGTCAAGGGGAGCTGCTGTAGAGAAGAGAGGTTTCTCCATCTGGCACCGTGGAGTTTCATGCCTGTAAAGCAAAAATTATATTCTGCACATAACCAAAACATAAACACCTTGTAAAATGCATTCAGCCCAGATTCCAAACACACTGAACCCTGCATGATTTAATGATGGATAAACTCAGGGAAATATCCCAGTGCGGGGCGGCGGGGGGAGGGGAGGAAGGAGGGAAGGGAGGTGACCTACAGGCTCCAAACTGACAGCTGCTATCATTCCAAAACAAGTAACTGTTTATAAATGTATATTTTATTGTATTTTTCTTTTTTTCCTCCCTAAATGATTGAATTACATGAAAATCAGATGACTGCCTGCTGCCAAATTTGTTTTCAGTTTCACAAGACAGAATGGAATGCGCTGCAGACGGTGAGTGAAATTAAAAGCTGCTGGGCTTTGCCCATAAAGGGCTGATATTTTCCCTCTGACATTCCCAGGATCTCATAAACCTGCAAAACAGTGGTCCTGGGGAATGGCCATCGAACTGGATACCCAAAATATTTGAGATATATAGGATTTCAGGGACCCTCTGCCTAATCTGAGCCAGTTGGAGTGGAAGTTGCTGTTTCACGTTTGCCTTTTGTTGATTTCTAGTCCAAACTGACTGAGCCCCAGTATCTGTGAATACAGAACACAGAATTAACCAGGCTGGAAAAGACCTCAGAGGTCATCAAGTCCAACCTATCACCCAACACCATCGAAGCAACTCAACCATGGCACCAAGTGCCTCGTCCAGGCTCTTCCTAAACACCTCCAGGGATGGTGACTCCACCACCTCCCTGGGCAGCACATCCCAATGGCCAATCTCTCCTTCTGGAAAGAACTTCTTCCTAATCTCCAGCCTGAACCACCTCTGGCATAGCTTGAGACTGTGTCCTCTTGTTCTGGTGCTGCTTGCCTGGGAGAAGAGACCAACCCCCACCTGGCTACAACCTCCCGTAAGGGAGTTGTAGACAGCAATGAGGTCTCCCCTGAGCCTCCTCTTCTCCAGGCTAAGCAGCCCCAGCTCCCTCAGCCTCTCCTCACAGGGCTGTGCTCCAGAGCCCTCCCCAGCTTTGTTGCCCTTCTCTGGACACCTTCCAGCATCTCAACATCTTTGCTAAACTGAGGAGCCCAGAACTGGACACAGGACTCAAGGTGTGGCCTAACCAGTGCTGAGCACAGGGCACAATGACTTCCCTGCTCCTGCTGGCCACACTGTTCCACTAGTTCTTGCAGGAGCACCCACAAGATATCCTTAACCATTGTATTTATCCTTTTTATACTCTCTGGTTTGCATTTGAATCATTCCAAAATGCCCTTTTCTCTAGCTGGTTTGGTCTTGTTTGAGCTGAGAAGACCTTGCCTTCCCACCCCATGTTTTGAACAGGGGTAAAAATAACCTGAAGTGGCTGCTGCATCTCCACCACACCTTGAAGCCCTCGTTGTGCTCCAACACAACCAGGCTGAGCTTTCTGGAAGCAAGATGATCAAAACTGCAGACTTCATCTGATCACAAGATCCCAGGATGTTAGGGGTTAGAAGGGACCTCTGGAGATCATGGAGTCCACCCCCCTTACCAGAGCAGGACCATAGGTCTAACCTGGCTCCATCCTCCTGACAGTCACCCTTCAGATATTTGTAGACACTGATCAGGTCCCTCTCAGCCTTCTCTTCTCCAGACTGAACAGCTCCAGGGCTCTCAGCCTTTCCTCATCAGAGAGATGCTTCAGTCCCTTAACCATCCTCATAGCTCTCTGTTGAACTCTCCCAAGCAGTTCCCTCTCTCTTGAACTGGAGAGCCGAGAACTGAGCTCAGTAGTCCAAATATGTTCTGACCAGGGCTGAGCAGAGGGGGAGGACACTCACCCTTGACCTGCTGGATATACTCTTCTTGAGAACCCAAGTATACCTTTGGGCTTCTTGGCCACCAAGGCACACTGGAATCAGGCTGAACACTAAAAAACCTGCATTTACATTGTCTGAACAGAATCACTGCTCCCTGTGCCACTCTGGTTCTGTTCCTGATCACATTCATTCTATTCTTGATTTCCAAGCTATGTATTGCATAAGAAAAGATTATATGAGGTGGTTTTCACAGGATCCCAGGATGTTAGGGGTTGGAAGAGACCTCCAGACATCATCAAGTCCACCCCTGCTGCCAGAGCAGGAGCATAGAATCCAGTACAGGTCACACAGGAACACATCCACACAGGGCTGGAAAGGCTCCAGAGAAGGAGACTCCACAACCTCTCTGGGCAGCCTGTTGCAGTGCTCTGGGACCCTCAGAGTAAAGAAGTTCCTCCTCATGTTGAGGTGGAACCTCCTGTGCTGTAGTGTCCATCCACTGCCCCTTGTCCTGTCCCAGGGCACAAGTGAGCAGAGCCTGTCCCTTCCTTCCTGACCCCCAGCCCTCAGACATTTATACACATGTATTAAATCCCCTTCTTTTCTCCAGACTGAAAAGCCCCAGGTGTGCAAACTGCCAAACCTTGGTGCCCTCTTACTTGTAGAAGAGACTTTTATGGTGTGGTTGGGTGGTTATGAAGCGGGGCAGCTGCAGACAAACCACAGCCCCAGTGAAGGACAGGATCCAGGTTATCTGCTGTGCTGGATCTTTAACAGCATTTTCCATCTCCAAAGCCCTGGGCCATGCACCTATGCCACTTAACATTGGTGGCACAAGCTCTCTGGCTGGATCAGAATGCCTTGCAGAGTCCTACATGGTCCCAGGGAACTGCTGGGACAGCTGAGTTGTGGAATGTCATCCCTGGCATCAGATCTGAATTTTAAAAGACAGCACAGCTGGATCACCTTTTTTTTCACAGCCTCATGTAGCTTCCTGACTGATGCAGCATCTGGATCTTTAATGCATCCTGCTGACAGGTAAGCCAAGTAACAATAAAGCCATGATGAGCACATCCCTCCTTCCCCAGCAGAGAAGCATAGCTGCTTCTCATCCCAGGGTAGGCAATTGGAAGGGCAAGGCTGTAACAAGAAGAAATATTTCAATGTTAATTCCACTGTTAAAACCTTCCAGTTGCTCTCAGACTGGCTACAACATGTGCCAAGCTGGAAACTATGCCTTTTGTACACCTGGGTAACTTTGAAATCCAGCAAGGCCAAGGGGAGAGTCTGGAATCTGGGAAAGAACAACCTCATGGACCAGGATAGGTTGGGGACTACCTGTTGGAGAGCAGTGAAGGGGAAACAGACCTGGTGGAGAGAAGGATGCCCATGAGCCAGCAAGGTGCCCTTGTGACCAAGAAGCCCGAGGACATCCTGGGGTGAATTAGGAGGGGTGTGGTGAGCAGGTCAAGAGAGGTTCTACTGCCCCTGTAGTCTGCCCTGGTGAGGCTACATCTGGAATATTGCTTGCAGTTCTGGGTCCCTCAGGTCAAGAAGGACCTCAGGAAGCTGCTTGAGAGAGTTCTGCACAGAACCACAAAGCTGCTGCAGGCAGTGGAACATCTCCCTGTGAGGACAGGCTGAGGGAGCTGGGGCTTGGAGCAGAGGAGCCTGAGGGTGACCTCATTGCTGGTGACAAAGATGTGCAGGGCAGTGCGGGGAGGATGGAGCCAGGCTCTGCTCAGGGATGTCCAAGGACAGCACAAGGGGCACTGGGGGCAAGCTGGAGCAGAGGAGGTGCCACAGGAACAGAAGGGAAAACTTTTTCCCTGTGAGGGCGGCAGAGCCCTGGAGCAGGCTGCCCAGAGAGGTTGTGGAGTCTCCTTCTCTATAGACATTCAAAACCCAGATGGATGTGTTCCTGTGTGACCTGTCCTGAGTGACCCTGCTCTGGCAGGGGGGTTGGACTGGATGACCTATGGAGGTCCCTTCCGATCCCTAACATTCTGTGGTTCTGTGATTCTGCCTCTTACTCTTACAGCAACTTTTGAACCCATTTCCATTTCTGGTCTCTGTAGCATCTTCTGGAAAGAAGCTCTTTGCTTTCACTCCACAGTGTGTAAAGAAAAGGTTGGTGTTTGCTTTAAAGCTGGAAGCAGATGTCTCTGGTTACACAAATATATGTGTGTGAGAGAGATGTGATGTATGGATACATCCATACCAACAGCCTCACAGCCTCACGGTTTGGGCAACATGCTTGGCTTGTTTGTCTGTGGCCTTTGCCAGGAAAATAACTGCTAAATCTAATAAAATATTAAGGCAACTAGAAGAAGAAAAGCTTCTTTGTTCTTTCCCTCATCTGACATTCACCTTCATATCCTTCTCTACACCAAAACTCTCAATCCACTTCCCTCAGTTGCATTTGAAAATGGTTTTGATCCCTGTTTGCTACTGCACCTGCTGTGATGAAGAATGGGAATCATAGAACCCTAGAATTGTCAGGGTTGGAAGGGACCTCAAGGACCAGCCACTTCCAACCCCCCTGCCATGGCCAGGGACACCTCACACTGCAGCAGGTTGCTCACAGCCAGCCTGGCTGCAAACACCTCCAGGCAGGAGGCTTCCACCACCTCCCTGGGCAACCTGTGCCAGTCTCTCACCACCCTCATGGGCAACAACTTCTTCCTAACATCCAAGCTCAATCTCCCCACTTCGAATTTTGCTCCATCCCCCCCAGTCCTATCACTCCCTGACACCCTCAAAAGTCCCTCCCCAGCTTTCTTGGAGCCCCTTCAGATACTAGAAGGCCACAAGAAGGTCTCCTGGGAGCCTTCTCCTCTCCAGACTGAACAGCCTCAACTCCCTCAGTCTGTCTCCATAGCAGAGCAGCTCCAGCCCTCTGCTCATCCTCGTGGCCCTTCTCTGGACACCTTCCAGCACCTCCAGACCCTTCCTGTCCTAGGGGCTCCAGAACTGGACACAGAGCTCCAGCTGTGGTCTCAGCAGAGTGGAGCAGAGGGGCAGAATCCCCTCCCTGGCCCTGCTGGCCACACTTCTCTTGCTGCAGCCCAGGCTCTGCTTGGCTCTCTGGGCTGCAAGTGCTCACTGCTGGCTCCTGCTGAGTTTCTCATCCCCCAGCACCCCCAAGGCCTTTTCATCAGGGCTGCTCTCCAGCCAGTCCCTGCCCAGCCTGTATTGGTGCCTGGGATTGCCCCAACCCAGCTGCAGGACTTTGCCCTTGGTCTTGTTGAGCCTCATGAGGTTGCCATGGGCTCACCTCTCCAGCCTGTCCAGGTCCCTCTGGGAAACCATGTCAGGTAGCAATGGGAAATTCATGAAATATCCACGTGCTTATTACAGGGAGATCAGAAATCCCCATCCCTGTGACTGGCTGCCAGAGAAGCCAAAAGCAAATGCACAGGAGGCTTTCACGTGTACACAGAAGTGGGGGCAGGTTTCTGCTGGCCTTACAGACCGCAAGCTGAGGGCTTCTGGCCACTTCTCTTCCCCTCTTTCTCCCCCTCCTTTTTCTTCCTTTCCCCTCATTTTTTTCTACATCAAAGTGCACCAAAGATCACTTTCCCCCCCTTTTTCTTCCCCATTTTTTCCACACTGAATTGCACTGAAGATCACTACCTTCTCCCCATTTTCCTTCCCTTTTCCCTCATTTGTTTTGCTACATTAAATTGTTCTGGAGATCACTTCCTTTTCTCCCTTTTTCTTCCCTTTATCATCACTTTTTTCTACATTGAATTGCACTGAAGTTCACTTCCTTTCTCCCCCTTATTTCTTCTTTTCCCCCATTGTTTTCTACATTTCAGTGCACTGAAGATCACTTCCTTTGCCCTCTTTTTCTTCCCTTTTTCTGCATTAAATTGCACAGAAAATCACTTTGTAGAGTGTGGTTAGGCTGGAAGCTAGTTCTGATTTTATGGCAGCCCTCCCCAAAATACCAAATCTCTTCCCAATTCAGACATTCACCACTTCAATATCAGTTTGTGCTCAGCAGAAGCTTCTGTGTGTTGACCCTGCCTGTTGGTTGCTTCTGGATGTGGCATTCAGTTTGCTTTGATGTTTGTTTGGTTTTCCTCAAAGCCATTTCACAGTACATTAGAGGGTGGAAGGGACCTCCAGAGATGATCCAGTCTACCCTCCTCTGCCAGAGCAGCATCACCCAGGGTAGTCTGCACAGGAAGGCATCCAGACAGGTTTTGAACATGTCCAGAGAAGGAGACTCCACAACCTCTCTGGGCAGCCTGCTCCTGGGCTCATCTTGTGATGAGCCTCAGATTCAGCCAAATTCACTGATTTTCACTAATAAAGGCAAGCAGATTCTTGCCAGGCTGAGCAGCACAGGGCTGGAGAAAGAGGGCTCAGGCTCACAGTTGGACAGGGAAGCAAAGCCCAGAAGAAGAGGGAGCCTTTTAGTCTTTCTGATGTGTAGGTAAGAGTCTCACAAAGCTTAGCCAAGGTTATTCACCTTGCATTACAAAGAAACCTAGCTTAAAACACGGTTAAAGATCTTCTGCTCTAGAGGTAATCAATGCCCAGGGTACCATTAAAGCAAGTGGTAACCAGAAGAAAGTCCTGCAGTGGGCCAGGGGCTAGGAGAGGCACAGGTTTGGCTTTCAGATGCTTCCACCTTCCCACAGCCATGCACAGCTCACTCAGACCAGGTTGTGGAATGTTAATTTGTGCCTCATCAATACTAATGGACTAGGAATTATGACATGTTTTCTGTTATCATTCATTTAGAACAGATAGTTTAGATTTCAGCCACAAGCTGAGGTTTATATGTATTATATTTATTACAAACAACAGTGAACACTTAAGAGCCATTATTTTAAAGCTGAATGACATTCTGTTTAGTATCCATTTCCTCCAGCTCTGAAATGTACAGCCTGTGGAGTCTGTCATCTCTCCCTGGAGCTCTCCTGGATGCAAAGTGACAACTCCTCACGAGTTAGCAGAGAGAGAGGAGGAAAGGCAGAGCCCTGCTCCAATGAGCTGCTTCACATTGCAGCAGTGAGCATCTGACCGAGGCAGAGCAATGGAGCTCAAGAGGGGAATGGGACTCTCAGCAAGAATCAGTGTTGATGACATGGGATGGGTTTCAAACAGAAAACACAGCAGAAAACACACTGAACTGGACAGTGAGCCTCCTGGGTGCTCACAGCTGTGAATGGTGCTGCTGAAAATGTCCATTTTATAGAATCAGAGAATTGTCAGGGTTGGAAGGGACCTCAGAGATATTCCAGTTCCAACCCCCCTGCCATGCCCAGGGACACCTCACACCACAGCAGGTTGCTCACAGCCACATCCAGCCTGGCTGCAAACACCTCCAGGCAGGAGGCTTCCACCACCTCCCTGGGCAACCTCTGCCAGGCTCTCACCACCCTCATGGGGAACAACTTCTTCCTGACATCCAAGCTGAATCTACCCATTTCTAGTTTTGTTCCACTCCCCCCAGTCCTATCACTCCCTGACACCCTAAGAATTCCCTCCCAGCTTTCTTGGAGCCCCCTAC
Source organism: Dryobates pubescens (assembly GCF_014839835.1). Classification (NCBI taxonomy): domain Eukaryota; kingdom Metazoa; phylum Chordata; class Aves; order Piciformes; family Picidae; genus Dryobates; species Dryobates pubescens. The sequence goes on along the minus strand of NC_071625.1, from coordinate 26,655,429 downwards.
AGGAAGGCCACAAGAAGGTCTCCTGGGAGCCTTCTCCTCTCCAGACTGAACAACCCCAACTCTCTCAGTCTGTCCTCATAGCAGAGCAGCTCCAGCCCTCTGCTCATCCTCATGGCCCTTCTCTGGACACCTTCCAGCACCTCCAGATCCTTCCTGTACTAGGGCCTCCAGAATTGGACACAGTGCACAGGTCTCACTAGATTGGAGCAGAGGGGAGGAATCACTTCCCTGGCCCTGCTGCCCACACTTCTCTTGCTGCAGCCCAGGATGTGATTTGCTTTATAGACAATATTGTGTCTGGAGACACAGCTTGTAGTTAGATGTAGCAGTGGAGGGAAGGAGATGTGGTTCCTCCCCTGCTCCCACCAGTGTTCACAGCAAGGATGCAAGTGCAGCCCCCCCAGCATCTCCTGCACCACAGCTGAGAGAGTGCAAAGCTGGAGGAGACCAAAGCATCACTCACACAGTGTAGGCAGGGAAATGTGTTTGCACCCCTTAGAATACAGAATACAGAATTAACCAGGTTGGAAGAGACCTTTGAGATCATCAAGTCCAACCTGTCACCCAACACCATCCAACCAACTAAACCATGGCACCAAGTGCCTCATCCAGGCTCTTCCTAAACACCTCCAGTGATGGTGACTCCACCACCTCCCTGGGCAGCACATTCCAATGGTCAGTCTCTCTTGCTGGGAAGAATTTCTTCCTAACATCCAGCCTAAACCTCCCCTGGTGCAGCTTGAGACTGCGTCCTCTTGTTCTGTCACAGTTCTTGGCACAGTGTTTGCAGCCCTATCACAGCTGTACCTCTGGGGCCACCACTGACCTCCAGGAGCAAAGACAGAAAATGGGACATCATATCCCCCACCTTGTCCTTCCAGTGCCAAAACCAGAAGACCTGGGTAAAAGCTTTCAGCTTATCTGCTCCTTTTCCCTCCTTGCCAAACCCCAGCCAGTCTGCCCTCCACAGCTGACGTTCTGTCCTGAAGGGCTGCAGGTGCTGACAGAAAAGGAACAGATTCAGAGTCACAGATTCACATAGTCACAGATAGCATCAGGTTGGAAGGGAGCCTCAAAGGGCATCTTGGCCAACCCCCCTGCACTCAGCAGGGACACCTCCAACTACAGCAGGCTGCACAGGACCACATCCAGTCTGAGCTTGAATGTCTCCAGGGACAGGGCCTCAACCACATCCCTGGGCAGCCTGTTCCAGTATTTCACCACTCTCACTGTGCAGAACTTCCTCCTGATGGCCAACCTGAATCTGCCCTGCTCCAGTTTCAAACCATTGTCCCTCGTCCTATGCCCACAGCCCCTTCTGAACAGTCCCTCCCCAGCCTGACTGTAGGTCCCCTTCAGATACTGGAATGCAGCTCTAAGGTCTCCCTGCTCTTCTCCAGGCTGAACAGCCCTAACTCTTCCAGCCTGTCCCCACAGCAGAGTCACTCCAGCCCTTGCCCATGTCCCTCTTGTGTTGGGGGCCCCAGAGCTGGACACAGCACTGCAAGTGAGGTCTCAGCAGAGCAGAGCAGAGCATGGTGACAAAATCACCTCTGCTCCTTCTGTTTTCATTATTCCTCTTGACTCCATCAGCAATCTGGCAAAAGAAGGGGTGGCCAGAAGTGAATGTGAAACCCAAACCACTTGATGTAATTATGCTCTAGCACTTCAGCATTATTTTCCATTACCTTCCTTCTGCATCCTCACATTCTACTTGGACCTTCCACCTCTGCTGCCAGCCAAACAGTTTCAAACCACTGCCCCTCGTCCTATCCCCACAAGCCCTTCTGAGCAGTCCCTCCCCACGAGTTCCCTACCTCCACCTCACAGCAGTGAAATCAAAGCCATCCTGGACTGAATGACTTCTTTGGAGGGAGGAGTGGGCTGTCCCCAGCAGCCTGGCAGAGCTGTTGTGCAAGACGAGTCACAGCCCTTGCACCCTCGGTGCTCACGACGTGAAGAGATGTAAATGAGCTGCAATACAATAGGTCTCAGTACACTACTTGGAGTGGAAATCAAGCAAGCAATTTAGAGAGCTTTCAGGTGCTTCATATTTTCTCTTGCTCTTTTTTTCTTTCCCCCCTCCCTTGGCTTTCTACACAAATAAAAAAGGCTTAAACTATTATTCAGTTTCCCCACTCAGAGTATAATTTTGACATTTGGAAATCTGATTTTGTGATCAGAAACACATGTAGGAGAGCATTTAGAAGTTCAGCAAAGACTCCAAGCCTGATTTTATGGGGAGCTGGGGTCTGCCCTTCAGAGTAATTGGGATGTGGAATGTGGAAGTAGTTTTTTTACAGGAGAATAGGGATAAGGCCTCCTGTAGCCAGCCTGGGGCAGCAGCAGGAGTAAAATATCAGGAAGAATTCACATTCAACTTGATAATAAGGTTTCCAAGCATGTTAATTAAATGAAGCCTCACGTCCCCAGCCCTGTTGTTTTAACCATTTTGAGGCCTTAACATGACACAATAGAAACACAACTTCCCCTCCCTCCAGATGCCTACACTAATTTGATTTGCCTAGCTGTGAGCTTGAAACTTTCTATGAACATGGAAACCCACCCTTTCAGCAGGGCTGTCCGTATCCCACCCCCGTCCTTCTCCCTCAGTCCTCAGAGTGCTACTTGGCAACAGTGGGGGTTTGTAAAAATGAATTCTCCAAAGGAGACAGCTTCTCTGTTTGTCTTCTGCTGAGGCACTGGACTCAGCCCAGCCTTGGAGGATAACAAGAAGAAAATGGCATCCATTTGGGTCCTGAGGGTCTGAGCCTTCCTGGCGAGCGCAGAGGAGATTCAGAGAGCGAGGTACATCTGGAGCAGACCTTATAAATCACATCCCATCTCCTTCTGCTCTTTAAAGGACTAATTAAACTGGGAGTAAGTTGCTGAAAACCCCTTTGGGGAGGCAGGAGTGCACCCTTCCTTCTGATGGAGGAGTCTCACGCAGGGACTCAAGGTGTGGACCGAGGGACAGCGACTGACCAAGGGCACAGCAGTGCCTGGGGTGCGGCTATGTGAATCTGTTGGCAAAAAGCCCCCTGGACAAATGGGACAGCTGGAGCTGTGGTGCTGTATCTGCTGAGGGAAAGCTCTGCAGTTGGCAGGGAAGACACCAAGATCCCCCAGTACTCAGCCCATTTAACTCAGGCATTTCTCCAGGATGTGGATAAGGAAGAAGAGCCTAAAGATCACCGACTGCAAGTTCAGGGCTCATTTCAGAGCCAGCAGCTGAGAAGTCCCTCTGCCAGTTTATGGCCAGGAAAACATTTTACACATGGAACAGTTTTGGAGAGAAAGGAAAACCTTTCACTGGCAAAGCCCACATCTTCTTTTTTAAGTTAAAAACCATGGCTTGAAGATTATAAGCACATAGACTTTTCTCTCTAGGCTGGTCCAGAGCTCCTCGGTTCTCTTGCAGGAATGAGGTCGTGCTAGTGATGGACAGACCAGGATTCTCATCCTGACTTTGGTAGGGGTGGAGTTGATTTTCTTCAAAACATCTTGCATGGGGCTGTGGTTTGGATTTGTGATGGAGACAGTGGTGGATAAACCAGGTACGGTTCAGGTATTGCTGAGCAGTGCGTGCACAGCACTAAGGCCTTTCTTGTTCCTCATACTGTCCTGCTAGATGCTGGACTGGAGGGGGCAGAAGAATTTGGGAGGGGACACAGCTGGGACAGCTTATCCCAGACGACCAGAGGGACATCTCATACCAGCATTAACACTGGAGGAGAGGAGGTTGGCAGGGGCTGCTGTTGCCTGGAGACTGGTTGGGCATCACAGGCTCACAGGATTGGAAGGGACCTCCGAAGGTCATCGAGTCCAACCCCCCTGCCAGAGCAGGAGCATAGAATCCAGCACAGATCCCACAGGAACACATCCAGATGGGTCTTGAAAGGCTCCAGAGAAGGAGACTCTACACCCTCCCTGGGCAGCCTGCTCCAGGGCTCTGTGACCCTCATCAGTCAGCTGGTGGTGAGAAACTGCTTTCTTTTGCTTCTCATTTGTCTTAGGTTTGGTGGCCTTTGTGCTCCCTCTTTGTTGCTTTTTTCCCTTCCCTTTTCTTTTTTCATTATTATTATTTTTATTCTTAATTATTAAACTGTCTCTAGCTCAATCCACAATCTTTCTCACTTTTATCCTTCTCCATCCCATCCCACTGTGGGAGGGCAGAAGGGTGGGGAGTGAGCAACCAGCTGTGTGGTGCTTAGCTGCCTACTGGGGTTAAGCAACAGCAATCCCCAAATTTAAACTCTGTTAATAAAAGAAGTGAGAAGCTTGACTGTGAGCCATGCTGATTAGTTATCTGCAGTTTTCAGCTGTTACCATTCTCCCTAGTGCAGTTTTTGGCCTATCCTGCCCTGGTTTAGTCAGAAAGCATGTTTGTGGATGGATATGAGCCATTCCACATGGGCTGACCTCAAAGGCAGACCCAGGTTGCCAAGCCATGCTGATTGTTTCTGTAGGTTTAGCTATGGATTCAGTCCCAGATTTATTCCCATCCCAAAGTGGCAGGATCCAAAAGAAAAACCTTGTTTCCTCCAGCCCATGAATGCTTCTAGAGGTCACTTTTCCCTTAACCCTCCAAGGAGCTGAGAAAAGCAGCACTCAGTAGCTGGCTCAAGGGTGCCTCCCTCCTCCTAATTCAGACAACCTGCTCAGTGTTTCCTGCTGAGTGTTGCACATGGCCTGACATGAACCAAACCCTGCACCAAGCCATCTGTCTGTCCCGACCTCTCAGTGGCTCTTGTGCAGGCTCAGGGCCTGAAGTGCCACTGATTCATTTGGGGACAAAAGCTTAAGCTCCAAATGCCTCTCCCAGATCCATAGTCTTAATCAGAATCATAGAATCAATAAGGTTGGAAAAGACCTCAAGGATCATCATGTCCAACCTGTCACCCAACACCTCATGACTACTAAACCATGCCACCAAGTGCCACGTCCAATCCCCTCTTGAACACCTCCAGGGATGGGGACTCCACCACCTCCCTGGGCAGCACATTCCAATGGCCAATTACTCTTTCTGGGAAGAAATTTCTCCTCACCAACCCCCACCTGGCTACAACCTCCCTTCAGGGAGTTGGAGAGAGCAAGAAGGTCTCCCCTGAGCCTCCTCTTCTCCAGGCTAAGCAACCCCAGCTCCCTCAGCCTCTCCTCACAGGGCTGTGCTCCAGACCCCTCCCCAGCTTTGTTGCCCTTCTCTGGACACCTTCAAGTGTCTCAATGTCCTTCTTACATTGAGGGGCCCAGAACTGGACACAACATTCAAGGTGTGGCCTAACCAGTGCTGAGCACAGGAGGAGAATGACCTTCCTGCTCCTGAGGGACAAAAGCTTAAGCCCCAAATCCCTCTCCCAGATTCATAGTCTTAATCATAAGAGGCCCCCTGCTTGCTTCATTTCTGAGCCAGCCCATACTGAAAGAGCTACACCAGAGTTTTCATGGGGGACAGCCTAGGAAGTTTTCAGGCATGTTTCAAATGAGAAGCAGTGTGGTGGAAAAGGATGTGGGGGTGCTGGTGGACACCCAGCTGAACAAGAGCCAGCAGTGTGCCCAGGAGGCCAAAAAGGCCAACAGCATCCTGGTCTGGGTCCAAACCAGTGTCCAGCAGGAGTGGGGCAGTGATGGTGCCCCTGGACTCAGCCCTGGTGATGCCACAGCTTGAGCACTGGGTTCAGTTCTGGGCACCACAGCACAGGAAAGACACTGAGCTGCTGGAGGGTGTCCAGAGAGGAGCAACAAAGCTGGGGAGGGGTTTGGAGGACATCATATGAGAAGCAGCTGAGGGAGCTGGGGTTGTTTAGCCTGGAGAAGAGGATGCTGAGGGGAGACCTCATTGCTCTCTACAACTACCAGAAAGAAGGTTGGAGTGAGGCTGCTGTTGGTTTCTTCTCCCAGGTAACCAGCAATAGATGAGAGGAAATGGGCTGAAGTTGTGCTTGAGGGTTTAGGTTGGATATGAGAAAAAAAATTCTTTAGTGAGAGAGTTGTGAGGGCTTGGAACAGGCTGCCCAGGGAGGTGGTGGAGTCCCCATCCCTGGAGGTGTTCAAGAAGCTGTAGATGTGGTGCTTCAGAATCTAGTTCAGAGGTCATGGTAGCTGGATTACCATTAGACTCAATCATCTTAAAGGTCTTTTCCAGCCTCAGTGATTCTGTGATGCTATGATAATTTACTCCTGAATGCTAATATGGGTAAGATAGTTGCAGAGGTGGCCCTGCTCTTCTCCAGCCAGAATCAGGGATAAAATCTATAACACAGAGGGATGCAGGTTTGCTTGGTACTTCTTTTGCAAAGATTGTGATAGTCTCTTCAAAGATTGCTCAAAGAATCACAGAATTGTCAGGGTTGGAAGGGACCTCAAGGCTCAGCCAGTTCCAACTCCCCTGCCATGGCCAGGGACACCTCACACTACAGCAGGCTGCTCACAGCCACATCCAGCCTGGCTGCAAACACCTCCAGGCAGGAGGCTTCCACCACCTCCCTGGGCAACCTGTGCCAGGCTCTCACCACCCTCATGGGCAACAACTTCTTCCTGACATCCAAGCTGAATCTACCCATTTCTAGTTTTGCTCCATCCCCCCCAGTCCTATCACTCCCTGACACCCTCAAAAGTCCCTCCCCAGCTTTCTTGTAGCACCCTTCAGATACGGCAAGGCCACAAGAAGGTCTCCTCAGAGCCTTCTCTTCTCCAGACTGAACAACCCCAACTCTCTCAGTCTGTCTCCAGAGCAGAGCAGCTCCAGCCCTCTGCTCATCCTCATGGCCCTTCTCTGGACACCTTCCAGCACCTCCAGACCCTTCCTGTACTAGAGGCTCCAGAACTGGACACAGAGCTCCAGGTGGGGTCTCAGCAGAGTGGAACAGAGGGGGAGAATCACCTCCCTTGACCTGCTGGCCACACTTCTCTTGCTGCAGCCCAGGATGTGCTTGGCTTTCTGGGCTGCAAGATGCAAGGAACCACAGGCACTGGGAAGGTGATGGAGCAACCTATCCTGAAACTGACATCCAAATATACAATGGGCCAGAAGGTGATTTGGAGTCATCAGCATAGATTTACAAAGTGGAAATCCTCCCCAAGTGACCCAACAGACTTTTATGAGGAGATGACTGGCTCCGTGGAGGAAAGGAGAGCAGCAGATGTTTGTCAGCACTGTCTGCTGCAAGGTTCTTACAGACAAATGGATGAAGTATGAGGCAGATAAATGGTGGTGACTGAAAACTGGATGAAGTGTTGAGCTCAAATGGTTGTACTCAGAAGCATGAAGGCCAGCTGGAGGCCAGTCCTGAGTGGTGCACCCCAGGATGATAACTGGGTCCTGCACTGTTAAATATTTTCATGAATGATCTGGGTGATGGGGCAGAGTGCATCCACAGACAATGCTCAGATTGATTCAAAGCTGGGAGGAGAGGCTGATAAACCATTGGGTTGTGCTGACATCCAGAGGGATCTGGACAGGCTGGAGAACTGGGCCAGTAAGTATCTCGTTGAGGTCAAGAGAAAGAAAGGCAAAGTCCTGCACCCTGGGAGGAATAAATCCCAAGTACCAGGACACATTGGAGGTCCAACCACTGGAAAGCAGCTTTGTAGGTGGCACCAAACTGATAATGAGCAGTAATGTGGCACAGAACCCCAGCAGCCTCCTGGGTGGCATTAGAAAGCATGTTACCAGCAGCTTGAAGAAACTGGTCTTTTCCTTCTGTTTCTACACTCCTGAGACACATCTTTATCCTTACAGAAGTTCAAAACCAAGGTGGACACAGCCCTGAGCAACCTGCTGTTGCTGACCCTTCTCTGAGTACAGAGATGAGCTAGATAGTGTGTCCAGCAGAGCCAGGGAGGTTCTCCTCCCCCTCTACTCTGCCCTGCTGAGGCCACACCTGGAATATTGCATCCAGCTCTGGGCTCCCCAGTTCAAGACGATCAGAGATCTGCTGGAGAGAGTCCAAGGGAGAGCTACAAGGATGCTGAAGGGACTGCAGCACTGCCTGGTGAGGAGAGGCTGAGGGACCTGGGGCTGTTTAGTCTGGAGAGGAGAAGGCTGAGAGGGGATCTGATCAATGTCTGAGGGCTGGGGGTCAGGAAGGAAGGGACAGGGACAGGCTCTGCTCACCTGTGCCCTGGGATAGGACAAGTGGTAGTGGTCGGAAACTCCAGCACAGGAGGTTCCACCTCAACATGAGGAAGAACTTCTTTACTGTGAGGGTCACCGAGCCCTGGAGCAGGCTGCCCAGAGAGGTTGTGGAGTCTCCTTCTCTGGAGCCTTCCCATCCCTGTCTGGATGTGTTCCTGTGTGACCTGTGCTGGATCCTCTGGTCCTGCTCTGGCAGGGGAGGTGGACTGCATGATCTCCAGAGGTCCCTTCCAACCCCTAACACCCTGGGATCCTGTAATGTCCAGAGGTTCTTTTCAACCTCACCTATTCTGTGATTTCATGAAATGTGATCAGACTGAGGCAATTTCTGAAAGGAAGAGGGGCTGCCTGCAAACCTTTGTGCTCCAGGCACCCAGAGCCAGCTGTGCACAGGCTCAGGCTGCTTCCTTGGAACTCAGGAATCTCAAATTGTTTCTGAACTGCTATGGCTGGAAATGCTCAGCTGAGAGCCAGGTACACATGCTGCCTTGGTTTCTGCAGAGCAGGGCATAGGACACAGTGCAAAGGTGAACCATGGCTTAATCAAGTGGGTGATCACCTGCAATAATGAAAGGACCAGATCACTGGGGACATCACAGACACCTACAGAGTCACAGAGTTATAGAATCATAGATTGGAAGGGACCTCCAGAGGTCATCCAGTCCAACAACCTCTGCAGTCAGCGGGGACATCCTCAGGTTGCCCAGCGTCCTGTCCAGCCTCACCTTGAATATCTCCAGGGATGGGGCCTCAACCACCTCCATGGGCAACCTGTTCCAGTGTTCCACTATCCTCACAGTGCAGAACTTGTTCCTGATATCCAATGTAAATTTGCTCTGCTCTCATTTGAAGCCATTGCTCCTCCACCTAGCACTCCAGTCCTGTCACATCCCTATGGCTCCAAAGATCCCTTCTGGACTGCTACAACCATCTGTGTGCCATTCAACACAGCCTTATTAGACTGTGAAAACTGAAGATCAGGTTGAGAACGGTGCAGTTTCCATTCCTGGAGGCTTGCAACTGCCTCAGGCTGCACAAAGCCCTGAGCAACCTGGTCTGACCTCAGAGCTGACCCTGCCTTGAGCATCAAGCTCATCGACAGACCTCCTAAGATCCCTTCCAGCCTCAGTTAACCTCTAGCTCTGTGAACAGATCCCTCTCATTTCTTCTTGGGATGCTGGATGAATTGCAGAGCTACCCAGGTTGGTACAGCAGTGTCCCCAGCTGATCCCCTGTAATGGGTTGGGGCAGGTCCCCTCCCCACCACAGGCAGAAATAACGACTCAGGCAAACGGATTGCAAAAGTGATGAAAATTTAAATAGAAAGCAGTGAATGTTACAGAAAACCCAAAGCGCAGTGACAAAGAAAGATCCCATCCCCACCTGAGGGTGCATGCAAAACCCCCAGGGCTCCTTCTTCCCCCTCCCTCTGCTGGGCTAGTCTCAGCTGGCCAGGCCTGAGACTGCCCATCCCCCTGTGGCCTTGGGCCTAATCAGGCCCATGGCCGGGAGATCTCTCCCCCAGTTACCAAGTCTCGGAGAGGGAAGGAAAGAGGAAGTGCCAGACCCCGCACTGGATCTTATAGTGGTGCAAAGAATTATGGTAGGGAATACACAATTTCCTGTGTCCATCCCTCTGGGCTGGACTTCTGGACACAGGAAGTGAATGCACCAGGGGGGCACCCAGCTCAAACTACAACATGCCACCCCTGTATTTCATACCATAATCCTTGCACCCAAACACATCATCAGATCAGAAAACTTCTGATGACATGTCCGGCAGAGTCCATCTCTTCATCTGGGCGTCCACTCAAACAGTCTCTCATTCAGGCTCAAGCATCAGTCCATTCCAGTTGTTCTTCCTCATGTGATGGAACCTCCCAGCGACGCAGTCGTTCTCCTGCAGTGTGAATTCCTTGTGGGCTCCTTGGGACATCCTGGTCACCTGGAAATACCTCACAACTTCTCAGCCAAGCCTTTACTCTCATATTCAGCGGCAAATTCTCCACCCCTGGGGCAGGCCAGTCGGAACAATCCGGCTCCACGACTGCCTTTTTCAATCCATCCAGGGTGCCGCAGCCAACCGCTTTCACGCGGACCAAAGCTACACGGATGCATGTCAGAGGCACTCCGCACCCCCCGGCTGGGCGCTCGCGTACCGAGGCAGGACAGCATCCGGCTGCACAACCTCCACCCCCGGAAGAGGGAGGAGCTGCGCCACAGCCCGCTGAGGAAGCAGGGAGGCGGAGCCAGGTGCTCGGCGCCATTTTCGGAACACGTCCGAAAACGCCAGGGAAAGATTTACAGCTGCCGCCGCCGCCTGAACGCAGCCCGGCTCGGGCGGTGCCGCCGCCGCCGCCTGAACGCGGCCCGGCCCGGCCCCCGCCGTCTCTGTCGCCGCGATGCAGAGTCCGAGTCACCTCCAGCAGTCGCTTGCCCGCTCGCCGCGGGTGTCCGCTCCCCGCAGCGGCCGCGGGCCGACCACACTCTGCTTGCCGCTGCCCCTCCTCCGCTCCCTGCTGCTCCACAGAGAACGAGGAGAAGGCAGGTCTCGCCTTCTTAGGCTACTCGAGCATTCTTAAGCTACCCTGGGCAGAAAGTCACAGAAAGAACCACCCCTCGCTGTTCCCAAGCAACAGGAGGGCCTTCCATGCCATCAGCTACGCACCAGCTATCCTTCTGCAGCCCACAGGAGTTCACACAATCGCCCCGGCAACAAAACCTGAGCCCCAACTTTCCAAACCCAAACCGACGCCCAGAACTAAATTTAAACTCTCCATCTTTTGCAATCCGAGCTGCAGTTGGCCCCACGTTGGCGCGCCAAAATGTAAGGGGTTGGGGCAGGTCCCCTCCCCACCACAGGCAGAAATAACGACTCAGGCAAACGGATTGCAAAAGTGATGAAAGTTTAAATAGAAAGCAGTGAATGTTACAGAAAACCCAAAGCGCAGCGACAAAGAAAGATCCCATCCCCACCTGAGGGTGCATGCAAAACCCCCAGGGCTCCTTCTTCCCCCTCCCTCTGCTGGGCTAGTCTCAGCTGGCCAGGCCTGAGACTGCCCATCCCCCTGTGGCCTTGGGCCTAATCAGGCCCATGGCCGGGAGATCTCTCCCCCAGTTACCAAGTCTCGGAGAGGGAAGGAAAGAGGAAGTGCCAGACCCCGCACTGGATCTTATAGTGGTGCAAAGAATTATGGTAGGGAATACACAATTTCCTGTGTCCATCCCTCTGGGCTGGACTTCTGGACACAGGAAGTGAATGCACCAGGGGGGCACCCAGCTCAAACTACAACATCCCCTGAGAGGTCAGCAGGCTGTTCAAACAGCAGCGCTGACCTCTCAGGGTTTGCTCTGGGGAATTTGGCAGTGGCAGGGACAGTTACCCTGTGGGGAGTGAGACTGAAGGGCCCAAGCACTAAACATTTCTTGCTCATATCAAACTGCTAAGTGCTTGCTGGATTTGTGTTTCTCCCCAAGGGGTGAGTGTGTAGACAAGCCCTCACCCCAGGCCTGAACATGGCGCTGCCCAGCAGGGTCCATCTCAAAGAATGTTTCACTAAAGTGGTTGCCTCCTCCTGGCCTCTCTGGACCTGCAAAGTCCTGCTGACCTGCTAGCACTCACAGAGGTGCTTATTTTTCTGTCTGGGAAAGTGGTTTCCATTGTCTCAGCTTTATTTACTTATTTCTTCCAAAGGAGAGTTTCTCTTCCAGCTCTGGTCACAAGTCGGAAAGGAAACGTTTCAGCTGTTCCCACCAAGACTCTTGGGCTGCATTCCCTGGTGGGACACAGCTCTGTAAAAAGTTCACCCATTGAAAATCAGCCAAATCAAAGCAGTTTGGTGACTCCTTCTCACCTCACAGCCTCCTCTGGTCTTTTGCACAAGCAGATAGCGCTGTGTGCTCGGAGCAAGGAAAACGCTACGTCGGTATCGTCGCCATCCCTCCTCCTTGGGTTTGTAACAGAAGCCAGAGCCTATGTTGGTTTTCCCTCATTCAAGATTCCTCCTTAAACCCTCAAGAGCTTTGTGTGAACAAAATCAAGTCCCAGAGGTTCCTGAGGAGGTAGCTTCACCTCCACACGCCTCTGTGTGTGTGTAACCAGAGCATTTAAAATCGGCTTGAGACACCGCACCAAATGTTCCTCGCTAATAACTGGTCTTACACAGCAGAGGTTTCTTTTGAAGTACCAAGCATGGATACATGATCCCACTTAATGACAGCACTTTAAATTACAGGCTGGTTAATTCTATGGGAATTCTTCTCATCTGTTTCATATTTCTCCCTCCACATTACTGTAAAACAAGCTGTCCCCATTTCTGGCAGCAAAACCACTGTCCTAATCTACCATTTTTTTTCCCTCCACCCATCCCCCCTTCTCCCTTAGAATCTGATAACAATGGTTAGCTTTACCTCAAGAGAAAAACCTACAGGCAAACATGTCACACACAGCACAGTTTGACTAAGAACAGATACATGCCACTGGTCATAAAGGGTAAACACTTAAGACATTTAACCCAGCTGAGCGGCACTAAATGGAAGGCAGTGGTCATCTGGCTTTTGAATCACCTAATTGACATGTCAGAAAATAAGCATTTTATTGACAGAAGGTGATTGCAGAGAAAAGTCATTTTTCATTGAAATAGCCAGATACTTCCCTTCCTCCTTCTCTTTGTATTTGCAGGGCAGGAGAACATTTTGTTAAGACGGGGGGAGGAAAAAGCCCCACGAGTGCCCGAACCGTTTGTTGCGTTGCTTTTGCCCACAGAGCTGCCTTCTGATAGCGACTTGCCTGCACTCATCTGCACAGGATTCCAGCATGGGATAGTTTGCTCTCCACTTTGCTAACTTTGGACACCTTCTGAACTGTGTTAGCAGTCAACAGTCACTGCAGAAGTCGCTCAGATCTCATGCAATGGCAGTGGTGATTCCTGTGCAGAGAAACCACTCAGTGTAAACCAGGAGTAATTCTGCTGGAGCTGCCCTTCCATGCTCTCTTCAGCACCAGCTGCCACTAGGGGATGGTGAGAGGAAGGGTCCAAAGCAGCAACTGTGATTCTGATGAAACCCCAGTCCCAAGAGCAGGTTCAGGAATATTCCAGTCTGGGATTGTGATTTTGGGGTTGGGCTGTGTGCACCACAGTTTTCTTCCTCAGCTCCTCTCAGCCATAGCAATGGCCTCTGATTAGGCACCCAAATGGCCTCTGATTAGACAGCCAAAAGCTGCCCTCAGCCCTGCCAGGGTCTTCTGCAAGGACCAGCTGCCAGTGCTGGGGACATGTGCCAACACTCTGGCATCACAAACTCTCTCCATGCCAAAAAGCTTTTTGATCTTTAGCCAGATTACTCTGAGGACAGGCAAGAATGAGCACACAGGGGGAAAAGCCATCAACATGGGTGGCATCACATCATCCTGGGCACCCAGCCCCATATCTGCTCACAATGGCCCTTAGGTGGGAGAATCTAGTCCATGGCTCCACTGTTGGAAGGCAGATGGCCCAGCTGCTGTCTGCCATGGCATTGCCTCCCCCATCACCAGGATCTGGGGCACTGTATCTGGCCGGGTCAACAGGCTTGCCATGCCCTACCACCACCACAGATTTCCCTGCAGGTGTCCATGCCAAATGGAATAACCCCACCTGTGGTGGTGGCAGGCATCCCTCAGAGGAGAGCTAGAGCCAGGGTAAGCCAGACAATTGGGTTTGTTTTTTGATGAAGCTGCGGTGGGGAGAGCACAGGGAGTGGCAGCTACTGTGGAAGAGGGCTGAATGTGAGGACAGAGCATGAGGATGACCCCAAAGAGGCACACCTCACCTTTGCTAGGGTGGAAGGTAGCTGCTGATGACCCCAAAGAGGCACACCTCACCTTTGCTAGGGTGGAAGGTAGCTGGTGGAAGAGGGTGCTGGGGCAGGACAGCCCTTGGCAGTGAAGGGAGCAGAGGCTTCGCAGCTGCAGTCCTTTGTGCAGTTCCTCTTCCCAGCAAGAGCATAACTCCAGCTGTTTATGAACCTTGTTTGATGAGGTGGAAGGCACAAAGGTTTCAGGTGATGCTTTCTGGGAGAGCAGTGTGCAGTGCAGTCACCCTGGAGCATCACTCCCTGTGGAGACAAAGAGCTGCTCCCTCACACTCTGAGCCAGATTCTGCAGATCTTGATCTGTGAAGGCTCTTTTCCTGAGCAAGACTGTTAAGAGTCTGATAAGAACTTGCTGATAAGAAAAAGTAAACTGCATTTTATCCTTCATGTCTAGTTATGATAGCTTGACACAATGCCTGTGCTTTTGGAAGAAGCAACAAAGATCAGCTCAAAGACTTTGCTGTGTCCTACAGCCAGGCTTTCCCTCCCTGTGCTGCCCAGAGTGGCATTCATAGATTCAGAAATTCATAGAATGGGTTGGATTGGAACAGACCTTAAAGATCACCTAGTTCCAACCTCCCTGCCAGGAGCACCTTCCACCAGCCCAGGTTGCTCAAGACCTCATTCAACCTGGTCTTGAACATCCTCAAGGACAGGGCATCCATAACCTCCCTGAGCAACCTGTTCATAACCTTTCTTCCATTTGAAGCTGCTAAAGGGATTCACAGAATCACAGAAGTGTCAGGGTTGGAAGGGACCTCAAGGATCAGCCACTTCCAACCCCCTTGCCATGGCCAGGGACACCTCACACTACAGCAGGTTGCTCACAGCCACATCCAGCCTGGCTGCAAACACCTCCAGGCAGGAGGCTTCCACCACCTCCCTGGGCAACCTCTGCCAGGCTCTCACCACCCTCATGGGCAACAACTTCTTCCTAACATCCAAGCTGAATCTCCCCATTTCTGGTTTTGCTTCATTCTCCCCAGTCCTATCACTCCCTGACACCCTCAAAAGTCCCTCCCCAGCTTTCTTGGAGCACCCTTCAGATACTGGAAGGCCACAAGAAGGTCTCCTGGGAGCCTTCTCTTCTCCAGACTGAACAACCCCAACTCTCTCAGGCTGTCTCCACAGCAGAGCAGCTCCAGCCCTCTGCTCATCCTCATGGCCCTTCTCTGGACACCTTCCAGCACCTCCAGATCCTTCCTGTCCTAGGGGCTCCAGAACTGGACACAGAGCTCCAGCTGTGGTCTCAGCAGAGTGGAACAGAGGGGCAGAATCCCCTCCCTGGCCCTGCTGGCCACACTTCTCTTGCTGCAGCCCAGGCTCTGCTTGGCTCTCTGGGCTGCAAGTGCTCACTGCTGGCTCCTGTTGAGCTGCTCATCCCCCAGCACCCCCAAGGCCTTTTCATCAGGGCTGCTCTCCAGCCAGTCCCTGCCCAGCCTATATCAGTGCTTGGGATTGCCCCAACCCAGCTGCAGGACCTTGCCCTTGGTCTTGTTGAACCTCATGAGGTTGTCATGGGCCCAGCTCTGCAGCCTGTCCAGGTCCCTCTGCACGGATCCCTTCCCTCCAGCCTGTGTCAGCTGCACCACACAGCTGCTGTGGTTGTTGAACTTGCTGAGGGTGCACTCCATGCCGCTGTCCATGGCACTGACAAAGATGTTAAATGAAACTGGTCCCAGTACTGATCCCCGTGGGACTCCACTTGTCAATTTTCATACATTCATAAGCTTGTAGAACACCAGTTTGAAAGTGAACTGGGGGATCATCTAGTCCAACCTTTCAGGTTAAGAGTATAGATGAAATGAGCTGGCCCAGCACCCTGTCAAGCTGGGCTTTGAAACTGCCTAACATAGGGGAACCTGTGACAGAAGGAGAGGACACAGTCTCAAGCTGCACCAGGGGAGGTTTAGGCTGGATGTTAGGAAGAAATTCTTCTCAGAAAGAGAGATTGGCCATTGGAATGTGCTGCCCAGGGAGGTGGTGGAGTTACCATCCCTGGAGGTGTTTAGGAAGAGACTGAATGAGGCACTTGGTGCCCTGGTTTAGTTGCTTAGACAGTGTTGGGTGATAGGTTGGACTTGATGCTCTCAAAGGTCTTTTCCAACCTGGTTAGTTCTGTAAATCCAACACCTCCCTTGGGAGTTTCTTCCAATGTTTAGTAGTTTGAATGGTGAAAAAGAAAATCTTCTGGCATCCAGTCCTTCCCTGCCCAGGAGCAACTTGTTTTACCTTGTCACATAGGGAAAAGAAAAGAGCTGAAGTCTACCCATGTTGATAAAGCCCTGAGTCGTCTTTTGACTCTGTAGGGAAATATTCCTCCAGTGAAATGTGAGATTGCACATGTCTGGTGTTGCACCACGTGCTTTGTTGAAGAGATGAGGAGGAGCTGTTAGAGCTACCACCACACTTCCTGCTTCTTGCAAGGCCCCTTTTCTAATGTGCTGACTCAGAAAGGCACTTCAGTATCTGCTCAGGGGAATCAGGTGAAACAGTAGAATAGAATAGAGTAGAATGGAATGGAATGGAATGGAATGGAATGGAATGGAATGGAATGGAATGGAATGGAATGGAATGGAATGGAATGGAATGGAATGGAATGGAATTAATCAGGTTGGAAAAGACCTCAGAGATCATCAAGTCTAACCTATCACCCAACACCATCTAATCAACTAAACCATGGCACCAAGTGCCTCATCCAGAGTCTTCCTAAACACCTCCAGGGATGGGGACTCCACCACCTCCCTGGGCAGCACATTCCAATGGCCAATCTCTCTTGCTGGGAAGAATTCCTTCCTAACCTCCAGCCTAAACTTCCCCTGGCACAGCTTGAGACTGTGTCCTCTCTTGTTCTGGTGCTGGGTGCCTGGGAGAAGAGACCAACCCCCACCTGGCTACAACCTCCCTTCAGGGAGTTGTAGAGAGCAAGAAGGTCTCCCCTGAGCCTCCTCTTCTCCAGGCTAAGCAACCCCAGCTCCCTCAGCCTCTCCTCACAGGGCTCTGCTCCAGACC
The DNA here is from genome assembly GCF_014839835.1 of Dryobates pubescens. Lineage (NCBI taxonomy): Eukaryota > Metazoa > Chordata > Aves > Piciformes > Picidae > Dryobates > Dryobates pubescens. The sequence goes on along the minus strand of NC_071625.1, from coordinate 26,638,427 downwards.
CCTCCCCAGCTTTGTTGCCCTTCTCTGGACACCTTCCAACAGCTCAACATCTTTCCTAAACTGAGGAGCCCAGAACTGGACACAGGACTCAAGGTGTGGCCTAACCAATGTTGAGTACAGGGCAGAACAACTTCCCTGCTCCTGCTGGCCACACTGTTCCTGATACAGGCTGTGCTGGCTTCAGCACACAACTCATTTTTAGGTTTAGGTTCATGAGCATGAGTATTATTTCAGAAGAAACATCCAGTAATAGAAATTACTCTATTTTTTCTGTTCCCTTCAAACTCCTCTAGCAAAAGCAGCAATGTGATGAGTATCTGAGCCAATTTCTATTTTAAGAAGCACTTAAGGAGGTTTTTCAATGCCAAGATTCATGGATCCATAGAATGGTTTGGGTTGGAAGAGGCCTTAGAGATCACCAAGTTCCAAGCTCCCTACCATGGGCAGGGACACCTTCCAATAGACAAATCAGACAAACTCTGAGGTTCAAGTCATCAGCAAAAGGGCTATGGACAGAAAAATAACCAATCACTGCCAAGGTGATTGGTTCATTAGAGGAAAATCCCTTGAAATCATCATCTTACCACTCATTGCTGATCTTCATTGCCAGGAATACAACACACTTCTACCAGGTGATTTACTCAGCAAATATCTAGATACTCACAGAATCACAGAGTGGTGCTGGCTGGAAGGGACCTCCAAAGCTCACCCAGGCCAACCTCCCTGCAGTCAGCAGGGACATCCCCAACTAGATCAGGCTGCCCAGGGCCTCAGTGAGCCTCACCTTGAGCATCTCCAGGGAAGGAGCCTCAACCACCTCCCTGGGCAACCTGTTCCAGTGTTCCAGCACTTTCATAGTGAAGAACTTGTTCTTGATATCCAATCTTAATCTGCCCTTTTCCAGTTAGAAGCCATTGCTTCTGGTCCTGTCCCTGCAGGCCTTTGCAAACAGTTTCTCTCCATCCTTCCTGTAGCCCACTTCAGGTACTGGCAGGCTGCTATTAGGTCTCCCTGAAGCCTTTGTTCTCCAGGCTGAACACCCCCAGCTCCCTCAGCCTGTCCTCATAGCAGAGCTGCTCCAACCCTCTGATCATTTTTGTGTCCTCCTCTGGACCCTCTCCACCAGGTCCATGTCCTTCCTATACTGAGGGCTCCAGACCTGCACACAGCACTCCAGGTGAGGTCTCACCAGAGCCAAGTGTCAGAATCACCTCTCTGGCTCTGCTGGCAATGCTGCTTTGGATGCAGCCCAGGCTGCCATTGGCCTTCTGTGCTGCAGGCTCACACTGCCTGCTCCTGTCCAGCTTCTCATCCATCAGCACTCCCAAATCTTTTTCCAGAGGGCTGCTTTCTCTCTCCTCATCCCCCAGTCTGTATTGACAGTGAGGATTGTTCCAGCCCAGGTGCAGAACCCTGCACTTGCTCTTGTTTAACCTCATGAGGTTCACCTGGGTCACCTCTGCAGCTTGTCCAGGTCCCTCTGGATGCCATCCTGTCCCTCTGGTGTATCGACAGCACCACTCAGCTTGGTGTCATAATCACCCTGCCCTGGAGAGCTTTGGCTCTGAAGTTTTCCTCTGGAAACAATCTATTTTCTCAGCTGGACAGGGATTTAGACCATTCATCCTCTTCCCACCCAATCATAACTCTTCTCCCAAATACATGATAGCCACCTGTAAGGAGAAACTTAAACAGGTATGCTGGACTGTCCCCACAGCTCTCCATGTCCTGCAACAGGATCTCTCCTCAGGGCACTCCCAATGCAAATAGACATCTGAACGAGCCCAGGGTGGGAGGGAAGTATACTGAGAGCTCTCAGAACAAAGATAAGTTGATTATGTGTTCCAGATTTGAAACCCCCCAATGACATCACGCCCCCACTTCCCAAGATCATTTGGTGCAACATCTGTGTGTAATGCTAGTGCGGGCTTGATAGTCACTGGAGCAAACTCTCCACTCACATCTGCGGCCTCATTAAGAACCAGGCCTGTTTGCCTCCCTGCAAAACCTCCTTTTGGCTTGTGTCACTCGCTGATTTGTGACTTGTGTCTGTGCTTGCTCCATTCCCAGGTTTGGCTTGCTTTGGTTTGGGGCTTTTTTCCCTCCTCTCTCTCTCTCAGCAAGTTGAAAAGTGTTCCCCAGCCCCCAGCCTCGGAGATTCCTGCCCTCCTTGATCTCTCCTGAGCTGAGCAAAGCTAGAAAGCAATCCTTACTGACCACCATCCCAAAGTGCAGGGTTTCCACTGCTGGTCTAGAATGGCCTTGCTGGCAGTTCAGTCCCATGTGGAGCAGGGGAAAAAACAAGCCTGGGCAGGATTTTCCTGGAACTGATTATGCCAAATTCTCAGAGGCATCTGGGGATCTAATTCCCATTGATTTCCTGGGATGTCTGAAGCTCTTTGTGAATGTAAGGCTCAATCTCAAGATGAACATCTCTCCTCATGTTACTGGTCCTGGGAGAGATGTCCAGCAGGAACCATAGGTTTTGCTCCCTTATGAGCTGGAAAGCATCAAGGCATCTTGTTCTGTTTCACTCATTAGCATCAAATTAAGCACACTTTCCTCTAAAAGGCAGCTCCATTCAAAGACATCTTGTGTCCAAACACCTAAACAACTCCTCACTATTGAGGAGGGTAAATTTAGATTGGATGTTAGAAAGAAATTCTTTCCAGTGAGGGTGGTGAGATGCTGGAACAGGTTGCCCAGGGAGGTTGTGAATGCCCCTGGCCTGGAGGTGTTTAAGGCCAGGTGGGGGCAAAACCTTGAGCAACCTGATTTAGTGTGAGGTGTCCCTGCCTGTGGCAAGAGGGTGGGAACTGGATGATCTTTAAGGTCCCTTCCAACCCAAACCACTCTATGATTCTGTGGTTCTGTGATTCTATGATTCTGTGGTTCTGTGAATCTATAATTCTATGATTCTGTGATTCTATGATTCTGTGATCCTTACCTTGCCTCCTGTGCTGACATTGTGCCTCAGGGATTCTAGCAACCCCAAGGAGAGGTTTATGGCAAGGGGGCATTTAGCCAGGTGACAGCAAGCCTGGAAGGCATCACCAAGGTCTTCAGGAAAGAGCTTGCTTTGGGTATTCAGCTAAAGGAATGTGGTGTAGTGATGCACACTGAGGGCAGTGCACAGTATCTGATTTACTGCAGCAAGACGAGATCTTCCCTCAGGGGCTCCAGGCTAAGAGTGGTGATGAGCTTGGCTTCCATCTGACATGGTAAAAAAGAGGATCAAGAGAAGAGGAGCCACTACCCTCCTTGGTATGGCAAGCAACCTCAGCCTCCAGCAGCAGTGGGGTGAGAGGGGCATGATGGGGGGAAACAGCAGGGGTCACTGGGGACCTGTTATTGGGGACCTGTCATCGTGGAGGTGCCACCTTGGTGGAGACCCCAGCCTAAAGAGTGCAATCAAAGCAGGCAAGAAGGGCTGGCTTAGAAACAAAAGCTGAAAACTGCAGGGTTTAACTACTGGTCTCTGCAGAAAGGGGGAAGAAGATGGCTGTGGTTCCAATCTGATGGTCTCATAACAGCCTGCTGCGTTCTCAGATAACAGAGTGGGCTCCAGCTAGCAGTAGCCACCCAGCACCTGCTGGCCCTGCACCCTGCGTTGGGAGGCTTGGCCAAAGATAACAGGCAGGTGAAGGGGGTGAGATGATGAAAGACAATAGACCATTACCAGGGGACTTAATGGTGTTGTAAGGGAGATAAATGTCTTTGAAGTGGCACCCTTGAAAGGTGTGACCTTTGGGCTGACCTTTCCTTGCAGCTTATGGTATGCAGATTGTTTAATGGTGGCCAGTGCAAACAAAGCAAGCATCCCAGGCCCTGTGCTAGGAGAGCACTTGGGCATCACAGCCATCCAGATAGCCTGCTCTTTATTTGAGGGAAACAACGGTAAAACTCTGCCCCAGTCGATGCTCTGGTGAGACCCCACCTGGAGCACCGTGGCCAGGTCTGGAGCCCCTAGGACAGGAAGGGTCTGGAGGTGCTTGAAGGTGTCCACAGAAGGGCCACGAGGATGAGCAGAGGGCTGGAGCTGCTCTGCTATGGAGACAGACTGAGAGAGTTGAGGCTGTTCAGTCTGGAGAAGAGAAGGCTCCCAGAAGACTTTCTTGTGGCCTTGAAGTATCTGAAGGAGGCTCCAAGAAAGCTGGGGAGGGACTTTTGAGGGTGTCAGGGAGTGATAGGACTGGGGGGGGATGGATCCAAGCTAGAAATGGGTAGATTGAGATTGGATGTTAGGAAGAAGTTGTTGCCCAGGAGGGTGGTGAGAGGCTGGCACAGGTTGCCCAGGGAGGTGGTGGAAGCCTCCTGCCTGGAGGTGTTTGCAGCCAGGCTGGATGTGGCTGTGAGCAACCTGCTGCAGTGTGAGGTGTCCCTGCCCATGGCAGGGGGGTTGGAAGTGGCTGATCCTTGAGGTCCCTTCCAACCCTGACAGTTCTGTGATTCTATGTCTCTCAAGACACATCTCTCACACTCCAAATTACATTTCTTTCAGTATCACTAAGGTTGGATGAAACCTCAAAGATCATCAAGTCCAACCTGTCACCACAGACCTCATGACTAGAGTAGGGAGGACACTACTGCCCACTGCAGGCTTGAACTCACAACATTCCCATTAAGGGTCTTATGTGCTACCAAAAGCAAGTTTAGTATTTACACCTGAAGTGCATTGATAAAATCAAATCCTGAAGACTGAGAACCAAACCCAAATCATCCCTCCAGTGAGCACAGGCTTTCTCTTTCATAGAATCACAGAAGGGCTTAGGTTGGAAGGGACCTCAGAGATTGTCTACTGCACCCTCCCTGTCATGGGAGACAGGGACACCTCTCTGCCAGAAAAGTAGTGGCAATGGTATGTCACTCCAATGGGGCTGTCTGGAGGAGAGATGCACTGCTTCCAGCTCTGGTGTCCCCAGCAGAAGGAGGACACAGAGCTGTTGGAGTGAGTGCAGAGGAGGCCACAAAAGTGATCCAAGGGCTGGAGCAGCTCTGCTATGAGGATAGGTTGAGGGAGCTGGGGGTGTTCAGCATGGAGAAGAGAAGACTCAGGGGGGACCTTAGAGCTGCCTTCCAGTACCTGAAGGGATCCTCCAGGAAGGCTGCAGAGAGACTTTTCCTGAGGGTGTCTAGAGACAGGACAAGGGGGAATGGTTTGAAGCTGAGGGAAAGGAGGGTTAGCCTGGAGCTGAGGGAGAAGTTCTTCAGTGTGAGGGTGGTGAGGCTCTGGAATAGGCTGCCCAGGGAGGCTGTGGCTGCCTCCTCCCTGGGAGTGTTTAAGGCCAGGCTGGATGAGGCTTTGAGCAGCCAAGTCTAGCTGAGAGGTGTCCCTGCCCATGGCTGGGAGGTTGAAGGAGATGATCTCTGAGGTCCCTTCCAACCTGAGCCATTCTATGACTCACCAGCAAGTGACAGGACCAAGATGGACCTGAAAGGATCATCAATGGAAGGAAATGCTGGAATCACAGTGTGCAAGGCTGTGGTAGAGGCTAGGAGAAGACAAGCAGAGCTTACCTGCTTCTCTTTTCCTATCTGGCACTATACCCTCATGTACTAGCCCTTCTTACTACTATCACAGCACTGATTTATGCTCTTCTAGTCACCTTTCTTTCTAGTCTCCTTTCTGTTCCCTGTTTGCATGGTGCTTGGTATTGACAGTGCTCCAGCCCAGGACTGGAGCCAAACACATAACAAATGAGGGGCAGAAGAAAGCTGCAAACATCTCTTGAAAGGTTGCATGGCTCACAGGCTTTGCTCCTTTATACCACTTGGAGAAAAAGCAGAAACAGCAAGGTAGGAGTCCAGGATGAGTGGCCTCCTGAGCTGGGTAATAGGGTCGGGGAGCAGTGTAATGCCCCAGAAATCCATGAGGAATTAGTCCGGGACCTGCTGAGCCACTTGGACACCCATAAGTCCGTGGGACCGGATGGGATCCATCCTAGGGTGCTGAGAGAGCTGGCAGATGAGCTGGCCAAGCCGCTCTCCATCATTTTCCTCCAGTCCTGGCTCACTGGAGAGGTCCCAGGTGACTGGAAACTGGCCAATGTGGTCCCCATCCACAAGAAGGGACGGATGGAGGAACCTGGAAACTACAGACCAGTCAGCCTGACCTCAGTGCCAGGGAAAGTGATGGAGCAGATTATCCTGGCGGCAATAACTGCGCACCTGAAGGATGGCCAAGGGCTCAGGTCCAGCCAGCATGGATTTAGGAAGGGCAGGTCCTGCCTCTCCAACCTGATCTCCTTCTATGATCAGGTGACCCATCTGGTGGATGTGGGGAGGCCTGTGGATGTAGTCTATCTGGACTTCAGCAAGGCCTTTGACACCGTCCCCCACAGTAAACTGCTGGCTAAGCTGTCAGCTCGTGGTTTGGACCACAACACTCTGTGCTGGGTTAGGAACTGGCTGGAGGGCAGAGCCCAGAGAGTGGTGGTGAATGGTGCCACATCCAGCTGGCGGCCAGTCACCAGTGGCGTCCCCCAGGGATCAGTGCTGGGCCCCATCCTCTTTAACATCTTCATTGATGATCTGGATGAGGGGGTTGAGTCAGTCATCAGCAAGTTTGCAGATGACACCAAGTTGGGAACAGATGTTAGTCAGTTAGAGGGCAGAAAGGCTCTGCAGAGGGACCTTGACCGACTGGACAGATGGGCAGAGTCCAATGGGATGGCATTTAATAAGTCTAAGTGCCGGGTGCTGCACTTTGGCCACGGCAACCCCATGCAGAGCTACAGGCTGGGGTCAGAGTGGCTGAGAGCTGCCAAACGGAGAGGGACCTGGGGGTGCTGATTGACACCCGCCTAAACATGAGCCAGCAGTGTGCCCAGGTGGCCAAGAAGGCCAATGGCATCCTGGCCTGTATTAGGAATAGTGTGGCCAGCAGGAGCAGGGAGGTCATTGTGCCCCTGTACTCTGCATTGGTTAGGCCACACCTTGAGTCCTGTGTCCAGTTCTGGGCCCCTCAGTTTAGGAAGGACATCGAGACACTTGAACGTGTCCAGAGAAGGGCAACAAGGCTGGTGAGAGGCCTTGAGCACAAGCCCTATGAGGAGAGGCTGAGGGAGCTGGGATTGTTTAGTCTGGAGAAGAGAAGGATCAGAGGCGACCTCATTGCCCTCTACAACTACCTGAAGGGTGGTTGTAGCCAGGTGGGGGTTGGTCTCTTCTCCCAGGCAACCAGCACCAGAACAAGGGGACACAGTCTCAAGTTGTGTCAGGGGAGGTTTAGACTCGAGGTGAGGAAAAAGTTCTTCACTGAGCGAGTCATTCGTCATTGGAATGGGCTGCCCAGGGAGGTGGTGGAGTCGCCGTCCCTGGAGGTGTTCAAGGGGAGATTGGACGTGGCACTTGGTGCTATGATCTAGTTGTGAGGTCTGTTGGAACAGGTTGGACTTGATGATCCTTGGGGTCTCTTCCAACCTTAGTTACTGTGATACTGTGATACTGTGATAGAAAACTGGAGTTGTTCTGAGTCCAGACACAAGGAGCTATCTCAGGTCTGCAGAAGTGAAAACAGGCAGTGCTGAGCGAGGAAAGGAGAAAAACATACTGCCAAGCAAGGCCTCTCACCCCTTTTAGCACCATGTGAAACAAGAGCAAGGTCTGAAAAGGCAACCTCAAGCCCTCTGCCTAGGCAGATGGAGCATTTCACATGCAAGCAATTGCTGGGTCTTAGAGACACAGGGCTGCCCTGTGCTGCCTCATCACAGCTTGGCAGGCCAATGATGGGGAGAGTGAGAGGGCAGGGGATGGAAGGGGAACACATGGTGGGCTGGATGTGTGATGAAGCATAGCCAGCAGGTCAAGAGAGGGCTTTCTGCCACTTTGCTGAGACCTCACCTGCAGTGCTGCGTCCAGTTCTGCAACCCCCAACACAAGAGGGACATGGACCTGTAAGAGCAGGTCCAGAGGAGGGCCTGTGGAGCCTATGCTATGGAGATGGGGTGAATGAATTGGGGCTGCTTAGCCTGGAGAAGAGAAGGCTCTGGGGAGACGTTAGAGATGCACTTCAATATGTAAAGGGAAGGCTGGGAAGGGACTGTTCAGAAGGGCCTGTGGGGATAGGACAAAGGGCAATGGATTGAAACTGGACCTGGGCAGATTTAGGTTGAACACCAGGAGGAAGTTCTGCACAGTGAGAGTGGTGAAATACTGTAACAGGCTGCCCAGGGATGTGGTTGAGGTCCTGTCCCTGGAGACATTCAAGCTCAGACTGGATGTGGCCCTGTGCAGCCTGCTGTAGCTGGAGGTGTCCCTGCTGAGTGCAGGGGGGTTGGACAGGATGCCCTTTGTGAGCCTGTGAATAGTGCACCTGTGACAGCCACAGAGCAAACACCAACAGGACTTCTTGTAAGCATCAGAAGGGTGGTGGAAGAGAGTGGGGCTCCCAGCCCTGGGCAGCAGAGTCTGGTCTGCTGTGTGCCTCTTGCCCTAGTTATTATCACTCCCTGCTCCTCTGACCTCACTCTTGGAGCTCCACGGTGCAGCATGAGCTCCTGCACCTATTTGCAGCCACATGAATGCAAAACTCGAGAACCCTCCCTGTGAGTAAGTGCTGCCTGAGCCAGGGAGCCTCCTGAAATAATACTCTGCATTGCTGTCCCACCTTCACTGCTGTCCTGAGGACATGTCGCAGCCCGCTCCATCCAGCTGCCAGGGGGTCACGCAGGGCCTCGGGGCCAGGCAGCCCCACAGGAGAGCCTGGGGCAGTCCCTGTGCCTTTTCTGGCTTTTATTCAGCACTGACTTGATGGTGAACCATCAGCCTGCAGAAGAGCCTCAGCATCAGGGCAATCTTGTCTACCCTCTTCAGAAAAGCTTCTGTGTTTACAGTTGCTCAAAGGCAGTGGAAGGTGATGGGTAGAACCCCACCCACCCAGATCCAACCTCAAAACCTTTAGAAGGGAGTAGGAAAGCAGCTGCTGAGCTACAAATGGACTTGGGTGTCAGATTGGACTCTGATCTAAGCAAAGGAAATCTATTGTAATGCTAAGAAATACATGAAGGTGCTGCATGGATTTGTATGTCCTAAGGACTTGACCCATGGACATGGATGGGGCTCTTCTAAGCTGGATTTTGTTCTCTCAGGCCTTGCCTTTTAGAATCATAGAATCACAGAATTGTCAGGGTTGGAAGGGACCTCAAGGATCAGCCAGTTCCAACCCCCCTGCCATGGCCAGGGACACCTCACACTACAGCAGCTTGCCCAGAGCCACATCCAGCCTGGCTGCAAACACCTCCAGGCAGGAGGCTTCCACCACCTCCCTGGGCAACCTGTGCCAGGCTCTCACCACCCTCATGGGGAACAACTTCTTCCTCACATCCAAGCTCAATCTCCCCATTTCTAGCTTTGTTCCATTCCCCCCAGTCCTATCACTCCCTGACACCCTCAAAAGTCCCTCCCCAGCTTTCTTGGAGTCCCCTTCAGATCCTGGAAGGCCACAAGAAGGTCTCCTCAGAGCCTTCTCCAGACTGAACAGCCCCAACTCCCTCAGTCTGTCTCCAGAGCAGAGCAGCTCCAGCCCTCTGCTCATCCTCATGGCCCTTCTCTGGACACCTTCCAGCACCTCCAGATCCTTCCTGTCCTAGGGGCTCCAGAACTGGACACAGAGCTCCAGCTGTGGTCTCAGCAGAGTGGAGCAGAGGGGCAGAATCCCCTCCCTGGCCCTGCTGGCCACACTTCTCTTGCTGCAGCCCAGGCTCTGCTTGGCTCTCTGGGCTGCAAGTGCTCACTGCTGGCTCCTGTTGAGCTTCTCCTCCACCAGCACCCCCAAGGCCTTTTCTTCCTCTTTTAAATGTCCCTGAGTTGCAAACAGTCAGAGGTTAGGGGAGTGCTTGGAAGATGGCAGCACATCTGCTTCCCCATCTTTACACTGTTCCTTAAGCTGCTGCTTTGGAATGCTATTAGGTGTGAGTCTTTGCCTTGGTGAGCTTGGGTATTTACCATGCCCTCTGAGTCTGAAAAGGTTTTGGGTGGATTTTCCTTTGGTTTAACTTCAGCATGCAGCAGCCAGTGGCATTTGCTCAGAGCAGAGCTTGTTGGTGCTTTTAACTTTCCCTGTTGCCACAAGGCTTGCTCTATTTGTGCCAGAGCTGCAGTGAGTGGAGTGAGGATGGGGGTGGGGGGCAGCAGACAAGCATCCTTCAAGGAGAGCACCTGGGATGAGGGATTTGCTCCTCCAAAACCCAAACAGAGCTCAGCACTGGCATGTTTTTGACTCTGGGCCACAAGTATTTGCTCCTCACAGCACTTTCTTAAATTGGCTAGATGGTATTTATCCCCTCCTTGGGAGAGATGGCTGAGACTCCAAGCAGTTTGATTTATGCCAGTTGTTCAATTTGTGACAACTGCTGTCAACAGTTGTTCATTTTAATTACTGTTCTTGGGCCCAGATGGCTCAAAGATGAGCTCAATGCTACATAAATACAATAAATACAGATAATATTAGCAACTTAGCTTCCCCTGTAGGGGAGGAGCGTGGAGCAACTGACTGCTCTTGCTTCCCAACACATCTCCCCTGACTGTCTTCAGCACAGCACTGGGGGAAGCTGTAGAAAGTGTGTGTGTGGGTTCATTTCCCTTCCTTCCTCATGCTGGTGCACTGCTCATCACCCCTGCTGCCACACTAAAAGCACACCTTGACTTCTCCCTAGCATAGCTGCCTGTCACTTTCCCAGAGAGCAAGCTCTCTGGCCTCTGTGGCAGAGGTGCTGGTCACAGATTCAGATTCACACATTGCATTGGGTTGGAAGGGAGCCTCAAAGGGCATCTTGGCCAACCCCCCTGCACTCAGCAGGGACACCTCCAACTACAGCAGGCTGCACAGAGACACATCCAGGGATGGAGACATTCACATCCCTGGGCAGCCTGTTCCAGTATTTCACCACTCTCACTGTGCAGAACTTCCTCCTGATGGCCAACCTGAATCTGCCCTGCTCCAGTTTCAAACCATTGCCCCTTGTCCTGCCATCACAGCCCCTTCTGAACAGTCCTTCCCCAGCCTTCTTGTAGATCCCCTTCAGATGTTGAAATGCAGCTCTAAGGTCTCCCCAGAGCCTTCTCTTCTCCAGGCTGAACAGCCCCAATTCTCTCAGCCTGTCTCCACAGCAGAGGTGTTGCAGCCCTCTGAGCATCTTTGTGGCCTCTTCTGGACCTGCTCCCCCAGGTCCATGTCTCTCTTGTGTTGAGGGTTGCAGAGCTGGACACAGCACTGCAGGTGAGGTCTCAGCAGAGCAGATCAAAGTGGCAGAATCACCTCTCTCTACCTGCTGGCCATGCAGCTCATGACAAATGGGAGAACAGGGCAGGGACACCCATCTCTGTCCTCCCCAATATTCCTTGAGCTCATTGTTCCAAAAGGGCAGCTACACTCTTAGCAGAACCACTTTTCCAAGGCTCTTGTTCCCTGACTGCGTATACCACTTGATACAGAGGCTGTTTCACAACTGCTTCAGTGCTTCCAGGGTAGGGGATGTTATTGCCTAAAATCTTCATTAAAATGTACCTAAAGTCACAGCTGGGATTCCAGTGCCTGTCCATCATTAATGAGCATTATGGGTGTTTTCATGACTTTATTGTAGTTATCAGCTCAAAGTAGAAATCCTATTATGAGCATTAAGCCATGCAGGCAACGTCAAAGCCTCAGTAAATTGTGAACAACCATGAACAACTCTGTCCAGTTCTGGGCTCCTCAATTTAAAAAGGACATTGAGATGCTTGAATGTGTCCAGAGAAGGGCAACGAGGCTGGGGAGGGGTCTGGAGCACAGCCCTGTGAGGAGAGGCTGAGGTTGCTGGGGTTGCTTAGCCTGGAGAAGAGGAGGCTCAGGGGAGACCTTCTTGCTCTCTACAACTACCTGAAGGGAGGTTGTAGCCAGGTGGGGGTTGGGCTCTCCTCCCAGGCAACCAGCACCAGAACAAGAGGACACAGTCTCAAGCTGCACCAGGGGAAGCTGAGGCTGGAGGGGAGGAGAAAGTTCTTCCCAGCAAGAGTAATTTGCCATTGGAATGCGCTGCCCAGGTAGGTGGTGGAGTCCCCATCCCTGCAGGTGTTCAAGAGGGGCTTGGATGTGGCACCTGGGGCCATGGTTTAGTTAGTCATGAGGTGTTGGGTGATAGTTTGAACTTGCTGATCTCTGAGGTCTTTCCCAATCTTATTGATTCTATGATTGCTTGCCTTTTGAAACCTGTTGTGTTAGACAGAGGCTCTTGTTTGTGCCTTGGTGCTTTCTGAAGCTGTTGACTCACACTAATGACTTTTCCAGTGTGACTGCAGAAGCCACTTCAGACAGCTCCTGCCCCCAGCTCTTTCCTCCTTTCTCCCCTAGCATTAGGAGGCAGATGCCATCCTCAGACTGCCAGGAAGGGCTTCTCCCATGCTTGGCTACTAGCAGGGTCAGGCTCAAGCCCAGGTAGCTATGGCCATCCTCCTAGGCAGCCTTTGGTGCATATGGAAGCTGCCACGTGGCTCATGTATCGCAGGACAAATGAAAGCATGAAGCCTGTGAGCATCTGGAGAAATCCGGTTGCACTGGGAGCCTGAGCCGGGACTGACCCTGGGCACTTTTTGGCAGGCTTGGTGACACTGCCTGTCATAGGTGGCTGGTGTTGGTCTGTGAGAGGGCATGCTGGTCCTTACAGAATCACAGAATCACAGAAGATATCAGATTGGAAGAGATCATCCAGTCCAACCTTTGACCCAGCACTGAAAGGGCAACACCAAACCATGTCCCTAAGCACCAGGCCCACAGGCTGCTTGAACACCCTCAGGGATTGTGACTCCAGCACTGCCCTGGGCAGAACATTTGAATGGTTGAGGACCCTCTCAGTGAAGAAATATTTCCTAGCACCCAGCCTGAACCTCCCCTGGTGCAGCTTGGAACCATTTCCATTGGTCCTGCCACTTGCCACCAAGGAGCAGAGGCTGCCCCCTCCTCGCTCCAACCGCCCTTCAGGGAGCTGTAGAGGGCAACGAGGTCTCCCCTCAGCCTCCTCTTCTCCAGATGGATGATAACCACCCTGCATTCCTTCCCTGAGCCCTCCAGCCTCACAGACCATTGGCAGGCATGTTCAGTGGATATAAAGCTGGAATGTGACACCCTGGGGTGCGGGGCCAGCTGGAGGTGGGAGGACAGAGGCGGGAGCACGTTAAGACGCTTGTAATCACGCCGGACACATACGGTTATATTTAAGTGCTGGGTGTCTGCTGGCTGAGGAGGCTGAGGCAAGACTGGACTTGATTAGACATAATGACAAAAATGGAGCAACTGTTGCTGAGAAAAGGCTCTGCAGCAGCGCATCAGCTCTTTGTTATTGAGATATTACTGTCTGAGGCTTCCCTGCTTTCAACTCCCCATCGTTATCTTTACAGACTTCCACTGCACTTTTTTAAACGGGTTCCCAAGTTCAGCTTTTTCTTCTCTCTTTCTTTCTTTCTTTCTTTTTTTTTTTTTCCCCTTGCCCTTGGCCATAAATTGAAGATGCTTAAATATTTTCATCTGCTGTAAAACTCCCCACGCTGTGGAACTTGTGACCGCACGGGAAAGAAGTACAGCTGGAAAACAGGACACGCGTTGGAAAAGCTGGACATTGATTCATGTACTTATCCAAATATAACCTTTTTCACCCCCAAAAAATGCCCAAAATTGGCACTTTTGTTTTCCAGAATCTGAGTTCATGTATTTTCATATATATATATATATATATATATATATATATATATATATATATATATACACACACATACAGAGAGAGAGAGAGAGAGTTATACAATGAATGCTGGCTGTAGCCCTCCAGATCTAAACCTAATGGTTGAAAAACCTAACAAATGTGAACCACCATTCAAGCACAGTTTTAATGTACTTATTTGCCATTCAATACACTTATTTGCCATAAATATACTCATTTGCCATTCAATGTATTCAGTTGCCATTAAATGTGCTTATTTGCCATTAAATATACTCATTTGCCATTCAATGTGTTTATTTGCCATTAAATGTGCTTATTGGCCATTAAAAGGTACAATGAGTTTAATATTGTTATTTTTTTAGGCTTCCTTTAATTATCATTATTTTTTCAATTCAGGATTCCACTCCTCTGCTTGTGCTAAATCAGTTTTGATGTGATTAGATACTCACACATCACCCTCATTACATAGGTTACACACGTCCTACACATTCTATTATCTCTAAGATGTTGGAGTTATTTTTATTGGATGAAAGGCAGGAGAAAAAGAAGAAAGAATAAAAATAAACAGAAGGGGGAAAAAGTAAGGAAAAAGGAAAAAAGAAAAACAGAAGGAGGAAAAACAAAAAAGAAAAAGAAGAAAAAGAAAGAAGAAAAAAAGGAAAGGAAAAAAAGAAGGAAAAAGAAAAAAAAATTAGAGAAAAAAGCAAGAAAAATAAAAGAAGGGAAAAAATGAGGAAAAAAGAAGGAAATAAAAAGGGAAAAAAAGAAGAAAACAAAAGAGAAGAAAAAAGAAGAAACAGGAAGATGATAAAAAGAAAGGAAAAAAGAAGGAAAAAATAAAGAAAGAAGAAAAAAGGAAGAAATAAAAGAAATTAAAAAAAAAAGAAAAGAAGAAAAAATTTTAAAAAATAAAAAGAAGAAAAAAGAAAAAAGAAGGAAAAAATAAAAAAGAAGAAGAAAATAAGAAAAATAAATAAAAAAGAAGGGAGGAAAAAAAGGAAAATAAAAAAAGGGAGAAAAAGAAGAAAAATAGGAAAAAAGAAAAAAGGGAAAAATGATATAAAAGGAAAAAATAAGAAAAAAGGAAAAAAGGAAAAAAGAAAAAAGAAGGGGAAATAATTTTAAAAGGAAAAAAACACAAAGAAAAATAAGAAAAAACAGAAGAAAAAAGGAAAAAAGATAAAAGAAGAACAAAAAAAGGAAGAAATAAAGGAAAAAAGAAAAAAAAAAAAAGAAGTGGATTTTATACAGGACTAAGTAATCCAAGTTACAGAAATCCACCTAATGTATCATTTAGTTCTTTGATCAAATGAATGGAGCTTTTACTTCATTTAGAGTGACCCTGAGAGTCTTGCCTTAACTGCTGCTTGTAGCAGCTTTTAATCTTACTGCATTAGCTAAAAACCTGCCGAGGACTCCACAGCTTCCTTAGATTTATGGAGGCAGAGGTAGGACAGGCAAGAAAGAACACGCCTGGTCCTAATGGCTGGGGGACTGCACTGAGGGATTTTACATGAAACAGTAGCTGGATATAAACCAGTGATAGAAACATAGAATTACAGAATCATTTAGCTTTGAAGATGCCTCTGGAGGTCATCTCGTCCACCCCCCTGCTCAAAGCAGGGCAGACTTCAAAGTGAAATCCAAACTCAAGTTAGATCAGGTAGCGCAGGGTCACAACCAGCAGAGGTATGAGAATCTCTGTGGATGGAGATCATAGAATCATAGAATCACAGAATATGGCTGAGGAAACCAAACTCACTCTGACTTCATCTCCTATAATTAAAGCCCTGCTGCTGTGAGAGTCCCCTGGGCTGAGCAGCTGGCTGTGTTGCTCCAGTTCCACTGCTGGAGCATGGCAGGAGGCTGCTGCTTGGTCTTTACCCCCACAGTGGGACTTACCCTGAAAAGGTTGTGATGGAGGGCTGTAAGGAGATCACAGAATCACAGAAGTGTCAGGGTTGGAAGGGACCTCAAGGCTCAGCCAGTTCCAACCCCCCTGCCATGGCCAGGGACACCTCACACTACAGCAGGTTGCTCACAGCCACATCCAGCCTGGCTGCAAACACCTCCAGGCAGGAGGCTTCCACCACCTCCCTGGGCAACCTGTGCCAGGCTCTCACCACCCTCATGGGGAAGAATTTCTTCCTAACATCCAGTCTCAATCTACCCACTTGTAGATTTGTTCCAGTCCCCCTAGTCCTATCATTACCTTGGTTGTGCTCTTGAGTGCAAACAGCAGGGCAGCCCCTGCTCAGCTGAGTACCCTGCAAAAGTCTTGCTTTTCACTCCCTCTCCCACTGCTCCCTGCCTGTGCAAAGCTGCAGTTTCCACAGGGACCTACAGGCCAGAGAGGGATGAGGGTACTTGCCTGGTATGTGGGAATGTGGTTTAAAATCCCCTCAGGCAGAGGAAGCCTCAAAACCCTTCCTCGAATGGTGGTCCATCTGCTGCGGCCAGAAGCGCTGCCGATCTCAGGCTTTCTTGTCTTATTGATTCAAGTCCTGCGTCTGGTGCTGAAAGCAGACGGATGCCACTTCAGCCCCTCCAGCAGCTGTGCCCCCTCAGGGGAGAGCCCCAGCCCTGTCCCTGCGTGTGGGCCCTGGCAGGCCACTGCTGCTCCTCCCCGTAGGCTCCTGGCGCTGCTCCGTGGGCAAGGCAAGAGGCACCCACTCAGAGGGTGCTGCTCCCCTCTGTGTCTAAGCCGCAAAGGTAGCCCTGCTGGTTTTAATCACTGAGGAATGGGGCTGAGCACAGCAGTGGGGATGCAACCAGCACCAGAGCAAGAGGACAGACTGAAGCTTTGCAGGGGGAAGTTTAGGCTTGACCTTAGAAAGAAGTTCTTCCCAGCAAGAGAGATTGGCCGTTGGAATGTGCTGCCCAGGGAGGTGGTGGAGTCACCATCCCTGGAGGTGTTTAGGAAGAGCCTGGATGAGGCACTTGGTGCCATGGTTTAGTTGATTAAATGGGGCTGGGTGGACTTGATGTTGGACTTGATGATCTGAACCTGGTTGGTTCTGTGATTCTGTGGGAAGGGCTTTAGCTGCTGTGTTTGGGGATGGACTCCCCTGCTCGTGGTGCCCAGTGCTCAGCAGATCCTGCCCTGGCCTTGGAGGAGTTCTGGGGGGGGCCGCAGGGGTGTGGGGGCAGTGGGCTCAGACACTTAGGGTGTCAGGGAGGGATAGGACTGGGGGGAATGGAACAAAACTAGAAGTGGGTAGCTTGAGATTGGGTGTTAGGAAGTAGTTGTTCCCCATGAGGGTGGTGAGAGCCTGGCACAGGTTGCCCAGGGAGGTGGTGGAAGCCTCCTACCTGGAGGTGTTTGCAGCCAGGCTGGATGTGGCTGTGAGCAACCTGCTGTAGTGTGAGGTGTCCCTGCCCATGGCAGGGGGGTTGGAACTTGATGAACCATGAGGTCCCTTCCAACCCTGACAATTCTATCATTCTATGATCTCCTTACAACCCTCCATCACAACCTTTTCAGGGCAAGTCCCACTGTGGGGGTCAAGACCAAGAAGCAGCCTCCTGCCCTGCTCCAGCAGCAGAGCTCAGCCCAGGGGACTCTCACAGCATCAGGGCTTTAATTACAGGAGACAAAGACAGAGTGAGTTTGGTTCTCTCAGCCATATTCTCAAAAAGAACCCCAATGTACTCCCACTGACTTCAAGGGGACTCCTCACGTTTGCATGGATCCTGCTGGAAGATCTGCTCCCATCATTGGTGTACAGAGTGTGCCCCTTAGCATCTGTAAGGCCCAAAGTGCCCCTTCACTCTTGCTGTTGAGGCTAAAACAGCCTTAGGGCTGCTGAACAGCCTCATAAGATGACCAAGGAGGCTCCATCCCTCTTGTTGCAGCTGTGAACAGGAGGTGCTGAACCTTGCAGCAGGCACAGGCAAAAGATCTTTCTCCTTTGAAATGTTATTAGACTGTAAACCACTGTTTAACCACAAGCTCTTAAGTAAAGGCTAGCACACTATATCACCCTGAGTTTTATAGGTCACTTTGCTTAATTTACTACTTGGTGGGGAAGGGAAGGGAAGGGAAGGGAAGGGAAGGGAAGGGAAGGGAAGGGAAGGGAAGGGAAGGGAAGGGAAGGGAAGGGAAGGGAAGGGAAGGGAAGGGAAGGGAAGGGAAGGGAAGGGAAGGGAAGGGAAGGGAAGGGAAGGGAAGGGAAGGGAAGGGAAGGGAAGGGAAGGGAAGGGAAGGGAAGGGAAGGGAAGGGAAGGGAAGGGAAGGGAAGGGAAGGGAAGGGAAGGGAAGGGAAGGGAAGGATAAAATGTCAGGGAAATAACTTCCAAATGCCCCTATGTAAAGATGTGTCTGCTGCAACAGTACTCTTAGATTGCCCATTAATGCCTCTCATTTGTCACTCAGGATCATGTTTCTGGTGCAACATTCTTTAGAAAGCAGTGGGAAAGAACTGGAGAAAACAGCTTCAGTAAGAGACTTGCAGAGTGGGCAGAAAGCAAAAGAATTACAATGCACAAGCTTGAGCAGCACAGAATCCTCTGCCTTCCCCAGGTGTCTAATGCTGGCAGCAGTGTTTGCTGGACTGAGCTTCCCTCCACAGACCCCACAGCAGCCAAGACTGGAGACCCAATGCAAGCCTTTTCTCCACTACATTTCCCCCACATTGCAGACAATCATAGAATCATTGAATCATAGAACCATACAATCATAGAATGACTGAATCATAGAATCATTGAATCATGGAATGATTGAATCATAGAATCATTGAATCATAGAACCATATATAGAATGGTCTGGGTTGGAAGGAACCTCCAAAAGTCATCCAGTCCAACCCCCTCTGCAGTCAACAGGAACATCCTCAGCTAGAGCAGGTTGCTCAGAGCCCTGCCCAGCCTCACCTCGAATATGGGGCTTCAACAACCTCCATGGGAAACCTCTTCCAGTGTTCCACCACCCTCATGGTAAAGAACTTGTTCCAAGTATTCGTTGACCACAATGAGTAGTGGAACCATAACTGTCTTCACAATGATTCATGCTTGCCCAGCTGGTGCAGATTTCCCCACCCAAGATCAGTAAACACAAATGAACATGCAGTATGCTTCACACAAGGAGGGTCCTACAGGGGGCATGTCATGTAGGCTTTTTCTTCTTTGCCCTGCTCTGCTGAGACCCCACCTCCAATCCTGCCTCCAGTTCTGGTGTCCCCAGCACAAGAAGGGCACAGAGCTGCTGGAGTGAGTGCAGAGGAGGCCACAAAGATGATTCAAGGACTGGAGCAGCTCTGCTGTGAGGATAGGCTGAGGGGGCTTGGGGTGTTTGGAGGGGAGAAGGAAGACTCCAGGGACACCTTAGAGCTGCCTTCCAATAGCTGAAGGGATCCTCCAGGAAGGCTGCAGAGAGACTTTTCCTGAGGGTGTCTAGGGACAGGACAAGGGGGAATGGTTTGAAGCTGAGAGAGAGCAGGGTAAGACTGGAGCTGAGGAAGAAGTTCTTCAGTGTGAGGGTGGTGAGACTCTGGAATAGGCTGTCCAGGGAGGCTGTGGCTGCCTTCTCCCTTGGGATGTTCAAGGCCAGAATGGAGGAGTCCTTGAGCAGCTGAGTCTAGTTGAGAGGTGTCCCTAGGCATGGTGGGAAGGTTGGAGTAGATGATCTCTGAGGTGCCTTCCAACCTGAGCCATTCCAGGATTCTATGATTTTATCCACCATATTATATATTATAATAAACAATTATAATTGTAGCTATCATTTAGATGTAAATATGCATTTGTAGGAGTATTTGCCTGCCTGCATGCAAAGCATAACTTCTTAATAGCTAATATTGTTAGGGATGTAATGTTGTACATATTTATGTGGAGGGGACAGGTACCAAGCCAGGAGTCTCCAAACCTGGACCATATTCTTCTCATCACACCACAGCCCAACAGAGCTGCTCAGGCTGTGATCCTGCTGTTCGGAGCTGATCTACAGAGTTGACTCAGAAGGGAAAGCAGAGTCTTTCCAGAAAGATATACTCTCATGGGGCACAGAGCAGTGCCCTTCAGTTCTGAGGGATTGTAGACTAAAGGCCAGATATTTAACAGAATACAGAATTAACCAGGTTGGAAAAGACCTTGGAGATCATCGAGTCCAACCTATCACCCAACATCATCTAATCAACTAAACCATGGCACCAAGTGCCACATCCAGGCTCTTCCTAAACAGCTCCAGGGATGGTGACTCCACCACCTTCCTGTGCAGCACATTCCAATGGCTAATCTCTCTTTCTGGGAAGAATTTCTTCCTGAGATTAAGCCTAAATTTCCCTCTGCACAGCTTGAGACTGTGTCCTCTTGTTCTGGTGCTGGGTGCCTGGGAGAAGAGACCAACCCCCATCTGGCTACAACCTCCCTTCTGGGAGTTTGAGACAGCAAGAAGGTCTCCCCTGAGCCTCCTCTTCTCCAGGCTAAGCAACCCCAGCTCCCTCAGCCTCTCCTCACAGGGCTGTGCTCAAGGCCTCTCCCCAGCCTTGTTGCCTTCAAGTCTCTCAATGTCCTTCTTGAACTGAGGGGCTCAGAACTGGACACAGGACTCAAGGTGTGGCCTAACCAGTGCTGAGCACAGGGCAGAATGACTTCCCTGCTCCTGGTGGCCACACTATTGCTGATGCAGGCCAGGATGCCATTGGCCTTCTTGGACAGCTGGGCACACTGCTGGCTCATGTTCAGCTGCTGTCAACCAGTACCCCCAGGTCCCTTTCTGCCTGGCTGCTCTCCAGCTGTAAGGGAACGTTGCTGTGGGATATTTCAGAGGGTGTTTGAGCTGATCAGCCATGGGCAGATGTTCTTGCCTCCTTGGGCATCATGGAAGGTCCTGCAGGTATTGTTTTACATCCTCATATGTGGAGATGTCAGGATTCCCCATAAGGAAGAACTCAGTGAAACAGGATGAAGGTTTTCCTGTGTCTGCCTTGTTTCACTGATGCTTTAGCTTCAAGCAGCGGTGGCTGAAATGGCATTGAAGGGGTCCTTAGCTCGGGATTTAGGGCTGTGGAGGCAGTGCTCAATCTCAGAAAGGCTCAGCCCCACCATCTACATTGGAGGAGGCAGAGACAAAGGAGGCAAAGCAAAGCACCCCAGAATCCTCATCCCAAGGAGAAAGCCCCCAGCATCCCTCCCAAGCGTGTGCAGGGGCCCTGCTCCCAGGCAAATAGCGTGCACAATAGCACCACCTGGTGACTTGGGCCATCACCTTGTGTCTCCATGGCACCATCTTACCCAGGGGGAAAAGATCCTCTCCACTGTCCTGGGCTGCTGCTCTCTTACACCCTTGTCAGCCACAAAATCCATGGCTTCCCTTCTTCTGCGGAACAGCAACCATGACTCAGCCTTTCAAACCCACTCCTGCCAAGCTTCCAGCTTTTTGCTGGTGGGACACAGTGTTTCAACCTTCCCACCTTTCACTAGGTTTGAGTTTACATCCCTTTTTTCCTCAGGTATTAGGGAGATGGCACATAAAAATCACAGAAACATTCAGGTTGGAAAAGACCCTCAGGATCACCAAGTCCAACCATTAACCCTACTCTACAAGTAGAGCCTAACCCTAAACCATAGCCCCAAGCACCACCTTTAAACACATCCAGGCTTGGGGACTCCACCACCTCCCTGGGCAGCTCATTCCAGTGCCTGACCACTCTTGAGGGGAAAAACAATGTCCTACTGTCACAGAATCACAGAATCATCAAGGTTGGAAGAGACCTCAAAGATGTGACACTTGGTGCCATGGTTTAGTTGTCAGGAGGTGTTAGAATCACAGAATCATAGAATCAATAAGGTTGGAAGAGACCTCAAAGATCATCAAGTCCAACCTATCACCCAGCACCTCATGACTACTAAACCATGGCACCAAGTGCCACATCCAATCCCCTCTTGAACACCTCCAGGGATGGGGACTCCACCACCTCCCTGGGCAGCACATTCCAATGGCTAACGACTCTCTCAGTGAAGAGCTTTCTCCTCACCCAGTCACAGCTTGAGGCCATTCCCTCTTGTTCTATCACTAATTACCTGTGAGAAGAGACCAGCACCAACCTCTCCACAAGGTCCTTTCAGGGAGCTGTAGACAGCAATGAGGTCTCCCCTCAGCCTCCTCTGTTTCACACTAACCATCCTCAGCTCCTTCAGTTGCTCCTCATCAGATTTACTCTCCAGACCCTTCACAGCTTCCTTGCCCTCCTCTGTACTGGCTCCAGCACTACCTCTCAAGTGTTAGGAGAGCTCTCCAGCCTCATGATGAAAAGATTGTAACAGATTGAAAGACCTAGCAAAATCCATAGAAAAGGAGAAAAAAACAGCTCATTTTCACCTCAGGCAGATTGTGTTCCTCTCTCTATGGGTCCTTCCAGTATCTGAAGGGGGCTTACAAGAAGGCTGGGGAGGGACTTCTCAGGATCTCAGGGAGTGATAGGACTAGGGGCAATGGAATGAAGCTGGAGGTGGGGAGATTCAGGCTGGAGGTGAGGAGGAAGTTCTTCCCCATCAGAGTGGTGAAGCCCTGGAATGGGTTGTCCAGGGAGGTGGTTGGGGCACCGTCCCTGGAGGTGTTTAAGGCCAGGCTGGATGAGGCTGTGGCCAGGCTGATCTAGTGTGGGGTGTCCCTGCCCATGGCAGGGGGGATGGAACTAGATGATCCTTGTGGTCCCTTCTAACCCTGACTGATACTATGATACTATCATGAGATTGAGTCCCTTGCAATGTTTTCATCCCCCTGTCACCACAGGGAGGTGTTGTGTTTGGTGGTGCTGTAGTCTCCATTCCACTGCCAGTACCTGGAATCACAACAAGGTTAATGGCTAAGAGCTAAGACCAATAAAACCCCTGGGTTGATGCCAAAATGCCAAGCATGGCCCACCTGACTTGCAGGTTTTGTCTTCTAGAGGTGGAACATAGAGCCAGAAGTGGGTGCCCAGCCTGGTACTCCACAGCACATTGGGGAGGGAGGGCACTTCAGGGAAAGACCCTAAGCCATCAGCACTTTCCACTGCAGCTGGAGATAAAGGCACTGCTCTGAGGGTAGTGGAACACTGGAACAGGTTGCCCAAGGAGGTGGTTGGGGCCCCATCCCTGGAGATGGTCAAGGTGAGGCTCAACAGGGCTGTGGGCATCCTGCTCTAGTTGAGGATCCTCCTGCTGACTGCAAGGGAGGGTTGGACTGGATGACTTTTGGAGGTCCCTTCCAGCCCAGACCATTCTGTGATTCTTTAATCTCATTCATCTCTCCACCTATGTATCATGCACAGGGGCACCTCACCAGCACTCTGTCCTGCAGCTAGTAATGCTGAGAGAGCAAAGAATGAAAACTCTGAGGTGAAATATCATCCTCAGTGTGATTCAGCCCTCCCTGTATTTCCTAAGTGTGGGCTTTGTTTCAAAGTGTGAGGAAAAGCCAGCTCTGAACTCAGAAAGCGTGAGCTTGGTGATGGTGGTCAGCAGACAGCTCGATGATAACATCTCTCCCCCAAATGCCTGCTGGCTCAGAGCTGCTCTCTGCCTGCCAGAACTTGAACCCCAGCAGTTTCCAGAGAAGAAAGAGAAGGAACCTCAGCCACTCCTGCCAAAACTGCTCTGCTTGGCAAGGAATCATTTGAGATCATCTGGACCACAGGGAGAGAGGGAGCAAGAGCACTCTCAACCCCTGAACCAAATCACTCACCCAGTGTGGGAGGCATTAGGGGTCTCATTCTTGGTCCAACATCTATTTGAAGAGTTCCTGCAGTGACTGTTTAACATACAACAATTCACTGGCCATCAGACCACCACTGCAGTCCTCCTTCTCTGGCCAAACTCCTGCAGAGCACAACATCACTGGGCAGAGCTGGCTCAGCCACCCCCTGGGTGCTGAGAGGTGTCAAACCCTTGCAGGCTGCCAAACTGGAGGTGCTCCTCAGCTGGCAGGTGCAGAGTTTCACAGGCTCACAGTACATTAGAGGTTGGAAGGGACCTCCCCTAATCATCCTGGTTTCAGGCACCTCAGGGCTAGGCAGGCACCTCAGGGCTAGGCAGCCACCAAGCAGAGGGACTGCAGGTTTGGACTGAGGTCGAGATGCCTAACAGAGAGGGACCTGGGGGTGCTGATTGACAGCCACCTAAACATGAGCCAGCAGTGTGCCCAGGTGGCCAAGAAGGCCAATGGCATCCTGGCCTGCATCAAGAATAGTGTGGCCAGCAGGAGCCAGGAAGTCATTGTGCCCTGTACTCTGCATTGGTTAGGCCACACCTTGAGTCCTGTGTCCAGTTCTGAGCCCCTCAGTTCAAGAAGGACATTGAGACACTTGAAGGTGTCCAGAGAAGGGCAACAAAGCTGGGGAGGGGTCTGGAGCACAGCCCTGTGAGGAGAGGCTGAGAGAGCTGGGGTTGCTTAGCCTGGAGAAGAGGAGGCTCAGGGGAGACCTCATTGCTCTCTCCAACTCCCTGAAGGGAGGTTGTAGCCAGGTGGGGGTTGGTCTCTTCTCCCAGGCACCCAGCACCAGAACAAGAGGACACAGTCTCAAGCTGTGCCAGGGGAGGTTTAAGCTGGAGGTGACGAGCAAGTTCTTCACCAAGCGAGTCATTCGTCATTGGAATGTGCTGCCCAGGGAGGTAGTGGAGTCTCCATCCCTGGAGGTGTTCAAGAGGGGATTGGATATGGCCCTTGGAGCCATGGTTTAGTAGTGATGAGGTGTTGGGTGACAGGTTGGACTTGATGATCTTTGAGGTCTCTTCTAACCTCATTGGTGCTATGATTCCATGATTCTAATCCCTAACACCTCCTTTCAGGTAGCTGTAGAGAGCACTAAGGTCTCCACTGAGCCTCCTCTTCTCCTAGTGATGTCATGGAGTCCAACCCCCCTGCCAGAGCAGGACCACAGGAACTGACTAATAGCAGCAGAACAAGCGAAATCTCGTGCTTTGCTTGTAGGCCAAAATGAGCTTGGTGCCAAGGCAGGCAAAGGCAGCTTCTCTCTGAGGTGCAGCCTCTGCCCCCTTCGCCCCGTGCACCACACACGCTTTCTGAATCCCAGACCAGCCCCAGAATGCTACACAAAGGTGAAGGTAAAATAGTCATTACCTCCATGGCTGGGAGGGGGGGGTTGTCTGATGTAAAGTGCATTCCCTGGGGTTTGGCTGATGGGTTTGCAAAGGAGTGCAGAACACTTTCATCTCCCCTTTCAGCCAGGCTGACAGGACAAAACGTGGCACAACAGAGCCAGACAATAAACTATTGTACAGTGGAACAGGAAGCAACAGGCAGTGCTTAGAGGAATGAAATTATGATTTTGGGATCTGATAGTGATCCTCAGTTTAGGCAGGGGATGGCCAGTGCCAATTTATCCAGCATTTTGAAAAGGCTGGGAGCACTTAAGAAGCAGATAAGTTGAAGTGCAGCATAAATGAACCATTCATGGATTCCAAGGCTTCCTTGCCTGCATACAAAGCACAGGAGGGCAGAGCTTGTTACCTGTCATCCTGGCAGACCTTGTTACCTGTCATCCTGGACTTGTTGTAGTTAACAACTGGGAGCCATTCCTCTGCAGCATGTCTGCTACTGGGGGGAGAGGTTTATGCCTTTTGCAGAGGGACAGACAACATACCCACATGAAATTCCTAGGAATGGGGTTGCTTAGCCTGGAGAAGAGGAGGCTCAGGGAAGACCTTCTTGCTCTCTCCAACTCCCTGAAGGGAGGTTGTAGCCAGGTGGGGGTTGGTCTCTTCTCCCAGGCAACCAGCACCAGAACAAGAGGACACAGTCTCAAGCTGTGCCAGGGGAGGTTTAGGCTGGAGGTGAGGAGAAAGTTCTTCCCAGAGAGAGTTGTTAGCCATTGGAATGTGCTGCCCAGGGAGGTGGTGGAGTCCCCATCCCTGGAGGTGTTCAAGAGGGGATTGGATGTGGCACTTGGTGCCATGGTCTAGTCATGAGGTCTGTGGTGACAGGTTGGACTTGATGATCTTTGAGGTCTCTTCCAACCTTGGTGATACTGTGATAATATCATTCCACCTTCAAATAGCTGAATTCCATCCCAATGCTAACATGAAACCTCCCAATGACATTCAGCTGTTAAAAGGTGTGGTGGGCTTCAGTTCCTCCTCTCTCCCATGGAATTGTTTAGACTTGTCTTTCTTTTCCTTTTCACACCCAGTAGTGGTTTGTTTACATTTTAGTACTTTTCTGCTCAAGCTCTGTGAAAAACATTCTAAAGGCATAGCCTACAGCTGCCACAAAAGGTGAGGCTCTGGAAGTCAGGCTGGTGCACAGCTACTGAAACCAGCTGCCAGAGCCATGCTTATTCCATTCATCCAAGCTTTGTGACATGCTGTGCAGTCATCCAGTGAGACTTGGGCAGGCTGAGAGCTGGGCACAGAGGAGCCAAATGAGGTTCAACAAGGAGAAGTGCAGAGTCCTGCACCTGGGGAGGAAGAATCAACTGCAGCAGTAGAGGCTGGGAGGGGATCTGCTGGAGAGCAGCCCTGGGGAGAAGGACCTGGGAGTGATGGTGGACAACAAGTTCTGCATGGGGCAGCAATGTGCCCTGGGGGCCAAGAAGGCCAAGGGGATCCTGGGCTGCATTCAGAGGAGTGTGTCCAGCAGAGCCAGGGAGGTTCTCCTCCCCCTCTACTCTGCCCTGCTGAGACCTCACCTGGAATATTGCATCCAGCTCTGGGCTCCCCAGTTCAAGAGGGACAGGGATCTGCTGGAGAGAGTGCAAGGGAGGGCTGCAAGGATGCTGAAGGGCCTGGAGTACTGCCTGGTGAGGAGAGGCTGAGGGACCTGAGGCTTTTTAGTCTGGAAAAGAGAAGACTGAGAAGGGATTTAACAAATGCTTATAAATATCTGAGGGCTGGGGGTCAGGAGGGAGGGGACAGGCTCTGCTCACTTGCTCCCTGGGATAGGACAAGGAGCAATGGATGTAGGAGGTTCCACCTCAACACAAGGGGGAACTTCTTCCCTGTGAGGGTCACAGAGCCCTGGAGCAGGCTGCCCAGAGATGTTGTGGAGTCTCCTCTGGAGACTTTCAAGCCCTGACTGGATGCATTCCTGTGTGACCTGAGCTAGATTGCATGGTCCTGCTCTGGCAGGGGGTTGGACTTAATGATCTCTTTAGGTCCCTTCCAGCCCCTAACATTCTGTGGTCCTAGGTGTCTGCAGACTGGTTCCCATCCAAAGCCATGCCACTGCTAGCAATCCAAACAAATGTGGGCCAGAGCTGCCATCCCCTGTCCCAGGCAGAAAGCACTGGAATAACAGCAGTGCATGGTGCATGTTTAGTTAGGAAATACCTGAGGCTGCAGCCCTCTCTGCAGCTCTGCTTGGCAGGACCCCTCCTCTGCAAGGCTCTGCCAAGCACTGTCACCACCCAGAGGGGTAGCAGTGCTGATGTTTCCTTTCTGAGAGGGCAGGGGAGAAGAAAGAAAGCAGGCTCCCCCCTGTTATCTGCTAGAGGCAATAAAGCTCCTCCTGCAGCTGTCAGGATGACCCAGGGAGATCTACCAGACAGCATCAGCTCAAACCCTGGTTTGTGTCCCAAAGCCAAGCAGTCAGCACGTCCAAACCTTACTGCCAGTGCCTGCATCAGCCCAGGTCTCTGCAGGGGCCAATCCTGCCAGGTGCTGAGCACCCCTGAGCAGAAGCTTAGAAACCCTTTCTTTTGTCCTGGCAGCAAAGTGCACTAGAAAACAGCACAAATCCAGCTGCCAGTCCCATTTGTCACTGTCACTCTGCAGCCTTTGAGCTTCACATCTCTCTGGTTTACATTGGAGGCACTTCCCTGAGGTGCTGGGTCTAACACTCCAGCCAAACAGGTTCCACCTCAACATGAGGAGGAACTTCTTCACTCTGAGGGTCCCAGAGCCCTGGAGCAGGCTGCCCAGAGAGGTTGTGGAGTCTCCTTCTCTGGAGCCTTTCCAGCCCTGTCTGGATGAGTTCCTGTGTGACCTGTGCTGGATTCTACGCTCCTGCTCTGGCAGGGGGCTTGGACTGGAAGATCTCTGGAGGTCCCTTCCAACCTCTAACATCCTGGGATCCTGTGATCAGTTCCAACTAGGCAAGGAGACATTAGCTGAGTGTGGAGCAGCTCCAAACAGCTTTTGCAGAGGGGAATATTTGTGCATGTGCGTTCTGTTCTCAGCAGGCCTGCCTCTGAGCTATCATCACTACACCTATGTGGGGTGGAGGGCTGTCTGTCAGCACTGAGCTTGTGCTGTTGGGCAACATGGGAGACAAGGGGAAATCAAGAAAACTAAGCCTGAAAACTAAGAAGGGGGGGGGGGGGGGGGGAAGAAAGAAAAGAAAATCCAACCCAACCCAGTTCACACAGAATCAGCCAGGTTGGAAGAGACCTCCAAGACCATCAAGTCCAACCAATGAGCCAACCCTATCTAATCAACTAGACCATGGCACTAAGTGCCTCATCCAGTCTCTTTTTAAACACTGCCAGTGATGGTGACTCCACCTGCCTGGGAGAAGAGACCAACCCCCACCTGGCTACAACCTCCCTTCAGGGAGTTGTAGACAGCAATGAGGTCTGCCCTGAGCCTCCTCTTCTGCAGGCTAAGCAACCCCAGCTCCCTCAGCCTCTCCTCACAGGGCTGTGCTCTTTCTTGAGGATCTCTTGGCCCATGTCTGGAATCACCCAAGAGTAAACCAAAGAGTTTGGTTGCTGCTTCAAGTGAAAAATCCTGACTCAAGCTTTTACCATGGAGCTGCTACCACCATCTTCACTTCCTAGCATGTAAAGCACACATGCAGCCACAGAGCTATTCATTTCCATGCACAGAAACTTTGGAAGGCACAAGAGCAGCTGCTTAAATATGTCTATAATTATTCACACATTAACACCTACTGAATTAGCAGCATTAGCACCTCCTGAATCATCTTGTACCCACTGAAAGAAATTAGGGCTAGGATTTGGTGGTGCTGGCCTGGGAGGCTGCTGTGGCTAGGGTTATGGATGTGGTGTTGCCTGACCTGCCAGGCTTGCAGAGCAAGTGAAGGTTGGTGCAAATGGCTTTTGAATAAAGCCTGCCCTCTGATTAGCCCTCAGACAGCAGCACCTGGCACTGGGAATTACAGAATCACAGAATGTTAGGGGCTGGAAGGGACCTCCAAAGATCATCCAGTCCAACCCCCCTGCCAGAGCAGCATCACCTAGAGCAGGTCACATAAGAACACATCCAGGTGGGGTTTGAACACCTCCAGACTCCACAACCCCCTGGGCAGCCTGTTCCAGGGTTCTGTCAGCCTCACAGGGAAAAAAAATTCTCCTGTTTCCATGGCACTTCCTCTGCCTCAGCTTCCACCAGTGACCCTTGTGCTGTCCTTGGGCATCACCCAGCAGAGCCTGGCTCCAGCCTCTGGGCACTCACCCTGCACATCTTTAGCAACAGCAATGAGGTCACCCTCAGGCTCCTCCTCTCCCAGCTACAGAGCCCTCAGCTCCCTCAGCCTCTCCTAAGATGTTCCACTCCCTTCATCATCTTTGTGGCTCTGTGCTGGACTCCCAAGCACTTCCCTGAGGTCCTTCCTGACCTGAGGGGCCCAGAACTGGACACAATATTCCAGATGTGGCCTCACCAGGGCAGAGCAGAGGGGGAGGAGAACCTCTCTGGACCTACTAACCACAGCCCTTCTAATCCACCCCAGGATGCCCTTGGCCTTCTTGGCCACAAGAGCACATTGCTGCCTCATGGTCAACCTCCCATCCACCAGGACCCCCAGGTCCTTTTCCCCTTCACTGCTCTCCAGCAGCTCAGTCCCCAACCTCTCCTGCCCCATGGGGTTGTTCTTTCCCAGGTGCCAGACTCTCCCCTTGCCCTTGATGAATTTCATTCCGTTTCTCCCCTCTGATTTGTTCCAATTGAGGAAGACCCTTTTTGCCTCCTTTTTTCCTCCCCCTCTTGCACTCCTCCTCCTAGGCTCCAGCAGGAAGCTCACATTTCTCCATCTGTCTCCGAGCTTATTTGATGTGGAACCGTTTCAAACCTCATGCAGCTCTGGTTCAGCCCCATGCAACCGAAAGGAGTTCAAAGTTGGGCAGGGCACCAAGTCAGCAGACATTAATAACACTACCTTGCAACCATTCAAAACCTGTCATTTGTTAAGGCTGTCCTCTCTCCTTCCAGCAGGTATAAATCATGTGTAGAAACGAGCTCCTGCCCGCGAAGGACAAGTGATTTCAACATCTAAGGCTGCGCTGTCACCATCAGAAGTTCTGGGTTTGGGGAGGTGGTTTGTTTTCCTTTTTCTTTGTTGGTGTTTGGGTTTTGTTTTTCTTTTCTCACTGTTGTCATCTTTCAGTCCAAAACTAGAAGGGAGGCGGCTCAGGGGCAAATAGGCCCCAGGAATGTGTTGGGAAAAGGAGGTAAGCAAGGTCTGCGTTCAAATCGCAGCCCTCCTGAGCCCTTCACACTCAGATCCCACATTCTGCATGGCAGAAGCAGCCTCCACATCCCACCAGCAGCAGCCTCCACATCCCACCAGCAGCCTCCACATCCCACCAGCAGCAGCCTCCACATCCCACCAGCAGCAGCCTCCACATCCCAGCAGCAGCAGCCTCCACATCCCACCAGCAGCCTCCACATCCCACCAGCAGCACACTCCACATCCCAGCAGCAGCCTCCACATCCCGTCAGCAGCAGCCTCCACATCCCACCAGCAGCAGCCTCCACATCCCACTAGCAGCACACTCCACATCCCACCAGCAGCAGCCTCCACATCCCACTAGCAGCACACTCCACATCCCACCAGCAGCCTCCACATCCCACCAGCAGCAGCCTCCACATCCCGCCAGCAGCACCCTCCACATCCCATCAGCAGCAGCCTCCACATCCCACCAGCAGCAGCCTCCACATCCCACTAGCAGCACACTCCACATCCCACCAGCAGCCTCCACATCCCACCAGCAGCAGCCTCCACATCCCGCCAGCAGCACCCTCCACATCCCATCAGCAGCAGCCTCCACATCCCGCCAGCAGCACCCTCCACATCCCATCAGCAGCACCCTCCACATCCCATCAGCAGCAGCCTCCACATCCCAGCAGCAGCAGCCTCCACATCCCACCAGCAGCCTCCACATCCCACCAGCAGCACACTCCACATCCCAGCAGCAGCCTCCACATCCCGTCAGCAGCAGCCTCCACATCCCACCAGCAGCAGCCTCCACATCCCACCAGCAGCAGCCTCCACATCCCACCAGCAGCAGCCTCCACATCCCGCCAGCAGCACCCTCCACATCCCATCAGCAGCAGCCTCCACATCCCGCCAGCAGCACCCTCCACATCCCATCAGCAGCACCCTCCACATCCCATCAGCAGCAGCCTCCACATCCCAGCAGCAGCAGCCTCCACATCCCACCAGCAGCCTCCACATCCCACCAGCAGCACACTCCACATCCCAGCAGCAGCCTCCACATCCCGTCAGCAGCAGCCTCCACATCCCACCAGCAGCAGCCTCCACATCCCACCAGCAGCACACTCCACATCCCACCAGCAGCCTCCACATCCCGTCAGCAGCAGCCTCCACATCCCACCAGCAGCAGCCTCCACATCCCACTAGCAGCACACTCCACATCCCACCAGCAGCCTCCACATCCCACCAGCAGCAGCCTCCACATCCCACCAGCAGCACACTCCACATCCCAGCAGCAGCCTCCACATCCCATCAGCAGCAGCCTCCACATCCCACCAGCAGCAGCCTCCACATCCCACTAGCAGCAGCCTCCACATCCCACCAGCAGCCTCCACATCCCACCAGCAGCAGCCTCCACATCCCGCCAGCAGCACCCTCCACATCCCATCAGCAGCAGCCTCCACATCCCACCAGCAGCAGCCTCCACATCCCACTAGCAGCACACTCCACATCCCACCAGCAGCCTCCACATCCCACCAGCAGCAGCCTCCACATCCCGCCAGCAGCAGCCTCCACATCCCACTAGCAGCACACTCCACATCCCACCAGCAGCCTCCACATCCCACCAGCAGCAGCCTCCACATCCCGCCAGCAGCACCCTCCACATCCCATCAGCAGCACCCTCCACATCCCATCAGCAGCAGCCTCCACATCCCAGCAGCAGCAGCCTCCACATCCCACCAGCAGCCTCCACATCCCATCAGCAGCAGCCTCCACATCCCAGCAGCAGCCTCCACATCCCGCCAGCAGCACACTCCACATCCCAGCAGCAGCCTCCACATCCCATCAGCAGCAGCCTCCACATCCCAGCAGCAGCCTCCACATCCCGCCAGCAGCACACTCCACATCCCAGCAGCAGCCTCCACATCCCGCCAGCAGCACACTCCACATCCCAGCAGCAGCCTCCACATCCCGTCAGCAGCAGCCTCCACATCCCACCAGCAGCAGCCTCCACATCCCACTAGCAGCAGCCTCCACATCCCACCAGCAGCCTCCACATCCCACCAGCAGCAGCCTCCACATCCCGCCAGCAGCACCCTCCACATCCCATCAGCAGCAGCCTCCACATCCCACTAGCAGCACACTCCACATCCCACCAGCAGCAGCCTCCACATCCCACCAGCAGCAGCCTCCACATCCCACTAGCAGCACACTCCACATCCCACCAGCAGCACCCTCCACATCCCATCAGCAGCAGCCTCCACATCCCACCAGCAGCAGCCTCCACATCCCACTAGCAGCACACTCCACATCCCACCAGCAGCCTCCACATCCCACCAGCAGCAGCCTCCACATCCCGCCAGCAGCACCCTCCACATCCCATCAGCAGCACCCTCCACATCCCATCAGCAGCAGCCTCCACATCCCAGCAGCAGCAGCCTCCACATCCCATCAGCAGCCTCCACATCCCACCAGCAGCAGCCTCCACATCCCAGCAGCAGCCTCCACATCCCGCCAGCAGCACCCTCCACATCCCACCAGCAGCAGCCTCCACATCCCACCAGCAGCACCCTCCACATCCCGCCAGCAGCAGCCTCCACATCCCACCAGCAGCAGCCTCCACATCCCATCAGCAGCCTCCACATCCCACCAGCAGCACCTGCAGCAGCTGGCTGGGGAGAGGATCTACCTGAAGGGTAACATAGAATCCTAGAATTGCCAGGGTTGGAGAGGACCTCAAGGCTCAGCCAGTTCCAACCCCCCTGCCATGGCCAGGGACACCTCACACTGCAGCAGGTTGCCCGCAGCCACATCCAGCCTGGCTGCAAACACCTCCAGGCAGGAGGCTTCCACCACCTCCCTGGGCAACCTGTGCCAGTCTCTCACCACCCTCATGGGGAACAACTTCTTCCTCACATCCAAGCTGAATCTCCCCACTTCTAGTTTTGCTCCATTCCCCCCAGTCCTATCACTCCCTGACACCCTCAGAAGTCCCTCCCCAGCTTTCTTGTAGCCCACTTCAGATACTGGAAGGCCACAAGAAGGTCTCCTCAAAGCTTTCTCTTCTCCAGCAGCTGCTTCTCTTCACTAACCTGCTGCTTCCTATTGAAGCCAGTCCCAGGCACTGTGAACTGAGCTAAAAAACTGAATCACAATAAATTCCACCAAAAACATAAGAGAAAAAAATGTTACAGTGAGGGTGGTCAAGCACTGGAACAGGCTGGCAGAGATGATGTGGAGCTTCCATCCGTGGAGAGACTCAAAACCTGACTGGGTGCAGACCTAGGCGGCCTGCTGCAGCCGAGCCTTCTTGAGCAGGGCATGGACCAGATCATCTCCAGAAGTTATCTGTGTGCCCAGGTGGCCAAGAAGGCCAATGGCATCCTGGTCTGTATCAGGAATAGTGTGGCCAGCAGGAGCAGGGAAGTCATTGTGCCCTGTGCTCAGCACTGGTTAGGCCACACCTTGAGTCCTGTGTCCAATTCTGGGCTCCTCAGTTTAGGAAGGATGTTGAGATGCTGGAAGGTGTCCAGAGAAGGGCAACAAAGCTGGGGAGGGGTCTGGAGCACAGCCCTGTGAGGAGAGGCTGAGGGAGCTGGGGTTGCTTAGCCTGGAGAAGAGGAAGCTCACAGGAGACCTTGTTCTCTGCAACTCTCTGGAGGGAGGTTGTAGCCACGTGGGGGTTGGTCTCTTCTCCCAGGCAACCAGCACCAGAACAAGAGGACACAGTCTCAAGCTGTGCCAGGGGAGGTGCAGGCTGGATGTTAGGAAGAAGTTCTTAATAGAAAGAGTTATTGGTCATTGGAATGTGCTGCCCAGGGAGGTGGTGGAGTCACCATCCCTGGAGGTGTTTAGGAAGGGCCTGGATGAGGCACTTGGTGCCATGGTTTAGTTGATTAGATGGTGTTGGGTGATAGGTTGGACTTGATGATCTCTGAGGTCTTTTCCAACCTGTTTAATTCTATTCTATTCTATTCTATTCTATTCTATTCTATTCTATTCTATTCTATTCTATTCTATTCTGTTCTAATTCTATTCTATTCCATTCCATTCCATTCCATTCCATTCCATTCCATTCCATTCCATTCTCTATTTCTCAGTTACTTTGTGATACTCTAACTCTGTGACTGTGCCTTCCAATTAGCCACTTAGCCTCTGTCACCATATTCCTTCTGTGTGCTTCTCACCACTTTCAGCATTTCATCTCTAGTCCAAACCACCCTGCTGTAGCCAGAAAATGTCCTCTCTACTGTACTGACAGGCAACAAACCACTGTAAAGCAGCCTGCTCAGATCTTTTAGACACCAGCAGGTCTGAGTCACTCTGGCTGGCCACTTCAAAGCCACTTCAGTGGGGCAACATTCATTTCTCAGAGGCAGACTGCCAGGCAGCAGGATCACAGAATCATAGGATTGTGAGGATTGGAAGGGACCTCAAGGATCAGCCACTTCCAAGCCCCCTGCCATGGCCAGGGACACCTCACACTACAGCAGGCTGCTCACAGCCACATCCAGCCTGGCTGCAAACACTTCCAGGCAGGAGGCTTCCACCACCTCCCTGGGCAACCTGTGCCAGTCTCTCACCACCCTCATGGGGAACAACTTCTTCCTAACATCCAAGCTGAATCTCCCCATTTCTAGTTTTGTTCCATTCCCCCAGTCCTATCACTCCCTGACACTCTTAGAAGTCCCTCCCCAGCTTTCTTGTAGCCCCCTGCAGATACTGGAAGGCCACAGGAAGGTCTCCTCAAAGCCTTCTCTTCTCCAAACTGAACAGCCCCAACCACTTCTGTTGGGCCACCCTGTGCTCACCACCCTGAAGAGCCATCTAATGCTGCCTCTCCTCATGACCTGCAGCAGGGTCAGGGTTGCTTGGATCTGCCCTGGGCACCCATGTTGTGTCAATGCAATTCTGGAGTCTCAAATCAGGCACTGTCCCCCTCATTCTCTTACTGCCTCCAAGCAAGGTGGGACCCCAGATCCAGTCCTACATTATCCCCTCTCACTACCCCTAGAAGGCAGGAGCACATCTTCTCACACCATTCTCACCTCTCACCTCCTAACTACTACACTTTTTGCTTTAGCTTCTGAACTCAGTTCATCCTTCTCCTCAGCTCCATGTGTAAATACTTGCAAAGGTCGAGGCAGCAGCCCCAGCTCTGGACTCTTTCAAGGCATCAGTTTTCACTGGAGATAAAAGACACTTGCCTGACAGCTTCTCTAAGAGCCCAGATCAGCATGAGCAGAATCCCTTGCCCCTAGCTTTCAATAGGATGGTTTGAAGTGCTTTGGGGTGAGTTAGGGACCAGTTTGGGACTCCCAGCTTCCCAGCAAGCTCTTTGTCAGTCTTTCAAAGATAAACTTGCTCCACAGCCAGATGCACGGAGTTTTTACAGGACTTGCCTTTCAGTTTTACCCTCTAGACTGTTCCTAATACCCCAGAAGATTACAAGTGCGCTGCTACTGCCCTGGGAAA
This sequence comes from Dryobates pubescens, assembly GCF_014839835.1. Lineage (NCBI taxonomy): Eukaryota > Metazoa > Chordata > Aves > Piciformes > Picidae > Dryobates > Dryobates pubescens. The sequence continues at coordinate 26,602,937 of NC_071625.1, read as the reverse complement.
CAAGAAGCTGACTGCAGAGCGATTGGAAGCCTGTTTGCCTTTTCTTCTGAGCCATCAGCAGCAAAGCACTGAGTTTTGCATGGCTGAAAGAGCACCAGAAGAGCAATATCAGAGGCTTACAGATCTTAAACACCTCTCTTTGACCCCCACCAGCACACATACACACACACACAATCACACCCTGTCCCAGGAGCAGAGACCAGAAGGAACAATAAAAAGCTCTGCAGAAATCTTCATTTGAAAACAGGAGCTACAGCTCAGCTCCACGCCGGCTTAGAGGACGGTTCCCTGGGTTGCTTCTCTGCAGGGGGCTGGGAACTGGTGGCTGCAGCAGCCGAGAGGGCTGCTCCAGTTCTGGAGCTCCAGTTCTGGAGCCTGTGGTACAGGAAGGATCTGGAGGTGCTGGAGCATGTCCAGAGAAGGGCCATGAGGATGAGCAGAGGGCTGGAGCTGCTCTGCTGTGAGACAGACTGAGAGAGTTGGGGTTGTTCAGTTTGCAAAAGAGAAGGCTCTGAGGAGACCTTCTTGTGGCCTTCAGTATCTGAAGGGGGCTCCAAGAAAGCTGGGGAGGGACTTTTGAGGGTGTCAGGGAGTGATAGGACTGGGGGGGATGGAGCAAAACTAGAAATGGGGAGATTCAGCTTGGATGTTAGGAAGAATTTGTTCCCCATGAGGCTGGTGAGAGACTGGCACAGGTTGCCCAGGGAGGTGGTGGAAGCCTCCTGCCTGGAGGTGTTTGCAGCCAGGCTGGATGTGGCTGTGAGCAACCTGCTGTAGTGTGAGATCCAACCCCAAGGGCAGGGGGGTTGGAAGTGGCTGATCCTTGAGGTCCCTTCCAATCCTGACAATTCTATGACAAAACCCTGGCAGCTCTTGCTGGGCTGGAAGGACTCAGCACAGAGCTTCTTGCAGCCAGCCAGCACCACCACTCTGTATTGACATTGGCAGGGCTCTGCAGGTCTGTCAGAGGCAGGCTGGTGACATCATGCAGCCTTCATCCTTGCACGGTGACCCACATCAAAGGCAATTCAATGACTGCCCAGGGGCATGGACGTGCTGGAATACACCATGAATCACTGTTTGAAGCCCCTGGAGGTCAGAGGCAGCTCCTGGCAGACCCAGAGGTAGAGGATGATGTGGATGACAACCCTTTGCAGCAAATCCCAGAGAGACTGTGACTGTGATGATGAACTAGCCCCCTAAAAGATTTAGCCCTTGCATACTGTGATGCCTGGTGACATGGAGTTATCAGAAGCTCTGCAGGGACCCTGAGACACACATAGTGCTTAACCCAAGTGTTAACACAACTCAGGAAAGAAAACCTTACTGCAAACCTTCTTGGTCAGAAATGATTAGCACACTTAAATCAGTTGAAGATCCAAGCTGTCTGATTTAGCAGAACACAGGTCAGCACCACAACAATCAAGGTGAGGCTCGAAGAGGCTCTGGGCAACCTGATCTAGTGGAGGATGTCCCTGCTTACTGCAAGAGGGGGTTGGGCTGGATGACCTTTGGAAGTCCCTTCCAACCCAAACTATTCTATGACTCCATGATTCTGTGAATTGTGGTGCAGGATGATGGAGAGGATTCTGCCCCTACTCTGCTCCTGTGAGACCCCCACCTGGACCACTGCATCCAGTTCTGGTGCCCTCAGACCAAGAGAGACATGGAGGGTCCCGAGGAAGCCATGAAGATGATCAGAGGGCTGGAGAACCTCCCCCCTGGGGACAGGATGGGAGAGTTGAGGTTGTTCAGCCTGGAGAAGAGAAGGCTCTGGAGAGACCTTAGAGCAGCCTTCCAGTACCTGAAGGGGACTACAGGAGAGCTGGGAAGGGACTTTTGACAAGGGCTGTAGTGATAGGATGAGAGGGAATGGATTGAAGAGGGCAGATTTAGACTGGAGATTAGGAAGAAATTCTTGGCAGTGAGGCTGGTGAGACACTGGCACAGGCTGCCCAGGGAGGCTGTGGATGTCCCCTGCCTGGAGGTGTTCAAGGCCAGGCTGGATGAGGCCTTGAGCAAGCTGGGCTGGTGGAAGGTGCCCATGGTAGGGGAGCTGGAACTAGATGATCTTGAAGGTCCCTTCTAACCCAAACCATTCTGTAAATCTATGTAATAAAAACCAAACAAGAACAACAACAAAGGACAAAAGAAATACCAAAGCCAACCTCACAAGGCATCTGGTGGCCCAACAAGATGACCTGGACACTCTAATTTGTCAGCCTCTGATATCCCAGGCTGTCTCCAAGGAAAGGCAAAGTTCCTTCTGGATGTGAGAAACTTACTCAGCAGCTCCATTCAGGTTCTGCTGTGTTTTAGCAGCAACATGCCACACTGACTTATGGTTGTGTGGGGGTTTTTAATGAACCTGTGGTTCTGTGCATCATTTCACAAGAAAAGCCTTCTTCAGATGGACAGCAAATGCTTCCTTCTGGTTAGCTCTTTAGCTGAAGACATTGGAGCCAACACTTCTTTTTCTCTTCCATGGGTCCCACCTCCCCTTTAGTGCATCTCTAGGAGCCAAAAAAACATAAACAGAGGAGAGATGCAATGGCAGTTTCTGGATGTCTGATATCACAGAATTGCCAGGGTTGGAAGGGACCTCAAGGCTCAGCCAGCTCCAACCCCCCTGCCATGGCCAGGGACACCTCACACTACAGCAGCTTGCTCACAGCCACATCCAGCCTGGCTGCAAACACCTCCAGGCAGGAGGCTTCCACCACCTCCCTGGGCAACCTGTGCCAGGCTCTCACCACCCTCATGGGGAACAACTTCTTCCTAATATCCAAGCTGAATCTCTTAATTTCTAGTTTTGCTCCATCCCCCCCAGTCCTATCACTCCCTGACACCCTAAGAATTCCCTCTCCAGCTTTCTTGGAGCCCCCTTCAGATACTGGAAGGCCACAAGAAGGTCTCCTCAGAGCCTTCTCTTGTCCACTCTGAACAGCCCCAACTCCCTCAGTGTGTCTCCAGAGCAGAGCAGCTCCAGCCCTCTGATCATCCTCATGGCCCTTCTCTGGACACCTTCCAGCACCTCCAGACCCTTCCTGTCCTAGGGACTCCAGAACTGGACACAGAGCTCCAGCTGTGGTCTCAGCAGAGTGGAGCAGAGGGGGAGAATCACTTCCCTGGCCCTGCTGGCCACACTTCTCTTGAACAGTTGAACATGTGTGAGAAACTCTAAGCATCCATGTAGACCTGCTTGCTGGTGCAGCTACCCCTCTCAAATCCAACCTCTGCTAGGCCAAAGAGAATCTTCACTGGCCATGTCCTGCCATGTTGGGCCTCCGAGCTCTGCCAGCTGAAGGCACTTTGGCATCTGACAAGATTTTAACTTGCAGGAACTAATAGGATCATAGGATGTTAGGGGTTGGAAGGGAGCTTTGAAGATTGTCAAATCCAACTCCCCTGCCAGAGCAGGACCATAGAATCCAGCACAGGTCGTGCAGGAACACATCCAGACAGGTCTTGGAAGTCTCCAGTCAACATATTAAGCACAGCAATGAGCAGGACACTTGTGAACAGCTGCTTAGGGGACAGAGGTGAGTGGAGCCCTTTGCTTTTCATTTTTAGTCATGAGGATACTGCAGCTGCTGGCAGGTCTCTGCTCACAGTTGACAAAGGAGCAGAGGAAAACAGAGGTTGCTGCTTACAGAGGGGAGGAGGCTTAGGTTTGCAAGGCATTGGGAATCTAGAGGTTATTCACCGCAGCTGCAAGCTTCATCATGGGCAACTTGAGCAGGAAGACTTTCCCTCCTTGCCAAAAGAGATCATCCCAGGGTGTTTAGCTGTCCCTGGCTGTCCTGCAGGAAGCAGGGAAGCCAGGCTTCCTCTGAACCACAGCTCAAAGCGGCTCTCCGAACGCTGAGCTTGTTTGCAGGCTCATTCTCTGCTGAACCTAAAGAAGGTGAGGGCAGAGCTAGTTCAGCACTGATAGCTACCACGTGGTGATTGGAATGGAATGGAATGGAATGGAATGGAATAGAATAGAATAGAATAGAATAGAATAGAATAGAATAGAATAGAATAGAATAGAATAGAATAGAATAGAATAGAATAGACCAGGCTGGAAGAGACCTTCAAGATCATCGTGTCCAACCTATCATCCAACACCACCTAAACAACTGACCCATGGCACCAAGCACCCCATCAAATCTCCTCCTGAACACCTCCAGTGATGGTGACTCCACCACCTCCCCAGGCAGCCCATTCCAATAGGCAATCACTCTCTCTATGTAGAACTTCTTCCTAACTTCCAGCCTAAACCTCCCCTGGCACAGCCTGAGACTGTGTCCTCTTGTTCTGGGGCTGGGTGCCTGGGAGAAGAGACCAACCCCCACCTGGCTACAACCTCCCTTCAGGGAGTTGGAGAGAGCAAGAAGGTCTCCCCTGAGCCTCCTCTTCTCCAGGCTAAGCAACCCCAGCTCCCTCAGCCTCTCCTCACAGGGCTGTGCTCCAGACCCCTCCCCAACTTTGTTGCCCTTCTCTGGACACCTTCAAGTGTCTCAATGTCCTTCTTAAACTGAGGGGCCCAGAACTGGACACAGGACTCAAGGTGTGGCCTAACCAGTGCTGAGCACAGGGTACAATGACCTCCCTTCTCCTGCTGGCCACACTGTTCCTGATGCAGGCCAGGATGCCGTTGGCCTTCTTGGCTGCCTGGGCACACTGCTGGCTCATGTTCAGCCTACCATCAACCAGCACCCCCAGGTCCCTCTCTGCCTGGCTGCTCTCGGCCACTCTGACCCCAGCCTGTAGCACTGCATGGGGTTGTCGTGGCCAATGTGCAGAACCTGGCACTTGGATGTGTTCAATCTCCTGCCCTTGGCCTCTGCCCATCTGCCCAGCCTGGCAAGGTCCCTCTGCAGAGCCTCTCTCTACCCTCCAGCAGATCAACTCCTGCCCCCAGCTTGGTGTCATCTGCAAACTTACTGGCAACCTGCTCTCCTAACAAGCTTCCAGCCAGAGAAGTGAGGATTTTCTCCAACAACCTGCCAAGGCACAGCTCCCTGAAGCCAAGCCAGGGAGCTCACATTTGCATAAACCTCTTTGGAAAGCTTTGTGCACGTGGAGAGGATTTTCCTCTTGTCTGAACCTGATGGAATCAGAGCATTGCAACTGCTCAGCAGGCTCACTCAGATTCCTCTGGCCATCTCCAAGGCAAAGCTGCTGGTTTGAGAGGAGCCAGGGAGAGACTTCCCACTGACCTCCCTTTCCCAGCTATGAGAGGAAACTCTGATGTCTTTATTGTTCAGGTGTTTAATGCAGTCAGAGCAGTCAGTAATAACAAATGATGATTCTGTGTATGGACCAAAGGCCAGTGATGTGCAGTTCTGTGCAGTCCTCAGGCTCCCTCCCTGTGCTGCTGTCAAAGTCCTGCACTTCTGCTGTGCACTTCTAAAAGAGGTCTTTTTATTTTTGCTCCAATGCAGTAATTCCCTCTGTCTGTTTGTGAGAAGGTGAGAAGACTTCTCCTCTTTCCCACAGGGCTCACCTTTCTAAGGACCTCCATGGAAAGCAGACATTGCAGAAGAAGAATCAAGGATTATGCTGTCCCCAGGGACTCCAAATCACACCTACCTGATGCCTCCACTGAGATACCTTTTCAGAGCTCACATCCTCAAGAGGTTCAACAAGACCAAGGGCAAGGTCCTGCAGCTGAGTCAGGGCAATCCCAGGCACCAATATAGGCTGGGCAGGGACTGGCTGGAGAGCAGCCCTGAAGAAAAGGACTTGGGGGTGCTGGTGGAGGAGAAGCTCAACAGGAGCCAGCAGTCAGCACTTGCAGCACAGAGAGCCAAGCAGAGCCTGGGCTGCAGCAAGAGAAGTGTGGCCAGCAGGGCCAGGGAGGGGATTCTGCCCCTCTGCTCCACTCTGCTGAGACCACAGCTGGAGCTCTAGGGCCAGTTCTGGAGCCCCTAGCACAGGAAGGATCTGGAGGTGCTGGAAGGTGTCCAGAGAAGGGCCACGAAGATGAGCAGAGGGCTGGAGCTGCTCTGCTATGGAGACAGACTGAGGGAGTTGGGGTTGTTCAGTCTGGAGAGGAGAAGGCTCCCAGGAGACCTTCTTGTGGCCTTGCAGTATCTGAAAGGGGCTCCAAGAAAGCTGGGGAGGGACTTTTGAGGGTGTCAGGGAGTGATAGGACGGGGGCAATGGCTCCAAGCTAGAAATAGGTAGATTGAGCTTGGATGTGAGGAAGAAGTTGTTCCCCATGAGAGTGGTGAGAGCCTGGCACAGGTTGCCCAGGGAGGTGGTGGAAGCCTCATGCCTGGAGGTGTTTGCAGCCAGGCTGGATGTGGCTGTGAGCAACCTGCTGTAGTGTGAGGTGTCCCTGGCCATGGCAGGGGGGTTGGAACTGGCTGATCCCTAAGGCCCCTTCCAACCCTGACAGTTCTATGATTCCATGATCTTTTACTATCATAGCTAGTGAGAATCCTCTCAACCTTATTTCATTGCTGTGTGATTTAACCAGCTTAGAAAGGCAGGTCTGCAAAAACTTGGACTTCTGAGGGCCTGCCTGCACTGCTGGGTAGACCAAGACCCAGACCTAAGGTCTGCAGACAGTACTATCTATATGGAGGGTCTACTGTGGGCCTGGCCCCACCACACATCCATCACCAACCCCCTTGGTCATGCTCCAGGCAATGATCAGCACTGTACCAGGAAGTCCTCTGCAACGCTGGAAACCAACCTTACCTCTCTTTTGGACATACACTGAATAGATGTATGATCACTTTTTTGGAATTAAGTAGGATTTAATTGTCTCAGCAGTGGTGTTTAAGGCTATTTGAGATCCCTCAGCCAGTCTGACCTGGCCCCAAGCAGCTGGAGAGCAGAGTCTCTCCCCATCAACCACCAGCAGACGTCTTGGTGCGTGAGGACCTCTCAAATGACACTGAGACACCTACGGTTGGGAAATTGCACTGAGCTGCTTGGGGCCTTCACTGTGACACTCCCAAGGGAGGGATCAGATCACACATTTAAATGCTTAAGGAGAGGCTGATGGTTCAAGGCTGGGCTACTCATTTTCTGAAATGATTTGGAAGTCATTTTGTTGTCACACTGTTGTGGTTTAACCTGGCAGGCAGCTACACACCGTGCAGTCATTCCCTCACTCCCCCCACAGTGGAATAGGGGGGAGAGAGTCAGGGGGGAAAAAAGTAAGAAGAGGAAAAAAAATGAGGTACAGCTTGTGGGCTGAGGTAAAGAGAGTTTCATAGGGCAGAAAAGGAAGGGGAAATAGTAATCATGATAAAAGAAAGCACAAAACAAGTGATGTGCAATGCAATTGCTCACAGCCTGCTGACAGCAGGCTGCCACCTCCCTGCTAACTCCCCCCAGGTTCATTGTTCAGCATGACATCACACTGTGTGGAATATCCTCTGTGGCTTGTTGGGGTCAGCTCTCCTGGCTGTGTCCCCTCCCAGCTTCCTGTGCACACCCCCAGCCTCCTTGCTGGCAGGGCACTATGAGAAGCTGAAAAGTCCCTGACCTCATGTAAGCTCAGCAGCAGCTGCAACGTCAGTGTGTTACCAGCACCATGCTCAGCCTGAATCCCAAACACAGCACTGCACCAGCTACTGGGGAGAAAACTGACTCACTCCCAGCCAAGAACAGGACCTCATTTGTAAATTACAGCCAGCAGTGAGTGCTCTGGCTCAGCTGGGTGAATGCATAGGATCATAGAGTCATAGAATCATAGTTATAGAGTCATGGAGACATAGAGACATAGAATCATAGAGTCATGGAATCATAGAGACATAGAATCATAGAGTCATAGAATCATAGAGAACTGGAATCATAGAATCATGGAATCATAAAGATATAGAATCATAGAGACATGGAATCATGGAGTCATAGAATCATGGAATCATAGAGACATAGAATCATAGAGTCATGGAATCATAGAGTCATAGAATCATAGAGAAATGGAATCATAGAGTCATAGAATCATAGAGACATAGAATCATAGAGACATAGAATCATGGAATCATAGAGTCATAGAATCATAGAGAAATGGAATCATAGAGTCATAGAATCATAGAGAAATGGAATAATAGAATCATGGAATCATAAAGATATAGAATCATAGAAAAATGGAATCATGGAATCATAGAGACATGGAATCACAGAGTCATAGAACAGTTTGGGTTGGAAGTGACCTCCAAAGTTCATCCAGTTCAACCTCTCCACAGTCAGCAGGGACATCCTCAACTTGATCAGGCTGCCCAGAGCCCTGTTGAGCCTCCCCTGGAATATCTCCAGGGATACCTCCCTGGGCAACCTGTTCCAGGGTTCCACCACCTTCATAGTAACAAATTTGTTCCATGTTTTGCTCTCTGTGCCCCAGCACACAGAGAACACTTTACAAGCACCAAAAGCAGGTGGAGATGGTGCAGGCCATGACTTGACTCTGAGCTAGATCAAAGACAGGAGGCATTGGCCTCTGAGGGTTTGCAGCAGGCAGAGCCCTTCAACGCTCTGTTCCACCTGCTCCCTCCTGCTGTCTCTCACCATGGAGCTGACTTTGCCAAGCGGTCATGACCATGCAGGAAGGGAGGATTCCTCCCTGCTCTTTGCAGGGTAGTTTGTGTGTCGTACACTGGTGCAAGAGGTCTGCTTACCTCACTCTTAGCTTGCCCAGCTCCAAGTGTAACTAATTGACTTAAAATCATCCAGCCATTTTTCAAGCCCTGACCCACTGTTTGAACGAGTGACCTCCTGCAATACCAAATTCCACGAGCTGACTCCATACTGTGTGAAGTAATATTTCTGTCCATTTACTAGCCATTAATTCCTGGCCTCTGGGAGATATGAAATATGTATGGTCAGGTGAAGGATCCTGAGCCATTCATAGCTGTGTGTTGTGTGAAACACATTTGCTCCTTTAGCTAACTCCCAGGCTCGCTCAGCCCTGCCTGGAGCACCAGGCAAGACAAATCAGCCCAGAAAGCAAGAGGAATAGCAAGGAGCAAGCTGCCAGCTGTTAGATGAGCAAACAGGGAGCTAACAGAGATTCCCAGAGCCAAAATCTTATCTTATTTCTCCCAGCATAAATCTGAAGTAACTGCACTGAGTTATTCTGGATTTGGCCTTCTGTAAAAGAGATCAGAACCTGACACTTGCTTTGGAAACTTCCTTCCTCCAATTTCCATTCTGCCTAGGAGCAGAGCGAGACACCATTGTGCCATGGACTTTTCAAAAGCTTCTTTACAAGCACAAGATCAAATAACCAGCAGTTCTGGGAGGGAGAAGGGGAGGACACAGAGGGGGGAAAAAAATCCCTTGCAAAACTTTCAGTAATCCAAAGAAATATCTCAGTTTTACAAAGCTGGAGGTTGCAATGCCAAGAGAAGTAGCCAGGATTAAAGCCTGAAGTGTCCTTTGCCTCTCTGCGGTGGGTTGAAATGTCCCCCCCGCCCCCAACATTAAATTGCCAGCTGGAAGCAAATGAAAACTGTGTTTACAAGCAAGACTACAATCTACAATGGAATGCAATGAATAGGTAGAAAATACACAATATTTACAGGTGTTTACAGTTTATAAACAGCACAGGACACAGACACACACACACACACACCCCCCGGCCAAAAACCAGGGGAGCTGCTCACAGCCTCCCACTCCCTGCCCCCTTCCTTGCTTCCCCTGCACACAAAGGGACAAGAGAAAAGAGCAGGGAGTTGTTTTGTTAGGATGCTCAGCCAAAGCAAAGGACACAGCCAAGGTCAAGCAGAAGCAAATTGGTGTCTCCCAGAGCGAGGAAGCCAAGAGACAGAGAGAGAGTTGACCAAACTCATTCATCTGGTAGAGATCTGTCCAATGGGGATTGCTTAGAACTTATCATTGTTCTCCTTTTTACACCCAGTGGTGACCTTTTGGCATTCTACCACTTTCTGTTCAAGACCTGTGGGGAATTCTAAAGGTGCAGCCTAAACCCATCGCGCTCTCCTTGCCCCTCCAGCTGTCTGCTGTCAAGTCCAGTTGCAGGTCTCAGCTGATCCTAACCGCTGAGCTGAGTTTGATCCTGGGGAAACATCAAGAGAGGGCAGGAGCAGAGATGTTGCAGATGAAAGGCAAAGAGCTGCAGGCAGGTTCGAATGTGCACTATAAATTCAAGTGCTCACTTGTTCTTTATTAGTATTTTTGTTGTTATTGTTGCTGTTCCTTTAACCTCTTCTCATTTTCCCTGACAATCCTATCACAAGGCTGCTGGGAGAGAGAGAGAAAGGGAGAGAGAAGCAAAGCTGCAAAAGAAATACAGAGCAGGCTGTAATGCTGAGTTATGTAACAAGATGTTGTTATAAACCAGAACTGTCCTGAAAAGAATATTACTGCTTCCCTCATTTCTAGCAGAGCCCCCCCTTCACCCCTTCCCCAGCTTCAGTCTGGTTTATTGCCAGGCTGCTTTAAGCGAGACATGCCTGGTTTGAGGGGGGTGGGAGGGGGGAGAGGGGAGGGAAAGCACTCCTGAAAAGTTTCCCCCAACGATTACCTTGCAAAAAAACCAGCTCAGGGACATTTAATTGAAATGGCATCACCCTGTTTTAAAACATTGTGGTGTTAAATAAACTTGACCTCCAGCACCAAAGCACTCATTTTTCTCCAGCTACGTCATGCCCTTGAAATGTATATGCATGGATGTAACACCCTGACTTCTCCAACTCAAAGACAAATTCAAGCCTCCCACCCCCCAACCCCATTTAAAAGTAACCACACTCCCACCTTCCTCTCCTCACAGAGACTAATGGAGGAAGAAGCTGGAAGGAAGAAGTGGCTTGATCTTAATTGTGCATGGAAAATGAGATGGGATGGAACAGGCATGTCAAGCATGCACTGCTGCTGGGAGCTCAGCCCCTACCCTTGCAGTTGCAGAGCTCTGCCTGCAGCCCCCTGGCCACAGCCAGCTCTGCCTGTGCTCCTGGGAGAGCAGGGAAAGAAGGAGGGCAGGGGGATTGCACTGGGGACATGGGGGTCAGAGCATCCCTGTGCAACAGGGCCATGGGCAGCAAGAGAAGAGGGCTTCCAGCAAGACAAGCCAAGGGCCCTCACTAGTGCACTGCCACCTTACCCTGCTCCAGCTGGGGCTGTGGAAGTCTCCAACTGCCTGCCAGCAGTTGTGTTTAGTCCTTGTAGAGCTTGGTAGGACAGAGTCACAGATTCACAGAACTGTCAGGGTTGGAAGGGACCTCAAGGATCAGCCAGTTCCAACCCCCCTGCCATAGCCAGGGACACCTCACACTACAGCAGCTTGCTCACAGCCACATCCAGCCTGGCTGCAAAAACCTCCAGGCAGGAGGCTTCCACCACCTCCCTGGGCAACCTGTGCCAGTCTCTCACCACCCTCATGGGGAAGAACTTCTTCCTAACATCCAATCTCAATCTCCCCATTTCTAGTTTTGCTCCATTCCCCCCAGTCCTATCACTCCCTGACACCCTCAAAAGTCCCTCCCCTGCTTTCTTGTAAGCCCCCTTCAGATACTGGAGTCCTTCACCCCTTCCCCCTCTGGAGATCCTGCCAGCCATCCCTCCTTCAGTGCCCTTTTTTTTGGGGGGTGGGTCAGAATTAAAGAGGAGAAAGGCACAGCTCAGTGCACTTACCCAAATCACAGAACTCTCTGTGAGGACCAATAAAACTATTAGCTGCTGGCAGCAAGCCAAGAAGCCATTAATGACAGACTGCTATCTCTCCAGGTATGTCAAATGCCTTGGCTAAATAAACACTAAAAGCAGGAAGCAGTCAGCTTCTGTCACTAGGTAAAACTCCAGTGTGATTCTATCCCCAGGAGGTAGAGGAGGAGGAGGTGAGCAGGAGAACCTTGTTTCACTGATAACAAAACCCCTGCTATTTAGTACCAGGAGGAGCTGGTGAGATGTGTTTCACAGAGCCTTACAAAGTGTGGTGAGTGAAGCTGCAGGACATCATGCAGGACAGGACTCAGAAATCAGCTCACCACACTTTGTACCTTTTTCTGACCAGCCAAGCAGGACTGAGAATGAATGAAGGCAAGTGGAAAGTTTGCTAAAAGCCTGGGGGGTTATTTTGGTCATCTAGGGATCATTGCAGCATGCTTGCAGGCTTACACATGGACTAGACCACAGGATCCCAGGATGTTAGGGGTTGGAGCCAAGCTAGAGATAGAGATGTAGAGATAGAAATAGAGATAGAGAGATAGAGACAGAGACATAGAGATAGATAGAGATGTAAAGATAGAGATAGAGATATAGAGATGATAGAGATAGAGATAGAGATAGAGATAGAGATGAAGAGATAGAGATAGAGATAGAGATAGCGATAGAGATAGAGATAGAGATAGAGATAGAGATAAAGAGATAGAGATGGAGATAAAGAGATAGAGATGGAGATAAAGAGATAGAGATGGAGATAAAGAGATAGAGGTAGAGATAGAGATAGACATGATAGAGAGAGAGAGACAGAGATGATAGACATGTAGAGAGATAGAGATAGAGACGTAAAGATAGAGATAGACATGATAGAGATAGAGATGGAGATACAGATACAGATAGAGATAGAGAGATAGGGAGATAGAGATAGAGATGTAAAGATAGAGATAGACATGATAGAGATAGAGATGGAGATACAGAGATGGAGATAGAGATAGAGACAGAGATGATAGACATGTAGAGAGACAGAGATAGAGATAGAGATGTAAAGATAGAGATAGACATGATAGAGATGGAGATAGAAATATAGAGATATAGATGTAGAGATGGAGAGAGAGAGAGATAGAGATGTAGAGAGAGAGAGAGAGAGATAGAGAGGTAGAGATAGAGATGGAGATATAGAGATGGAGATAGAGATAGAGATGGAGATGGAGATATAGAGATGGAAATAGAGATAGAGATAGAGATGGAGATGGAGATAGAGAGATATATAGAGATATAGATATATATATAGATGTAGAGATGGAGGTAGAGATAGAGAGATATATAGGTGTAGATATAGATAGAGAGCTAGAGATATAGAGATATAGAGATGCAGATACAGAGATAGAGATGTAGATATAGATCTACAGCTGTAGATACAGATATATGTAGTATCCATATTGTATATTCTGTACATACCCATTGCATTTCATATCTCTAGAATGTAGTTTGCTTGTAAATAGAGCTTCACTTGCTTCCATCCCAAACTGAGCTAGTCTGGCAGTTTTCTTTTGAGGGTGGTTTCCTCCAAATAAGTTGGGAGGGTAATTTCAACCAACCACAGATGGCTGCTTCCTACAGGTCATGCCACTGGAAGGATTGTGGTGTGCAGCAGGTGGAACACACAATAGATCTTAACAAGGCTAAGAGGAGACTTGAATGACAGAAGGCTAAAGAGGGGTGGGGGGAACCAAACCACAAAGCAAGACATTTTGAAGACTGTCTTACACTTGTAAGAAAACCTGTGGCTGTTCTAAACCCATGCAGAGCCAAAGTCATTGCAGGGAAGTCAAAGATATGCATATGGTGCCAGCTCCAGCGTTGCAGATTGATGAGAGAGGCCAAGGCGTGGTGTGCTGCCTAGGGTAAGCTGATACCACCCTTCTTGGGATGAAGATGGAATTTCCCACAGAAACTGAAGTCTGTGTTGTTGACCCAGTGAGGGTCAAGGGAGACCCAGCTCCAGAGTCCCACCTGCTCTGTCCCCTGGGCAAGCACTGTCTCCAGAGAACCCATGAAACTGACTTTCTCTTGCTCTAGGAAGCCTGGGCGACAAAGATTTCTGACAGCTGGTGCCTCAAGTGCAAGCAGCCTCTTCTATCCAGATGTGCCCCACAGAGGGGACATCTTTGGTGAGTTCAGAGCCCCAAACTCTTAGATTCTCAGCCCAGATCTGAAACAACTCCTGCAGCCCTAACCAATCTCATGGTCCTGGTCCCCATCCTTCTTAGGAGGAAAGTCTTCTCGTGCAAACCTGAAATCAGACACTGCACAGAAATCAGTCTGAGGCTGAAGCAGATGGATGCAGTCTCACCAGCAGGCTGTGTATGAAAGCCACCTGCAGCACACTTCCATCCAGCCTCCAAAGCCTGTCTGAAGAGTGCACTGGAGACACAAGAAGACAGAAGGAGCTGCTCTGATAGGGAGGAATGCAGCCTGGCACCTCCAAAGGCTGCTTGCTCCTACCAGGGGTGAGGGGAGGAGTGGCTGCTTGAGCAGAGTTTGAGAGACAGTGGCTTGTAGGGCTTGAGGGGCTATTTGCAAGGGGACAGAAGGGAAAAGAGGAGAAGCAGTGCAGAGTCTAGATCAAGTCTTGTGGCTCTTGAGATGGGACCATCCAGAGCTACAAGGTGCAGATCACCTTGGTGCCTTTTCAGATCACTTTGGGCTATAGGCAGGGGCTAGCTGAATGCTGACCTTCAGTGCCTGAAGTTTTATTCCCCAGCTGCTCTCTGCTGGCTGTTACACTGGATGGTGATCTGCACAGGCATGGACCAGTTGGCTCGATTACAGCTGCATCTATGTGGGAAGGAAAGAGTTTAGAGCCAGGTCCTCAGCTGGAGTAAATCAAGTAGCTGTGGACTCAGGCCAACAGAGACCATGGGTGAGATCTCCCAGTTCCTCCTCTCAAATGGCTATGTTACACTAAACATAAGATTCAGTAGCTCCCTATCTTTGCCTTGCTTTTGCACTCTGACATTTTGTGCTAGACAAGAAAGATGATCACACCAAACTGTCAGTGACACCCCCTCACACAGCTGCCTCTGCAAGGACACATGGGGACAGGTTTGGCCTCTCACTCTTTCAGGGAAGCAGAAACATAATCTATGTGGCCTTGGGTAGATATCATCCCTGGAAGAAGAACTGGACCTAACTGGACGTTCAGAGGAAGCTCTTCCCAACGAGGGCAGTGAAACACTGGAACAGGTTGCCCAGAGAGGTGGTGCAGGCCCCATCCCCACAGACATTCAAGATCAAACTTCATGGGGCCCTGAGCAATGTGATCTAGTGAAAGATGTCCCTGCTTCACTGCAGGGAGGCTGGACAAGATGACCTTCCAACTTGATGCATTCCACAATTCTATGAATCAGAGAGGAGCCAGGAGTGCTCCAGCTCATAACTTGGGGCTGACCACAGTCATTCCATGAGGGCACTCCCATTGCCTGCTGTGCCCAATATCCCAGCCCATTCCTCTGGGACTGGCTAAATTTGCCTTTATGCCCTTTTGAGAACTCCTCAGGTGCACTGCATGAAGAACATCACCTCTATACAAAGCTCACAGACAGCATTAAGCTTCTTGGCTTAGACTCCTTCTGGACTCTTCCTTCAGCAAGGAAAGGGTTGTAGATGAAAAAGATCCTGGTTTTCCCCAGCAGCTTACAAATTCATAGACTCATAGAATGGTTTAGGTTGGAAGGGACCTCAAAGATCTTCTAGCTCCAACCTCCCTCCCATGGGCAGGGACACCTTCCACTATCCCAGGCTGCTTAAAGCATCATCCAGCCTGGCCGTGAACACCTCCAGGCAGGGGGTATCCACAACCACTCTGTGCCAGTGTCTCACCAGCCTCACTGGAAAGAATTTCTCCCTAATCTTCAGGCTAAATCTGCCCTCCTCAAGCTTCAATCCATTCCCTCTCATCCTATTACTACAAGTCCTTGTCAAAAGTCCCTTCCCAGCTTTCTTGTAGCCTCCCTTCAAGTACTAGAAGGCTGCTCTAAGGTATCCCTAGAACTTTCTCTTCTCCAGGCTGGTCAAGCAGCATATATTGGCCTAGAACTCCTAATCCACAGAGCTAATTTCTGTGTACAGCCTGTCCAACAAACAGAGGAGCAAGGGCTGTGGCATCCGAAGGTGACCAGAACAAGAGGACACAGTCTCAAGCTGTGCCAGGGAAGGTTTAGGCTGGATGTTAGGAAGAAGTTCTTCATAGAAAGAGAGATTGGCCACTGGGATGTGCTGCCCAGGGAGGTGGTGTAGTCACTATCACTGGAGGTGTTTAGGAGAGACTTGATAGGGTGCTTGGTGCCATGGTTTAGTTGATTAGATGGTTTTGGATGATAGGTTGGACTCGATCTCAGGTCTTTTCCAACCTGGTTAATTCTATTCTATTCTATTCTATTCAGTGTCTTGCTGCTCCTCAGCTCTCAGGAGAGGCTCTTTGGTTTTCACATCTGGGCCAAGCTGTTACATTTGTGTGACCTTTCAAAACCAGAGGAACTTTCTGTGAAATACACAGGCAGCCAAATATTTAGGTCTGCAGAGTTACTGTTGTGCCACTATTTACTTAGCACAAACAGAGGACTCAGGAGACACAGAGCTGTCCAAAGTTTGGCTTGCATGTCAACTCTGTCCCTTCCAACCCTTCTTACTCCATAATTGTGATCTTAATGCACTCTGTGTACCACTAAAGAGCATTGCTGATTATCTCCAAGAGCTTAGTCAGAGCTCCATCATCCTAAGGTATTGCCCAAGGCTTTCCTACAGCATTTTGTCAGTGACATTTTTCCCACATAAAAATCCCTTTGATTCTTCTCAGCAACCTACCTTTTCTGGTGGGAGGGAAGAGCTTTGTTTCAGCCATTTTTATTTAAAAGTTAGAAGGGAGAAAAGAAAAAAGAAAAGAAAAAAGAAAAATAAAATAAAATAAAAGAGAAAGAGAAGAAAAGAAAAGAAAAGAGAAGAAAAGAAAAGAAAAGAGAAGAAAAGAAAAGAAAAGAAAAGAAAAGAAAAGAGAAGAAAAGAAAAGAAGAAAAGAAAAGAAAAGAAAAGAAAAGAAAAGAAAAGAAAAGAAAAGAAAAGAAAAGAAAAGAAAAGAAAAGAAAAGAAAAGAAAAGAAAAGAAAAGAAAAGAAAAGAAAAGAAAAGAAAAGAAAAGAAAAGAAAAAGACTTAACCAGGTTGGAAAAGACCTTCAAAATCACCAAGTCCAACGTACCACCCAACATCATCTAATCAACTAAACCACGGCACCAAGTGCCTCATCCAGGCTCTTTTTAAACAGTGATGGTGACTCCACCACCTCCCTGGGCAGCACATTCCAATGGCCAATCTCTCTTTCTGGGAAGAATTACTTCCTAACTTCCAGCCCAAACCTCCCCAGCACAGCTTGAGACTGTGTCCTCTTGTTCTGGTGCTGGGTGCCTGGGAGAAGAGACCAACCCCCACCTGGCTACAACCTCCCTTCAGGGAGTTGGAGACAGCAAGAAGGTCTCCCCTGAGCCTCCTCTTCTCCAGGCTAAGCAACCCCAGCTCCCTCAGCCTCTCCTCACAGGGCTGTGCTCCAGACTCCTCCCCAGCTTTGTTGCCCTTCTCTGGACACCTTCCAGCATCTCAACATCTTTCCTAAACTGAGGAGTCCAGAATTGGACACAGGACTCAAGGTGTGGCCTAACCAGTGCTGAGTACAGGGCACAATGACTTCCCTGCTGCTGCTGGCCACACTCTTCCTGATGCAGGCCAGGATGCCATTGGCCTTCTTGGCCCCCTGGGCACACTGCTGGCTCATGTTCAGCTTATATCAGCCAGTACTCCCAGGTCCCTTTCTGCCTGGCTGCTCTCAGCCACTCTGACCCCAGCCTGTAGCTCTGCATGGGGTTGTTGTGGCCAATGTGCAGCACCCAGCACTTGGATTTGTTCAATGCCATCCTCTTGGACTCTGCCCATCTGCCCAGCCTGTCGAGGTCCCTCTGCAGAGCTCTCCTACCCTCTAACAGATCAACTCCTGCCCCCAGCTTGGTGCGATCTGCAAATTTGCTGATGACTGATTCATTCCCCTCCTCCAGATCATCAATAAAGATATTGAACAGGATGGCGCCCAGCACTGATCCCTGGGGCACACCACTAATGACTGGCTGCCAGCTGGCTGTGGCACCATTCACCACCACTCTCTGGGCTCAGCCTCCAGCCAGTTCCTAACCCAGCTCAGAGAGCTGCTGTCCAAGCCAGGGGCTGACAGCTTGGCCAGGAGTTTGCTGTGGGGGACGGTGTCAAAGGCCTTGCTGGAGTCCAGGCAGACTACAAAAAAGCACAGCAAGTTTTTGCACACCACAGAGAGCCTCCATGTTTGCCATCGGCAGTTTACCAGGTCGGTCTTGGCAGAAGGACATGAATGGAGCTACCTGGATTTCAAGAGCTAAGTGTGCAGAGAAGGGCCACAGGCATGAGCAGAGGGCTGGAGCTCCTCTAGTATGAGGACAGACTGAGAGAGTTCAGTCTGGAGAAGAGAAGGCTCCAAGTAGACCTGATTGTAGCCTTCCAGTATCAGAAGGGGGCTACAAGAAAGCTGGGGAGGGACTTTTGAGGGTGTCAGGGAGTGATAGGACTGGGGGGAATGGAGCAAAACAAGAAACGGTTAGATTCAGCTTGGATGTTAGGAAGAAACTGTCCCCCATGAGGATGGTGAGAGACTGGCACAGGTTGCCCAGGGAGGTGGTGGAAGCCTCCTGCCTGGAGGTGTTTGCAGCCAGGCTGGATGTGGCTGAGACACCTGCTGTAGTCTGAGGTGTCCCTGGCCATGGCAGGGGGGTTGGAGCTGGCTGGTCCTTGAGGTCCCTTCCAACCCTGACAATTCTGTGAGTCTATGAAGTGCTCCTGGAGAAAACACAATTTTTGTAGCTATGAGACTATTGGGGGATCCAGGAGTAGGAAGCAGTGACTTAACATGGCAAAAGCCACACCTGGGAGAGGGAGAGGCAGGAGGAATGAGCAGATGCCATCATCCCCAAAGGGACAGAGGGACTGTGCCCTGAGAAACCACAACATCCAGACTGGTAAGTGGCTGCACAAGGCCTTGAAAGTAAAAACCAAGGACAAAAGGAAGTGAGTCTGAAAAAGACAAAGAAAGAAAAACAGAGGGAAGGGTGTGAGAGGGGATTGTTGTCAGCCTGAGCAAAGGAGAGGGATGGTTATTTACCGTGCTTGGCTGGGATGGAGCAGAGCCATGCCAGAGCCTGGCTGGGTGTAAGGCAGCAGAGCGGGTGACCAGCAGGCAGTGAAAGGCAGTGTTGAAAAGGATGGATCACTGCAGGGCAATGGTTTACACTTGCTTCATTATTTAAAAGCAGGCTGAGGCAGGTAATTACTCATGAGTCTGACCACGAGGTATTTAGCAGTTGAACCACAGAAGAAACTGCACGCACAGCCTACCTCTGCCTGGCAGGAGGCAGAAGTTGATGATTAATACAGCTTAAGTCACTTACAGCTCACCTCTCCATGTGCCCATTTTCCTTGAGGAATAGGCCTACCACATACAGCTCGGCTCCCAGCAGCTTAGGGGTGCTGCAAAATGACACCCGCACCTTGTGAGGCCATATGGGAGCCAGGCAGAAGGGCAGCCTCTCCACCCAGGCACCCATCGCTCCCATACCACTGCTCACTGCAGCACCCCAGCCAGTCTGAATGAGACAAGGGCTGAGTGTGGCATCCCCAGGGCCCAGGAGCCCAGGGACTGGTGGCTGGAAGAAGTGCTGCATCCTGAGGCAGCATGGGCTTCCTTTTCCTCTGGGGACAGGAACGGAGAAGGCATGGCCATGTCAGCCCAAAGTCACAGCTGTGCAAAGCTGTCCTGCCTGTTTCACAGAATCACACAACATTAGAGGTTGGAAGGAACCTCCAGAGATCATTCAGGCCAACCCCCCTGCCAGGGCAGCATCACCCAGGGCAGTCTGCACAAGAATGCATCCAGGTGGGGTTGGAAAGTCTCCAGAGAAGGAGACTCCACAACCTCTCTTGGCAGCCTGCTCCAGGGCTCTGCCACCCTCACTGGAGAGTTTCTCCTCATGTTGAGCTGAAGCCTTCTCTGGTCAAGCTTCTATCTATTGTTCCTTGTCTTACTACAGTGCACCACCCAAGAGCTTGGCCCCCTCCATTTGACCCCCACCCCCCACATATTGATAGACATTGATCAGATCCCTCTCAGCCTTCTCTTCTCCAGACTAAACAGCCCCAGGGCTCTCAGTTCTCTTCACAGGGGAGATGCTTTCATTAGCTTCTTAACATCTACTTGGGGGGGCAAAGCTGAGCAATGGGGGTTGTTGTTGGTTAGGTTTTTTTCAGGTGTACTTTGCCTGTTGTGACAAGAGGCTTAATTTTGAACAGCACTATGAAAGCAGTGAGATAGATGTAGCTGATCCTCAAACCCAGGAACGAGCTGTCTTTAATGTCCTCTCCCTGTTCTGGTAGAAACCTACTAGAATGCAGGACACATGTTTTCCAACTCAATAGCAGGTATCCAGCTGGAGAAATGTGTTTCCCTGAATTATGGCCATATGCTATATATCACACTTCAACATATCCTATCATGTTCCATCTGCACAGAATTTGACACTGCATAAAACAATCTGCTTTGAATTTGAATGCGTAGCCTTCCTCACACCAAACGAAACCCTCCTGCTAGGCTAGGAGGCTAAATGCCCTGGAATTTCTGGTGAAGGTTCTGCCACAACCAGAAAAGCCCAGAAGCAAACCACTGGGCTGTGCCATCTTCAATAAACTCCACCTTCATGCTGAGGAGATCGTCCTGGTGCTGGCTGGGAGTGCACAGGGCAGAACCTCGAGCAGACACACAGGGAGTACCAAGCACGATACTGAAGCAGTACATCCTTTGGGCTTTATCTAATCTGATCTAGCTCCTTTGCATCTATAGCAGTGCAGGATTTAGAAGGCAGCTCTAGAGCAGACATCTCAGCTCCAGCTCCTTCCCATCTGTTAGCAGAGCAGCATTTAGAAGGCAGCTCTAGAGCAGACATCTCAGCTCCAGCCCCTTCCCATCTGTAGCAGAGCAGCATTTAGAAGGCAGCTCAAGAGCAGACATCTCAGCTCCAGCTCCTTCCCATCTGTTAGCAGAGCAGCATTTAGAAGGCAGCTCTAGAGCAGACATCTCAGCTCCAGCCCCTTCCCATCTGTAGCAGAGCAGCATTTAGAAGGCAGCTCTAGAGCAGACATCTCAGCTCCAGCTCCTTCCCATCTGTTAGCAGAGCAGCATTTAGAAGGCAGCTCTAGAGAAGACATCTCAGCTCCAGCTCCTTCCCATCTGTAGCAGAGCAGCATTTAGAAGGCAGCTCTAGAGAAGACATCTCAGCTCCAGCTCCTTCCCATCTGTAGCAGAGCAGCATTTAGAAGGCAGCTCTAGAGAAGACATCTCAGCTCCAGCTCCTTCACATCTGTAGCAGAGCAGCATTTAGAAGGCAGCTCTAGAGCAGACATCTCAAGCAATTTCTAATCCTGCAGCACTCAGAAGCATAGAAAAAAATGCTAAAACTTTCATGCACGTTGAAGTCACCTTCTCCTCACACAGCCTAACTACTGTGATGAGTCAATGGGGCAAAAGAGAGTGGGCTTTGCTGTTTCCCAAACACTGCAAATGCTTTCAAACTCTTTGCCGCACTTCGAATGGCCTCAGGCTGATCCCACCTGCCTCGTTCCCCCAGGCATTCATTGATCCTCTCCTAGGGAGACCCCTTCCCCCTTAGGAAGAAATGTGAAATCAGAAATACTCCAAGTCCTTAGATGCTGAACCCTGCTTTATTTCCTCTTTCTCCCTCAAAAGCTTTCAGCCAGAGTTGCTGTAACTGCTTTACGTTTGATGGCTCTGCTGCCTGCTTCACCAGTGATGAATTTGTTTGCATTGCCTCCCAGCAGTTCAGCCCTTGGCAGAGGTACATCCCAGGTTACATAGGTTTTGTAGACTCTATTCTAAAAGAACCAAAGGCAGTGACAGAGAAGGCTCAGTACCACTTCAGCACTGTTACTGAGAAGAGTGTGTTTGTAGGGTATTGACAAAAAGGGACAGGAGCATGGCTTACAGAATTCCAGTTCTGGATGATGGTAGCCATGGTGGCAGTCATTTATTTCACCCTAAAAGAGCAGAACAGGGCACACTGGATGCTGATGGTCTTTGCTAGTGAAAGATATGTGTGAAGGGGTTGATTGGCAGATATGCTCTGTTCAGTTCATGGCTGTGCCAAGGACCTGCAGACATATCTGAGAGCCACTTCCTCTCAGGTCTGCAGGATTTCTGGTTCAAGATCATAGTTTCATAGTACCAGTCAGGGTTGGAAGGGACCACAAGGATCATCTAGTTCCAAGCCCCCTGCCATGGGCAGGGACACCCCACACTAGATCAGCCTGGCCAGAGCCTCATCCAGCCTGGGCTTAAACACCTCCAGGGATGGGGCCTCAACCACCTCCCTGGACAACCCATTCCAGGGCTTCACCACTCTCATGGGGAAGAACTTCCTCCTCACCTCCAGCCTGAATCTCCCCACCTCCAGCTTCATGCCATTCCCCCCAGTCCTATCACTCCCTGAGATCCTGAGCAGTCCCTCCCCAGCCTTCTTGGAGCCCCCTTCAGATACTGGAAGGCCACAACGAGGTCACCTCAGAGCCTTCTCTTCTCCAGACTGAACAGCCCCAACTCCTTCAGTCTGTCCTCACAGGAGAGGTGCTCCAGCCCTCTGCTCATCCTCCTGGCCCTGCTCTGGACACCTTCCAGCACCTCCAGATCCCTCTTGGAATAGGGGCTCCAGAACTGGAGGCAGTACTGCAGGTGGGGTCTCAGCAGAGCTGAGTAGAGGGGAAGAATCACCTCCCTTGCCCTGCTGGCCACACTTCTCTTGATTGGCTTTCTGGGCTGCAAGTGCACACTGAGAGCTCCTGTTGAGCTTCTCCTCCCCCAGCACCCCCAAGTCTCTCTCCTCAGGGCTGCTTTCCAGCCAGTCCCTGCCCAGCCTGGCATTGTGCCTGGGATTGCCTCCACCCAGCTGCACCGCCATTGCTTCTCTCTGGCTCATCATAGCAAGGTCCAAACCTCCTCTCCAGTGATCCTCATCTGAACCAATATGAACAGCAAATGACAGAACAGCAATGACAGATTAAAACCCCCAAGGACACAAAACCCAGTCTCTGTAAATGTATTTGGGAGTCAGCTGCAGGACACAGCAGTGCTGGGTGCAGCATGTCTTCAGGAAAGTGGAGATAACTGGGTTGAGGCAGGCTGAGATTTGGGACTCTTTTGGCCAGCATCAGCCTCACCAGCAGGTCATGCCTGGTGAATTCAGAGAAGCCCATCAAAACAGCACATTGTTGTCATGCCATGAGCCATTGTCTGGTTTATGATGGCAACAAGAGACTCTCACCCAGTGCAGGACTCCACTGGAGTGGGAGCAAACAAAGGGTCTCTCTCATTCTGAAGGATTCAGCTGGCTGCATTCAACAGAATCTCTTCTATGAAGTTATGGGAGACATTTATTCCACTCTGCTCAGTACTAATGACATCTCAGCAGGGGTACTGCCCAGCTTAGGTGCCACAATAGGCATTGCAATAAATCCCCTTTTCCCCATTTTAAGAGCAAAATTCAGGCCTGTATTTCTCAAGGGAGTTAATTGCAGCTGAGTGCACCACAGTTTTTAGGAGCACCATGGCATCGAGCCCCCCTCAGTCTCAGACAGTTCGTGATGAAAAGACCTCAAATGCTGTGGCCCTGTAGAGAGTGCTCCATGCCCTGAGCCCCTGGGAGCTCCACTCCTTCCTCTTCTTACAGTAACATATATGAAGCATAGAGAGAAAGCAAGCAAAGAACACCTGCTCTTTGGACCACAAGCTACTCAGGCTTAGATACCTACCTGTCACGTCCATATATTTTTAGGTCCCAAGCCCTTATTAGCCAGTCTGTGGTGAGCAGACCACCAGTGGTGCAGGAGACATCAGAAAATTAGCCCATTAAAGCAGATACAGAACTTTAACTGAGCTCTCATCAACCCAAATCTCTATGGAGTATTTCTGATGTCAATAGTAAACTGAACATGAGCCATCAGCATGCCCAGGCAGCCAGGAGGGCCAATAGCATCCTGGCCTGCATCAGGAAGAGTGTGGCCAGCAGGAGCAGGGAAATCATTCTACCCTGTGCTCAGCATTGGTTAGGCCACACCTTGACTCCTTTGTCCAGTTCTGGGCCCCTCAGTTTAAGAAGGACATTGAGACACTTGAAGGTGTCCAGAGAAGGGCAATGAGGCTGGGGAGGGGTCTGGAGCACAGCCCTGTGAGGGAGCTGGGGTTGCTTAGCCTGGAGAGGAGGAGGCTCAGGGGTGACCTCATTGCTCTCTACAACTACCTGAAAGGTGATTGTAGCCAGGTGGGGGTTGGTCTCTTCTCCCAGGCAACCAGCACCAGAACAAGAGGACACAGTCTCAAGCTGTGCCAGGGGAGGTTTAGGCTGGAGGTGAGGAGAAAGTTCTTCACTGAGAGAGTGATTTGTCATTGGAATGTGCTGCCCAGGGAGGTGGTGGAGTCCCCATCCCTGGAGGTGTTCAAGAGGGGATTGGATGTGGCACTTGGTGCCATGGTCTAGTGATGAGGTCTGTGGTGACAGGTTGGACTTGATGATCTTTGAGATCTCTTCCAAGCTTGGTGATACTGTGATACTCTGAACCCCAGCCTCTAGTGCTTCACTTCCTTTCCATGCCCAGCGTTTCACTTCCCTCTGCATGTGTTTGCCCTCTTCTAGCAGATGTCCCCTACCTGCAAAGATGATTCACTCTTTAGCCTGCTGTCATTTGTCCTTGTTCACCACCCCTGTGAAGTGCCAATCCATTTCCTTCTTTTCCTTTCTTTTTTTCTAGTCCCATTTGCACTCTTCATACTGCAGCCCTTCTTTTGCTTTTCCTAGTGCAGTGTCTTTGCTCTCCTTATGTATGATGGGGTTTTGTTGTCAGCTAACCAAGTGGTTCCACACTCAGACTCCTCCACCAGTGTTGTCTTCCTTGCCAGCAGGATAGCTTCCTATAGGACCCTTAAATAAGGACTTCTTCCTGACTGATTCCTAAAGCTCCTTTCTTCTTTTAACTCCTGCCTGTAGAACTTTCCCTATCAATTCCTCAACATGAGGAAATCACAGTGTCACTGTATCACAGTATATTAGAGGCTGGAAGGGACTTCCAGAGATCACCCAGTCCAACCCCCTTGCCACAGCAGCATCACCCAGGGCAGTCTGCACAGGAATGCATCCAGGCAGGTTTTGAATGTCTCCAGAGCAGGAGACTCCACAACCTCTCTGGGCAGCCTGCTCCAGGGCTCTGCCACCCTCACTGCAAAGAAGTTTCTCCTCATGTTGAGTTGAAACTTTCTCTGTTCAAGTTTGAACCTGCTGCTCCTTGTCTTATTCCTGTGCACCACCTAAAGGAGCTTGGCCCCCTCCACTTGACCCCCACCCCTCAGATATTGATCGACATTGATCAGACCCCCTCTCAGTCTTGCCTCTCAAGACTAAACAGCCCCAGGGACCTCAGTTTCTCTTCATCTGCCTTCCAAAAGTCATTTGCTCTTGCTCTCCTCCTCTCAAGCCTCCTTTTCCACAGGCACATGAGCTCCAATTGCCTTCTAGCAAGTTTCTCTTCATCAGTCTTACCTATCATAGCTTACCTGGCCATGTCTCCTGTAACTGCCTTCACTCTTTGAAACAAAAAGGTTGATCCCCACACATTCCAAAACCCCGAGGAACTGTCTGTGCTGTTCTTCAGTTTGGTTGGGTTGGGATTTTCCATTTCTGACAGCAAAAAAACCCCAAACCTGGTTAGATTAAAGTCCTCAATTACCACTGCCTCATATCCTGGGGACACTCAAACAATTGCTCAAAAGCTGCTCACAAAATGTGACCTTGGCTCCTCCTCCTCCTCATTAAGTAAATCGCTCGTAGAGCTTTACAGTTCACCTCTCTTCTATCTCCAACAGCTCTGCTTTTCCCCTCTTTCTGGCCTTCTACACATTCCTAATATAGAAGATAATACTCTCCCCATTTTTTCCCCCCTGCCTGTCCTTCCTCCACGAATTATAACTCTCTCTGCTAATATCGAAGGGCTGCAGCTTATTCCACTGAGCCTGTGTGACGCTGATTAAACTGCAGCCTTTGTTGTGTCCCAAGACTTCTAGTCCTTCCTGTTTATTTTCCATACTTTTAGCATTAGTGTAAAGACATCTCAGATGTTTGGCAGCTTGCCCTTACGTTATCCCTTTTGTTCTGTGGCCCTTCCTGCCATTTCCCACTTCCACTGGAGCAATGAGTTGGGAACCAGACCTCCGATTTTCTTATTCACCTGAGGTCTTTCCTGCCCACCTACTCAAAAACTGGTGTCCTAGGAGCCTTCTCATTCTTCTCTAAGTAATAAAATTCTCACATTCTCAGGAAAAAAAAGACAACCAAAGCCACCAAACCAAATGGGTTTTTGTTTGTTTCACAGATTAAACAAAACTCCATAGGAAGAAGATTCTCCTGAGGGTCTGCCTAAAGCAAAATAATCACAAACCCAAACCCCGAACCAAAACCAGCACATGAAGTTGTTGGGGGGGGAGGAGGGGAAATGGTCTTATGGGATGAAAGTCCCCAGCCCAATTTCAGACTTCTGAGTTCCAAGAGAGGGGATTGACAGCATTCAGAGCTTAAATGAGTGCTAGTTTTGTCCAAATGCTAGCACATGGGCGAAGGCAGAGGGCTCGTACTCCGCCTCAAGCTGATGCTGTGCAAAATTAACTCCGGTTAGAAACCTTGGGAGAACCCTTCCTAATCTCCAGCAGTACAATACACCAAGCAGTAATGTCCATTAAGGAAGACAGTGGTACTTTTCAAGGCTGTGGTCAGCAAGGAATAGGCAGATGATGAGCGGAGAAGGGATAATCCGTTGACTCTCCTCCCTCGCAATTACGAACAGCTGGAACGTCCTCAGTTTACAATGGGCCTGACACTGCAAAGGAGCAAGAGCAAATATTTGGAGATCTGCTTGTATAATAGAGCTGAATGCTGACAAAAGGACCTCCCTCCAGGGGTGTATGCTCCTCTACAGCACATGGCTGCTATGTGAGAGAACAAATCCTGCGCTGTTGAAATCTGCTGTCCAGCCTCTGAACGCTTGACAAGGGTGAACTTCGGTCACTTGACTTCCACAAAGCTTCAGACATGCTTCAGAAGGACAAACTTAAGAGATTATGAAGTAAAATGTTTTGTACATTGTAATTGACTCTGTCCCTCAGCTAACATTTGAGGTTAAACATTGAAGGAAAAAGGAAGAGGTTGTGAAGCAAAATGTTTTGTACAATGTGATCAGCTCTGTTCCCTCAGCTAACGTTTGAGGTTAAACATTCATAGAACCATACAGAATGGTCCAGGCTGGAAGGGACCTCCAAAGCTCATCCAGTCCAACCTCCCTGCAGTCAGCAGGGACATCCCCAACTAGATCAGGCTGCCCAGAGCCCTGTTGAGCCTGACTTTGAGTATCTCCAGGGATGGGTACTCAACCACCTCCCTGGGCAACCTGTTCCAGTGTTTCACCACCCTCACAGTAAAGAACTTGTTCCTGATACCCAATCTAAATCTACCCTTTTCTAGTTTAAAGCCATTGCCACTCATCCTGTCCCTGCACACCTTTCCAGTCTCTCTGCAGCTTTCTTGTAGCCCCCTTCAGGTACTGGCAGGCTGCTATTAGGTCTCCCTAGAGCCTTCTCTTCTCCAGGCTGAACACCCCCCAGCTCCCTCAGCCTGTCCTTGTAGCAGAGGTGTTCCAGCCCTCTGATCATTTCCATGGCCCTCCTCTGGACCCATGTCCTTCCTATATCGAGGGCTGCAGACCTGTACACAGCACTCCAGGTGAGGTCTCCCCAGAGCGAAGTGTCAGAATCACCTCTCTGGCTCTGCTGGCAACGCTGCTTTGGATGCAGCCCAGGCTGCCACTGGCCTTCTGTGCTGCAAGCTCACACTGCCTGCTCATGTCCAGCTTCTCATCCATCAGCACCCCAGGGCTGCTTTCTAACACCTCATCCTCCAGTCTGTATTGAAGTGTTAAAAATAAGCATGGTTATTTTACACATTTTAGTGAACAGATCCACCTCTCACCTATGTAGAGATAGTGCAGAGGAAGATTGGATCTACTCTGCACAGGATGCTTCCAGCATTCGCCCACGAAAACCTGTTTCACAAATACACCCCTCCCATAAACTGGTGTAAGAGGTCCAAAAAGCAGCTGCAATCACAAAACAAGGTTTTAAGCCCTCTGCTACTGTTTTCATTCACACATTCAGACTGGAATGGTCCCACTGCATACCTAGACTTCCAAGATGAGCCGGTGGCTTGCATCTGAGCAACGCAGTGCAATGCACAACGTCTGCTGGTACGAATCACATCATCACCCAGAGCGACTTTGGCTGCAGCCTATTCCCACTACTTCATAGATTCTGCTCCCTCTTCTGGCCAGCAACATAATAAAAGAAATCATTTCCCCCTTTTTAAGTATGATTTTGAGCATGGGGAGTTGAGAAATGGAAAAGAGAATTCATGTTACTTTGGCAGGACAAAGAGCTCTGAGATGCGCATCCGCTGAATGTCTATATTTGGATTTCTCTGTAACAAAAGGCTTGAAGCTTTTGTGGTCAAAGCAGAAAAAAATAATTATTGTTGTGGGTTTGGGGCTTTTGGTTGGGTTGTTTGTTGTTTTTTTTTCAGTTCACTGGCTAGCTCTTGAGGGAGAAGGGTAGGAGAGAGGAAGAGAGGTACAAGGAAGGAGAGACCACCGATCGGCTTTGCTGCATCTTTCCAGTTCTCCTCCTCAGCGCTGCACTGCTCCCCCTCAGTTTGGTGGGAAAAGAATCCTGCCAATCTAAAAGAGAAAAGGGGCAGAGAGCCCATCCTCAGGAACAGCAAACTTGCCAGAATGGGCTCAGACAATGCATTAGCTACAGCACCCAGAGCACACGCTCAGGAAGGCCACTGCTCCCTCACTTTCAATAAGTAGACTCCCAAAGGCTTGTCTCCAGACCCTGATCACTTCTGCCCTTTTGTTTTTTTTAACTCTTCAAGCCCCCTCACTTCCCTTGGGGGCTAACAAACACAGACCAGACATTTGGGACAAAAGGCTTTCAAACTCTTGCTGACCATTAAAGATATCATCAAAAATTCAGCTAATGCAGGAGAAAGTATAAACCGCTCCACTCTGTACATCCAAAGCAGTAAAGTGTTCCCTGTTAGCTCTTTGAGGACCTCCTTTAAGGAGGTACATTTCTGACCTCCCACAGTTGAGCTCCCCAAAGCCACATGTGAGTTGGAAAGGACAGCTCAGTGACAGTACAGATGGTCACCAAGCCTACAATGTACAAGCTTGCAACAGAAGCCATCCTGGGGTTTGCACGAGCATTGCAAACCTCTGTGAATGTTTTTAGCCAAAGGTCTATCTGTGCCTGTGACAATTCATACTTGCTCACTAGACAGCCACATTAACAGATGATGCATTCAGCCCTGGTAAAACTTCAGGTTTTTACATAGTTTTTGATTTCCAGTGGCTGGTGTCTTAAGGATCTTGATGACCTTTCCTCAGAGAGGACACTGCAGCCTGTTGGGCATCTTTTGCACATTGATCTCCTTCACAGAGAGACATAGAGCTTGATCCAGAGCAGAAGACTGCAATTGGTGGTGTTGGGAGTAGCAACTGAAGTTCACACTGGTCAGAACTGCAAACAGAAACTAGAATCACACAATGTCAGGGGCTGGAAGGGACCTCAAAAGCTCATCCAGGTCAATCCCCCTGCCAGAGCAGGATCACCCGGAGCAGATCACACAGGAACACATCCAGCTGGGTTTTGAATACCTCCAGAAAGGGAAACTCCACAAAACCCCTGGGCAGCCTGCTCCAGTGAAAAAAAATTTCCTCCTGTTTCCATGGAACTCCCTATGCCTCAACTTCCACCATTGCCCCTTGTGCTGTCATAGGGCACCACCACTGATGCCCAGCTTTCAAACTGAAGCACTTTTCAAAGCTGCCATTTCTGAATCGACTATTAGTCTACTCCACTCTACTCCTGGAGCACTGTGTCTAGTTCTGGAGCCTCTATTACAAGAAGGATCTGGAGGTGCTGGAAGGTGTCCAGAGAAGGGCCACGAGGATGAGCAGAGGGCTGGAAGTGTTCTGCTGTGAAGACAGACTGAGAGAGTTGGGGTTGTTCAGTCTGGAGAAGAGAAGACTCCCAGGAGACCTAATTGTGGCCTTCCAGTATCTGAAGGGGGCTCCCAGAAAGCTAGGGAGGGACTTTTGAGGGTGTCAGGGAGTGATAGGACTGGGGGGAATGGAACAAAACTAGAAATGGGGAGATTCAGCTTGGATGTTAGGAAGAAGTTGGTCCCCATGAGGGTGGTGAAAGACTGGCACAGGTTGCCCAGGGAGGTGGTGGAAGCCTCCTGCCTGGAGGTGTTTGCAGCCAGGCTGGATGTGGCTGTGAGCAACCTGCTGTAGTGTGAGGTGTCCCTGGCCATGGCAGGGGGGTTGGAACTGGCTGATCCCTGAGGTCCCTTCCAACCCTAACACTACTATGATTCTATGACCATGAAGCACTATTAAGCACTAAAAAGAAGTATTCCTCTGGCAGCTGCACCAGCTCTCAGGCTGGGCCCTTCTACAGGTCTCTTAGCTGCTGCTATTCAAACACTTGGGTCCAATTCTGCAATCCTTTGTTCCAAGGGTGTGAAAGTTGGCCAGAAAAAAAAAACCAACCCCGTGTGCGATCAGATCTTGTGATATGGTTGAAAAATTCCACTTTCCCTGAAAAGAACCTTGTTTTCAAACACATTCCACAAGGTGAGCAGCTCTCTCAGCCCTTCTGCGTCGAAGACCAGGCACTACTTTTACACCGCCTCCCCCACCCAGAGTAAAGCTCACAGCCCCCGCACTGCCTGCAGCACCACCTCCAACCCATCGCTGTTGAGAGGGGAGAACCCTTCTCTCACTGAACCAGCTACTCAGTGAATAGTTCTTCATTATCTAAGAGACAGCCAGGAAGTATTTAATAAATATATTACCCGTTGCATCAAAATAAATATCATTTATAAAACATTCATTGTCTTTTGCTCGTCATCATCATCATCATCATCATCATCATACAGTGTATATAAATGTGCCCAGTACAGATGAGATTTTTTTACAAAGGGTTGCCTGAATCTTTCCCCCTTAATGCATTCTCCCACTTACAGTAATCATTGCATAAAAGGCAGAACAACATCCCGCAGCGCTTTGCCACCAGCACAGACCCAAGACCAAACTAAAGATCCCGCGAAGGGGGTACAAAAAGGTCTCCAGCGAGGAGGAATGGCTTTAGGTACGTCTCAAAAGTGGCACTTGCCTCAACCTCAGCGACTCTGCAGCATTTTTTAAGAGCTGGAGCCAGTGTTTACTTGAGGACTCGAGGATTACTCAACCGACTAACAGAGCATAGAAAAAGCAAGGGTGGATTTTCAGCGTCGTGGTTGGAAACAGAAAAAGCACGTTTAATGATACAGTAACAGCCGTAGGTTATCGTCCAGTAAAGGTGGAGGGTAAAAAAAAATGAACGGTCTGGATATTAATTTACCTCAGATTAACTTTAGAGTTGTAAATACTTGCATTATAGTGAGGTAGACAGTGAAGACACAAAAAAAAACCAACCAACCAAAAAACCCCAACCAAACAAAAACCAACCAACCAAAACCCAACCAAACAAAACCGAAACAACAAACAACCCCACACCCCACCCCCAAAAAATCAACCAAAAAAACCCCCACTCCCCCCCCCCCAAAAAAAAAAAAAAATCAACAAAACAAACTAAAACCAACCAAAACCAACCCCAACCCCACCCCAAACCTTCTTTTCTCCATTACTAGCACAGAACTTAAACCTTGGCGTTAAGCTCCGAAGGCCACGACAGCGTCGAAGTGAAAGAGGACAAGGTCTGAGCAATGCTTAGGGCTGTACAACTCCAATAGAAACTTCTGACAAATATTAGAACTTATAACATTTCGAGTGCATATAATGTTATTTTTGTACATTAAAAAAAAATAACCAAAACAACAAAATCAATTCCAAGAAATGCAGGTTGTTCATCTCCGTTTTTGCACTTTTCAGTCTGTTTAAATAAACAAATATTTACAGCTTTGATCTGAACAACAGTGCATCCCAAGCAAAATGTGCATTTTAAATTATTGCTCCTGGGCAAGTCTTTTTATTAGCATTTTATATTATTATTCTCTTCTCTCCCTCTCTTTTTTCCCCTCCTTTTTTTTCTTTATTTTTTTTCCCTCCTTTTTTTCCTCCTTTTTTCCCCCTCTTTTTTTCCCTCATTTTTTCTTTTTTCCCTCTTTTTTTCCCTCCTTTTTTCTTATTTTTTTTCTGCTTTTTTCATCCTTTTTTCCCCCTCCATTTTTTTCTTTTTTCCCTCCTTTTTTCTTTTTTGTTCCTCCTTTTTTTTCCCTCCTTTTATTTCCTTTTTTCTCTCCTTTTTTCTTTTTTCCTCCTTTTTTCCTTTTTTTCTTTTTCCTCCTTTTTTCTTTTTCTCCTTTTTTTCTTTTTCTCCTTTTTTTCTTTTTTCCTCCTTTTTTCTTTTTTTCTCCTTTTTTTTTTCTCCTTTTTTCTTTTTTTCTCCTTTATTCTTTTTTCTCCTTTTTTTTTATCCTTTTTTTTTCCTCCTTTTTTTTCTTATTTTTCCTCCCTTTTTTTCCCTCTTTTTTTTTTCCTCCTTTTTTCCTCCTTTTTTTTTTTTTTTTTCCTTTTTCTCCCATCAGTTTGTAGCTCTGCACAGCCACATAAGCCAACGATTCTAGAAATCCGGGGCGGGGGAGGGAAGCGGGGGGGGGAGTCTTGGGACTATGAACATAATCGTTACACTGAAAAAAACAAAACAAAAACAAGGGCAAGGCATGCTTCGAAGTGCACTTTCCTCAGGTGAAGCCACAGCTGAGACCGAAGGTGGGAAAGAAACAGGCATCTCGCATGCAACGCCTTGGCCAGCACAACGTTCGCGTATAATACTGCTGCAGGTTGCGAGGGCTGCCGAGCTAGAGCTACCTAGAGACCTCGCCATGGCATCCTTGCACTCTTCCTGAAATCCCGAGGAGTTTCCTTTCCAATCTACCCAGGCTGTGCTTTCTGCAACACTTCGCTCTTCACAGTTTTCCATTGCTATCTTAAAATAAAACCTAGCTGATAATTACAATCTTGAGCAATTCTCCTTTTTTTCTTTTCCTTTTATCTTTCATTATTTTTTTCTCCTTTTTTTTTTTCCCCTTCTATTTTTTCCTTCTATTTTATTCCTTCTTTTTCTTTCTTTCTTTCTTTTTTTTTTTTTTTTCCTTTGGGAAGGTGGGGTGCGCCGTGAACTATTTCGGGCTGGTAATCTCGCAGGAATGTGAAAGAGGGCAGAAATGCAACAGCCCTCTTTAGAGCAAATTCCGTAGAGGGATCCGTTTGCTCCCTCTCCCCCCACCCCGCACCGGACGGCCCCTTTTGTACTCGGTAAATTGCCCTCACCTTCGGAGGGCGGAGGACAGATCGCCAGGTAAACCCCGGAGCTGGCAGGGAAGACGGGAAGGGACCCGGCGGGCCGCCTGCCTGCTCGCCCTTCCCCGCCACGGAGCGTCACGGAGCGGAGGCGCCAAGGCCGCCGCCACACGCCGCCCGCCGCCCCCCAGACAAGCGCCGGGCGGGCGCGGGACGCCCCGCTCGCCGCCGGCATCTCCGCCAGACGCAGCCCCGGCTGCCGCCGAGGGGCGTTCCGTCCGCTACCTGCAGCCGCAGGACTCCACCACCATGTCCTCGTACTGCTTGTACACCACGTTGTTGCCCGCGTCGATGTAGAGGATGCTGATTGGAGTCAATTTGGTGGGGACGCAGCAGCTGGGCGGCGTGGAGCCGGGGTCCATGGAGTTCATGAGGGTCTGGATGATGGCGTGGTTCGTGGGCTCCAGGTGGGAGCGCAGCGGAAAGTCGCAGACCCCTTCGCAGTGGTGGGCCTCGTACTCTAGCGGAGCGATAATCCAGTCGTCCCAGCCCAGCTCCTTGAAGTTGACGTGCAGCGGCTTCTTGCTGCAGCGCAGGCGGGACTTCTTGCCGTGCCGCTTGCCGTGCCGGCTGGCGAAGGCGGTGCGCCGCTGGCGCCGGGCCGGCGGGTGGCGGGCAGCGGGCGGCGGCGGCGCGCCGAGCTCTGCGCGCAGCTCCCCGAGCAGGCTCCGCCGCCGGGCGCGGGTGAAGACCACCAGCAGCGCCCGCTCCTGCGGCGGCCTCGCCCGGCGCCCGAAGCCCAGGCCCCGCAGGTCCAGCCAGCGCGGCGGCCCGCGGCCCGCCGAGGCGCGCAGCTCCAGGCACAGGCGCTTCCAGGGCCGTGGCTCCCGCAGGCTCTGCCGCACGTCGAAGACCTCCCAGCCGGCGGTCGGGGCCGCCCGCGGGTCCAGGGCGCGGGAGTCCAGCGGACGCTGCGAGAGGCAGGAGAAGAGTTGCATGTGCAGCGGGACGACAGGCGGCGGGTGGCCGCGGGGGGCCCGGCGGAACAGCCGCAGCTCGGCCCCCACCAGCTCCTCCGTCTCCGAGAGGGTCGAGACATCGAACACGTACTGCTGCCGCCTCAGGGGAGCGGGCGGGAGATCGTCTGCCAGATAAAAAAAATAATCACGGTCAGTCTCGCACAAGGGGATCTGCCGAGAGGCCCCCGGGGAGGGGAAGGGCGGGCAGGGCCGCTCCTGCCCCCGCCTCACCCCCGCCCCCAGCTGGGGCCGTCCCCGGGCTGGGACTAGGGGGCTCCATCGGGAGCCGGTACTGAGCTGGGACCGAGAGAGGGCGGGGAGAAGGCATAGCCCAAAACTACCACTGGGAAGAGGAAAGGGAAAGGGGGAAAGGAGAGAAAGGGAAAAGGGAAAGGGAAAGGGAAAGGGAAAGGGAAAGGGAAAGGGAAAGGGAAAGGGAAAGGGAAAGGGAAAGGGAAAGGGAAAGGGAAAAGGAAAGGGAAATGGAGGAAGAAAGAAGGAAAATGTACCGAAGAACGCACAGGAGACTTCTCTTCCGCACCAGGGGCAAGCCCCACGGCACTCTCTTCTGCCCATGAACACTGCCTTCAGTGTGGGACTGGCAGCGTTCATGTGCATTATGCACACATACGGACATCTACACGTACATGTTCTCCTCCAGGAGAAAAACCTGGACTTCTTTTTTGACACATCGGTGTACGAAGTGCAGCACAGAAAGCAAACCAGATTCCCCTGAGCTGCTTTCCAATAAAATGTTTACAACCCAGCAAATATAAAAATTCCCAAAGCCCCAGGGTTTCCCCAGAAGCTAGTAAAGCTTGTGCGGATTTGAGCAGTAAAAATGTCACTGGAGCCTCTGTTCAGCAGCCCCTCGCCGCTTTTCCCTTGCCCGCTCCAGGGATGGAAGTCTAAGGGAATATACATCCCCTGTTATTTATTGATAACAAAGGTCATCGGCATGTTTCACCACTTCGGCTCTACCTGAGGGGGAACCTTCTGAGGGGCAGGAAGGACAACGGGATGATTTATGCAACCCAAAACCTTCAGATGCCTCCACGGTAATACAGAAATCAGTGCAGGCTGACACGCAATTAAGAAGCGCCGATAAGCGTACCCAAAAGTCGCCCAGTGCTGTGGCGTGTTCCCCCAGATGCGAGGAGGGACATGAAGAGTGGACAAAGTAGTCCACCCTGGGGCACAGAAGTCCGCTCTGGGACAGGGGAGCCCTCGGTGGAGCTGGCGGACAGCCGAGCGCATCCCTCCTGCTCCGCGGGGAGCCGTGCAACTGGGTGCCCGCTGGGGACACCTGCCCCGCTCCCGGGCAGGGGGCTGCGCATCCCGCTCGGGAGCGCCCAGGGAGAGTCGTCAGAAAATCACAGAGTGAAAAACGTTGTCACAGTCTCAGGTGACGACAACATCGGTCGGCTGAAAAAAATAATATTGAAATCCAGAGGGAGTTGCCTGCAGGCACTGGGCAGTCTCGACAGCGCTGCAAGGACGGGGCAGGATTTGGCTGGTGGGTTTGGGGTGTTTTTCCTTGTGGCTGGGGGCTGAGGTGTGCCTGGTTGGCCGGTGGAGGGTCTGGCAGCTAGGGGAGAGCTCCGGGGACATCCAAGGGGGGCCCGGATGAGACTTGGACCTTCAGACAGAAGGGGTTGTGCATCCCTCGGACAAGAACGCGCGGGTCCCCTTGCTCGTCTTTGGCTTTCCAAGCGCCCAGCAGCCGTCAGGTGCCCTTGAGTCCGGCAGGTCACGGACGGCTCTCCTGGCCCCGCCGAGCTGCCTCCCACCTTACTTCAACGGCTCCAGCGACTGTTGCGGAAACCAGATCCAGATCAGCGCCTGCCCCTGCCCTCGGTTTTAGTGTGTGGGCAGAGCCAGGCCTGGACACAGCTCCGCTCTCTGCCTGGTAAAGTGGGGGTGGGGCTGTGTTGCTTGGTTTCAAGGGCAGATGCTGGGCCTGTTTGGTACTCCCTGGCGCAACGGGGCGGAGGTGAGGAGAGCGCTCCCTCCAGCCCCGCTGTCTCTTCGGAGCAGACACCACCTCTCCTCCTCCCCGTCCTACTCCGGGACAGTGTCTTCGTTTAGGGGACCCTCGCATCCCTGCCGGGCTGCAAGAGAAAGGTAGCACTGCCCCGTTTTCGGGGAAAAAGAGGACAGCCCTTTCCTGAGGGATGAGGAGACACAGAGGTGACGAGCAGGCGGCTGCGGCGCGGGGAATCTGTCCCTTCAGGGTGACATTCACGGGTGTGTTAGACGGGAGCGGCTGAATTTCCCGCGGGTCCTCGCTGCTGAAAGCAGACCCCCTGCCATGCAGGGGGGGAGCCAGCGCCGGTCCTGCGGGTGTCAGAGGCTTGCTCAGGGAGCGCGCTTTAGGCGCACGCAGCAGCACGCTTTGAAGCTTCAGCTTGACGGAGGTTGAACGCCTTGCACGGCGGCTCCGGCTGGCTCGGTGGCATGGCAGGCTGGAGACACGGACGAATGGCAGAGAAACGTGCTTCCGGGCAAAGGGGGCTGCGAGCCGGGTTTAAGCAGCACCGACTGCGCTGGAGAACTCCCGCTGCTTCACGCAGCTGCCGGCTCCTGCTCCTCTCCCCGAAAGGGGCAGGGCTGCTGGTTGTTTCGAATAAGCAGCTCTGAATCCGATCAGATAAACGCTTTTTATTCACGCTTGTAACCTAATAATTCCAGATGAATACATAATCCTAAACCAGTACTGGCTCGCTCCCAGCGCAGTCCAGAGGGTGGGAAAAGCAGCGGAGGGCGGGGAGGTTAAACGGTACCTCCGGAACCGCCACAAACCGGGGAGAGAGGGGTCTGGTTTGGGGACCTTTTGTTCCAGCAAAGCTGCTGCCTTCCCAGCACACAAAGAGCGGCAGAAGCGAAGGCGTGGGGACACCCTGGCTGCCCCTCTGCCTCCGTGTGAGGAGCACACGGGGGCTGAGTCTTGTCCTTTTCAGTTTTCCTTTAAAAGCGAAGAGAGGCTGGGGTCAGCTGCGGGGGATTCTAACGGCCAGCTTTAGATTTGCCTTTTTGTCAGGCCAGCTGAGGCTGTCATTCCCCTTATCCCCGGTACCGAAATAGTTGGAGAGAGAAGCAAAGTCATCCCACATCCACAATGGATGTGGATGGGAAAATCCACGCTGCAGGAAATGCACCAGAGAGGTGTGTCTGCATTTGTAACTTGAACTTAGGTGAATGTTAGTTACGCAGTGAGTATTAGTTTTATTTCGACTTCCCGTTTTTTTTTCGTTTGGGTTTTTTTTTCTCTCGGGTGAAGCTAAAATACTGGGAGCGGGAACGAGGATGAGGGGGGGAAAAAAACGGTAGATCTATCTTAATTTAAGCCTGTGTCAGCGGTAAGGGGGCGAGAGGTGTGCTCTTCCCAAAGCGCCGGCACAGCCGCCGTGCCCGGTGCTCCTGCGTGACAGGCTAAGTTGGGCCGGGCCCCCGGCCTCCGCCTCCCGGCTTTTCTCCGCTTTGAGGTGGCGGAGGCTTTATCACCTTCGAGGTTAAATGAGTAGCTAGGTTGGGACACTTCCTTTAACTCCCTCCCCTCTCTCGCCTCCCGGGTTCGCTTTCTCGCCCGGCAGCCTGGGGTGCCTCTGAGGCGAGCCGGGGGTTAACGAAGGCTACACAGAGTTTCCCTTTTCATGGCAGATCAGGTACTGGGCTCCCGGCCAATTCATCAGGGCTCAGATCTTAACTTTACATCACTGCAAATTATACCCAAACCACATTCAAGAAAAAATTTCCCATTCCCGAATTCTCTTTCAAGCCGTATTTAAACTCGCAAACCAAAAGCACATTTGCAGTTTAAAGACCCTTTGCAGGCGCTCGCTCAGCAATAATCTGGAAATTAAAACATACAACCCCCCCCCCCCCAATCGCGAGGGGCTGCCCACAGGTTGTCTGCAGAGTCGCAAGGCTGACAGGTATTTTTTTTTTTTTCGGAGCATAACCCGAGCTGTGGAAACAAGGAGCTGACTCCATGTGTGGCATTTCTCCGGGTTTCAATCCCGCGTTTCCCAGCGCCTGCCTCGCCGTGGTTTTTTATTACACCAGCTGATGAGTTTTAAATGTTTCGTTAACTTCACTGTCCAGAAACCGGGAAAGACCACACCTTCCTCCGACGAATTCTCAATCCAGCCAGAACCCTAGCGAGATTATAGAGGACTGTTTCGGGGTTGCTTTTCGGTTGTTGGTTGGTTTGGGGGTTTTGTTAGTTGTTTCCTTCCCACCCATAACCCCCGGAGCAAGAATTCACCTGGCTGCGATAGACCTTTGATCACTACCTTGCCGTAACTGCTGCGGGAAGGCTGCCTGCCCTCACCCCGTTCCCCAGCTCGCCGCTGACGCCGGCCGCTTGCCGCCTTCTGCCGCTGCCTCTCAGGTTCCCACGAGCGCCGCTCGGCCCTCGGGACCACCGCCACACCCGCGGGACATCCCGCGGGGCTCCGGGCCCCTCATCCGTCAGCACTGCCGCAGGAGATGCGCCGAGGCGGAGAGGGGCTTTCGGAGGTGGGGGTGGTTTCTACCTGCTGTAACAGCCATTATCCAGTTCCCCTTCCCTTTCCCCGTTTGCGGCAGTTTCGCTACCCGAAATACTTAGGTCGAGGAGAAAGCTGTTCTTCCAAAATTACTCTTTTTGAGAAAATGGGAATTAATATCCCCAGCGCTCGGAACTAAAACACGGAGCGAGGGGACGCTTTGAAGGATATTTCTGAGCGGTACGTGTGGGAGCGTCGGGATATGGCAACGCAACATACAGATCTGGCTACAACTAGCAAGGACTGTAATGTCCCCTTTCGCTCGTAAACCAGACCAGGCACAGCAGGACTCCCAGCCTCAGTTCCAGCCTACCCCGAACTCGCAGAGAAAGTAGCATTTCTCCCATCAGCTGCTTTTCTTCTGCAAGACTACGAAGCGAGGAGGAAGAGGAGGATGGCGAAACACTCCGCTGCCGTGACCACCGCCGGGCTAGTCCCGGGCTGCACTGAGTTGTTTCTCCGCGGCCCTCTCGACCCTCGGGTTGGGGCCAGCCTAGGCTGTGGCATGGTATCGCCCTGCGAGAGGCAGGAATTGAACAGCTCCCGGACTCAACGCTCCGTCCTACGGTCCTCAAACCCACCCTTCCCACTTCCTCCTCACCCCTCCCCACCCCCCCAAAACCAACAAATAAAAATAAGAATTAACCGCGGCCGCTTAGCGAGGCCCACGAGGGGGCTTCTGGATTTAAAAACTGAAAATAAATATTCAGGATCGGGTCCGAAACGAGCCACCAGAATGGCTTATTAGGCTTTAACTGCTCCTTCCCATTAGCTGAGGGGATCCGCGGACGCGCACCGCCCCGCCGAGCAGCCGCGGGGCCGCTCTCTCCGACCACCCTCCCTCTGCGCAGACCCCCGCGCCTTCGCTGAAGAAAACAAAACTAAATAAGTAAGAATCCCCTCCCCCGTTTTTCAGCGGTGAGAAACACGCGGCCGCGGGCCCTGAGGGGACGCACCGCTGCTCGCTCCGCCCGCGCCCCAGCCCCTCTCCGCTCCCTCCCGCAGCCCCCACAGCGCGGGGTTGGGGGGGAACAACAAACCCCTGCATGTCCCGCAGGCACGGGCAGAACGGAGGCAGAGCTTGCTCCCCGGCCGCCGCCGCCGCCCCCCGTACAGTCGGTTCCGCGGGCGCGGAGGCCCCTCCGCCGTGCCGGGCCGTGCCGGGCCGTGCCGCTCCGTTCCTTCCCCGGGCGCACGGCAGGGATGAGGAGCGGCTGCTCGCTGCCGCACTCCGGCCGTCTGGTCTGCATTAGTGCTTTTATAAGGGGCTCAAACAAATCGAATACAAGGTCACCAAATAATTAACAGTTGTGAATTCCCTCCTTGCCCATTAAAATACTTCCCTGCTTATATTTAATTTTCCCTCTGCCAACGACAACACTGCCTGGGCAAAGGCGCTGCACGGATTACACTATATCGCAGCTTTCGGTCCACCCAGAAACCCGCTGTTTTGCATAAACATGTTGCGCTAGATGAACTTCAAGTGGGATTTACGCTCTTTTCTTCTGCCACATGCACAGCCAGGCCATTTCCAGTTTCTGCGCACGGGATCCTCCTTTAGTCCTGCCCCTGCTCCTCACCCTCTCACGACCCTTATGGCAAAGAGCAAAATAACCACGGTGGGACCCCTGCCCATCCGAATCCGCTGCCTCTCAAGTGGAA
This sequence comes from Dryobates pubescens, assembly GCF_014839835.1. Classification (NCBI taxonomy): domain Eukaryota; kingdom Metazoa; phylum Chordata; class Aves; order Piciformes; family Picidae; genus Dryobates; species Dryobates pubescens. The sequence continues at coordinate 26,562,486 of NC_071625.1, read as the reverse complement.
CACGAAACTGCACAAAGGAAACGGGGAGGGGAAAAGGAGACGGTCTCGACTCATTTCGGTTTCCCCATCCCTTAGGCTCGTAGCTCAGCATTCCGTAAGCGAGAGCCCGGCCACGGCACGGCGGCTGCCGGCAGCCCTGTGGATACAGAAGGGAAAGGCGAAGCGAGGCCACAGCAGCATGTCCCTGTAGCATTCCCTTCCCACGGCAGAATCCTTTAAAAATCGAGCTCCCTCGCACCCCAGCTATATATATATATTTATTTATTTTCAGTTTGTTCCGAGCCATGCCACGTTTCTTGCTAGTTTGGGTTTCCTTGTTTATAGCTCCCTCCCGCTCCCTCTCCCTCTCTCTTGTTTTTTTTTTTCTTTTTCTTGTTTTTTTTTTTCCCTCCCCCTGCCTGGTGGAGTCCTTGCAGCTCCTAATTGTCCTGCCTTACTGTGGAGCTCCAATGCTGGGGGTCCTGAGGCCAGCGAGAGCACCATCTGCGTTTTAATGAGTTACTTCATGTGCCAACAGTAATTTTCCTACATTCAGCTAAGTCCTGTCTGATCTTGCGACCGTAACAGGGGGGAGAGAGTGGGGGGCGGGAGGGGGTGGAGAAGGGGAAATCGCAAACCTTTTCCTCCTTTCTGCGCTCCTTTTTTCTACTGATGGGGGGCGGGAGGGGCGGGGGGGAGAATAAAAATATGTATATACATGTAATGCAGTACTGTAGCTTCGAGCTAGCCTGAAAAAGATCTTATTAGCTTCAAGAGGAAAGGAAAGAAACAAGAGGCGAAGAGGTTGGTGGTGATCGCGCCGAAGCGCTCTGCCCCAGTCAGCTGCGGAGGGTGGCGGAGCGGGCGGGCTGCGGGGCTGCGGAGGGCGGCCAGGGGCTGCTGCGGCCATGAGCTGGCAGCAGAGCTACCTTTCCTGCGAGGCGCTTTCACGGACACGCAGGACAGCAGCCCTTGCCGTGCAGGAAGGGTAGTTCTTGGCAGGAGTAAAAGCTGCTTCGTGCTCCTCCCTGGGCAGCTGTCTCCTCGAAATACGCCGATGAAGGATGCCGTGTGGGCAGGAGGGGCGGCCACCGTTGTCTTCCCCGGAGATGTCGCTTAGGTAAAGAGCAGCCCTTCTAATTGGGTCAATTTTGGGCGGCTATATTGTCTGCAAATGAGTTGACAGAAACTCCCCACCACCCTCCCCTTCCCCGCTTTCCCTGAGCAAATACTGTTCATCATCAGCACAACTCCAGCTCGCCAATTAACTGGGCTAGGAGCCCACGGGGAGGTGGGCAGTAAAATAGCTACCACTTCAGAGGAACGGAAGCTCTCTTGAAGTTTTTTGGTGATGTGCCATTGGCTGGTCAGCTTCATTATGGGAGACTAGACAATATTTGATATGTTATGACATGAACACTCAATTAGATCACTGAGTTGAAATACTCCAATCAGTGGCTTGATGCTAAGCAACCCTCAGAAGGTCCAGCAGAAGGTCACAGCCTGTGACACATCAAATCAAAATCAATGGGGAAAAGTGATGCTTGTCCTTAATCAAACCAGGACTTCTGTTAGCAAATCACTTCCCCCGGAGGAGAATCTCCCATGCAGCGAGATGAGCTAAATTTGTTGAATTAACTGTCTTTCTTCTGGTTATCAAGAATAAGATGATCTTGAGCGCGGCTTTATTTCCCCGCGGCTTTCACAATTCGCACCCCGTTTCCTCTCCGGCGGGGGAAGCGGCCAGCTCGTTTCTGAAGACTGAACTTTCGAAACCGTGTTTCTAGAAAGCGAGTCCTCTTCCCCCTCTTCCCCTCCCGCCCCCCCCGCTTTTAACAGCGACGAAGGAAAAAAGCCCCCTTAAAGGGAAGGCGGAAAGTAAAACCCTCCGTCCCCTCTATCCTCGGAAACGACCGGGTTCTTCTTGCCCGGGGGTACACCCACCGAAGGCGCTTCCACCCTCCCGAGGCCAGAGGGGCGCGACGGGTACCGGGGCGGGAGGGGAAGAGCCACGCCGAGCCGAGCTCCTTCCGCGGGGGAGGACCCCCTGAGACGGGGGTCGTCACGATAGGGAAAGGGGCTGAGCCATGGGTTCCCCGGGGGAGGAGAGGCTGCCGACTCGGGGCGTGGGGGGCGAGGGGGAGGCGGCGGAGGTGGTTGATTTGGGTTCGATTTGGTTTGGGGAGGCAGAAGCTCCTGTGAGTCTGAGCGGTTTTCCCAGCGCTCGAACGGCTGAGACGCGGGGGGGTTCCGGAGTGCTTCCCCAGCTCCCGGAACGCTGCTGCCAACCGCTGGCAGGTACACGAGCAGGGTCCCCGGGGGGCGCGGACGGAGGGGAAGGTCTTCAAACAGGGATGGGGAGGAGAGGAGGAAAGAATGCACAACCTTCATTAAGAACCTGTTAATTAGTCTGTCCTTAATGACTCACAAAACAGGGTAATAAAAAATAAAACCGAAAAGGGTGTTTTGAGGGAACGGAAATTTTCCTCTGCGTCTCCGAGAAACCTCCACAAGCTGTCCCGGCTGCGAGCGATAGAACAAACGAGAGAAAAGCAATGCAGGCTCCCGGCCGGAACTGCAGGTCGTGGAGAGGTACCGGGAGCCCCGCGGCACCGGTGCTGCCCGAGGAGAGGAGGGCAAGGCCTGCCATCCAGTTGCCTCCGAACCCCGGTTCCCGCCCGTCCTCTCCCTCCTCCTCACTCCCACCACGGGGCAGCCGAGTGCCCGGGGAAGCGGCTCCTGCTGCCGACTCGCTCCGGGATGGGTGAGGACCAGCCCCGCACGCACTAGGCTTAAAGGACTCGGGTTGCGTCCCCGAAACAGACGGCGGGTCCCAGCCGCTCCCCGATGAGCCCCGGGGCCAGGAGTCACCTAGGCTTCGAGCCGCCTCCCAGCCACGGCGCTTCCGAACGGGGCTGGTGCTCTTCCAGGTAACCCAGATAAAGCACGCACCGAGAGCAGCTGCAGGCAGCAAATGTTTGCCTTCGGTCAGTATGAACTTTCTATTTGCCTTGGAGCCGCCGCGATAAGGGCGATCCTTTCCCCGGCTGAGGGAAACAAACCAAAGAGAGGTTTGCGTTTGGGTGGGTTTTTTTTCTGTTGTGGTTTAAGGTTGCGTTTACACCCAAAGTGCTCCTGAGGCGTGTTTCCCACCACCCCATGACGGTTCGGGGGCGAACACGCGTGTTTCCCGCAGGCAGCCGCAGTCCGGGCGTAGCGCCGCGGGACGCTTTGCTCTCGGATAAAACAACGCGATCCTCAATTTACCTAGAGATCCACTTTTCTGCAATACCGAATACTGAAAGACCGCCGGTGACCGGCGCAGCCTGTCCCCATCTCCCAGCGCCAGGCTCCGGGAAACGGCAGCCGCTGGAAGGGGCGCCCGCCGACCCGCAGGCCAGTGAGGGGCGCGGGTGGGGTATAACTTACCTCGTCCCCTGTCTACAAAGCTAGTGATGGTGTTGGCGGATTTGGACGACTGAAAAAAGCTGGCGTTGATGCCCAGTTTCTCCGCGATAGAGTAAGTCCTGAACAGAGACAGCATGTACTCGTGGGGTTCCGCTCGTGGGAGCGCCCGGCCCACGGCGTGTCCCCCTTGCCGCGGGCGGTTCTCCCGTGGGGACCGCGGCAGCCTGCGGCCCCGTCCGCCCTTGGAGGAGGCGGCGGGTAGGGAAGCCGGGAGGCAGCAAGGTAAATCCCAGAGGAGGCTGGCAAGCAAGGCGGCGGAGAGCAGGGCCCGGCGTGCATTCATAGCGAGAGGCGGCCGTGAGGAGGGAGAGGAGGGCGGCCCGACGTGCGGCTCCGGCGGCCCACGGAGCGGCGCGGGGACTGCGCGGCGGCGTGGCGCGGAGCGGGGACTGCACCCGGGCGGGCTCGGCCCGGAGTAGCCCGCCCCGCCCCGTGGGTACCGCCCCGCCGCGGACCGCCCCGTGGGGGCACCCAGCCCGCCCCCGCGGGGCGGTCCCGCCGTCGGGTGCTCGGGGGACCCTTGGCTCCCTCCTCGCTGTCGACGCCACGCGGGACGTGGACACGATGGCCAGAGAGAGACGCTGTGGGTCTTCCTGGCAGCCTTTGGGTACCACTTCCCACCAAGCCACCTTCGGGGCTTCTCATGAACCTGCCAACCCTTTGGTGCTCTCACGTGCTGTGGTTGCAGGTGTGAGCAGACTCATGGGATGCTAATGATTGTGCCCAGGGCTCTTCCTCTTCCCAGGGCCCCGTGCCCAAGAGCCTGGCACAGCGCAGGGCTCTTTCACAAAGGAGAACATGGTCAAAAGCAGGTTCTCACTTTAGCGTGAGCTGGGGCCCAGCTAATGAGCAGCCCTGAGGCAGGCCTTGCCACCATCCGAGGGGGAAAGGAAAGCACAGGAATGAAGAACCACAGACCATTCTTCTCTCAAAGTGTGCACAGCTACCAAGAGGAGACCAGCCCAAAAGGAGCACAGTGCCAGGCTGGGGTCTGGGAAAATGCAGTGCTGGACAGCACTGTCAAAACAAACAGAGCAGGCTGGGTGGTCAGGAAAGCCTCCTCAAAGTGGGGCAGCACAGATCTTCCTTGTCCTGGTCATGCAGAAGCAGGATTCAGCCATCCCTTTTTGACTGGCTTTTCAGAGGTGCATCCTCCAGTGTAAGACTGGTGTCAGCTCCCCAAATGGTTTCACCCAGCCACCAAAGTAGGGTTCACAGCCAAGGACAAAGCACGGTAATGAGATTGTGTTGCCTTACCTGTCCTGTTCCCTCATTGCTTCTTTCTCATCTCCCGTCTGAACCATGACACTGCAGCCACTGGCAGCCACAAGCCAGCCTCCTTTATTTCCCCACACTGCTTTTGTTTTCCCCTGTGCTGAGCTTCCCCCATTTTGTGTCCTAATCTCCCATTTTCCACTTATTCCTACCTCTCCTACCTGCTCTAGGTCTGCCACTTGGGGATTTCCCACACTGAATCTAACATCTCTGCACTTCATCAACAGCTGTTCTTCATGGGCCATGTGGTTGTACACTGGACTTTCTGGTCTTCCCCCTTCCCCCACCATTTTCCACCAAGAGAGGGCAACTCATGCCTGGGCTTCAGGCACTGCTCCCAGTGCAGTACACATCAGTAGGGCAAGCAGACTCAGATGGGGCACAGGAAGCACACATCCAGCCTGTTAGGTCCTGGTTTTCTTGTAGGGAGCTGAGTCCCACCATGCTCCCCAGCACTTGGGGAGAGATGCTAGGGGAGGTGAAGAGAGTGATAGAGGACATTCAAAGCAATTGAGGGATTCAGGTTCCAAGTGCCCCAGGCTGCATGTCCACTAGAGAAGAAGGTATCTCCAAAGTGCTGCCCTGCAGTCTTCCATACATGGCTTAGTGAGCTCCACAGTGTGATTTTGGCCCATGCCAGCTACCACTTTGCCAGCCGGTGCCCAGGCCTGTTGCAAATTGTGGCTCATGCCAGAGGCTGTCCCTAGACAGCCATTTGGATGTGGGACACACCATATAGCTGGTATTAGAGAGTGAGGCCTGTCATTGCCTTGGCTTCCCTTCAGCAGGGCAGATGCACTGCGAGGTGCTGGCAGATGAGCTGTGAGGAAGCAGGGCTACAAAAGAGTATCAGTGACAGCGCAGAAATGAGGCAAGTGTTCTGCAAAACCAATTCCCACATCTCTCTGGCCTGGTTTCTTCACCCTCTTTTATTTACTGTGCTTTCACTCCTCCTGCCTAGCCCCTGACTTCACAGACACCCTCCTGACCGTTCCTCTCTCTTTTCATCATCTGTTTTCTGCTTTGGGACCTCCCCCCCGCCTCCTGGCCCTTCGGCTTCGCGTTTCTGATGCCTCGCTTTTGTTAGTTCTGCTCTTCTTTGCTGCTCCCATCTTTCTGCTCTGTGCTTAGCATTTTGGCTACTTTTTCTTGCCATGACCCAGTTCCTTCCGGAGCCTTATCATCACTTTTTTGTTTCCTTCTGCTTCTTTTGTGCCCTCTTCACTTATTCCACGCTCCCGCCTGCTATCTCAAATCAGCTGCCCAGCTCCAGTTTCTTCTCCTCCAACTTCTGCCCAACCCTAGTCCCTCAGGCTCTTTCTTTTCTCTCCTGCTGCATTTCATTGTCCTATTTTCCTCTTCTGATATTGTTTCCACTTCCCACATCCCCTCCTTGTGGTTCCCAGTGCTGCTGCTGCACGGCTGCCCTTTCCCACTCCCACCCCGCTGGTTTCCAGGGTCCCCTTGCTGGTCCCGGAGTGTCTGTTCCCTTCCTGCCTTTGTCTCTCGATCTGTCTCTCCTCTTCCCTCTTTGTTCTCAGCTTTTTCCTCCCTTGGCCTCCTCCTCTCCCAAGGGAAGGTGGTTTCATACTAATGCAAAGCCGCAAGGGTCGGGTGGTCTCGAAAACAGCTTCCATCAGCCTGACTTCATTTCTACCTGCTGCTTTTGGGTGTTTTAACACATTCTCTAAAGCTGACCGGGATGGCTGCTTTCCACCCTCGCTTCTTTTATCGAGGGCCTGACTGGAAGCCCTCTGCAGCCAACGAGGGTCTTTCCCCCGGCTCCAGCAACCTTTCAGGCAGCGTGGAGGCTGAGGCAGGTGCACACCCTGCTGTTATCCCCCCAAGACAGCACTGCTCACCAGATGATAGTGCATGCTGTTAGTGCTAACAGCTGTGGAGTAGGTAGTGCTGCTCTCCTGCCCATTCCTCTCAGCCCCATTGCTCCCAGTGTCCCCTTGCCATTTTGGAAGACAAAGCCATTGTTCAATACAGCTAATTGCCAGGACAGCCACTTAAGAGAGCAAGAGAATGTAGGGAACCAAAAGATGTAGCAACTGTGGTGTCTTAAGCAGCTGGACAGTCATAGAATCAGAGAATTGTCAGGGTTGGAAGGGACCTCAAGGATCAGCCACTTCCAACCCCCCTGTCATGGGCAAGGACACCTCACACTACAGCAGGCTGCTCACAGCCACAGCCAGCCTGGCTGCAAACACCTCCAGGCAGGAGGCTTCCACCACCTCCCTGGGCAACCTGTGCCAGTCTCTCACCACCCTCATGGGGAACAACTTCTTCCTCACAGCCAATCTCAATCTCCCCATTTCTAGTTGTGCTCCATCCCCCCCAGTCCTATCACTCCCTGACACCCTCAAAAGTCCCTCCCCAGCTTTCTCGTAGCCCCCTTCAGATACTGGAAGGCCACAAGAATGTCTCCTCGGAGCCTTCTCTTCTGCAGCCTGAACGACCCCAACTCCCTCAGTCAGATCATTGAGAGGGATCTGAATGCAACAAAACCATCTGAAGATGTTTTGATGTTGATTAGCATTGAGAAAACAACCTGGACCTGGACCTGGGAAGCACAGGCAGGAGCAGGCACCTGGCAGGCAGCACGGGAGGGAGGGAATCGTTGCCTGTGGAACACTTGGAATCCTGGCTCCGGAGCTCAGCAAAGGGTGTAACAACAGCAGCAACAATAAGAAGAGTTAAATAATAGCTGCCACCAGAAGAAAAAAAAAAAAAGAAAGAATAAGAATAAGAAGAATAGCACTTTGAAAAAAAGATTTCCTTTCTGGTTTGCTCCACAACAAAAGTTGGCCAGATTTTGGTTATAATTGCATTACAAATCTTTTCTAACTTGAATGATTGATTGATTGATTGATTGGTTTCAGCATGTTTCTCCAAACCCAAGCAATTTGAAAACCACTTCCTTCAATTTCCCTGCACTAATCCACACAGCTTTCACATGTTTCAGTTTTTAAAATGCATTCATTTAGTCCTCGTTTCTCTTTGATTTTGTTTGCTTGGTTTGTTTCATTTAGTTTGAAAAAGGGGAAGGCTGAGGGGAGACCTGGTTGTTGTCTACAGCTACCTGAAAGGACATTGTAAAGAGGCTGGTGCTGGTCTCTTCTCCCAGGTAATTTAGGCTACTCAAGCTATGACTGGGTAGGTTTAGACTGGACAGTAGGAAAAGATTTCTCATGGAAAGAGTGGTCAGGCATTGGAATGAGCTGCTCAGGGAGGTGCTTGAGTCACCAGGCCTGGATGTGTTTGAAGGTGGGTTGGATGTGGTGCTTGGGGATATGGTTTAGGGGCGACCCTTGTAGTGTAGGTTGGACTTGGTGATCCTGAGGGTCTTTTCCACCCTGTATGTTTCTGTGATTCTGTGAATTTGCTTTTCTGGTGGAAAGAAAACTCGTGAGAGGAGAATTTGAAGGCCAGGACACAGACGAAATCATCTGTAATTTTTTTTCACTCGGTAGGTTTAATGGAAATATATCTTGTTACAGCCATAAAATGAGCAGCAGGTTGAGGTCACAGAACCACAGGATGTTAGGGGCTGGAAGTGACCTTGAAAGATCATCCAATCCAACCCCACTGCCAGAGCAGGACCACCTATACCAGGTCACACAGGAACACACCCAGGTGGGTCTTTCATTCCTGCACAAGGGGTCAAGCAAGGTTTGAGTATCTGGGTTGTGGCCTTTCAGAAGGTGCATGAGGAGCACTAGCACAGAGCTGATCAGTTTGTAGACAGAGCTGATCAGTTTGTAGACAGTCCCTCTTCACAGATTTTATTGGTCTTTAATGCCTAGCTCGTGTCTTATTTTTCACCGTGACGGAAGCGCTGCAGCGTTTCCATTTCTGTGAACGCAATTCATTCTCTATTAGGATGAGTACAAAACACGACCGCTCAAAGCATGGGCTGCTTCCTCCTTTGCCACACACAAAAAGCCTCCAAAAAGATCGTGGTCACACCACATAATTACAGGGGTAGGGTTTCCTACTGCCAGAGCAGTTAGCACAACGTTTTCTGCAATGCCCACATGTGCTGGTTCTCAGCAAAACATCAGTCTCGGCATTGGCTTGGAAAATGGGGGGGGAGGGTGGTGTTTTTCTTCTTCAGAGATACCAGACCCAAGGCATTGAACTCCCACTGGTTTAGCCTCCATATTTTTAGCCTCTCTTCTTCCTTGCTGCAGCACTCCTGAAAAGATTGTGGTTTGGTGCTCCATACTAGCAGGAATTTCTCTTTCTTTCTTTCTTTCTTTCTTTTTCTTCCCTCCTTCCCTCCTTCCCTCCTTCCCTCCTTCCCTCCTTCCCTCCTTCCCTCCTTCCCTCCTTCCCTCCTTCCCTCCTTCCCTCCTTCCCTCCTTCCCTCCTTCCCTCCTTCCCTCCTTCCCTCCTTCCCTCCTTCCCTCCTTCCCTCCTCTTTCTCTCTTTCTCTCTTTCTCTCCCTTTCTTTCTTTCTTTCTCTCTCTCTTTCTTTCTCTCTCTCTTTCTTTCTCTCTCTCTTTCTTTCTCTCTCTCTTTCTTTCTCTCTTTCTCTCCTTCTCTCTCCCTTTCTTCCTTTCATTATTTTCCCAGAAGGTAGATTTTGGCCCAGAATTTGCTACCCCTTCCCCTGGGGGACATTCCCTTGTGGGCAATGCACCAGCTCCTCTCCCTGCCTGCCTCTCCTGTCCTGCTCTCAGCTGAGGGCATCACTGGGGACGGAGCACCAAGTTTCTTTCTCTGCTGCCTGCATCCTGGATCATCAGATTAGACAAATGTTTGTTTGTTGGTTTTCTTTTTGTTGTTACTTGGTACAACGAACCCTAATTTAATTCTTTTCCCCTCAGCGTATTTGTTTCAGCCTCCACACTCTCCAAACTGTTAGCACAAACCTCCAAAGTCTAAGCAGAGCAAGAATTTTAACTGTCAGAACTATGGCGTGTGAACTAAGAGGAGATGAAGGAGCACACCCATATACGCAGGGTTGCTTCAGGAGACTCTGAATCATCTCCTGCATTGTCCCTTCAAGGAAAGCTCTTTCACTTTCCAAGCATCCGGTGAGGAATCTGCGCCTCTCTCAGTGCCCCATGGCCCGCGGGCTCTTCCAAGCGAGTCCCCCACGCTCCGGCTCGGCGGAGGCTCGTGTAGCCTCACGGCACAGGGATGAGCTTTCCCCTTTCTCCCTCTTTTGCTCCTGCTTTTGGCAGTTAGTCTTTTCACAGGAAATGTCGGGAGAAGCGTCAGGGCTAACCCCGTGCACCACGGCTGCCTTTCACAGCGTTTTATTTCGCCGCGAACCAGTGGCAACGCCGCTCCCCTGCAAGCTCTCTGCATTTTTGTCACTGTCTTAGATTAGAACCACATTGCCTCTCGCTCACGCTTAAAAACTCACTGTATGGGCATGAAGAGGGAAACCACTCCTGCGTTCAAAACATATCCTGAACATCAGGGAAACAAACTGCAGTGGATAGAGCAGGGGAAAAGGGAGGAGGTTCGCAGGAGCAGTTCTGCTCTCGCTGGTGCCGGGGTGGAGCATTCTGAGGAGGTAGGAAATTGCCTTTCCTGTTTCAGATAGATTTGGTATTGAAAAATCACTGCTAACTTTGTAAACATTAAAATAGAAGCAATAAAGATGTGAAATTTCACACAGGGGATCTACAATGTTTGTGTAATTATAAGCATATGGTTACTTTACATGAGGTCTCTGTTATACTTTTATTTACTGGTGCTCAGGGAAAACAGAGGGGCTCGAGTTCAGTGTTTATTTGCATGGATAGAGGTTGTCACAGTCTCCATTAACCTGTCATAATCTGTCTCAGAGCTCCAGCTATAGAAACTGAACCCTGTCCATTTCTATTCTGTTCAGCCAGGCTGCTAACTTGGACACTTTCTGTCCTTTCTCAACCCTGCAGCCGGTGGCAGGATGAGAGCCGCTTCCCGCCTCATTTTCAGCTCTTGGGGGGGCTAAAAGCGAAAGGCTGTCGCTTCCATGCCGCCTTCTCTCTTCTGGGGGGTTTGCTGGTGGTTGAATTGATTGTTTTCTTTTGAGCTGGACTTTCCACTAGGCTGCTAACCCATCCCCGGAGGACACTTGGCATTTCTTCTCCGGGGCAGAATAGCCACAATCCCTAATTTTTTCTGGGACACAAAAGGAGCTCAGCCCCAGCAGGATCCAGCCCTTCATTTGTGGGCTAAATGATGCTATTTATTGTCTTTAATCCTTAGTGGCCATATGTCTAGGACTGTTCTTCGCTTCAGTGCAGGGAGTGCAGGAGCTTTTGTGCCTGGCAACTTCTGATTTTAGGGAAAGAGCCACGTGGGATGATTTGCAGACATTTCTTGCCCTTCTACATTCTGCGTGAGGATGCTTGCAGTTAGATCTAACTGCAGGTTTTGGGGGTGGTTCCCTCAAGCTCAGGCTTCCAGCTTTGGTTTTGCTTAGGCTGGTGCTGTGGAATGATGTTCACCGACAGGAGCCATCACCACCAGAAACGTTCTGCCTGGAGAGGGCCAGGGATATGCAGTGAATGCCTTCTGAAAAGAGCTGAAGGACTCTGTGCAAAGTGCTGCATCATCACAGCTTGGCCTAGCAGCAGAACAGAATTTATTTGCATCCTGTTACTTTACAGTTCCTTTCTTGCTCCTCTCATTGCTGTCACTTCCCTCTTGTCACTTCAGCACTGCATGGCAGCTGGGTTTTCTCACAGGACCTGAGATGACTCTCAGGCATCTCAGTTACTGTTGTGTTGCTCACGTTGGGATGCAGGCAAGCAGCTTACCAGAGACTCCAAAGATGTGGCTACCGATCTCAGCCATACTCACACTACCTCAGGAGTTCCACTCTACCTTTCCTTGCTGCTGTTTCTGCCTCATTCCTTCTTTCAGCTGCAAAATGTTCAGGATGGGGGCTGCCTCCCACTGCTATTTGCATTTCTTCTTGGTGGTAGTGGGGGAAATTTGTTTTTCCCCCTTCATATTTACTCTTTCAAAGCAGTCCACCAGTGGCAGCTGGATGTTGTTTCCTGGGCAAGGACAGGCAGATGTCTGCCCTAAAGAAACACCTTTAGGAGTGGTATATAGACCCAAATTGCTGCAAACAGACCCAAAGCAGGGGCTGCCAAGTGAGAAGCCTCTGGCAAGGGAAAGCAGCTCCTGGGAAGTGCAAAATTCATGTTGATTCTTATCAGTGCCTTGGTGTAAGAAGGAGCTAAGCTGCAGCAGTCCCCAGGCTGGGGACATTCCCTGATCTGAAGATGGTGGCAGGGAATGGAGAGGCACAGCTATGTGATGGTGACAGCTGTCATTTTAATTCTACTTTTTCTCCCCTATTCTCTGTTTTGTTGATTTTACTGAGAGGGGAGTGAGATGCATAGAATGAAAGAGGAAGGGATCAAGGAAGGAGAGGGAAAGGCAGGCTGGCAGTGGTTTTATCAGATTGGATGTTAGGAAGAAGTTCTTCCCCATGAGGGTGGTGAGACCCTGAAAGAGGTTGCCCAGGGAGGTGGTGGAAGCCTCATCCCTGGAGGATTTTAAGGCCAGGCTGGATGTGGCTGTGAGCAACCTGCTGTAGTGTGAGGTGTCTCTGCACGTGGCAGGTGGGCTGGAACTGGATCTTTGAGGTCCCTTCCAACCCTGGCAACTCTGTGATTCTATACCAGTTTAGCTGTTGGCTGGATCTTCTCTACTATGGACATCCTCAGTGCAAATTCAACTCCATCTCAGAAAACACCCCCACGTGCTGCAAGAGTTCCCTTCCCTTTGCACTTCCCTTTTGCATTTGTAAATCTCTGTCATTTTTAAAAGCCATTTTTCATATCCCTGGTACAATGTGTGGGAGAGGCACAGCAAAGAGAAGCTTTTGCCTTTCCCCGAGGAAACAGCTGAAGTATTTCGCTGAGGGGCAGTGCTGGGACACAGCCCCACACTGAGCCGGCTCCTGCAGAGAGCTCCCCCGGCACACAGAGCAGTGGTGCCCTGACCTGAGCCAGCCACAGTGTCCACAGCCTTTCTTGGGCCCAAATTAACTCAGTTATTTCACTGAGTAAAAAGATGATTAAACAAGCAGTAAGATGTTATCATTAGAGGCTTCCTATTAAACGATGGCTATAAATACTGGCACAGGGAGGATAAAGCTTCTTCAAGCTGAGCATGTGAGCAGCTAATGTTTCCTTAAACATTGTCCACAAAATGCATTGGCTGACCAAACTGTTTATCAGTGCTACCTCTGGGGAAGCCAAACCAGTTTGTTTGTTTCAGTTTGCCTGCCTGCTTTCTGTTTCGTGCAGCAGCGTGGTTACCCTGTAACATCAAGCTGCAGCGTTAAACAGATTCCCCCAAACTATTTGCAGCACCACAAAGGCAAAAGAATGCTGAAGCTGGAAAAAAAAAAAGGAGGAATCATAGAATCAATAATGTTGGAAAAGACCTCAAGGACCATCAAGTCCAACCTGTCACCCAACACCTCATGACTAAATAAACCATGGCACCAAGTGCCACGCTCATGAACACCTCCAGGGATGGGGACTCCACCACCTCCCTGGGCAGCACATTCCAAGGGCCAATCTCTCTCTCAGTGAAGAACTTTCTCCTCACCTCCAGCCTAAACTTCTCCTGGCACAGCTTGAGACTGTGTCCTCTTGTTCTGGTGCTGGTTGCCTGGGAGAAGAGACCAACCCCCACCTGGCTACAACCTCCCTTCAGGTAGTTGTAGACAGCAAGAAGGTCTCCCCTGAGCCTCCTCCTTTGGATTTGCCAGCCAGAGCACCCTGGCATATTTTGATTTCATTGCAGCTTCATCATAACTCTGGATTCCCTTATCTAAAATGCTTGCTCTGGGACTAATTAAATCAGCTGGACTGATCCCTGACCTGCCACTGTGCACACTTAGTCTTTCTCAATGTAGGATGTGGGGGGTTTCTCTATATGGGTGCAGTGGTAGCAAGCCAGAGCTCTAAAGCTGAGGTGGATGTCAGCGCATTGCACCTCTCCAATGATGCCACTGCTGCCCTGGCACAGGGATTCATGCCCCTGCCTCTTCTCCCACTACATGTGCACAGTTATTGGTATGGGCAAACACCAGCATGGCAGGAGGGAATAGGGAATGATCAGATTTAAATCATTAGTGCATTTAAAAGAAGAAATTCATAGAATCATGGAATTGTCAGGCTTGGAAGGGACCTCAAGGCTCAGCCACTTCCAACCCCCCTGCCATGGCCAGGGACACCTCACACTGCAGCAGGTTGCTCACAGCCACATCCAGCCTGGCTGCAAACACCTCCAGGCAGGAGGCTTCCACCACCTCCCTGGGCAACCTGTGCCAGTCTCTCACTACCCTCATGGGGAACAACTTCTTCCTAACATCCAAGCTGAATCTACCCATTGCTAGTTTTGGTCCATCCACCCCAGTCCTATAACTCCCTGACAGCCTCATTCCTGGAGGGTTTTTAAGGCCAGGATGCATGTGGCTCCGAGCAAGCTGATCTAGCATTAGGTGTCCCTGCTCATGGCAGGGGGGTTGGAACTAGATGATCCTTGAGGTCCCTTCCAACCCCAACAATTCAATGATTCTATGATCCTAAAAAGTCCCTCCCCAGCTTTCTTGTTGCCACCTTCAGATACTGCAAGGCCACAAGAAAGTCTCCTCAGAGCCTTCTCTTCTCCAGACTGCACAGCCCCAACTCTCTCAGTCTGTCTCCATGGCAGAGCAGCTCCAGCCCTCTGCTCATCCTCATGGCCCCTCTCTGGACACCTTCCAGCACCTCCAGCCCTCTGCTCATCCTCCTGGCCCCTCTCTGGACACCTTCCAGCACCTCCAGATCCTTCCTGTCCTAGGGGCTCCAGAACTGGACACAGAGCTCCAGCTGTGGTCTCAGCAGAGCTGAGCAGAGGGGCAGAATCCCCTCCCTGGCCCTGCTGGCCACACTTCTCTTGCTGCAGCCCAGGCTCTGCTTGGCTCTCTGGGCTGCAAGCAGGCATTGATTTTATCCTGGGTATTTTATCTATGGCAATAGAACAGTGAAAATCTCCTTTAGGAAAACCAGGCTGAAACTGTACAAACAGTGTAGGTAACAATAGAATCTCAGATTGCATTGGGTTGGAAGGGACCCTTCAAAAGGCATCTTGGCCAAGCCCCCTGCAGGCAGCAGGGACACCTCCAACTATAGCAGGCTGCCCAGGGACACATCCAGTCTGAGCTTGAATGTTGCCAGGGATGGGGCCTCAGGCACATCCCTGGGCAGCCTCTTACAGTATTTCACCACTCTTATTCTAAAGAACTTCTACAAGCCCTGTGCTCACTGAGGGTGAAACAGAGAATAAATGAGCAATACTGCAGAAGGTGCTGCTTTGCCTCTGACTTTCCAGACTCCAGAGAGATTTATTCATTTTGGGCCTGAGTCCAAAGCCATCCACAGGCAAGAAGATTCTTGGCTGGGGCAGAGGTTTGACCTCTTTATGGCAAGGCTGGTCCACAGGGATTGCAAAAGGGCTGCTTCTGTTCAGCTCCTGTCTCCTTCACATGGGGAAAGGCACAAATGTTGCTCTCACTGATGTTCATGGGAAGGATGGCTGCAGTTTAGCATCCTCACATGCCAACATGTTCCACAGGTAATGGCCTCTCTGTGTGTGTGTGAATTAGTTCTTAAAGCTGCACACATCTCTGCTCTTCATAAAAGACGACAACCAGGCACCCTACAACTGCTAAGAGCAGTCTGATGACTGGAAGGTGTTTTATTAACTGAAGTTGGGGAAGAAAATGAGAGTGAATAAAATGTGACTGCATAATAAAGTGCATGAAGTGGTCGTGACAAGAGGGGATCTCGGTGTCATAAACCCAGACCAGCTGGATGCAGTCCCTGGGGACTTTCCCCTTCGCTGGTTTGTGGCCTTTATTATTGTTACTTGGTTACAGTTCAGGAAAAAAGGGACAGAAGCTCTTTATCCAGCTCAGCTTTTCTTTGCTTAATATCAGAAAGTGTCTTTACTTCCCTATAAATCTCAGCACTGCCTGTGCTGGGTCCTGCAGGTGAGTCAGGGCAACCCCAAGCACCAATATAGGCTGGGCAGGGACTGGCTTGAGAGCTGCCCTGAAGAAAAGGCCTTGGGGGTGCTGGGGGAGGAGAAGCTCAACAGGAGCAGTGAGCACTTGCAGCCCAGAGAGCCAAGCAGAGCCTGGGCTGCAGCAAGAGAAGTGTGGCCAGCAGGGACAGGGAGGGGATTCTGCCCCTCTGCTCCACTCTGCTGAGACCACAGCTGGAGCTCTGTGTCCAGTTCTGGAGCCCCTAGGACAGGAAGGATCTGGAGGTGCTGGAAGGTGTCCAGAGAAGGGCCACCAGGATGAGCAGAGGGCTGGAGCTGCTCTGCTATGGAGACAGACTGAAGGAGTTGGGGTTGTTCAGTCTGGAGAAGAGAAGGCTCCCAGGAGACCTTCTTGTGGCTTTCAGTATCTGAAGGGGGCTCCAAGAAAGCTGGGGAGGGACTTTTGAGGGTGTGAGGGAGTGATAGGACTGGGGGGAATGGAGCAAAACTAGAAATGGGTAGATTCAGCTTGGATGTTAGGAAGAAGTTCTTCCCCATGAGGGTGGTGAGAGCCTGGCACAGGTTGCCCAGGGAGGTGGTGGAAGCCTCCTGCCTGGAGGTGTTTGCAGCCAGGCTGGATGTGGCTGTGAGCAACCTGCTGTAGTGTGAGGTATCCCTGGCCATGGCAGGGGGGTTGGAAGTGGCTGATCCTTGAGGTCCCTTCCAACCCTGACAATTCCATTATTCTAATGACACCATCCCTTTCCCAAGGCAGGGATTGCACAGCAGGGGATGTTCAGTATTCCCCCTCAACAGCAGCATGACAAGGAATGGAAACCAGAGATGCATGTTGTGTGGAGACATTCCCAGCATGTACACTGTTTTCAGGACTTACCAATAATTAATCAATATCAGTTTTTTGCCTCAAAATTCATCAAGCCTCACTTGTTCCTGAAATCCCACAGTAGTTCTTCAGCAAGATGACAGAGTTACAGGTTAAAGTCAATGGAAGCACTCTAATCTTTGGCTGGGCATAGAATCATAGGCTCTTAGAATCAATAAGGTTGGAAAAGACCTCAGTGATCATCAAGTCCATCCTGTAACCCAACACCTCATGACTAACTAAACCGTGGCTCCAAGTGCCACATCCAATCCCCTCTTGAACACCTCCAGGGACAGTGACTCCACCACCTCCCTGGGCAGCACATTCCAATAGTGAACAACTCTCTCTGGGAAGAACTTTCTCCTCACCTCAAGTCTAAACTTCCTCTGGCACAGCTTAAGACTGTGTCCTCTTGTTCTGGTGCTGGTTGCCTGGGAGAAGAGACCAACCCCCACCTGGCTACAACCTCCCTTCAGGGAGTTGGAGAGAACAAGAAGGTCTCCCCTGAGCCTCCTCTTCTCCAGGCTAAGCAACCCCAGCTCCCTCAGCCGCTCCTCACAGGGCTGTGCTCCAGACCCCTCCCCAGCCTCGTTGCCCTTCTCTGGACACATTCAAGAGTCTCAATGTCCTTCTTAAATTGAGGGGCCCAGAATCTTCTATTTCATCCCCTGTAATTACAGCCTGGCCTTTCCCTTGGAGATATTCCTTCTGCTGTAGCACTGCATCCTTCCTGGTGATGTCAACACTTGTGTTGAGGTAGCTGAAGGAATACTTCACAGCCTGAGCTTTATCAGAGCTATAGCAAAGGAGAGTGCAGGCCAAAAAAAGAATGGAATGGGCTTATTTCCAGAAAAACAGGGGGAAAAAATACATTAACACATGTATTTTGAAAAGAAGTCCAGAATTGTATATAACTTACTGGAATCATGTTCCTTGATAGCACCATCAGGACTGCTTTATTCATTCAGGGAGCAAAGGGCTGTTATTCAGCAGGAGTAAGTTTGATGGCTCTCAGTCTGACTTGCGTGGCTTTGCTCTCTTACAAGCAAGCACGTTCCCTTAGTTTGTTGTTATTTCCATGTCTGTTAAAACACAAAGGAACTCCAAATCTGACTTCATGCAAGGTCCTGCAGCTGGGTCAGTACGATCCCAGGCACCAGTATAGGCTGGGCAGGGACTGGCTTGAGAGCAGCCCTGAAGAAAAGGACTTGGGGGTGTTGGGGGATGAGAAGCTCAACAGGAGCCAGCAGTGAACACTTGCAGCCCAGAGAGCCAAGCAGAGCCTGGGCTGCAGCAAGAGAGGTGTGGCCAGCAGGGCCAGGGAGGGGATTCTGCCCCTCTGCTCCACTCTGCTGAGACCACACCTGGAGCACTGTGTCCAGTTCTGGAGCCCCTAGGACAGGAAGGATCTGGAGGTGCTGGAAGGTGTCCAGAGAAGGGCCACGAGGATGAGCAGAGGGCTGGAGCTGCTCTGCTATGGAGACAGACTGAAGGAGTTGGGGTTGTTCAGTCTGGAGAAAGCTCCCAGGAGACCTTCTTGTGGCTTTCCAGTATCTGAAGGGGGCTCCAAGAAAGCTGGGGAGGGACTTTTGAGGGTGTCAGGGAGTGATAGGACTGGGGGGAATGGAGCAAAACTAGAAGTGGTTAGATTGAGATTGGATGTGAGGAAGTTGTTGCCCATGAGGGTGGTGAGAGCCTGGCACAGGTTGCCCAGGGAGCTGGTGGCAGCCTCATGCCTGGAGGTTTTGGCAGCTGGGCTGGATGTGGCTGTGAGCAACCTGCTGTAGTGTGAGGTGTGGGAACTGGCTGATCCTTGAGGTCCTTTCCAACCCTGACAATTTCTATGATTCACCTTCCAATGGCAACATGCAAGTCTTTGTTTATTAAAACAACTCCATGTTGTAGTTACCAGTGTCTCATGGGGCCTACAACAGCATCCACGCACCTGATGCAAATCTGTGCTCCCTCTGGGTTTTCAGCCCATCCAAACCATCCCTGCTTCTGAAATCACAGGTTTTGCAGAGCAGAGGTTGGGTTCTGGATGAGCTCCCAAGCCCTAGTTTTGAGAACTGCTGATGGCCCTTGCTTCTCCTGAGGGACCTGGAGCTGCACACTCACACCAGGGCTCAGGGCAAGGCAGGACAGGAACACTGAAGCTCCAGAAAGAGCATCTTGAGAGTTTTCATCCCTAGCCTCCATGTTCCTTCAGTACATTGTCCTAGGTCTTGTTTTCCACATTTCTCCTACAAAAGTCATTTGGCAACACCTGTAGGAGGGCCAAGATAAACACCAGCAGGTGGTGATAGGAAAATGTCATCAGCTGCCCTTTGCCCAGGTGGCTGGGAAGGGAGCAGAGCGCATCGCAGGGAGACCTGGCAGTGCCTGTAGCAGGGAGCTGTGGAGGAAACAACTGGTGGGCAAGGAAATGCTGGTTGGATTTAGTGACTACTGAGAGCTGGGACAGGGGTCTGGTCTCTGAATTTGGTGAAACATGTTTGGACTGTGCCAGACATCCGGATTGTGTGCTTGCTTCCATACCAAATGTCTCTGAACTCAAGTGAACCGTTGTTAAATGAGATTGTGAAGCAGCTGTCAGTGCCTTGGACAGAAAGGGGAGCTCAGAGCCACCAGCACAGAATAAATGATCAGAAGAAAGAGCCAAGAACACGCTTCTCTAGAGAGGATCAATTCATAGCAGGGCTAAACCATGGCAGGTTGAACTAGGTGATGTATTTTAGAGGCTAGTATGAGGCACCAGGCAGTGAGAAAGTTCTTTTTATTCTGTTGCAAGAGAAATCGACACCTCAGAGGGTCCTTAGGAAAGTCACTGAGCCTTTCCGTGAGTCACTCAGACCGGACTAAGAGAGCTCAAGAGAAAACCCCGGGCAGGACGGGAATAAACCTGTGCGATACCATCGGTCTGAGAGCGAGGATCCTACTCACAGCCGATGCAAACCACGAGCGCCCCAGACGCCCTGGGGTGACACGGAACGCGCTGGGTAGGAAGCGGTCCCTGGCTCCGAGCACTGTTCTCCCGTGAGGCCATGACAGCCCTTTGCCCGAGGGGTGCCCAGGCCTGGGAGAGGGCTCACGGTGTAACGGCTTTCCTCTCCCGTTCTCTTTCCCGACCTCCTCCCCCTTACAGGAGAGCCCGCCGTGCCTCGAACCCGGGGGGGACGACTGTCTGGAGGAGGGCAGGGACGCCCCGTCTCGCCGCTCCCGATGCTGGGTCCCCTCTCCTCATCCCGCTGCTCCCAGGGCCGGCTCTTCTTTCCCCATCCCGCCGCTCTCGGGGCTGGATCTCCACTCCCCATCCCGCTGCTCTCGGGGCTGGATCCCCTCTCCCCATCCCGCCGCTCTCGAGGCCGGCTCTTCTTTCCCCATCCCGCCGCTCTCGGGGCTGGATCCCCTCTCCCCATCCCGCTGCTCTCGGGGCTGGATCCCCTCTCCCCATCCCGCCGCTCTCGAGGCCGGCTCTTCTTTCCCCATCCCGCCGCTCTCGGGGCTGGATCCCCTCTCCCCATCCCGCTGCTCTCGGGGCTGGATCCCCTCTCCCCATCCCGCTGCTCTCGGGGCTGGATCTCCACTCCCCATCCCGCTGCTCTCGGGGCTGGATCCCCTCTCCCCATCCCGCCGCTCCCGGGGCCGGCTCTTCTCTCCCCATCCCGCCGCTCCCGGGGCCGGGTCTCCCTTACCCGCGGCGGAGCCGGACCAAGCCCTGCCCGAGACGGCAGCGCCACCTGCCGGCCAGAGCCAGACGTGCCGCCGCCCCGCGCCGGTCAGATAAGGGCACCGGGACAGCGGGAGGGACCCAGGAGGATCTCCCGCTTCGCCGTGTGTGCGCCCGGCGGGGAGTTATGCTCCGACACACAGGCGGGCATACACACGGTGTGCTACCGTGAGTGTCTCCCGGCTGCCGCCGTGACGGTCCCACAGGGCTTCCCGCGGACGGTTCGCTTCCTTTTGTTCGTTTCCTAGGGTGGGGCGGTACCGCGGGACTGCCCTGAGCTCACCGAAATCTCTGCCCTCATTTCGGTCCCCGTTTGTTCGCTTCCCGTTTTATTCTGGATATGCTCGTTGCTGGGCTCAAAGCAGCAGCCCGCACGCTGATTTTTTCCGTATGATGCTTGGAAGGATCAAAGAGGGGTGACAGCAGAGACGTGCGGCAGCCACAGGGAGCATTCGAGGTGAAGAAACACGAAGGTAAAGGTTGAAACAGAGGGCATCCAGCCTGGAAATCCCTTTCACAGCACAGGGAAATGACAAGGCAAGGGCTTTTCTGACAATAGTGAGGAGGAGAAAGGCAGGGCTGTGAAATTTGGTAGTTATTTTCCTACACTTGATCTAAATTCTGAAATAGTAAGAAATCTGAGGGAAAGCAGCTCAGTATGTGCTGCTCCGTGGGTGCTGTCACTCCAGTGTGTGCAACACTGCAAGGAGGCTCCTGAAGCCTTTGCTGCTGGTGCTCTTGTAGAGCATACAAACTTTCTGAGGCTTCATGCTTTCTGCACGTCCTCAGAGGAGAGCTTATAAACCTTGCAAGAGCTCTGCCTGAGACTGCAGGCTCACTAAAGTACACTGCTGAGCTTATAAACCCTGCAAGAGCCCTGCCTGAGACTGCAGGCTCACTAAAGTACACTGCTGAGCTTATAAACCCTGCAAGAGCTCTGCCTGAGACTGCAGGCTCACTAAAGTACACTGCTGAGCTCATAAACCCTGCAAGAGCTCCGCCTAAGACTACAGGCTGAAAGAGGTACACTGCAAAATGCCATGAGCTTCAGGACCTGTTCTGTAACCGTACAGACCTGAAAGCCACATGCACATTCTCTCCTGAGGCTGTGCTGAAGCCAAACCCCTGCCCTATATGTCACTCACCAGAGTCAGAAACACCGTTGGTGTTTCCAGATGACTCTGCTGAAGGTGTGAAGTGGGTGTCAAGTAGAGGGGGGCAATCTCTTTTGGGTGGTGCACAGGGATAAGACAAGGAACAGCAGGTTCAAACTTGAACATAGAAGATTCCACCTCCACCTGAGGAGAAACTTCAGTGAGGGTGGCAGAGCCCTGGAGCAGGCTGCCCAGAGAGGTTGTGGAGTCTCCTTCTCTGGAGACTTTCCAACCCCACCTGGATGCATTCCTGTGCAGACTGCCCTGGGTGATGCTGCTCTGGCAGGGGGGTTGGACTGGGTGATCTCTGTAGGTCCCTTCCAATCTCTTCTGTACTGTGGTACTGTGATACTGTGAAATTGTGGCAGAGTCATGTTATGTTCAGTTTTGTCACCCCTGCAAGGTAGCAATCACTTCCAGCAAACCACTAAGAGGCTGAAACCTCAGGCATGGTGATGTCTAATGGAGCCTGTCTGTCAGGAGGAGCCATCAGATATGCAGGTTTAGCATCTTAATGGTCTGTGAAGTGCCTCATATGGCTCTGCAGCTCTGCTGCTGTGGCCAGGACTCAAATGCTGAAGTGAGATTCCTCCATGGCACCGAAGCTCTGCAGGTCCCTGTTTTCCACTCCTTGGAAAAATGTCCTCTTGCTGTAGAATGGCCTTGTAGTGATTTTTCTTTTCTAGCATTCATGTACATTCTGTACTTTCAGCTTAGTAACAGATGGAGCAGCCTGCTTTCCATTTTCACAGTGTGCTTTGCCCATGAACTTAATCTTCTCATCAGACCTTGAGAGCAGCAGAGGTACTAGGAGAGCTCTTGGCTCACACGTGCTGCCCCAGACCACACCTTCTCCTTGAGGACTTCCCAGGCTTTCAACTCCAGACTGTGATCTCTGTAAACCCTTGTCTGTGATGTCTGAATGTTTGTAATACTTCTCATTGTTCAGGCTTTAGCACCGGCCAAAGCGCGTGGGGCTGCTTGCCGTTCACCAGCAGAAATGTGCTGGGCTTCCTCCAGCAAATCTTCCTCACCTTCCCAAGCAATCCTGTGCACACCAGCAGGCTGTTGAGGGTGGCTGGGGGGCAGAAAATCATGGCCCCTTCAGCTGTCAGTAGGAAACTTTCTGCTGGCTCTCGCTGAGTCCACGCCGTGCCTTTCGTGTGGACCTCTCATCCTGCTGCCCCCCATGGCGCTTGGACAGCGTCCCAGCTCAGCCCCCAGGGAGGACTTCGGCTTCTCCTGGTTGTAAGCCTCATCCCTGCATGGTGAATGCTGCCGTGGCCAGGTGGTGAGCACAACCTTCACCTAGTGCCAGTGTCCTGCTGCGTCAGCCACCTCTGCTAGGGCCAAAATGCTGCATGGCTGTGGATCCCAAAGGAGTTGGTGGAGAAAGCCTTCGCTCTCAAACGTCCTCTGGGCACGAGAAAGGTCGAGTCTTTAAATTGTGCCTGGACTACTCAGTGCTGTGTAAGCTTTGGCACAAGGAAAGGGAGAGCCTGGGAGTTCCTTCCAGTGAAAGAAAAAAGCCCACAGTATATAAACAAGATTTAAGACCAATGGAGCTGTAAGTACAATAATTGCAGAACTACCTGCTGGTGAATTTTTATCACACAATCATCCATATGGCACCAGAAAAGAGAGCCTCTGATGTCTGTGCTGAAGCCTGGAAAGCACCACACGTTTCCAAAAGCAGCCACCTCCTGTTCTGTTCTGCTGCTCAGAACGTGCTTGAAAAGCACATTAAATTGTGGGGCAGTGTCCAAAAAAGTTGGCTCAGTCTGGTTTATGACTGACAGGAAAAGGCCAAGCAATTATCTGAACTCCTGATGGGGCAATTTTGTTCAGATGGATTTTTGGGGTCAGGAGGCAAGGATTTCATCAGAGGGAGTTCTTCAGCTTATGAAACATACAGTGTGTCCAAAACAAAGGCCTGAAGTTGATTAGATATAAGTGTTCAAAAGGAAATGATTTACATGACAGCCCTGGATATATCACCCTCTCGGTAAGACCTGACCCAGCGAGGCTGAGATAACTAACTTATGGAACAGCACTTGTGGACCCAGCTAGGAGATTTTTTTCTGTTCCTCCTCCTTCCTTGTAATGCTTTGCAGGGAATTAGTACATAAATCTTCATGGACCAGGTGAAAATATAGCAACAGTTCCTCATGGTCCTGGTTCAAGCCCAGCTGGCAGCTGAGCACCATGTGGCTGCTTGCTCTCTCCCCTCTGGTGGGATGGGGAGGAGAATCAGGACAAAAAGGCAAAACCTTTCTGGGCCAAGGTAAGGAGAGTTGAGCAGAACAGCACAGAGATGGAAGGAACAACAGGGAGACTCCTGCTGAGGTGCCACACAAACCCAGTGATGCACAGCAGAACTGCCCCTCCAGCTGCACTGCCCCTCCAGCTGCGCTGCCCACAGCCAGCTCCCTGCCACTCTTCTGTACTGGATGTGAGGTCAGGATCACAGGATGTTAGGGGTTGCAAGGGACTTCCAGAGATCACCCAGTCTAACCCCCCTGCCAGAGCAGGATCACCCAGGGCAGCTCTCACAAGAACACCTCCAGGTGGGTTTTAAAAGTTTCCAGAGAGGGACACTCCACAACCTCTCTGGGCAGCCTGCTCCAGGGCTCTGTCATCCTCACAGTAAAGAAGTTTCTCCTCATGTTTAAGTGGAACCTCCTGTGTTCCAGCTTGTACCTTTTGTTCCTTGTCCTATCACTGAGCATCACCAAGAAGAGACCGTCACCTTCATCCAGACACCTACCCCTCAAATAGTCACAGACATTGATCAGATCTCCTCTCAGACTTCTCTTCTTGAGACCAAACAGCCCCAGGGCTCTCAGTCCTTCCTCATAGGGGAGGTGCTCGAGTCCCCTAAGCATCCTCATAGCCTCTATTGGACTCTCTCCAGCAGGTCCCTGTCTCTCTAGAACTGGTGAGGCCAAAACTGGGCACAGTATTGCAGGTGTGGTCTCAGCAGGGCACAGTAGAGGGGGTATCAATAACCCACTGGCTGTTTTGGTTCTGCTGCCCTGGCCATGGCCCCTCCCAGCTTCTTTTGCCAATTGACCCTGTCCTAGCCAAAGCCAGGATGCTCAGCTAGTGTCAGCTGGCACAGCTCACCAGCTGTGGGGGCTCACATCAGCACAGAGTCAGGGCTGTGGCTTCTAGATGGGCTGGAAGGCTCTGCTGTGCTTGGGTGATATTTGCAGGTGCTTGGAGAGACATTTTTTGGCATTTTTTTTGCTCTGTTTCTGAGTCACCACCAGGGATAAATAACAGGCTCCTGGCTTTTAGTGGAGATCCTGTAAAACAATGCCAGTGTGATCATGTTCAGCATCCAGGTAGTCTGAGCTGTCCTGGCTGCCCAGGTGCTACCAGGGTCTTTCTCTCCAGTGCAGCACAAGGTACACACGTGCACAGCTTTGTCAGGGCCACTGGGCCCATGGGACCTCCTCAGGAGTTGCTGCCAAAGTCAAAAGGGACAGCTCCCATGGCACATATGTCTTGGACACAATGGGCACATGGGGGACACCTTCAGTTTGTGCCAGCAGGCAGCAAGAGGATGGGATTTTTGCCTGGCACTTCTTTATTGACTGGAAGCCTTACAGTCCAAGGGCCTCCTGAGGGAAAGGTCATGGAATCATAGAATTGTCAGGGTTGGAAGGCACTTCAAGGATCAGCCACTTCCAACCCCTCTGCCATGGCCAGGGACACCTCACACTACAGCTGGTTGCTCACAGCCACAGCCAGCCTGGCTGCAAACACCTCCAGGCATGAGGCTGCCATCACCTCCTTGGGCAACCTGTGCCAGGCTCTCACCACCCTCATGGGGAACAACTTCTTCCTAACATACAAGCTGAACCTATCCATTTCTACTTTTTTTCCATTGCCCCCACTCCCTGACACCCTCAAAAGTCCCTCCCCAGCTTTCTTGGAGCCCCCTTCAGATCCTGGAAGGCCACAATTAGGTCTCCTCAGAGCCTTCTCCTCTCCACACTGAACAGCCCCAACTCCTTCAGTCTGTCTCCATAGCAGAGCAGCTCCAGCCCTCTGCTCATCCTGGTGGCCCTTCTCTGGGCACCTTCCAGCACCTCCAGATCCTTCCTGTCCTAGGGGCTCCAGAACTGGACCCAGAGCTCCAGCTGTGGTCTCAGCAGAGTGGAGCAGAGGGGCAGAATCCCCTCCCTGGCCCTGCTGGCCACACTTCTCTTGCTGCAGCCCAGGCTCTGCTTGGCTCTCTGGGCTGCAAGTGCTGACTGCTGGCTCCTGTTGAGCTTCTCCTCCACCATATCACATAGAAGGTACTTTTAAAAATGAGCTTTTCTGCATTTTCTCCTCTCCTTTCTGTTTCTTTTTTTTTTCATTGTTTCCTTTGCTATTGCAGCAGACAACACAGGCTGTTTGCAAGTCTTTTATCCTTGATGTGTTTCAAGTTTTCTATGCCTCTTGCACTTTTGTCTTCAGATTGTGGCACACCTGCAGAGTTTGCTGTCAGAGCTGGAGCACGGGTATTTTAAAACTCAAGCAGGTTCACTTCTGCAAGGTTTCATTGGACTTTTTTCTCATACAGGTGAGGTCCCTTTCCTCACACCTTATTAGAGGGCTTTGCCAAGGTCCCTCATGCTTTTAGCAAGAGAGGCATGATGTCTCCAGGAGATTTATTACGAGCCACAACTTAATCAAGGAACCAAGACAGATTCATTTCTCGTGCAACTTGTGCAGCATCATCACCTGAGAGACTCAGCACCAGTAAATCTTGCTGGCATACTCTGAAGGGTGACCCCAAATTTTGGGAGACTCCTCAAATATGAACCAAAGGCACACACTGCTTTATGTCTCCTTCCAAGCCAAAAAAAGAAATATGTCTGGGAAATAAGCCCTTTTGGATGGTCCTTTAATTGGGGGCAGATGTGCCCAACAGCTATGACATCATCCTAAAGCAGGTCTTTTCTCCTTCTTCACTCCCCACTCCCCAGCTTTACAGGAAAGATACAGAATGCAAAGGGATTTATCAGGTGTCTTATCATGAGTGTGCTTTGTACTGTGAAGTGTGTCTGTGAGCTGGTTCTCTTAGGTAAAACCAGCTGTCAGCTCTGAAGCAGGACAAATGAACTGGGGGGGGGGGGGGAGGGGAGGACAAGGAAAAAGAAAATGGAAAGAAAAAGAGAAAGATAAAAAGATAAAAAGACAAAGACAAAGAAAGAGATGAAGAAAAAGAAGAATAAAAGGAAAATAAGAAAAAGAAGAAAAGAAGAAAAAGGAAAAGATGAAGAAAATAAAATTAAAAAGGAAAGAAAAAAGAAGAAAAAGAGAAAAAGGAAAAGAAAAAAAAGAAAAAGAAAGAAAAAGAAAAAGAAGAAAATAAAAGAAAAAGGAAAAGAAAAAGGAAAATAAAAAGAAGAAAAGAAAAAAGAAAAAGAAAAAGAAGAAATAAAAGAAAAAGGAAAAGAAAAAGGAAAAGAAAAAGAAGAAAAGAAAAAAAGGAAAAGAAAAAGAAAAAGAAAAAGAAGACAAGAAAAAGGAAAAGAAATAGAAAGAAGAAAAGAAAATAAAAAGGAAAAGAAAAAGAAAAAGAAAAAAGAAAAGGAAATGGAAAAGAAAAAGGGGAAAAAAGAAAAAAGATAAAGGGAAAGAAAATAAAAATAATAAAAAAATAAAAACAGAGAAAAAAGAAAAGGAAAGAAAAGAAAAGGAAAGAAAAGAAAAGAAAACAGAAAAGAAAAGAAAAGAAAAGAAAAGAAAAGAAAAGAAAAGAAAAGAAAAGAAAAGAAAAGAAAAGAAAAGAGAAGAAAAGAAAAGAAAAAAGAAAAGAGAAAAGAAAAGAGAAGCAAAGAAAAGGAAAGAGAAGAAAAGAAAAGAAAAGAAAAGAAAAGAAAAGAAAAGAAAAGAAAAGAAAAGAAAAGAAAAGAAAAGAAAAGAAAAGAAAAGAAAAGAGTAAAAGGAAAGGAAGAAAGAAAAGAAAAAGTAAAGGAAAATGTAAAGAAAAAGAACAAAAAGAAAAAGAAAAGGAAGAAGAAGAAGAAAAATTAAAAGATCCTACACAGGAAAGAAAGCATTTGCAGCAATCATGGAGGCTGTGGGAAAGAAGAACAAAATCAACTATCCATCTCACTTGTCTTTAAGTATGCGATTTCTTTAGCTGGCAGCACCAGAGGGGACTTGGCTTTCATCTGAAAGTGAATTCAGCTCTGGGTTTAGCAGCAAGAAGTGTTGCTTGGAGGGAACCTGGAGAGATCAGTCCTCAGCTGGTAACTCGGGCAGCCAACACAGATGTCCAGCGGTGCTGCCAGCTGTGATGCTTTTGGACTCTCTGAGCACCCTTCCTCCAAACCTCCCACCACCACCTCAGTCCTCCTGATAAAGATGTGCAGGGCAGTGTGGGGAGGATGGAGCCAAGCTCTGCTCAGGGATGTCCAAGGACAGCACAAGGGGCACTGGGGGCAAGCTGGAGCAGAGGAGGTGCCCAGGAACAGAAGGGAAAACTTTTTCCCTGTGAGGGTGGCAGAGCCCTGGAGCAGGCTGCCCAGAGAGCTTGTGGAGTCTCCTCTGGAGACATTCCAAAGCCAGCTGGATGTGTTCCTCTTTAAAATCTAGCTGCAGTGCTCATTCTTTTTAAATACCTGCAGCCAGCAATGCTCACAGTGAGTGCCAGGAGCATAAAAGGGTTGATGAAGGGTGAGAGGCAGCAGCCTCAAGCCACTTGCTGCTGAATCACACAGAGCTGCACGTAGCCCCTGAGTCATTGCCAAGACAGAGACCTCTTCAGGCCAGCATGGACTTCTTGGAGTGTGGAGAGCTGCACTGACCATTGTGAGGGAAGCAGGGAGGCAGGATTTGTCCAAGCATGACTGAAATGTGTGTATCTGGGGGGGGGGGGAAAAAAGCTAAAATCAGGATAAAGTTAGTTTTTACTGCATCCATTTACATCTTGGCCTTGGGAAAAGTGTTTCAAGCCATTGCCTTCCTTTAGGCAGGTGAGTGGGCCAACTGCAATGATAAATACAAACCTCTGAGGTCATTATTCCCCTTCTTGGATTTGAACTGATGAAAAAGCTTCCTTCTGTTTGGCTGGGCTGTGGGCCAAAGCCCAGTGACCACCCTGCTGCAGCAAAATGATGAATTAGGGTAGTCTTGAAAACCTAAACCATCACTGATAGGGAACAGATAAAAGTTCCCTCTGTCTCTAGCTTTAATCATTTGTGCCCTTGCCAGCATCATCCCCTAGGCTCCAGAAAACCTTCTTGCAGTCGAAGGATGTAGCAGCTTGGGGCACTTGGTGGCAGTGGAGGGTTTTGTGCCAGGATTTCATGGGTGGAAGGCAGGGGAAGGCTGCCTGCCCAAAGCCCCAAGGGCAGGGGTTGTGTCACTGAGCAGCAGCTAGGACAGCCTGCTCTATGCTTCTTGAAGGTGTTCACCAAAATCTGGGTTGAGGGCATTGTCTTCACTGGTGTTAACAACAGTGACTGGATCCTGCTTGAAGTAGTGCTTTGCTTCTGCAGCTTTTAATTTGAGGCACCCTGGGCTGCAGCAAGAGAAATGTGGCCAGCAGGGACAGGGAGGGGATTCTCCCCTCTGCTCCACTCTGGGGACATCTCACCTGGAGCACTGTGTCCAGTTCTGGAGCCTCTAGGACAGGAAGGATCTGGAGGTGCTGGAAGGTGTCCAGAGAAGGGCCACGAGGATGAGCAGAGGGCTGGAGCTGCTCTGCTCTGGAGACAGACTGAGAGAGTTGGGGTTGTGCAGTCTGGAGAAGAGAAGAAGAGGAGACCTTCTTGTGGCCTTCCAGTGTCTGAAGGGGGCTACAAGAAAGCTGGGGAGGGACTTTTGAGGGTGTCAGGGAGTGATAGGACTGGGGAGATGGAGCAAAACTAGAAATGGGGAGATTGAGATTGAATGTTAGGAAGAAGTTGTTCCCCATGAGGGTGGTGAGAGCCTGGCACAGGTTACCCAGGGAGGTGGCGGCAGCCTCATGCCTGGAGGATTTTAAGGCCAGGCTGGCTGTGGCTATGAGCAACCTGCTGTAGTGTGTGGCCATGGCAGGGGGGTTGGAAGTGGCTGATCCTTGAGGTCCTTTCCAACCCTGACAATTCTGTGATTCTATGATTCAGTGAGTTTTCTAATCAGTTCCAGTGCTCCTGTGTGTTCAAGCTGGAATATTTTAGTGTTTCTGATTTTTAGTGTATTTCTGATTGTAAGTGAGGATGAGCATTTCAGAACAACAACAACAACAACAACAAAAGACAAACCAAGCCCCTGAAAGCTATCCACCTCCAGTGCAGTAGGTGAAATTTGCTTTCCATAAGACTTCCCAAGCATATTATGGCAAATTTCCCCAACTTTTCTGCAGCTGCACTGGCAGAGGGCCAGCAGGCTAGAGCCAGTATCAAATTGAACATAAAGGTGCAACATACATAGCCCAGAGCTACCAGCACCAGAGGCTCTGTCCCAGATCCACAGCTGCAGAAGGCTGCCAGTGGCACCCAGTGCGCACCCAGTGCGCACCCAGTGCACACCCAGCCCGAGGCAACCAGAATAGGCACTAAAAATTATTCATCTCTTCCACTGTCACAGAGTCATAGAATGGTCTGGGCTGCAAGGGACCTCCAGAGGTCATCCAGTCCAAGCCCCTCTGCACTCAGCAGGGACATCCTCAGGTTGCCCAGAGCCCTGTTGAGCCTGACTTTGAGTATCGCCAGGGCTGGGGCCCCAACCCCCTCCCTGGGCAACCTGTTCCAGTGTTCCACCACATCATTCCCTTCAGCTATTGTGCTCACACATGAAGGCCAGCCCTGGGGCACTGTTACCCCCAGAGTATCCTGTTTAGGTCTTTGAGAGTGGAGGAATTTTCCAGTGGTCCAGCCATGGAAATCCTGATGCTTCTGGAGCATCTCCTTCAAGGTTATGCCTGAGGAGCAGAGCAAAGCCTTCTCCTGTGCTCTCTCAGCAAGACAACCTGCCTTCCTCTGGGGGATTCTCCACTGAAGGAGGTTTCCCCACAGTTTTGTTCCCTGTGGCAGTTGCCTCTCATCTTGGCCTGGGTGAAGCAACATCACTCCATTTTCTGCCTGCCTGCTCGGGCTGCATGGAAGTGTTGATCCTGTCTTGGATCCAGAGTGTTGCAGCCACTGCTCTGCGGGCAGCTGGGCAGGGGGCAACGTTCCTTATCTGACCAATTCCTTAGCTGCTGCCTAGAGCCAAACAATCACAGTCCATGGGGGCCAAGAACAACATCCTCACCTTAGCACCCTGTGATTGGAACATGCTGCAGGAGCCACCTCCTTGACACGCTGGCAAAGCTTGGGAAAAGATTTTAGCTTGGATGTGTGGTTGGGTTTTACTGGTGAAGGGATTGATAGCAGAGAGTATATAAACAGCCACTCTGAGCAAGAGTGTGTGGGGTTAGGGACTTAGGTTAGGAATGGCTTGGGGGATTTAGAGCTGCTAGGGACTTCTGCCTCTGTTAGCTACTTCTGGCTGGGGCTTCAGTGCAGGGATGCTGCTAGGGATACGCTCAGGACTTCTGTTAGCTGCTTCATCTGTTAAGGGCTTCCAGGATAATTAGGTCTCCTTGGAGCCTTCTCTTCTCCAGACTGAACAACCCCAACTCCCTCAGTCTGTCTCCATAGCAGAGCAGCTCCAGCCCTCTGCTCATCCTCGTGGCCCTTCGCTGGACATCTTCCAGCACTTCCAGATCCTGTCTATAATAGAAGCTCCAGAACTGGACCCAGAGCTCCAGCTGTGGTCTCAGCAGAGTGGAGCAGAGGGGCAGAATCCCCTCCCTGGCCCTGCTGGCCACACTTCTCTTGCTGCAGCCCAGGCTCTGCTTGGCTCTCTGGGCTGCAAGTGCTCACTGCTGGCTCCTGTTGAGCTTCTCATCCACCAGCACCC
This sequence comes from Dryobates pubescens, assembly GCF_014839835.1. Classification (NCBI taxonomy): domain Eukaryota; kingdom Metazoa; phylum Chordata; class Aves; order Piciformes; family Picidae; genus Dryobates; species Dryobates pubescens. The sequence goes on along the minus strand of NC_071625.1, from coordinate 26,531,096 downwards.
TCAAGAGCTGCTCTCCAGCCAGTCCCTGCCCAGCCTGTATCAGTGCCTGGGATTGCCCTGCGCCAGCTGCAGGACCTTGCTCTTGATCTTGCTGAACCTCATGAAGTTGGCATGGACCCAGCTCTGCAGCCTGTCCAGGTCCCTCTGGATAGCATGTCCCCCATGATGTTCTTCTAAGGCCAGCAAAGGAAATAAAGGCCAGATGAAGCCATTAGCCAGTGGGTGCATAAGTGGTTGAAAAGCATGCTGGACTTCTCCCAGCTTGCCATCAAAGTGCAAATTCATTTTGAGTGGGGTCAGCCAGGGTCTGTGCAGGGCCTGTTTCTGTTTGATATTTTTGCTGGTAACCTGGATGATGTAATAAAGTGTGCTTATAAACCTGGCCCATCTCACTAAGCCAGGAGGATTGTGAGCATGCTGGGGCCCAGGATTAGAAGTCAAAATAGCTATGAGAAATTGGAGAGGTTTTTCCAGAATCAACAAATGGAAGCAAAGAGAGAGACCTACAGGGTGCAAGGAGGTAAGAAGGACCTCCTTGGCCCCAAGGGGTGGCCAACCAGGAGGCAGAAGAGACCTGGGAGAAAGCACAGCCTGGGTGACTAGTGACACTCACAAGTGTACCCACAGGGACAGGAAAATCAGGGGCTGGCTGTAAGCTTCCTGCTGCTAGGAACTTCTGAGCTCAAGTGCTGCATCCAGCACTGAGCTTCACCTTTTGAGAAAGCCTTACATGAAACAGAAAACAGAATTAACCAGGTTGGAAAAGACCTTTGAGATCATCCAGTCCAACCTATCACCCAACACCATCTAATCAACTAAACCATGGCACCAAGTGCCTCATCCAGGCTCTTCCTAAACACCTCCAGTGATGGTGACTCCACCACCTCCCTGGGCAGCACATCCCAATGGCCAATCTCTCTTTCCAGGAAGAACTTTCTCCTCACCTCCAGCCTAAACCTCCCCTGGCGCAGCTTGAGACTGTGTCCTCTTGTTCTGGTGCTGGTTGCCTGGGAGAAGAGACCAACCCCCACCTAGCTACAACCTCCCTTCAGGTAGTTGTAGAGAGCAAGAAGGTCTCCCCTGAACCTCCTCTTCTCCAGGCTAAGCAACCCCAGCTCCCTCAGCCTCTCCTCACAGGGCTGTGCTCCAGACCCCTCCCCAGCTTTGTTGCCCTTCTCTGGACACCTTCCAGCAACTCAACATCTTTCCTAAACTGAGGGGCCCAGAACTGGACACAGGAAGCCCTGAGAGACCAAGAAGGGTGTTAAGAAGTTTATAAAACCTGATCTGTGAGGAGAGGTTGAAAGAGCTTGGGGTTGTTTAGTCTAGTGAAGAGGAGATGGATGGGTCTGGAGGGAGCAGGATAACAAAGGTTACTGTAAAGAGGATGAAAATCTCTTGACTTGATGTTCCCTGAGAGAGGGACAAGAAGTAATAGGTTTAACTGGGAGCAAGGGAGATTTAGATTAGGTATCAGGGCAAACTTCCCAGCTATAACCAAAGAGAAGGTCTGGAGCAAGCCAGACTTGTGAGCACAGTCACTGGAGGTTTGTAAGAACAGGTTAAATGAGTACCTGTCAGAGATGGTCTGTTGCAGCTCCTCTCATCTCAGCACCCAGGAGCAAACAGCACAGCCCTGCTTTGCTGGGGTTGCTTTATCTTTCCCTGCAGCAGTTTTGTAGGAGCTGAGAGAGCTGTGGAGGCTGTGGTGGAGTCCCCATCCCTGGAGGTGTTTAAGAAGAGACTGGATGGGGTGCTTGGTGCCATGGTTTAGTTGATTAGATGATGATGGGTGATAGGTTGGACTTGATGATCTAGAAGGTCTTTTCCAAGCTGGTTAATTCTATCCTATCCTATCCTATCTTATCCTATCCTATCCTATCCTATCCTATCCTATCCTATCCTATCCTATCCTGTAATAGCTCTTGGTCTGCTGTTTGGGAGGCAGAGGAGCTCTGGCAGGAGCAAAATCCAAGCATCTACCTGTGACAGGAGTACCACAAGTATGTGGTGGCATCAGCCACAGCTTCACCTCTTTGCTTATCGAGTTAAGACATTGCAAAGCTCCACTAAAATTCAAGCTGTCCTTGAGCTTCCTCAGTGATAGGACAAGGAATAACTTCCTCAGTGACAGGGCAAGGTACAGTGGCTACAAGCTGGAACACAGGACGTTCCACCTCAACACGAGGAGACACTTCTGTATGGTGAGGGTGATGGAGCCCTGGAGCAGGCTGCTCAGATAGAATCATAGAATCAATAAGGTTGGAAAAGACCTCAGAGATCATCAAGTCCAACCTATCACTCAACACCTCATGACTACTAAACCATGGCACCAAGTGCCACATCCAATCCCCTCTTGAACACCTCCAGGGATGGTGACTCCACCACCTCCCTGGGCAGCACATTCCAATGGCTAACAACTCTCTCTGGGAAGAACTTTCTCCTTACCTCAAGTCTAAACTTCCCCTGGCACAGCTTGAGACTGTGTCCTCTTGTTCTGGTGCTGGTTGCCTGGGAGAAGAGACCAATCCCCACCTGGCTACAACCTCCCTTCAGGGAGTTGGAGAGAGCAAGAAGCAACCCCAGCTCCCTCAGCCTCTCCTCACAGGGCTGTGCTCCAGACCCCTCCCCAGCTTTGTTGCCCTTCTCTGGACACATTCAAGTTTCTCAATGTCCTTAAACTGAGGAGCCCAGAACTGGACACAGGACTCAAGGTGTGGCCTAACCAGTGCTGAGTACAGGGCAGAATGACTTCCCTGCTCCTGCTGGCCACACCGTTCCTGATATAGGTTGTGGAATCTCCTCTGGAGTCTTTTAAAACCCACCTGAATGCATTCCTGTGTGACCTGCCCTAGGTGATCCTGCTCTGGCAGGGGGTTTGGGACTGGATGATCTCTAAAGGTCCCTTCCCACTGCTAACCTTCAGTGATTCTCTGTGGTTCCTCACTCAGTGGGCTCCTTCCTTAACACATCTCCTAAGCACCTGAAATCAGCAACCTCATCACTGCTATTTAACCAGGGCTGGTACTGAGAGGCAGCTCTCTCAGACTTGTGTTACTCCTGTCACAGGTAGATGTTTGGATCTTGCCCCTGCCAGAGCTCCTCTGCCTCCCAAACAGCAGACCAAGAGCTATTATAGAATAGGATAGGATAGGATAGGATAGGATAGGATAGGATAGGATAGGATAGGATAGGATAGGATAGCACCAAGCACCACCACAGTACTGACCTTGTAAACTGAGCCAACCTCCACAACACAGCTCCTAATTAAAACACTGAAAGAGTGCAAATAAAGGCAAATTCCATCCTGGTCTATTCTATTCTATTCTATTCTATTCTATTCTATTCTATTCTATTCTAATCTATTCTAAATAAAGAGTTCATCAAGGCTGCAAATAAAGGCCACCATCCTGCTGTGTACACCACACTAGCTGTACATCTGGAATTCACTGTCTTCCTATCTCCTTACCTATTTCTTTGTTTGGTTTTGGAGTGATGCAGCCTGTGCTTGAAATGTGCTTTTAAAAGCAGATGTTTGGACAAGAAGTGGAGTCACTGCTTGCTGCTGCAGCTTCTGCCTCCAGCAGTGGATCAGTGCCTCTCCAGGCTTAGTTGAGCACACACAGACATCGTGTTCCAGGAAACAGGGGAAATTGTCTCTTCAGTGACAAATAATTGCTCCTGCTAAAGAGGTACTTGTTATCACCTCCTTGGGCTCGTTAAAGCTTGCAAAATAGCTTCTTTTCAGCTCCCTGGAGACATCTGCTCTCCATATGGTGGGCTTGCCTCTGCTTCCACGGGCTCTGTGCAGGAAGGAGACTCCTGATATGACAAATTGGATTTCTTTCCAGGTCTTCAAACACTTCACTAGTTCCTGACTCGTGTAATTGAGCCTCACAAATTCTGCACCACTCTGCATGCTTTAATCCCTCTCACCCACCTAATTTATGTCACACTGCTTCCACTCTCAGCAGGCTTCCCTTAAAGTATTGGTGCAAGGCTGTTGGCAGCAGAGAGCCACTTAGGAGCCAGAACTGGTTCTGAGCCCACCTAGTGAGTTCAAGCCTGCAGTGGGCAGTAGTGTCCTCCCTACTCTAGTCATGAGGTCTGTGGTGACAGGTGGGACTCGATGATCTTTGAGGTCTCTTCCAACCTTAGTGATACTGAATACTGAATAGTGTCTACTGACCCACCAAGCCATCCTGCTCTTCTGCTCCTTGGAGGAGACCCACTAGAAGGAGCATGGTCACCCCATGCCAGCTGTGACTGGGGGGCTGCTGGCACAGGAGCACAGCCCCTTGGAATTACAGAATCACAGAATGTTAGGAACTGGAAGGGACCTCCAAAGATCATCCAGTCCAACCCCCCTGCCAGGGCAGGATCACCCAGGGCAGGTCACACAGGAACACATCCAGGCAGGTCTTGAGTATCTCCAGAGAGGGAGACTCCATAACCCCCCTGGGCAGCCTGCTCCAGGGCTCTGTCACCCTCACAGGGAAAACATTCTTCCTCTTGTTTCCATGGCACTTCCTCTGCCTCAGCTTCCACCAGTGCCCCTTGTGCTGTCCTTGGGCATCACCCAGCAGAGCCTGGCTCCAGCCTCTGGGCACTCACCCTGCACATCTTTATCAACAGCAATGAGGTCACCTCTCAGTCTTCTTCTCTCCAAGCTGCAGAGCTCTCAGCTCCCTCATGCTCTTCTTGTGAGGAAGATGTTCCACTGCCTTCATCATCTTTGTAGCTCTGTGCTGGACTCTTCAAGCAGTTCCCTGAGGTCCTTCCTGACCTGAGGGGCCCAGAACTGGACACAATATTCCAGCTGTGGCCTTGGAGCATCCATGCCCGCTGTGATGGTGGGGCTGCTGGCACAGGAACACAGCCCCTTGGAGCACCCATGCCAGCTCCTTAGCACTACAAATCCTGCAGGAAAAATGGGGCCATGCCTTCCCTATCACAAAATCCCAGGATATCTTTGGCTGGAAGCAACCCTCAAGCTCTTCTAGTCCAACCTTTGACCCAGCACTGAGAGCTCACCACCAACCAATATCCCTAAGCCACGCTGTTTGCATTCTGCAGATTCTAAACCTCCCAACCCCAACAATTCTGTGATTCTATGGGTCTGTGGAGTGAAGACTCCTTCTGCAATCACTTTGGTTTGGAAGCAGATGCCAGAGGATGGATTAAGAGCTAGAAATGAGCAGTCATGTTTGTGTGTGTGCTGTGTCTATCTATAGCTACCCTCTTACTCCCCATGCTGGCCTGTGATGTATGTGTGTGCTGTGACCTTCCCCTGTAAAACACATGCACTGTTCAGCTGTATTTCCTCATCCCTCACTGGGTGAACTGTCAGCTTGAATTTTTCTAGAAGCTCTTCTGGTACAAATATCTCTGTCAATTAATTCACTCCATGCAACAAGAGGATATTGAAAGTAGCAGTGGAGAAAACCCACAGAGCTGATATTTGGAGGGCAAGACCTTCACAGAGAATCAGAAGGCAGCAGTGACCATTGGTGCTTCTGACTTGTGACACTGGACTGTGTCTCAGTGACACTCAGGGCACCTGCTCTCCTCCCCTGCTTTCTGCAGCAGGGAAGTGTTCAGTTCTGGGCCTCTCAATTTAAGAAGGACATTGAGACACTTGAAGAAGGGCAATAAGGCTGGGGAGGGGTCTGGAGCACAGCCCTGTGAGGAGAGGCTGAGGGAGCTGGGGTTGCTTAGCCTGGAGAAGAGGAGGCTCAGGGGAGACCTCATTGCTTTCTACAATTCCCTGAAGGGAGGTTGTAGCCAGGTGGGGGTTGGTCTCTTCTCCCAGGCAACCAGCACCAGAACAAGAGGACACAGTCTCAAGCTGTGCCAGGGGAGGTTTAGGCTGGATGTCAGGATGAAATTCTTCCCAGAAAGAGTAATTGGCCATTGGGATGTGCTGCCCAGGAAGGTGGTGGAGTCCCCATCCCTGGAGGTGTTCAAAAAAGGCTTGGATGTGGCACTTGGAGCCATGGTTTAGTTAGTCAGGAGGTGTAGGGTGACAGGTTCGACTTGATGATCTCTGAGGTCTTTTCCAACCTTATTGATTCTATGATTCTATGAAGTGCCAGGCTAGCTGGTGGGAAGGAAGCTGTGTGACAGGGAGGAGCAGCACCAATGCCTTGGAGTGGGGAGCACTCTGCATTCAGCTGACATCTTCCTTCCCCCCCCCCCCTTTCCCACCCCCCTCCACAACCTCTCTGGGCAGCCTGCTCCAGGGCTCTGTCACCCACACTGTAAAGAAGTTTCTCCTCATGTTGAGCTGAAACCTTCTCTCTTCAAGTTTGTATCCATTGGTCCTTGGCTTACTCCTGTGCACTACCCAAAAGAGCTTGGCCCCCTCCACTTGACACCCACCCCTCACATATTGATTATCATTGATCAGATCCCTCTCAGCCTTCTCTTCTCCAGACTAAACAGCCCCAGGGCTCTCAGTCTCTCTTGACAGGGGAGATGCTCAAGTCCCCTAAGCACCCTCCTGGATCTCCCTTGGACTCTCTCCAGCAGGTCTCTGTCTCTCTTGAACTGGGGAGCCCAGAACTGGACACAGGATTGCAGCTGTGGTCTCAGCAGGGCAGTGCAGAGGGGGAGGAGAACCTCCCTAGCCCTGCTGGCCACACTTTGCTCGGGGCACCCCAGGATGCCGTTGGCTCTCTTGGCCAGGAGAGCACATCTCAGTAATTCATTGCATCGTTAAGGACCTAAAGGGCAAAGCTGTGTCAAGCTGAGCACACTGCTTTGTCCCAGCTTTTTCTACAACCAAGGTTACAGCAGGACAGTTCAGTGGCATGCTCTCAAACTGAGAGCCACTGCCAGCATTTTCTTAATGGGATTAAATTGTGCCTTGTTGCTGTACAAAGGCACATTTTAAGTAGGCTTGGCCATTTATTTGATGTATGATTCTCTCTGGCTGAATTATTCTCCTGCATTTGTGAATAGTAAAGCCCTTTTATTTCATTACTTGCTGTAATTCTTCTCCTAGAATTTATCCAATTAGTGGTGTGTTAGTAGAATGGAATAAGCAAAATGGGTCGTTTAGCATTCCCCCTCCCTCTTCCCCCCTTTCTGTTAGTATCTATCTCTGTCAGTGACTGAATAGATACCAGCAGTGCAGCATCTGGATGTATTAGCAAATACCAGTAATAGAAGAATTGATAAAGAACTGCAGGGAGATGACACCCTGCCTTGCAGGACCAGAAGGGGAGCTTTACAGATGGCAGCAACCACAGCTGAAGAAAGACAGAGCCTGGCCAGGGACAGGGCTGGGAGGTTGGGATGGAGATGAGAAAGGGACCTCTGCCAAACCTGGGCCTCTGGCTTCCTTCTGCCACAGGCAAGAGAGCAGCAAGGGATAATCACTGCAAACAGCTCATCCCTGGGCCATGATGCAGGCCACAGCCACAGCAGATGAAACATGCTGAAAATATTTCTGCTTGCTGAAAATTCTAACTTAAATGGTAACTAAGAGGCAGTTTTCCCTCCCTTGAAGCTGGGCAGTCCAACCTCTACAGCACCCTCAGCTTTACCAGGCTCCTCTCCCCACAGCGCAGCCCTCTCTCAGGAGAGCAGCAGCTCAGGCTCCCATCCTGGCACATCACAGGCTGGTTTCCCTCACTGCTGAGAAGCAAGAGTGAGCCCAGACACCAGAACCCTGCCCTTGTAGCAGCACAGCAGCACCAAACACCCTGCTGCAAAGTCTACTTTCATGGTCTCACATCAAACTGTTTGCTGGTTGCTGCTTTTGAGCCCCTGTAGCAATAGTTTGCAGACAGAGGGGATCTGCTGCATCACTCCACTGCAGGAGCTGTCTGATGTGCCTCATCCTCAAGGCATAACCAGCAGCAAGCCTGGGCAGAAATACCTGGTCCAGGAGAGAAGTCCCTGCTATGGAGGAGATGGGGACATCAGTCAGGCTAAGCAAATCATGCAAGTGCTGCCTGCTGCAGAGGTGAGGGGGGAAATCAGAAAGCTGTGTTAGATGTAGATGTCCAAGTGCTGGGTGCTGCACTTTGGCCACAACAGCCCCATGCAGTGCCACAGGCTGGGGACAGAGTGGCTGGAGAGCAGCCAGGCAGAGAGGGACCTGGGGGTGCTGGTTGACAGCAGCTGAACACGAGCCAGCAGTGTGCCCAGGGGGCCAAGAAGGCCAATGGCATCCTGGCCTGGATCAGCAATAGTGTGGCCAGCAGGAGCAGGGAGGTCATTTGTTGCTGTCATTGGAGGTGTTCAGGAGGAGACTTGATGGGGTGCTTGGTGCCATGGGTTAGTTGTTTAGCTGGGATGGATTGGTTGATGGGTTGGAAGCGATGATCTTGAAGGTCTCTTCCAATCTGGTTTATTCTATATGTATTCTATATGTCATTGTGCCCTGTGCTCAGCACTGGTTTGGCCATACCTTGAGTCCTGTGTCCAGTTCTGGGCTCCTCAGTTTAAGGACATTGAGACTCTTGAACATGTCCAGAGAAGGGCAACAAAGCTGGGGAGAGGTCTGGAGCACAGCCCTGTGAGGAGAGGCTGAGGGAGCTGGGGTTGCTTAGCCTGGAGAAGAGGAGGCTCAGGGGAGACCTTCTTGCTCCCTCCCTCCAACTCCCTGAAGGGAGGTTGTAGCCAGGTGGGGGTTGGTCTCTTCTCCCAGGCACCCAGCACCAGAACAAGAGTACACAGCCTCAAGCTGCACCAGGGGAGGTTTAGGCTGGAGGTGAAGAGGAAGTTCATCCCAGAAAGAGTAATTTGCCATTGGGATGTGCTGCCCAGGGAGGTGGTGGAGTCCCCATCTCTGGAGGTGTTCAAAAAAGGCTTGGATGTGGCACTTGGAGACATGGTTTAGTTGTCAGGAGGTGTTGGGTAATAGGCAATAGGTTGGACTTGATGATCTCTGAGGTCTTTCCCAACCTGGTTCATTCTGTGATTCTGTTTCCAAGCAGCTGGCACCCTGCAGGACCACAGCCAAAGGCTTTGGAGAGCTCTGTGTGCCCACAGGGGGTGGCTCAGGAGACAGCAGCAGCATGCTGCAGCCTTGCAATAGCTGCAGATCACTAAAGGCACAAACCCTTATTGCAGAGTCCTTAACCATCAGAAAACCTCTTCTACAGTAATTTTGAAGAGCTCAACACTCCCTATGAACACAGCATGACCAAGACTCTGCAGCACTTGGTTCCTGCAGTTGGTCAGCAGCTGGAGTCCTTCACTTGCTTAAACATTGATTGACTGAAGACTTGGTTCTGATCTTGTTTCACAGCTCTATAATTCCACTGCTGTGACACTACCCCAGTGCAATGCATAAAGGTGGAAAACTTAGGAGGGTTACCAAAAGGTGCATGGGTAGGACATTGATACATTTGATTCTTGATGCTGAAGACCTGATTCTCCCTTCCTGAAGTCTGGTAGAAACCAGGATGAGTACATTGAAGTTACACTGTTAAATATGAGAGCATAGTTAAGACCACAGCATCACAGTACAGAAGAGGTTGGAAGGGACCTCCAGAGATTATCAGGGCCAAACCCCCCTGCCAGAGCAGCATCACTCAGGAATGCATCCAGGTGGGGCTGGAAAGTCTCCAGAGAAGGAGACTCCACAACCTCTCTGGGCAGCCTGCTCCAGGGCTCTGCCACCCTCACTGCAAAGAAGTTTCTCCTCATGTTGAGCTGAAACCTTCTCTCTTCAAGTTTGTATCCATTGTCCCTTGGCTTATTCCTGTGCACCACCCAAAAGAGCTTGGCCCCCTCCACTTGACACCCACCCCTCACATATTGGTAGACAATGATCAGATCCCTCTCAGCCTTCTCCTCTCCAGACTAAACAGCCCCAGGGCTCTCAGTCTCTCTTCACAGGGGAGATGCTCAAGTCCCCTAAGCATCCTCCTCCCTTGGACTCTCTCCAGCAGGTCTCTGTCTCTCTTGAACTGGGGAGCCCCAAACTGGACACAGGATTGCAGCTGTGGTCTCAGCAGGGCAGAGCAGAGGGGGAGGAGAACCTCCCTAGCCCTGCTGGCCACACTTTTCTTCATGCACCCCAGGATCCCACTGACTCTCTTGACCACAGGGGCACATTGCTGTCCCATGGAGGGTTTGCTGTCCACCAGGACTCCAAGGTCTTTCCCTGTGCACAGGTGAATGTTTCTGTCTTTTATTCTGTCCTAAAACCCTTTCCATTTCTATGTCTAGTGATCAAAGGCAAGCACTGGTGACCATCAATGCTTTACAGTGAAGCAGAGGTCCCTCAGCTCCTTCCCAGGATAATGTTAGCAAGGTCTGTGCTGCTAGTGTGATGCTTTAACCCACCTACATCAACTTCTTCTGTCACAGCTAGCAAGGACTGCATCACTTCCAGCACAAAAGCCACCACTAGTAGAATTAAGGGCCACGAGGATGAGCAGAGGGCTGGAGCACCTCTCCTGTGAGGACAGACTGAAGGAGTTGGGGCTGCTCAGTCTGGAGAAGAGAAGGCTCTGACGTGACCTCATTGTGGCCTTCCAGGATCTGAAGGAGGCTCCAAGAAGGCTGGGGAGGGACTGCTCAGGATCTCAGGCAGTGATAGGACTAGGGGGAAAGGAATGAAGCTGGAGGTGGGGAGATTGAGGCTGGAGGTGAGGAGGAAGTTCTTCCCCATGAGAGTGGTGAAGCCCTGGAATGGGTTGTCCAGGGAGGTGGTCGGGGCCCTGTCCCTGGAGGTGTTTAAGCCCAGGCTGGATGAGGCTGTGGCCAGCCTGATGTAGTATGGGGTGTCCCTGCCCATGGCAGGGGGGTTGGAACTAGGTGATCCTTGTGGTCCCTTCCAACCCTGACTGATTCTATGATTCTAATTAACCCAAATTTATGGCCAAAAAAGAAAAAAACCCAGTTAAAACCTTTCTATTTTAACATCTCCAGGCTTTATTAGGTGTTCTTCCCACAGTCATCTGGTATGGTTAAAGAGTGAGCAAGCATATAAAAGGAAATATGGTCATAGCTGATTGAAGTAATAAAACCCCCAAACCAAATAGCATCTCATAACTCATTACACAGCACAGATTAGATTTCATTACATCAGTATGTGACTTAGGAGGGAAGTCTCCTGTTGGTCATAAAGCTCTGAGGTGTTGTCATCCTGAAAAATGAAATGAAAAAGAAAAGGAGAGGAGGACAATGCCAGGCCCCCCTGGTGGGGCTGGGACTGTTATGGAGCAGCTCCCCACCTCCTCTTGGGGTGAGCTGGCCTGGGAGGGTGATGCAGGGCATGGGTGACATGGACCCAAGCTAGAGGAGGGGAGATTGAGATTGGATGTCAGGAAGAAGTTGTTCCCCATGAGGGTGGTGAGAGCCTGGCACAGGTTGCCCAGGGAGGTGGTGGAAGCCTCATGCCTGGAGGTGTTTGCAGCCAGGCTGGCTGTGGCTGTGAGCAACCTGCTGCAGTGTGAGGTGTCCCTGGCCATGGCAGGGGGGTTGGAACTGGCTGAGCCTTGAGGTCCCTTCAACCCTGACAATTCTGTGAGTCTTTGCCATCGTGTCCAGGAGGAAACTGCTCCTTATCACAGGGCACTGGCACTGCCAGCCTTTCATTGTTATTATAGACTATTATTAATTACTACTAATTATTATTTACTATTGTTTCTTATTATGTATTACTACTAATTATTATTCATTGCTGTTTACTAGTATTTCTTATTCTGTATTACTATCCTCTGCTATGAGCACAGGCTGAGGGAGCTGGGGGTGTTCAGCCTGGAGAAGAGAAGACTCTGGAGAGACCTTAGAGCTGCCTTCCAATAGCTGAAGGGATCCTCCAGGAAGGCTGCAGAGACACTTTTCCTGAGGGTGTCTAGAGACAGGACAAGGGGGAATGGTTTGAAGCTGAGGGAGAGAAGGTTTAGACTGGAGCTTAGGAGGAAATTCTTCAGTGTGAGGGTGGTGAGACTCTGGACTAGGTTGCCTGTTGGAGGCTGTGGCTGCCTCCTCTCTGGGGGTGTTCAAGGCCAGGTTGGATGAGGCCTTGAGCAGCTGAGTCTAGCTGAGAAGTGTCCTTGCCCCGTGGCAGGGAGGTTGGAGTAGATGATCTCTGAGGTCCCTTCCAACCTGAGCCATTCTAGGACTCTATGTTTTTTTGCATAGCTGACCTGCTGCTGAGTTTGCCACCCTTGTGTGCTGATGAAGCCACATCTGTCTCCAGCTCTGGGCAGCTGCTTGAGGACACTGGATGAAGACACCCTGCTGCTGCTCACCCCCCTTCACACCTGCCAGTGCTGGTCAAGCAGCCCTGACAGAAGCCAGAGCCATGGGCTGGATGCTTGCACTCCCTCTGCCATGGCACCTAGGGGTATTAGCTGCTGTCTGTCAGCTCCTTGGGCACAGCACAAGGCAGAGCAGCTGCCCTCTGACCCTCCTTGCCCTCTGACAGACGCCATGTCACCACAGCCTCCAGGCACTGCCTCTAGGTCTCACCCAGAGCTTCTCACTTCCTGATGTAGTGCTGTGAGCTGGAGAATGTGAGCTGGCAGCTCTGCTAAGGGCCCCAGGCTGTGGGGAACTGGATGGGCACCCCAGCTACTCCCAACCAGGGAGGGTGCAAACAGTCCAGGGGGGTGGCACAGCTGTAGCCCAGCTGGACTGTGAGCTGGGGCTTACCTGTGTTCAAGCCACCCAGCTACAGTGTCAGGGACCTGCTCCCTGTCTTCTTGCAGCCCACAAAATCTGGAACTCTTGTTGTGCTGCAGCACAGCATCAACACCTCATCTGGGGTTCTGTCCTCCAGCTGCACAGCCCAGGTTGGAGCAGGGGACCAGCCCTGGGGCCAGGCAATTTCTTTCCTTCCCTGAGCCAGGAAGGCTGCAGCTTTTCCCCAGATCCCTCTTCCCTTCTGAGCGCCAGGGTTGCCATCTCCTGCCTCAGGACCAGACGGGCTTCTGCTGGTGGTGTAGGTGGCAGGTCCTTCACCCACATGCTGCTAACATGATTTCTGAGCAGCCCTAGGATCCCCTCACTGCAACCCCTTCCTTGCTGAAGGGCTCATCCCCTCCATGCAGAATGCCAGAGCCCAGGCATAAGATAGGCTCTGAGCCACGTCCACACTGGCTGAATCAGGAACAAGGCTCTGGCTGTCAGCTATGAAGAGTGCATCTTCTCTTTAATTCCCCCACAGGCTTTTATTTAAGGGATGCTGGGGTTTTATTTTGAGAGCCAGCCTCTCCTCCTCCATCTGATAGCTTATAATTACCCAGAGCAACCCATCAGCAACTGGGCTGACAGCAACATCTGGGAGATCTTAAGGCAGATCCCCGTCCAGGCTGCACTGATGTAATTGTTTTGCTGGGTGAAGGCTGATAACTCTCCCCACGTGTGTTTATACTCCTTACAAATAATCCCAGGGTTGGTTCTTGGGGGGGGGGGGGCTTTTATTTCTTGTTTGGTTGGTTTTTTGAAGCTCACTTATGTCAACACATGCTTGATTGTGTCTTCTGTGTGCTGAAGGCCCTGCGTGGAAGCAGCTGGAGGAGAAGTCTCCTTTCGGAGCGCACCTCCTCACGTGCTTTTTGAAGTGGCTTTGTTGAAGCACTAGAAAGTATCAAGGCTTTAATGGTTGGGTTGGAGGGGTTCAGTCTCACCCCTGGGGTTGATATGCACGTGAAAAGCTAAGTATAAGAAAGAAAAATGCATGAAGGAGATCCCCCCCAAAGCTCCAGGGGTGGTGGTGGCTGCACCCCTCCTTTCCCTGGGAAACAGCAAGAGCTGGCAATCAGATAGGAAGAAGGCTGTGCAAAGCCAGGCATTCGGTACCCTAAGCACCAAGAACCAGCTCTGGGGAGTAGCTGCAAACCTAGGAGCTCACAGGATCCCAGGATGCTAGGGGTTGGGAAGGGACCTCCAGAGATCTTCCAGTCCACCCCGCCTGCCTGAGTAGGACCAGAGAATCCAGCACAGGTCACAGACAAGCACATCCAGACAGGGCTGGAAAGGCTCCAGAGAAGGAGACTCCACAACCTCTCTGGGCAGCCTGCTCCAGGGCTCTGGGACCCTCACAGTGAAGAAGTTCCTCCTCCTGTCGAGGTGGAACCTCCTGTGCTGCAGGAAATGCTGCTGCCGGCAGAAGTTGTTCTCCAGACCCAGGCAGCAGATGGAGTGGATAACGATGCTCTTTGGGGTAAGCCAGGTGAACCTGGGCTACCATGTGAAAACATTAAACTCCAGATCTCAGCATCTGATCTGTTGCCATTACCTCAGCAGTCCTAGGCTGGGAATAGCAGCCTCTCAGCAAGGCAGCTGTGCTTCTGAAAGGCAAAGCGCTGTGCTACGCTGTGCCTGGAACTTCTGTTATTCTCTTACCTCTGTTTTGAGCAAACCAAAACATCCCTGGCTGCTGCCAGCGCAGATCCAGGTCGTGACATTGCCTTGCCACAAGCCTAAACACTCCTAGGCAGGGCAGCCTGCCTCCAGCAAGCTCTGAGATGCTGATCTCAGCCCTCCTCTGGTACAGGGGCATTGTGCAGCGCTGAGAGCAGCGCCGAGCCGAAGCTCACCTGGCAGGGGAACACGAGTTTGCTGTTCCTCAGAGCCGCCTCCCCAGCGCCGCGCCAGCCTCCCGAGCTCCTCCGGCCAGCAGGCTGGGTACCGAGCATCACCGCGGGGCAGCTAACACAGCCCTGGAGAACTGCCTCCTGTCCTCCTCAGGCTGCAGCTGAGGAACCTTTAGGAGCTCGAGAATTTTGAGTTAATCAAACTAAACCAAACCTATCGCAGCTGCTGTTGTGGCTGTTTCATAATAGAGTCATAGAAGTGTTAGGGTTGGAAGGGACCTCAAGGATCAGCCAGTCCCAACCCCCGCTGCCATGGGCAGGGACACCTCACACTACAGCAGGTTGCTCACAGCCACATCCAGCCTGGCTGCAAACACCTCCAGGCAGGAGGCTGCCACCACCTCCCTGGGCAACCTGTGCCAGTCTCTCACCACCCTCATGGAGAACAACTTCTTCCTCACAGCCAATCTCAATCTCCCCATTTCTAGTTGTGCTCCATCCCCCCCAGTCCTACCACTCCCTGACACCCTCAAAAGTCCCTCCCCAGCTTTCTTGGAGCCCCCTTTCAAATAGGATCTGTTCAAAGCTAATACTCCACCAGGGAACACAACTTGCAGGCAAAAAAAAAGTAATAATAAATCTAACAAAAACACCAAACCAAAACCCCCACAACCAAAACCCAACCAAACCTCAAGCCTCTGAGGTGTCTTGAAGAGATCTGAGCATTGGACTCTGAGCTTGGCTGCTTGTAAACAATCATTTCAATCTGCTGGGCTGCAGCAGGAGTATGAGGCTTCAGCAAAGGGCTGGCTGGGGTGGTGTAATACTGACTGCAGCAGCACCGAGCTCCAGGTATTGCTGTCCAGCCTCTCCCTGTGCAAGGCAGGGGATTTAGACACAAAGAACCAGATCCACAAAGGCCAGGGGGCTTTAGGCAGTGAGGAGTGCTCAGCCCAGCTGTGCTGAGGTACCTCTTTCTGATCAGGTTTCAAGCCCCAGATCCCTCCCAGGCACAGGGACTGTAGCAGCACAACTCTCATAAACCAGCGAGGGAGGTTTCAGCACTTGCTGAGGTCTGGAAGAGAGAGAGCCAGAGTTCCTCTTTCACTGCAGAGATGGAAGCACTTCAAACTCAGACCTGTCCTCTGTAGGATCATAGGATCCCAGGAAGTTAGGGGTTGGAAGGGACCTTTGAAGATCACCCAGTCCAACCCCCCTGCCAGAGCAGGACCATGGAATCCAACACAGGTCACAGAATCATAGAATCAGTAAAGTTGGAAAATACCTTTGAGATCATCAAGTCCAACCTATCACCCAACACCTCATGACTACTAAACCATGGCTGCAAGTGCCACATCCAATCCCTTTTTGAACACCTCCAGGGATGGTGACTCCACCACCTCCCTGGGCAGCACATTCCAATGGCCAAACTCTCTTGCTGGGAAGAACTTCTTCCTAACCTCCAGCCTAAACCTCCCCTGGCACAGCTTGAGACTGTGTCCTCTTGTTCTGGGGCTGGTTGCCTGGGAGAAGAGACCAACCCCCACCTGGCTACAACCTCCCTTCAGGGAGTTGTAGACAGCAATAAGGTCTCCCCTGAGCCTCCTCTTCTCCAGGCCCTCCTCACAGGGCTGTGCTCCAAACCCCTCCCCAGCCTTGTTGCCCTTCTCTGGACACCTTCAAGTCTCTCAATATCCTTCTTAAACTGAGGGGCCCAGAACTGGACACAGGACTCAAGGTGTGGCCTAACCAGTGCTGAGTACAGGGCAGAATGACCTCCCTGCTTCTGCTGGCCACACTATTCCTGATGCAGGTCAGGTCACACAGGAACTCATCCAGATGGGTTTGGAAAGTGTCCAGAGAAGCTGGCAGGGCATCCTCTTGAAGCCATTCCAGTTCACGTGGAAAGAAGTAGATGAGGTTAGGCCAGAGGAGAGGTACACTGAGGTTGTGTGCAGGAACTCTGGAGGTGGCACAAGGACAGCCTGAGCTTCACTCATGATCCAGTTCAAAGGATGATACTTAAATATTCTTTAGAGAAAGCTTAAACCACAGTGAGGACAATGAACTTGGGGTTCCCAAATACAGGACACACAGGCATCCCCCTCTACAGCAGCCTGAAGAGCAGCCTGGCCTTTACCAAACCATCACATAACTCTTTCCTCACTATCCCGTTGAGTGCTTCCTCTTCCCAGGCTGTGTTCAGCCTCATGCTTTCCTTTCTGCCTTTCCCATTTATCTGGGCTCACTTCATCCTCACTGTGCAACCCAAAAGCAGGCAAAGGGAATGGAGGTCAACTTATTTTCCCTACACTCCTTCCAATCCCCTGCACATGATTTCCTAACCCTGTGTCTATCTCAATCCTTTGTCCACCCTGTGTATCTCACCCAAACTCTTGGCTTATCTCCTGGGTCCAGATGCCAGCCTGCTCTCCTTTTCCAGACACACCATGAGAGCACTCACCTCACCAGGCAAGCACAAATCCACCTGGTTTCTGGCACCCTGGGACATCAGATCAGACTCTCACCTCATCCTGGCATCCTTGCAGCTACACTGAGGCAGTGTGGTCTGGATGGGCAGGGAGTGAGGTGGATGGGAACTGGTTAAAGGAGTCAGAGAGTTGTGGTCAATGGGACAGAGTCTAGTTGGAGGCCTCTATCTAGTGGAGTCCCTCAGGGGTCAAGACTGGGACCAGGACTATTCAATATACTCATCAATAACCTGGATGAGGGCACAGAGAGCACTGCCAGCAGGTTTGCTGATGGCACCAAGCTGGGTGGAGTGGCTGACACAGGAGGGTGGTGCTGCCATTCAGCCAGACCTGGACAGGCTGAGAGCTGGGCAGGGAGAAATGGAATGGGATTCAACAAGGGCAAAGGGAGAGTCTGGCACCTGGGAAAGAACAACCCCATGGAGCAGGAGAGGTTGGGGACTGAGCTGCTGGAGAGCCGTGAGGGGGAAAAGGACCTGGGGGTCCTGGTGGATGGGAGGTTGACCATGAGCCAGCAATGTGCTCTGGTGGCCAAGAAGGCCAAGGGCATCCTGGGGTGGATTAGAAGGGCTGTGGTAAGGAGGTAGACAGAGGTTCTCCCCCTCTACTCTGCCCTGCTGAGGCCACATCTGGAATATTGTGTCCAGTTCTGGGCCCCTCAGGTCAGGAAGGACCTCAGGGAACTGCTTGAAAGAGTCCAGCACAGAGCCACAAAAATGATGGATTGGAACATCTGCCCTAGGAGGAGAGCCTGAGGGAGCTGAGGGCTCTGCAGCTTGGAGAAGAGGATCCTGAAGGGTGACCTCATTGCTGTTGCTAAAGATGTGCAGGGTGAGTGCCCAGAGGCTGGAGCCAGGCTCTGCTGGGTGATGCCCAAGGACAGCACAAGGGGCACTGCTGGAAGCTGAGGCAGAGGAAGTTCCATGGAAACAGGAGGAAGAATTTTTTTCCCTGTGAGGGTGCCAGAGCCCTGGAACAGGAGGGTTGTGGAGTCTCCCTGTGGAGATATTCAAATCCCACCTGGATGTGTTCCTGTGTGACCTGCTCTGGGTGAGGCTGCTCTGGCAGGGGGGTTGGACTGGGTGATCTCTAGAGGTCCCTTCCAGCCCCTCACATTCCGTGGTTCTGTGATCACCAGCACTATGTCCTGAGGGAACCAGGGACTGTTTGACACTGATGGATTTACAAAACTGCCCTGAAGGCAGCTTACATCTCTGCATAGCCTGCAGAGGAGCCTGAGGAAGCGGTGTTTGGGGATCAGGCCCTGTTCTTCAAGTGCACTTAGATGCTAACCCAAGCTGCTGCCCACAGATTCCTCAAGATCTCAGCCCTTTGGGCCTTAGACCAGCTCAAAGTGGCTAAGAGAAGTGAAGTCACTCAAGACACTCAGGTCAGCTGCATAGCAGGTGAGACACCCACATTCCAGCCCTGCTCTCACCCTGGAGCAGCAGTGGCTCAAGTTGCCTCTCCAGCCCTTCCCCTGGACAAAGCTCCAGTCCAAGCAAACTGACTGCAAGCAGAGTGAGGAAATCCTGAAGATAATCCTCGACCCTTTGCTGCCTGGAAAGAAAATGCTTCAAGTGGGAATGTATTTGCCACATGCATGTTAGAACAGCTCCATTGTCACGACAAGCCTGATGTTTCATCAAAATTCTGGGGAGATTTAGATCTGCCCTCCTTTGGATGGAAGTTGGATGCAACACAAGCCATCTGTTTCTTGTTACAGTGCTGCAAAGAAATGAAGAGACAAAAATCTCCTCTTTCTGGCTCAGGCCATTCCAAAATGTAAAGGTTTCAGCCTGCCATAACAAACAAGAGCTGCAGCGCTCCCAATGCAGCCTTGTGTTGTGCTGTGGATTTAACACAAGACCTTCGAGGGAAGCCCAGGTTTGCTTGAAAGTGACGAAAATTAGCTCAAGGCAGAACTGTTCACTGAGCTGCAGGATCAGCAACGTCAGCTCAAGCCTCTCTGCATCTAGAGGTGCAGAGATGCTGGGAACTCAGACCACAAAAAGGCCTCAGTAATTTATGGGAGCTGGGTAGCATTTTATCTGCAGAAAGCTAAATGAATGGAGGTGAAGGTTTCAAAGCCAAGCTGCTCTCTTGTTGCCTTCTGCATTTTGCTAGGAGTTTCAAACTGCAGGCTCAGAGTTTTCCCAGTAGGAACTGCTCCCTCTTTCAGCAATTCTTTTCAGTCCCTTTCAGCACACACAGCTCAGCCTTCCTTTCTGCACAGACCACAAACCTCTCAGCTTCTTGATAAGCATTTCTGTGCTTACCAAGGGAATCTGAGGGTTTTTTCAAAGCTGTGAGAAGCCCTCTGAGACCTGCTCCTGGTACCACCACCTGGAGTATCTCTCGTGTGGAAGGATGGGTACTGACACTTTCACCTCCTATTTTCAGAGCAGGTCTACTGCACCAAGACATGGATGTGATTACTCTGCACTTCTGCAGGCACAGCCCCCAGCACCAGATGGTAAGCATTTAGCAAGATGCTTGGTGGGTTACTGTGAACCAAGGGGCTTGCTTAGTGTTGCAGAAGAACCTCCTGACAGCAGCAGATAAACCCCTCAGTTCTCCAAGCCATCACTGCATTATCTTTTCACCTCTGCAGTTTGATTCCCTTTGCTGTTATCAAGCTTTTCCTTAAAATGAGGCCTGGTTTCCAGACAGTAAGCTCATGGCTGCAGTCCTGCACAGTATGGCTTAGGCTGAAAGAGAACTCACAGATCATCTACCTCCAACCTCATCACCATGGGCAGGAACACCCCTCAGCTGGACTTGGCTGCTCAAACCCTCTTCCAACCTGGCCTTCCAACACCTCCAGGGAGAAGGCAGCCACAGCCTCCCTGGGCAAACTGTTCCCAAGTCTCACCACCCTCACACTGAAGAACTTCTTTCTCAGACCCAGTCTCACCCTGCTTTCCCTCAGCTTCAAACCATTCCTCCTTGTCCTGTGTCTAGACACCTTTGCAGCCTTCCTCTAGGATCCTCTTCTCCAGGCTGAACACCCCCAGCTCCCTCAGCCTGTCCTCACAGCAGAGCTGCTCCAGCCCTTGGATCATCTTCATGGCCTCCTCTGGCCTCACTCCAGTAGCTGTGTGTCCTCCTTCTGCTGGGGACAGCAGAACTGGAGGCAGGATTGGAGGTGAGGTCTCAGCAGCAGAGTCAAGGGGCAGAATCCCCTCTCTTGCCCTGCTGCCCACACTCCTCTGGCTGCAGCCCAGCACACAGCTGCCTGCTGGGCTGCATGAGGGCACTGCTGGCTCCTGGGGAGCTGCTCAGCACCCAACACCCCCAAATCTCTTTTTTCAGAGCTGCTCTCAGTGAGCAACCTCTGTTTAATTTAACAGAGCATCTAGCACCAATAGCCTTACACATTTCTTACCTAACCCAACAGCTGCAGAAAACAGCTGGACTGTGAAAAGAGTAAGAATCCAAAACCTGTACAGAATGAAGCTGATCTGTAATGTGTGTGCTCATAGGAGAGGCCTGAACACCAGCTTCTTAACATCTACAGAGAACTCTGCCAAGTAGATTTTACACTTGTGACATGTTTATTGTAGTTGGGTGAACAAATTCAATGAACAAGCCTCCTCAGCCTCACATTTGCTTCCCTGTAGACTTCCATAACCCAGTGTTTAAAGATCACAGAACCATGCAGGTAGGTATCTGCATGAAGTAGTTCAACAGTTACTTCTTGTTCCATGCTTCTCTTTCGAGCCTTTCACGGATTACTTCTTTCAGGTATGGCTCCAGATAATGCTTGTCCTGCAAAAGAAGAGAACACCCTTGAGCTGCAGGGGGAGAGGACACCCTTGAGTTGCAGGGAGAGAGGGGGGAGAGAACACCCTTGAGTTGCAGGGAGAGAGGGGGGAGAGAACACCCTTGAGTTGCAGGGAGAGAGGGGGGAGAGGACACCCTTGAGTTGCAGGGAGAGAGTGGGGAGAGAACACCCTTGAGTTGCAGGAGAGAGGGGGGAGAGGACACCCTTGAGTTGCAGGGAGAGAGGGGGGAGAGGACACCCTTGAGTTGCAGGGAGAGAGGGGGGAGAGGACACCCTTGAGTTGCAGGGAGAGAGTGGGGAGAGAACACCCTTGAGTTGCAGGAGAGATGGGGGAGAGGACACCCTTGAGTTGCAGGGAGAGAGGGGGGAGAGAACACCCTTGAGTTGCAGGGAGAGAGGGGGGAGAGAACACCCTTGAGTTGCAGGGAGAGAGGGGGGAGAGAACACCCTTGAGTTGCAGGGAGAGAGTGGGGAGAGAACACCCTTGAGTTGCAGGAGAGAGGGGGGAGAGGACACCCTTGAGTTGCAGGGAGAGAGGGGGGAGAGGACACCCTTGAGTTGCAGGGAGAGAGGGGGGAGAGGACACCCTTGAGTTGCAGGGAGAGAGGGGGGAGAGGACACCCTTGAGTTGCAGGGAGAGAGGGGGGAGAGAACACCCTTGAGTTGCAGGGAGAGAGGGGGGAGAGGACACCCTTGAGTTGCAGGGAGAGAGGGGGGAGAGAACACCCTTGAGTTGCAGGGAGAGAGGGGGGAGAGAACACCCTTGAGCTGCAGGGAGAGAGGGGGGAGAGGACACCCTTGAGCTGCAGGGAGAGAGGGGGGAGAGAACACCCTTGAGTTGCAGGGAGAGAGGGGGGAGAGAACACCCTTGAGTTGCAGGGAGAGAGGGGGGAGAGAACACCCTTGAGTTGCAGGAGAGAGGGGGGAGAGGACACCCTTGAGTTGCAGGGAGAGAGGGGGGAGAGAACACCCTTGAGTTGCAGGGAGAGAGGGGGGAGAGAACACCCTTGAGCTGCAGGGAGAGAGGGGGGAGAGAACACCCTTGAGTTGCAGGGAGAGAGGGGGGAGAGAACACCCTTGAGTTGCAGGGAGAGAGGGGGGAGAGAACACCCTTGAATTGCAGGGAGAGAGGGGGGAGAGGACACCCTTGAGTTGCAGGGAGAGAGGGGGGAGAGGACACCCTTGAGCTGCAGGGAGAGAGGGGGGAGAGAACACCCTTGAGTTGCAGGAGAGAGGGGGGAGAGGACACCCTTGAGTTGCAGGGAGAGAGGGGGGAGAGAACACCCTTGAGTTGCAGGGAGAGAGGGGGGAGAGAACACCCTTGAGTTGCAGGGAGAGAGTGGGGAGAGAACCCCCTTGAGTTGCAGGGAGAGAACTTATTTCACTTATAGGGAGGTCCAGAATTATCTCAAGCCATTCCTACAGCTTCCTCATGTCTCAGTCCTTCTCAGATGTTAATAAATTCCTCCCCAACAAGAAATAAACCAAACCCAAACCAACAACCCCCCAAACAACAACCAAGAAAAACCCAACTCAAACCCCAACACCCAAAAACCAAACCAAAAAACTACCCAACAACAAAAACCCCAAAGCCAAAACCACCACAAACCAAACCAACAAAGAGAAAAATCAAAACCCCAAACCAAACCAAACCTAAAAACCAGACAAAAGAGCCAAAATCTAAAAGAAGAAATCCCCCCCACCCCCAACACTGCTTAGTCTGAAAAGGTAAACTTCCTACCTGCCAAGCCTGCAAAGACTATTTCTGTGCAACTGCTAATGCCTTGCCAACATCCACAAGCAAAGGGATGCTACCAGCTACACCTTCAGCAACAATATCCTTTGGGCAGACACATAACTGTACCAAATCCACTTTAATTAGATCAAAGCCCAAATATAGTAATCTGAAGACATTTAATTTTGAACTCCTAAGCAGCACTGCAAATTTGGGCACCTTGACTGTGTTTAACACTTGCAAAGCAAACTGCTGCTCAAGGAACAATCCTCACTGTCAATACAGACTGGGGGATGAGGTGTTAGAAAGCAGCCCTGAGGAAAAGGGTTTGGGGATGAGAAGCTAGACAGGAGCAGGCAGTGTGAGCTTGCAGCACAGAAGGCAAATCACAGCCTGGGCTGCATCCAGAGCAGCACTGCCAGCAGAGCCAGAGAGGGGATTCTGACACTTGGCTCTGGTGAGACCTCACCTGGAGTACTGTGTGCAGGTCTGGAGCCCTCAATATAGGGAGGACATGGACCTGATGGAGAGGGTCCAGAGGAGGCCACAAAAATGATCAGGGGGTTGGAGCAGCTCTGCTATGAGGACAGGCTGAGGGAGCTGGGGGTGTTCAGCCTGGAGAAAAGAAGGCTCCAGGGGAGACCTAATAGCAGCCTGCCAGTACCTGAAAGGGGCTACAGGAAGGATGGAGAGAGACTGTGGGCAAAAGCCTGCAGGAACAGATGAGGGACAATGGCTTCAAACTAGAGAAGAGCAGATTTAGACTGGGTATCAGGAAGAAGTTCTTTGTTATGAGGGTGGTGGAACACTGGAACAGGTTGCCTGGGGAGGTAGTTGAGGCCCCATCCCTGGAGATATTCAAGGTGAGACTCACCAAGGCCCAGGGCAGCCTGCTCTAGTTGGGGATGTCCCTGCTGACTGCAGCGGGGTTGGACTGGATGAGCTTTGGAGGTCCCTTCCAGCCTGGACCATTCTGTGAGTCTTTGTGAAAGAAGCAGTTATTCAATGTAGGTGTTACCTAAATATGAGCTACTGGATCACAAGAAACAGCCTCTGCTTAGAGTCACAAAACACCCTGATACTATCCTGTAGCCAGATGTTTAGTGGCAAGACTCCCCTTTCTCTGGTAATTTGGAGTAAACTGAGACTAACAGTACCAGAAAGTCTGTGAATCAATCCATTAAACACAGACAGTATTGGCAGTTACATCTGAAAAAGAAAGAGCAGTTTGTTTGTCATATCACAAGGTGAGACTTGCTTCAATGCAGGGTTTCTGTTGAAATTGTTCCTCCTCCACAAATAAAAGCTTTGGCTTGAGATTTTCTCTAACATGAAGGAATTCAACAGAAAAGCAAGAGAATTTCCAAGCTATCTACAGTGCATTTCTTTATCTGATAGAAACCTAGAACAGCTCAGGTTGGAAGGGACCTCAGAGATCATCTACTCCAACCTCACCACCATGAGCAGGGACACCTCTCAACTAGACTCAGCTGCTCAAAGCCTCATCCAAACTGGCCTTCCACACCCCCAGGGAGGAGGCAGCCACAGCCTCCACAGGCAACCTATTCCAGAGTCTCACCACCCTCACACTGAAGAACTTCTTCCTCAGCTCCAGTCTCACCCTGCTCTCCCTCAGCTTCAAACCATTCCCCCTTGGCCTGTCTCTAGATACCCTCAGGAAAAGTCCCTCTGCAGCCTTCCTGGAGGATCCCTTCAGCTATTGGAAGGCAGCTCTAAGGTCTCCCCAGAGTCTTCTCTTCTCCAGGCTGAACACTGCCGCTCCTTCAGCCTGTCCTTGTAGCAGAGGTGCTGCAGCCCTTGGATCATCTTTGTGGTCTCCTCTGCACTCACTCCAGCAGCTCTGTGTCCTTCTTGTGCTGAGGAGGACACCAGAGCTGGAGGCAGTATTTGAAAAGAGGTCTCAGCAGAGCAGAGGGGCAGAATCCCCTCTCTTGCCCTGCAGGAGGAGGCCCAGACAAGGCCCACAGAAATGATCAGGGGGCTGGAGCACCTCTCCTGAGGACAGGCTGAGGGGGCTGGTGTTGTTCAGCCTGAAGAAGATAAAGCTGCCTTCCAGCACCTGAAGAGGGCCTACAAAAAGGCTGTAGAGAGACTGTTTACAAAGGGCTGTAGTGAACAGGACGAGGGGCAGTGGCTTCAAACTAGAGCAGATTTTGACTGGATGTTAGGAACAAGTTCTGCACCACAAGGATAGTGGAACACTGCAACAGGTTGCCCAGGGAGGGGTTGAAGCCCCATCCCCGGACATCACAGTATCACCAAGGTTGGAAGAGACTTCAAAGATCATCGAGTCCAACCTGGCACCACAGACCTCATGACTAAACCATGGCACCAAGTGCCACATCCAATCCCCTCTTGAACACCTCCAGGGATGGGCACTCCACCACCTCCCTGGGCAGCACATTCCAATGGCTAAACAGCTCTCTCAGTGAAGAACTTTCTCCTCACCTCCAGCCTAAACTTCCCCTGGTGCAGCTTGAGACTGTGTCCTCTCGTTCTGGTATAGGTTGCCTGAGAGAAGAGACCAACTCCCTCCTGGCTACAACCTCCCTTCAGGTAGTTGTAGAGAGCAATGAGGTCTCCCCTGAGCCTCCTCTTCTCCAGGCTCATATTCAAGGTGAAGCCTGAGAAGGCTCTGGGCAACCTGATCTAGTTGAGGACGTCCCTGCTGACTGCAGAGGGGGCTGGATTAGATGACCTTTGGAGGTCTCTTCCAACCCAAACCATTCTCTGATCCCATGATTCTGACTCATCTAAGCCCTCCAGCTTGGAACCACTGTGCACATACCTCTTCATACTTCACCCACTGGTCCTTGGGGAGGATCTGGTGTTTGAGGCTCAGGTCGAGGGCTCGCTTGATGCGAAATATCCTTTCGTTGTAAAGGTGCTCCGGGAGCCTCCTCAGCGCTTCCTTGACGTCGTCATCCTCATACAGAGTATCATCTCGCATCAATCCTGCCCCAAGGAGATTGCACAACGTCACTGAATCAACAGTCTTTGTGCTCCAAGATGCTGCCTACAGCTCCCTGAAGGGAGGCTGTAGCCAGGTGGGGGTTGGTCTCTTCTCCCGGGCAGCCAGCACCAGAACAAGAGGACACAGTCTCCAGCTGTGCCAGGGGAGGTTTAGGCTGGAGGTGAGGAGAAAGTTCTTTCCAGAAAGAGAAATTGGCCACTGGGATGTGCTGCCCAGGGAGGTGGTGGAGTCACCATCACTGGAGGTGTTTAGGAAGATGTAACACAGGCAAAACATTCCCAATGCAAAACTACAAAGAAAACCAAAACCAACCCAGGCAAAAAGAACTTGAATGAGGCCTTGAGCAACCTGGTCTGCTGGAAGGTGGATTGGATGCTAGAAACCAGTTCTTTACCATCAGGGTGAAGGAACCCTGCAACAGCTTGCCCAGAGTGGTAGCTGAGGCCCCATCACTGGAGATATCCAAGGTCAGGCTCAGTAAAGCTCAGAGCAACCTGATCTAGTGGTTGATGTCCCTGCTGACTGCTAGACAACCTTTGGAGGTCCCTTCCAACCCAACCCATTCTACAGCTGTCTTGCCATTTATTTCTAACTTCCCCAGGGCAGGCATGTTAACTGCCTTAAAATGATTTGCCCGTGTTGTGGTCAGCAGTAAATCACAGCCTCTGCACATTCAGCTTCTCATGTCAATCAAGAACAGTTGTGCCACCTTAAATAGCTGAAACAAACTTGCTAACAACTCCAAACACAAACTGAAGACACCACCACCAAGGCAGCTTCCCAGAATCACTACTTTTACCCCTACTTCACCACTGTGCAGGCCAGAGAGACACCAAGTGAAGTTATGGTGGTACAAACTAAACTGATTCCATTGTTTGCAGTTTGGATCCTTAGCACAAATGTTACAGGCAGGCTGACTGCTATCAACAGGAACTTCTCCAGCCTCAAGGGCAGCCTTTGGGTTAGAAGATACTGGCCAGTGAAAGTGACTTGGTGGGAAAAGATACATAACCAAGCTTTCAGGACTTCTTTATGCAAGCTTTTTCAACTGCTCCAGCTTAACCTTGGTCAAGAAAAGTAAGAGGAAACAAAGAACCAACAGAAAAGTCACCGATTTGTTATTGAGTAGGAATCATGATGACTGAAGCTGCTGCTAGCTTTAGCCTCACAAAGGCAGTAGCTAATTTTGATCAAAAAGACTGCTTCCAAACTGCAGTCTAGCCTGGGGATTGCTCAATTGCAGACTTGACAAACACCTCCACCAAACACTCACCGAGTTTGTTGAACCCAGCTGCGTTGTAATACCACTTCCGAAGCGTGTCCAACAGGCGACCACCTCCTGCAACTGAAAGTGACATCAGGATGGACATCAGGAGGAAGTTCTGCACAATCAAAGGGGTGAAATACTGGAACAGGTTGCCCAGGGATGTGGTTGAGGCCCTGTCCCCGGAGATATTCAAAGTCAGACTGGATGTGACCCTGGGCAGCCTGCTGTAGTTGGAGGCGTCCCTGGTGTTGGCCGAGATGCCCTTTGAGGGTCCCCTTCCAACCCAGT
Source organism: Dryobates pubescens (assembly GCF_014839835.1). Classification (NCBI taxonomy): domain Eukaryota; kingdom Metazoa; phylum Chordata; class Aves; order Piciformes; family Picidae; genus Dryobates; species Dryobates pubescens. The sequence continues at coordinate 26,504,022 of NC_071625.1, read as the reverse complement.
GCAATCTGTGACCATCATCAGTTGCAGAGCAATATGAAATTCAGCATTTGCAACACAGCCATACAAATATTTGCTGGCCTCCTTCATTTGCAGGAGCACACCACCACATCCAAGGTTGAATTTGAACATACAGAATCACAGAAAACATCCAGCTGCAAGAGACCCTCCAAGCTTTCACCCAGCGCTGAAGGGCCAACACCAAACCACATCCCTCAGCACCAGGTGCACAGGCTGCTTAAACACCTCCAGGCATGGGGACTGCAGAAGTGTGCCCTGGGGCAGACCATTGCAATGTCTGAGAACCCACCCTGTGAGGAAATATGTCCTAGCACCCAGTCCATGAGTGGGATGCTCTGTTTTTCAATAATTTGCAGCTGACACCAAGCTGGGGGCAGGAGTTGATCTGCTGGAGGGCAGAGAGGCTCTGCAGAGGGACCTGGACAGGCTGGGCAGATGGGCAGAGTGCAAGGGCAGGAGACTCAACACATCCAAGTGCCAGGTTCTGCACATTGGCCACAGCAACCCCATGCAGAGCTACAGGCTGGGGTCAGAGTGGCTGGAGAGCAACCAGGCAGAGAGGGACCTGGGGGTGCTGGTTGATGGTAGGCTGAACATGAGCCTGCAGTGTGCCCAGGCAGCCAAGAGGGCCAATGGCATCCTGGCCTGCATCAAGAACAGTGTGGCCATCAGGAGCAGGGAGGTCATTCTGCCCCTGTACACTGCACTGGTTAGGCCACACCTTGAGTCTTGTATCCAGTTCTGGGCCCCTCAGTTTAGGAAGGAGGTTGACTTGCTGGAAGGTGTCCAGAGAAGGGCAACAAGGCTGGGGAGGGGTCTGGAGCACAGCCCTGTGAGGAGAGGCTGAGGGAGCTGGGGTTGCTTAGCCTGGAGAAGAGGAGACTCAGGGGTGACCTTATTACTCTCTACAACTCCCTGAAGGGAGGTTGTAGCCAGGTGGGGGTTGGTCTCTTCTCCCAGGCAGCCAGCACCAGAACAAGAGGACAGAGTCTCAGGCTGCGCCAGGGGAGGTTTAGGTTGGATGTTAGGAAGAAGTTCTGCACAGAGAGAGTGATTGCCCATTGAAATGGGCTGCCTGGGGAGGTGGTGGAGTCACCATCACTGGAGGTGTTCAGGAGGAGACTTGATGGGGTGCTGGGTGCCATGGGTTAGTTGTTTAGGTGGTGTTGGATTGGTTGATGTGTTGGACACAATGATCTTGAAGGTCTCTTGCAACCTGGTTTATTCTATGTATATTCTATGTATCCAACCTCTTAACTGAAGAGGTAGAATGAGTAGCTGTTAAGTACAATGTTTAATGTTTATTCAATGTATTTGAATATTAAACAGCTTCAAGGCTTGGAACAATGCTAACAGTTAATTGCTAAAGACAGCACCAAAGATTTCAAGGCTCCACTTAAATGACATGAAAGCCAATATTCTACATAAAGCAAACCCACCATGCTTTTCAAATCATTTCTCTAGGTTCCACAGCTCTCACTATAGGCCAATGGCATTCCAAGGCAAGCACATTATTACACTGCCAACCTGCTCTCCTCTTTAGTTGCTTAAAAAAAAATAATAAATCTCTGGAATATCATTTAAGTCAACTGGAAAGTGAACACTGAAACCTCAAATAAACAATAAAATCACTGATTATCAAAAGAGAAGATAAAACATGCCAGATACAGAGCGTTCATCTTTCCTGAACTGCGATTCTGGATGGCAAAAGTGCTTTGAAATGTAAGCAAGTAGAATGCAATGCCCAATACCATTGAAACAACTCATCAAGGGGTCTAAAAAAATCCAGAAACAGCACAAGATGGGCAGTGAGGCCACGGCAAGCTATCTTTCATGGCTTGAAGTCAGCTGCTTTACCAAGTCTCCCCATCAACTCAGTGCTAGGCGTGCCAGTAGCACATCACCTCATCAGGCTTTATTCGCTCGCACCTCGGGCTAGAGAAGGAATGGCATTAAACAAAGTCTGGAGTCAGTGGCGGGGGCAGGACAGCCACCCCCGAGGCCCCTCTGGGGCAGCCCAAGGGCTCCTCCAGAGCACCTTCTGCCCCAGTGCTCTCAGAACAGCCCAGAACCAGGCTCCCTGGGCTGAGGCCCGGACAGCAGGAAAGATGAGCAGGAAAAGCCTCAAGGGACTCACATGATACTGTCAAGGAGATTCTTTCCTTCTTTTCTTAAAGGTGGCTTGCAATATGCATACACACACACATATGTATACGTGTAACATCTTTCTGCATTTCAGCGCTAGTTTCGTGACAGAGAAAGAAACCCTGAAAGTGAGTTTAAATGGTTTTGCTACTGGCCGCGGCCGCGGCCGCTGCCCCCGCCAAGGGCACAGAGCGCACACCGCCCACCAGCCCCCCGCTTCCCGTCACGGCCCGCATCTCCTCACGGAGCGGGACAGGAGAAGCCCTGCAGCGCAGACGGAAGGGACACGGCCCCCCACGACCACCCCAGGCCGCCCCCCGCCGCCTCACCCGGTGCCCTGGCCGCCATCTTGACCTCGGAGAGGCGCGCTGCCTTCTGGGGGAGCCGCCGCGCGCCCGGGGCGGGGGCGGCCGCGCCAATGCCGCCGCAGCGCTGGCGCATGCGCCCTGCCGCCCGGGGGCAGCCGCCGGGCCGGCCGCGGGGGCTGGCGGCGCCGCGGGCTGCGGCTGTCCGCGGCTTCGTGCAGGCTAGTAGCCAGCGTGCCCGAGAATGGAGACGGCTCCATCGGTCTCCGCCATGGCAGGCAGGCAGTGACTGTGCTGCCACCAGTAACAGGCCATGCACACACAGCTTGTGTGCACAGAGCTGTCCTCTCTGAGGCACCCGAGAGGCAAACGAAGCCCATGCTTTATGATGATTTCAAATGACACAACCTTGGTGGATCGGAAATTAAGCCAAGATTAATCAGTGCTTGCTCTGACGACTGAGTGTAGCACAGTCTCCTCGCAGCACCTCAAAAATCAAAAGCTTTTGTTGCCATTGCCCAGGCTGTTGCGTGTGCCAGCAATGACCAAAGGTCCCCCAGGGCAGCCACAGCTGTCGCTCAGTGGTCTGGGTTGGAAGGGACTTCCAAACGTCATCCAGTCCAGCCCCCTCTGCAGGGGCATCCTCACCTAGATCAGGTTGCCCAGAGCCCTGTTGAGCCTCACCTTGAATATCTCCAGGAATGGGGACTCAACCACCTCCCAGGGCAACCTGTTGCAGTGTTTCACTACCATCCTCTACTTTGGATCCATCCCTCCCCAGTCCTATCACTCCCTGACACCCTAAAAAGTCCCTCCCCAGCTTTTTCACAGTCCTCTTCAGATACTGGCAGGCCACAAGAAGGTCTCCTCAGAGCCTTCTCTTCTCCAAACTGGACACCCTCAATTCTCTCAACCTGTTCTCACAACACAGTATCACCAAGGTTGGAAAAGACCTTGAGGATCATCGAGTCCAACCTGTCACCACAGACCTCATGACTAAACTATGGCACCAAGTGCCACGTCCAATCCCCTCTTGAACCCCTCCAGGGATGGTGACTCCACCACCTCCCTGGGCAGCACATTCCAATGATGAATGACTTGCTCAGTGAAGAACTTTCTCCTCACCTCCAGCCTAAACTTCCCCTGATGCAGCTTGAGACTGAGGAGCTCCAGCCCTCTGCTCATCCTCATGGCCCTCCTCTGGATGCACTCCAGCACCTCCAGATCTCTCTTGTAATAGAGGCTCCAGAACTGGAGACAGTGCTCCAGGTGGGGTCTCACCAGAGTAGTGCAGAGGGGGGAGAATCGAATACTACTGTTTCTTAAGCAACAACTTCTTAAACCAGTAACTATTAAGACACCATAAAGGGGAGGTACACATTTCCTGACTTTATTCTAGTCTTTTTTTTTTCTTACATGTGTTACTAATTAAAGTGTTTTTAAGAATTTTTCAAAGTCCTGCATAGAAGCTTTGGCAATCTCTGTACAAAACACCTCATCGGGTAAGGATACTAACTGGTCCAGGGAGATGTAACTGGGTTGTGCTGGGTCATACTGGGCTCTTCCCAAGAATTTAAGAAACATATGTCTCTCCTTGATTCGTAACAGCTTGGAGTTGAAAACCTAGGAAAGAAAAAAAAAGGAAAGAAAGGGAAGAATCTTTTCCATTGCCTAAATTACAGACTCTGCTGATTGTAAAATAAGAGCATTGAAAAGTGGAGAACTAGGGGGGAAAAAAACAAAGCAACAAAATATGTGCATCTTTTCATCCATTTCAGGTTATTTGAATGACACAGAATCACAGAATGTTAGGAGCTGGAAGGGACCTCCAAAGATCATCCAGTCCAACCCCCTGCCACAGCAGGATCACCTGAGCAGGTCACACAGGAACACAGTCAGGTGGGGTCTGAATATCTCCAGAGAGGGAGACTCCACAACCCCCCTGGGCAGCCTGCTCCAGGGCTCTGGAACCCTCACAGGGAAAAATTGTTTCCTCCTGTTTCCATGGCACTTGCTATGCCTCAGCTTCCACCAGTGCCCCTTGTGCTGGCCTTGGGCATCACCCAGCAGAGCCTGGCTCCAGCCTCTTGGCACTCACCCTGCACATCTTTATCAATATGAATGAGGTCACCCCTCAGGCTCCTCTGCTCCAAGCTACAGAGCCTCAACTCCCTCAGCCTGTCCTTACAGGGAGATGTTCCACTGCCTTCAGCATCTCTGTGGCTCTGTGCTGGACTCTTTCAAGCAGTTCCCTGAGGTCCTTCCTGAACTGAGGGGCCCAGAACTGGACACAGTATTCCAGATACAGCCTGAGCAGGGCAGAGCAAAGGGGGAAGAGAACCTCAGCAGAGTACGCTGACACACACAAGGGAAATCAGGGCCACTTGTCCTCTGCTGCACAGTGATGCCTACCTGTGAAGATAATTGTCACAAAGAATTCTAATCAAAGGTGAAAACAATGGCAAGGGAAAAATGGGGAAAAAAAATGAAAAAAAAAAAAAATCAGTGGAACATCCAGAAAAGGAGAGAAGTGGGGAAGCCAAGAGATGCACAATTAAAACATCTTGAAAGCAGAGATCTTACTCTGCATTTCCAAAGAGAAAGATGCTGCTTTAAAGAAGGTAATGGAGAAAACATGAATGCTAGAGTGATGAGAGGGAGCAGTTTTTAGTAAAAAGGAATGACTGCACTACTGGAGGAGAGGTTTCAGGAGGATGCAAACTAATCTGAACTGGAACAGAGAGCAAAATCCCTGTCCCTCCTCTGCCTTCCTTGAATTTAGAGGGGGAAGCAGAACACAGGGGAAAAAAATCCTTAGCCACCATTTATGGATCTGGCTGACAGGAAGGGTGGTTACAGCAGCAGCTGCAACATCAGAGAGGATTTGACAAAAATAAATAAATCAATTCCTGTATGCCTCTTATTTACAGCACTGTCAATCAGGATAGAAGCAAGAACAGATGGAGACAAGTATCCTTCTGTGATTGCAAAAGTTAATGGCCAGCCCATGCCCAGACTGAGGTGCTCCAGCCATATCCCAAGGCTCACAGTTTGAGGATGGAAAGAACAGGGAAGAGAGAGGGTGACTGCAGCAAGAACAAAGAGGAGAAGAAACTCTCCTCTTTCTTTTCCAAATCAAGTGGAGGGAAATAATGAGGTGAACCACCATGAAGCTGTAATGGGTTGGGGCAGGTCCCCTCCCCACCACAGGCAGAAATAACGACTCAGGCAAACGGATTGCAAAAGTGATGAAAGTTTAAATAGAAAGCAGTGAATGCTACAGAAAACCCAAAGCGCAGTGACAAAGAAAGATCCCATCCCCACCTGAGGGTGCATGCAAAACCCCCAGGGCTCCTTCTTCCCCCTCCCTCTGCTGGGCTAGTCTCAGCTGGCCAGGCCTGAGACTGCCCATCCCCCTGTGGCCTTGGGCCTAATCAGGCCCATGGCCGGGAGATCTCTCCCCCAGTTACCAAGTCTCGGAGAGGGAAGGAAAGAGGAAGTGCCAGACTCCGCACTGGATCTTATAGTGGTGCAAAGAATTATGGTAGGAAATACACAATTTCCTGTGTCCATCCCTCTGGGCTGGACTTCTGGACACAGGAAGTGAATGCACCAGGGGGGCACCCAGCTCAAACTACAACAGAAGCTAACAATGAGACAACTCAGAAGTGACCAGTACTTGTGGCTGTTTACAGGTCAAGGTGTGCACAAGTGAGACAGATTGGAGTTACAGCAAGCATCCTTGTTAAGTAAAGATATATGAAATAGCACAGCATCACAGACTGCTTTGGGTTGGATGGGATCTTCACAGTTCATCCAGTCCTACCCACCCTGCAGTCAAGCAGGGACACCTGCAACTAGAGCAAGTTGGTCAGAGCCCCAAACCACCTCATCTGTAATGATTCCAGGGATGGGCATCTGCCACCTCTCTGGGCAACCTGGGCCAGTGTCTCACCACCCTCAGTGTGACAAAACATCCTTCCTTGTCTCTCCTCTAAATCTCCCTCATTTAGTTTAAAAGCAGCACCCCTTGTCCTGTCATAACAGGCCCTACTAAATCGTTTGTCCCCCAAGGTAGTGCCTTTGGCTTCTTTCACCACACAGGGTGGGCTGACCCAAGGGAATACTTTTATTTCCCCTTGTAATGTTGGGTGTTCAGCCAGTTGGATTAAAGTTTATTTCACTACTAGACTGACTTGCTTGGGGAAGAAAATGTTTGTAGTTCTGAAGTTCTGCTTTGTACTGTATTTTGCCCCCTTGTAAGAAGCTGGTGTGACTGCCTGCCAGCAGTGGAGGAAGTGACTAATGCTTCCAACTTTTGATTTGTGACAAAGCAACAGCAATGAGGAGATAGGAAAAATGAAAGCAGGCAACAAGCAACTAAAGTCTATCTGCACTCTTGTGATTGTTATATTTGTTTTTTTAGTTATTGCTGCAACAATAGGAAGCAGAATGGTTTGGGTTGGAGGGGAGCTCCAAAGCTCATCTATGCCAGCTCCCTCTGCAGTCAGCAGGGACATCCACAACTAGATCAGGTTGCACAGAGCTCTGTTGAGCATCACCTTGAATACCTCCAGGGATGGGGTCCCAAACCCCTCCCTGGGCAACCTGTTGCCATGTTCCACTATCCTCATGGTGCAGAGCTTGTTCCTTATATCCAATCTAAATCTACTCTTCTCTCATTTCAAACCACTGCCCCTCATCCTATCACTACAGACCTTTATAAAGCAGTCTCTCTCCATCCTTCTTGTAGACCCCCCTCAGGTACTGGAAGATGAATGAGAATCTCATTGCTTAATGGACAGAAGATTTTTATCTTTACACTATGTTTTCAGATCCCAGAATTACAAAACAACTATTTTTTAACTAGATAAATCCAAAATAAATGTCTATATATCTGTGTTCTCTGATGAACATATTTTCAGCGTGATCTGTCTTCTCTTCTGCCTTTTAGCTAGGTGAGACTTCAGGACACGGAATCTCTAAGCAGGCAGTAATTTCTCTTGCATGAATCCAGAAGAGATGAGCAGAACTAGTTCAGGAAGGACCTCAGGGGACTGTTTGAGAGAGTCCAGCACAGAGCCACAAAGCTGCTGCAGGCAGTGGAACATCTCCCTGTGAGCACAGGCTGAGGGAGCTGGAGCTTGGAGCAGAGGAGCCTGAGGGTGACCTCATTGCTGGGGATAAAGATGTGCAGGGCAGTGTGGGGAGGATGGAGCCAGGCTCTGCTCAGGGATGTCCAAGGACAGCACAAGGGGCACTGGGGGCAAGCTGGAGCAGAGGAGGTGCCACAGGAACAGAAGGGAAAACTTTTTCCGTGAGGGTGGCAGAGCCCTGGAGCAGGCTGCCCAGAGAGGTTGTGGAGTCTCCTGCTCTGGAGACATTCCAACCCCACCTGGATGTGTTCCTGTGTGACCTGCCCTGGGTGATCCTGCTGTGGCAGGGGGGTTGGACTGCCTGATCTTCTGAGGTCACTTTCAACCCCTAACATTCTGTGATTCTGTGAACTACTTCTGTTGAAAACTTAGAAGACTGAGGGCAGTGATGTCCCATATGCCAGATGGAGAAAGAGGGCACTTCCACACCAGAATCTTCCATGGGAGCTGAACTGCTACTAGAAGTTATTCCAATTAGAGTAAAGCTCACAGACAGGTTGAAGAACTCCTGCATGCCCTGCATCTAGTGAGGCTCCACCTTCAGCACCAAAGTAGTGAAGCAGCTGTGCAGAGAGCACCTACACTTTATTCCCAGATGAACAGCTCACCTGAGGAAAACGAGTGAGCATGCTGTGGGGAATGCCCATGATGTTGTGCAAGTAGTCAAACGTCTGCCTCAGCCTCTTTTTACTTGCAGTTAAAATCTTGGGGGTTTTAAACACAATCTGCTGAAGTTCCTTACGCTGAAAACCAAGTTCAATCTGACAAACCTGAAAAAAAACCAACACAAAAAGCACAATTTTATCTTCCAAAGTCAGCCACAACAAACTCAGTTTGGCTTCAAAATGCCACTGAAACAAACCAGTGCCAAATTTTTCTACCCTTTGTCCCCCAGCAACAGGAATGCAACCCACAGTCAGAGCTGTCACTCCGGTTCTTCAAGTCAGGGCAAATTGTCTCAGATTCTGGATTTAAAGTGTAATGTGTTCATTGAGTATCCCTGAAGCAAAGAGGACTTCTGCACTTTGGCCACAACAACCCCATGCAGAGCTACAGGCTGGGGTCAGAGTGGCTGGAGAGCTGCCAAACAGAAAGGGACCTGGGGGTGCTGATTGACAGTCACCTAAACATGAGCCAGCAGTGTGCCCAGGTGGCCAAGAGGGCCAATGGCATCCTGGCCTGCATCAAGAATAGTGTGGCCAGCAGGAGCAGGGAAGTCATTGTGCCCTGTACTCTGCACTGGTTAGGCCACACCTTGAGTCCTGTGTCCAGTTCTGGGCCCCTCAGTTTAAGAAGGACATTGAGACACTTGAAGGTGTCCAGAGAAGGGCAACAAAGCTGGGGAGGGGTCTGGAGCACAGCCCTGTGAGGAGAGGCTGAGGGAGCTGGGGTTGCTTAGCCTGGAGAAGAGGAGGCTCAGGGGTGACCTTATTGCTCTCTCCAACTACCTGAAGGGTGGTTGTAGCCAGGAGGGAGTTGGTCTCTTCTCCCAGGCAAGCAGCACCAGAACAAGGGGACACAGTCTCAAGCTGTACCAGGGGAAGTTTAGGCTGGAGGTGAGGAGAAAGTTCTTCACTGAGAGTTGTTAGCCATTGGAATGTGCTGCCCAGGGAGGTGGTGGAGTCCCCATCCCTGGAGGTGTTCAAGAGGGGATTGGACGTGGCACTTGGTGCCATGGTTTAGTCATGAGGTCTGTGGTGACAGGTTGGACTCGATGATCTTTGAAGTCTCTTCCAACCTCAGTGATTCAGTGAATGCTATGTCTTTTTCAGCTTGTCTATGAACAGAAAGAGATGTGCCTCAGTTTGCATGGCACTTGCAAGCACAAAAATTCTCCCCTAAGAGTCTTTTATCAGCTTCAGTGCTAAGCTGTCAAGAGACTTTCTCCTTGCAGAGCTGATGAGCTCTGTAGCCCACAGCAATCCCATAGCTAGTGACTACTTTTGTTCATGTGTTGGTTCTTTTGCTAATGTAGCTAAGTTTTATATATATATATCTTTTCTTATTAGAGAGTATAATTTCAGTCCTGTAGACTTCACCTGAAGTCTGTTGAGCCTGCAAGAGATGAGTAGGATGCATCCAATTTATCTCACAGCTGCTAATGTCCAAAGTGAGATGGCTTTTGCAGAGACTGCCTTTAATTATGGTTTCCCAAAAGGAAAACACAACACATTTTCTCAATAAACTCATGAGCACTCCTCCCAAAGTGCAGCATGGCAAACAGTTCACAGAGTTGCTGAGAAAGGAATTCAGCATACAGGAGTGTCTGGTAACTCAGCCATTTCTGCTATCCTCCAGTGACATTTACAAACAGCTTGTTTGCAGTCCTGGAGCAGATGTGCCTGCCAGTCAACACAGCCAGACTTTCAAATCCAACTCAGGTAGTTCTTCAGTTGGCACAAGAAGTGGTGCTTTCTGTTTTTCCAGTTCCATGTGCCAGGGCTGCAGCTCTCTGCCAAAACCACGTGGTAAATACAAAGGGAGAGGCTTAAAATCTGGGTTTTGAAGCTATCTTAGGATTTCCAGATTCTTACAGAGAATTCATAGAAGTATAGAATTGTCAGGGCTGGAAGGAATCCCAAGGATCATCCAGTTGCAACTTCCCTGCCAGGGGCAGGGACACCTCACACTACAGCAGGTTGCTCACAGCCACATCCAGCCTGGCTGCAAACACCTCCAGGCAGGAGGCTTCCACCACCTCCCTGGGCAACCTGTGCCAGTCTCTCACCACCCTCATGGGGAACAACTTCTTCCTAACATCCAAGCTGAATCTGGCCTCTTCTAGCTTGGATCCATTCCCCCCAGTCCTATCACTCCCTGACACCCTCAAAAGTCCCTCCCCAGCTTTCTTGGAGCCCCCTTCACACACTGGAAGGCCACAAGAAGGTCTTCTGGGAGCCTTCTCTTCTCCAGACTGAACAGCCCCAACTGTCTCAGTCTGTCTCCATAGCAGAGCAGCTCCAGCCCTGTGCTCATCCTCGTGGCACTTTTCTGGACACCTTCCAGCACCTCCATATCTTTTACTGCACTAGGGGTTCTGGAACTGGACACAGTACTCCAGGTGGGGTCTCTCCAGAATGGAGTAGAGAGGGGAGAATCATCTCCCTCATTTTGGTTCTAGAGGCAACTACAATCAGGTATTTCAACTCCTGGTTTGTTCTTGTCTGCTCTATAAATACCTATGTATCACAAGAAATCATCAGCTGAAACAGCATTCAAGTATGAAGAGTTGTATTGCGTCTGAGTTGGCATAGGTAACTTCAGAATCACAGACTCAACCAGGTTGGAGAAGACCTCAGAGGTCATCAAGTCCAACCTCTTACCTAACACCTCCTGACAACTAAACCACGGCTCCAAGTGCCACATCCAAGCCTTTTTTTAATACCTCCAGGGATGGTGACTCCACCACCTCCCTGGGCAGCACATCCCAATGGCCAATTCCTCTCTCTGGGAAGAACTTTCTCCTCACCACCAGCCTAAACTTTCCCTGGCACAGCTTGAGACTGTGTCCTCTTGTTCTGGTGCTGGCTGCCTGGGAGAAGAGACCAACCCCCACCTGGCTACAACCTCCCTTCAGGGAGTTGTAGACAGCAAGGTGGTCTCCCCTGAGTCTCCTAGAGGCTTACTGAATTGTGATACACAACTGACAGCAAGACTGTAGCACTGTAGTTTGTAAACAGCCTTTCCATTTAAACTTTCCAACTCCACTTTGGTGTGAGGGTTATTCTTTTGCTCCTTTTGGAGCAATAGAGCAATGTGTCTGCTCGTTAAACCACAACAACAGGGCTGAACTCAGATTCTGAATCTGAAGGCATCCAACCTCCTGCTCGGCTGGAGCCTCTAAGTATCAGTAGATTCTGTCAATAACAATCTAGAAGTCCTTCCTTTCTCTCTCTCACATATTAAAAATAGGCTGCTACACTATACACTTTTTGGTAGATAGAACAGAACTGAGGCTCTTAAACCCAGATTGATTATAACATACTGAATCCCCCCAGCCTGTGGAAACAATGTTCGTTAAAAAGAAAGCACTATTAATTGGAACAGGCTGCTACTTTCCAGTCTCCTCCCTTACCACACACACACACATTTCAGACTGCAAGATTCCCAGTGTTTAATAGCTTCAGAGCAATGAATCTGTCTGAAAATTATGTATTTTAACACATAGGCATTATAGGATAATGGGATTTCTCAACTTGTTACACTACATCATGCTGCTTGGCCTAGATAACTTTACAGCACAATAATTAAACCAATACATAGCTACATTTTCTGAAGGGAAAGGAATCCCTGGGGGTTTGAAGTTATTTACCCAACAGTTCTTAATAATGACCATCTGCTATCAGACAATAGGTGTCAAATGCACATTTTGGCACACCAGCTACCTGCCAAGAAGAAAATAACCAACTGTACAGTTCTTGCTCCTAGATTCTCAAGGCCAATCCAAGTCAGCTTCTAACCTACATCAGAGCAGAACACAGACTAAGATACTGCTCCCTGTAAGCTTGCAAGCTATAGAGCAAAATAAATCTTTTAAAATCCTCAGTTATTTTGCACCTCCACTAAAATTATTTCATTAGATTCTCCCTGTGCAGGACTGTCCTCAAGGAACTCTCTCTTCACAGTATCACTAAGGTTGGAAGAGACCTCAAAGATCATCAAGTCCAACCTGTCACCACAAACCTCATGACTAGACCATGGCACCAAGTGCCACATCCAATCCCCTCTTGAACACCTCCAGGGATGGGGACTCCACCGCCTCCCTGGGCAGCACATCCCAATGACAAATGAAACTTCCCCTGACACAGCTTGAGACTGTGTCCTCTTGTTCTGGTGCTGGTTGCTAGAGAGAAGAGACCAACCCCCACCTGCCTACAACCACCTTTCAGGTAGTTGTAGAGAGCAATGAGGTTTCCCCTGAGCCTCTTCTCCAGGCTAAGCAACCCCAGCTCCCTCAGTCTCTCCTCACAGGGCTGTGCTCAAGGCCTCTCCCCAGCCTCGTTGCCCTTCTCTGGACACCTTCAAGTCTCTCAATGTCCTTCTTGAACTGAGGGGCCCAGAACTGGACACAGGACTCAAGGTGTGGCCTAACCAATGCAGAGTCCAGGGGCACAATCACTTCCCTGCTCCTGCTGGTCACACTATTCCTAATGCAGGCCAGGATGCCATTGGCCCTCTTGGCCACCTGGGCACACTGCTGGCTCATGTTTAGGCGGCTGTCAATCAGCACCCCCAGGTCCCTCTCTAGCCACTCTGACCCCAGCCTGTAGCTCTGCATGGGGTTGTTGTGGCCAAAGTGCAGCACCTGGCACTTGGACTTGTTGAATGCCATCCTGTTGGACTCTGCCCATCTGTCCAGTCGGTCGAGGTCCCTCTGCAGAGCCCTTCCACCCTCTAACTGACCAACATCTGCTCCCAACTTGGTGTCATCTGCAAATTTGCTGATGACTGTCTCAATCCCCTAAACAAAATCCCCTTCTGACAACTCTTCAACTACTGGGACACACAACACACTTTTAATGTCTACTCACCTCCAGATTTTCTTTTACAGGCTCTAATTTGCCAGTCAGTAGCCTTGGCAGACGAATTACCAGATCCTTTGTCTACAGTCAGGAAAAAGAGACAAAGGAAAGGTTATTGCTGAAAGCTTGTTTGTGAAGCCATCTGTGAAACAAAGATAGAGATCTCCTATCAACTTTGTTTTCCCAGTTGGAAGAGGGATGCACTTTCACTTCCATTTCATTTTACCTCTGCTCCAAAGATAAGCTTGCATGAAGCTGCAGCAGATTAAGTTATTCAGATATGTTAATTTGGAAAGCAATAAATAAGGGTTGCAAAATAGCCAGGAGGAGGCAATGAAAGTCTACCCCAAAACCAGAAAGCCTGCTCAGTGCTCAAGTTGTTCCTTCCCACCTTCTTTAAAAAAAAAGTAAGCAAAGCACTACCTGGTAAGAGGCCATAAAAGGCTTTTTCAGCAGCAGTGGAATTTGTCTGCCTCAGGATCTGGTTAGATCTTATGGCAATATAAGAAACTACTCCCCAACCTCTAAGCCATGTAATCACTTATAATCTGCCCTGAGTACCAGGCAGTGCCTAAACCCTTTTCACCTCAAGCACTGGAGGGCCAGCAATAGGCACTGTGATAGCTGTGACTGTTCAGCTAATAGAACACAAGATTCCACTTGGAACTTGGCATTTAGTCAGTCTCCAACTAATGCAGGGAACAGCTAACTCTGCCTGCTCATTGCAGGAAACTCCCACTACTACTTACCCTGAAGATCCCAAAGCATGCCAAATAAATACCTGCCAAGCATGTAATGTGGTAAGCACTCATGAGAAAACCCAGGGATTACTCTGAGCAAATGATTTGACATTTAGTTAGACTATTTGTTAACTAATGACTTAAGGATGTTACAGTATTTTGAAGAGCTGAAATGAATCCTTCAATTTTCTTCAAGTTAAAAACCCTGCTTGCTGTTTCAGCAATGGATTCAGTCCTCTGGCCCACCTCAGAGAGTAAAACTGGACACACACATGCTTGCGTGACAATAATCTGCAGCAGATCATGTTCCCTAGTGAGGCCCCACCTGGAATATTGCATCCAGTTCTGGGCTTCCCAGTTCAAGAGGGACAGGGATCTACTTGAGTCCAAGGGAGGGCTACAAGGATGATGAAGGGACTGGAGCACTGCCTGGTAAGGAGAGGCTGAGAGCCCTGGGGCTGTTTAGTCTGGAGAGAGGAAGACTGAGAGGGGATTTGATCAATGTCTATCAATAGCTGAGGGCTAGGGGTCAGGAAGGCAGGAACAGGGACAGCCTCTGCTCACTTGTGCCCTGGGATAGGACAAGGGGCAATGGATGGAAACTACAGCACAGGAAGTTCCACCTCAACATGAGGAAGAACTTTACTGTGAGGATCATAGAGCACTGGAACAGGCTGCCCACAGAGGTTGTGGAGTCTCCTTCTCTGGAGGCTTTCAAGCCCTGTCTGGATGTGTTCCTGTGTGACCTGTGCTGGATTCTCTGGTCCTGTTCAGGCAGGGGAGTTAGACTTGAACTCCAGAGGTCCTAACCTCTAACATCCTGTGATCCAAGAACTGCAATTCAGGACCTTTGAATGTCAGATGTCTATATGACTTCTATATACAGTTAAAAGCATCTCATCCTCCTCTATCAACGTCACTACTGGTTTGTGGGCACCTCCAAACACAGTATTAGAGTTCCAAGCCCACACAGTTGTAACTAACAAAGTACCTGAAGACTTCAGTGTGTAGTTTTTACCTTTTTCACATTGAGACCAAGTTCATTTTTGAAGAACCCCAGTCTGTTATCCAGTCTTTCCACTGAAAACAGGAGCAAGTATGGAGCTCTTGAGACCATCTGAGCAATATCTGCCTCCCCAAATTTTTTTGATTTTAGGTAAGCCACTCTAGAAAGAGAAGAAAAACAAAGTGAAATCCAGTGATGAAAATTTTATTGCCTCCCTTTATTCAGTACTTGCTTAAATTCCTCTGTGATATCTTATAAAGAGACAGATGTTCTAGCATTAACATGCAACCCCTGCCAAAAATAATTGGGGGGAAATCTGCAGTTATCACAAAAGCAACATACCATCCCTTCCAATTAATGAGAAGTAAAATAAACCTCAGAGCAGAATGCCAATGCTGAAGACAGATTTTAATTCCTTCCAGCTGTACTTCAGCAGATAACTATGTTCACCTACCCTTAACTACCAGCCTGTCTCCTAGATTGCAAACACATTAATAGATCATCACAGGGCATGGACAAGAAGAGACACACAGCCTTTTGCTCTTTTAATGAATTCCACTTCTGCTGCTGAAAGAACAGAGTACTGTAACTCATACATCCCTGCTCTGCCAATAGCACTGGAGTAGAAACACCACACAACAATGCTGTCTGTAGAGACACTGCCCAAAAAGACATTTCTCAAGCAGCTGGTTACTTCTGTTACAACAGCTCCCTACTTTCAGTCACTGCTCAATGATTAAGTTCCAGGACATCTGGTTATCAGAAAGGAGAAAGAGCTGACTAAAGTTTTTATGTTTAACAGAGCTTTTTCCGCCCCCCCCCCACCTTTCTTCCCAATTCAAAACTTTTCCCAAACTTTATTGAATTTGATGAAAGTGAAATCTCACTGCAAGTACTACTTGGAGTAGATTATCACCACAGCTCCCAGAAAAGGTAATGGAGGGGAAATGCAGCACACAAGAGAGATGCAATTGGCCCACGTGCCATCAGTTATGATAAACCTAAACTACAATTTGAAGAGGTTTGCTCTGGTCATAGATGAGCACATACAGAAGGATTTGCTGTCAGATGAACTTGGGAGAATTGATGTTTTTATCTGGCTGTAAGTAAGACCACCCTGTCTCAATTTAAGAAGGGACATTGAGACATTTGAATGTGTCCAGAGAAGGGCAAGAAAGCTGGGGAGGGGTCTGGAGCACAGCCCTGTGGGGAGAGGCTGAGGGAGCTGGGGTTGCATAGCATGGAGAAGAGGAGGCTCAGGGGAGACCTTATTGCTCTTTACAACTCCCTGAAAAGAGGTTTTAGCCAGGTGAGGGGTTGGTTCTTCTCCCAGGCAAGCAGCACCAGAACAAGAGGACACAGTCTCAAGCTGCACCAGGGGAAGTTTAGGCTGGAGGTGAGGAGAAAGTTCTTCCCAGCAAGAGTGATTGGCCATTGGAATGTGCTGCCCAGGGAGGTGGTGGAGTCACCATCCCTGGAGGTGTTCAAAAAGGGATTGGACATGGCACTAAATCATGGAGCCATAGTTTAGTTGTCAGGAGGTGTTAGGTAATAGGTTGGACTTGATGATCTCTGAGGCCTTTTCCAACCTTATTGATTCTAGGATTCGAAGACACTACATAGATTGCAGAACATTCTGCAGAAGCAGATATTCAGTGAGAAGAGAGGCTGTGTGTCAAATCATGTCTTGTGGGGAGAAACAGAAGTATCTCCCAGTCACTACAACCTCACTCTTTTTCCACAAACCCTCCAAAATGAAGTCATCACAAGCCCAAAACCTCTAGAGGACCAATTGCTAACTGAGCAGGTACCCCAGCAGAAGATAGCAGCCTAGGCTCCAGAGGATGCTGATGGAACTGGCTGCAGGAACATTAAGAGACAAGGAGAGGTCTGGAAGGGGAGAAACACAGAACACAACAATAAACAATGGGCCCTTCAAAAATGATCACATTATGTTTTGAATGCTGCAGCTTGGCTACACCATACTTCTTCCACTCCATTTTTCAAGGGTGACAACTGCCAAGCATTCTAGACACAAAGCTAAATGAGCAGTTTGGAAAGAAAACCTCCTGGTTGCCTTGACACCCCTCCACTTGTTTTCTGTTTAACAAGTCATTAAGCTTCACACCTGAAGCATTTCTTCACATCCTGGAAAGGCAAGGAACTTAAAAGAGGGATGGCAAGATTATAACACCCTGACTTTAGCAAGAGGTATGTTCAAAAAGCACAACCATCCAACCTGACCAAAGTCTGAGAAAAAAAATCAGTGCTGGCACCAAGGTTAGCCCTTGTTCTGCTGAAGGGGTCAGCAGCTCTGTGTAGCACGTTAAGAGTTTGAAGTCATCATTAACAGTACCATAAAACAAAGCATCTGGTGCAGCTGCACTACAGACACTGATTTGCAACTGTCAGAATTGTTATGAATTATGGAATGTTTTGACTTTTACAGTGTTTATCTGAAGTCCAATGCCAAATCTATTGGATTTTTTGTTTTGTTTCCTGGCAACCTGGAATCCATAGCAATAAAACATTCCAGAGTGATGTAACCAATACCATGTCCATCTGCACCAAAGTGTTTATGCAAAGGTGATACTCAGCTTTCAAAAGACAGCTCTCTGAGACACATTCACTTCACAGTCTGCCATACACCCTCTGCAGCACACTTTACTTTAAAGCCTGCAGGAAAACACTCACCAGTGCCAGAGATAAAACTTGTGGGGAAACAAAAAAAACCCCTCAACAACAAAAAAAGATCAAGCTGCAGAAAATGAAGAAGAAATTGGATTGCTCTGTTCAGACCCTTCCTTCCCTAACCACACAGTGCCACAGGATCTGTCCTGAAAAGCAAATCTGACTACACAGGAGAGTTAGAATGCTTATTTTAACAACAACAAAATACTCTCTTCAGATGGGTATGAGCAACTCTTGACATCTAGACTCAAAACTCCTGCTGAAAAATGACACAGGTTCTTTGGGGAGGTTGTTTCTGAAAGGCCACTTTCTGAGCAGGAGGATGGATGAACAGAGGAAGAAGAAGAGTCAGGCCTATGTTAAATATGAGTCTAATAATGTGCCCCTGTCCCAAAAGCCCTATTTTCAGATTTCTGTCTTCAGCAGCTATTGGAAACAAGAGCCAAGGAGGCAGACTGTCTTGTCTAGAATTCATGCAGCCCACGAGGCAAATCAAATCCTAGGTTGCATCAAGAGGAGTGTGGGCAGCAAGGCAAGAGGGGGGATTCTGCCCCTTGACTCTGCTCTGCTGAGGCCCCACTTTGAATACTGCCTCCAGTTCTGGTGTCCCCAGCAGAAGCAGCACACAGAGCTGTTAAGAGTCCAGAGGAGGACCACAGAGATGATCCAAGGGCTGGAGCACCTATGCTATGAGCACAGGCTGAGGGAGCTGGGGGTGTTCAGCCTGGAGAAGAGAAGACTCTGGGGACACCTTAGAGCTGCCTTCCCATAGCTGAAGGGATCCTCCAGGAAGGCTGCAGAAGGACTTTTCATAAGGCTGTGTAGAGACAGGACAAGGGAGAACAGTTTTAAGCTGAGAGAGAGGAGGTTTAGACTGGATCTGAGGAAGAAGTTCTTCAGTATGAGGGTGTTGGAATTCTGGAATAGGCTGCCCAGGGAGGCTGTGGCTATCTCCTCCATGGAGGTGTTCAAGGCCAGGTTGGATGAGGCCTTGAGCAGCTGAGTCTACTTGAGAGGTGTCCCTGCCCATGGCAGGGAGCTTGGAGATGATGATCTCTGAGGTCCCTTCCAACCTGAGCCATTCTACATTTTGAGCTCATTACAAAGTGTACACACACAGAAGTTCTACTGCAAAAGAACTGTTGGCTTAATGCAAGCCTGCTGAGTAATTTTAGGAATGAAAGTCTGTTTCATAGACTGAGGAACAGGGTAGAGTCAAAGCAGTGTGAACACAAAAAAATGAGTTCATTGTAATCTTGTGCTAGGTTTGAGCTGGACAATGGAACCAAAGAAAAAGTAACTTAAACTTTCTGCTGCCATTAGTTGTAAACAGAGAAGAGAGCTGATCTGCTTGTCTTGCTGCAGAACTCAGAAGGTATGGGCAGACATCATCTGGAAGAGGGGTTTCAAAACATGACTGAAGAGGTTAGTATGGTTTCACAAACCTAGCTAAATCCCCTGGGACTAACATTTTGGCATCTTAGCTGACACAGGCAAAGCAAGTGGCCTAGGATGAAAACCTGCTTACTCTGTGACAGAGATCAACAGTTAAATTTGCCCACAATCAATTTTCATTTTCAATTGTCAGGGTGTTGACTTGTGATACCACCACTTGTTAACGCTGACTGCAGGAAAGGCAGAGAAGTATGGGGTGAGGATCAAGTCCAAGTGCTGGGTGCTGCACTTTGGCCACAACAACCCCAGGCAGAGCTACAGGCTGGGGTCAGAGTGGCTGGAGAGCTGTTAGGCAGAGAGGGACCTGGGGGTGCTGGTTGACAGCAGTTGAACATGAGCCAGCAGTGTGCCCAGGTGGCCAAGAAGGACAATGGCATCCTGGCCTGCATCAGGAAGTGTGCCCCCAGCAGGAGCAGGGAAGTCATTGTGCCCCTGTAGTCAGCACTGGTTAGGCCACACCTTGAGTCCTGTGTCCAGTTCTGGGCCCCTCAGTGTAGGAAAGATGTTGACCTGCTGGAATGTGTCCAGAGAAGGGCAACAAAGCTGGGGAGGGGTTTGGAACACAGCCCTGTGAGGAGAGACTGAGGGAGCTGGGGTTGCTTAGCCTGGAGAAGAGGAAACTCAGGGGTGACCTTATTGCTCTCTACAACTACCTGAAGGGAGGTTGTAGACAGGCAGAGGTTGGTCTCTTCTCCCAGGCAATCATTACCAGAACAAGAGAACACAGTTTCAAACTGCACCAGGGGAGGTTTAGGCTGGAGGTGAGGAGAAAGTTCTTCCCAGAAAGAGAGATTGGCCATTGGAATGTGCTGCCCAGGGAGGTGGTGGAGTCCCCAACCATGGAGGTGTTCAAGAGGGGACTGGACAGAGCATTTGGTGCCATGGTTTAGTAGTCATGAGGTGTTGGGTGACAGGTTGGACTTTATGATCTTTGAGGTCTTTTCCAACCTTATTGATTCTATGAAAAAGGCATCAACAGCAACACAGTTTCAGACAAAGTTAAACCAACTGTGAAACCAGATCTTAAAGCCCAGAGGCTTACCACCCTGCTGCTATTTGTAAGGCTTACCTGGTTTCCAAAGCTTCCAGATCTTCACCTAGGATGTATGGATTTTTGGTCAGGAATGGTCCCAGCTGATTGTCTTCCACACCCACATCCTTAAGAAACAGAAGTATTTTTCTTATATCTTTTTCAAAGTCCAAGGTCAGCAAGAGCTGACCTGCCCTCTGACGTTTCTCAACTTGGGACAAGTCAACTCCTACAACAAAGAAAATGGCAAACTGCTTTAATTAAAGACAGGCTCTACTTCCTATGCTTCACAAAGGCACACCGAAATGTACAGGACCACTCCTTTTTTGCACTGATTTAGCACATTTGAACTGCTCCACAGAGCAAGGTCACAACACCATGTGTATTGTGGAAAGATTCCAGATAAAACAAGCAGTCATTTTAGACACTTTTGCTGAGTTTGGGGGGTTAGACTAGATGATCTTTTGAGTTCCCTTCCAGCCCCTGAAATTCTGTGATGCTGTGGTTTGTTTTTTGAAGGAAGATATTTGTAATGAATCATGCATGTGAGGAATCAACTACACTAGCATGTAACACATGCAGAGATCTACTCTTGCTGCACAGAATCACAGAATGGCTCAGATTGGAAAGGACCTCAGAGATCATCTACTGCAACCTCACCACCATAGGCAGGGACACCTCTCAACTAGACCCAGCTGCTCAAGGCCTCATCCAACCTGGCCTTGAAGACCTCCAGGGAGGAGGCAGCCACAACCTTGAGACTGTGTCCTCTTGTTCTGGTGCTGGTTGCCTGGGAGAAGAGACCAACCCCCACCTGGCTACAACCTCCCTTCAGGGAGTTGTAGAGAGCAAGATGGTCTCCCCTAATATTCAGTATCACTAAAGTTGGAAGAGACCTCAAAGATCATCGAGTCCAACCTGTCACCACAGACCTCATGACTAGAGTAGGGAGGACACTAGTGCCCACTGCAGGCTTGAACTCACGACCTTCCCATTTAGGGTCTTATGTGCTACCAACAGAGCCCTGAGCCTCCCCTTCTCCAGGCTAAACAACCCCAGCTCCCTCAGCCTCTCCTCACAGGGCTGTGCTCCAGACCCCTCCCCAGCTTTGTTGCCCTTCTCTGGATATGTTCCAGCAACTCAACATCTTTCCTAAACTGAGGGGCCCAGAACTGGACACAGGACTCAAGGTGTGGCCTAACCAGTGCTGAGTACAGGGGCAGATTGACCTCCCTGCTCCTGCTGGCCACACTATTCCTGATGGAGGAGAGGATGCCATTGGCTTTCCTGGCCACCTGGATCCCATTCTGCTGCTCTCAGTCGTTGGCCAGCGTTCCCATTTTCAAGTTTACAAGGCAATCAGCAAGATCAGAACACACATTAGAGAGTCTCTGAAGATCCAGGCATAGGCAAAGCAGATAAAGAAACCCACACATACCTAGTTGGACAAGTTTTGCCAGGGTTTCAGAGTAATCAACATAATCTCGGAGCGTGGAAGACTGAAGGGGAAGAAGCGGTTCCGCAACGATCTGCACAGCTTCTTCCTCAGAAATCAAATCCAAAGCAGATGAAGGTGGGATGTCATCCCAGTCTAACAAACAAGCAGAGAAGGCTCAAATGCATTTTGTGAAAGGCAAAGCTCCTCCCACCAAACATTACACTGATCTCTTAAAACCTGTTTTGTAATGCAGGAAGCCTCCAAGTGAGATCAACAGCCTGTAAAGGAAAACCTTTTCCCCTGTGAGGGTGACAGAGTACTGGAGCAGGCTGCCCAGGGAGGCTGTGGAGACTCTTTCTCTGAAGACATTCAAAACTTGCTTGGATGTGTTCTTGTGTGACCAGCCCTGGGTGATCCTGCTCTAGAAAGGGTGGGTGGGCTGGATGAGCTTTTGAGTTCCCTTCCAAACCCTAACATTCTGTGATTATTATCCGAAAATACAGGCCCTGCTCTCTGTTTCTGTTGCTGTTATGTTTCCCTGTCACTGCCCATCAACTCTTACTCATGGCCAAATCTGAGCACAGTACCCAGCAAACCTGCCCTCAGTCCTCTGCCTTGATCACAGCAGGGATCATACCACCTTCTTGAGAAAGAATCTTCTTTCATGTCTTCACAAATGCATTCTTGCCCAATCCTATCTAGATCAAAGACAACTGCAAAGACTATTTTTCACCACCTGACAAGGCCACTGCTTTGTGCCTCTTCTGAATCTGCTGCCTCAACTCCTGTTGTTTTAGCTTCCAGAGTATCTCACAGCCAACTCCAACCATGTTTTATCCACTACAGAATGGCTGCTGACTGCCACCACTCCAACAGCTAAAGAAACCAAGCTCCATTTCCTGCTCATTAAGGTTTCCAAGCAAACATCACGATGCTCGTTCCCCTTAGGTGTTTGAAGTCACAGAGCTCAGTGTCTCTAAACTGATCAAATTCTCCACTCTCAAAAGCTCAAACCAGCTAGATCAGGCTTGCTGTTTGCAGGCTGGATGCTAGTATCCACCTCAACTGCCAAACTGATTACTGATAAAGAGCACAAACTCTAAACTCTTCAGGATTGAGGTTTTCTGTTCCCCTGCACCTTCACACAGTGACTGCCCAGAGACTAGGGCAACACTCTTCCATGTCAGGAAAACAAAGCCACACCAGAACTGCCAAAGTAAGTTCCAAAGTAAGTAGGATGGTCCTAATATTCCAGGAAGAGCTGCATTGACTAGCTCAAGAGCTGTTGAAGGTCTTGCCTCTTCTTTTTCTCAAAGCCTCACAAACAAAAGCACAGTAAAATGTTTTCAGCAATGTTTACTCCTTAACTAGCAGTAAGAACTCTCTAGGAATCTAGATGGATGTGAAGCATTTTCTTTCAACCTGTTGAGGACCAAAGCAATATACAGCAAGGTCCATTCCTGAAACACAGATATCCTTTTTTTCCCCACCCCCTACTTTAAGTTCTTTAGACCTCCCATCAGAAAACACACCTCAAGTTACCAAAAAAAGCCAGTCAGCAATTATTTGTGTTGCATTACATACAGTGCTAACTGGGCAATACATTCCACACACACACATACACAATAAGGCTGCTGGCAGACGAAAATCTGGCATGTAGATCAACTGCACCACAGGTGCAGACACATATGAGCTAGTCGACCTGTCAGAGCTGGTGCAGCACAGTTTCCACAGCCAGCTGCACAAACACACAGATCTCAGTTGCACCTCTGAGCCACCTCAAAAATAAACTCTGTAGCATCCAAGTTGGCTGGGCTCAAAGCAGAATCTGAACACACAAGATTGCCTCGTAATCCACAAGTTTCCTCAGCATAGCAGAACTATTTTCAGAGAGTGCTATTTGATTTTTATTTTTAAGATATAAAAGGAGAAAAAATGGAGGCAACCTCCTCAGGGCAACAACACGAAGGCAACCATGTAGCTATCTCCTTTTCTCGGGAGGCAGCTGGATAACTCATCTCCCATCAGGGCAGTGCTTACGCAGGCTTCACGCTGCTGCCTCCTGTTGTTCATCTCTCATAGAATCAAAGAGGTTGGAAAAGACCTCAGGGATCATCAAGTCCAACCTGTCACTCAACACCTCATGACTACTAAACCATGGCTTCAAGTGCCACGTCCAATCCCCTTTTGAACACCTCCAGGGATGGTGACTCCACCACCTCCCTGGGCAGCACATTCCAATGGCTAACAACTCCTTCTGTGAAGAACTTTATCCTCATCATACAAAGGGGCTACGATAAGAGCTGCTTCAGAGGTGGCCTTCCCCACTCCTGCTCAAACCTCACCTCCCCAAAACCCACAAACAAACCCCTTTATTTTGTACCAGGACAACTACGAGGGAAAGGCAAACACTCAGCTGTTGCAGGGAGCTTTACACATTAACAAGTCTTCAAACAGCAGCTCCAGAGCAACATTTTGACCCAAACCATTTCATCTTTACCTGCAGGCATTCTTTGTATGGTAGTGACCATAAGAATTCTGTGTTAAGGATGAGATTAAAACCAAGCAAAAGTCAGGAACTTCAGCTAAGAATTTCAGATATGAGGCCAAAAAGGGAGAAGCAAGAGTAGTGCTGAAAGCATGATTTGGAGATCTGGGACTAACGGCATCCTCACAGCCTCTTACCTTCACACTGTATTTCTGCGTTCAGCTCAGGTAATGTTTCTGCTTTTGCTTCTTCCTGTTTTATTGGTGAAGGCAAACTACTTTGGGGAGAAGAAAAGGATCCATCCTTGGCACTGCCAGCTGGAGAACAGCTTCCTACAGACACATGCCTGCACGCCTGCCATCTCCACGTAAGAATGGCATTTGCGGCTGGCAGCAGAGCCAGACGGGTGGCCTCGGGGCACGCCTGTGTAGTGCCGCTCCGGCCGCTCAGCCTCCGAGGAAATTCAGCAGGACGGGCCGCTTGCAGCAGGCAACACCAGCGGGAGACCTGCCGGGCCCGCAAAGCCATCTTCCACCTCAGCGCCGCGTCCTGCCGAGGGAGAAGGGGCTGAGGGAGAACACAGGCGCTGCCGCCTCACCCGGCCCGCGGGGCTGAGCGCCTGAGCGGCAACTCCCCGGGCGCCAAAGCAGAAAGTACCCTCCGCAAAGCGCTTCGGAGCCGCTCCGGGGCTATCAACGCGTGACTTAACGGAGGAGGGGTAACCGAGGAGAGCAGCCAGCTCTGAACGCCACAGCTCGCTGCGCTGTACGACAGCCGCTCTCCTTGGGACCTCGACCCTTCTCAAGGGACGGGATCCTCCGCCTCACTCCGCGCCACAGGCCTGGGGGAAACCCGGCCAGGCTAGGCCGCGCTCGCCAGCAGGCCGGCAGCCTCCGAGCCCAGCCGGTGTTGAGGGCACGCTCCCGCTCCCCCTCCCGCTCCCCCTTCCCCTTCCCGCACGCAGCGAGCTCAGCACACAGGAGTCAGAGCGTGGGCACGGCCGCGGGCCCAGCCAACGCCTCACCTGCCCCACGCGCGGCGCAGCCCACGTGCCTGCCTGCCTACCCGCCCGCCCCAACTCGGGCGAGACCATTCGGTAACGGCAGGGGACGGGCAGAAAAGAGCCCTTCCCACCGCTTACCCGAAAGGGGCGGTACGGCTCCGGCTCCACCTCCACGCCGCCGCTCCGTTCCTTCTTCCTCTCTCACTGCGTGGGCGCGGGGAGCTGCGGGGCGAGCTCCGCTCCGCCCCTCGCGCGGCGGGCGCGGCGCTTCTGCCCTCAGCGGCGGCGGCGCTGGGGTGGAAGGCGGCGCGGGCGGGCGAGCGACCGAGCGGGCTGGTTGACCGGGCTAGTTCGAGCCGGTTCGGGCCGCGCCACGCCGCGTCCGCGCCGCCCCGCGAAACCCGGAGCTGCGCTGGGGCGACGGGAAGGGGGGCGAGATGGCGTCGTGCTTGGGGAGCCGGACCCTGAGCAAGGACGACGTGAACTACCGCCTGCACTTCCGCATGATCAATGAGCAGCAGGTGGAGGACATCACGCTGGAGTTCTTCTACCGGCCGCACACCATCACCCTCCTCAGCTTCACCATCCTCAGCCTCATGGCCTTCGCCTTCACCAGGTGGGCGGCCCTCGGCGGCGCCGCCGTGGGGATTCCCCCGCCCCCGCCCCTGGCTGCCGGCCGCGCCGCGGCCGCGCGTACCCGACCCCGGGGCGAAGGAAATCCCGGGTCGGGGAACGGGGAGGGTGCTGGTGCCGGTCCCCCCGGCAGCGAGGTCGGGCAGCGCGGCGCCGGCGGGCGGCGATTGCTGCTGGGGGCGGGTTGACGGGAGACCTGGTGCCGGGCCGTGACTTGCTGCATGCTCTGCGGGCTGGGCTGTTGCATCGCTGGCTTGCCGGGGAGCACCCTCCTAGGAGGAGCTGTTTTCTCAGAGCCGTTATCCTCCTCTGCTACCTTTCCTGGAGACTTGTTGATCTTTTTTTTGAGGCTCTCTGTGAAAGTCTTTGCCTAAACGCACGTTTCAAGCAGTCGCCAAAAATGGCTTTAAGAAGCCTAAGGAATGACATCGCTGAAGCAGATCGTTCACCAGGAGTTCAGAGGAAGGGAGAGATTGGTTTTGTGTCACAGTTTTTATACAGCACGCTTTGTCTGAGGTCATTCACGTGTTGGCTTAGGCACCGGGGCTGATCTACTCGGCCACCTCCTTTCCCCACCACAGGAGCAGCTCTGTGGCTGTCATTCATGGGAGCTGCCGCTACTGCCAGTCATGGAAATAAAGCTAAGAATGGACACGGTCGTTTTCAGGAGCCCTGTTTGTAAAGAAAGGGAATAGCAGTGCGGTCTGAAGGGTATCTTGCGGTGTTTTTCTAAGCTGTGTGCACTCTTTATAGGCCCCTACTGAATGGGGCTGTGAAGCTGATAACGTAATCCTCTGTTAGGCTAAATTGTGCAGTCTTTGGGCAAAAGGTGATTGCTGAGATGATGTGCAGCTCGGCCACAGCCCATTTTGGGCTCCTTTCCACTTCTGTGATGTTTTATGTACACAGCCGCGGGTTTCATTGGCCTTGTTGATTAAGCTCTGCATTTGACAGGAGAAGACAATTATTTGTCCTTAGGCCTACAGCATGTAATCTTCTGTCTTCTCCTAAGAACCTAAACGTTTGGTTTTTAGCAGCTGTGGGAATAATGGTCAATCCTGGCTGGAGCTGAGAAAGGAGCATAAGGAAAAGTCCAGCAGTGTAGCTGCAAATGGTCTGAAGTGTGCCTTTTCTTGTTTCAACTTGTGTATGGCCCCAAGGAAGATGTTTTTGGTGAACATATCCCATGTACTGTTTCGATTCGTAGCCTGGTATAGGTTGGAAGGGACCTTAAAGATCATCTGGTTCCAGTCCCTCTTTGCCATGTGCAGGGACACCTCCCACTACAGGAGGTTGCTCAAGGCCTCTTCCACCTGGCCTTGAATGTTTCTGGGGAGGGGGCATCCATGGTCTCCCTGGGCAACCTGTTCCAGTGTCTCACCACCCTCACTCTGAAGAATTTCTTCCCAATGTCCAGTCTAAATCTACTGTCCTCAAGCTTAGATCTTGTTACTCAGGCTTAAGTAGAATGGGTCCATTCTTAAATCAGAGACTTGTTTCTGTGCTTTGGTACAATGCTTGGAGACTTTTGCTGTAAGTGCTCCTTTCCTTGTCTCCCCTTCCCTGATCAGTTTTCTCACTAACAGGGGTAATTTAGGTCAACCTAGTGAGTAACTAAAGAATTTTCATCCAGACATTGTTCTGAAGGATTAATGGAATTGATTGCTTACCTTTGGGGAAGGAAAGGAATGAGTTCTTTGAAGCAGAGGATAAGCCAAGCAGCAGTTTTGGAACTGCAGTCTAGGCCCAGATAATGCTGCATCACATCTGGGATGTCTGTTTGCATTGTCCCAAGAGGGTTGCTAGCTTTCTAACTCTGACTTCAGTTTCATTTTCTTCCTCCTGTCTATCTGCTCTGCCTTACTTCCTGTGTTTAATACTCATTGACTTTTCTTTAGCTGTTCTCAGTTTCTCCTCTTTTTAGGTTGCAGAAGCTACTCTGATATTGTTTGCTTCCCCCTTGTCTCCCTCAGCTATTTCATACTAGCACAAGACCCTCCTAGATCTCCTGGGTGATACCAGAATGCTGCCTGTGTTGTTTTATTTGGGGCACTACCCAAACCACATGTGCTCTTAGAAACTGAGGGGAAGTCTGTAGTTCCCCAAGTGCTTATGCTATGTGCTCCCAGCTCTGGTCTTTCTATTCCTATCAGCTTATTCCCCTGGGTTTCCAGTGACTGTGTTTGTTTCCAGCTGTTGGGTAGAAGGCTTTTCAGACTTCCCAGTCAGGTGTGTGACAAGTGATTCTTTGCTTCCCCTGTGTTGTCAGTTGTTCCTTAGCTCTCCTGCTCAATTTATTAAGCAGGGGATTTTCCCTGATGCATTCATTTTCCAGGAACTAAAGCATTCTGCTTACCTTAAAGTCTTTCTCATCTCTCTTATAATCAGAGGATGCCAGGATGTTAGGGGTTGGAAAGGACCTCTGGAGATCTTCGAGTCCAACTCCCCTGCCAGAGCAGGACCAGAGAATTTAGCACAGGTCACACAGGAACACATCCAGACAGGGCTGGAAAGTGTCCAGAGAAGGAGACTCCACAACCTCTCTGGGCTGCTTGTTGCAGGGCTCTGGGACCCTTACAGTAAAGAAGTTCTTCCTCATGTTGAAACTTCCTGTGCTGTAGTTTCCATCCATTGCCTCTTGTCCTATCCCAGGGCACAAGTGAGCAGAAGCTGTCCTTGTCCCTCCCTGACCTTTAGCCCTCAGATATTTACAGACATTGATCAGATCCCCTCTCAGTCTTCTCTCCAGACTGAACAGCCCCAGGGCTCTCAGCCTCTCTTCACAAGGCAGTGCTCCAGTCCCTTCAGCATCCTTGTAGTGGTTCAGGCAAACTTAGGAAATGTTTTCCCTTATGACCAAGTCATAATGTGGGGGTCTCCCTTGGGATCACAGAGAGCAGCCAATGCTGGTTTTGAGCAAGCAGATAAGGGTGAAGCTGAACTTCAGATAACTGTAATCTTCAGGTTGCAATAATAATAGCTGTTATCCAGAAAGAGAAGTGTGAGTATATTTCACTTTCCCAGGTTGAGGTGGGGACTAGAGGGTATTCTGTCTTTTAATGCTTCTCTTTCTAGTGCTTTGGACAGTGGTTGCAGCTGCCTTGGCTATTGCCTGCTTCATGAACCATACAGGCTTCACCTCTGCTTCCAGGCTACACCCTGGAGTGGAGGTGTAGAGTGGCTCTAGCTTTCCCTATCCTCTTTTCTCTGGGGAGAGGTATGTGGTCTTCCCGGAGCCTGGAGGCAACCAAGGTAGCACACACACATCAGGAGGTGCTATTTTGTGGAGTGCAGAAAGAGGACTGAGGAAGGAGACAGGTTAGTAGGTTCTGGTGTGAGGCTGCAAGGGATTGTGGAAGCAGGAGTAAGACCCTGTAAGGATGCAAGACGATCTTTCCCACCCCTTAATTAATGAAGCTGATTCAACTGGATTATCATGCATTTAAATGTTTTGGGGAGTTTATGGAAGTCTTCTTTTTCCCAAGCACACTCTAAATTTAGTGTCCTAGCTATTCTTTTCCTCACTTGAATATCCTCTCTTTTTTAAACTCATGATGTAATAACTTAGTAGCTTACATTTTTGGTAAGGTGCCAGCACAATGTAGTGCTCTGGAGCAAAGAGAAGAGCAGGAGAGAGAAAAAGGCTGTATTTTGGTGGTCTTTTAATTATTTCTCCTCCAGACAGCCACAGACATGACAAATGTGCTGGTAAAGGGGATTCAAATGGAGGGAATTTTCATCTGGTCTCCCATGTGAGCAGTAGAAGCCTCTTTTTTTTTTTTGAAGCATGAATACTTCTGTTTCAAAGTTAGCATCCCAATTCCAAAGGCTAAGTGAGGAGATGATTTAACACATTTTCCTGATTGCTGTGATTGTGTCTTTCCTCCAGCAGTTATTTTGGTGCCCTGTTTCTTTTGGCATTTCCCAAAATAGTCCTTCCAGGCAAACACTGTAACTCTTTATCCTATCTCTTGCACAGTAGCAAGTCTCTTGTTCCTACCTTTTTTGCCTGCTTCTGGCAAGAATGTCTGCCCCTTTTGGAAGGTATATGTAAGCCAAAGTGAAGTACCTC
The DNA here is from genome assembly GCF_014839835.1 of Dryobates pubescens. Lineage (NCBI taxonomy): Eukaryota > Metazoa > Chordata > Aves > Piciformes > Picidae > Dryobates > Dryobates pubescens. Next base: position 26,474,320 of record NC_071625.1, on the reverse strand, counting down.
CACCTCTCACTTGCAGTGAAAGGCAGTTTAACACTGCAAACATCTTTGCTGGTTTTGGGGCACAGGGGTGCCACTGTGACTAGGGCAGCTTTCCTGGAGCTGAGTGGTACTCCCAATCCTGGGTTGTGCTGCCATTCAATGAGATCTGGGCAGGCTGAGAGCTGGGTGAAGAATCTCATGAAGTTCAGTAAGGACAAGGGCAGAGTCCTGCATCTGGGGAGGAACAACACCAGGCACCAGCACAGACTAGGGTTTATCCTGCTTGAGAGCAGCTCCATGGAGAAGCTCCTTGGAGTCCTAGTGGACAGCAAGTTCTTCATGGGGCAAGGACAGTGCCCTCGTGGCCAAGAGGGCCAAGGGCATCCTGGGAGGCATCAAGAAAAGTGTGTCTAGCAGGTCTAGGGAGGTTCTCCTCCCCCTCTACTTTGTCCTGGTGAGACCACAGCTGCAATCCTGTGTCCAGCTCTGGGCTCCCCAGTTCAAGAGACAGAGACCTGCTGGAGAGAGTCCAAAAGAGAGCTATGAGGATGCTTAGGGGACTGGAGCATCTTTACTATGAGGAAAGGCTGAGAGCCCTAGGGCTGTTTTAGTCTGGAGAAGAGAAGGCTGAGAGTGGACTTTATCAATGTCTATCAATATCTGAGGGGTGGGTGTCAGGATGAAGGTGATGGACTTGTTTTGGTGGTGCCCAGTGATAGGACAAGGAACAACAGGCACAAGCTGGAACACAGGAGGTTCTACCTCAACATGAGGAGACACTTCTGTATGGTGAGGGTGCCAGAGCCCTGGAGCAGGCTGCCCAGAGAGGTTGTGGAGTCTCCTTCTCTAGAGATCTTCAAAACCCACCTGGATGCATTCCTGTGTGGCCTGCCCTAGGTGATCCTGCTGTGGCAGGAGGGTTGGATTGTGTCTTCATATTAAGAGCAGGCAGAAATAATATTCTACCCCCCACAGGGAAGTAAAATAAAGATGCTCTCACCTGGGATTGGAAAAGAATTGGAAGTAAAATGTGCTGTTCACAACTGTATACAGAAAGCACAAAACACCCAAATTTCCATTCAGCCTCAGCCCAGTCCTTTGACCTGGGCTTACCACAACCTCCTTGAGCCAACCACCCTTTAAAAAACACCTCCCCCACTTAGGGCAAAACTCCAGGCCTCAAATGTTGTGTGTCATTCCCTCCCTCCCCCTCCTATTGCCATGCTTCTCTGCATGCCCCATTACTGAAACCATGTAATGCAGCAAAAAATTCAGCTTGGCAGCTCTGGGCCCCAGCTGGCAGCATTGCCAAGACCAAACCAGGCCTCAGCTTTCCTGTAAGGCAACAGCAGCCTGGGAGCAGAGGGGGAGTGGGGAGAAGCAGAAAATGCTTGGTTTTATAGGGAGGCAGGACTTGTGGGAACGAAATAACATTGTTTCCTGTGTCCACCCACTGGGCTGGACACTCTGGACTTCCTGGAGGTCTCAACTATGTGATTTTGTAAAGCCACCCAGTCTCAATTTAAGAAGGACATTGAGACACTTGAATGTGTCCAGAGAAGGGCAATGAGGCTGGGGAGGGGTCTGGGGCACAGCCCTGTGAGGAGAGGCTGAGGGAGCTGGGGTTGCTTAGCCTGGAGAAGAGGAGGCTCAGGGGAGACCTTCTTGCTATCTACAACTACCTAAAAGGAGGTTGTAGCCAGGTGGGGGTTGGGCTCTTCTCCCAGGCAGCCAGCACCAGAACAAGAGGACAGTCTCAAGCTGTGCCAGGGGAAGTTTAGGCTGGAGGTGAGGAGAGAAAGTTCTTCCCAGAAAGAGTAATTGGCCATGGGAATGTGCTGCCCAGGGAGGTGGTGGAGTCACTGGCCCTGGATGTGTTCAAAAAGAGATTGGATGTGGCACTTGGAGCCATGGTTTAGTTGTCAGGAGGTGTTAGGTAATAGGTTGGACTTGATGATCTCAGAGGCCTTTTCCAACCTTACTGATGCTGTGATTCAAACCAGGACAGACTGGGTGATCTCTGGAGGTCCTCCCAGCCCCTATCATTCTGTGATTCTGCCCATCAGCCTTGGCCAGTGATGTGATCACAGCATCTTGCACTTCTTCCTTGGCCCTGCTGAATAGCACAGTGATGTGTCTCTGGCAATTTCTTGGGGTTTTTTTGGACACAATAGATTTCCCCCCACCTTGGTGGCATCTGGGACAGCTCTCTGTGCTTAAAAGAGGAGCATGGCTTTGCTGGCTGAGCCATCAGAGCCTCAGGCTCTGTCTGGGAAGTGTGCTGGATGGCACAAGGCTCTTGAAATTGCCAAGGGAGCAGGAGATAAGCTCTGGAACTCGGAGTTCCTAGCTGGTGTAAAGTGTCACCCTGTGCAAGCCTGGCTGCTGGAAAATGGCTGGGAATTCTGGACTGAGCTGGTTTAAAGGAACTGCCGTGGGGAGTCCCTAAGGCTCGCAGAGAAACCATTCATGTTCTTTTTCCTGCCATGCAGTTAAACTAACACTGGGCTTAAATGTCTCCTGCTGATGAAAGTCTGCTGTGGAGCTGTGAAAAGTTCAATTTGGAGGGAAAGGGGAAGTCATTTGGCAAAGTGAGAAATATTTTAGGACTGCAGGAAATATCTACTGCAGAGTGGGTTTAAACAGTCACAGAACCTTTACTGAACCATCCAGAAATGTGACCACTGGCTGTGCTAGGAAGAGATTTAGCTCTCTCTGAAGTTAACTGGGAAGATTTTGGTATTTTGAGTTGGGAATAAAAACAAAGAATGTATTTTAATAGGTAAACTGATCCTAAGTAACTGGAAATGATACTTGAATTTTAGTGGTGCTGGGTAATGCATTATAAAATGTTAGCTGTGCATGTTTTGGTAGTCTGGGGTTTGTTTCTATTTCTGTACCAACTGCAAGGTCCTGCAGCTGGGTCAGGGCAATCCCAGGCACCAATATAGGCTGGGCAGGGACTGGCTGGAGAGCAGCCCTGAAGAAAAGGCCTTGGGGGTGCTGGTGGAGGAGAAGCTCAACAGGAGCCAGCAGTCAGCACTTGCAGCCCAGGCTCTGCTTGGCTTTCTGGGCTGCAGCAAGAGAAGTGTGGCCAGCAGGGCCAGGGAGGGGATTCTCCCCCTCTGCTCCACTCTGCTGAGACCACAGCTGGAGCTCTGTGTCCAGTTCTGGAGCCCCTAGGACAGGAAGGATCTGGAGGTGCTGGAAGGTGTCCAGAGAAGGGCCATGAGGATGAGCAGAGGGCTGGAGCTGCTCTGCTATGGAGACAGACTGAGAGGGTTGGGGTTGTTCAGTCTGGAGAAGAGAAGGCTCTGAGGAGACCTTCTTGTGGCCTTGCAGTATCTGAAGGGAGCTCCAAGAAAGCTGGGGAGGGACTTTTGAGGGTGTCAGGGAGTGATAGGACTGGGGGGGATGGAGCAAAACTAGAAATGGGTAGATTCAGCTTGGATGTTAGGAAGAAGTTGTTCCCCATGAGGGTGGTGAGAGCCTGGCACAGGTTGCCCAGGGAGGTGGTGGAAGCCTCCTGCCTGGAGGTGTTTGCAGCCAGGCTGGCTGTGGCTGTGAGCAACCTGCTGTAGTGTGAGGTGTCCCTGCCCATGGCAGGGGGGTTGGAACTGGCTGAGCCTTGAGGTCCCTTCCAATCCTGACAAGTCTATGATTTCTGTTATTGAAGCACTCTAGAAGCTGCCTCCTGGCTAGAAGTCTAGGGTGTGAAGTTTTTGCTGTACAATAGATTCTACCTGCCTGAAAGAAGAGCTCAGTCAAGTTTGCCTTGGCACTACAAACTCATTTCTTGGGTCTCTATTCTGGCCATACAACAGCAGCACAACAACCACCTGGTCTTTTATTCATAGTTTTGGCATAAGAGGTGTAAAAGCATGTTGATGGTTTTCCTTTTGAGTTTTGCTGTGTCTCCTATAGGTGAATTCTGAGCTGTGTAGTCCTTGTTTCCAAAGGCTGGTTGCAATCTCTGCACTCACCTCAGGCATTTGGCCTTGGGAACAGACCAAGGAAAGTGAAGGGGATTGTGAACAGCACCCAAACAGCAGAGGGAAACCTAGGAAATGTGTCCAGGCCTCCAGAGTTTTTGGGTTAGGTTTCTGTTTGCTGTTTGAAAGTACTTTTGATGATGTTTCTGTGAACACTGAAGGAGGGAAAGTTTTTCTTTCACCTTTTGTTAAGTTTAATCATTGCCTTTGCATTGATCTGTAACAGTGCTTGTGGCTGCCATGTATTGGTTGTATCTTTAACTCTCTTGTAAGAAAGAGAGACCCAGAAGTGCAGAGCAGTTGCTGCCTTGACCTGGGTGCCTCTTTCTTACACTGATTTCCATGTAGCCTTTGTTTAAGTAACAGGGTGCCTTCAGAGCCTTTCAACTTCATCCTTCCAATGCACTTTAACACTTTGATGTTGTCTGTCTCTTCAGGGATGATTCTGTCCCAGAGGATAATATTTGGAGGGGTATCCTCTCTGTGATTTTCTTCTTTCTAATCATCAGTGTTCTAGCTTTTCCCAATGGTGAGTAGGTTTATCATGTTTCTACTTTTTGTTAAGATGTGAATTTCTCTTTATTGCCACTCTATTTATTTTGATTTTTACTGCTGTGCCACTTTGAATATTCCATGCCTTTTCCTTGACTCTTTTGAATTCCTGTGTGTTAAGGAACACTTGAAAAGTGGGTTGCAACCATACTGAGTGGAGTTAACAGTAAAATGCAAGTTCTTTATGGCTCCTCTGTATCTAATAAGGAAGTCAGGCTCTCAAAATCAGTGCCTTTATTTGCAAGTGTGCAGCTGCAGCTCAGATGGCTAAGCAATGATGTTGCTAGGCCTTCAAAGAATGTTGAAAAGGAGTCTGCCCCAGTGAGTTTTTAAGTGTCATTCTACAGATTCTGAGAGACATTACATATAAATCACCACAAGTGGTGACAGTTAGGAATGGTGGAAGTCACGTTGCAGTGTGCAACCACAGGCCCTCAGCAGAAATGAAAGATGGACAAAGGCTTTGGTTAATTGTGTGAGGAGCAGAAAGTGCCAAAAGGTAAAACTGCTTCTGTGACACTTAATTCTGTCTTCCTGGTGTTTGGTTTGGGTTTCAAGTCTGCTGTCTGTTTAATTTCTACTTACTGCTGTCAGCAAGAGCACAATTCCTGGGTCAGATCTAAACCCTCTCAGGAGAGGCAGTGTTCAGGAAAAAAGAAACATGGGTTGTGCTCAGGACAGCTGTGTAGTTCAGAGCATTTTATAACTCATGACCCCATACTTTTCACAAAGCACTCCCTAAGAACCTGAATGCCAGATAAAAATGAGCTTTATGCATCCAGTGCTGAAAGAGCAGCCTGCAGTCTGTGCTGAAGATGTTTGTTCAGCCACTTCATGCTACCTCCATGTATGATTCATGGTTAGAGGCTTTCCTGTTTCACTAGACTTAATCTTCTCTGCTTTTCACATTACCTGAGAGGTTTCTGATCTAATAAAGTCAGTTTATCACTGGCTCCTAAGTAAGCCATATTGACACTGGCAAAGAGGATAGGTGTCTTCCTTCTTTTCTAACACATGATACTCAGTTTGGAAGCTTTGGGAGGCCTAGTTGCTGGCATTCCCTGGTCATCTGAAGGCTGAGCACCCCATTTCTTTGTTACCCCACTGAAATTTGTATTTGATGACTCTGTTGGGAAGGCATGGACTAGAAAGCAGATGGTGAGACCCTCAGATGACACCTGAGATGCAGTGTTTGCTGAGCAAACAGCAAATAACTATCTTGGAAACAGCTCCATAGGGGTAATGGAAAACACTGGTGACATCCTACTGCTTGGCAGGCTCCTGTGGCTTTTTTTAACAGAGCCTAAACTTTTAAGTGTCTTACATGTTCTGGATAACTGATCCATGCTCCTGCCAGATCTGCATATGAGACAGCTACAAAGTGATTAGGTGGTTCATACTGACTGTCTCCTAACAGGCTTCTCTGTTTTGTTTGCTGTCCACAGGACCTTTCACACGTCCCCACCCTGCGATTTGGAGAATGGTTTTTGGTAAGTGTAAGTTGGGTTCCTGACTTTTTTCACTCCCCCCACCCCAGTGCTTCTTCAGGTCCAACTATTTTAGCTTTCAGATGAATGGAATTGTCACCAAACATACTTGTGCATCAGATGTGTGTTCGTGTTGCTTCCCCTCCACACCTGAGCTGTTGCTTATAATCTGTTCTTAATTATGTTTGGGAATGTTATTGTAGTTACTCTCTGTCAGTGTGCCCTGGTGGACAAGGAGCCCAAGGGTATACTTCAGTGCATTAAGAAGAGTGTGTCCAGCAGGTTAAGGGAGGTTCTCCTCATCCTCTGCTCAGCCCTAGTTAGACCATATATGGAATGTTGTGCCCAGTTCTGGTCTCCACAGTGCAAGAGGGACAGGGAGCTGCTGGAGAGAGTTTTGTGGATAGCTGTGAGGGTGGTTAGGGGACTGGAGCATCTCTCTTTGGGCTACATTATCAGTGCCTATAAATATCTGAAGGGTGGCTGTCAGGAGGATGGAGCCAGGCTCTTTTCAGTGATACCCAGGGATAGGATGAGGGGCATTGAGTTTATGTCCAACCACAGGAAATTCCATGTCAACATGAGAAAAAACTTCTTTACTGTGAGGGTGCCAGAGCTCTGGAACAGGCTGCCCAGAGAGCCTCTGGAGTCTCCTCTAGACACCTTCAAAACCCACCTGGATGCATTTGTGTGTGACCTTCCCTAAGTGATCCTACTTTGCAGGGTGGTTGGACTGCATGATATCTAGAGGTCCCTTCCAGCCCCTAGCATTCTATGATTAAGTCACCCAGAAAAGGATCATTCATTTTGATACTCTATTTTAATCCTGCTTTGTATTTGTGCTTCCTAATCTTCCCTCACAGCTTCCATACTGCCATCTTTTTCCTACCTGAAAAAGATTTGGGTTTTTATAGCTACTGCATACTACCACCTTGAGTCCTGTGTCCAGTTCTGGGCTCCTCAGTTTAAGAAGGACATTGAGACACTTGAAGGTGTCCAGAGAAGGGCAACAAGGCTGGGGAGGGGTCTGGAGCACAGTCCTGTGAGGAGAGGCTGAGGGAGCTGGGGTTGTTTAGCCTGGAGAAGAGGAGGCTCAGGGGAGACCTTCTTGCTCTCTCCAACTCCCTGAAGGGAGGTTGTAGCCAGGTGGGGGTTGGTCTCTTCTCCCAGGCAACCAGCACCAGAACAAGAAGACACAGTCTCAAGCTGTGCAGGGGGAAGTTTAGGCTGGAGGGGAGGAGAAAGTTCATCCCAGAAAGAGTAATTGGCCCTTGGAATGTGCTGCCCAGGGAGGTGGTGGAGTCCCTGTCCTTGGAAGTGTTCAAAAAAGGCTTGGATGTGGCACTTGGAGCCATGGTTTAGTTGTCAGGAGGTGTTAGGTAATAGGTTGGACTTGATGATCTCTGAGGTCTTTTCCAACCTGGTTGATTCTGTGATTTTTATTTTGAAGTAATTCAGTGTTCACAGAGCATATCCCAGACACCAAGCACATTTGCAAAGAGCTGGATATGTTTAAAAGCTGATCTGCTTCTTTTTAAGGAGGCTGTTTCTGTCTCTTGCCACCTTGTGTAGCTAAAAATAAATAGCTTTCCCAAGCAGCTGGTTACTCATCTTTTGACATTGAGTGGCTCCTGCTGGTTAGATGGCACTGGTTAAAGAATCCAGCTCCTTTTGAAGTCTAGGAAACACAGGGCCTGCTCTTCATGGCAGATTGCAGCAAATGGCAGTGGAAAAAAGGGTCATTCCCAATGTTGATACTGCCACACCCTGCCACCTGTACTGTTGGGAAAAGGCTGCATGCAAAATCAAAAGGAACAGAATCACAGAATGTTAGGGGTTGGAAAGGGACCTCCAGAGATCATCCAGTCCAACCCCCTGCCAGAGCAGGATCACTCACAGCAGGTCACACAGGAACACATCCAGATGGGTTTGGAATGTCTGCAGAGGAGACTCCACAACCTCTCTGGGCAGCCTGCTCCAGGGCTCTGCCACCCTCACAGGGGAAATGTTTTCCCTTCTATTCCTGTGGTACCTCCTCTGCTCCAGCTTGCCCCCAGTGCCCCTTGTGCTGTCCTTGGACATCCCTGAGCAGAGCCTGGCTCCATCCTCCCCACACTGCCCTGCACATCTTTATCCCCAGCAATGAGGTCACCCTCAGGCTCCTCTGCTGCAAGCCCCAGCTCCCTCAGCCTGTCCTCACAGGGAGATGTTCCACTGCCTGCAGCAGCTTTGTGGCTCTGTGCTGGACTCATTCAAGCAGTTCCCTGAGGTCATTCTTGAACTGGGGGGCCCAGAGCTGGATACAATATTCCCTCTGCAGTCTCACCAGGGCATTTTTCCCTGTATAATTCTGTTTCTTCTCAAGTGTGACTAAATAAGCTATGCCAGGTCTCAGACTGTTAGCAGATGAAAGGCAGAAGTGGTGTGTTCTCAGCAACTCAAGATGCACCCTTTCCCACTTCTTGTGATAGTGTGGCACCTGCTTGCCCTGGCTGTGCTGCAGAGGACAGTAAGTGCACTTTCTGCCCCTGTGTGTGCTTGAGCAGCACTTGTTCTCTAGCATGTATCAGGGATCAGGAACATGTGAGTGTTGATTTCAGTTGGAAATTTGCTGTAGTTTATTTTGGCTGGCAGATGCCAAGTGTTTTTCACACTAATCTTTCTGCTTTCCATGACAATTGCTGCAGGACACAAGTAAGTTTGAATGCTAGATTATGGAAACTGTGTTTATGTGCCTCTTCCAAATGTGGTCTTAGAGATCTGTGAGCTTGTGAGTAGTGTAAAGATATCCTCCCAACAGCAGCTTCATCTACCTGCAGAAGTGCACCTAGGATAGTAAACTTCTTAAACAAATCCCTACTCAGACATTGGGAAGAGAGAAGCAGCAGTCCCAAATGCAGTAGAGAGGTGTAGTTTGTGGTGGTGTGAAAACATATCATAATGATCTTTATCTTTAAAAGCTTCAAGCAGCAAACTTTCCAGCTCCCAGAAGTGATTCAAACATGCATTAGTTTATAACTGCTCTTTATTGCCAGCGGTGCTCAAAGTTGCCAGGTGTGATCTGTGGTGAGCTCTGCATCTAGACTTAGAGACCTGCATTAGTGAGTCTGAGAAAGCATAAATCAAAGGGGCAGAGCTAATCCAGTCCTGGGCTCCTAATGTATCTCTTCCCAAAGAGCTTCCTGATCACAACCTTGTGCTGCCCATGCCTAAGCTGATTAGACTGATTTTGTTTGAAACAGGAGGAGATCTGAAGTGCTGAGCACTCAGAGATTACCATGAATTATGTAGCTCCTGAGCTTCTTTGTGTGGAGCCACTGCATGTAGAGAACTCCTTTGTGCAAGTTGGGCATGTGCAGGGCAGCAGTTTGAAAGCAGCTTTTTGGACTCTCTGTCCCGAGGAGTTTCATGACTGGACCTGATTCTAAAGCTGAGTCTTTTTGCAGGACTCAGTGTGCTCTATTTTCTGTTCCTGGTGTTCGTGCTCTTCCTTAACTTTGAGCAGGTCAAAGCAGTGATGTACTGGCTGGATCCTAACCTTCGGTATGCAACAAGGGAAGCAGATATTATGGTATGTATTGATGGGATGTTGTGGCTGCCTTGGATCTGTTTGACATGGGTGGGGAGGGATAAACCTGCCTTTGCTGGCACGGAGGGTGCAAGTTTGTTTCCTGCATTTGACAGTCAGCAAGTTTTGGTGGCTGCTGCTATTTCTTTACACTGAAAGGAACTGGGAAAAGCCATCTTGTCTGTAGCCTTTCTAATGCAGGGCTCCAAATGGGTGTGCAGTCAGGACTGGGAGATGCTTGGAGTGGGGTGGCTTTGGGTTCTTTTAAATAACAGATGCGATCCTGGATACTGAAAGTAGACTCAGCAAGGTAGCATCTAAATGAGGCTTGTGGGGAGGGTGGGGGTGTGTGTCCCAGATCAGGTGGGGGGGGGGTTTTGATGGCACAATGCTGCAGTCACAGAATTTTGATCTTGCCTTGTTGCTCAGCTTAGTACAGGAGTGATGTGTTAGTGAATATGTGGAAATCCAGGTACAGCAACCACAGGGCTCTGCTGCCTTCCAGTCACCCAGCTGAGTACTGGTGAGGTTACCACTGGGAAATTGCTTCCATAGACCATGATTGGGAGTTGCAGGGAAAGCCAGGTTTGTTCTTCTGCCTGTTGAGCAGCATGCAAAGAGTTTCAGTACAAAGAACATTGACCTCCAGGTGAGGACACTAGCACAGGGCATTGAGGTAGTCAGTGGAGGCCTGGCAGGAGAGTTGGGAGGCAGGCAGATGGGGGGGTGAGCAGCTGAGCACCAAGCAGAAGAGGGTTACTGCATGGAGAAGCAAAAGCTTCAAGTCTTGATCTATTCACTATGCAATCAAACCAGTGACCACCACCTGGCCAATGCTTCCTTACCCCTGGGTTTGCACAACTGCACACTGTGCTTACCTGTTGTAGAGTTGGTGCTGTTATCAGGCTCATGCTTCCAGTAAGGAACTACAGTGTAACTGCCTTTGGCAAACAGCAGTTTACTGCATGTGCAAACTACAGCACCTGATTGGCAGTGCCTGCAAACTCCTGCCCTGGAGCACCTAAGGGGGAATGGAATCTTTATAGTGCAGTAAGCTTACATCAATTGAATGATGGTGTGGGCTGCATACAGGCTTCTTACCTGGAAAATTCTGAGTGCTTCAAGTGTTGCACCTCAGCTGACTCAGTAAGACATGCTCACAGCCCCAGCATTCAGAGCAGGGCTGTGGCTTTCTGTTCTGTAAGAGGCCTTGGGCAGCCTGCTGTTAGGGTGGTGGGAGGACACATTGCTAAATGGAGCATCAGCATGGGGGTCAGTGGTGTTGCTGAGCAACTAAAGGGAGCTGAGGTGAGGAGGAGACTTAGATTCACCTGGCCCTCCTGTCATTTAAGGGAGAAATAAACAAACTGAGGGGAGGACTAGCATTACAGCTGGCACAGAGCTGCAGTGCAGCAGATTCCCTGACTGTAGCAGTCAGTGGAAACTTAGAATACTGATGCTGTCTCTTGGAGTATATCTTTAAAGTGCAGCTATAAGGAAGGCTGCAGCTTGGTCTCTTGCACAGGGCTGGCAAAGGATAAAAGAAAGTTCAGTACATTTCTCTGTGACTATTAGACTAGAATTAACCAATTTGGAAAAGACCTTTGAGATCCTAGAGTCCAGCCTATCACCCAACACCATCTAATCAGCTAAACCAAGTGCCTCATCCAGGCTCTTCCTAAACACCTCCTGTGATGGTGACTCCACCACCTCCCTGGGCACATTCCAATGGCCAGTCTCTCTTGCTGGGAAGAACTTCTTCCTAAACCTCCCCTGGTGCAGCTTGAGACTGTGTCCTCTTGTTCTGGTGCTGGTTGCCTGGGGGAAGAGATCATAGTATCAGTCAGGGTTGGAAGGGACCACAAGGATCATCTAGTTCCAACCCCCCTGCCATGGACAGGGACACCCCACACTAGATCATGCTGGCCAGAGCCTCATCCAGCCTGGTCTTAAACACCTCCAGGGACAGGGCCTCAACCACCTCCCTGGACAACCCATCAACCCCCACCTGGCTACAACCTCCCTTCAGGTAGTTGTAGAGAGCAAGAAGGCCTCCCCTGAGCCTCCTCCAGGCTAAGCAACCCCAGCTCCCTCGGCCTCTCATAGGGCTATGCTGCAAACCCCTCACCAGCTTTGTTGCCTTTCAAACAAAGCTGGTGAGGGGTTTAGAGGGGCTGGCACAGCTGCAGCTGGAAAGATGAGACAGAGGGGAAAAGCCACAGTAGACACAAAAGCAAAGCTTGAAAAGCTTACTTTGGGAGTGACCTCCATGTGATCACTCATCACAGAGTTCCAGACACCATGGTGTAGCTAGGAGCCCGCACCTTCCATTGTGCATTGCTTGCTTCTCATGCTGGCAAATGGTCCAGTTTCTCGGGGTATGTGCACTGGAGCTGCAGCTTTGCCATCCTTAGGATGGGTGGTGCACCTCTCTCTGGATGACCAGCAGTGTCTGAGAAGCACTACCATGTTTTAACTTCAGGAAACACCAGCAGCAGGGTTACTTACAGTTTCCTAGTGGGACTTCAGTGCCTGCTGATAGAAATCTGTGTGGAGTTGGGAATTCTTCCCTTTATGGAGATCAGAATTTAAGTACTTCCAGTCTTCTTCTGTTCATCTTGGTCATGGTTTGATTTTGCAGGAGTAGCAGCAGTTCTGGCCCAAAAGAGACTATTTTGAACACAGAGCTGTTGGAGTGAGTCCAGTGGAGGGCCACAAAGATGATCCAAGGGCTGGAGCACCTCTGCTGTGAGGCTAGTCAGAGGGAGCTGGGGGTGTTCAGCCTGGAGAAGAGAAGACTCTGGGGGGAACCTTAGAGCTGCCTTCCAGTACCTGAAGGGAGCTTATAGGAAGGCTGCAGAGGGACTTTTCCTGAGGGTGTCTAGGGACAGGACAAGGGGGAATGCTTTGAAGCTGAGGGAGGGAGACCAGGTTTAGACTGCATATTAGGAAGAAGTTCTTCAGTCTGAGGGTGGTGAGACTCTGGAATAGGCTGCCCAGGGAGGTGTGGACATCTCTTCCCTGTGGGTGTTGCAGATCAGGTTGGATGAGGCCTTGAGCAGCTGAGTCTAGCTGAGAGCTGTCCCTGCCACTGGCAGGGTGGTTGGAGCAGATGATCTCTGAGGTCCTTTCCATCCTAAGTCATTCTATGATTTCCTTAACGGAGCAGAACCGAGCAGTGCTGTGTTGTCACCTGCAGATGGCAATGTCTGGTTTAGGAGGGCTGGAGAGCAGTGGTTTTCTAAAAGCCTGTTTTTCCAGTTGGGAATACTCCAGTTCATGCCCAGTGTCAAGACAGAACCCCTCAGATGCAGCCTCCTGATGAGATTTCATCGTCGCTGCTGGCCGGCGATTGCTAGCACTCGCTGCACGACGTGATGAGAGGACAGATTTCCTTTCTTCCTGGTGACTGTTCTCAAGGAATCTGCCCCTCAGCTGTGACAAAACCCTTCCCTTTGCCTTGTTGTTTTGGTGTTGATTTTTGTTAAATGCAGCCCTGTGACTGTGCTTTCTCAATACGAACACGGTCTGGGAAATTGCCTCTGCGAGGAAAGCAAAGCCACAAATGATTGCTGAGCGAAGCCAGGGCTGAGTCATGTAAGCAGCTGGGGAGGGTTAGCCACAGCAAGGGCCACATTGGCTCAGCAGGCAGCAGGAAAACAGGGAAGGGTTTCAAATCAAGAGCCCAAAGGAAAGCAAAGAACCAATTTCTGGAGTGTTGTTTGCTGGGTTTATTGTTATTGATTTGGGGTTTTATTATTGATATCTTTTATGATTATTGATTATTTCCCCCCCCCTGCTGTTATTGATTTTTATTATTTTTGATATTTTCATTATTATTGATTTTTAGTATAGTTACTGACATTGACTTAGGAGCAGTGATTTGACTTAGGAGCAGTGATTGAATAGAATAAACCAGGTTGGAAGAGACCTTTAAGATCATCGCATCCAACCCACCTAATCAACTAACCCATGGCACCAAGCACCCCATCAAGTCTCCTCCTGAACACCTCCAGGGATAGTGACTCCACCACCTCCCCAGGCAGCCCATTCCAATGGGCAACCACTCTCTCTGTATAGAACTTCTTCCTAACATCCAATCTAAACCTCCCCTGGCACAGCCTGAGACTGTGTCCTCTTGTTCTGGTGCTGGGTGCCTGGGAGAAGAGACCAACCTCTGCCTGTCTACAACCTCCCTTCAGGTAGTTGTAGAGAGCCATAAGGTCACCCCTGAGTCTCCTCCTCTCCAGGCTAAGCAACCCCAGCTCCCTCAGCCTCTCCTCACAGGGCTGTGTTCCAAACCCCTCACCAACTTCGTTGCCCTTCTCTGGACTCATTCCAGCAAGTCAACCTCCTTCCTAAACTGAGGGGCCCAGAACTGGACACAGGACTCAAGGTGTGGCCTAACCAGTGCAGTGTACAGGGGCACAATGACCTCCCTGCTCCTGCTGGCCACACTGTTCCTGATGCAGGCCAGGATGCCATTGGCCCTCTTGGCTGCCTGGGCACACTGCAGGCTCATGTTCAGCCTACGATCGACCAGTACCCCCAGGTCCCTCTCTGCCTGGCTGCTCTCAGCCACTCTGACCCCAGCCTGTAGCTCTGCATGGGGTTGCTGTGGCCAATGTGCAGAACCTGGCACTTGGATGTGTTCAATCTCATGCCCTTGGATTCTGCCCATCTGTCCAGCAGTGATTGACTTAGTAGCAGTGATTGACTTAGTAGCAGTGATTGACTTAGTAGCAGTGATTGACTTAGTAGCAGTGACTGACTTAGTAGCAGTGACTGACTTAGTAGCAGTGACTGACTTAGTAGCAGTGACTGACTTAGTAGCAGTGACTGACTTAGTAGCAGTGATTGACTTAGTAGCAGTGATTGACTTAGTAGCAGTGACTGACTTAGTAGCAGTGATTGACTTAGTAGCAGTGACTGACTGTCTCAAGCTGCACCAGGGGAAGTTTAGGCTGGAGGTGAGGAGAAAGTTCTTCCCAGAGAGAGGTTTTAGCCATTGGAATGTGCTGCCCAGGGAGGTGGTGGAGTCCCCATCCCTGGAGGTGTTCAAGAGGGGATTGGATGTGGCACTTGGAGCCATGGTTTAGTTGTCAGGAGGTGTTGGGTGATAGGTTGGACCTGATGATCTTTGAGGTCTCTTCCAACCTTCGTGATTGGTTGACTTGGTATCATTCATTGACTTGGTATCATTGGTATTTTATTATTGACTAATTATTGATTATCAGTGGGCTGTGGTGGTAGTGGTGGTTTTGTTGGTGGTTCTTAATTAATATCAATCCCTAATAGTGATTTTTAATTCTTGTTGCTTTCAGTTAGTGTTGATTTTAAATCTAATTGATTAGGAATTATTACTGATTTCATTGCTTCTGCTGTTCCTGTATGATATAAGCAATAAAATGCTGCTTCAGGCACCAAGGTCTGTTCTAGCTGCCTTTAAATTAGAGCTGGGCTGTGATTAACACTGTGTCTTAATTCCTGGAAGTCTTCATGCACAGTTTTGAAGGTCAGGCAAGTGGGATAAAGCTTATTTGAACATCCTTATTTCTTCATTCTAGTCTTTCTGAAGATACCTATTGCTTCACAGGGTTTTTTGTTGGCTTAATTGCTATCTTTTTTCCTTAACAGGAGTATGCTGTAAACTGTCATGTTATCACCTGGGAGAGAATCCTCAGCCATTTTGATATCTTTGCTTTTGGACACTTCTGGGGCTGGGCTATGAAGGCTCTGCTGATCCGCAGCTATGGGCTGTGCTGGACTATTAGCATCACCTGGGAGCTCACTGAGGTAGGCCACCCATTTATCCTTCTTGTAAGCAAAGGTGGGAGACTGGAATGGTTCTTGGGGGTATTGTGAATAGAATAGAATTAACCAGATTGGAAAAGACCTTGGAGATCATGAAGCCCAACCTATAACCCAACACCATCTCATCAACTAAACCATGGCACCAAGCGCCTCAGCCAGGCTCTTCCTAAACACCGCCAGTGATGGTGACTCTACCACCTCCCTGGGCAGCACATCCCAATGGCCAACAACTCCTTCTGGGAAGAACTTTCTCCTCACCTCCAGCCTAAACTTCCCTGGCACACCTTGAGACTGTGTCCTCTTGTTCTGGTGCTGGTTGCCTGGGAGAAGAGACCAATCCCCACCTGGCTACAACCTCCCTTCAGGGAGTTGGAGAGAGCAAGAAGGTCTCCCCTGAGCCTCCTCTTCTCCAGGCTAAGCAACCCCAGCTCCCTCAGCCTCTCCTCACAGGGCTGTGCTTGAGGCCTCTCCCCAGCCTTGTTGCCCTTCTCTGGACACCTTCAAGTCTCTCAATGTCCTTCTTAAACTGAGGGGCCCAGAACTGGACACAGGACTCAAGGTGTGGCCTAACCAGTGCTGAGTACAGGGCACAATGACTTCCCTGCTCCTGCTGGCCACACTGTTCCTGATGCAGGCCAGGATGCCATTGGCCTTCTTGGCCCCCTGGGCACACTGCTGGCTCTTGTTCAGTTGCTGTCAACCAGTACCCCCAGGTCCCTCTCTGTTTGGCAGCTCTCAGCCACTCTGCCCCCAGCCTGTAGCTCTGCATGGGGTTGTTGTGGCCAAAGTGCAGCACCTGGCACTTGGATTTGTTCAATGCCATCCTGTTGGACTCTGCCCATCTGTCCAGCCTGTCTTTTGTTCAGCTGCACACCATGGACCTGGTTTAATTTATGTTTACTGACCTAGAAATATGATTTTCATTACTTTTTATCTTACTGGGCCTGTATCTAAGCAAGTTCACATGCAGTATAGTCCCTTGCACCATGGTTTGAAGGACCATTGACTTATTTTTGTTATCTGGCTTTGCCACAGTTCTCCCTAGCAGCTGCTTAAGTCATCTGACTGTTGGCATCTTCAAATGCTATTTTGGGTTTAAAAAAACAATAAATACAGATACTTGACTTGATTCATCATCAAGCAACTTGATGAGTGTTGCTCTGACTGCTGGTCCTTATTGTTAGGTCTAATTCAAGCTGATTGAAAGATTCAGGCCTCTTCTCACTTGTGCCCTGTGATAGGACAAGGGGCAATGGATGTAAGCTGCAGCAGAGGAGGTTCCAGTATCACAGAATCACCAAGGTTGGAAGGGACCTCAAAGATCACCAAGTCCAACCTGTCACCACAGATCCCATGACTAAACCATGGCACCAAGTGACACATCCAATCCCCTCTTGAACACCTCCAGGGATGGGGACTCCACCACCTCCCTGGGCAGCACATTCCAGTGGCAAATGACTCTCTCGGTGAAGAACTTTCTCCTCATCTCCAGCTTAAACCTCCCCTGGTGCAGCTTGAGACTGTGTCCCCTTGTTCTGGTGCTGGTTGCTAGAGAGAAGAGACCAACCCCCACCTGGCTACACCCCCCCCCTTCAGGTAGTTGTAGACAGCAATGAGGTCTCCCCTGAGCCTCCTCTTCTCCAGGCTAAGCAACCCCAGCTCCCTCACTCTCTCCTCACAGGGCTGTGCTCCAGACCCCTCCCCAGCCTTGTTGCCCTTCTCTGGACTCCTTCAAGTGTCTCAATGTCCTTCTTGAACTGAGGGGCCCAGAACTGGACACAGGACTCAAGGTGTGGCCTAACCAATGCAGAGTACAGGGGCACAATGCCCTCCCTGCTCCTGCTGGTCACACTATTCCTAATGCAGGCCAGGATGCCATTGGCCTTCTTGGCCCCCTGGGCACACTGCTGGCTCATGTTTAGGCAGCTGTCAATCAGCACCCCCAGGTCCCTTTCTGTTTGGGAGCTCTCCAGCCACTCCAACCCCAGCCTGTACATAAGGAGAAACTTCTTCACTGTGAGGGTCACAGAGCCCTGGAGCAGGCTGCCCAGAGAGGCTGTGGAGTCTCCTTCTCTGGAGCCTTTCCAGCCCTATCTGGATGTGCTCCTGTGTGATCTGCCCCAGCTTCTCTGGTCCTGCTCTGGCAGGGGGGCTGGACTGGAAGATCTCCAGAGGTCCCTTCCAACCCCTAACATCCTGGGATTAATTGCTACTCTAAATATTCTCATTTGCATGTACCCAGAGCTTGGGTAGTAGAATCCAAGTCACCTAAAAATCTGAGGATGTGTTTCTAAACCGAGGAGTTTCATTTAGTGTTAACTCTTCAATTGGGCAATTCAGAGAGGAGGGGGAGGGAAAAATACTCCACTTTTTATCAGCTTTTGGGACAGCATAGTCAAACCTGTCACATTTCAAACACTAGCTGTAGATCTAAACAGATGAATTTAGTCTTTGAAATCACAGTGTTCTGTCGAGCTTGCTGCCTTGAACAGGGTTGGCTCAACTGGCAAAGCATTTTCATAGCTCAGAAACCCAGATAAGGCTTCAGTTGCCTGAAACTAAACTCCTGCCTTGGAAAATACTGATACCACCAGGAGCTCCTTCTCAAAACCTGGTTTTGTTCTGTCTCATTGAAGGAGGTGATTTTGTTTTCTTCCAGGATGTTTTGAAACTGCTTCTCAGCTTTGAGATTTCCCAAGTCCCTGTCCACACAAAACCAGCTTTGCTGGGGTTTTGTGCTGGTTCTCATTCCCTCTGGGGAAAGAACAAATTAGGATTTGTTTCACACACACACTCTTATCACTCAGCTGATCATCACACGACCATCATCTTCAATTTGACACCACACTGGGTGTCTAGTGTTCCCTGGGGTTGAAAGGCAGGTTGCTGGGCAAGGTTCAGTGTGTAGGGAGGTTATCACCACTCAAATGGATTTGTAATGAATTAGTTAATTCAGGAGAGTCATGAGAAACCTCCAGAAGTTATCAGGGCAGTTACACAGGGCTTTAGCCATGCATCTCCTGTGAGCATTAATGGATTTCAGCTGACTGCCTGTTCTGAAATGGGACACTTGGCTCATGCTCCATGCTGTTGGAATGAAGTTGGGGTGCAGGCAGACTTTCTGAGACCTTGGAGATGGTCTGGCTAGCAGCTGTGGTCTGGAGTTTGCTGCTTGTCTATGTGCAAGATCTGGTGGCTTTGGTTGGTGGTGGCCCCCAGGGATCAGTGCTGGGCCCTATTCTCTTTAATATCTTCATTGATGATCTGGATGAGGGCATTGAGTCCATCATCAGTAAATTTGCAGATGACACCAACTTGGGAGCAGATGTTGGTCAGTTAGAGGGTGGAAAGGCTCTGCAGAGGGACCTTGACTGACTGGACAGATGGGCAGAGTCCAACAGGATGGCATTCAACAAGTCCAAGTGCCAGGGGCTGCACTTTGGCCACAGCAACCCCATGCAGAGCTACAGGCTGGGGTCAGAGTGGCTGGAGAGCTCCCAAACAGAGAGGGACCTGGGGGTGCTGACTGACAGCTGCCTAGACATGAGCCAGCAGTGTGCCCAGGGGGCCAAGAAGGCCAGTGGCATCCTGGCCTGCATCAGGAAGAGTGTGGCCAGCAGGAGCAGGGAAGTCATTGTGCCCTGTGCTCTGCATTGGTTAGGTCACACCTTGAGTCCTGTGTCCAGTTCTGGGCCCCTCAGTTTAAGAAGGACATTGAGAGACTTGAAGGTGTCCAGAGAAGGGCAACAAGGCTGGGGAGGGGTCTGGAGCACAGCCCTGTGAGGAGAGGCTGAGGGAGCTGGGGTTGCTTAGCCTGGGGAAGAGGAGGCTCAGGAGAGACCTTCTTCCTGTCTGCAACTCCCTGAAGGGAGGTTGTAGCCAGGTGGGGGTTGGTCTCTTCTCCTAGGCAACCAGCACCAGAACAAGAGGACACAGTCTCAAGCTGCACCAGGGGAAGTTTAGGCTGGAGGTGAAGAGAAAGTTCTTCACTGAGAGAGCTGTTAGCCATTGGGATGTGCTGCCCAGGGAGGTGGTGGAGTCCCCATCCCTGGAGATGTTCAGGAGGGGATTGGACGTGGCACTTGGTGCCATGGTTTAGTCATGAGGTCTGTGGTGACAGGTTGGACTTGATGATCTTTGAGGTCCCTTCCAACCTTGGTGCTTCTGTGACATTTGGTGAGGGTCTCTCCAAGGTCTTCTGAAGTGAATGGGAGGCTGCCCATCACAGTTTAGTCATTGTGGTTCACGTCTGACCGCACAACACGTGGCGGCGGGCAGGGGAGGAAATGATTTGGTTGTTTTCTGAGTGTGTGCTTTAAAAAATGAGTGAAATCTGTGTTGTTCCTCACCCAGAATCTTTTTGCTGTATTCTGTAGCTCTTCTTCATGCACCTTCTGCCTAACTTTGCCGAGTGCTGGTGGGATCAAGTCATTTTGGACATCCTGCTGTGCAACGGGGGTGGCATCTGGTTGGGCATGGTGGTTTGTCGCTTCTTGGAGATGAGGACCTATCACTGGGCAAGCTTCAAGTAGGTCTAAATCACAGCTTGAGAAACGTTGTCTTTGATCTTGTCATGTGGGGAGAGCAAAACCTTTCTCCTTTGCCTATGTAAAATGCACTTGGTGTGTGTGGTGGTCTAAGCTAGGAGCTCAGATGGGGGCAAGGCTGAGAACCTCTCCCCCGCTCCTCCCTCCCAACAGAGAGGGGGTGGGAAAGGGAAGGAGCAAATCCACCAAGCAATAATTTGGAGTTGGCCTGGAAGTAGAGAGGTAGAGTTTTCTTTAAACAACAGATATATACTATCAGTATCAGTCAGGGTTGGAAGGGACCACAAGGATCATCTAGTTCCAACCCCCCTGCCATGGGCAGGGACACCCCACACTAGATCAGGCTGGCCACAGCCTCATCCAGCCTGGCCTTAAACACCTCCAGGGACGGTGCCCCAACCACCTCCCTGGACAACCCATTCCAGGGCTTCACCACTCTCATGGTGAAGAACTTCCTCCTCACCTCCAGCCTGAATCTCCCCACCTCCTGCTTCATTCCACTAATATATATATCAATAACAGGTAAGGTTCACAAGGGCAAGGAACAAGGATGGATGAGAGGGGGACAAAGAAGAAGAATACAAACCCAGTCTCTCTCTGAAGAGGCAGGGAGGCAGCAGGGGGAAGGATCAGGCCCAATCATGTGGCAGAGGAGCAGGAGAGCAGCTGCAGTAGCTCTCATGAAGGAGAGGCAGGAGCCAAAAGCCCTAATGACTGCAATGCCCTGCTTTTTACACCCTAGCTGGTCAGGGAGTGGGGAGTGAAACAGACTCAGGTTTCCCAGGGGGGGAAATGCCCTGCAGGGAGGGCAAAGCACCTGCAAGCCCTCCCCCCTGCTTTGTTTCTTTTCAGAATGGGTGTTAACCCACCACAGTGTGGAAAGAGCCTGCAGTCTGCGTGTGCTAAGGATGCTGGCAGTTTATTGTTAATGCTCAAAATCCACCTTGTAGTGCTGCTCCCTGGGCAGCAGATCTTTGCTAATGTCATTATGTATCGACAATTTCCCTTTCAAATCTCCAGTTCCCAGCACTGATGCCAAAGAGAAATATAAAGTACTAAAGATCTTTGCATTTTCAACTGATATTTTTTTTTCCCCCAGGTAAAACTTTGAGGAAGGCAGTGAACAAAGCAATCTGTAATTGTTTTCTCATTTATACAGACTAGATTTGGGTTCACCTTGGAATGAGGCATCAGAGTGGCAACTGTCAGCACTAGTTGTGATTGGTACCTGTGCTGTGAATTAGAATCACAGAATTGTCAGGGTTGGAAGGGACCTCAAGGATCAGCCAGTTCCAACCCCCCCTGCCATGGGCAGGGACACCTCACACTGCAGCAGGTTGCTCACAGCCACAGCCAGCCTGGCTGCAAACACCTCTAGGCATGAGGCTGCCACCACCTCCCTGGGCAACCTGTGCCAGTCTCTCACCACCTTCATGGGGAACAACTTCTTCCTAACATCCAAGCTGAATCTCCCCATTTCTAGTTTTACTCCATCCCCCCAGTCCTATCACTCCCTGACACTCTCAAAAGCCCCTCCCCAGCTTTCTTGGAGCTCCCTTCAGATACTGGAAGGCCACAAGAAGGTCTCCTGGGAGCCTTCTCCAGAGTGCACAACCCCAACTCTCTCAGTCTGTCTCCACAGCAGAGCAGCTCCAGCCCTCTGCTCATCCTCATGGCCCTTCTCTGGACACCTTCCATCACATCCTTACTCCATTGTCACCCTCTAGAATAAATGAGAGTAATTTCCCAATGAAGTAGTGTTTGCTGCATAACAAGGCAAGAGCTTGTGGTCTAGTGTCATTTTCTAGCTGTCCAGGCTATGGTTTCTTCATAGAGTTTTTTTTGGCCCCTCCCCTGCTATCTCTGCCAGTTGGTGGCAAGCAACCTCTGTGGCTCTGAGCAGCCTGATCTTTCTGAGGTGTCCCTGCCCATGGCAGGGGGGTTGGAACTGGCTGATCCTTGAGGTCCCTTCCAACCCTGACAGTTCTGTAATTGTAAGCATGGCTGTCAGCACATTACCACTGGCACAGATGAAACAGGATCAATTACAATGATAGAAACTGAGCTCAAATCTTCACTTCCAACGGTGTGCCCTACATGAATATCTGTGCTGCTTTCTTTTCTTCCCCACTGGTTGAATTGCTCTGAGAACCACCCAACCTTTGGTCTCAGTTCAGTTTTCCTGCCTTGCAGTATGGTAGGAATAATGAGCATTATAGAGTTGATGTTTTGAGAGGGTTCACTGCAAGTTTAAACAGCAGAATATCTTTGGCAGGACTGGTCTGTCCTGTCTCTGGGGGATAATTTTTCCTCCTGTTCTTTTAGATGAATGAGTAGATTTTTTTTGTTGTTTATATATATGTGAAGAGGAGCTGCATAAAATAAGAAGCTTTTGCTAGTGCCCCTTTGTTTTCTTTTTTATTCTTCATTGCATAGGCACAGATGGTAAAGAGCAAGAGGTTAGAATCATAGAATGATCTGGGTTGGAAGGGACCTCCAAAGGTCATCTAGTCCATCCCCCTCTGCAGTCAGCAGGAGCATCCTCAACTAGCTCAGGCTGCCCAGAGCCCTGTTGAGCCTCACCTTGAGGGGATGGAGCCTAAACCACCTCCCTGGGCAACCTGTTCCAGTGCTCAACCACCCTCATGGTGCAGAACTTGTTCCTCACATCCAATCTAAACCTGTTCTGTACTGTGAAGCTGTTGCCCCTCATCTTATCACTGCAGGCCTTTGCAAACAGTCTCTCCCCATCCTTCCTGTAGCTCATTTCAGGTACTGGCAGGCTGCTACTAGGTCTCACTGGTGCCTTCTCTTCTTCAGACTGAACACCCCCAGCTCCCTCAACCTGTCCTCATAGCAGAGTTGCTCCAGCCCCCTGATTCTTTCTGTGCCCCTCCTCTGGACCTGCTCCATCAGGTCCATGTCATTCCTATAGTGAGAGCTCCAGACTTGGACACAGTACTCTAAGTGAGGTCTCACCAGAGCAGAGTGGCAGAATCATCTCTCTGGATCTGCTGACAATGCATCTTTTGGTGCAGCCCAGGATGAGATTAGCCTTCTGTGCTGCAAGCTCCCACTGGCTGCTCACATCTAGCTTCTCATCCATCAGCACCCCAAAGTCCTTTTCCACATTTCATGAAGCAGGTTCTCCCAACCTAGGATCCCACTAGCCACACAGGTATCAGAAATATCCTATCTGAATAGCAACAGGGTAAAAGCTGCCTTCTAACCCTGCTAGTCTTCCTTCAGAAAAGGAGACTGAGGTTCTTCTAAGATTCCCTGTCCTTTGGCTGCTGCTGCTCATCCAAATTAAAAAGCAAGAACCCATAACACACCTCTCAGATGAGCCTCCATTCCCATCCCCTTCCACAAGGGAGTTTCAGAACCAGTAGCACACCTCTCAGATGAACCTCCATTCCCATCCCCTTCCACAAAGGAGTTTCAGAACCAGTAGCACACCTCTCAGATGAGCCTCCATTCCCATCCCCTTCCACAGGGGAGTTTCAGAACCAGTAGCACACCTCTCAGATGAGCCTCCATTCCCATCCCCTTCCACAGGGGAGTTTCAGAACCAGTAGCACACCTCTCAGATGAGCCTCCATTCCCATCCCCTTCCACAGGGGAGTTTCAGAACCAGTAGCACACCTCTCAGATGAGCCTCCATTCCCATCCCCTTCCACAGGGGAGTTTCAGAACCAGTAGCACACCTCTCAGATGAACCTCCATTCCCATCCCCTTCCACAGGGGAGTTTCAGAACCAGTAGCACACCTCTCAGATGAGCCTCCATTCCCATCCCCTTCCACAGGAGAGTTTCAGAACCAGTTGCACACCTCTCAGATGAACCTCCATTCCCATCCCCTTCCACAAGGGAGTTTCAGAACCAGTAGCACACCTCTCAGATGAGCCTCCATTCCCATCCCCTTCCACAGGGGAGTTTCAGAACCAGTAGCACACCTCTCAGATGAGCCTCCATTCCCATCCCCTTCCACAAGGGAGTTTCAGAACCAGTAGCACACCTCTCAGATGAGCCTCCATTCCCATCCCCTTCCACAAGGGAGTTTCAGAGCCTTTTGGCTTTTAACTGTGCTGTCACATCTCTGGAAGATATCAACAAAGCAGGGGTGATGTGTGCCCAAGGGCAGTGTCTTCAAACCTGTGTGAGCCAGCCCCTTTTATCATGAATGAATAATGAATCTGACAGCTTCTTGAAGGATGGCTGCCAGTGAGCTCTAGGACCAGGAATGTGGGGTAAGAGCAGTGGCAGCAGGAAGAAAAGACCCTTTAGATTATTCCAGGGGGCTGCAGATTTTCCTGCCTGGATATGTTTTGCAGTTGAATTCTGGTATCAGAATGCACCCTGCCTGCAATGCTTCTGTGGTGGGTTGAAATTTCCTCCCCCCCAAACATTAACTTTGCTAGCCCAGCCCAGTTGGAAGCAAAGGGAAGCTGTATTTACAGGCAAAGCTACCTCTCCAATGGACTGCAATGAAGATGTGCAGCATGCCCAGCATTTACAATATTGACAGGTGTTTACAACTGATAAACAGCACAGGAACCCCCTGGTCAAAGACCAGGGGAAGCTACCAGCTTCTCCCTCCCTGCTAAACCCCTACCCCCCTCTACAAAAGAAGGGACAAGAGAAAGGAGCAGAGAAGTTAACACCAAAACAATGCAGCCAAGGTCAAGCAGAAGCAAGTTAGTATCTCTCCAGAGCAAAGAAGCAAGAAGAGAAGAGAGATTGCTTTGGGAACAAGCTCTTATGGTAGACATCTCTCCAATGGGGTTGTTTAGAGCTATCTTGGTTTGCCTTTTTTTTCTTACACCCAACAGTGATTCATTTCCATTTTACTACTTTTTCTGCTCAAGATCTGGGAAGAATTTTAAAGGCATAGCCTAAAACTACCACAGCTTCCTAGCTGTAGATTTCTTCATTCACCCTTGCCTTGCACACAGCTGTGTCTGAAGAGCCCAGGGGGAACAAAAAAGGTGAAACATCAATGACATTGCCTAGAGCTTCTGTTTTTTTCTCTTGTTCTTTATTGCCTATGCACATTCCTTGTATTTAATCCATCCATTCTCTATTTTTGGTTTTTTTATCCCCTAGGGACATTCACACAACCACAGGGAAAATCAAAAGAGCTGTCTTGCAGTTCACCCCAGCCAGCTGGACCTATGTGCGCTGGTTTGACCCCAAGTCTTCCTTTCAAAGAGTGGCTGGAGTCTACCTTTTCATGATCATTTGGCAGGTAAGAAACAATTCCTGGGAAATCAAAGCTACCATCAGCTCAGGGACTTCTTGGCTGTGTTTAGCTGGAATGGAATGGAATTAACCAGGTTGGAAAAGACCTTGGAGATCAAAGAGTCCAACCTATCACCCAACACCATCTAAGCAACTGAACCATGGCACCAAGTGCCTCAGCCAGGCTCTTCTTAAACACCTCCAGGGATGGGGACTCCACCACCTCCCTGGGCAGCACATTCCAATGGCAAATTACTCTCTCTGTGAAGAATTTCTTCCTAACATCCAGCCTAAACCTCCCCTGGCACAGCTTGAGACTGTGTCCTCTTGTTCTGGTGCTGCTTGCCTGGGAGAAGAGACCAACCCCCACCTGGCTACAACCTCCCTTCAGGGAGTTGGAGAGAGCAAGAAGGTCTCCCCTGAGCCTCCTCTTCTGCAGGCTAAGCAACCCCAGCTCCCTCAGCCTCTCCTCACAGGGCTATGCTCCAGACCCCTCCCCAGCCTCATTGCCCTTCTCTGGACACCTTCAAGTGTCTCAATGTCCTTCTTAAACTGAGGGGCCCAGAACTGGACACAGGACTCAAGGTGTGGCCTAACCAGTGCTGAGCACAGGGCACAATGACTTCCCTGCTCCTGCTGGCCACATTGTTCCTGATGCAGGCCAGGATGCCATTGGCCTTCTTGGCCCCCTGGGCACACTGCTGGCTCGTGTTCAGCCTACTGTCAGTCAGCACCCCCAGGTCCCTCTCTGTTTGGGAGCTCTCCAGCCACTCTGCCCCCAGCCTGTATCACTGCCTGGGGTTGTTGTGGCCAAAGTGCAGCAGCCAGCACTTGGACTTGTTCAGTGCCATCTAGAGTAAGTCATTAAGAGTTAAATAAATTAACTAACTCTCTTTTTTATTTTCTTCCCCAGCTGACTGAGTTGAACACATTCTTTCTGAAACATATCTTTGTGTTCCAAGCAAGCCACCCTTTAAGCTGGGGGAGAATTCTCTTCATAGGAATCATTACAGCACCCACAGTAAGGTAATTCTGTTTCCAGGGTGTGTTTTTCCCTTCAGTTGGAAGTAGCTTGAGTTCTAGGCACACAAGACCTGCATGTGGTTTGTTAATGCTTGCTCATTCTGAGTGCTTTATGCTTTTAGCCACCAAGGAGAGCAAATCAATCATCACTTTCCAATAGTGGTGGGTCTTTAGCCAAGTGAATGAGAAAAGGTAACATGCATGTAAACATCTGTATTTCCTGAGGGATGCTGAAGCAGCCTGTAGAGCATCTCCCTGTTGTGTGTGTTAGCTGCATGTGTTGTCCTCCAGGACTGCACCTGAAAGTATCCAAGCTGATGGATGAGTCATGCTCATGAAAGTGTAGCTGAGGAAAAGCAGAGCTGTTGGGTTTTCTAACTGAGCTCCTTCTGATTGTCTACAGGAAATACTGACTTGTTGTAAGAGAAGAGGGAGCATTACCATGTTCTGAGGAACAGAGCAGTGTAGATGGAGTGTTAACAGTTGTGCAGAAACATGAACCTGCTCCTAGTCAGGCACACTCTGGAATAGGCTGCCCAGGGAGGTTGTGGATGCCCCTTCCCTGAGGGTGTTCCAAGGCCAGGTTGGATGAGGCCTTAGATGAGAGGCATCGCTGCCCATGGCAGGGAGGTTGGAGGTCCCTTCCAACCTGAGCCATTCTATGACACTGGTAGGCAGAGTCCCCTTAATTATTACCCTTTTTTTCCTGTGACAGTGTGCACACAGCTCTGAAGCTTAGAGGCAGGGAATTCCCCATTCATGATTAAAGTGATGTCACCTTGGGTGGTTACATGTCAGCCGTGCTTTGGGTCATTCCTAAAATGCAGCTGTTAGCATCCCCAATGCACTGATCATGCATTGGTGGAGTTTGCAGCCCTAAGCCATATGGGACAGGCAAGGAACAGAGTCAGGACTCTGAATTTTATGAAGGCAAACTTCCAGCTCCTTGGGGAATTAGTCCAGGGTGAAAGAATTGGGGCTGTTCGGCCTGGAGAGGAGAAGGCTCCAGGGGAGACCTTAGAGCTACATTTCAGTAACTGGGGTGGACCTACAGGAAGGGTGGGGAGGGACTGTTCAGAAGGGACAGGATGAGGGGCAGTGGTTTGAAACTGGAGCAGGGCAGATTTAGGTTGACCATCAGGAGGAAGTTGTGCACAGTGAGAGTGGTGAAATACTGGAACAGGCTGCCCAGGGATGTGGTTGAGGATCCATCCCTGGAGACATTCAAGATCAGCCTGGATATGGCCCTGGGCAGCCTGCTCTAGTTGGAGGTGCTGACTGCAGGGGTGTTGGCCAAGATACCCTTTGAGGGTCCCTTCCAACCCAATGCAATCTGTGGCTGCTTTAAGCTCCTCCATAGGTTAGCTTTGAAGTATTTGTATGGCATTTGTCCACCCTTAGAAATGGGCATTCTTAAACAGTCTTTGTCCTGTTGGATGAATAACACTTGCCAGTGGAAATCAGAGACACAAACTGAGAAAAGAAACTTTGGTTCCACTTTAGAATTGCCCTCTCTAAGCTCTTGAAAACTGAGGAGCATGAGGAGCAGAGCAGAGCAGTCTCCAGGCTGTTTTCAGAAGAGTGAGAGATCCTGTTCTGCTCTGGAGGGGGAAACGTGCCAGTGGTCAGAGCACTTACCTGGGATTTGGAACAGTCATATCCAGTTTCTATCAAGATTCAAACCCACACCTCAAGAAACTGTCACTGTTAATAAATGTAAAACAGACTGTGGAGGGGGGGTGAAAAAGTGAGGCTTTCTCACATTCTTTGGAAGCTGTTGCACTCTGCTTGCAACAGTGAAGAGGCAGGAGGCAGATCTGGGGCTTTGCTAGCTTACTAGTTTGGGTACTTTCCCAGCCTTTGCTCTCAGGGCTGTTTTCTGTGTTGTCTCAAGCTCTCCAAATCTATGTGATACTCTGTCCTGCTAGAATTGAAGCCATCTGGGAGCCATCCAGTGTGATTGCATGGGATTTTATCCATCAGCATTTGGTTTGCAGTAGAGATGCATTTGTAACATAAACTTCTTTGCTGAATGTAAACACTCTGGGGACTTGCAGCTTGACTTGAAGAGTTTTCTTGTTTCCCTTCTCAGGCAATACTATGCATACCTCACAGATACACAGTGCAAGAGGGTGGGAACTCAGTGCTGGGTTTTTGGGTAAGTGTTCTTGCTGCATTGTTGAAGCACTTGGACAAGTGTGAAGTGTGAGTCAGGCACGTGAGCAGGCTTTGCATGAAGCCAGTCTCTGCCTGCTGTTGAACATTGTGGAGAGCTTTGCCTTCTAGCATTTGTTTCATTGTTATGATAAGTCCAGGAGAGACACTGGCTCAGGTTGCCCAGGGAGGTTGTGGATGTCCCCTCCCTGCAGGTGTTCAAGGCTAGGTTGGATGAGCAGCCCTTGAGCAACCTGGGCTGGGGGGAGGTGTCCCTGCCCGTGGCAGGGGGGTTTGGAACTAGATGATCTTTAAGGTCCCTTCCAGCCCAAACCATTCTGTGAATCTGTGAAAGACAGTGAAACAAATCACTGTTACCAACTACTTTTATTCTGTCTTCAAAGGAGAAGAAATACCACTGTGAACAGTGGTTCACAGCTCCCTCAGCCTGTCCTCAGAGCAGAGGTGTTCCAGCCCTTGTGTCCTCCTCTGGATTCACTCCAACAGCTCTGTGTCCTCCTTCTGCTGGGGACACCAGAGCTGGAGGCAGGATTGGAGGTGGGGTCTCAGCAGAGCAGAGTCAAGGGGCAGAATCCCCTCTCTTGCCCTGCTGCCCACACTCCTCTGGTTGCAGCCCAGCACACAGCTGCCTGCTGGGCTGCATGAGGGCACTGCTGGCTCCTGGGGAGCTGCTCAGCAACCAGTACCTCCAAGTCTTTTTCTTTAGGGCTCCTCTCAACCCACTCTGCTCCCAGCCTGGATCTGTGCCTGGGGCTGGCCTGACCCAGCTGCAGAACCTTACACTTTGTGACTTGTTGAACCTCATGCAGTTCAACCTCATGCAAATGGCATCTGGTGGGGGCTGAAGGTGTAAGCAGAAAATCTCTGCCATTGGCACATGTTCCTGTTTGTTCTCTGGCCCAGCAGAGGCTCATGGAATTGGGAACTGCTGGTTGATCACTCTCTGTATGATGTTTATGCTGAAAAAAAGCACAGAAGGACAACTAAACTTCCCCAGTGGTGGTGTTGCAGAGATGTGTGCTCACTAGGGAGCAGAGCTGGCAGCCTGGGGCCTGGGTTGTGAACATGGAAGTTAAATCCATAGTGTTTGTAACCAACCCCTCCTCCTCTCATTTACCTGCAGGGTTATTGCTTTCCTTGAAGCTATTGTGTGCATAAAGTTTGGACAGGATCTTTTCTCCAAAACACAGATACTCTATGTTGTGTTTTGGCTTCTCTGTGTGGTAAGTGAGATCTCTCATGGCTAAAGCATCTGAACAGCTTCCTCTCTGGAACACTGGCAGCAGGGGCTCATTGGGGGGGGGGGGGGGGAATGCTGGTAAAGAGCTTTGTGCACATCCTAGGAGAAGCAAAATCTGGATTACTTGGAAGAGACCAGAATAACTTCTTGCCACAGCAGAACATGGCCACAGTACTCAGCAAACACTAATTGCAGGTTGCTTCATGAGAGAATGTCAGTTCAACTGAGGCTAGCTTTGGTGCTTGCTGCAGTGCTGACTGAAAGGCACAGGAGATAGTGAGCAGCATTAATAAGCAGTGCATGCTGTTTCACACTGAAGCCTTGCAACTCCACAAACAGCCCTGCTTTAGCAGGCAAATCATCCTCCCTTAGCCTGCAGGTTTCTACACTTGAGTGAGGGCACTGCAAATGCAACATGAAATGTTCATTTTTGTGACAGTAAGTGGAGGTTTGTTTTGCCAGGCTTGGAACTCTGTAATAACTTCATCTTTTTATGTATTTTACTCCCTAATATCCTGGGCAGTGGTATCTTCAAACACCTCCATAACTTATGTACAGAGTGTATCCACAGGTTCAGTTACTGGGTTGTGGGGATTACACTCCACATATAGAGACAGCTAAATGATTCAAGCACAGAGCTCACATTCCCAATACAGCAATTCAAATGGGACATGCAGGTGCTGTGATCTGTGGCTTTCCCACTAATGGGATTCCATGGCAGATTAGCTGGGGACTCGCCACTTGCTCCTCTGTCTGGTGTCTTCCCGGATGCTGTGGCTGTGATTTGAGCAGCCCTTGGCTCAGAGAGGGCTAAGGACCTCTCTCTTGTCATGCCCAGTTCATAGTATCAGTCAGGGTTGGAAAGGACCACAAGGATCATCCAGTTCCAACCCCCCTGCCATGGGCAGGGACACCCCACACTAGATCAGCCTGGCCAGAGCCTCATCCAGCCTGGCCTTAAACACCTCCAGGGACAGGGCCTCAACCACCTCCCTGGACAACCCATTCCAGGGCTTCACCACTCTCATGGGGAAGAACTTCCTCCTCACCTCCAGCCTGAATCTCCCCACCTCCAGCTTCATTCCATTCCCCCTAGTCCTATCACTCCCTGAGATCCTGAGAAGTCCCTCCCCAGCCTTCTTGTAGCCCCTTTCAGATACTGCAAGGCCACAATTAGGTCACCTCGAAGCCTTCTCTTCTCCAGTTCAGTCTGGAGCTTGCCCTTGGCTCAGAGAGGGCTTAAGGACCTCTCTCTTGTCATGCCCAGTTCACAGTCTGGAGCTTGCCCTTGGCTCAGAGAGGGCTAGGAGGCCTCTCCATTGTGTGTTCCCTTGCTGGGCTGCAGCCTCTTCTGGGATTCAACAGAGCATGAGTGCCTCTGAATGCATAGTCTCCAGGGGTGCTGAGACCTTAAATCAGCAAGGAGTTGGGAAAAACCTTTACAGATTATGGAAGACTGAAACAGGCTGCCCAGGGGGGCTGTGGAGTCTCCTGCTCTGGAGACTTTCAGAACCCACCTGGATGAGTTCCTGTGTGACCTGCCCTGGGTGATCCTGCTCTGGGAGGGGGGTTGGGCTGGATGATCTTTGAAGGTCCCTTCCAGCCCTTAACATTCTGTGATTCTGTGATTAATGTTCTTTTTTCTTCTCCTCCCCTTTTTAGGCCTTCACAACTTTCCTGTGTTTATATGGGATGGTTTGGTATGCAGAATACTATGGCCACCGAGAAAAGGTGCTGCATTTGTTCTTCTCCAGAGTGAAAACTGCACTGCTCCTACAGATCAGAATTCTTGATCAGAGCCAGTAGAAATGGGAGGGGGGATAGGAGGTGGGGTGTCCAGAGTCTGACTGAAGTCCAGAGTCTAACTGAAGTCAATAGAAAGAACTCTGAATTCAGCAGGCCTTGGAGAGATCCCAGGTTGCAGGCTGGCTTGTAAAGAATGCTGCCCTCTTAGTTGCTCAGAATGAGGCTGTAAACTTAGCAGAGCATTCAGGGCTGAGTGGTTAGCTCATGTTCCCATTGTGCAGCTGGGATGCTAGGGGAATACTAAGAATGCTTGGTTACACAACAGTTGATCAGGTGGCAGGTTCTGAGTTCTTACTGTATGTGTGTTTCCAACCTGGAAGGCGAACGTCCTGAGGACTGGCTTGTGTGCGTTTTATGACTGCCCGCAGGAGCGGTGCTGCTGCCAAGAGGCAGCATCCCAGTGACATGTGCCCTTCTTGCTTTTGCAGACCTTATCAGAAAGTGAAGACAGCCCATACAGTCCAGATGCTTCCTGGCTCCATTCTAAATTCAGCAGAGGTATTGGCTCTTTTGCACTTACATCCTTGAAGTGGTAGCATTTAAGCCTCAGCACTCGGAAGTGAGTGAGGCTTGAGAAACTCGCTTTGGACACGACTTACTTAACCATCCCTGCAGGAGACAGCCAGCTAAATCATCTGCAGAGTTATGAAAGGTTTAAGCCTTTTTGCCTCTGGGAGCTGTGTTTCTTTTTTAATGGAGACCCTGAATTTCTGCCTGTCTTTATTCCAGGCCATCCTTGTAGATTCAGGGCATGAAACCTTTCGCAACTCTCGTGGACAGGTTTTGTCTCTGAGTGTTACATGTTTGATTTGAAACATGTGAGTGTGAATTGTGCTTGTTAAGAAACAGCCAAGAATGTGCCCTGGAGCTTATGTTCTTACTGACACTTGCTGATGATCATAAACAGCTTTTTTTCTGTCTCAAGCAGAGGAAGCTTCCTTCTCTGTCTTCTTTTTCCAGAGGACAGTTCAGTTACCTGCCCTCTCCATTCACTCATTCAGTGTGGTCTTACTGAACAGGCGTCAGGATTCACACTTGGATGTTCTCTCTATCAGAATTGACACTCCAGGTGTCAGGATCCTTAAAAACAGTCCTCATTTTCACTCCAAATGCTTGAAAAGCTGACCTCCTTTATAGCCCAGACATTATTTGTCTGAATGCTGGTACTATTTTATCCTCAAGTTAGGAAATGAGCAGTTTTTTATGTTTTGGGAGAAAAACTGCTTGCACTCAGAATGTTTTGTGTTGTGGCTTGGCTTTAGTTTAGTTTGGGCTTGGTTGGCTTGGGTTTGGTGGCTTTGGTTTTGGTGGGTTTGGTTCCCCCCCCCCCCCGTTTTACATGCTGGAGAAATCTGACCAAGCAAATCTTTCTGTGACTTCATTCATTACCTGCTTCATCCTTTCTCAGGCTTGCCTCTTGAATTTTTGTTTCAGCCCCCTTTTGCTTTCTGAGCCTTGAAAGATTAAAACCAAGAAGTGCACTCTTCCAAGGGTCTGTGACCTCACTTCCATAGCTTTTCCCTTCTGATAGTGGGACCGGGCAAGAATAGAAGCTTGGGAGTTGAATTATTGATGTCATTTAGAAAGGAGGATGTTTCACTGGCATCTTCTCCTTGTTTGGAGGAAGAATGTTACAGGTTTAGTAAGAACTGGTTGGGATTGGTTTTGTTTGGGTGGGTTTTTATTTAAAGACATAGGCCACTAGATGGAGTAAAAGTATCAACCAGCTGGTGTCTTGCTGAAATAATCCGTGCAGCAGGCGTGAGAGCAACGAGGCTGGGGAGAGGCCTCGATCACAAGCCCTACGAGGAGAGGCTGAGGGAGCTGGGGTTGTTTAGCCTGGAGAAGAGGAGGCTCAGGGGAGACCTTCTTGCCCTCTACAACTACCTGAAGGGAGGTTGTAGACAGGTGGGGGTTGGTCTCTTCTCCCAGGCACCCAGCACCAGAACAAGAGGACACAGTCTCCAGCTGTGCCAGGGGAGGTTTAGGCTGGAGGTTAGGAAGAAATTCTTCCCATCAAGAGAGATTGGCCATTGGAATGTGCTGCCCAGGGAGGTGGTGGAGTCACCATCCCTGGAGGTGTTCAAGAGGGAATTGGATGTGGCACTTGGTGCCATGGCTTAGTCATGAGGTCTGTGGTGACAGGTTGGACTTGATGGAATGGAATGGAATGGAATGGAATCAACCAGGTTGGAAGAGACCTTCAAGATCAAGTCCAACCTATCACCCAACACCACCTAATCAACTAAACCATGCAACCAAGCACCCTATCAAGTCTTCTCCTAAACACCTCCAATGATGGTGACTCCACCACCTCCCTGGGCAGCACATTCCAATGCCCAATCTCTCTGGGAAGAATCTCTTCCTAACATCCAGCCTAAACCGTCCCTGGCACAGCTTGAGACTGTGTCCTCTTGTTCTGGTGCTGGTTGCCTGGAAGAAGAGACCAACTCCACCTGCCTACAACCCCCCTTCAGGGAGCTGTAGAGAGCAATAAGGTCACCCCTGAGTCTTCTCTTCTCCAGGCTAAGCAACCCCAGCTCCCTCAGCCCCTCCTCAGAGGGCTTGTGTTCCAAACCCCTCCCCAGCTCTGTTGCCCTTCCTCTGGATGATGTCTGAGGTCTCTTCCAGCCTTGGTGATTCTGTGATATTATTGTTTTATATGTTGAAATGTATATATACATTCATATATGATATTATATATATTATCTATCATATATATACACATAAAACATTCCTCTCTCAGCAGGTGCTGACAACAGTCCTCCAAAGCATGCAGCCAACAGCGAAAGCCATTCGTCTCGGCGGAGGAATCGACACTCCAAATCAAAAGTCACCAACGGAATTGGCAAGAAATAAGAATGGCTCTGAAGATTCCCCTTCCAGTGTGACCAGAGGTGATTCAGGCCTGCTTCTGAATTTCCAAATGGAAGATTGATTTTTTTTTTTTTTAATTAAATTAAAAGTTTAAACAAAAAGCAGAAGGAACAAAAGAGGTGGTGAAGAAAAGGAGGAGCGGGATGGAGCAACCAGTGTGGTGCAAAGCACTGCCTGCTGGCGCTCCGTGGAACGGCTCAGGTTGGAAGGGACCTCAGAGATCATCTGCTCCAGCCTCCCCACCGTGGACAGGGGGCACCTCTCAGCTAGACTCAGCTGCTCAAGGCCTCAGCCAACCTGGCTTTGAACAGCTCCAGGGAGGAGGCAGCCACGGCCTCCCTGGGCAGCCTGTTCCAGAGTCTCACCACCCTCAGAACGAAGAACTTCTTCCTCAGCTCCAGTCTCACCCTGCTCTCCCTCAGCTTCAAACCATTCCCCTTTCTCCTGTGTCTAGAGACCCTCAGGAAAAGTCCCTCTGCAGCCTTCCTGCAGGCTCCCTTCAGACACTGGAAGGCACTTGTCATTCACTGATGTAAATCTAATTCCTTCAGCGTGGGGCACCTAAAGCTGACGAAGGTTATGCTGGGAAGAAACCCAGTTTTGTCAGAGCTGCAACCCTGTCTTGTGCCCAGGTGGTGCAAGTGCATTTTGAAGATCTTGGCTGTGGACTCAAAAGACAAAAGTTAGCAAACTGATAATCAGTTGGTTGGGTTTGTTTTGGGTTTACTGTGTTGCCTTTTAGAACAAGCATGCAATCCTTTGAGCGAAAGCAGCTCTGCCCTACTTCCTCAGTCTCACAACTCAACTTTTTTCTACACCATGTAGTAAATGTTGCAGATTTCCCCACTGTTTACAGCTGGTTGCTTTGATGTAAAAGCTCCTCAGCCCTGATGACAGGAGTTTAACCAGCAAAGAAATGAGGCCAGGCTTGTAGAGATTCACAGATTGCACTAGGTTGGAAGATACCCTCAAAGGCCATCTTGACCAGCAGGGACACCTCCAACTAGAGCAGGCTCTCCAGGGCCACATCCAGCCTGATCTTGAATGTTTCCATGGATGGGGCTCAACCACATCCCTGGGCAGCTTCTTCCAGTGTTTTAGAATCATAGAATCCACTCCCACTGTGTAGAACTTCCTCCTGATGTCCAAGCTAAATCTCCCTTTCTTCAGATTCAAACCCACAAGCCCTTGTAAACAGTCCCTCCCCAGCCTTCCAGTAGCTCCCTCAGAGACCAGTGCCATTCAGTTGGTTTTCCCCCTTCACTGCAGTATGTTCAGCATCTTCCTGTGCTGAGAGGTGCTCTTTTCAGCTGTGTCACATTGTCTACTATGTCCCTTCCTTCTGATTTGCCTTTACCTCACAGAGATGCCAGTGTCTTCAGTCTGGTATCAGACCCTGCTTTGAATGCTCTGATCCCCTACATAGCCTGGTGCTAAGGCAGTCTTTTGCTGAAGCTGGGGTGCTGACTGCTGTCACAAACACAGTGACTTGGGAAGGCTTGCTGCAGTTTTTGGTGCCTGAGGGGCACTGTGATACTGCTCTAATGCAGTGCTTTGGTGTATCATTGAATAGTCTGAGTTGGAAGAGACCTCCAAAGGTTATCCAGTCCAGCCCCCTGCGCTCAGCAGGGACATCCTCCACTAGAGCAGGTTGCTCAGAGCCCTCTTGAGCCTCACCTTGAATATCTCCAGGGCTGGGGCCTCAGCCACCTCCCTGGGCAACCTGGTGCAGTGCTCCAGCACCCTCATGGTGCAGAACTTGTTCTTTACATCCAATCTCAATCACCTCCCATTTCAAACCATTGTCCCTCATCCTGTCTGCAGGCCTTTGCAAACAGTCCCTCTGCAGCTTGCTTGTAGCCCACTTTAGGTACTGGCAGGTTGCTATTAGGTCTCCCTGAAGCCTTCTCTTCTCCAGGCTGAACACCCCCAGCTCCCTCAGCCTGTCTGCATA
The DNA here is from genome assembly GCF_014839835.1 of Dryobates pubescens. Lineage (NCBI taxonomy): Eukaryota > Metazoa > Chordata > Aves > Piciformes > Picidae > Dryobates > Dryobates pubescens. The sequence goes on along the minus strand of NC_071625.1, from coordinate 26,438,066 downwards.
GCAGAGCTGCTCCAACCCCCTGACTCTCTTCATGGCCCTCCTCTGGACCTGCTCCATCAGGTCCATGTCCTTCCTGTGTTGAGGGCTGCAGGGCTGAACACATACCCTATCATGCAGTAAGGTACCCAAGAGCTAAGTCACTCTTTTTCTTGCAGGTTTTTTGTTTGGTTTTTGTTTTGCTTTGTCTTCTTCTTGTTCTTTGGGGCTTTTGTTTGCTTTGTTGGGTTGTTGTTGTTTTGCATGGGGTTTATTTATTCTGACACCTAGCAAAGTAGGGAATTCTTCAGCAGTGAATCATAGAATCAGAGAATTGTCAGGGTTGGAAGGGACCTCAAGGATCAGCCAGTTCCAACCCCACTGCCATGGCCAGGGACACCTCACACTACATCACCTTGCTCACAGCCACATCCAGCCTGGCTGCAAAAACCTCCAGGCAGGAGGCTTCCACCAGCTCCCTGGGCAAATCTGTTCCAGTGTGATGATTAAGTCAAGGGGTAAACAATCCAGAGCAATCAGTTCCTGTATCAAGTTCCCAAAATCTTGTTCCAATTAGATTTGGGGATTCCTGGGGTTCAGAGGGGTGGGTAGCATAAGTGAGGGTAAGTAACACCCATGAGACACTTAGCCTCCATAAGAAAATGGGATTTCCATTGGCCTCTGAGTCATGCTGCTGTCATTTGCCCCAGGATGAGTACTGAAAAAAGATGCCAGAGAGACTTTCTACAAGTGTATGATACTGTGAATAGGGGAAAAAGGATCTCCTGTAATCCCTTAACTCCTCTGTGCCACAGCTGATCAGTGTTTTCCATGCAGCTGAGTGTTGCTGCTGAGCTCCTCAGATGCCCTTCATTTCCCACCCCCTTCCCTTTTTAATCAGCGCACAGCTCGGGAAGTGACGCAGCAGGATCTGCTCTATCATCATTGCTACAGGGACATTCAGTGCTGCGTGAGGAATGAGGAGCAAGAAATGCTAGGCAGGCTTCAAGGCTTCCCTGCAGCTGGTTGGATTTCATTCCTGCTCCAACAATCCCATGTTTTGCCTTCTTCCATGTAGTGTGCTCCATCTTGATGAATGTATTTGTGGATCGGATGCTGAGACTGGTCGCTGTTTGCTTTTCCTTGGGCAATAGCTCAGCATGGCTAAGACTGAAGAAGGGCATTGTCCATTTCCTGTTGATTCAATACCAAAGGCAGAGATTAGGAGTCTGATGGCTTAGGTGTTTCCAGTCCTGTGGTTTCCACGGGTGAGAGCCTGTCTTGTGCTTGCAAGGTGCACGCTCCCCAAGCGCAGGATCCAGAGCTTGCAGCTGTAAGCGGATGCTGAAGGACAGCATCTGCTTGCCTGGGGGACAAGCACACCTTCTGGAAACGCTGCTCCCACTGCTGGACTGCTCCTTAAACACACTGGAGTGGCAAATAGGGAGGTCTGGCTTCTGGGTACTGCTACAGCAGGTGGGCCATGAAGCAATGGTGTCTGACAGCACCTTTAGAAGTACAGCCCAGGAAGGCTTCAACCTTTCATGTTTGGTTAGGAATTGTTTTGGGGAGAGTTTAGGTTTGTGGCTTTGTTGGTTTGGGTTTAGTTTCTTGTTTTTCTTTTCCTTTCCTTTTGGTTCCCCTTTGGTCCCCTTTCCTTTTGGTCCCCCTCTTGGTCCCCCATTCCCTCTTGGTCCCACATTCCCTTTCCCGTCCCCCTTTCCCTCTTGGTCCCCCTTTCCCTTTCCCTCTGGGCCCCCCTTTCCCTTTCCCTCTGGGCCCCCCTTTCCCTTTCCCTCTGGGTCCCCTCCTTCTCCCCCGGAGCTTTGCCCCAGCAGGCCCTGGGGAGGTGCTGTTGATCCCTGCTGTACGATCGGTGGTCTCCGTGTTACCATCTGCTGCGCTGTCGCTGAGCTCTGTGTGTGCGTAGCAGCTCCACTGACACATCACACAGCTTCCAGCTGCACTGCTCCCTGGAGGAGCCCCACTGCTGGAGCAGGGATGCACTGTTCTGCTTCTAACTGCTTGTTCTGTCACAGCTTCATGCCTGCTTTCCAGCTTCTTTTCTCTGTCCTCTAGTGATCTCCCCTGCTGCTATGGAGAGATCTGAATGGGCCCTCCGGAGGCTGTCCGCCGCCGCTGGCAGTCGTTGAAGGGAGGCTCATTTGGGACAGCATGATGTAAGCAGAGGGTAGCAGCAGCAAGAACTTTCAGTAGTGGATTAAAGGAAAATGGGAAGTGTTTAAATGCAGGCACAGAGTGAAGCAGAGCTAGCCTCGAGTACTGGATCCCAGTATTAAAGTTGCTGCATCTAACCAAGTCTTTGGAGTGTGATTTGGGCCTGGGCTTTTGTGACTCTTCTGTGAAGATCAGGATTGGATGTTCCAGCTGTTAAAACCCAGGTCTTTCTTACTTTGTCACAAGAGGACACAGCTGTGAGCTTGTGTTTGATGGCTTTGGGCCAGAGTTGCTCTGTATCGGTTGCAAAGCCCTGTATTTTGCAATGCCTCAGTAAATCAACCTGTGTCACCAAGCTGTGTGTTGGTCTGCACCTGAAAGGGCAGGGGATGGCTGCATGCTGCCTGCAGGAGCTGTGATCACCTGCAGCACACGCTGGGGTTTTGCCTCGTGCCAGCTGTCATTTTGGAACAGCAGAGCTGATAATATGAGCAGTGGTATTGTGCCTTCTGATTTGTTGGTGTACAGGGTAAGGCTTGTGGCAGTTGTTCCCTTGGGATCTGCTGAACTGTTGGATGGGAGAGCTGAGCTGCAGGCTGCTCTCATGACAGACCTTCAAAGAAGAATGACAGGATGGCTTAGATTGGAAAGGACCTCGGAGATCATCGTTTCCAACCTCCCTGCCATGGGCAGAGATGCCTCTCAATGAGATTCAGCTGCTCAAGGCCTCATCCAACCTGGACTTGAACCTCCCTGGGCAACCTATTCCAGAGGCTCACCACCCTCAGGCTGAAGAGCTCCTTCCTCAGATCCAGTCACACCCTGCTCTCCCTCAGCTTCAAACTATTTCCCCTTGTTCTGTCTCCAGACACCCTTAGGAAAAGTCCCTCTGCAGCCTTCCTGTAGCCCTGGGAGGGTCTGGGAGGTCCTTACTAGGTCTGCCTGGAGCCTTCTCTTCTCCAGGCTGAACACCCACAGCTCCCTCAGCCTGTCCTCATAGCAGAGGTGCTCCAACCCCCTGAACACTGGAACAGGTTCCCTAGGGAGATGGTTGAGGCTCCATCCCTAGAGATATTCAAGGTGAGGCTTGATAGGGCTCTGGGCAGCCTGATCTAGTTGGAGATGCTCCTCCTGACTGCAGAGGGGGCTGGACTGGATGATCTTTGGAGGTCCCTTCCAAGCCAAACCATTCTATGATTCTGTGATTAAAAGACCAGGATTTAGTTTCTCATGCTGGAATTTGCTCCTCTCACAAAGGAGCAGAGCCCTGCCCTCAGCAGTCTAAATTATATAAGGGTAAGACCAAGTGAGTTTTGACTTCAAATCAGAGAGAGAGAGAGGAAAAAAGGCAAGTCTGGGAAAGAATGCAAATGGTAAACATTGAATTCCTATAATCAGCAACAACGTGAGTGCCAGACTGCACTCAGCAGACACATGGCTTTAATTTTCCTGGGTTTCATGGATCTCAGTTTCCAGATGATCATGAAATAACTGGATGGCTTATTGGATGTTTTTTTAGAGCAGGGGAATTTACAGCAGCAGCAGCAGCAGCATTCCTAGGGCTGGGGTCCAAGCTATGTTCCTGCAACTGCTGTGCCCCCCCCGGGTTCAGTCTTGCTGGAGTTCTGGCTTGCAGTGTGCCTAAGGCCCTCCCTGTTGGTGTCTCTGCACACACAGCCACCTAGCAGATCGACTTGATCATCCCAGACCTGCTTGAGTTCAGTCTCTGTGGCAATGACTGCTGTGCACTGAGATGTTGCAGAGGCTAGTTGGAGGCCTGTGCCTAGTGGAGTCCCTCAGGGGTCAGTACTGGGACCAGGACCATTCAATAGATTTATCAATGACCTGGATGAGGGCACAGAGAGCACTGCCAGCAGGTTTGCTGATGGCACCAAGCTGGGTGGAGTGGCTGACACAGGAGAGTTGTGCTGCCATTCAGCCAGACCTGGACAGGCTGAGGGTTGGGCAGGGGGAAATGGAATGAACTCAAAACAAGGACAAGAGTAGAGTCTTGCATCTGGGGTAGAACAACTCCAGGGGCCAGGCAGATGGGGACTGAGCTGCTGGAGAGCAGTGAAGGGGAAATGGACCTGGGGATGCCCATGAGCCAGCAATGTGCTCTTGTGGCCAAGAAGGCCAAGGGCATCCCTGGGGTGTATGGGAAGGGCTGTGGTGAGTAGGTCCAGAGAGTTTCTCCTCCCCCTCTACTCCATCCTGGTGAGACCACATCTGGAATATTGTGTCCAGTGTTGGGCCTCTCAGTTCAAGAAGGACCTCAGGGAACTGCTTGCAAGAGTCCAGCGCTGAGCCACAAAGATGCTGAAGGCAGTGGAACATCCTGCTGAGGAAAGGCTGAGAGAGGAGAGCAGCCTGAGGGTGACCTCATTGCTGGGGATAAAGATGTGCAGGGCAGTGTGGGGAGGATGGAGCCAGGCTCTGCTCAGGGATGTCCAAGGACAGCACAAGGGGCACTGGGGGCAAGCTGGAGCAGAGGAGGTGCCACAGGAACTGAAGGGAAAACTTTTTCCCTGTGAGGGTGACAGAGCCCTGGAGCAGGCTGCCCAGAGAGGTTGTGGAGTCTCCTCTGGAGACATTCCAACCCCACCTGGATGTGTTCCTGTGTGACCTGCCCTGGGTGACCCTGCTCTGGCAGGGGGGTTGGACTGGATGATCTCTGGGGGGTCCCTTCCAGCCCCTAACATTCTGTTAGGAAAGCTTCCAGTCTGTCTGCAGCTCTGGAAGGTCCAGGCCAGCAGGCACTCGTCTCAGCGGCAGCCCCTAGGTGATGCTGTAACACAAAGAGGACGGACGTGACCTGGATTTTTCACGTGTTGCTTCTAATTTGGGGCTGCTGGCTGTAGCCCTCCTGGCTTCATGTGAAGGGCCTCATGCCTCCTGTTGGCTGTAATTACACGTGCTGTGCACACGGGCCTGCAGTGTGCCCTGTGTTGTCAAACCTGCTGCACAGCAGCCAAAGGGAAACAAAATCAGCTGGGTGGTTTTGAGGAGGCTTTTAATTGAAAGGCTAAATGATAGCTGCATGGTCTTTGGAGGCTCAGAGCAAGAGACTCCTATTTTGGTTTCTCCCAAACACAGGCTACTAATTTGTTGTCTGACTCCCTTCCCTGGTTGAAGGGAATGCTGTTCTCTCCAGAGGATCTTTGAGCTGAAGCTCTGTGCAAGCTTATTCTGCCTTTCATAGGATCACAGAATGGCTCAGGTCAGAAGGGACCTCAGAGATAGAATAGAGTAGAGTAGGATAGAATAGAATAGAGTAGGATAGAGTAGAATAGAATAGAATAGAGTAGGATGGAGTAGAATAGAATAGACTAGAGTATGATAGAATAGAATAGAATAGAGTAGGATAGAATAGAATAGAATAGAGTAGGATAGAGTAGAATAGAATAGAATAGAGTAGGATAGAATAGAATAGAGTAGGATAGAATAGAGTAGAATAGAGTAGGATAGAATAGAATAGAATAGAGTAGGATAGAATAGAATAGAATAGAGTAGGATAGAATAGAATAGAATAGAATAGAATAGATCATCCTCTCCAACCTCCCCACTGTGGGCAGGGACACCTCTCAGCTAGACTCAGCTGCTCAAGGCCTCATCCAGCCTGGCCTGGAATAGCCCCAGGGTGGAGGCATCCCCAGCCTCCCTGGACAGCCTTTCCTCCTGTTCCCACTACCTTTTGTGCAGGCCATCAGGGTGGGACAGGGTGACCACTGTTGGAGAAGGTTGGTTGGGTTTTGCTCCCAGGAGTGCAGCTGGACCAGGCTACAGTGTCCAGTGCTGCCTGCTCAGCTGAGGTTGAGGCTGTGGCAATGAAGCTGTGAGGATCATGGGATCATAGGATGTTAGGGGGCAGAAGGGAACTTTGAAGATCATCAAGTCTACCCCCCTGCCAGAGCAGGACCAGAGAATCCAGCACAGGTCACACAGGAACACATCCAGATGGGTCTTGAAAGTGTCCAGAGCAGGAGATTCCACAACCTACTCTGGGCAGCCTGCTCCAGGGCTCTGCCACCCTCACACTGAAGAAGTTCCTCCTGATGTTGAGGCAGAACCTCCTGTGCTGGAGTTCATATCCATTATATTTGATGTGCTGGCTCAGCTGAGCCTGTCCCTCCTCCCTGCTGCCCTGCTTGGGAAGGGGCAGGCACTGTGTGTGTGGTTTATTATGTCTTTGTGTGGCTCCGAGTCTAGGGTGGCTCAGGATAGTTCTGCAAACATTCCACACTTCCCACCATCTGCAGACAGTTCACATTCTTCCATTAAGAGCAGCTGAGCTTTTTTTTTTCCCCTAAAGATCTGGAAATTCAACAAGACTAAGTGCAAGGTCCTGCAGCTGGGGCAGGGCAATCCCAGGCATTGATACAGGCTGGGCAGGGACTGGCTTGAGAGCAGCCCTGATGAAAAGGCCTTGGGGGTGCTGGGGGATGAGAAGCTCAACAGGAGCCAGCAGTCAGCACTTGCAGCCCAGAGAGCCAAGCAGAGGCTGGGCTGCAGCAAGAGAAGTGTGGCCAGCAGGGCAGGGAGGGGATTCTGCCCCTCTGCTCCACTCTGCTGAGACCACAGCTGGAGCTCTGTGTCCAGTTCTGGAGCCCCTAGGACAGGAAGGGTCTGGAGGTGCTGGAAGGTGTCCAGAGAAGGGCCATGAGGATGAGTAAGAGGGCTGGAGCTGCTCTGCTGTGGAGACAGCCCAGGCTCTGCTTGGCTTTCTGAGCTGCAAGTGCACACTGCTGGCTCCTGTTGAGCTTCTCATCCACCAGCACCCCCAAGGCCTTTTCTGTCCCCAAAGGACACAGATTGCCATCCAGTAAGTATGGTTCTGTGATAAATCAGCTGGGAGAAACCCCAGGCCTTTCATTAAATGAGCTAAGACACTTAGCTTGGGATTTCACACACACACACACACCCCCCTTCTGCAAGTGCTGTAGGAGCTGTAGGTGATGCAAACTGATGCTTGCAGCTTTGCAGACATTCTCACTTCTGCCCTGCTGCTGACTGTGCCATCTTTGGATCCCTGTTCCAGACCTGCACACTCTCTCTGCCCCTATTTCAAACACGTTTGGAAGGGCAGGACAGAGATTGGGGTGGAGAAAGCAGGCAGAGCTGAGCTGCAATTTCCTGGTGTTCTCTAAACATCCCAAAATATCTCTCAGGGTGAAGCCTTCCACTTGTTGACTTCAGGCTTCACAGCACGCTCTGTGCATTCACTCCTGATGCTTCTCCCAGGGGTGGTAACACGATTGCCAGTAATGACCTTTCATGCTGCAGACTTTTCTTCTCACCCCACTTCCATGCTGAAGGAATTTCTTGGAAACAATGCCTAGGACATTGCAAACTTGGTGCAGGGCATGGTCAGCACAGCCAGGTTGAAGATTAGCAGTGAGGACAAAGGGTAAGTGACTTGTCTGCCTTTCCTCAGGAAGCTGAAGACAAAGAGAAGAGTAGGATCCCAGACCTTCAGTTCCCATGCTGCTACCAGCAAATCATCATGGGAATTGCTAAAAAAGGGCTTCTGTAGTCCATCCAAGAATGTCATCCACATCTTTTCATCCCTGAAAATGAAAACATGGCCCCTGGTAGACAAGGGACAGAGGCAAAGTGACAGCCCCTCTTCCATTCATCTGTTCTCGTCTTCGTTGGCCTTTGCTGGCTTACTTCTATCTCCCTGGCTCACTTCCATCTCCCTGGCTCTTCCCATCAGCTCCCATGGCCAAGACCTCAGCTGCTGATTTCAAATGAAGGCTTGCTAAGGATATGTCAGCATGTGTAGGGCAAAGGAGAAGATCTTTGGATCTCCAAGGCATGCTGGGCACTGTTTGAGGTGGTGGAAGCCTCATGCCTGGAGGTTTTTAAGGGCAGGCTGGATGTGGCTGTGAGCAAGCTGATGCAGTGTAAGGTGTCCCTGCCCATGGCAGGGGGGGTTGGAACTGGATGATCCTTGAGGTCCCTTCCAACCCTGACAGTTCTGTGACTCTATGCTTTTGAACCAAAGTAGTGGCTCTCTGCTTTTCTTCTTACCACTCACAGTTCAGTGTGTTATTTGACTTGCCAAGGCATGAAACACAGATTTACAGCTTGCACTGGGTTGGAAGGGACCCTCCAAGGGCATCTTGGCCAACCCCCCTGCACTCAGCAGGGACACCTCCAACTAAATCAGGCTGCACAGGGCCACAGCCAGCCTGAGCTTGAATGTCTCCAGGGACAGGGCCTCAACCACATCCCTGGGCAGCCTCTTCCAGTATTTCACCACTCTCACTGTGCAGAACTTCCTCCTGATGGCCAACCTGAATCTGCCCTGCTCCAGTTTCAAACCATTGCCTCTCACAGCCCTTCTGAGCAGTTCCTCCCCAGCCTGCCTGTAGATCCCCTTCAGATATTGAAATGCAGCTCTAAGGTCTGCCCAGAGCCTTCTCCTCTCCAGGCTGAACAGTTCCCATTCTTTCAGCCCTTCATACAGGGCTGCAACCCTCTGGTCATCTTGGTGGCCTTTCTCTGGACCTGCTCCAGCAGTTTCATGTCCTTCTTATGCTGAGGGTAGCAGCACTGGAGAGCCTCCCATATGAGGACAGGCTGTGAGAGTTGAGGCTGTTCAGCCTGGAGACAAGGCAGCTCCAGGGAGACCTTAGAGCAGCCTTCTACTACCTGAAGGTGGCTACAGGAAAGCTGGAAAGGGACTTTTTAATAAGGGCTGGGAGTGATAGGATGAGAGGGAATGGGCTGAAGCTTGAGGAGGGCAGATTTAGACTGGAGATTAGGGAGAAATTCTTTGCAGTGAGGGTGGTGAGACACTGGCACAGGTTGCCCAGGGAGGCTGTGGAAGGTCTCTCCCTGGAGGTGTTCAAAGCCAGGCTGGATGAGGCCTTGAGCAGCCTGGGCTGGTGGGAGGTGTCCCTGCCCATGGCAGTGGGGTTGGAACTGGGTGTTCTTCAAGATCCCTTGCAACCCAACCCATTCCATGAATCTGTGATACTCTGTTGCTTCACTGCAGTGTCAAGAACAGAATGAAAGGATCTCTGCTGGAAGCAAGCTGTCCTTCCCCTGCCTTTTCACTGGAGCCTGTTTGCCTAGGACAATGATAAGATAGGAAAAGATAAGAGACAAACCATTTCTTCTCTCAGCTTGGTGCTATGCAGTGGCCCTGGTAGAGGTAGAATAGAATGGAATAGAGTAGAATGGAATAGAATAGAATGGAATGGAATAGAATGGAATGGAATAGACCAGACCAGGTTTGAAGAGACCTTTGAGATCATCCAGTCCAACCTATCACCCAACACCATCTAATCAACTAAACCATGGCACCGAGTGCCTCATCCAGGCTCTTCCTAAACACCTCCAGTGATGGTGACTCCACCACCTCCCTGGGCAGCACATTCCAATGGGCAGTCTCTCTTGCTGGGAAGAATTTCTTCCTAACCTCCAGCCTAAACCTCCCCTGGCACAGCTTGAGACTGTGTCCTCTTGTTCTGGTGCTGGTTGCCTGGGAGAAGAGACCAACCCCCACCTAGCTACAACCTCCCTTCAGGGAGTTGTAGAGAGCACTAAGGTCTCCCCTGAGCCTCCTCTTCTCCAGGCTAAGCAACCCCAGCTCCCTCAGCCTCTCCTCACAGGGCTGTGCTCCAGACCCCTCCCCAGCTTTGTTGCCCTTCTCTGGACACCTTCCAGCATCTCAACATCTTTCCTGACCTGAGGGGCCCAGAACTGGCCCCACAGTAGATCATGGTTGGACTTGATGGCCCCAGAGGTCTTTTCAAGCATAGCAATTCTATGCTTCTATGAACTCTCCCAAGCTGTCATTCATCTTCCCCAGCTTCTGTCTTTGGGAGTCAGCTGTTAGAAGGGGGTCAGCACATCTCCCTAGGAAGCAGAGAACTCTGCAGTGGCTGAGGAGGATTACCCCATGTGTAATCCCCTTACAAAACCACTTCCCTTCCGACCCCAGGGTGTAAAAATAAAAGCAGGATTGCATCAATGGTTTGGGTTTGGGTTTTTTCCCCCCTTCCCATAGCTAATTGGAGAACAATAGAGCACATTAAGGAATTAAAGTGCTCACCTGTAAGATGCTTAAAAGCAAGGCTGCTGGCAGATATAATTAGCTCCAGTCAGCTGCTTGCTTGTTTACTTCACCTGATTTACCCAGGGTGGGGTCTTAGGGCTTGGAGCTTGATTTAGACAACCTTTGGTTGTTGCATAAAGGAAATGCAGTGGATGAGCAGGGACCAAAGAGAGAGAAAAGACTTCTTTAGGAAGTATTTCTCCAGTGTGAGGGTGGTGAGACTCTGGAACAGGCTGCTCAGGGAGGCTGTGGCTGCCTCCTCTCTAGAGGCGTTCAAGGCCAGGCTGGATGGGGCTTTGAGCAGCTGAGTCTAGTTGAGAGGTGTCCCTGCCCATGGTGGGGAGGTTGGAGCAGATGATCTCTTGAGGTCCCTTCCAACCTGAGCAGTAAAAAGCAGTAAAAAGGTAACTTGCTGGGCCTGCATGGGGCACTTCAGGGCCTTGATGGGGTGCTTGGTGGCATGGCTTAGTTGATTAGGTGGTGTTGGATGATAGGTTGGACACAATGATCTTGAAGGTCTCTTCCAACCTGGTCTGGTCTATTCTATTCTATTCTACTCCTATTCTATTCTATTCTACTCTACTCCTATTCTATTCTATTCTTTCTGTTAAGCCATCTGAGGTGCTGGCAACTTCTCTGTTGTCAGAACTACAGCTCTTCCCAGGTTGGGTGCAATCACCCTGCACATTGCTCATGTTCTTGGGTTGTTTCCTTCAGCAGAGGACCCAGCCTGCTCTGCCTGTCTCTGTACATAACACACCAAGCAGGAGGGTTTCAAGGCTGACTTAGAAAGAGGCAGAGCTGTGCATGCCCACACCTCCTGGGCATTTCTGAAGCATTCCAGGGCTCTCACTTGCACCACCAGAAAAAAACCCCTAGGATGGTTCCCTTGCTGTTTGTGTTTGGTCCCATTTTCATAGAATCACAGAATTGCTTTGCTTGGAAAAGCCCTCTGAGATCATTGAGTCCAGCCAGCAGCCCAACACCTCCATGGCCACTAATCCATGGCCCAGGGTGCCATGGCCACAGGTTTTCTTGCACACCTCCAGGGATGGGGACTCCACCACCTCCCTGGGCAGTCTGTTCCAGTCCCTGACCACTCCTGCAGCAAAGAAAATTCTCCTAATCTCCCCTGGCACAATTTCAGGCCCTTTATCTCTCATTCTATCACCTGGTAGAAGGCAGAAGAGACCAACTCAGTGCAACCTCCTCTCAGGGAGCTGTAGAGAGCAATGAGGTCTCCCCTCAGCCTCCTCCTCTCCAGACTAAACACCCCCAGCTCCCTCAGCTGCTCCTCCCCAGCCCTGTTCTCCAGACCCTTCCCCAGCTTTGTTGCCCTTCTCTGGACCTCCTCCAGCCCCTCAATGTCCTTCTTGGAGTGAGGAGCTCCAAACTGAGCCCAGGGTTTGAGGTGTGGCCTCACCAGTGCTCAGTACAGGGGCACCATCACTTCTTCAGTCCTGCTGGCCACTAGGCCAGGATGCTGCTGGCCTTCTTGGCCACCTGAGCATACTGCTGGCTCATGTTCAGACAGCTGTCAACCAGCACCCCAGGAGCAACCCCAGGCTGTTCATGCATGCACAGGGGTGCAGGTGAAGAGGGGAAGAGCAGGACTTTTGCCTGGTTCCACGTGCCAGCTCTGCCAGCACACTGGCTGCCTGAAAGCCAGAGGATGTGTGCTGACCAGCTGTGGCAGGACAGAGAGATGGAGGGGGAAAAGAGAGAATGGAAGAAACAGGCTGCAGTTAACATCTTCCTTGCCAGGAGCTTAGGCACGGCTGCCCATGGGTCAGGAGCATTCATTTCACTTGGGTTTTATGCAGTGCCTTAAGAAAATCTGACAGCAGAGAAACCCTGGGAGTGATTTGTGATTGTTGATCTTCAGCTGTTGGAGTGAGTGACTCTGCAGAGGTGCTCACAGAATTGTCAGGGTTGGAAGGGTCTCAGCCAGTTCCAACCCCCCTGCCATGGCCAGGGACACCTCACACTACAGCAGGTTGCTCACAGCCACCTCCAGCCTGGCTGCAAACACTTCCAGGCAGGAGGCTTCCACCACCTCCCTGGGCAACCTGTGCCAGGCTCTCACCACCCTCATGGGGAACAACTTCTTCCTGACATCCAAGCTGAATCTACCCATTGCTAGTTTGGCTCCATTCCCCCCAGTCCTTTTCACTAGGTTCAAGGGCAAATCCTGCCTGACCACCCTGGTGGCCTTCTCTGAACAGGTGACAATAGCTGAGGGGCAGCAACTGCTGTCATTTCCCTGGAGCTGAGCAAAGCCTTTGACACTACCCCGCACCACAGCCTGGTCTCCAGGCTGGTGACACATGGGGTTGATGGGTGACCACTAGATGGATACAGAACTGGCTTGATGGCTGCTCACAAAGAGTGGCTGTCCATGGGTCCATGTCCCAGTGGAGGCCAGGGACAAGCAGAGTCCCTCAGGGATCAGTCCTGGGACCAGGCTTGTTCAACATCTTTGTGGGTGCCATGGACAGTGGCATTGAGTGCAGCCTCAGCAGGTTTGCTGATGGCACCAAGCTGTGTGGTGCAGCAGACAGGCTGGAGGGAAGGGATCCATCCAGAGGGAGCTGGACAGGCTGGAGAGGTGGGCACAAGCCAACCTCAGGAGGCTCAACAAGACCAAGGGCAGGGTCCTGCAGCTGGGTGGAGGCAATGCCAGGCACAAATCCAGGCTGGGCAGGGACTGGCTGGAAAGCAGCCCTGAGGAGAGAGACTTGGGGGTGCTGGGGGAGGAGAAGCTCAGCAGGAGCTCTCAGTGTGCACTTGCAGCCCGGAAAGCCAAGCAGAGCCTGGGCTGCAGCAAGAGAAGTGTGGCCAGCAGGGCCAGGGAGGGGATTCTCCCCCTCTGCTCAGCTCTGCTGAGACCCCACCTGCAATACTGCCTCCAGTTCTGGAGCCCCTATTCCAAGAGAGATATGGAGGTGCTGGAAGGTGTCCAGAGAAGGGCCAGGAGGATGAGCAGAGGGCTGGAGCACCTCTCCTGTGAGGACAGACTGAAGGAGTTGGGGCTGTTCAGTCTGGAGAAGAGAAGGCTCCCAGGTGACCTCATTGTGGCCTTCCAGTATCTGAAGGGGGCTCCAAGAAGGCTGGGGAGGGACTGCTCAGGATCTCAGGGAGTGATAGGACTAGGGGGAATGGCATGAAGCTGGAGGTGGGGAGATTCAGGCTGGAGGTGAGGAGGAAGTTCTTCCCCATGAGAGTGGTGAAGCCCTGGAATGGGTTGTCCAGGGAGGTGGTTGAGGCCCTGTCCCTGGAGGTGTTTAAGGCCAGGCTGGATGAGGCTGTGGCCAGCCTGATCTAGTGTGGGGTGTCCCTGCCCATGGCAGGGGGGTTGGAACTAGATGATCCTTGTGGTCCCTTCCAGCCCTGACTGATTCTATGATACTATGATACTAGATCAGGTTGCCCAGATCCACATCCAGCCTGGCCTTAAGACCATCCAGTGAGCTCTGTCTGGCCTGGGTAAGACATAGAGGAGGCTGGAAGCTAATGACTGCCACTGAGGAGGAGGGGGAAGTGTTTCACTCTCCTGATGGTGTGTGAGCCCTGCAGAGCAAGCGAGCCTTTAAAGCGTGAGCCCTGCTGCAGCGCTTGATGCGCTAAGCAGTGCCTGCAGCAATGCCTGTGGGATCTGTGTCTCTTGCTAAGCTGCTTTTGAAGGCTGGGGGTGGGAGGTGGGGGGGTGGTTTCCCTTTGGGTTCCCCCTGAGGAAATTCTCCTCCCATTCCAACCTTCCCTGCTGATGGCAGCTACCCCCTCCCAGCCCTGCAGGCTGTGCTGCAGCCCCGTGGCAGGCTCTGCTGCAGCCCCGTGGGGTTTGGCACGGTGTAAATGATTGTACCTCCCTGTAGGTCTCCAGTTGAAGAGCCACAGGAGGCTGCCTGAGCCTGTCAGCAAATGAGCCCTTCATGGCTTCTGCTTTTTCAGTGAAGGGTTGGCTTCATGGCTCTTGACAAGTGCATCTCAATGGGAAATTCATGGCTGCAGCTTCACTTTCCCCCCCTTTTCTTTCTGCTTGGTTTGGTTTTGTTGGTTGGGGTTTTCTTTGGTGATTGGTTTGGTTTTGTTGGTTGGGGTTTTCTTTGGTGATTGGTTGGGGTTTTTTCCCCCTCAGCAAAACTTTTCTTTGCCTCCCTGTACTTAGGGACTGAACATCCACCTGCCAGCTTCCCTGTCAAGCTCAGGGTTTCACCTTCCTTCCAGGAGCTGCATGTACTTCCAGCAGCTGGTTGATGTTCAAGTAGCCTTGCACAGGCTGAAGGTCCTGAGAAGCTCCTCTGCCAGGAAGCTCCCTCAGCCCTTCCCTCTGCCACTGAGCTGGAACAAGATGTGGGCAGCTGCTGATCTAGGACAAGGCCACCAAAGCTGGGGGAATTACAGCAGAGATGGCTCCATCCCTCCACCCATTGAGGTGAAGCTAAGGCCTGTGCCCTTGGGTTAGCTGTTAACACCCAAGCTTTCCTAGCTTGGATTGGAACAATGAGCCCCAGCATTTTCTTATTGTGCAGAGACTTTGGGCACCCAACTCCAATTTCTCCCTGAGAGGGAGTTGCTTAGTGCAAGGCTGAGCCCTGGCCCCTGTGACACTCAGCTCACCATCTCCAGCAACACCAAACCTACCAGCTCAACAGGGAGGACTCTGTCAGGTCCCTCACACTACAGCCACAAAAGCTCCTGTCTCTTGCAGAGCAGCAGCTGCCTTCCTGAGCACAGGGGACAGCCATGCCAGGAGAGCAGGGGACCTGCTTCTCCCACACTGCCATGGAGCTTGCACACCCCTGGCACTGTAAGGTGTCAGAGCCCTGCTGGTGCTCCTGTGCTCAGCTGGTGTCCAGGCAACAGAACCTTCCAACTCAGCTCAGGCAACCTGCACAGGGGTGGCAGGAGGACAAAGCTGGTGAGGGGATTGCAGCACAGCCCTGTGAGGAGAGGCTGAGGGAGCTGGGGTTGCTTAGCCTGGAGAAGAGGAGGCTCAGGGGAGACCTTCTTGCTCTCTACAACTCCCTGAAGGGAGGTTGTAGCCAGCTGGGGGTTGGTCTCTTCTCCCAGGCAACCAGCACCAGAACAAGAGGACACAGTCTCAAGCTGTGCCAGGGGAGGTTTAGGTTGGATGTTAGGAAGAAATTCTTCCCAGCAAGAGAGATTGGCCATTGGGATGTGCTGCCCAGGGCAGTGGTGGATTCACCATCACTGGAAGTGTTTAGGAAGAGCCTGGATGAGGCACTTGGTGCCATGGTTTAGTTGATTAGATGGTGTTGGGTGATAGGTTGGACTTGATGAGGTCTTTTCCAACCTGGTTAATTCTGTATACTCTGTAAATATGGCATTCCCCTTCATTTTTATCCCTAAGCTTTCCTTTGGCAGCCTGTGTTTGAACATTAGTGAGCCTGCATCAAATAATTGGTTCTCAGAGTGCTCCCTGAGAATTTCCATCTGGTCCTCACCGAATGGTAAATGGAACTGCAGAGCCTGGACCCCATCAGAAAGCCTCCTTAGCTCCCCTGGCCTTCCCCATGAGGGGATGGAGGCAGTGAGAGTCATGCTCAGGTGCTGGGGCAGGCAGAGATTCTCAGCACCACCTCAGCACTGGGAAGTCACAGAATGGCTTAGGTTGGAAGAGGTCATCTACTCCAACCTCCCTACCATGCCCAGGGACACCTCTCAACTACACTCAGCTGCTCAAGGCCTCATCCTTAAACACCCCCAGGCAGGAGGCAGCCACAGCCTCCCTGGGCAGCCTATTCCAGAGTCTCACAGCCCTCACACTGAGGAACTTCTTCCTCAGCT
Source organism: Dryobates pubescens (assembly GCF_014839835.1). Lineage (NCBI taxonomy): Eukaryota > Metazoa > Chordata > Aves > Piciformes > Picidae > Dryobates > Dryobates pubescens. The sequence goes on along the minus strand of NC_071625.1, from coordinate 26,422,033 downwards.
CCAGTCTCACCCTGCTCTCCCTCAGCTTCAACCCATTCCCCCTTGGCCTGTCTCTAGACACCCTCAGGAACAGTCCCTCTGCAGCCTTCCTGCAGGATCCCTTCAGCTATTGGAAGGCAGCTCTAAGGTCCCCCCAGAGCCTTCTCTTCTCCAGGCTGAACATCCCCAGCTCCCTCAGCCTGTCCTCACAGCAGAGTTGCTCCAGCCCTTGGATCATCCTTGTGGCCTCCTCTGGCCTCACTCCAGCAGCTCTGTGTCCTTCTTCTGCTGGGGACAGCAGAACTGGGGGCAGGATTGGAGGGGGGTCTCACAAGAGCAGAGCCAAGGGGCAGAACCTCCCAAACCAGGCTTGAGCTGTTCTTCAAAGCCTGGCAGAAGCTGCAGGAAAGAAATATGGTCTTGTGTCCACCAAGCTCAGAGCCAGCTACTGCCAGGGGTGGGCAGTGCTGCTGTGCTGGTGAGTACAGCCAAGAGCAGCCAAGGAGCTCCATCAGAAAGGCAGATGTGAGGCTGAGGTGGAGCCACATCTCCAGGCAAGAAACGACAGTCCTTGAGAGACTGCCTCAGAAATGGGACACAAGGTAACAATTGTGTTTATCACTGCAGAGATCTGCCTCACCCTCTGATTTCACCCTTCCTGTTTATCATGGGTCACCCTGACCTAATTTTCAGACAATATTTTGGATCTCACAGAGGCACAATGAAGCCTAGATAAGTAAGAGTGCAGAGGGCTTGCCTTCTGGGTTTGCAGATGAAATGCAGGCAGGCTGGGGGGCAGATGTGGAGAGCAATGGGGGAGAAGCAGCCCACAGCTGCATTTCTTTCCCCTGAGTTGGAATGTGCTGCTTTCTCCACAGCCTCCTTCCTCCCATTACAATGGCTTGAAGTGAGAGAAGAGCAGATTTAGATTGGATGTGAGGAACAAGTTGTGCCCTGGGAGGGTAGTGGAACACTGGAACAGATTGCCCAGGGAGGTAGCTGAGGCCCCAGCCCTGGAGATATTCAAGGTGAGGCTCAACAGGGCTCTGGGCAACCTGCTCTAGTGGAGGATGTCTCTGCTGACTGCAGGGAGCTGGGTTGGATGACTTTGGAGGTCTCTTCCAACTCAGACTATTCAATGACACACCAAAGCACTGCATTAGAGCAGTATCACAGTGCCCCTCAGGCACCAAAAACTGCAGCAAGCCTTCTCAAGTCACTGTGTTTGTGACAGCAGTCAGCACCCCAGCTTCAGCACCAGGCTATGGAGGGGATCAGAGCCTTCAAAGCAGGGTCTGACACCAGTCTGAAGACACTGGGATCTCTGTGAGGTAAAGGCAGATCAGAAGGAAGGGTTTTCTTCACAACCTCCTTCCCCCCATTACAATCACTTGATATGAGATTTAGATTGGATGTGAGGAGCAAGTTCTTTTCCATGGGGGGAGTGGAACACTGGAACAGGTTGCCCAGGGAGGTGGTTTGGGCCCCATCCCTGGAGACCATAGAACCACAGAATAGAATCATAGGATCAGCCAGGTTGGAAAAGACCTCAGACATCATCAAGTCCAACCTACCACCTAATACCTAACACCTCCTGCCAACTAAAAAGGTGAGGCTCAACAGGGCTCTGGGCAACCTGATCTAGGGCCTTGAATCTATGTGCACAATGTGTGTCTTTAGTCCCAGGCTAGCAGAGATCAGCTCTGTTAATAAGCCAAGGAATGCAAAAGGAAGATGAAGACAGAAGAGAAGGCAGCACTTTGTGCACTGCCATCAGAGGCAAGGTCTAGTGCTGCACCATGTTTCCAACTGCCTTCTCAGCTCAGCTGCCCCTGGGGACTTCTGGTGGCTCTTGGATACCATCTCTGGGGAAGACCTCAGACATTGTACCTCTCATCCTCCTGCTGGAGCTCCTCAGGGAAGAGAGCAAGGCTCTGGTTCAGTTTTAGCTTCTCCTTAGCCAAGCCCCACAGCCTGGGCTGCTGGGACAGCCCCTGATGTACAGAGCATCACCTTTCACTCTGAGCAACCTGATCTAGTTGAGGATGTCCCTGCTGGCTGCAGAGGGGGGTGGACTGGATGAGCTTTGGAGGTCCCTTCCAACCCAGACCTTATTGTGATTCTGTGATTCTGAGTCTTTAGGGGATTGAGTCCCTGAGCATCCTCTGAGTCCAGTGCTTCTTGGAGGCAGTTTTGCCTTGGGTTTTGTCAGAGATGTCTCAATGCTCTCTGGGTCGTTTCCTCACCTGCTGGTGCCCCAGCTGTAACAGAGCATCACCTTCCACTCTGAGCAACCTGATCTAGTTGAGGATGTCCCTGCTGGCTGCAGAGGGGGGTGGACTGGATGAGCTTTGGAGGTCCCTTCCAACCCAGACCTTATTGTGATTCTGTGATTCTGAGTCTTTAGGGGATTGAGTCCCTGAGCATCCTCTGAGTCCAGTGCTTCTTGGAGGCAGTTTTGCCTTGGGTTTTGTCAGAGATGTCTCAATGCTCTCTGGGTCGTTTCCTCACCTGCTGGTGCCCCAGCTGTAACAGAGCATCACCTTCCACTCTGAGCAACCTGATCTAGTTGAGGATGTCCCTGCTGGCTGCAGAGAGTGGTGGACTGGATGAGCTTTGGGGGTCCCTTCCAGCCCAGCCCATTCTATGACTCTATGATGGTATAACCAGCCTGGCTGAGCAGGCTGAGTCAATTCTTTTGGGTACCTCTGTGTGGACTAACACTCTTCCATGATTCTATGATTCCAGAGGTGCTGGTGGCAGGTGGACATGGTGTGACCAAAAGGACTACCTGGAGCAACCTAAAGAGCTGAATCTCTTCCTCCCCAGCAGGGAGGAAGGGTCAGTCAGCTGTACAAACTGATTTATGCTCAGCTGCACGTGGCCATAAAGTGTACTTTTTGTCCCTGACAAGCAGGAATATGAGATTTGCACTGACCATTCACCAGTTCTAGGCAAAACAAAGAATTCAAATAAATCTTTCCCCTTGCTGTTTATCTCTGGGCTGTAGAGTTTTGCTTGGCAGAGGGATAGTGCAGGAGGGTGGCCAGGCTGCGTGGGAAAGACTGAGAGCTCAGGACAGGGAGGGATCCTCTTTTCCAGTGGGCTCTGGTGCATGGTTTCAAATAGCTGGTGACATGCAAGGTCCTGCAGCTGAGTCAGGGCAATCCCAGGCACCAATATAGGCTGGGCAGGGACTGGTGTGAGAGCAGCCCTGAAGAAAAGGACTTGAGGGTGCTGGGGGAAGAGAAGCTCAACAGGAGCCAGCAGTGAGCACTTGCAGCCCAGAGAGCCAAGCAGAGCCTGGGCTGCAGCAAGAGAAGTGTGGCCAGCAGGGCCAGGGAGGGGATTCTGCCCCTCTGCTCCACTCTGCTGAGACCACAGCTGGAGCTCTGGGGCCAGTTCTGGAGCCCCTAGGACAGGAAGGATCTGGAGGTTCTGGAAGGTGTCCAGAGAAGGGCCATGAGGATGAGCAGAGGGCTGGAGCTGCTCTGCCATGGAGACAGACTGAGAGAGTTTGGGTTGTTCAGTCTGGAGAAGAGAAGGCTCTGAGGAGACCTTCTTGTGGCCTTGCAGTGTCTGAAGGGGGCTCCCAGAAAGCTGGGGAGGGACTTTTGAGGGTGTCAGGGAGTGATAGGACTGGGGAGAATGGAGCAAAACTAGAAATGGGTAGATTGAGATTGGATGTGAGGAAGAAGTTGTTCCCCATGAGGGTGGTGAGAGCCTGGCACAGGTTGCCCAGGGAGGTGGTGGAAGCCTCCTGCCTGGAGGTGTTTGCAGCCAGGCTGGATGTGGCTGTGAGCAACCTGCTGCGGTGTGAGGTGTCCCTGGCCATGGCAGGGGGGTTGGAAGTGGCTGAGCCTTGAGGTCCCTTCCAACCCTGGCAATTCTGTGATATTTTTCACTGTGACTTTATCCTCTCCACAAAATACTGAAGTCAGGCTACAGGAAAACTAATACAGACAGAGAGATTGGAATATGCTGCCCAGGGAGGTGATGGAGTCACCATCCCTGGAGGTGTTTAAGAAGAGGCTGGATGAGGCACTTGGTGCCATGGTTTAGTTGATTAGTTAGGGTTGGGTGAGAGGTTGGATTTGATGATCATGGAGGTCTCCTCCAACCTGCTTAATTCTGTGTTCCTGTGATTCTGTGTCATAAGAAGAACTTGTAGAAGACTCACAGAAGAATTTTTGGTAGCCTTAAGGGAGGCACAGCAGAGAGAGCTCTCAGTTACTCAGCCAGCTTTGCCACTGTCTCCATCTGGAATTCACTCCACAAAGAACTTTGAAAATTTCATTTTTCAAAGCTTCCCACTCCCTCCCAAAGTTGGCAGGCACTGACAGCCTCTTTTTTTCTGGAGTGATCATCTCTGTCCTAGAAAAAACCTATCAGGTGACCTACATAAGATGTGAGGCACACAGCTCTGGGAAGTTTGGGCTTGAGCTTGGGAAGTAAAGGAAGAACTCTCCATGTCAATTCCTGACAGTGATGTGATGTCTGAACATCACAGAGTCACAGAATGTTAGGGGTTGGAAGGGACCTCCAGAGCTCAGCCAGTCCAACCCCCCTGCCAGAGCAGCATCACCCAGGGCAGGTCACACAGGAACACATCCAGGAGGATTAAGAATGTCTCCAGAGAAGGAGACTCCGCAGCCTCCCTGGGCAGCCTGTTCCAGGGTTCCAGCACCCTCATGGACAGTCACAAAGCATTTCCCTCCTCTGTGAGCTGGAAAACCAAATAAAACCCATTAGATAATTTGTATAATAAATCAGATCACTTAGCTCTGGGGCCCCCCAGCACAAGAGAGACATGGCCCTGGTGGAATAGGTCTAGAGGAGGCCACCAGGATGATCAGAGGCCTCAAGAACCTTTGCTGTTAAACACAGGCTGAAAGAATTGGGAGAGGAGAAGGCTCCAGGCAGACCTTAGAGCTGCATTTCAATATCTGAAGGGGACCTACAGGAAGGCTGGGGAGGGACTGTCAAAAGGGCCTGTGGGGATAGGATGAGGGGCAATGGTTTGAAACTGGAGCAGGGCAGATTCAGGTTGGCCATCAGGAGGAAGTTCTGCACAGTGAGAGTGGTGAAATACTGGAACAGGCTGCCCAGGGATGTGGTTGAGGCCCCATCCCTGGAGACATTCAGGATCAGACTGGCTGTGGCCCTGTGCAGCCTGATTTAGTTGGAGGTGTCCCTGCTGAGTGCAGGGGGGTTGGCCAAGCTGCCCTTGGAGGGTCTCTCCCAACCCACTGCAGTCTGTGAAGCTGTAATGCGATGCTGTTGGTCACAGAGCTGTTTCCAGGTTCTTACCCAGCTTGTTGCCCTCAGCACAGAAAAGCTGACTTTACACTCTGCCTGTTCCCAAACCCAGGACATGAAACCCAGGGCAAAACCACAGCACAGAGCTGAGGAGCATGGGAGGAATGGAAAAGCTATTCAAGAAGCTGGCAGCTGAGAACAGCATCTTGAAAAATGATTTCCTTGGATTCAACAGCATTTCTTCTTCCCCCGCTCCAGACAGGGCTCTGCTAGGAGACAGTTTGGGCCAGCTTGTGGTTGAAGCAGCTGTGGAAATCCCAGCCAGTTCCTGAGTGAGCAGAAAATGAATCAGAAACTGCCTCCAGAACTCTCCCTCTGCTTGCCTGAGCGCTGCAAGCGCTTGTGCTGCTCATCGCCCAACCAACAGGCGCTTTCCTCCTGCTTGGGCCTCCAGCAGGTGCCTCTCTGTCCTGGCCCTGTGCTGTGCTCTGACTGCAGGACCACTTGGGACCCTGCTGAGACCACTCCTGCAATCTTGTGTCCAGCTCTGGGCTCCCCAGTTCAAGAGAGACAGAGACCTGCTGGAGAGAGTCCAAGGGAGGAAGATGCTTAGGGGACTTGAGCATCTCCCCTGCGAAGAGAGACTGAGAGCCCTGGGGCTGTTTAGTCTGGAGAAGAGAAGGCTGAGAGGGGATCTGATCAATGTCTATCAATATCTGAGGGGTGGGTGTCAAGTGGAGGGGGCCAAGCTCTTTTGGGTGGTGCACAGCAATAAGCCAAGGAGCAATGGATACAAACTTGAACAGAGAAGGTTTCAGCTCAACATGAGGAGAAACTTCTTTGCAGTGAGGGTGGCAGAGCCCTGGAGCAGGCTGCCCAGAGAGGTTGTGGAGTCTCCTGCTCTGGAGCTTTTCCAACCCCACCTGGATGCATTGCTGTGCAGGCTGCCCTGGGTGATGCTGCTGTGGCAGGGGGGATTGGGACTGGCTGATCTCTGGAGGTCCCTTCCAACCTCTCATGTACTGTGGCACTGTGATACTGTGGCACTGTGATACTGTGGTACTGTGATACTTGTTTAGCAGCACAATCCTGCCCCCAAATGTCATTGTCCCTTAGCATGAGGATCTCACCTGGCTGGCAGGAGCACACCTACTGGTTTGCTGAGTCCTATTTGAGATAAGAAGATCAAAGCAGGTTGGGTACCAGCATTTGAGGTCTCTTCCAACCTTGGTGATACTGTGATACTAAGGGGCTGACCCTTGAGGCTGAGCTGCAGCAGGACACATCAGGGCTAGGGCACTGCTTTTAAAAGCACCACACCAATGAGGGGCTCAGCTGTTTCCAGCTGGAGGAGAAGTCTAATCTGAGAGTGGTTTTTCCAGAGGTTCCTTCAGTCAGTCAGAGAAGCTCTCCTGATCCTGGCAGAGCTCCTCTGGAAAAGCTTGGTGGTGTGCTGGTTAGTAATGTGACCACCAGCCCAAAGCAGCTACACCAGGGCAGGGTTTCTGACGGTCCTTGGTTTACCAAAGAGCTTTCTGGCAGCACAACACTACTGACCTAAGACCAGGGCCATTTGCAGACCTGGCTGATAGTCATGGTTGGCTGACATCTTTGGCCAGGAGACCAGGGGGCCCAAGGCACTTGATTTGGGCTTTGGTTTGGTGATGGGCTATGAGGTGAGGGTGCTCAGGAGAGCAGAGCTTGCTGAAGGCAGTTTTGGATTAGGTAGTAGCTCATCTGGGAGCTGGATGGGATTTCCACAGTGGGTTACAGAAGCTCTTCAGAAGACCTCAGTTCTGCCCTGGTCTGCCACCTTGGTGTGCAGTATTTCTGCGTACCCCAAGCACCTGCACCAACCCCAAGGCAGCCCTGGCTTCAAAGGCTTCAAATTCAGCTGTTTGAGGTAGAGACCTTCACTCCTGTTAGCAGCTTCTGTCAATCCCATCCTCACCTTTAATCAAATGAAAGACACCTCAAGGCAGAGGAAAGCCAACCTGTGTGCCTTCTCTGTGCCATCACTTGCAAGATCAGTGTGAGTTAGAAGGGCCCAGCATCAAGAGAAGTGTGGCCAGCAGGGAGAGGAAGGTGAGTCTCCTCCTCAACTCCTCTCTGCTGAGACCCCAGCTGGAGCTCTGTGTCCAGTTCTGGAGCCCTTAGGACAGGAAGGGTCTGGAGGTGCTGGAAGGTGTCCAGAGAAGGGCCATGAGGATGAGCAGAGGGCTGGAGCTGCTCTGCTATGGAGACAGACTGAGAGAGTTGGGGCTGTTCAGTCTGGAGAAGAGAAGACTCCCAGGAGACTTCTTGTGGCCTTCCAGGATCTGAAGGGGGCTCCAAGAAAGCTGGGGAGGGACTTTTGAGGGTGTCAGGGAGTGATAGGACTGGGGGCAATGGCTCCAAGCTAGAAATGGGTAGATTCAGCTTGGATGTGAGGAAGTTGTTCCCCATGAGGGTGGTGAGAGCCTGGCACAGGTTGCCCAGGGAGGTGGTGGAAGCCTCCTGCCTGGAGGTGTTTGCAGCCAGGCTGGATGTGGCTGTGAGCAACCTGCTGTAGTGTGAGGTGTCCCTGGCCATGGCAGGGGGGTTGGAACTGGCTGATCCTTGAGGTCCCTTCTGAGCCTGACAATTCTATGATTTCCCTGGCTGCCTGCCTGCTCTGCCTCCCTGTGTGGGTGTCCCTGCCCTGGCAGAACAGGGCACCACAAAGCCACCTTGCCTCCTCCAGCTGCTCAAAGAGCCCAGCTCAAGCTTGCCCTGCCATATGGCTCAGCTGCTAATACCATGGAAGCAGCAGAGATCTGGAGGTTGGATGGGTGGTTTTAGCAGTTTAAACATAAGCCCAGCTTGGGCTTGCTCTGAAGTCCTGGCCCTGCCGGAGCAGCTGACATAAGGACACCTGTGGCTGGCACACTTGGGGCGCTGGTGGGGCAGAGGTGGCCTTGGCTGCAGCCCTGCAGTGGTTCTCCTCACTCCCATGTGCTGCAAAGTCTTCTCTGCTGATGAGATAAGAGGCCCTGCCCTGGGCTTTCATGTCAGTTGTGCGTGACTGGATCAAAAGCTGTGCTCTGTGCTTCAGCTCCAGGCTTTGGGCTAATGCAGGCCAGATGGACCTCTCCTCTCAGCATCTCTCTTTATTCATGGCCCTTCCACCTTACATCTGAAGCCCTATGAGGAGAGGCTGAGGGAGCTGGGGTTGCTTAGCCTGCAGAAGAGGAGGCTCAGAGGAGACCTTCTTGTTGTCTACAACTCCCTGAAGGGAGGTTGTAGCCAGGTGGGGGTTGGTCTCTTCCCCAGGCACCCAGCACCAGAACAAGAGGACACAGTCTCAAGCTGTGCCAGGGGAGGTGTAGGCTGGATGTTAAGAAGAAATTCTTCCCAGCAAGAGAGATTGGCCATGGGAATGTGCTGCCCAGGGAGGTGGTGGAGTCCCTGTCCCTGGAGGTGTTCAAAAAAGGCTTGGATGTGGCACTTGGAGCCATGGTTTAGTTGTCAGGAGGTGTTGGGGGTGCTAGGTTGGACTTGATGATCTCTGAGGTCTTTTCCAACCTTATTGATTCTATGATTCTATGATCTCAGCCTCTCTCTTCGCTCATGGCCCTTCCATTTAACTTCCCTACACCAAACCCTCCTTTCTTTTGTGTGCATGAATTCAGGGACAGGCCCTGCCTCCACCAAGATGTTGAGGGAAAGTTTCTCTGCCACAATAGGTCCTGTGTGCAGAATTTCAATCTTTATTACCCCACTGCTGGCCTTAAGTATCACAGAATGACCAAGGTTGGAAGAGACCTCAAAGGTCATCAAGTCCAACCTGAAGTAGATGATACTCTCTTTAGATGAGCTCTCTTTAAAGAGTTTACTTTGGCTTGTTCCTGTATCTAAGCCAATTAGAGCTCTGCTGATTGTCAGATTATTAATGTGCAGATATTTGTTCTTTGGCCTAAACACTTCTGCAAGCTTTGGCTGAATCTTAGTGAAGTTGCAATAACACCAAGGAACACAAATGTCTCACCACAGGATTTGGCCAATTTGCTCTGCTCTGGTGAGACCTCACCTGCAGTACTGTGTCCAGCTCTGGAGCCCTCAACACAGGAAGGGCATGGACCTGATGGAGCAGGTGCAGAGGAGGGCCATGGAAATGATCAGGGGGATGGAGCACCTCTGCTAGGAGGACAGCTGAGGGAGCTGGGGGTGTTCAGCCTGGAGGAGAGAAGGCTCTGGGCAGACCTAATAGCAGCCTGCCAGTACCTGAAGGGGGATGCAGAGAAGGATGGAGAGAGACTGTTTGCAAAGGCCTGCAGGGACAGGATAAGGGACAATGGCTTCAAACTAGAGAAGGGCAGATTGAGATTGGATGTGAGGAACAGGTTCTGCACCATGAGGGTGGTGGAACACTGGAACAGGTTGCTCAGGGAGGAGGTTGAGGCCCCATCCCTGGAGATATTCAAGGTGAGGCTCAACAAAGCTCTGGGCAGCCTGATCTAGCTGAGGATGTCCCTGCTGTCTGCATTGGGGGTTGGACTGGATGAGCTTTGGAGGTCCCTTCCAACCCAGGCCATGCTCTGATTCTGTGACCACCTCTAAGCAAGGCTCTGCTGCCCAGCAAAGAGTGAGATTTGTGGTTGGATTAAATGCAGCCAACACAAGAATGCAAAGAGTGGAAAAGCTCCAGAGGCCAACAAGACAAGACAGGGAGACTCCTCACTTTCCATCTGCATTGTCTTACCAAGAGGAGCTGAAGGCTGGGTGCTGTCAGCTAACTGAAGGCAGTAGGCAGCAGGAGGTGTGCGAGGAGGGGCAGTGCCTGGCCGTGTGCTCAGCAGCCAGTGGGGTGCAGGTGGTGGGAAGGACTCAGGCAGTCAGTGTTTCATCTGTCTGGCATTTGGTTTGGGCTTTTGGCCCTTGTTTGGATAATGTGATTGCAATTCCTCTTGGTACACTTACAATAGGAACATCTGAAGCTCAGCTGCGAGCCAGGCAGCAGACTTTCATTTCGGGTAATCTGATTCTGGCCTGGCTGATTAAGCTGCTCCCTTGTCAGTGGCCAAATCTCACTGTCACTGAAGTGCCTCTTCTGGAGCCAGTACCTGCTAGCACTTCACAGGCCAGGCTTTGCTTCCCACCAGCTCTTCTCAAGTAACATCTCCCAAGGCACTGGCAAACAGACAGGAGGTGTTTCCAGACCAGAGAAGACTGAGAGGGGATCTGATCAATGTCTGTCAATATCTGAGGGCTGGGGGTCAGGAAGGAAGGGACAGGGACAGCCTCTGCTCACTTGTGCCCTGGGATAGGGCATGGAGCAGTGGATGGAACTACAGCACAGGAGGTTCCACCTCAACAGGAGGAAGAACTTCTCTACTGTAGGATTCACAGAGCTGCCCAGAGATGTTGTGGAATCTCCTTCTCTGGAGCCTTTGAAGCCCTGTCTGGATGTGTTCCTGTGGGACCTGTGCTGGTTTCTATGGTCTTGCTCTGGCAGTGGGGTTGGACTGGAAGATCTCCAGAGATCCCTTTCAACCCCTAACATCCTGTGAGCCTGTGGTCTGTGATCCTCTGATCCTGTGACCTGTTATCTGTGATTCTAAGCATGTTAGCACTGACTGATTGAATTTTCTCTTGCATGAAATGGACACCGCTGAGCCACCTTTGAACATTCTGGGCATTGATGCTGGCCTGAAAACCTTATATATGTGAAAAACTATATTTAGCATTCCTAATGCAAACAAACTTCTCATGGCAATTAGCCAAGAAGGCCAATGGCATCCTGGCCTTCATCAGGAACAGTGTGGCCAGCAGGAGCAGGGAAGTCATTGTGCCCTGTGCTCAGCACTGGTTAGGCCATACCTTGAGTCCTGTGTCAAGTTCTGGGCTCCTCAGTTTAAGGAGGACATTGAGAGACTTGAAGGTGTCCAGAGAAGGGCAACAAATCTGGGGAGGGGTCTGGAGCACAGCCCTGTGAGGAGAGGCTGAGGGAGCTGGGGTTGCTTAGCCTGGAGAAGAGGAGGCTCAGGGGAGACCTCATTGCTCTCTCCAACTCCCTGAAGGGAGGTTGTAGCCAGGTGGGGGTTGGTCTCTTCTCCCAGGCAACCAGCACCAGAACAAGAGGACACAGTCTCAAGTTGTGCCAGGGGAGGTTTAGGCTGGAGGTTAAGAAGAAATTCTTCCCAGCAAGAGAGATTGGCCATTGGAATGTGCTGCCCAGGGAGGTGGTGGAGTCACCATCACTGGAGGTGTTTAGGAAGAGCCTGGATGAGGCACTTGGTGCCATGGTTTAGTTGATTAGATGGTGCTGGGTGATAGGGTGGACTCTATGATCCCAAAGGTCTTTTCCAACCTGGCTAATTCTGTGTACCTTAAATGAGGCTTTCCAGAACCAGAGTCACAAGTGGCACCAGTGTTTTCCTGTGTGTGAGAGACTGCTCCAGAAATTAGGGTGAAACTGGGCTCCAAGTTTTGTAGGGGATCATTTTTGTCTTTGTAAAACAGCTGCCTCAGTTAAACAGTTTAAATCCAACAGTTTGTTGGATTTAAAAATAGGGGAAACAATTTCTGACAGCTTTTCCCTCTCCTGCCAACCCTGTCAAATCAAAAAGCCACTTAGCAATGTAGTGGTCCTTAGCCTGGGAGGGTGAGGAGACAGCAACTGTAGGGATAGGACAAGTTTGTTTTAAGGCCCCTTTCCTTCTGGCTGGACTCCTGCACAGAGTGAAGCTTTAGGTTTAAACCTCTAGCTCGGCTTCTAGGACCACTGGCTGCTCTCAAGAGAAACAATTCCAGTCTTTTCCATGGCTAAAAGCAGAAATAAAAGGCTGTGATGGCTTGGAAGGGCAGATGAAAGACAGGCTGCTCTGTTGTGGGTGGTGGAATATCATGGATAATACCACATGTGCTAAGCCAGCAGCTGTACAGCAACACCCAACAGCCTTTGGACTCTCTGCCCATGGAGCTGTCTTCGGGAAACACAATCACAGAAGTGTCAGGGTTGGAAGGGACCTCAAGACTCAGCCACTTCCAAGCCCCCTGCCATGGGCAGGGACACCTCACACTACAGCAGCTTGCCCACAGCCACCTCCAGCCTGGCTGCAAACACCTCCAGGCAGGAGGCTGCCACCACCTCCCTGGGCAACCTGTGCCAGGCTCTCACCACCCTCATGGGGAACAACTTCTTCCTAACATCCAATCTCAATCTCCCCATTTCTACTTTTGCTCCATCCCCCCAGTCCTATCACTCCCTGGCACCCTCAAAAGTCCCTCCCCAGCTTTCTTGAAGCCCCCTTCAGATACTGCAAGGCCACAAGAAGGTCTCCTGGGAGCCTTCTCTCCTCCAGACTGAACAACCCCAACTCTCTCAGGCTGTCTCCAGAGCAGAGCAGCTCCAGCCCTCTGCTAATCCTCATGGCCCTTCTCTGGACACCTTCCAGCACCTCCAGACCCTTCCTGTCCTAGGGGCTCCAGAACTGGACACAGAGCTCCAGCTGTGGGCTCAGGAGAGTGGAGCAGAGGGGCAGAATCCCCTCCCTGGCCCTGCTGGCCACACTTCTCTTGCTGCAGCCCAGGCTCTGCTTGGCTCTCTGGGCTGCAAGTGCTCACTGCTGGCTCCTGTTGAGCTTCTCTTCCCCCAGCACCCCCAAGGCCTTTTCTTAAATGCTGGTTAAAAAGGTCACCCCTAATCTGTGCTTCAAAGAAACACCCAAAAGTCCACATGTGGGGGGAAAAAATGTCACAGAACCACAGAATGCCAGGGGTTGGAAGGGACCTCCAGACATCATCCAGTCCAACCCCCCTGCAAAGCAGGACTACTTAGGGCAAGTCACACAGGAAGGCATTGAGCTGGATTCTGAAGATCTCTAGTGAAGGAGACTCCACAGCCTCTCTGGGCAGCCTGCTCTAGGGCTCTGCCACCCTTACAGTAAAGAACTTTCACCTCATGTTGAGATGGAATTTCCTGTGGTTGAGTTTCCTTCCATTGTCCCTCATCCTATCCCTGGGTATCACTGAAAAGAGCCTGGATCCATCCTCCTGGCAGCCACCCTTCAGGTATTTGCAGACAATGATCAGGTCTCCTCTCAGCCTTCTCTTCTCCAGACTAAACAGCCCCAGGGCTCTCAGCCTCTCCTCATAAGAGAGATGCTCCAGACCCTTAACCATCCTCATAGCTCTCTTTGGAACTCTCTCCAGCAGTTTCCTGTCCCTCTTGAAGTGGGGAGGCCAGAACTGCACAGAACATTCCAGATGTGATCTAACTAGGGCTGAGCAGAGTGGGAGCAGAACCTCCCTCAACCCTCCGTGCACACTCTCCTTAATGCACCCCAGGATGCCATTTGCCTCCTTGGCCACCAGGCCACATTGCTGTCCCATGGAGAATTCACTATCAACCAGGACCCCAAGGTCCTTCTCTGTGGAGCTGCTCTCCAGCAGGCCAGCCCCTAACCTGTCCTGGTGTATGGTGTTGTTCCTCCCCAGGTGCAGGACTCCACACTTATCCTTGCTGAACTTCCTTAGGCTCAAGTTGGGAACAGATGTTGGTCAGTTAGAGGGTAGAAAGGCTCTGCAGAGGGACCTCGACCGACTGGACAGATGGGCAGAGTCCAACAGGATGGCATTTAACAAGTCCAAGTGCCAGGAGATGCACTTTGGCCACAACAACCCCATGCAGAGCTACAGGCTGGGGTCAGAGTGGCTGAGAGCTGCCAAACAGAGAGGGACCTGGGGGTGCTGATTGACAGCTGCCTAAACATGAGCCAGCAGTGTGCCCAGGTGGCCAAGAGGGCCAATGGCATCCTGGCCTGCATTAGGAATAGTGTGGCAAGCAGGAGCAGGGAGGTCATTGTGCCCCTGGACTCTGCATTGGTTAGGCCACACCTTGAGTCCTGTGTCCAGTTCTGGGCCCCTCAGTTTAAGAAGGACATTGAGAGACTTGAAGGTGTCCAGAGAAGGGCAACAAGGCTGGGGAGAGGCCTTGAGCACAGCCCTGTGAGGAGAGGCTGAGGGAGCTGGGGTTGCTTAGCCTGGAGAAGAGAAGGATCAGAGGTGACCTCATTGCCCTCTACAACTACCTGAAAGGTGGTTGTAGACAGGAGGGGGTTGGTCTCTTCTCCCAGGCAACCAGCACCAGAACAAGGGGACACAGTCTCAAGCTGTGCCAGGGGAGGTTTAGACTCGAGGTGAGGAGAAAGTTCTTCACCGAGCGAGTCATTCGTCATTGGGATGTGCTGCCCAGGGAGGTGGTGGAGTCCCCATCCCTGGAGGTGTTCAAGGGGAGATTGGATGTGGCACTTGGTGCCATGGTCTAGTTGTGAGGTCTGTTGGAACAGGTTGGACTTGATGATCCTTGGGGTCTCTTCCAACCTTAGTTACTGTGATACTGTGATCTTTGCCCAGCTGTCCAGCCTGTGCAGGTCCCACTGGATGGCAGCACAGCCTGACAGGGTGTCAGCCTTTGCGCTCAGTTTGGTCTCACCAGCAGACTCGCTGAGGCTGTACTTGGGCTCCTCATCCAGGTCATTGATGAATATGTGGGGACAGAAGAGGAGGAAAGGGCCTGAAATTGAGCCAGGGGAGGTTTAGGCTGGATGTTAGGAAAAATGTCTTTCTTGCAAGAATGGTCAGGCATTGGAACAGGCTGCCCGGGGAAGTGGTGGATCCCAGGATGTTAGGGGTTGGAAGGGACCTCTGGAGATCTATCTTCCAGCCCAACCCCCCCTGCCAGAGCAGGACCATAGCACCCAGCACAGGTCACACAGGAGCACATCCAGACAGGGCTGGAAAGGCTCCAGAGAAGGAGGCTGCACAGCCTCTCTGGGCAGCCTGCTCCAGAGCTCTGTGACCCTCACAGTGATGAAGTTCCTGCTCATGTTGAGGTGCTCAAGAAACCTGTGGCCACGGCCCTCTGGGACATGGCTGAACGGCCTGAAGGTTGGGCTCAGTGATCCCGGAGGTCTTTTCCAACCCAATCCTGTGTTGAACAAGCCCAGAGCCAGCACTGACCCCTGGGAACACCACTAGCTGCTGGGCTGCAGCTGGACTCTGTGCCATTGATCACAGGCCCCTGGGCTCCGTTGTTTAGCCAGTTCTGGATCCATGACCTCGGACTAACGGGAAAAGCAGGAACAGTACACAGTCAGATCCCTGCAGGGGCAGAGCAGTTGGGCTGCACAAATCAAAGTCCATCCATCTGTCAATATTTCCCCAATTTCCAGGCCACTGCTGTGCTTGAGCCCCAGCTCAGAGCCAGTGCTGCCTGTGGCTGCCCAGATGGACAGAGGCAGCACCTGCTGGGCTGGGCTCCATCCCCATCAGCCCACTGAAGCCTTCAGGTGGCTAAACTGCTCCTACCCCACTCCCAAGGAACCTGCTTGAGGCATCTGGCTTGTTTATTATCCTAGTATCAGTCAGGGTTGGAAGGGACCACAAGGATCATCCAGTTCCAACCCCCCTGCCATGGGCAGGGACACCCCACACTAGATCAGCCTGGCCACAGCCTCATCCAGCCTGACCTTAAACACCTCCAGGGATGAGGCCTCAACCACCTCCCTGGACAACCCATTCCAGGGCTTCACCACTCTCATGGGGAAGAACTTCCTCCTCACCTCCAGCCTGAATCTCCCCACCTCCAGCTTCATTCCATTCCCCCCAGTCCTATCACTACCTGAGATCCTGAGCAGTCCCTCCCCAGCCTTCTTGGAGCCCCCTTCAGATACTGGAAGGCCACAATGAGGTCACCTCAGAGCCTTCTCTTCTCCAGACTGAACAGCCCCAACTCCTTCAGTCTGTCCTCACAGGAGAGGTGCTCCAGCCCTCTGCTCATCCTCATGGCCCTTCTCTGGACACCTTCCAGCACCTCCAGATCCCTCTTGGAATAGGGGCTCCAGAACTGGAGGCAGTACTCCAGGTGGGGTCTCAGCAGAGCTGAGCAGAGGGGGAGAATCCCCTCCCTGGCCCTGCTGGCCACACTTCTCTTGCTGCAGCCCAGGCTCTGCTTGGCTTTCTGGGCTGCAAGTGCACACTGAGAGCTCCTGGTGAGCTTCTCCTCCCCCAGCACCCCCAAGGCTCTCTCTTCAGAGCTGCTTTCCAGCCAGTTATTATGGTGTGGGGAAGGCTGGGCTTGGCCTCACATTGCTTGCACCTGGACAAGGTTTTCCCCATCAGGTGGGGACAGCTCTGCTGTCTCCTGTTGGTCCCTCATCAACACTGGCTGCCAGGGGCCAGGGACCACTTCTCCTGATGGCAGCCTCCACAGAGGCAGTGTGGAAGCAAGGAAAAGAGAAGGGGTGATGGTAATGACCTGGATGAGGGCACAGAGAGCACTGCCAGCAGGTTTGCTGATGGCACCAAGCTGGGTGGAGTGGCTGACACAGGAGGGTGGTGCTGCCATTCAGCCAGACCTGGACAGGCTGAGAGCTGGGCAGGGAGAAATGGAATGGGATTCAACAAGGGCAAAGGGAGAGTCTGGCACCTGGGAAAGAACAACCCCATGGAGCAGGAGAGGTTGGGGACTGAGCTGCTGGAGAGCAGTGAAGGGTAAATGGTGTTGAAAAGAGGAGGCAGGTTCCTTACTGCTTGCTGCCATTCCTATTGTCTTTGATTCACTTCCCTTTGGTGCTGTGGTTTTCTTTTCCTCTGTCTTCACTCAGCCCCACAGGCCAATCTTTAGGCAGATCACTGACAGCTGATTGAATTGGTGTTACAGGGATGAGCTCTGAGAGGCTCTGGTGGCCCAGCCTGAGCTGCCTGGAGCTGGTGGCCACTCACAGCATGCCCCACTTCATCTTCCTTTGCTGTCTGTTGTTGTGCTGTCGAGGGATGATGCTCTTCCTCACAAGGGGATGCTGCACAGTGTTGGGAGAGTGTTACTGCTTTTAACAACCCTCACTGCAGTGCCAGATGAGAATTTAGCCCAAGGCTGGAAATCAAGAGGCCACCAATCCTCATGAGGTTCACCTGGGCCCAGCTCTCCAGCTTGTTCACGTCCAAGCTGGAGAGGTGAACCCAGGTGAACCTCATGAGGCTCAACAAGAGCAAGTGCAGGGTTCTGCCCCTGGGCTGGAACAGTCCTCACTGTCACTACAGACTGGGTGATGAGGGGAGAGAAAGCAGCCCTGCAGATAGAAGCTTGGGGCTGCTGATGGATGAGAAGCTGGACCTGAACAGGCAGTGTGAGCTTGCAGCACGGAAGGCAAATGGCAGCCTGGGCTGCATCAAAAGATGCTTAGCCAGAGATGGAGAGAGGTGATTCTGCCACTTCCCTCTGCTCTGGGGAGAGCTCACCTGGAGTGCTGTGTACAGGTCTGGTGCCCCCAGCATAAGAAGGACATGGAGCTGCTGGAGTGGGTCCAGAGGAGCCCAGGAAGATGATCAGAGAGCTGGAGAACCTCCCCTGTTGGGACAGCCTGAGAGAGTTGGGGCTGTTCAGCCTGAAGAAAAGATGGCTCCAGGGAGACCTTAGAGCAGCTTTCCAGTACCTGAAGGAGGCTAGAGGAGGGGCTGTAGTGATAGGATGAGAGGGAATGGATTGAAGCTTGAGGAGGGCAGATTGAGACTGGAGATTAGGAAGAAATTGTTTCCAGTGAGGGTGGTGAGACATTGGCACAGGTTGCCCAGGGAGGCTGTGGAAGGTCTCTCCCTGGAGGTGTTCAAAGCCAGGTGAGATTAGACCTTGAGCAATCCAGTCCAGTGGGAGGTGTCCCTGCCCATGGCAGGGGGGCTGAAACTGGATGATCTTCAATGCCCCTTCCAACCAAACCATTCTCTGAATCTATGAATTATGAGGTGGAGTTTGATGCACTTAGTAAAGGATGTAGCAATAATTCTTGGAGTACTTCTCAGTGACCCAGGAGCCCCAGGGTCCTAGGAAGCTGCAGACAGGCTCAGGCTTCTTCTGCCTGCACAGCACAGGATTTAGGAAGGGCAGGTCCTGCCTCTCCAACCTGATCTCCTTCTATGATCAGGTGACAGCCTGGTGGATGTGGGGCAGGCTGTGGATGGAGTCTACCTGGACTTCAGCAAGGCCTTTGACACCATCCCCCACAGTAAACTGCTGGCTAAGCTGTCAGCCCCTGGCTTGGACAGCAGGTCTCTGAGCTGGGTTAGGAACTGGTTGGAAGCTGAGCCCAGAGAGTGGTGGTGAATGGTGCCACAGCCAGCTGGCAGCCAGGCACTAGTGGCGTCCCCCAGGGATCAGTGCTGGGCCCCATCCTCTTTAACATCTTCATTGATGATCTGGATGAGGGGATTGAGTCAGTCATCAGTAAATTTGCAGATGACACCAAGCTAGGAGCAGATGTTGGTCAGTTAGAGGATGGAAGGGCTCTGCAGAGGGACCTCGACCGACTGGACAGATGGGCAGAGTCCAACAGGATGGCATTCAACAAGTCCAAGTGCTGGGTGCTGCACTTTGGCCACAACAACCCCATGCAGAGCTACAGGCTGGGGTCAGAGTGGTTGGAGAGCTGCCAAACAGAGAGGGACCTGGGGGTGCTGATTGACAGCTGCCTAAACATGAGTCAGCAGTGTGCCCAGGTGGCCAAGAGGGCCAATGGCATCCTGGCCTGCATCAGGAACAGTGTGGCCAGCAGGAGCAGGGAGGTCATTGTGCCCTGTACTCTGCATTGGTTAGGCCACACCTTGAGTCCTGTGTCCAGTTCTGGGCCCCTCAATTTAAGAAGGACATTGAGAGACTTGAAGGTGTCCAGAGAAGGGCAACAAGGCTGGGGAGAGGCCTTGAGCACAGCCCTGTGAGGAGAGGCTGAGGGAGCTGGGGTCGTTTAGCCTGGAGAAGAGGAGGCTCAGGGGTGAGCTCATTGCCCTCTACAACGACCTGAAGGGGGGTTGTAGCCAGGAAGGGGTTGGTCTCTTCTCCCAGGCAACCAGCACCAGAACAAGAGGACACAGTCTCAAGCTGCACCAGGGGAGGTTTAGACTCGAGGTGAGGAGAAAGTTCTTCACCGAGCGAGTCATTTGCCATTGGGACGTGCTGCCCAGGGAGGTGGTGGAGTCCCCATCCCTGGAGGTGTTCAAGGGGAGATTGGATGTGGCACTTGGTGCCATGGTCTAGTCGTGAGGTCTGTTGGGACAGGTTGGACTTGATGATCCTTGGGGTCTCTTCCAACCTTAGTGATACTGTGATACTGTGATACCAGCTCTGCTCCCAGATGATGGCATTTAGTCACTCACTGCCTGCACTATGGCAGCAAAAAGGCTCCTTCTTATTCCCCAGTGTGAGCCCTGCAGAGCTCTGTGCTACTTCTAGGGGACTTTTTTCCCCCACACTGAATGGCTTTACACCTTTTTCCCCCTTTTCAGCATGATATTTTCCTCATATGCCTTGTGGGCATCAGTTGCCATCCCCACCTCCCAGGCCTGCCTCCCTGGCACTGGGTTCTTCCCCTCTCGTGGCAGCGTTGAGCTAATGCAACCCTGCCGTTCCCTGCAGTGTTTCCAAGGGGAGTCTCCTGCTGGTGGGCTCTCGGCAGCAGACATGTTGGGCTGCAGCGATTTCTGGCACATGGCAAGTGCCACATTCTGACTTGGCAGCAGCAATTAGCTCCCCAGCGTGAAGTCAGCCTCCCTAACGAGGCAGAGTAAGTGAGAAGACGGCGAGGAAATGGGAGAGCTGCATTCCAGGGAGTCAGGAACATCTGAGAGCCCAGGCTGTGAAGGGTGGGTGAGATCTCTCTCAGCAAGGCTGCATGACTCAAGGCTTTGGTGCCTCCTCCTGCACATCCTCCTGCAGCTGTGCTGGACTCCAGGAAGCACAGGGCCTGCTCTTCGTGGCAGATTGCAGCAAAGGGCAAGGGAAAAAAAAGGTCATTCCCAGGGTTGATACTGCCAGACCTTGACACCTGTACTGTTGGGAAAAGGCTGCATGCAAAGTCAAGAGCAACAGGCTCACAGAATCTTGGGGGGTGGGAGGGACCTCCAGAGATCAGCCAGTCCAACCCCCCTGCCACAGCAGCATCACCCAGGGCAGTCTGCACAGGAATGCATCCAGGTGGGGTTGGAATGTCTCCAGAGGAGACTCCACAACCTCTCTGGGCAGCCTGCTCCAGGGCTCTGCCACCCTCACAGGGAAAAAGTTTTCCCTTCTGTTCCTGTGGCACCTCCTCTGCTCCAGCTTGCCCTCAGTGCCCCTTGTGCTGTCCTTGGACATCCCTGAGCAGAGCCTGGCTCCATCCTCCCCACACTGCCCTGCACATCTTTATCCCCAGCCATGAGATCACCCTCAGGCTCCTCTGCTCCAAGCCCCAGCTCCCTCAGCCTGTCCTCACAGGGAGATGTTCCACTGCCTGCAGCAGCTTTGTGGCTCTGTGCTGGACTCTCTCAAGCAGTTCCCTGAGGTCCTTCGTGACCTGAGGGGCCCAGAACTGGACACAATATTCCAGATGTGGTCTCATCTGTGCAGAGGAGAAGGAGGAGAATCTCTCTGGACCTACCAACCACAGCCCTTCTAATCCCTCTGAGTCAGGTGTTGCAGTCAGGGCCAGTCCCTGTGGCTCTGGCTACTTGGAGTCTCAGGATTTTTGCCTGAGTGTCAGTGACCAGGAAGAGGTGGGAAATGTGATCACGAGGAATCCAGCCTTGGTACCTTTCCTATTTACTTCATCAGCCTGTTTGTTTGGATGTAGCAATTTCCTGTGCTCTACAGCCCGTTTCCAGAGAGGAAGCTCAAGTGCTGCTGTACAGCTGCTGCCTGTAAGCACCACCAAAGACAAGACAATGCACAAGCCACTTTCATTTACTCCACATTTGGGAAGCAATCCCCCTCCTTGGCAGTCATGTGCCATTTACTCCAAGCGCCCTGCGTACTTCCCCTTGACCCAAAGCCACTTTCTGCTGCTAAAATTAGCATTTCACAGCATCACAGAATGTCAGGGGTTGGCAGGGACCTTGAAAGATACCCAGCCCAACCCCCCCCTGCCAGAGCTGGGTCACCTAGAGCAGGTCACACAGGAACACATCCAGGTGGGGTTGGAAAACCTGCAGAGAGGGAGACTCCACACCCCACCCTGGGCAGCCTCTTCCACTCTTCTGTCACCCTCACAGGGAGAGATTCTTCCTCATGTTTCCACAGAACTTCCTATGCCTCAGCTTCGACCAGTGCCCCTTCCTGGATGCTGACCTCATGCCAGAAGGGCTGGTAGCACCCCTGGCTCAGCACCACCCCCATACATTGCTCTCCCCAGCCAACACCTTGCCAGGAGAGGATAGCTTGCCCAGGGAGATGGTTGAGGCCCCATCCCTGGGGATATTCAAGGTGAGGCTCAACAGGGCTCTGGGCAACCTGGTCTGTTGAGGATGTCCCTGCTGACTGCAGGGGGGGTTGGACTGGGTGACCTTTGGAGGTGCCTTCCAACTCAGACCATTCTGTGCCCAGAGCCCTGTTGAGCCTCACCTCAAACATCTCCAGGGATGGAGCCTCAAACATCTCCCTGGGCATCCTGTTGCAGTGTTCCACCACCCTCATGGTGCAGAACTTGTTCCTCACATCCAATCTAAATCTGCTCTGCTCTAGTTTAAAGCCATTGCCCCTCATCCTGTCCCTGCAGGCTTTGCAGTCTCTCTACAGCTGTCTTGTAGCCCCCTTCAGGTACTGGAAAGCTGCTATTAGGTCTGCCTGGAGCCCTCTCCAGGCTCCCTCAGTCTGTCCCCATAGCAGGGCTGCTCCAACCCCTTGATTATTTTCTTGGCCCTCTTCTGGACCTGCTCCATCATGTCCATGTCCATCCTATGTTGGGGGGTCCAGACCTGCACACAGTACTCCTGGTCAGTTCTCACTAGAGGGTTCAGGCCCTAAAGATGACAGTGGCAGTGGCTTCCTTCATGGAAAGAAGCTCTGATGTGCAGCTCTGTCTCTGTTCAATGCAAAAAAGCAAAGCTCTCAAGGGCTGTGCTGCTGAGAGGCTGCCAGCCACAGCCTCAGGAGTGCAGCTGCGGGGGATGAACCTGAGGGGACTTAGCTGATGTCCCCCTGCCCACCCTGCAAACCCCTCCAGACCAAGCCTCTCCAAGCAGCCTCATCAAGAGCTGGATCTTGACACTGACTTCACAGGGGTTTTCAATCACTTTGCTGTTCTGTATTACAGACACATGTGTGCCCAGGGGGCCAAGAAGGCCAATGGCATCCTGGCCTGCATCAGGAACAGTGTGGCCAGCAGGAGCAGGGAAGTCATTGTGCCCTGTGCTCAGCACTGGTTAGGCCACACCTTGAGTCCTGTGTCCAGTTCTGGGCTCCTCAATTTAAGAAGGACATTGAGACACTTGAAGGTGTCCAGAGAAGGGCAACAAGGCTGGGGAGGGGTCTGGAGCACAGCCCTGTGAGGAGAGGCTGAGGGAGCTGGGGTTGCTTAGCCTGGAGAAGAGGAGGCTCAGGGGAGACCTTCTTGCTCTCTCCAACTCCCTGAAAGGAGGCTGCAGCCAGGTGGGGGTTGGTCTCTTCTCCCAGGCAACCAGCACCAGAACAAGAGGACACAGTCTCAAGCTGTGCCAGGGGAGGTTTAGGCTGGAGGTGAGGAAGAAATTCTTCCCAGCAAGAGAGACTGGCCATTGGAATGTGCTGCCCAGGGAGGTGGTGGAGTCCCCATCCCTGGAGGTGTTTAGGAAGAGCCTGGATGAGGCCCTTGGTGCCATGGTTTAGTTGATTAGATGGTGCTGGGTGATAGGTTGGACTGGATGATCTCGAAGGCCTTTTCCAACCTGGCCAATTCTATTCTATTCCATTCACATTAGGCCTGAAGGCAGAAGTGGCCAAGAGAGTTGTTCCAATGCTATTTTTTTCCTCCTGCAAACAAAGAAGCTCTTTGATACCAAATGAGTGACTATATCCTCCAAGTATGCTGGCCTGGCTAAATATGGAGATATTATTAAGCATTTATTTTCATTCCTCCACCCCCCAAACAACCAACCAAAAAAATAAATAAAAAGGAAATACTTTGGGCTTTGTTTTTTTTGTTTCCCTTCTAAATTTTAAGGGAGAGAGGAAAAAACACCCAACCAAAACTAAAAAAAAAGCCCTTTTGGATAAGGACACCTCTTCCTTTTCCCAAGGAAAAAAATACTCCTCTTACTTCTCTCTCTGCACTGCTGCCTTGGCTTCTGCCACAAGAGTATTCTTGCAGTCTATTTTGCTTCTGTCCCTCGGGGCTGTGAGGAGGGGACACACACACAAACACAGCAGCATCAGCATCAGCATCCTCATCAGCTGTTTTCCAGATGTTTTAGTCTGTCTTGATCATACTTTCTCACTAGCCCCCAGCTCTGATTCAAAGCTGAAGAATGCCTCTGCATCTGGCAGGGCCCCCTGAGTCCCCAGGAATCACAGACTCACACAGCACTGTCAGGGTTGGAAGGGACCTCAAGGGTCAGCCAGTTCCAGCCCCCCCTGCCATGGGCAGGGACAGCTGGGCAGGTGATGAGCTAAGATGATGATTGGCAGGAATCAGAAGCTTCCACACTGTGCCTAACTGGTTGCCAGTGTCACCACTGCTCTCTTTTCAGGGAGCTGCCAAGCTTGGCTGCAGGCTCCAGCTCTGGGCACCACCTACACTGCAGCATCCAGCTGCTGAAGGGAAGGGTCTTGTTTCTTTCATGTGCTTCCCATCTGGCTTACAGACTGGGGGATGATGAGATTGAGAGCAGCCCTGCAGGAAAGGACCTGGGTGGGTGAGAAGCTGGGCATGAGCCAGCAATGGGCACTGGCAGCCCAGAAGGCCAATGGCAGCCTGGGCTGCATCCAAAGCAGTGTGGCCAGAGATGGAGAGAGGGGATCCTGCCCCTCTGCTCTGCTCTGCTGAGACCCCACCTGCAGTGCTGAGTCCAGCTGTGGGGCCCCCAGCAGAAGAGAGACAGAGGAGCCCACCAAGATGATGAGAGGGGCTGGAGCACCTCTGCCATGAAGTCAGGCTGAGAGAACTGGGGCTGTTCAGCTAGGAGAAGAGAAGGCTGCAGGGAAACCTTCGAGCTACATTTCAGTATCTGAAGGGGACCTAGAGAAAGGCTGGGGAGGGACTGTTTGAGTACAGCCCCACATGGTAATCATAGACTCACAGCACTGTCAGGGTTGGAAGGGACCTCAAGGCTCAGCCAGTTCCAAACCCCCTGCCATGCCCAGGGACACCTCCCACTCCAGCAGGCTGCTCAGACCTCAGGGAGTGTGTGGTTGGTTGGTTGGTTGGGTTTTTTGCAGCTTACAGACAAAAGTTGAATGCAAATACAAACTGAAGTAAGTCTAATTATGGTGTGGTCCTACCCAGGACATGCCACTGGCAGTCCAGAGCTACCACTGACACTTAGGAGATGTGTTTTGTGCATCAGGTTGAACTTCCTAACTGTGCCTTAGGGAGAGCAGAACGCCTCACTAGCCTGGACATCTTCTGTCATCAGAAAACCTTCTCACCTTGCTGCACACTTCTTGGCTAGGTCTTCTCTCACTCTGTTGGACAATAGAATCACAGAATCACAGAATGGTCTGGGCTGGAAGGGACCTCCAAAGGTCATCCAGTCCAAACCCCTCTGCAGTTGGCAGGGGCAGATGCAACTCAATCAGGCTGCCCAGAGTCCTGCCCAGCCTCACCTTGAATATCTCCAGGGATGGGGCCCCAGCCACCACCAGTGTTCTGGCACCCTCATGGTGCAGAACTTGTTCCTCACATCCAATCTAAATCTGCTCTTCTCTCATTTCAAACCATTGTCCCTCCTCCTGTCCCTGCAGGCCTCTACAAACAGTCTCTCTCCATCTTTCTCTGCAGCCCCCTTCAGGTACTGGCAGGCTGCTATTAGGCCTGCTCGGAGCCTTCTCTTCTCCAGGCTGAACACCCCAGCTCCCTCAGCCTGTCCTCCTAGCAGAGGTGCTCCATCCCCCTGATCATTTTCATGGCCTCCTCTGGACCCTCTCCATCAGGTCCATGTCCTTCCTGTGCTGAGGGCTCCAGGCCTGGCTGCAGTGCTGCAGGTGAGGTCTCACCAGAGCAATGTGGCAGAATCCTCTCTCCATCCGCCAGCCAACGGGTCCCACTAGAAACTGCAAAAGTCTCCTGGTGGCTTTCCTCCACTGCAAAAAGTGATGTTTTGGTTTGTTTCCTCTGTTGTAACCAAGCCTGCAGTTTCCCCAGGGCTCTGGCTGAGGAGCTGTGTCGGAAGCCTTTGGTCAGGGAGTCCCAGCAAGCTGCTAGGATTCTCTGCATCAGCCAAGAGGCAGCACCCAGCCGGTCCTCCCCAGTGCTGGGATCAGCTTTTACTCCACACACCAGACTTTGACTTTCAGACTGCAATTCTCCTTCAAACAGACTGCTCCCCACTGCCCCACTCTCTGCTTAGTCATTTCTTCCTGCGTGCAGCAGAGGTAAGCTGCTCCTTAATCAGAACCATACCTCCTGCATCCGTTTCCTATCGCCCATTAATAACAGCTCCTTGTGTGCTGCTGCTCTTAAAAGTAAATTGGCTGTGCATGTCCCAGGGACTCCATGCAGGGCCTTGCTTGGTGGGGTCCAAGCTGTGAATGAGGCCCCTGGGATCCCACTGAAAGCCTAACGTGCAGATGACAGCCCTGGTGCATGACTCACATTGTGTCTGCTGCACACATTGCCACCCTGACGGTCTGCTTGCTCCAGGGAGGGATTAGTCCCCAAGCAGCAAAACAACTTCTGAACAACTCCCAAACTCTGGCTGGTTCTGGAAAGGCAGAGTTGGGGATTTTCATAGAATGACTCAGGCTGGGAAAGACCTCAGAGATCATCTACTCCAACCCTCCTGCCACGGGCAGGGACAGCTCTCAGCTAGACTCAGCTGCTCAAGGCCTCATCCAGCCTGGCCTTGAACACCCCCAAGGAGGAAGAATCCACAGCCTCCCTGGTCAGCCTGTTCCAGAGTCTCACCATCCTTGTGCTGAAAGAACTTCCTCAGCTCCAGTCTCACCCTGCTCTCCCTCAGCTTCAAACCATCCCCCCTGGCCTGATTCTAGACACCCTCAGGAAAAGTTCCACTGCAGCCTTCCTGCAGGATCCCTTCAGCTATTGGAAGGCAGCTCTAAGGTCCCCCTGGAGTCTTCTCTTCTCCAGGCTGAACACCCCCAGCTCCCTCAGCCTGTCCTCATAGCATAGGTGCTGCAGCCCTTGGATCATCTTTGTGGTCTCCTCTCAACTCACTCCAGCAGCTCATAGCAGAGGTGTTTTATGTTGAAAACCAGGGGGTGGGGGGAGGTGTTCCATGACTTCCTGCAGAAATGGACCTATTTCCATTGTTCTGGCATTATTCCTCCAGGAGTCTTTGTTTTGAGGCGTGCTGAGTCCAATGAATTCCTCTTGCTTTCATTCAGAAAGGACCAAGCCCTACAAACACTGGAGCACGGGGGCAGAGCAGGCACATAGAGCTTTGGGCCCACTCTGAGCTTCTCTGTTAGCTTCCCAGCAGCATATCAGTCCATTTCATTTTATTTTTGCTCTCAGAAAGGAGGGGAGGAAAAAAAAGCAACAAAACATCAAACACCAAAGCCAAACCACAAAGATCCTGTCTTTGTGGATGTTAAAAGTAAATATTTGTTAAAGGGATGCCAAATGTGAGGCTAGCAACCTTGAGAGCTTGCCCATGCCTCCTAAAAATGCAGAGGAAAGGAGAACTCTCCAGGAGTCTCTCTGTGTTTTACTCTGTGTTCATCCAAGTTATCAGGCTCCTGGGATTTGCAGTCCTGGGGAAGAAGGATGTGGTGTGGCCCCTTGGCTCTGTAGAGCTTGGGAGAGCACAAGGTGTCCTTCAGCAGGCTGCCCAGAGAGGTGGTGGAGGCCCCATCTCTGGAAACACTCCAGGTAAGACTTGATGGGACCCTGAGCAAGGTGATCTAGTTGTCCCTGCTCACTGGGGGAGAGTGGACTGGATGACCTTTGGGGGTCCCTCCCAACACAAATCATTCTGTGAAGACAAGACAACCTTTGGGGGTCCCTCCCAACCCAGATCATTCTATGAAGACATGACAACCTTTGGGGGTCCCTCCCAACACAAATCATTCTATGAAGACAAGACAACCTTTGGGGGTCCCTCCCAACACAAATCATTCTATGAAGACAAGACAACCTTTGGGGGTCCCTCCCAACCCAGATCATTCTATGAAGACAAGACAACCTTTGGGGGTCCCTCCCAACACAAATCATTCTGTGAAGACAAGACAACCTTTGGGCTCCCAACACAAATCATTCTGTGAAGACAAGACAACCTTTGGGCTCCCAACCCAAATCATTCTATGAAGACAAGACAACCTTTGTGGATCCCTCCCAACACAAATCATTCTATGAAGACAAGACAACCTTTGGGCTCCCAACCCAGATCATTCTATGAAGACAAGACAACCTTTGGGGGTCCCTCCCAACCCAGATCATTCTATGAAGACAAGACAACCTTTGTGGATCCCTCCCAACACGAATCATTCTATGAAGACAAGACAACCTTTGGGCTCCCAACCCAAATCATTCTGTGAAGACAAGACAACCTTTGGGGGGTCCCTCCCAACCCAGATCATTCTATGAAGACAAGACAACCTTTGGGGGTCCCTCCCAACCCAAATCATTCTATGAAGACAAGACAACCTTTGGGGGTCCCTCCCAACACAAATCATTCTATGAAGACAAGACAACCTTTGGGGGTCCCTCCCAACACAAATCATTCTATGAAGACATGACAACCTTTGGGGGTCCCTCCCAACCCAGATCATTCTATGAAGACAAGACAACCTTTGGGGGTCCCTCCCAACACAAATCATTCTATGAAGACAAGACAACCTTTGTGGATCCCTCCCAACCCAGATCATTCTATGAAGACAAGACAACCTTTGGGGGTCCCTCCCAACCCAGATCATTCTATGAAGACAAGACCTACCACCTCCCTACTCCCCCTGCCCTCCACTGAGCAGAGCATGGCAGAGTGGTGGCAAGTCAGGCTGAGGTCACGATGTCACCATCATGAGGGATGAGCTGAAAACCTCCAGTGCTGACTGTTAGGATCTGCATGGTTGGGCTGGGGAACTGCCTGGGAAACATGGTCCTGCTGGACTGGTCCCAGCTGCTGTTGTTGCTCATGTTCCTCTTTTTCTCTGCCATGTGTAGATTCATGGTAACTTCCCAAAGCTCCTTGCCAGGCTCTTCTGAGCACACACTTTGTCAGCTTCACCTTCCATGGCTCCACAAATCACAGCATCACCCAGAACCACAGAATGTTAGGAGTTGGAAGGGAGATCATTGCATCCAACCCCTCCCTGCCAGAGCAGGGTCAGCCAGGGCAGGTCACCCAGGAACACATCCAGGTGGGTTTTCAGTGTGTCCAGAGGAGGAGAGGTTGCCAGCCTGCTGGGATAGTGAGTCTGATCTGTGTGCCCTTACCTCAGGCATTTTGTTACCATGCTGAGGCTATCACCCCATCCATGCTTGCCTTCCCTGTAACTGGATCACCAAGGGGAAAAGAACACAAACATCAAAATACTCAAAACAATTGAAAAAAATCAAAAGTAGTTCTTTTTCTGTCATTTATTTTTGTCTCCAGTCTACCACTGGTGTTGGGGAAGAAGCTTGCAGAGGTGGGTAGCAGAGCAGGTCTAGAGAGGTTCTTCTCCCCCTCTGCTCTGGCCTGCTGAGACCACAGCTGCAATGCTGTGTCCAGTTCTGGGCTCCCCAGTTAAAGAGAGAGAGAGACCTGCTGGAGAGAGTCCAAGGGAGAGCCAGGAGGATGCTTAGGGGACTTGAGCATCTCCCCTGTGAAGAGAGACTGAGAGCCCTGGAGCTGTTTAGTGTAGAGAAGAGAAGGCTGAGAGGGGATCTGATCAATGTCTATCACTAGCTGAGGGGTGGGTGTCAGGATGAAGGTGATGGTCTCTTTTTGGTGGTGCCCAGTGATAGGACAAGGAACAACAGGTACAAGCTGGAACACAGGAGGTTCCACCTCAACATGAGGAGACACCTCTGTATGGTGAGGGTGCCAAAAGCCCTGAGCAGGCTGCCCAGAGAGGTTGTGGAGTCTCTGGAGCCTTTCCAACCCCACCTGGATGTGTTCCTGTGTGACCTGCTCTAGGTGATGCTGCTCTGGCAGGGGGCTTGGACTGGATGATCTCTGGAGGTGCCTTCCACCCCCTAACCTTCTGTGATTGCTTCTGTGATTCTGGAAGCCTGTGCACAGTTCCCATTACCACCAACACAGCTCCAGGGGCTGCAAAGTCCCACCGAGTGGGAAAGGGAAGTTTTCCTAGTGTGGAAATGCTTGGAATTGTTTGGGCACCTGCTCACATAGTTCCATCGGTCTGGGTTAGGGGGAGGAAGAACCACAAACCACAGGAAGAAAACATACACAGTGGAATGTAAGAGCCATTGGGAGGGGCTTGGCTTTCACAAAGGCAGCAGAGGCAGGTAGAGGAAGAAAGGAAATGAAGAAAGGAATGAGGTTTCTCACTGCTTGACGTTTGGTTATCCAAGTGCCTAAGGGGTACAGCAAAACAAACGACAGCAAAGGGTACAGTGAGAAGCTAAGCTGCAGAAGGGGTACAGAGAGAAGCTAAGGTGCATCAAGGGGTACAGTGAGAAGCTAACAGCAGCAAGGGGTACAGAGAGAAGCTAAGGTGCATCAAGGGGTACAGTGAGAAGCTAACAGCAGCAAGGGGTACAGTGAGAAGCTAAGCTGCAGCAAGGGGTACAGAGAGAAGCTAAGGTAGGTGCAGCAAGGGGTACAGTGAGAAGCTAAGCTGCAGCAAGGGGTACAGAGAGAAGCTAAGCTGCAGCAAGGGGTACAGTGAGAAGCTAAGCTGCAGCAAGGGGTACAGTGAGAAGCTAAGGTGCATCAAGGGGTACAGTGAGAAGCTAAGGTGCAGCAAGGGGTACAGTGAGAAGCTAAGCTGCAGCAAGAGGTACAGTGAGAAGCTAAGCTGCAGCAAGGGGTACAGTGAGAAGCTAAGCTGCAGCAAGAGGTACAGTGAGAAGCTAAGCTGCAGCAAGAGGTACAGTGAGAAGCTAAGCTGCAGCAAGGGGTACAGTGAGAAGCTAAGCTGCAGCAAGAGGTACAGTGAGAAGCTAAGCTGCAGCAAGAGGTACAGTGAGAAGCTAAGCTGCAGCAAGGGGTACAGTGAGAAGCTAAGCTGCAGCAAGAGGTACAGTGAGAAGCTAAGCTGCAGCAAGGGGTACAGTGAGAAGCTAAGCTGCAGCAAGGGGTACAGAGAGAAGCTAAGTTGCAGCAAGGGGTACAGTGAGAAGCTAAGCTGCAGCAAGGGGTACAGTGAGAAGCTACACTTGGCAGAGCACAGTGCCTTTAACCCATAGGAAGTAGAGAGCATTTGTTTCAGTGCTAACTCTTTCTGATTTATACCCCACATGTAAACTCTGTGCAGACTTCCCAGAGCAGGCCTGTGTCAGGTTCAAGGATGAAGGTCTTCACTTCCAGAGTTACACTGAAACAAACCTTGGGCTTGCCAGGGGCAGCCTCCAGCTTGCTTCCATAACGAGGAAGTGCGGGGAACTTCTTTGTGGAGACTTCACTTATGATCTTCCTCATTTTGTTCCCCCTTCATCTTAAAATAGACCTTTTAAGGCTGAAAGTTGCTGGTTCCACTCTGTGCATGGAAAGCATAACAGAACAGGGGGAGATGAAGGGTAGGAGCAGGTCCAGAATGACGCAAGGAAGCGAACAGCTTCAGCTGCAAATGCTGAAGCAGGCAGGATGTGAAAACCATTTCTCTCCCTCGAGCTGAAACCAAAATGTAGCTGCAAATATCGTTTCTGGGCAGTGTGAGCAATGGCCCTAAGATCAGCTGGGAAAAAAAGGAAAAGGGTAATAAATATATGAAGGTTGTGAGTTTGTGTTAGGGGCTGTTTGAGGGCAGAGAAGAAGAAAGAGACCCCACCCAGAGCACTGCGTCCAGTTCTGGAGCCTCTGTTACAGGAAGGATCTGGAGGTGCTGGAAGGTGTCCAGAGAGGGGGCACAAGGATGAGCAGAGGGCTGGAGCTGCTCTGCTATGGACAGACTGAGAGAGTTGGGGTTGTGCAGTCTGGAGAAGAGAAGGCTCCCAGGAGACTTTCTTGTGGCCTTCCAGTATCTGAAGGGGGATACAAAGATACAGAATTAACCAGGCTGGGAAAGACCTTTGAGATCATCGAGTCCAACCTGTCACCCAACACCATCTGATCAACTAAACCATGGCACCAAGTGCCTCATCCAGTCTTATTTTAAACACTTCCAGTGATGGTGACTCCACCACCTCCCTGGGCAGCACATCCCAGTGGCCAATCTCTCTTTCTATGAAGAACTTCTTCCTAACCTCCAGCCTAAACCTCCCCTGGCACAGCTTGAGACTGTGTCCGCTTGTTCTGGTGCTGGTTGCCTGGGAGAAGAGACCAACCCCCACCTGGCTACAGCCTCCCTTCAGGGAGGTGTAGACAGCAAGAAGGTCTCCCCTGAGCCTCCTCTTCTCCAGGCTAAGCAACCCCAGCTCCCTCAGCCTCTCCTCACAGGGCTGTGCTCCAGACCCCTCCCCAGCTTTGTTGCCCTTCTCTGGACACCTTCCAATGTCCTTCTTAAATTGAGGAGCCCAGAACCGGACACAGGACTCAAGGTGTGGCCTAACCAGTGCTGAGCACAGGGCACAATGACTTCCCTGCTCCTGCTGGCCACACTCTTCCTGATGCAGGCCAGGATGCCATTGGCCTTCTTGGCCCCCTGGGCACACTGCTGGCTCAAGAAAGCTGGGGAGGGACTTCTGAGGGTGTCAGGGAGTGATAGGACTGGGGGGAATGGAGCAAAACTAGAAATGGGGAGATTGAGATTGGATGTTAGGAAGAATTTGTTCCCCATGAGGGTGGTGAGAGCCTGGCACAGGTTGCCCAGGGAGGTGGTAGAAGCCTCCTGCCTGGAGGTGTTTGCAGCCAGGCTGGATGTGGCTGTGAGCAACCTGCTGTAGTGTGAGGTGTCCCTGGCCATGGCAGGGGGCTTGGAACTGGCTGATCCTTAAGGCCTCTTCCAACCCTGATGATTCTGTGGTTCCAGATTACTCTCTGCCTGTGCCACTCATTTCACAGTTTCTTCTCCTTTATTCCTGTCACAGACACATGCCCTGAGCCTTATAGCATGAAGAGCTCTTCAGCCCTCAGAGAACCACATCTGAGTGTGCCTGCACTATAGGAAGAGTGTTTAGTGAGCAGTTAATGACTTCCTTAAAAGGCTAATACACTTAGCAGTTGAAAGGATGCACAGCTAAATGTGGCCCTTATAAAGCCCAGCGGATTCCATTAAAAACCCAGGCGTGCAGGAAGTCTCTAGTTCCTATTAGAACTGATTGTACACAGTTGCATGGGAAGGAATAAATTTAGTGTACAGAATTTTACATCACTTCCTCTGCAAGCACTGACAATTCTCTGGGGTCCACAGCCCTCTGCATCTGGTCCCCACACACGTACGTAACACGCACGGACAGCCGAGGGCTGTGCAGCTGCCGTAAAGGGAAATGTGCCTCCAGGAGTCAGAGTCTGCACATCCTGAGGCAAACAGCAGTGGCCCTGAGGGCTGCTGCATCCCTGGGTTTGGTCACAGCCAGATCTGGAAGTTAGGTTTCCCTCTTGTTAACACAGGACTCACCTGGAGGGAATCTGTGTGCGCATGAAGGAGGAGGAATCATAGAGTGGTTCGGGTTGGCAGGAACCTCCAAAGGCCACAGAGTCACAGAATGTTAGGGGATGGAAGGGACTTTGAAAGCTCAACCAGTCCAACCCCCCTGCCAGAGCAGATCACACAGGAACACATCCAGGCAGCTCTTGAATGTCTCCAGCAAGGGAGACTCCACAACCCCCCTGGGCAGCCTGCTCCAGGGCTCTGGCACCCTCACAGGGAAAAATGTCTTCCTCCTGTTTCCATGGCACTTCCTCTGCCTCAGCTTCCACCAGTGCCCCTTGTGCTGTCCTTGGGCATCACCCAGCAGAGCCTGGCTCCAGCCTCTGGGCACTCACCCTGCACATCTTTATCAACAGCAATGAGGTCACCCTCAGGCTCCTCCTCTCCAAGCTCCAGAGCCCTCAGCTCCCTCAGGCTCTCCTCCTAAGGAAGATGTTCCACTGCCTTCATCATCTTTATGGCTCTGTGCTGCACTCTCTCAAGCAGTTCCCTGAGGTCCTTCCTGACCTGAGGGGCCCAGAACTGGACACAATATTCCAGGTGTGGCCTCACTAGGGCAGAGCAGAGGGGCAGGAGAACCTCTCTGGACCCACTGACCACAGCCCTTCTAATCCACCCCAGGATGCCCTTGGCCTTCTTGGCCACCAGAGCACATTGCTGCCTCATGGTCAACCTCCCATCCACCAGGACCCCCAGCTCCTTTTCCCCTTCGCTGCTGCAACATATCCAACCTCTCCTGCTCCATGGGGTTGTTCTTTCCCAGGTGCCAGACTCTCCCTTTGCCCTTGTTGAATCCCATTCCATTTCTCCCTGCCCAGCTCTCAGCCTGTCCAGGTCTGGCTGAATGGCAGCACCACCCTCCTGTGTCAGCCACTCCACCCAGCTTGGTGCCATCAGCAAACCTGCTGGCAGTGCTCTCTGTGCCCTCATCCAGGTCATTGATGAATATATTGAATGGTCCTGGTCCCAGTACTGACCCCTGAGGGACTCCACTAGGCACAGGCCTCCAACTAGCCTCTGTCCCATTGACCACAGCTCTCTGACTTCCTCCCTTCAAGCAGTTCCCATCCACCTCACTCCCTGCCCATCCAGACCACACTGCCTCAGTGTAGCTGCGAGGATGCTGTGGGAGGCAGTGTCAAATGCTGTGCTTAAACCAAGAGAAACCACAGCCATTCCAAGAGACACCATTCCACAGGCCATCCAGTCCAAACCCCCTGCAGTCAGCAGGGACATCCTGGGGAATTCAGTCCTGTTGTATGTGTGTGAGGGAAGTCATTCCATTCTCCTCTTTGGTCTACTTTCCCATTTGGGAAATGCAAACAAAGCTAATGCTAAGTCTCCTTCAGAAGCCTGAACCTTTGTTGTGGCAGCAGCTGTGCCTTCAGTCCTGCTCAGCTGATTTTATGGGCTCCTGCAGGTTTGTTTTCCAGGAAAAGAACTGCAGAGAGCACCACCTCAGCTTCAGCAGTGGGTGTTCACAGGAGCTGGAGAAACCACTCTCAGCTCCATTGGAAATGATTTTGTAACTCATTTGCAAGGACATCAAAGAATCCATTTGCCTCTAGCCACAGTCCTGGCACCAGCAGGTGAGGAAACGACCCAGAGAGCATTGAGACATCTCTGACAAAACCCAAGGCAAAACTGCCTCCAAGAAGCACTGGACTCAGAGGATGCTCAGGGACTCAATCCCCTAAAGACTCAGAATCACAGAATCACAATAAGGTCTGGGTTGGAAGGGACCTCCAAAGCTCATCCAGTCCACCCCCCTCTGCAGCCAGCAGGGACATCCTCAACTAGATCAGGGTGCTCAGAGTGGAAGGTGATGCTCTGTACAGCAGGGGCTGTCCCAGCAGCCCAGGCTGTGGGGCTTGGCTAAGGAGAAGCTAAAACTGAACCAGAGCCTTGCTCTCTTCCCTGAGGAGCTCCAGCAGGAGGATGAGAGGTACAATGTCTGAGGTCTTCCCCAGAGATGGTATCCAAGAGCCACCAGAAGTCCCCAGGGGCAGCTGAGCTGAGAAGGCAGTTGGAAACATGGTGCAGCACTAGACCTTGCCTCTGATGGCAGTGCACAAAGTGCTGCTATCTCTTCTGTCTTCATCTTCCTTTTGCATTCCTTGGCTTATTAACAGAGCTGATCTCTGCTAGCCTGGGACTAAAGACACACATTGTTGTGCACATAGATTTGAGGCTAAAGCACGTGGCCATGGAACTGGAGACAAACAGGACAAACCATTCCAAGCAAAGAGATGGGATCCCCACTCAGCTCCTAAGAGGACAGCAGATCCTGAGGGGGTCTAACCAGAAAGGAGGTCCCTCAGGGGTCAATACTGGGACAGAACTATTTAATATATTCATCAATGATGAGCACAGAGAGTTCCTGATGACCCCAAACTGGGTGGAGTGGCTCACACAGCTGAAGGCTGTGCTGCTGTTCAGCCAGACCTGGACAGGCTGAATGAAATTCACCAAGGGCAAGGGGAGAGTCCTGCACTTGGGAAAGAACAACCCCATGGAGTAGGATAGAGGGACTGAGCTGATGGAGAGCAGTGAAGGGGAAAAAGGACCTGAGAGTCCTGGTGGATGGGAGGATGCCCATGAGGCAGCAAGGTGCCCTTGTGGCCAAGAAGGCCAAGGGCATCCTGGGGTGCCCAGAGGCTGGAGCCAGGCTCTGCTGGGTGATGCCCAAGGACAGCACAAGGGGCAGTGGTGGAAGCTGAGGCAGAGGAAGTGCCATGGAAATATGACAAAGACTTTTTTCCCTGTGAGGGTGACAGAACCCTGGAGCAGGCTGCCCAGGGGGGTTGTGGAGTCTGCCTCTCTGGAGGTATTCAAACCCCACCTGGCTGTGTTCCCGAGTGACCTGCCCTGGGTGACCCTACTCTGGCAGGGGGTTGGACTGGATGAGCTTTTGAGTTCCCCTCCAGCCCCTACCATTCTGTGGATCTGTGATGTTCACCAACTGCTGTGCACATGCCAGAAAGAGGTTTTAGCTCTTTGCTGGCTTCCTGTTCGTGTTAACACAACAGAGCCTCAGTGTCCCCAGCCCCGTGTGCCCAGCTCCTGAGCACAGCAGCAGGAAGCAGCACTTTGCTTTCACACTTTCAGGGCCTGAGCACACCCGGGGTGTGTGTGGGGGGGGAGGGTCTGCCTGTGCTAAGGCCTTAACGACTGCCTCTAAGTGCAAAATAGCTGCAGCAATGCGAATCAGAGGCAGATCAACCCCTCAGGTGCTGTGGCTGCACCTCCATGGCATACCCACCTCCACGGCACAGTCACCCACCCTGCGTCCCCAGGGTGGGTGACAATGCTCCTGGGGAACCTGAGGTGTTCCTCAGGTACAGCCCTGGCTAATTCCTGGTGAGAGCTGCACTTAAGACAAGTCAAGCCCTAACTTTGCCTTTCCCCAAACAGGCTTAATTATTAACTCCAGACTGGATGAGAGGAAAACAAGTGTTAACTAATAACCTTGATTTCCCAGTACCCACAAAAGCAAGTTGGTTTGTTCTGTGTTTGGTTTTGTAGT
This sequence comes from Dryobates pubescens, assembly GCF_014839835.1. Classification (NCBI taxonomy): domain Eukaryota; kingdom Metazoa; phylum Chordata; class Aves; order Piciformes; family Picidae; genus Dryobates; species Dryobates pubescens. The sequence continues at coordinate 26,385,656 of NC_071625.1, read as the reverse complement.
GCTGGCTCCACTTTAACTTTCTGTTTGCCTGGGAAATGCTGATCTGATGCTTTGCCCCCTTAGAACTGAATCATAGAATTGAATTGCCAGGGTTGGAAGGGACCTCAAGGCTCAGCCAGTTCCAACCCCCCTGCCATGGGCAGGGACACCTCACACTACAGCAGGTTGCTCACAGCCACCTCCAGCCTGGCTGCAAACACCTCCAGGCAGGAGGCTTCCACCACCTCCCTGGGCAACCTGTGCCAGGCTCTCACCACCCTCATGGGGAACAACTTCTTCCTCACATCCAATCTCAATCTCCCCATTTCTACTTTTGCTCCATCCCCCCCAGTCCTATCACTCCCTGACACCCTCAAAAGTCCCTCCCCAGCTTTCTTGCAGCCCCCTTCAGATACTGCAAGGCCACAATGAGGTCTCCTCAGAGCCTTCTCTTCTCCAGACTGAACAACCCCAACTCTCTCAGTCTGTCTCCAGAGCAGAGCAGCTCCAGCCCTCTGCTCATCCTCGTGGCCCTTCTCTGGGCACCTTCCAGCACCTCCAGACCCTTCCTGTCCTAGGGGCTCCAGAACTGGACCCAGAGCTCCAGCTGGGGTCTCAGCAGAGCGGAGCAGAGGGGCAGAATCCCCTCCCAGCTCCCTTCACGTGGTTGGATGCCAAGGGAAAGAGAGAAAAATGAAACTGATGGAAACGAAGTCAGAGCCAGGCCTGAGTCAGCTGGTGCACGGCCACAAGGATGGAACCAGGGTTTCTTTTCTTCTCCTTTACCTTATGGATTAATTTACCATGATGTCAGTTCAGTTGTAACCAAACCCTCTCCTTCCTTCCCCCTCCTCCCCCCCGCGATGTACTCTGCAGCGCTTCACATAGCCTGGGGAGGTGGTCTCGAACGGCTTGCAAATGGATATTGCCCTGCAAGCTGCATTCTGCCTCACAATTGCCATCATCATCCCCTAAGTCTTAAAAGCCAGCGCACGATGTGAATGAGAGGCTTTTCTTCTCCATGTGGGGCTCACAGCTCAGAGCCCGACGTGACATTTTGTCAGCCTGTTAACAAAGCAACGCAGGAGACCGTTGGAAATAAGCCCTGCTTATGTAAGTGTTCACCGGGGTCTAAATATTAATGTCAGGACTCTGCATAATGGAAGTGCTCTAAATAATCCCTTTGAGCCTTCGTAGCTTAACCTTTCTTCCTATTTTAGCCATTAGTTACCTTTAAACAGCAGGGTTCTCCGGCTGAGGAAGAGGCTGGGAGCAGCAGGCACTGAAGTCTCCACAGCCTCCCCTTTCAGCGCTGGATTTCTGGGGCTGCCCTTGCTCTTGGGGATTTTCATTGCAAAAGAACGACACAGCCTGCAGCAGCCACCACAAGCAAACCAACAAACAAACCAGCCAGCCAACCAACCAACCAACAGGAAAGCAAACGTCCCAGGCTGCAGCTGCTGCTTCCCTCTCCCACTCTGCAGAGGTATTTGGCATCTCAGCCCGCTCATGTTATCAGGACGTAGAGAATTGTCAGGCTTGGAAGGGACCTCAAGGCTCAGCCAGTTCCAACCCCCCGGCCATGGGCAGGGACACCTCACACTGCAGCAGGTTGCTCACAGCCACAGCCAGCCTGGCTGCAAACACCTCCAGGCAGGAGGCTTCCACCACCTCCCTGGGCAACCTGTGCCAGGCTCTCACCACCCTCATGGGGAACAACTTCTTCCTCACATCCAATCTCAATCTCCCCATTTCTAGTTTTGTTTCATTCCCCCCAGTCCTATCACTCCCTGACACCCTCAAAAGTCCCTCCCCAGCTTTCTTGGAGCCCCCTTCAGATCCTAGAAGGCCACAAGAAAGTCTCCTGGGAGCCTTCTCTACTCAGACCGAACAACCCCAACTCCCTCAGTCTGTCTCCATAGCAGAGCAGCTCCAGCCCTCTGCTCATCCTCGTGGCCCTTCTCTGGACACCTTCCAGCACCTCCAGATCCTTCCTGTCCTAGGGGCTCCAGAACTGGACACAGAGCTCCAGCTGTGGTCTCAGCAGAGTGGAGCAGAGGGGCAGAATCCCCTCCCTGGCCCTGCTGGCCACACTTCTCTTGCTGCAGCCCAGGCTCTGCTTGGCTCTCTGGGCTGCAAGTGCTCACTGCTGGCTCCTGTTGAGCTTCTCCTCCACCATTTTTTAGCTTCTCATGTTGAGCTTCTCACACCACATTTCTACACAGTGTTATTCACTGACTTGCCAATAAAATGCTGCCTCAGTGATGCCCAGGTGATGAGCTAAGATGATGATTGGCAGGAATCAGAAGCTTCCACACTGTGCCTAACTGGTTGCCAGTGTCACCACTGCTCTCTTTTCAGGGAGCTGCCAAGCTTGGCTGCAGGCTCCAGCTCTGGGCACCACCTACACTGCAGCATCCAGCTGCTGAAGGGAAGGGTCTTGTTTCTTTCATGTGCTTCCCATCTGGCTTACAGACTGGGGGATGATGAGATCGAGAGCAGCCCTGCAGGAAAGGACCTGGGTGGGTGAGAAGCTGGGCATGAGCCAGCAATGGGCACTGGCAGCCCAGAAAGCCAATGGCAGCCTGGGCTGCATCCAAAGCAGTGTGGCCAGAGATGGAGAGAGGGGATCCTGCCCCTCTGCTCTGCTCTGCTGAGACCTCACCTGCAGTGCTGAGTCCAGCTGTGGGGCCCCCAGCACAAGAGAGACAGAGGAGACGACCAAGATGATGAGAGGGGCTGGAGCACCTCTGCCATGAAGTCAGGCTGAGAGAACTGGGGCTGTTCAGCTAGGAGAAGAGAAGGCTGCAGGGAGACCTTCGAGCTACGTTTCAGTATCTAAAGGGGACCTAGAGGAAGGCTGGGGAGGGACTGTTTGAGTACAGCCCCACATGGTAATCAAAGACTCACAGCACTGTCAGGGTTGGAAGGGACCTCAAGGCTCAGCCAGTTCCAACCCCCCTGCCATGGGCAGGGACACCTCACACTACAGCAGCTTGCTCACAGCCACATCCAGCCTGGCTGCAAACACCTCCAGGCAGGAGGCTTCCACCATCTCCCTGGGCAGCCTGTGCCAGGCTCTCACCACCCTCATGGGCAACAACTTCTTCCTCACATTCAATCTCAGTCTACTTATTTCTAGTTTTGCTCCATTCCCCCCAGTCCTATCACTCCCTGACACCCTCAAAAGTCCCTCCCCAGCCTTCTTGTAGCTCACTTCAGATACTGCAAGGCCACAAGAAGGTCTCCTCTGAGCCTTCTCTACTCAGACCAAACAACCCCAACTCCTTCAGTCTGTCTCCAGAGCAGCTCCAGCCCTCTGCTCATCCTCGTGGCCCTTCTCTGGACACCTTCCAGCACCTCCACATCCTTCCTGTCCTAGGGGCTCCAGAACTGGACCTAGAGCTCCAGGTGGGGTCTCAGCAGAACAGAGTAGAGGTGGAGGATCAGCTCCCACCTCCCTTCACTTGGTGTGATTCCAAGGGAAAGAGAAATATGAAACTGATGGAAGTGAAGTCAGAGCCATGCCTGACTCCCAAGGCAAAGACAGTGTCAACAAGTGACCCCAAGTACTCCTGGTTTTGGTAAGGCAAAAATTAATTCCATGGTTGTCCTGGCCCTCCCTTTCTCAGCAAACACAGTGGGAGTCTCATTGCTTCCATGTTTTGTTAAAGAACTAATTCACCTGCTGATAAAAGTTTGGATTCTGTTTCCAAAAGGCTCAGTAGTCTTTATTGTTGTTGTTGCTATTATTATTATTACTACTATTATTATTAGTAGTAGTAGTATTATTAATGTGGGTTGCACTTTCTTAATGAAAAATAACCAATGAAGATGCAGTGGAAAACTTCCCTCTGGGAGAACCAGTACTTTTTAATACACTCCATGCCTCCAGTTCTGCTGTCCCCAGCAGAAGAAGGACACAGAGCTGCTGGAGTGAGGCCAGAGGAGGCAACAAAGATGATCCAAGGGCTGGAGCAGCTCTGCTGTGAGCACAGGCTGAGGGAGCTGGGGGTGTTCAGAGGGGAGAAGAGAAGGCTCTGGGGGAACCTTAGAGCTGCCTTCCAATAGCTGAAGGGATCCTTCAGGAAGGCTGCAGAGGGACTTTTCCTGAGGGTGTCTAGAGACAGGAGAAGGGGGAATGGCTTGAAGCTGAGGAAGAGCAGGGTGAGACTGGAGCTGAGGAAGAAGTTCTTCAGTGTGAGGGTGGTGAGACTCTGGAACAGGCAGCCCAGGGAGGTTTTGGCTGCCTCCTCCCTGGGGGTGTTCAAGGCCAGGTTGGATGAGGCTTTGAGCAGCTGAGTCTAGTTGAGAGATGTCCCTGGGCATGGTGGGGAGGTTGGAGCAGACGATCTCTGAGGTCCCTTCCAGTCTGAGCCATTCTGTGATCACTGTTTAAGGTCATGATGTTTCTCATGTCCCCCCAGCACCACAAGAACACCACACAGCCAGCTGAGCCAAAGCTGTTGCTGAGGAATTCCTCACCATGGGCTTGATGGACAAGGACACCTTCCAGGCTGGGGCAGGCTGCAGAGCCTGCTGTGAGAGCTGTGCCACTGCCACTGGGTTTCTAAGGAAGCTGTGACAGGGATCCTGGCTGATGAGGAGGCACCACACGCTGGGGCTGAATGATTCAGCGTCACAGAAATAACTGTGGCAGAAATAACTCCTGGGAGCAGAGAGCACCCCAAACTCTGGCCCACAAAGCAGATCCTACACTGTGAATCATGTGGGTGAGATCCTCTCTCTCCCCTTACTTCCAGCTGCTCAGTTGCTCAACGTGTTGCTTAAAATATGACTGTTGCTTAATACTACCCTTATATGTAGCTGCTCTGCAGCATCATCTTGCAAAGTGGATGGGGAAATCCTCCCACCCCTGTGACAAAAAGCTTTGATAGCTCTTCAGAATCTAAATTTTCCAGTGGAAGCCTTCAGCTGCCCTGTTTGAAACACATCCTGCTGAGTTTGGTCAAATGAATGTCATTATTAGATCATCGAGGTGAAAAGGAACCCTGGAGAAGAGAAGGCTCCAGGGAGACCTTAGAGCTGCATGTCAGTATCTGAAGGGGGCCTACAGGAAGGCTGGGGAGGGACTGTTTAGGAGGGTCTATGGGGATAGGATGAGGAGCAATGGTTTGAAACTGGAGCAGGGTAGAATTAGGTTGAATATCAAGAAGTTCCCTGGGCAGCCTGTTCCAGCATTTCTCTACTCTCCCTGTGCAGATGAGCTGGGGAAGCAATGTGTCTCCACAGCAGATTCTCATTGTTGTCATAGAATAACAGAATGGTCCAGGCCAGAAGGGACCTCCAAAGGTCATCCAGTCCAAGCCCCCTGCAGTCAGCAGGGACATCCTCCACTAGATCAGGCTGCACAGAGCCCTGCCCAGCCTCACCTTGAATATCTCCAGGGATGGGGCCCCAGCCACCACCCTGGGCAACCTGTTGCTGTGTTCCACCACCCTCATGGTGCAGAACTTGCTCCTCACATCCAATCTAAATCTGCTCTTCTCTCATCTCAAACCATTGTCCCTCCTCCTGTCCCTGCAGGCCTTTGCAAACATTCCCTCTGCAGCCTTCTTGCAGCCCCCTTCAGGTACTGGGAGGCTGCTATTAGGTCTCCCTGGAGCCTTCTCTTCTCCAGGCTGAACACCCCCAGCTCCCTCAGCCTATCCTCCCAGCAGGGCTGCTGCAGCTCCCAGATCATATTTATGTCCCTCCTCTGGATCTGCTCCATCAGTTCCATGTCTCTCTTGTCAGCTGGACACAGCACTGCAGGGGAGGTCTCACCAGAGCAGAGCAGAGGAACAGAATCTCCTCTCTCGACCTGCTGGCCACAGTCCTTTTGATGGAACCCAGACTGCCACTGATCCTCTGGGCTGCAAGTGCCCTTTGCTGACTCATGTTCAGCTCCTCATGCAGCAGAACTCCCTAGGGGAGCCTGCAATGACCTCTGGCCTGGGTTTTGCAGTCATCTGACAGCTCTCTGATGTGCCTCCACTTTGAGAAGCAGGGCTGTGGGCAAAAGGATGGCCAACCACCATCTGCTTCAACACAGCTGAAAGCAGAGGAGGGAGGATGTTTTCCCCCTGCTTTTGGACGTTTCCAGCACTGGGCAGGAAGTTTGGCTGGAAAATGATGTCAAAAGGTACCAGTCTTTTGCAGGGGGCATAGAGAGGGGTGGCAAGGGAGAAGGGCTGCAGGGAGGCATTCAGCAGCATGGGCATGCAAGTAGGAGCTGCTGCCCAAGCAAGGGCTGAGGCACTCTGTTCTGTGTGGTCCTGTTATGAGTTGAGTTATCTGAGTTAGGGACTAGCTCAGGACACAGGCTCTCACCCACATTCCAGGGCAAGCAGACTGCTCCCATTCTCATCATCTTGTCTAACACATGGTCTGTGAGAAGCATGGTGAGGAAGCATGGTGAGGAAGCATGGAGGAATTGTGTTTCCTGGTGGACAGAAGCATGCCTATGGACCAGCAAGGTGCCCTTATGGCCAAGAAGGCCAAGGGCATCCTGGGCTGGATTAGAAGGGCTATGGTCAGTAGGTGGAGAGAGGTTCTCCTCCCCCTCTACTCTGCCCTGATGAGGCCATATCTGGAGTATTGTGTCTAGTTCTGGGCCCCTCAGGTCAGGAAGGACCTCAGGGAACTGCTTGAAAGAGTCCAGCACAGAGCCACAAAGCTGCTGCAGGCAGTGGAACATCTCCCTGTGAGGACAGGCTGAGGGAGCTGGGGCTTGGAGCAGAGGAGCCTGAGGGTGACTTCATTGATGGTGATAAAGATGTGCAGGGCAGTGTGGGGAGGATGGAGCCAGGCTCTGCTCAGGGATGTCCAAGGACAGCACAAGGGGCACTGGGGGCAAGCTGGAGCAGAGGAGGTGCCACAGGAACTGAAGGGAAAACTTTTTCCCTGTGAGGGTGGCAGAGCCCTGGAGCAGGCTGCCCAGAGAGGTTGTGGAGTCTCCTGCTCTGGAGCCTTTCCAACCCCACCTGGATGTGTTCCTGTGTGACCTGCCCTGGGTGATGCTGCTGTGGCAGGGGGCTTGGACTGGCTGATCTCTGGAGGCTGCTTCCATCCCCTAACATTCTGTGTGTCTGTGCTGTTCACCAACTGCTGTACACATGCCAGGAAGAGGTTTTAGCCCTTTGCTGGCTTTCCAGCTTGTGTTAACACAACAGAGTGAAAGCAATTGCTGAGCAAAGGCAAAATTGGAGGGAGCTGCAGAGGGCTGTGAGGCTGTGAGAAATGAATGGCACGGGGAGCACAGGCTGCATGGCACCCCTGGGATGCTGCCAAGCACAAGCCCTGAGCAGGCATCACATATTTGTTTCCACCTCCTTAACCTAATGCACACACACACACATGTGTAATTACATATAAATCCATCTAGATCTAAAATTGGCTATTTTCTCTTTGAAACCCTTGGAAACTCTGCTAGAATAAACTCCTAATCCTGTTTGAACAAGTGTGATTTTATATTCCCACTGCTTGCTTTGCATTGCATTACCAAACCCACCCCCCCCAACACACACACACACACAGAGCCACTCACTTGGAAAGCTGCTTGTGGCTCATAGAATAGCCATGGACAAGCTAAAAGCAAACCCCACTCTTCTGACTGAATGAAAAGCATTTGACTTGTTTTTCTTCTGGGTGGGATGGGAATTCCCTGCAAAGTCAGAGCAGGGCCTTCAGGGCTTTCTGAAATGGTTTGCAGATTGATGATGGAAATGGGATGATGGCAGCCAGACTGCTTGAAAACCCCAGGAGCTGGGTCTCCACTGGGTGAGATGGAAAAATAGGTTTCAGGGAAGAGCTGTTTGGGCATTAAATGCTGCAAGAGGCTCTGCTGTAGCCTGCCAGCTGTGTCCATGTGGTGTGCTGCAGCTAGAGAAAGCCTGTGACTGAGGGTTGGTGTAGAGAGCAGTCAAACCACCCCTGGGCAGTGGGGAGGAAACTCCTGCTGCCCTGCTGGAAATATCCAGTACAGCAAGCTCCTGCAAGCTCCTGGCTCAGTGCATGGAAGCAGCTCACACAACCCACTCAGTGCACTCCTTTGGAGTTTGCCACTTTAGCTTTCATCAGCCCCTGCAGGGGACTGGGATTGGGTCTGGCCAGAACTCTTCTCATTCCTGGTTCTTGTTTGTGTGACAGAATCCCAGAATTACTGAAGCTGGGATAGACCTCTGAGACCATCCAGTCCAGCCTGTGACCTAGCACCACCACCTCGACCAGACCATGGCACTGAGTGCCACATCCAACCTTGCTTTAAACACCTCCAAGGATGGCAACTCCACCACCTCCCTGGGCAGTCCATCCCAGTCTCTGATTCCCTTTTCCATGAGGAAGTGCTGCCTAACATCCAACCTAAGCCTCCCCTGGCACAGCTCCAGGCCATGCCCTCTCGTCCTGTCATGAGTTGCCTGACCATCACCCGACTACAACTTCCCTTCAGGCAGCTGTAGAGAGTGATGAGGTCTGCCCTGAGTCTCCTCCAGGCTGAACACCCCCAGCTCCCTCAGCCTCTCCTCATCAGACTTTCCCTCCAGCCCCCTCCCCATTCTGGTTGCTCTCCTCTGGAGCTGCTCCAGCACCTCCAGATCCTTCCTGCAGTGAGGGCCCAGAGCTGCACACAGTGCTGGAGGTGAGGCCTCAGCAGTGCCCAGGACAGGGCAGAATTCCATCCCTGCTCCTGCTGGCCACACTGCTCCTGATCCAGGCCAGGATGCCCTTGGACTTCCATGCCCCCTGGGCACACTGCTGGCTCATGTCCAGCTGCTGTCCCCCAGCACTGCCAGGTCCCTCTCTGCCAGGTGCTCTCCAGCCTCTCTCCCCCAGTCTGTAGTGCTGCATGGGGTTAGTGTGGCCAAAGGGCAGGACCCTGCCCTTGCACTTGTTAAACTTCATCCCAGTGGCCAGACTGAGTGCCTTGTGCCTTGAGTTCCCCTTCTGTACCTGCCCTGCATGCATGCAGGAGCCTTTGAAAGTGAAAACTGCTGGGAAATAAATCCTAAGGAACTTGGGTTTGAATTGCATTTTTCACACTGAGGGCATGCAAAAATGAAGTGGAAATTCATGAGCTGGTAGCAACCCTACAGCCATGTTACACAGGATGAGGGCACAGAGAGCACTGCCAGCAGGTTTGCTGATGGCACCAAGCTGGGTGGAGTGGCTGACACAGGAGGGTGGTGCTGCCATTCAGCCAGACCTGGACAGGCTGAGAGCTGGGCAGGGAGAAATGGAATGGGATTCAGCAAGGGCAAAGGGAGAGTCTGGCACCGGGGAAAGAACAACCCCATGGAGCAGGAGAGGTTGGGGACTGAGCTGCTGGAGAGCAGTGAAGGGGAAAGGGACCTGGGGGTCCTGGTGGATGGGAGGTTGACCATGACCAGCAATGTGCTCTGGTGGCCAAGAAGGCCAAGGGCATCCTGGGGTGGATTAGAAGGGCTGTGGTCAGTAGGTCCAGAGAGGTTCTCCTGCCCCTCTGCTCTGCCCTGCTGAGGCTGCATCTGGAATATTGTGTCCAGTTCTGGGCCCCTCAGGTCAGGAAGGACCTCAGGGAACTGCTTGAGAGAGTCCAGCACAGAGCCACAAAGATGATGAAGGCAGTGGAACATCTTCCTTAGGAGGAGAGCCTGAGGGAGCTGAGGGCTCTGTAGCTTGGAGAGGAGGAGCCTGAGGGTGACCTCCTTGCTGTTGATAAAGATGTGCAGGGTGAGTGCCCAGAGGCTGGAGCCAGGCTCTGCTGGGTGATGCCCAATGCCAGCACAAGGGGCACTGGTGGAAGCTGAGGAAGAGGAAGTTCCCATGGAAACAGGAGGAAGAATTTTTTCCCTGTGAGGGTGACAGAGCCCTGGAGCAGGCTGCCCAGGGGGGTTGCGGAGTCTTCTTCTCTGGAGATACTCAAAACCCACCTGGATGTGTTCCTGTGTGATTGCTCTAGGTGATCCTGCTCTGGCAGGGGGGGTTGGACTGGATGAGCTTTCAAGGTCTGGGATCTGTGATCCTGTGATCACAGAGAGCTGGGAGCATGGGGCCCTGCTCTGGGATGTTGGTGTGGAGCAAAGCATCGTGGTGTGGTGTTTGTGGAGTTCATATAGCCTCCCTTCTGTCATTGCAGGGCAGTGTCAGAGGGATGGAGCCAGGCTCTGCTCAGGGATGTCCAAGGACAGCACAAGGGGCACTGGGGGCAAGCTGGAGCAGAGGAGGTGCCACAGGAACAGAAGGGAGAACTTTTTCCCTGTGAGGGTGGCAGAGCCCTGGAGCAGGCTGCCCAGAGAGGTTGTGGAGTCTCCTGCTCTGGAGCCTTTCCAACCCCATCTGGATGTGTTCCTGTGTGACCTGCCCTGGGTGATGCTGCTGTGGCAGGGGGGGCTGGACTGGATGAGCTCCCTTCCAGCTCCTAAAGTTCTGTGAATCTGTGACTATCAAGCTGCTGAAAAAAGTACCAAGCCCTTCAAAATGCCGAAGTGAAGCCTTTGCAGTGTGAGGTGGAGCTGCCACCCTTGCTGACACTGCTGCTCACTGAGGGTTTTCGAAGCACAGCAACTCTTGGAGCCGGCCGCTGTCACTGTCAGGAAGTTCTGGGGACCCTAACTGGCAAAGATTTGTCTCCCTGGGGGCTTCTGAAGAAAAAAAATCCACGTTGGGAGGCAAGGGCTGGCTGGAGCTGTGGCAGATGGTGCTTTTCTGGAGAAGATATTAGTGTTTAATAACGACTGCGAGAGTGTGAACCAGATGTTCCCCTCACATTTTATCTGAGCAAAGGTTTGGGAGGGTGCCAGCTAGAGAGATATGTGCATCAGAGAGCCTGAAAAAATACACAGCTGGGTCCCCAGGGACTCATTAAGGGAGGAGGAACTTTCTGTGAGCCATTAAACTCCATTGAAACAGCAAGTTCTGTTTGAGCTGTGACTAATACCTCCTAGGAACTCCCTTTCAACTCTCACTTGGGCAGAGCAGCGCTCCAGAAGGATAAGGGCAGCACTAAGCTGGTTTGCCAAGGAAAATGGGGACTCCAGCTTCATCAAGGCTGATGGAAAATAGTCCTGAGCCAAGGAAGGAAAGCTCCTAATGGAATTCACCTTTGATAAGGCTTTGTCTAGCTCTCCGGTGGGATGCAGTGTGTTTGTTTCTAGCTGTACAGGACAACACTTTCAAGAGCCCTACATATGGGGCCCTCCAGCAAAGCATAGCTGTAGCTATTGTGTCTGAAGTGCTCCTGTCTGTGGCAGCCTCCCAGGCTTCAGTGAGCACAGAGTGTGTCAGTGAGCACAGAGTGTGTCAGCTGCAAGCCACAGATGACACCAAGCTTTTCTTCTTGAGTGCGACTGCAGGCTCCTCAGGTATGCAAAAGAGGCTGCTTGTTAGGGGGGGAATGTAGAAATCAGGGCTCAGTCTTGGCACCACTTCTGTTTAACAGCTTTATTGATGACCTTGAGGAAGACACAGTGTCAGCAGTGAGCTCACACATGACACCAAGGTAGGTGGAGTGTTGATCTGCACCAGGGTAGGGAGGATCTGCAGGGGGACTTGGGTAGATTGGATCCATGGCCAATGTTAACAGGATGAGCTTCAACAAGGCCAAGTGCCAGGTCCTGCACTTGGGGCACAACAGCCCCAAGCAATGCTCCAGGCTTGGGGCAGGGTGGCTGGAAACTGCCTGGCAGAAAGGGACCTGGGGATGCTAATGGAGAAGGGGCTGAACAGGAGCCAGCAGTGTGCCCAGGTGGCCAAGAAAGCCAAAGGCATCCTGGCTGGGATCAGCAATGCTGTGTCCAGCAGGAGCAGGGAGCTGATTGTCCTCTTGTGCTCAGCTCTGGGGAGTCCACAGCTGGAGTCTTGTGTCCAGGTTTGGGCAGCTCAATACAGGAGAGCTGTGGAGGTGCTGGAGCCAGGGCAGAGGAGGGGAAGGAAGCTGTGAAGGGGCTGGAGAAGGAACGTGATGAAAAGCAACTGAAGGAGCTGGGGATGGTTAGTGTGAAACAGAGGAGGCTGAGGGGAGACCTCATTGCTGTCTACAACTGCCTGAAAGGACCTTGTGGAGAGGCTGCTGCTGGTCTCTTCTCACAGGTAATTAGTGACAGAACAAGAGGGAATGGCCTCAGGCTGCACCAGGGGAGGTTTAGACTGGAGAGTAGGAAACATTTTTTCCCATCAAGAGTGGTCAGGCACTGGAATGAGCTGCCCAGGGAGGTGGTGGAGTCCCCAAGCCTGGATGTGTTTGAAGGTGGTTTGGATGTGGTGCTTGGGGACATGGTTTAGGGGTGACCCTTGCAGAGCAGGGCTAATGGTTGGACTTGGAGATCCTGAGGGTCATTTCCAACCTCAATGTTTCTGTGCTTCAGTGAGCTGGTCTGATTTCTTCTTGTGCAGTGGAGAAGTGCTCCCACCTCTGCCCTCTCCACCTGTAGCTGAGCTACCTGAAGGCTCAGCCTCATACTAGATGCTCATGGGACAGCAGAAGCATGAGGTCAGAGCTCCTAGTCTGGTGCCAGGTCGAGGACCTGGCAGAACCTGTGGCTGACCACCTGAGAGCAGGGGGAGTCTGGAGCCCTGTGGGAAGAGGCTGCTCCTCCAGCAGCAGCTGCTGACCTGCTGTGGTCCTTCCTGCCTCAGCTGCAAGAGCTGTTCTTCCTTCCCAGCTTTTACAATGAGTATTTTGTCACAGCACTAAAATAATCACCAAGGCACTGAGTGCTTTAGCTGGGCCTGCTGTGATCTTGGGTTTTGCAGCGGGATGTCACAGCTTCACAGATTGCATTGAGTTGGGAAGAACCCACAAAGGGCAACTTGTCCAACCCCCTGCACTCAGCAGGGACACCTCCAACTAGAGCAGGATGCCCATTTGAGTCTGACCTTGAATGTTGCCAGGGATGGGGCCTCAATCACATCCCTGGGCAGCCTCTTCCAGTATTTCACCTCTCTCACTGTGCAGAACTTCCTCCTGATGGCCAATCTGAATCTGCCCTGCTCCAGTTTCAAACCATTGCCCTTCATCCTATCCCCACAGCCCTTCTGAATAGTCCCTCCCCAGCCTGCCTGTAGGTCCTCTTCAGGTACTGAAATGCAGCTCTAAGGTCTCCCTGGAACCTTGTCTTCTCTAGGCTGAACAGCTCAAATTCTTTCAGCCTGTCTCATAGCAGAGATGCTGCAGCCCTCTGATCATCCTGGTGGCCTCCTCTGGACACGCTCCATCAGGTCCATGTCTGTCTTGTCTTGGGGGGCCCACAGCTGGACCCAGCACTGCAGGTGAGGTCTCCCCAGAGCAGAACAGAGGGGCAGGATCCCCTCTCTCCATCTCTGGCCTCTACTTTGGATGCAGCCCAGGCTGCCAATGGCTTTCTGGGCTGCCAGTGCCCATGGCTAGCTCCTGTCCAGCTTCTCCTCCACCAGCACCCCCTGGTCCTTTCCTGCAGGGCTGCTCTCATCTCCCAGCCTGGACTGATATTGAGGGTCGCCCCCCAACCTAGTTGCATTATGTGGAATGAGAACCTCTGTGTTCCTGCTGCCCTCTCTTCAAGCCTGCTTCAGCATCCAGGCAGACTCTGAAAGCAAGGATGCCCAAATGCTGTGAGGCACATTGGAGAAGCACCTGGGGAGCGGTACCACCTGGAGCCCATGGTGGACACGATTGTCAGGACCTTCTTTCTGGGCATGGCACTTGTGCTTCTGCATATTGCTGGGGGATTCCATGCCATGGCCATTTTTGCTGTTAGAGCTCGAGGTGTGCCACCTGAAGAACCTCACAATATGTTTGGTGCCAACACAAAGCCTGCCTGAATTAACAGGATTTTAATTAAGGGGATGAGCGATGTCCTGCACCACTTAAATTGCTCCAGAGGTGATTTACATCAATTTCTTTGCTGTTAATTAGTTGTAAGTCAATTAAATATCTCTACACAGAGGAACTGACTGCTCTAAAGTGCAAGCCTGACTCACAGCTTGCTTGTCCTGACATTGCAGTTCAAGGTCTCCATGCAGTGGGGGCCAGACTCTATAGCCTGTAAACAAGAAGCTTATCTTTTCCAGCCCTTTGTTTTCTGGTGGCTCAGCCACAAACCTGACCTACTGTCATTCAGCTGGGGAGGAAGTGCTTTAGCTTGAACTTCTCCCACCAGAGTTCATGCTGAGCTGCCTCCCCTTGCAGTTAGAGCAGGTGAGGAGGTACATAGAGATGATTATTGACATCTCTGGCAGCCTAGCTGATGCAAGGTTGGTTGCTGAACTCAGTTGTCTGCTGGAGCCCTTGAGCTAAACCAAAGGTGATTGTCACTGCCAGCACCTTTTCTGCATGCAACAACACAGCAGAACCCATTAAGGACTCGATTCTTTGGCATTCTTAGGAGTCACAGCAAACCCCCTTGGCTGCTCCATGTGTCCTTCCAGGGTTGGAAGTTACTGCCTTTAAAACCTCATTTGTTGCAGGAACAAGGAAAGAGGGGGGAATTGGAAGTGCCACCAGGTAACATCAGTGAAGAGTTTGGAAGAAGAAGAAAGTTTCCTTTTCTTGAAGAGATTTTTTCCAGGATTTCCATCTTTCCTATGCTACTACAGCAGCATTGCAGCTTTTTCCTTCTGTGACAAGGCTCCCTGATGTAAGGTTCACTGGGAAGACAGCACAGCAATATTCAGAGCCCTCCAGCACAGCCTGGGAGCACAAGGCTCACTGCTGACCAAGGCACAGCCACAACTATGCCCACAAACCAGAGAATCCCAGAATGGCTCAGACTGGAAGGGACCTCAGAGATCATCTACTCCAACCTCACTGCCATGGGCAGGGACACCTCTCAACCAGACTCACCTCCTCAAGGCCTCATCCAACCTGGCCTTGAACACCTCCAGGGCTGAGACAGCCACAGCTTCCCTGGGCAGCCTATTCCAGAGTCTCACCACCCTGGTACTGAAGAACTTCTTCCTCAGCTCCAGTCTCACCCTGCTCTCCCTCAGCTTCAAACCATTCCCTCTTGTCCTATCTCTAGACACCCTCAGGAAAAGTCTCTCTGCAGCCTTCCTCTAGGGTCCCTTCAGTTGCTGGAAGGCAGCTCTAAGGTGCCCCCAGAGTCAAATCTTCTCGAGGCTGAACCAGTGCATGCTACTCTTCTTAGATGCTGCTTCTTGCACCCTTCTCCCTCCCTCCCTCCCTCTCTTCCTCCCTGCCTCCCATCCTCCCATTTCCTTCCGGCACTACAAAGCCCTTCCAAGATCAAAGTCCTCGGTGACCATGAGTTAGCACAATGCTGCTGCTGCTTCGACAGGGGCTGGGAGCCAGCTGGCACATCTTACAAACCATCACCAGAGTCTGCTTAATTACTGTTCCCAGGGCACTCTGTGAACGAAACTCTGGCCTGGACAGCTGCAGCAAGCTGATGCCCAGCAGTGGGGCGCTGCAGCGGCACAGCCATGGCTTGGAGGGGGCCTCCTGCATTTATTTCTTTGTTTATCTTGTGTTGCACTTCATGCTGCTAATCCACTGGTGGGCCTGCTCTGAAAAGATGCCCTGTGGAAACACAGTGACATTCTATGACTATGACTCTGTGATTCTATGACTATGATTCTATGACTCTATGACTGACTATGACTCTATGATTCTATGACTCTATGATTCTTTGACTCTGTGACTATGACTCTATGACTCTATGACTCTATGACTCTATGACTATGATTCTATGATTCTATAACTATGATTCTGATTCTATGACTCTATCACTATGACACTATGACTCTATGACTCCATGACTCTATGACTCTATGATTCTATGACTCTGACTCTATGACTCTATGACTCTGATTCTATCACTCTATGACTCTATGGCTCTATGGGTCTATGACTATGATTTTTTGACTCTATGATTCTATGACTCTATGACTCTATGACTATGATTCTATGACTCTATGACTCTTTGACTCTATGACTCTATGATTCTATGACTCTGACTCTATGACTCTATGACTCTGATTCTATCACTCTATGACTCTATGGCTCTATGGGTCTATGACTATGATTCTTTGACTCTATGATTCTATGACTCTATGACTCTATGGCTCTATGGGTCTATGACTCTATGGCTCTATGGGTCTATGGTTCTATGACTATGATTCTTTGACTCTATGATTCTATGACTCTATGATTCTATGACTCTATGACTCTATGGCTCTATGGGTCTATGACTCTATGGCTCTATGGGTCTATGGTTCTATGACTATGATTCTTTGACTCTATGATTCTATGACTCTATGACTCTATGGCTCTAAGAGTCTATGACTATGATTCTATCACTCTATGACTCTATGATTCCGTGATTCTATGACTCTATGACTCTATGATTCTTTGACTCTATGACTCTGTGACTCTGTGACTCTGTGACTCTATGATTCTAGGACTCTATGATTCTAGGACTCTATGACTCTAGGACTCTGTGACTCTATGATTCTATGACTCTATGATTCTATGACTCCATGACTCTATGATTCTATGACTCTATGATTCTTTGACTCTATGATTCTATGACTGTGACTCTATTATTCTTTGACTCTGTGAATATGACTCTATGATTCTATGACTCTATGACTCTGTGACTCTATGAGTCTATGATTCTATGATTCTATGACTATGATTCTGATTCTATGACTCTATGACTATGATTCTATGACTCTATGCTCTATGACTATGATTCTGTGACTCTGACTCTATGACTCTATGACTCTGTGCTCTATGACTCTCTGACTCTATGCTTCTTTGACTCTATGAGTCTATGATTCTATGACTCTGTGCTCTATGACTCTATGATTCTATGACTCTGACTCTATGACTCTGACTCTATGACTTTATGACTCTATGACTCTATGACTCTATGAGTCTGTGCTCTATGACTCTATGATTCTATGACTCTATGGCTCTAAGAGTCTATGACTCTATGGCTTTAAGAGTCTATGACTCTATGACTATGATTCTATGACTCTATCACTATGACACTATGACTCCATGACTCCATGATTCTATGACTCTATGACTCTATGGCTCTATGATCTATGACTCTATGATTCTATGACTCTGTGCTCTATGACTCTCTGACTCTATGACTCTGACTCTATGACTTTATGACTCTATGATTCTTTGACACTATGACTCTATGATTCTTTGACTCTAATACTCTATGACTCTATGACTCTATGATTCTATGACACTATGACTCTATGACTCCATGACTCCATGACTCTATGAGTCTATGATTCTATGACTCTATGGCTCTATTGCTCTATGGATCTATGACTATGATTCTTTGACTCTATGATTCTATGACTCTATGACTCTATGGCTCTAAGAGTCTATGACTCTATGACTATGATTCTATGACTCTATCACTATGACACTATGACTCTATGACTCCATGACTCTATGACTCTATGCTCTATGACTCTATGATTCTATGACTCTGACTCTATGACTCTATGACTCTGATTCTATCACTCTATGACTCTATGGCTCTATGGGTCTATGACTATGATTCTTTGACTCTATGATTCTATGACTCTATGACTCTATGACTATGATTCTATGACTGTATGACTCTATGGGTCTATGACTCTATGGCTCTATGGGTCTATGGTTCTATGACTATGATTCTTTGACTATGATTCTATGACTCTATGGCTCTAAGAGTCTATGACTATGATTCTATCACTCTATGACTCTATGATTCCGTGATTCTATGACTCTATGACTCTATGGCTCTAAGAGTCTATGACTCTATGACTATGATTCTATCACTCTATGACTCTATGACTCTATGATTCCGTGATTCTATGACTCTATGATTCCATGCCTCTATGATTCCATGCCTCTCTGACTGTGATCTCATGATTCCATGACTCTGTGATGCTATTCTAAAAGGAGATCTCCCAAGTTTTTCCCCAGTGCAGAATAAATTGATTACTAAGAGGTCTGTCCCATGCAGATTGGGATTCAAAATATGTCACTTCCAAATATATCACTCACCAAACAAACAAACAAACAAAGAAAGCTCTTCCTGCTCAAGCTCCCCCATCTGTGACCTGGGGTAAGCACCCTCTCCTGGCTAGCCAGGGCTAGTTTGATGAGCTGCTCCAGGCAGTGCTTACAATTAATCCATCTGTTAAATGACACCCACTGAGGCTGATTCTAAGCCTTTTGCTCTATGTCTTCAATTCTGGCCCTGCCCAGCCCCATTGGGTGGTTTCTGTGGCTCTAGGTCCTTCCCTGATCCATGACCACACAGTCTTGCTGCCCCAGGCTGATCAGACACAGCACAGCACAGGCCAAGTCAGACATGTCCCAGCTAGCCAGTGGCTACGTGCAGTGGAGAACCTCATCCCTCCAGCACAGCTCTCCAGCCAGTGGCACTCACTTCCCTGCCACCCACTTGCTGTCAGCAAGCACCTGCTCTCACCCAAGCTCCTGCACCTGGCATGAGGTCATTCCAAGCTCTGCGCCCACCCTTAAGTCACCCCAAGCTCCTACAACCCTGGCATGAGGTCATCCCAAGCTCTGCACCTACCCTGAGGTCACCCCAAGCTCCTGCAACCCTGGCATGAGGTCATCCCAAGCTCTGCACCCACCCTGAGGTCACCCCAAGCTTCTGCACCCCTGGCATGGGGTCATTGCTCAGAGGCTGAGCAATGCAGGGTGGCACAGAGGTGGCTGCAGCTCCTGCTGCCATGGTAGCAAGGCAACCAAACCCTCTGCCCTCCTCCAGCTGTGCAGCTGGACACATGGTTTGTGTCTAAGCCTTTGCACCTCCGGTGGCTCTGCCCACAGGCCTCTGTGGTCACTCATTAGACTTATTTCCTTGACTGCAGGAGAGGAGATGAAAACCATTCTGTGGGTGAATCATCTGCACTCTGGCCCAGAATTGCACCACAGAATCCACAGCCACAGCTGCCTGAGTGCAGCCAAATTCTGGGAACAGAAAGGCAATGTGGGGCAGGAGAAGTCTCAACTGCCTGGTGGCAAAAGAGCTACCAAGGTGCAAAGGAAAAGGGACAGCACTGTCCACAAGGAGACACAGGCTTCAGGCCAGTGCACAACCTGCTTCCGGGGGGAGACTGTCATCAGCACCTCTGCAGCCACAGCTGGAGACCTGCTGCTCTTCTGGTCACTCAGCAGGCTGAAACACAGCTGCCCAGAGCTGGAGGGGCAGGAAAAGTCAGGTTCTGCACATGAGGGCATTGCTACCCTGGCAGGCACATCCTGCACCTGAGGGCATTGCTGCCCTGGCAGGCACATCCTGCACATGAGGGCATTGCTACCCTGGCAGGCACATCCTGCACATGAGGGCATTGCTGCCCTGGCAGACACCTCCTGCACATGAGGGCACTGCTGGCCTGGCAGGCACATCCTGCACATGAGGGCATTGCTGCCCTGGCAGGCACATCCTGCACATGAGGGCATTGCTGGCCTGGCAGGCACCTCCTGCACATGAGGGCATTGCTGCCCTGGCAGACACCTCCTGCACATGAGGGCATTGCTACCCTGGCAGACACCTCCTGCACATGAGGGCATTGCTGCCCTGGCAGGCACATCCTGCACATGAGGGCATTGCTACCCTGGCAGACACCTCCTGCACATGAGGGCATTGCTGCCCTGGCAGACACCTCCTGCACATGAGGGCATTGCTGCCCTGGCAGACACCTCCTGAACATGAGGGCATTGCTGCCCTGGCAGACACCTCCTGCACATGAGAGCATTGGTGCCCTGGCAGGCACATCCTGCACATGAGGGCATTGCTGCCCTGGCAGGCACCTCCTGCACATGAGGGCATTGGTGCCCTGGCAGGCACCTCCTGCACATGAGGGCATTGCTGCCCTGGCAGACACCTCCTGCACATGAGGGCATTGCTGCCCTGGCAGACACCTCCTGCACATGAGGGCACTGGTGCCCTGGCAGGCACCTCCTGCACATGAGGGCACTGGTGCCCTGGCAGGCACCTCCTGCACATGAGGGCATTGGTGCCCTGGCAGGCACATCCTGCCATGACCCAGGGAAGCACTCCTGCAGTGGAAGGCCTCTTTGGCAGCTCGAGCAACTGTGAATAATCCTTTTGAGTTCCTGCCCCCAGCCTCCAAGTGTGATCAGTGCACAGTGACGCCAGTGACACAGCCTGAACCTTCTCCTGCTTCGAGTGGCTGGGTTAGAACAACAGTGAGAAGAAAGAGCTGGGGTGCAAGGGACAGTCAAAAGGACTCTCTCCCTCACACAGATCCCGTGACAGGAAGGCAGAGCGCAGGACACAAGTCATGTGCTAGGGACATGCTGTGCTGGCAACCCCACCTTGCCCTGGCTCATGTGCACCTTCTTGTCCTGCCTCCCTTCTCCCATCCCACAGCCAGATGTGGACTTCAGCCCTGACAAGCTAGACTCCCAAAGGAAAGGATAGGTGGAGCAATCATCCCTCCTGCTAAAGCCTAGGGCAAGAATGGCCCTTCAAAGTGTCCATGAACGAGCAGCCTCAGCGCCCAGGGTACCCCAGGAGGATACAGCACAGGCAGTGGCTGCGCCACACAGCCCTGTTCCCTGTGGAGGAAGCTACAGGAACATGGGAAGGGGAGGTGGTAGAGTCACCATCCCTGGAAGTGTTTAAAACAAGACTGGATGAGGCACTCAGTGCCATGGTTTAGTTGATTAGTTGATTGTCAGCAGTGTGCCCAGGTGGCCAAGAGGGCCAATGGCATCATCCTGGCATGCATCAGCAATAGTGTGGCCAGCAGGAGCAGGGAAGTCTTTCTGCCCTGTGCTCAGCACTGTGTCCAGTTCTGAGCCCCTCAATTTATGTAGGACATTGACACACCTGAATGTGTTCAGAGAAGGGCAACAAAGCTGGGGAGGGGTCTGGAGCACAGCCCTGTGAGGAGAGGCTGAGGGAGCTGGGGTTGCTTAGCCTGGAGAAGAGGAGGCTCAGGGGAGACCTTCTTGCTCTCTACAACTCCCTGAAGGGAGGTTGTAGCCAGGTGGGGGTTGGTCTCTTCTCCCAGGCAAGCAGCACCAGACACAGGACACAGTCTCAAGCTGTGCCAGGGGAAGTTTAGGCTGGAGGTGAGGAGAAAGTTCTTCCCAGAAAGAGTAATTGGCCATTGGAATGTGCTGCCCAGGGAGGTGGTGGAGTCCCCATCCCTGGAGGTGTTCAAAAAAGGCTTGAATGTGACACTTGGAGCCATAGTTTAGTAGCCATGAGGTCTTGGGTGACAGGTTGGACTTGATGAGCTTTGAGGTCTTTTCCACCCTTGTTGATTCTATGATCAGATGGTGCTGGGTGATAGGTTGGCCTGGATGATCTCAAAGGTCTTTTCCAACCCGTTTGATTCTGTGATTCTGTGACATGATCATGCTTTCCCTTCCCAGGTTTTTCCCTTCTCACTGATAACTCTTCTGTTACTCTTTCCTGTGCAAGCTTCATCTCCTCCAGATTCCAGGCTTCTGTCAAAAAGGCATCAGAAGCTTCCAATACTTGGTCACCCTAACTCAGCAAGCAGTGTCTGCAGGACTGCCTGGGGATTATCACAGTATATTAGAGGTTGGAAGGGACCTCCAGAGATCACCCAGTCCAACCCCCCTGCCAGAGCAGCATCACCCAGGGCAGTCTGCACAGCAATGCATTCCAGATGGGTTTTGAATGTCTCCAGATTAGGAGACTCTACAACCTCCCTGGGCAGCCTGCTCCAGGGCTCCATCACCCTCACTGGAAAGAAGTTTCTCCCGGTGTTGAGGTGAAACCTTCTCTGTTCAAGTTTGAACCTGTTGTTCCTTGTCTTGTTACTGTGCACCACCCAAAAGAGCTTGGCCCCCTCGGAGGCTGAGAGTAAAATGCTGCCCTTGGAGGGTCAGAGGAGAATTTTGCCCTAGATTTTATCATGTCCCTGGAGCTGGGGTTTTCCCCAGTTGGACTTGGAATGCTCCAACTGGGTGTTCAGTCAGAAAGACCACACATGATGCTGTCTGACTGGTGTTTAGCTTTTCAGCTCCAAGCCTGCCTTGACCTACGACAAGAGCTGGGAGTGGAGGGGAGGAAGGGGAGAGAGGCTGGGCAGGAAACAGAGTCCAGTGAACTCTTACAAACCTTAAACAACCGCAGCGGGCTGAGATGCAGCGGGCGAGATGGACCAAGGTTCAGGGTGATTTGTTTTCTCTGGAATGCTTTCAGCTCTCTGGGTGTAAGATGTGGGGCTGGCTCCCCCTCTGAAGGGAAGCAGGCTTTGGGAGGAAGGCTTCCAGAGCCATCAGCCATTGATCTGCGCTGCAGCCTGCACAGATTGGGAACGGATTCCCCACGCGACGCAGCCTTTAATGAGTTTGTCTCTTGAGTTCTGCAAAGCAGTTCAAATCCTTTTGATGACATTTCCTCTGTAGTAATTAATGTCTTATCAGTGAGATTTGCAAGGAACAATGGCCTGATTCTCCTCTGATGCCATTTTGCATCTCTGTGTCTTCACTGACTACAAATGAGATGCTCCTGCTTCGCAGAGTGGGAGAGGACAATGAAGACCTTAAGCCTACCACGATTTAATCCCCAGGCTTTGAACTCATTTTCTCTCATTCAGAGTTCATCCTTTGCTTGCAGCCCTGCATAATCCCCATTTTACTATCATTGCTGGAAATGTGTGTCCCTTGGAGTGGGGACTACCTTTGGATTTCAGAACCCCCAAACGAGGGAGGCTCCAGCGGGGGGGAAGTTCCACACTGCGTCGTCTCTTCATGCAGGGTGGTGGCTCTGCTCCTCACCTGTACCCTCACCTGGGGACTGCTCACAGAAATCACAGAAACAATCAGGCAGGAAAAGACCCCCAGGATCACCAGTCCAACCATTAGCCCTACTCTGCAAGCATCACCCCTAAACCATATCCCCAAGCACCACATCTAAACCACCTTTAAACACATCCAGGCTTGGGGACTCCACCACCTCCCTGGGCAGCTCATTCCAGTGCCTGACCACTCTTGATGGGAAAAAATGTTTCCTACTCTCCAGTCTAAACCTACCCTGGTGCAGCTTGAGGCCATTCCCTCCTGTTCTGTCACTAATTATCTGTGAGTAGAGACCGGCACCAACCTCTCCACAAGGTCCCTTCAGGGAACTGTAGACAGCCATGAGGTCTCTCCTCAGCCTCGAGGTCTCTCCTCAGCCTCCTCTGTTTCACACTAACCATCCCCAGCTCCTTCAGTTGCTCATCAGATTTCTTTCCAGCCCCTTCACAGCTTCCTTGCCCTCCTCTGCCCTGGCTCCAGCACCTCCACAGCTCTCCTGTATTGAGCTGCCCAAACCTGGACACAAGACTCCAGCTGTGGACTCCCCAGAGCTGAGCACAAGAGGACAATCAGCTCCCTGCTCCTGCTGGACACAGCATTGCTGATCCCAGCCAGGATGCCTTTGGCTGTCTTGGCCACCTGGGCACACTGCTGGCTCCTGTTCAGCCCCTTCTCCATTAGCATCCCCAGGTCCCTTTCTGCCAGGCAGTTTCCAGCCACCCTGCCCCAAGCCTGGAGCATTGCTTGGGGCTGTTGTGCCCCAAGTGCAGGACCTGGCACTTGGCCTTGTTGAAGCTCATCCTGTTAACATTGGCCATGGATCCAATCTACCCAAGTCCCCCTGCAGATCCTCCCTACCCTGGTGCAGATCAACACTCCACCTACCTTGGTGTCATGTGTGAGCTCATTGCTGACACTGTGTCTTCCTCAAGGTCATCAATAAAGCTGTTAAACAGAAGTGGTGCCAAGACTGAGCCCTGATTTCTACATTCCCCCGCTAACAAGCAGCCTCTTTTGCATACCTGAGGAGCCTGCAGTCACACTCAAGAAGAAAAGCTTGCCACACAAACCTTCTAGTCCAGCATGAAAAGTCCAGCTGAATTTTCTCCTAGAAACAATCCACCTGTAGAATCTCCCTGCACTGCAGGATCATTTGCTATGATGCTCACAGGATGTATATCCTCAGAGTGGAATAAAGAGGCTGAACCAGGGAGGTGGTGCAACTTCCTCATCCTTGGAAGTTTTTGAAGCAAGGCTGGATGTGGCTCTGAGCTACCTGCTGTAGTGTGAGGTGAGGCCATGGCAGGGGGGTTGGAACTGGCTGATCCTTGAGGTACCTTCTAACTCTGACAGTTCTATGATTCTAATTGAGACTCTTACAAGAGCTGGACACATCTTTATGTTATTCTTTTGGCTCCAGTTTCAAGGCTGCAGGAATGGCTGTGCCCAGCAATACCTTGGTGAGGAGGGAATTTCAGGGTGTAGCTTTTTAAACAGAAAGACAGAGGAGAGGGCTTTTCCATGTGGGATTACATCAGAGGGCCACTTGTGGCCTTCTGCTGTGTGGCCTTGTGAAATTGGTGATGTCTTCTGGAGCTGCAGCCCCCCAAATGTTTCAAAATGCCCCCTTAGCTTTAGCAATGCTCCCTGTTCCTGGAGCTTCTGGACCAGGCAGCTAAGGGCATATCCTCTACAGAGTCACAGAGTCAGATTGCACTGGGTTGGAAGGCACCCTCAAAGGGCATCTTGTCCAAACCCCCTGCAGTCAGCAGGGACACCTCCAAGTAGAGCAGGCTGCACAGGGCCACATCAAAAGGTACAGGACTTTGGATGGTGACTTTATTTTGGTGTGGTTAGACATGAGGCTTTTTCTCTGGGAAGCAA
This sequence comes from Dryobates pubescens, assembly GCF_014839835.1. Classification (NCBI taxonomy): domain Eukaryota; kingdom Metazoa; phylum Chordata; class Aves; order Piciformes; family Picidae; genus Dryobates; species Dryobates pubescens. The sequence goes on along the minus strand of NC_071625.1, from coordinate 26,361,022 downwards.
CAACACAGAACAGAAGTGATCCCTAACCTGAAGATTTCCAGTTCCTGAGGGCTTTGGAATGGAGGGAGCTTATCAGGCATTGGAGCAGGCTGCCCACGGAGGTGGTGGAGTCACCAACCCCGGAGGTGTTCTAGAAATATGTGGACAGGGTGCCTTGGGACATGGTCCCTCTGCCCTGCCCTGCTGAGACCACAGCTGCAATCCTGTGTCCAGTTCTGGGCTCCCCAGTTCAAGAGAGACAGAGACCTGATGGAGAGAGTCCAAGGGAGAGCCAGGAGGATGCTTAGGGGACTTGAGCATCTCCCCTGTGAAGAGAGACTGAGAGCCCTGGGGCTGTTTAGTCTGGAGAAGAGAAGGCTGAGAGGGATCTGATCAATGTCTATCAATAGCTGAGGAGTCGGTGTCAAGTGGAGGGGGCCAAGCTCTTTTGGGTGGTGCACAGGAATAAGCCAAGGAGCAATGGATACAAACTTGAACAGAGAAGGTTTCAGCTCAACATGAGGAGAAACTTCTTTGCAGTGAGGGTGGCAGAGCCCTGGAGCAGGCTGCCCAGAGAGGTTGTGGAGTCTCCTTCTCTGGAGCCTTTCCACCCCCACCTGGATGTGTTCCTGTGCAGACTGCCCTGGGTGATGATGCTGTGGCAGGGGGGTTGGGACTGGCTGATCTCTGGAGGTCCCTTCCAACCTCTAACACTCTATGATTCTGTGGTCTAATGACCATCTCAGTGTCAGGTTGATGGCTGGGCTGGATGATCTCAGAAGGCTTTTCCAACTGACACAAGTCTATGATTCTATGCTTCTAAGGCAACATCAGCAGCATGCAAGAGAGAAACAGAAATGCAGAGAGCCCAAGTGGCTGTGATAAGTTTTGACACAGGCAGATGCTCACTTGCTGTTGGAATAGTTATTTGTTTAGAACATGTTTCTATCTGAACAATGAAGTATGAGCAGGCAAGAGGCAGCTGGTGCTGGCTTGAAATACTTTCATCAGCTATACACCAATCTGGACTGAGTTCAGCATGCTCCCTATATTAGATAGGCAAATCCTGCAGTACCTCTTTAGTCCCATCAATTAGGAGCTGATAGGTGGTTTCAATTCATTCCAGTGGGGTTTCATTTTGTGTGTGTATGCAAACATTACTCAGATGGGTCCAGACTTGTAGGGCCAGACACCAGAGAGGAGTTAACCCAAGTGTGACTTGTGGTGCATTACATTTAAAAGGTAACATTATGAAGACCTTGGCTAATAAAAAAACCAACATCTAAGCTACAAAGCAAAGTGCTTGGAGCTGAGAACCATCCAGGGTTAAGGCTGTCCTTGCAGCTAATGCCTGATGATAACATCTTTAATTACTGTACTCTTTGTCATTGTCTCCATTGCTTTCAACTTGTGTGACAAAACGCTGTGTGGATCTTACTGCCAACATTATCTCTCCCCATGCAGCCTGGCATTCATGCTGATAGCCAGTGCAGAGTGCTGGGGCAGACAGACATCTTCCCATCACTGCCTGCTGGCAGCAGAGGAACGTGGAGCCTTATGTCCAGCAGTGACAAGTTTAAGGTGTGGGTGAGACCAGGCTGCCCAGGGATGAGGTTGCAGACCCATCCCTGGAGACATTCAAGACTCAGTAGAGGGACTTGGGTAGATTGGATCCATGGCCAATGTTAACAGGATGAGCTTCAACAAGGCCAAGTGCCAGGTCCTGCACTTGGGGCACAACAGCCCCAAGCAATGCTCCAGGCTTGGGGCAGGGTGGCTGGAAACTGCCTGGCAGAAAGGGACCTGGGGATGCTAATGGAGAAGGGGCTGAACAGGAGCCATCAGTGTGCCCAGGTGGCCAAGAAAGCCAAAGGCATCCTGGCTGGGATCAGCAATGCTGTGTCCAGCAGGAGCAGGGAGCTGATTGTCCTCTTGTACTCAGCTCTGGGGAGGCCACAGCTGGAGTCTTGTGTCCAGGTTTGGGCAGCTGAATACAGGAGAGCTGTGGAGGTGCTGGAGCCAGGGCAGAGGAGGGCAAGGAAGCTGTGAAGGGCCTGGAGAAGAAATGTGATGAAGAGCAACTGAAGGAGCTGGGGATGGTTAGTGTGAAACAGAGGAGGCTGAGGGGAGACCTCATTGCTGTCTACAGCTCCCTGAAAGGACCTTGTGGAGAGGTTGGTGTTGGTCTTTTCTCCCAGGTAATCAGTGATAGAACAAGAGGGAATGGCCTCAAGCTGTGACTGGGGAGGTTTAGACTGGAGAGTAGGAAACATTTTTTCCCATCAAGAGTGGTCAGGCACTGGAATGAGCTGCCCAGGGAGGTGGTGGAGTCCCCAAGCCTGGATGTGTTTGAAGGTGGTTTAGATGTGGTGCCTGGGGATATGGTTTAGGGGTAACCCTTTAGGGTAGGGTTAATGGTTGGACTTGGGTCTTTTCCAACCTGAATGTGTCTGTGATTCTGTGAATATGGCCCTGGGCAGCCTGCTCTAGTTGGAGGTGTCCCTGCTGACTGCAGGGGGGTGGCCAAGATGCCCTTTGAGGGTCCCTTCCAACCCAGTGCAATCTGTGACTCTGTAAACACGGTTGCCCAGTGATGGGCAGCTATCATCTTGGCTTTGGCAGAACCACCTACCTCTCTTTCTTCTCCCAGGCACCCCAGACACTGCCTTGCCCTGCTTTCCTCTATCAGTGCTCCTGCATGCACCACCTACTGTTTGATTCCCCAGCACTCACCCTCTCTGACAACACCTTCCTCCACCCTTGCTCTTGTCCTTCCCCACCCCATGCTGCCCTCTCCCCAAATCCTCCCTCTTCCCTCTTGCACTCTAACTCTCACAATCTCTGCACCTCCAGGAGTGAATCAAATGCTCTGCTCTCCCTCCTTGCTGTGCAGGCACACACAGCAGCCCTTGTCTTCAGAGTGCAGAGACAAAACCTCCAGCCAGTCCTTTTATTTGGAGACCAAGCCCAAAGAGATTTCTGTGGCTTTCAGCTGGAGCACCCCTGGCCCAGCTGAGCTTTCCAATGGCAGAATTCAGCAAGTCACTACAGAGCATGGACAAACTGCAAAGACAGGAATCACAGAGTCATGGAATGGCTTAGCTTGGAAGGGACCCCAGGGATCATCTCATGTAAGTAGTCACAAAATCATTAGAATCAAAGAATTGTCAGGGTTGGAAGGGACCTCAATGATCAGCCAGGTTCAACCCTCCTGCCATGGGCAGAGACACCTCACACTACAGCAGCTTGCTCACAGCCACATCCAGCCTGGCTGCAAACACCTCCAGGCATGAGGCTTCTACCACCTCCCTGGGCAACCTGTGCCAGGCTCTCACCACCCTCATGGGCAACAACTTCTTCCTAACATCCAAGCTGAATCTACCCATTGCTGGGTTTTTTTATCCATTCCCCCCACTTCTATCACTCCCTGACACCCTCAAAAGTCCCTCCCCAGCTTTCTTGCAGCCCCCTTCAGATACTGCAAGGCCACAAGAAGGTCTCCTCAGAGCCTTCTCTTCTCCAGACTGAACAACCCCAACTCTCTCAGTCTGTCTCCATAGCAGAGCAGCTCCAGCCCTCTGCTCATCCTCGTGGCCCTTCTCTGGACACCTTCCAGCACCTCCAGATCCTTCCTGTGCTAGGGGCTCCAGACCTGGACACAGTGCTCCAGGTGGGGTCTCTCTTTTCTTCTCTGCCCTCAAACAGCTCCTAACACAAACTCCCAAACTTCATATCTTTGTTTCTTTGTTTGATTGGGCTTTTTTCAGCTGATCTTAGGGCTATTGCTCATACTGCCCAGAAATGATATTTTCAGCTGGATTTTGGTCCCCGTTCAAGTTGCTTTGCTCTCCCTCCCACCCCTTGTAGCAAGCATGAGAGAGTTACTGCAGGCTGTTCTGTGAGCAGCTTGTTGTTTGGTTTGGGTATCTTTGGTGCATGCTTCCAAGACAACAGTGAACTGCTGTCTGTAATCTTCTCAGGGCTAGTCATTTATTCCTGGGTTACACATGGCAGTATCCACAAGCCCTGTGAGGAGAGGCTGAAGGAGCTGGGGTTGCTTAGCCTGGAGAAGAGGAGGCTCAGGGCAGACCTTCTTGCTCTCCACAGCTACCTGAAAGGAGGTAGTAGCCAGGTGGGGGTTGGTCTCTTCTCCCAGGCACCCAGCACCAGAACAAGAGGACACAGTCTCAAGCTGTGCCAGGGGAAGTTTAGGCTGGAGGTGAGGAGAAAGTTCTTCCCAGAGAGAGAGAGAGATTGGCCATTGGAATGTGCTGCCCAGGGATGTGGTGGAGTCATCATCACTGGAGGTGTTCCAGAGGGGATTGGACATGGCACTTGGAGCCATGGTTTAGTTAGTCATGAGGTGTTGGGTGATAGGTTGGACTTGATGATCTTTGAGGTCTTTTCCAACTTATTGATTCTATGATTCTATGGAAGGAACCTCCGACCTGGGCACTAATTACCTGTCCGCAGGTGAAGGGGAAGGCAATTTCGAGCCTCGGAAGGCAATTTCGTGCCTTTGTCTTTCCCCATTCACACCATGATCACTCACATCATTCACGGCTGATGGAGATGGGGGCAGGGGGTTTGGAGCACCGTGTAACACTTCCAGCACCTCCAGATCCTTCCTTGCAATAGGCATGGCTCAGATGTGGGGAACAATCCCCCAGGCGCTGTTGAAAAGCGAATTTCCGGTGTTTGGTTGACTCCTCTCGCAGAAAGTTGGTGCTCCGTGCTTCCCTGCGTGGAGGTAAAACATCTTCTCCGAGGAACGTTTGAAGGCATTTGGCTTGCCATAGACAAAATAACATACTTTCCCCTAGCCTTGCTCTTGGACACAGATGCACCCTTCCTGATAAAACCTGCAAACCCAAACTAAGCCCTGAACCCAGCCAGCTGGTGGCTGATACCCAGCGTGGCGAATCCCAGCTGGATGCATTCAGCTTTGGCAGAGGAGTAAGCAACTGACAACAAGCTATAATCATGAGAAAGTGTTGGGCAATCTCTGCACCTATAATTTATAACTCCTACACATTTTAAGATAATGGAAATTACTCATGTTCATCAGGAATTGAATGGATGCCTCTGTTATTACTTGTGTTATTCAGGTAGCAGCAGCAGCCAGAGGTACCTCTAACTGACTTTCATGAACTTCAGCAGCAGAATTAGAATCTATTGCAATTCAACCTTTCTTTATTTCTCACACACACACACACCCCATGTACTCCTTACAAACCTTAGCCATCATATCCATGTGTCCAGAGAAGGGCCACGAGGATGAGCAGAGGGCTGGAGCTGCTCTGCCATGGAGACAGACTGAGAGAGTTGGGGTTGTTCAGTCTGGAGAAGAGAAGGCTCTGAAGGGACCTAATTGTGTCCTTCCAGTATCTGAAGGGGGCTCCAAGGAAGCTGGGGAGGGACTTTTGAGGGTGTCAGGGAGGGATAGGACTGGGGGGGATGGAGCAAAACTAGGAATGGGGAGATTGAGATTGGATGTTAGGAAGAAGTTGTTCCCCAGGAGGGTGGTGAGAGCCTGGCACAGGTTGCCCAGGGAGGTGGTGGCAGCCTCCTGCCTGGAGGTGTTTGCAGCCAGGCTGGCTGTGGCTGTGAGCAAGCTGCTGCAGTGTGAGGTGTCCCTGGCCGTGGCAGGGGGGTTGGAACTGGCTGATCCTTGAGGTCCCATCCAACCCTGACAATTCTGTGATTCTTAGATGCCCTCTTCACAGCCATCACTGCAACACATTCCCTGTCCTAGGTTCATCTCTGTCTCTTTGCATCAGTATTCACTCCTTTTGCTGCACAACAACAAACACAAAGCAGCTTCACTTTCAGGCTGCTGCTGCTGGGCTGCTTCACCCAACTCCCCATCCTTCAGGGGGCTGCCACCTGTGCTCTGCCTCTAACACCAGCCTTTCATTTTCTTCTTCATTAGGCTTCCCTACCACTATTCGTTTCTGTTCCAGGTAAGCAAAAAACCTTTTGTTTGCTGCAAGTTTTCTGTTGCCACTTGTTGTTGCTCAGCTCAGCTGCAGGGCAGACTCAGACTTTCTGTTGCATTCCTTAAAGCCCAGCATTCTAAACCACCTTATGAATGGCACACAGCCCAGCTGCGTGGCCCTGGTGGTGCCACAGCAGACACAACAAGCAGTGGTTGCTTAATGGTGCCCTTAACTCCTGCCATGCTGTTGATTCAGCTATCAGGAGGCACCCAGTTCCGGGCAGACATAGTTGGTATCTCATAGCTAAGCAAAACAAACATAGAATCATAGAACTGTCAGGGTTGGAAGGGACCTCAAGGATCAGCCAGCTCCAACCCCCCTGCCATGGGCAGGGACACCTCACACTACAGCAGGTTGCTCACAGCCACATCCAGCCTGGCTGCAAACACCTCCAGGCAGGAGGCTTCCACCACCTCCCTGGGCAACCTGTGCCAGGCTCTCACCACCCTCATGGGGATAAACTTCTTCCTAACATCCAATCTCAGTCTACCCATTTCTAGTTTTGCTCCATCCCCCCCAGTCCTATCACTCCCTGACACCCTCAAAAGTCCCTCCCCAGCTTTCCTGTAGCCCCCTTCAGATACTGCAAGGCCACAAGAAGGTCTCCTGGGAGCCTTCTCTTCTCCAGACTGAACAACCCCAACTCTCTCAGTCTGTCTCCATGGCAGAGCAGCTCCAGCCCTCTGCTCATCCTCGTGGCCCTTCTCTGGACACCTTCCAGCACCTCCAGACCCTTCCTGTCCTAGGGGCTCCAGAACTGGAGCAAACAAAGAGAGAGCTAGAATAAAACATAAATAACCTGCAGAAGTCTGTGATTTGGGAGCTGTGGAGCAGAAGCAGCCTTTGAATCAAGGAGAAACAAAGATGTCCCAGGGTGTTTTGAGGGTGCTTGAAGAGGTACCCTTAAAACAAGAGCCTGTTGAAGAAGGATGCATGTCCAGATAACTACATGGTTAAGAACTGATGAAGAAAAGAACCCTGCAGTGGTGTGTTGCCAAACAATTGCTGCCACTCTCAGGCTGCTCAGTGGTCCCATGAGCACCAGTCCCATCCCACCACATCCCCTGAACTGACCCATTCACAGATTCCATCGGGTGGGAAGGGACCCTCCAAGGTCACCTGCAGTGAGCAGGGACCCCCTCCAACTAGATCAGGCTGCCCAGGGCCACATCCACCTGGAGTCTTAAGACAGAAATGAACATGGTCTGCAAGGGTTTAGTGAGACATTTGGATGGGAGAGGTGGGCAGATCCATTGTGCTTAAATCAGAAGCAGAACATTTGGCAGTTTGGGGATGTAATAATAACTCTCACTCTGAACTGTTCTACATATATATATATATAGAGAGAGAGAGAGGGATATAGATAGAGATAGAGATTCAGATTATATAGGTATAGATAGATACAGATGCAGATATATAGAGAGACATGATATAAATATAGATATAGATGCTATAGATGAGATATAGATATAGGTATAGATATAGATATAGATATAGGTATAGATATAGATATAGGTATAGATATATATATTGATATTGAGATTGATATTGATATTGATATTGATATAGATGGTATAGATGAGATATAGATATAGATGATATAGATATAGATATAGATATAGATATAGATATAGATATAGATATAGATATAGATATAGATATAGATATAGATATAGATATAGATAGATGGATTTCAGTGTTGTGGCACTGCTGGGGCCATACAGTTGGACTTAATGGGGTTTAGAATGTGTCCTGCTGCTGCTGGGACAGAATCCCAGGCTAAGCACGAGCTGCAGGCCATCAGCAGTTCTGAGTCAGCCAGCACAGCTGACTCCAGTTGGCTCCAGGTGCATCCCAGACCATCAGCATCACGTCCACTATAAAGGGGAAGTTTACTGCACAGAGGGGAGCTTGAGTTCTTATTCACCCTGCTCCTCTTCCTCCTGAGGGCTGCCTTCCTGCATGTTGGGATCTAGGACTAGGGATGGAATTCTGCCCCTGCAACTCAGCACTGGTGAGGCCTCACCTTTTGCAGTTCTGGGTCACTCACCTCAAGAAAAATATTGAGGTGATGGAGAGGGTCCAGAAAAGAGCAATGAGACTGGGGAAGGGACTGGAGGGGAAGTCTGATGAGGAGAGGCTGAGGGAGCTGGGGGTGTTTAACCTGAAGAAGAGACTCAGCGGGGGACCTTATCACACTCTACAACTACCTGAAGGGAAGCTGTAGTCAGGTGGGGGTCAGGCTCTGCTCCCAGGTAACTTGTGACAGGACAAGAGGGCATGGCCTGAAGCTGTGCTGGGGAGGTTCAAGTTGGATATTGGGAAGCACTGCCTCAGGGAAAGGGGGATCAGACACTGGGATGGACTGCTCAGGGAGGTGGTGGAGTTTGTCCCTGGAGGTGTTTGAGGCAAGGCTGGATGTGGCACTCAGTGCCATGGTCTGGTTGAGGTGGTGGTGTTAGGTCACAGACTGGACTTGATGGTCTCAGAGGTCTATTCCAGCCTCAATAATTCTGTGATTGTGACTGCTGCACTTCTGCTGTGAACTTTATAGCTCTTGTACTGACACTGGTATTAGTTTGGCTATTTCATTAACCCTGTTTTTATTTCAGCCTCTGGCTCTTCTCTCCTTTTCCTGGTTCCCCTTCCCTGCTGGGCTGAGGTCAATGGACAATAAAGTGGCTGCTAGAGTTTAGCCTTAGGTATGGGCTAAATGTAGGCAATATGAATGCAAAGTTATCTCAGGCCATTGCTGGCATGGGTTCAGGCACATTTAATATCAGCTGCTTTCTTCCTTTTCATAGGTTTTGTTCCTCTTTGAATAAGTTACTGAGGAAAATTGACTACTTCTTATAACTTCTGAATGTGATGCCAAGGCTCTCTCCCAGCCTGGGCACAAATAGTGCCAGAGACCATTTACACAACAAAGAGCAGCTCCAGCCAGCAGCACCTCATCACCCACTTGACTGCAGCACGAGGCTCAGGCTTTTGTGCTCCTCACTAGTGCTCTGGGCCAAGTGTTCTCAATCACATCTCATGTTATTAGCCAACTATTAATGGAGAAATGGCAAGATTAGGACCTCTCCTCCCCATGCAGATCTCTTTCCTTAGCTCTGCTGGTTGTGCAAGTCAGCAGGGGGGCTTTGCCACAATAGACATGGGTGCTGGGGAAGCGCTGAACTCCACTTACCCTTGACCTACCTTGGCAGCCATGGGCTGGAACTCTCTTTTTTTATTCCCCCCAAGATTCCCAAACTTGCTTTTTGCACAGCTCCCATCTTTCTAACCACCACTCTTCCCTAAAATTCCATAGTACACAACACTAAAAGGGTCCTGCAAAGCCCTCTCTCTCCCCTCTGTGGTACTGCTAGCTTTAGAAAGGCTTGTGTGAAGCACACTTGGTGCTTTGACTGCACGGTGTAAATGAGCCAGAGCAGGCAGCACCACCCAAAAGCTTTATTTGCCTTTAGGAAGGCCCCAGAGCTTAACTGTCAAACTTGGTGGACATTTTGGTTATCATTAGGGCTTTTTGGTGGTTGATGACCACGTGGCACCTGCTATGGGTGAGGTCCTCTTGCATCCTTCTGGCACACAGCACATTTTGTGGGGAGAGGAAAAAAAAAACCACATTAGAAAAAGCCTTTGATGGAGTTTGTTCCTTAATCCTGATCCAGCCTGGTTTGACTTTGGAGCTGTGATCAGGTGGTCAGTGCCCACTGGAGGGCCCTGGAAGGGACTTGGGGTGACACAGAGGCGGTGCAGTGATCATTACCTGAAAGCCTGCATCAGAAATGCCCAGGCTTGCAGCTTTCTTTTGGCAACTGTCTTATTGCCTGGCTCAACTGCTCTCGTTGCAGCCCTTATGATGTAATTCCTCTAGGTTAAAACACTTGGGTCCAGCTCCTTTCTGGGCATTCCACTTGCCTCAGTCTCTATAAAATCTGGGTGAGGAGAAGGAGAGGATGCTGAAGCACTTGGCTGTGATAAGAGAGCCATTCTCCATAGGACCACCAGAGAGTATGGTGCTTTGAGACATGGGAGTAAGGGGGTGGCAGACAGGTCCCAAGACAATATCTAGTTATTTCTGTGACCTACAAGGGCCATTTATTCTCTCTTCTTTCCTCCTCATGTCTAGCTTTCCAAACCATCTGTCTGATTTCCAGTCTTCAGTTCTGCTCCTTCTCATTAGTGTGTTCTTAGCTTCATGCTTGCCGTCAGAGATTGTCCCTGCACAGGTTTAAGGATGTGTGTAGGTATTTGGAGTTGTTGCAGGTCGTAGGCAGTGGCCCTGAAGGGCTCAAGGCTGTATAGACACTCGTGGTCCATGAGGAGGCCATGAGATGCTGTTGCCTTTGCCTGAGGAAGGCTTTCCCTTTGCTGGTTGCAGATGGTATGTGGAGCTTTGACAGATTCTACTGAGTTTGTAAATCCCTGATAAGTGTGGATTGTAACATGAAAGAAAAGATGAGCTTGGTTTATTTGTTAAAGATGTGCCTGAAAGGTCTGAACACTCAACCCCCACCCTGCTGTAGGAAGTCACTAGCCCCCTGGGGTCTGGCAACCCTTGGCATGCTTCCTGTACTCAGCTGCTCTGTCTCTGCATTTGTGCTTTATGTTCTTTGTGCCTAAGGTAGCACTCTGCTCTCCCACTGTTGAGGATCCTGCCTGCGTAAGGAGTGATATTTCTGCTTCCCCATCCTTCCCATCCCTTCAGACAGGGATCCCTATGAGATCCCATGCCTATGCCAGGTCCTACAGATCTGGCCCGACTGGAGTTCTGCTTCGCTGCCTTTCACCCACCCACCTCAAAGAGCGCTGAAATTACTTGGTAGACAGCAGGATTGTAGTCAAACCAAGGAACAGGACACACAGAACGGAGCCCTCAGTATTTGCAGCATACTTTGAGGGAGAAGGATTACATTAAACAATCTGTCTAACATAAGGAATATATTAAACAATCTGTGTGTGACACCCACGGGGAGCAGACCTTTGCAAATCTGCTAAGATTTCAGTGGGGAAGGCAGACTAAAACCCAACGAGACAGCATGTCCAGAAGGTGGGTCTAGAAATAGCAAGCCTGGTAACTGTTGAGAGGTATCACGTTCCTGGGACTGGGCTGTGTGCAGTGAGAGCACTCCAGGCATGGCCAGCTATCCCTCCAGGGCCGAGGGTCCTGCCACTTCCCAGCACAGAGCCAGCTGTTGCACCCACACTGTGCAGGGATCTCCAGGGATGCTTGTTTGCCTGGGAGAGGCTGGGAAAGTGATGAGTTGAGGCAAGAGACTGCTTGAGCCAAATTAACTGTATTTTCTTACATGGCATTCCTGTTTTGATAGGAAAGCAACCAGAGCAGGAACCAAAGGCAGTTGGGATCTCAACAACACCCACTGGCAGACAGGGCATAGAAAAACCTCCCTGGGTTCTCTAAGAGCAATAGATTTTTGCTAAACCAAAAGAGACCATGATGGTTCTTGTGACCCTTTGACTCATGGTATAAAACACTGCCCACAGCCTTCTGAATTAAGTCACAAGTGGCAGCTTGCAGGCAAGACTGATACATTTTGCTCTCCTGGTTATTGGTCATTTCCCATTTCCCTGATGTGAAACAGGGACACGTTCAGTGGTGGAAATGCACTGGCAGAGGCAACTGGATCAGGCTCCCAAGCTCTGCAACACCACCATTTTCCCCAGTTGAGAAATACCATGGACTAGTCATAGCAAGACTTCTGGTCGTGGCTTCTGGATCTGCCAGTTCCTGCGACATTTATGTTGAAGACCCAGCTCCCGAATCCGTGTAGCTAGGTGCAAATCACAGCCGTCTCTTACTTGCCACTCTCTTACCCCTAAAAGTTTCTCTTCATCTTGTTGATGGAGAAAAGGGGGAGGACGACACACAAATAAACAAACAAAGAGGTATCTTGAGGTAGAAAGCCAAAGGGGGGGGTCAAAATGAACCGGCATTTGGGGCTATTGCCCCATCCCCGTGATTTTTAAGCCCTCGTCCCGTTTTTTTCCCCCACCGCTCAATGTCGCGCACCCAGGCGGAGCAGAGCGCGGCGGCAGAGCGCTGAAAACCGGCGGCCGCGGCCGGATTTGCCCTGGAAGGACGCAGCCTCTCCCCCGCCCCGGCTCTTGTAACCGGGCCGGCCCTCGCTCGCTCGGCCCGCGGCGCTGCTCATGTTTTCCACTGGGGGGGAGGACGAGAGCGGGGCGGAGGAGCAGAGGGGGGAAAGTTGCTTGAATTTGCGAGGGGCGAGAGCCGGCGGCAGCGGCGCGCCGCCTCCTTCCACTGGCTGGGGGAGCTGCCAATCTGTGTTGTAATCCTGCAGGAATTTCTGCGGGGTTTAACTGGGAGCCGCGCCGCCGCCGCCACGCACTCGGGGCGGAGGGCGGCGGAGGGCGGCGGAGCCGGCAGCGCGCAGCTTGCAGCCCCCGGGCACCCGAACGCCGCGCAGCACCAGGCCCGCCGGAGCGGAGCGCGGACAGGAGCGGAAGAAGCGCGGAGGGCCGGAGGGCGCCCGCGGGCCTGCCCCGCGCCCCCCCTTCCCCGGGCGCCGCTGAGCGCCGCCGCCGACCCCCGGTTTCTTCTCTGTGCCCGGCCCCCGGCGGCCGCCGCCGCCGCGCCGGCTCCGCGGGAATAATGCGGGGCGTGTGGCTAGCGCTCACCGTCAGCTTCGTGGCCTGCGCCTCTGGGCAGCCGGTGAGTGCCGGGGCGGTGGTGGGTGGCGCGGCAGCCCCGCGGGGCTCGGAGGGACGGGATGGCGGCGGCCGCTTCGGCTCCGTCTGCTGAGTGCGGGGCGCGCAGCCCCGGCCCTGCTCCGCGGCATCGCCGCCCGCCGAGGCAGCGGAGCGGTCCGCGGTGGAATCTGTTGATAGCTGAGCTCTCGGCAAGCAGAATGCACCGCCCCTCCCCCTAAAAAACCCCCAGGGAGTCCTTAAAAGAACCCCATGAAGCGGGGCACTCCGCCGCTCTCCGGTGAGCCTCATCCGAAGTTTGTCGCGGCGACCCAGCCGCCTGCCGGACCGGAGCACCCTCCACCCCGGTACCTCTGTTCCTGCTGCCCCGGAGGAGGGGTGTGGAGGGGCTGCCTGGCGGCCGTGGGGCAGCCGTGGGGCGCCCGAGGGGCAGCGGCGGCGCGGGGTTGGGTCAGGTCCAGGGCGCTTTGTTCCCAGCCCGGCCGAGCGCTGGGTGTCGGGCGGGCGGGCTCCGAGCGGCGGTCCGAGGGAACCGCCGCCTAGCCCCGGCTCCGCGGGCTGGGAGTCAGGAGCGTCTCCTTGCAAAACCAACCCTGCCCGGCCGGCCTGCGAAAAAGACAAACAAAAGCAGTGGATTTTACTCCTGGCTGCTCTGCTCAGGACCCCCCTAAACCCTCCGGTACACCGCGTTGCTGCGCCTCTACCGTGAGCGGGGGCGCAGAGCTGCGCGCCTGTCGCCCGGCCGCCTGTCCCGGCCGCGGACCCCCGGCCGGCCCTTCCCGTAGGTGCTTGCTGCTAGGTTCTCGGGAGAGTGCTGCCGTTTGCACTTCTCCCGAGCCACGGGAGCGTTTGCTAATCGGGGACCTCTGCTGAACGCTGTTGTTACCTCGGGATTCGTACGTCTGGAAAAGCCACTCCGGCGATGTGCGCCCACCTTCCGCGGCAGCCAGCCCGGGAAAGGTCCGGAGGGTTTTGGGCTTCAATCGGCAGGTCTGAGACTGTTGCGAGGGAAAGGGACGTGCAGATGACACCGCTGCAGTGTTTGGCCAAATATTGGGAAATAATAAATGGAGGTTTGAGGATGAAATTAAAAAAGCCGTGACAATTTAATCCAATTAAAATGAGCTGCTCCGCTGAACTGAATAATGTCGCCAGGTTGGGTTAACTTTTGAAGTTGTCTAGCGGTTGTATAAGTTAGCCCAGTCGCAGCCTTCCTGAAACCTGGCTCATCGGTCGGGATTTCCAAGGATACAGTTGCAAAACACTTTTCTTAAGGACTAATTAAAACAAGGGCTGTGTAGGACCCGGGCTCCTGCTTCCGCTGAGCCTAGCAGCGCTGCACAAACACCCTTGCCTAATGAGCTACAATAGGCTTTAATTTTATAGAAACGCTCTGCTTCTGAAGTTCTCGGGTGGCGTAGTAACTATTAAATTGCCACAGTAATTAGTAAAGTATTAAGTTTTATGGGTTTTTTGCCTTAGGATGAACACATTGTGGCAGCGCAAGGCGAGTCCTATGGGGCGTACCGGGGCAGTGGGGAGAGCAAGGCGGGGCGGGGGGAGAGCCTGCCCTGGCTCTGGTGCCGCAGCCTTACCGCTGCCAGGAAGTTGTGGAGAGGCTGGAAAAGTAAAAGGAGGCTGGGTTTTTCCTTTTCTTTTCTTCTCCCCCCCCCGCCTTTCTTTTATTTTTTTTTATTATTTCTTCTCCTTTTCTTTCAGTCTGTCTGGCAGCAGCTACGTTGTCCCTTATGGTAGGATTTTGTAGACCAGTCTCTGGGAAAAGATAGATGCCAAGTCTGTGGCCTCTGTAGAAGGCTGTCCTTGTTGTATGAGGAATTTTATATAAGGATGCTTGGGGGGGAAAAAAAAAAAGCCCTATTAGCTCTCCAGAGCACTCTCGAGTGGTTTCAGCTCTAAATTTCTTCCCATTTTGTTTGGTTCTGCTATTTATTATTATTTGGGCAAAGCTGCAAGGTAAAAACAATAATAATTAAAACAAACAAAAAAACATCCCTCATTTCTAATGAGGTAAATCACTCAGGAGCTTCTGAGCACAGGAGAAGACGGCAGCTCCTAAAGCAAGAATTCCGTGTGTTTATACTTGGTGCAACCAGCAAACGTCTCGCTTGGTGTGGGGCCAGGCAGATGTCAGAGCTGTGCTTTAAACATGCAGTGGGAATGAGACCTGCGTTGGGCCTGCCACTGAACCTGGGAGCGGTTTGCCTGTGCTGGATGCACGCTTGGTGTGCCCTGACGCGGGCTGTCGTGCCGCAGGTGTGCTCTGCTGCGCTGTGCCAGCTCCCCTGGGGCACCACCCGTGTGGGGACACGGGGTGAGGAGGAGCCTGACCTGGGTGGGAGTTGAGGCATAGGAAGTTCCATGGAAACAGGAGGAAGAATTGTTCCACTGTGAGGGTGTCAGGATGCTGGACCAGGCTGCCCAGGGGGTGTTGTGGAGTTTCCCTCTGTGGAGATATTCAAGACCTGCCTGGATGCGTTCCTGTGTGACCTGCCCTGGGTGATGCTGCTCGGGCAGGAGGGTTGGACTGGGTGATCTCTCGAGGTCCCTTCCAGCTCCTAACATTCTGTGATTCTGTTCATGTGTGGTGGCAAGCATTGCCCACATCAAAGCTGGTGGCTGGCAGCCAGGGCTTGCGGGGCGGTTTGCTGTCGCCGGTGCAGCAAACCTGAGATGTCAGATTGGAGCGGGGTCTGGTGATGCCAAGGGGTGTGGTGCACTCACCCAGCCTGCTCTGGATGGCAAAATATGCACTTTTTAGCTACCTGAAAAGTTCCCTGCTTTGCTTTGAGGAGGGATGAAGAGAGTGATGTGAACCCACTGGAAAGAAGAGGCAAACTCTGTAAGTGAGAGGCCTGAGGTGCCTTTGAAAAGGTTGGGTTCAGGAGTTAGCTCTTGGCTGATTCCAGCAGCACCAGAAAGCAGCAGCACCAAGTGTCCAGCTGGACTGGTCAGCTCCCATGTGGAAGAGACTGAGAAACCTTTTCATTTCATCCTGTTTCTCAGAGGTGGGGTGAATGCTTTCCCAGAGCTTTTGTGAAGGTCTTGTCCCCTCTGCAAGCCCCAGTGCCTGTTGTGAACCTCGCTGGCTAGCAGGTTGTGCTGCGTAGCCCTGCACCGAGGTGCTGCTCTCCTGACAGAAGGTCAAGCACAGCTCTCCTTGTGAGGTTTCAGGAGACTTCATCTCAGCAGTGCAATGCGTGTGGGGCTGGGCTTTAGACTTCTCAGTGAAATAGAGCACAGGGGCATCAATGTCAGCTGGTGGGTGGTCTTTCTGTTTCTCCTTTAAGTGTCTGAGCACTGATTTGTTTGCATAAATGGAGTTAGTGAAGGATGATCCAAGAGCAATATTTGGAGTGGGGTTTTCTTTTTCAGCAGCATTTGGTGCTTTAGCAGCACGATGCTGTAATTTTCGTGCACTTGGTTGCTTTGCTTTGCTTTGCTTTTTTGGAATTCAGAAAATTAATGGTGTGCTGGAGAGGAGGAATGTTGGGGGTTGTGTTTTTCTTGGGTTTCCTTTTAAAAAGGCAGCTAGATTTTGGAGATGGTAATTAGGGGAGAAGAGAGCAAGCAGAAGGGCTGAAGAGATGGGTGGTGTCTCAGCTTTGTATGCTGTGCGTGTCTCTCCTAAGTGGTGTTAAAGCTGCGTTGCCAAGTAAGCTCCAAAGAAAGGTAGGAAGCTTTTTTTTCCCTCTCCCTTAGTGTTGATTTATTTGCACCATTCCCCAGCTCATGAGCTTTTTCTTCTCACTGTACAATTAACAAACCTCTGTCCGCTGCCTTTTGTGGCTTGGCAGTGGAAGGGCAGCAAAGTTGGTGAGGGGTTTGCAGCACAAGCCCTATGAAGAGAGGCTGAGGGAGCTGGGGTTGCTTAGCCTGGAGAAGAGGAGGCTCAGGGGAGACCTTCTTGCTCTCTACAACTCCTTGAAGGGTGGTTGTAGCCAGGTGGGGGTTGGTCTCTTCTCGCAGGCAAGGAGCACCAGAACAAGAGGACACAGTCTCAAGCTGCGCCAGGGGAGGTTCAGACTGGATGTTAGGAAGAACTTCTACACAGAGTGATTGCCCATTGGAATGGGCTGCCTGGGGAGGTGGTGGAGTCACCATCATTGGAGGTGTTCAGGAGGAGACTTGATAGGGTGCTTGGTTGCATGGTTTAGTTGATTAGGTGGTGTTGGGTGATAGGTTGGACTTGATGATCTTGAAGGTCTCTTCCAACCTGGTCTGGTCTATTCCATTCTATTCTGCTTCCCTTGCTTTGGCTGAACATCTGGGTGCTGCCATCCCAAAGCTGCTTGCACTGCCCTGCACTAGGAATCCAGGGCAGCTCTGGGTTTTGCTGCCACACTTGGGGATTACAGTTCTGCAGTGAAGCCACCCTTTAGCTGGATGGTCTGGGGAGCCACTTTCTGGGGACAGGTTTCCCTTCCAGCTTAGTTTATCTTTGCAAAATTAAAGGACAGATAATTCTGGACCTGAGATCAAACACTGAAGCAGGTTTGTTGGTGTTTTTTCTATCTCATAGCCCTGAGGTCTGCGTTGCAACTGACTTAATATTCAGGCCTAAAGTGCAGAGATGTTTTCTCTGCATTTTTTGCTAGATCCTTATCAAGGAAGTAGATGAGAGCCTCCATCTTCAGGGACAAGTCAGGACAAATAGCTCAGGGTTTGAAGTCAGATACTGGGATTGTGGTTCCTGGGTAGGTGATACCTCTGTGGTAGGTTTGAGGCAATTGCTGCAGCTCATGGGATAAAGATGGTGAACTTTGGGGAGTGAGCTGTGAGCCTTGGGCTTGTTTGAAGTTTTGCTGGATCTCGGCCTCTGGGGTCCCAATCTTAAGCGTAATCTCGGGATGACCAGATCAAGGCCTAATTTCTTGGCAAGCAGAGGTGCCCCAGGTCAAACCCACGGCCACGAGGGGGAGAGCTACCTGCCATCTTCAGTGGGGAACGTGGCAGTTTGGCAGGGAGTCCTGAGCTTGGAAAAGAGCTCCTTTCTCCCTGCAGCAGCTGAGCTCCCTGCAGAGCAGCCACTCGTCTGCAGAGCCCTGCTCTTCATGAGCCGATTGTCTTTTACAGAACATCAAGCAGAGGCATATGGATGGCATTTATTAATTGCATTATCTCACCAAATTGACTTTTGCCATTGACCAGTTAAAACATTTTCCTTATGGCAAAGAATTAGGGGCCTTAGGAAGGCTCAGTGGCTGAACAAAGGGCTCTTGTCTAGGGACAGAAAAGTGCCCTTTTGTCTTCTGAATGGATCTGACCCACAAAGGTTTTTAACAGAAATGTTGTGTTTGAGTCTGGCAAGCTTATTGGAGGCCCCGTGTTAAGACCCTACTTGAATGTAAGTCATAAAGGTGCCCTCTGTGCTGCAGCATTGGGAAGAGGGTGCACGAGTCATGAGCAAGAGATTTTGGTCCACGTTCAAGTCGCTTTGCTCTCCCTCCCACCCCTTGTAGCAAGCATGAGAGAGTTACTGCAGGCTGTTCTGTGAGCAGCTTGTTGTTTGGTTTGAGTATCTTTGGTGCATGCTTCCCAGACAACAGTGAACTGCTGTCTGTAATCTTCTCAGGGCTAGTCATTTATTCCTGGGTTACACATGGCAGTATCCACAAGCCCTGTGAGGAGAGGCTGAAGGAGCTGGGGTTGCTTAGCCTGGAGAAGAGGAGGCTCAGGGCAGACCTTCTTGCTCTCCACAGCTACCTGAAAGGAGGTTGTAGCCAGGTGGGGGTTGGTCTCTTTTCCCAGGCACCCAGCACCAGAACAAGAGGACACAGTCACAAGCTGTGCCAGGGGAGGTTTAGGCTGGAGGTGAGGAGAAAGTTCTTCACTGAGAGAGTAATTGGCCATTGGAATGCGCTGCCCAGGGAGGTGGTGGAGTCCCCATCCCTGGAGGTGTTCAAGAGGGGATTGGATGTGGCACTTGGGGCTGTGGTTTAGCTGTCAGGAGGTGTTGTGTATTTAGTTCATAGGTTGGACTTGATGATCTCTGAGGTCTCTTCCAACCTGGCTGATTCTGTGATTCTGTTTGGGTACAAGGTTTCTCATGCTCCCGTCGAGGTGTGATTTGCTATCCCTTGTGTAAGGACTGCATTAGTGTCTGCCCCTGGGATAATCCAGGTCTCTGTGGGTCTGTCTGCTGCTTTCTCCATTAGCTCAGCCCCGAGGGATGCTCTCCAAAGCACGCCAGCTACTGAGGCAGAAATGGGAAATCCATCTCGCCCTCCAAACTTTTGGGAAGCTGATTGCAGTAGGAGCAAACATAGCATTAAACAACTGCTTGCAACAAGTGCTGATGTGCTGAACAAATGGTTCTCTTTTCTTCTTTTTGCTGACATCTTAAGCAGGGGGATGCATTTAAAGTGAAGTGATGGCTAACAGGGCGGTGATGAATCTGCAGGACTCGGCCTTGTCTGGAGATAAGCTATTAGCATGTCACCTAAGCTGTGCTTCACCAAAGCCTGAGCTGGACACTCCATCTGCAATCACTGATTCTAGTTTTTATATAAACAGCTTCTTCAGAAATCTCCCTTCTGAAGCTGAATTGTTTTGTTCCAAAGGTGAATTGAGTTGGGAAAGTTCAAATAAAAACCTGTTTGGCCGTGTTTGAGTTGTGAGCATGAAGATAAATACATACTTTGTACTCTTACTCACATTAAGGAGACAAAGGGACTTGTGCAGAAGGTCACCCAGCCTGTGGTATACTCAGGAACTGAATCCAAGTGCTCAGAGAGCAGCAGTGTGATGAGCAGCCAGAATGCATTGTCTGTATTGAGATATTATGTTGTCAGAATGTGTTTTGTTCCAGCTTGATTAACCATAATAAAGGGTAATTTTCTCTAGAGGTGCTTCCACCCTAATGGAGGTCACTTGTCACCTTTCAGAGCAGTGTGAAGTGGCCCATCCTGATTTTTTGAAGTGTGTTCAAGAGTTCTGACTGTAATGGTCTGGCGGAGCTGTGGGGAGCGGTGCTGCTGGAGTAACGCAGGCTGGGAGGTGAAGTACATCTCAGGAAGCAGTTGGGGGCATGACTGGTGTGGCCTCAAGACCAAGGAAGTTTTGAGAGAGGAGAAATGGATGTAATGGACTTGCTACCACATGGATGAATAACCTAACCAGGTCTTTCATCACTCTCAGCTTCCCCAGGATCCTTTCTGGTATGCCTGCTCCATTAGTTACACAAGTAGAAGCAAGCTTTCCCCTTTCTCTGGGCTGAGCTGCATTAATTCCAGCTGTGGTGTTTCTGCAGAAACATCTGCCTGGACACAGCAATGTGAGGGCACAGCTGTAACCAGCCAAGCCCCATGGGCTGGGGTTTGCAGGGGAAGGCTGATAATGGGCTTGCATACATGGTATAGCTTACAGGGTGTTGGAAGGGGCAATGACTTTGAACTAGAGAAGAGCAGATTTAGATTGGATGTCAGGAACAAGTTCTTCTCTATGAGGGTGATGGAATGCTGCAAGAGGTTGCCCAGGGAGGTGGTTGAGGCCCCATCCCTGGAGATACTCAAGGTGAGGCTCAACGAGGCCCTGGGCAACCTGGTCTAGTTGAGGATGTCCCTGCTGACTGCAAGGGGGTTTGGGCTGGATGAGCTTTGGAGGCCCCTTCCAACCCACTCTATGATTGTCCATGAAGTGCCATCTCTCCCACCTGCTGCATTGGAATGTCTCATTTCAGTGCTTGCCTCCAAGTCTGGATGGAGATGGACTGTATGAGCTTTGGAGGTCCCTTCCAACCCAAGCCATTCTATGATTCTAAGGAGAGATGTCCAGCAGACAGATTCTTCCTCTGCTGAGTAGTTTATCCATGCTCACTCTTGATCTGGAGATCCTAGAATCAGTGAGTCGCTTGAATTGATTATACCAAGGGAAAGCCTCCACAAAGCCTCTCCTTTAGAATCCCTTTCAAGTGGTCTGCACTGCTGGGTTCAGATCTAGAGGTGTGGAGGTGTGACTTGGGTGGTGTTCTTTATTATGTAAAATGAAAACCTGCCAGGGAAGCAAAGCAGAAAGGTGAAGGTAGTTCAGAGTACTGGAGACACAGCAAAATGGAGCTTCTCTTGAATATGAATTTGTGACACTGCACAAATAAAAATGGATATGGCATAGCCCTACATAAATAATAGCACTGGGTAATACCTGCAGCAAGGAGGAGTGTAAAATAATGCTGCTGGGAAGCAAGATTCCGAGTTTTCTGTGGAAGGAGAGTGTCAGAATATTCACAGAATCACAGAATGTTAGAGGCTGGAAGGGACCTCCAGAGCTCAGCCAGTCCCAACCCCCCTGCCCCAGCAGCATCACCCAGGGCAGTCTGCACAGCAATGCATCCAGGTGGGGGTGGAAAGGCTCCAGAGAAGGAGACTCCACAACCTCTCTGGGCAGCCTGCTCCAGGGCTCTGCCACCCTCACTGCAAAGAAGTTTCTCCTCATGTTGAGCTGAAACCTTCTCTGTTCAAGTTTGTATCCATTGGTCCTTGGCTTATTCCTGTGCACCACCCAAAAGATCTTGGCCCCCTCCACTTGACACCCAGCCCTCAGCTATTGATAGACATTGATCAGATCCCCTCTCAGCCTTCTCTTCTCCAGACTAAACAGCCCCAGGGCTCTCAGTCTGTCTTCACAGGGGAGATGCTCAAGTCCCCTAAGCATCCTCCTGGCTCTCCCTTGGACTCTCTCCAGCAGGTCTCTGTCTCTCTTGAACTGGGGAGCCCAAAACTGGACACAGTCCTGTCCTGGCTGTGAGACTGTGTCTCCTCCCAGCTGGGAGTTCAGGGGCACTCAGCAGCCACCACTGGTGGCAGTGCAAGCACAGGGAATGGAAGTGTTTGTGCAGCAAGAAGGAACCTCCATGACCAGGGGCTTTGAAGATGGGAAATTTGGGGGTGTTTGTAACTGGCTTGTGTCAGTCTCCCTGTAAAAGGATGAGAAGTTCCCAAGAACAATGGTGAAAGATGAATGCTTCAGGATCATCAATGACTCAAGCATCTGTAGCATGGGGACCCTTCAGGTCTCCTTCTCTGTGGTGGAGCAAGAAAGAGGACTAGCGCTGGAGGTAGATAGGAAAAGATACAGACAGGCTGTATAAACCTTCTAAATTCTTGCCTTTGTTGGAGCTGCTTAGAATGTGCTCTTTGATTATTTCTTGTCTGTGAAGGCTGATTTTTCTTTTGAATGTAACATCTCAAATGGCATGAGAGGAAGCTTCTGGGAGTACATTGGAAATTAAGTGCCCCCAGAGACTTTCTCCTCTACTGAGCCTTCAGCACTGAGCTCTCTGCAGCTGTTGCAGTTGTGACTTGGAAGGTCTTTGGATCTTTGGGTGCCTGTGACTAGTTGATAGAGGTCTTTATTCTACCTAGGTCTTTATTTTATATGTGTTTTTGTTTTATCCACTGCTCTGTGCGTGTCTTTTACTGAAGGCAGCGTGTCTTTCATCTGTTCAGGAGAAGAAGTACCCCACAGAACATGAGAAGGGCTCCTGGTTAAATAAACAGAGCAAGAATTGCTCTCAAACCTTTCATAATAATTATCTTGGTCTGAATTAGGGTGGGAGGAGCAGCTGGGGCCTCTGCCCTTACCAGGGGGAAGAAAAGCCTCAACAAGAAAGCAATCTTTACCAAGTGTGTTTCTTCACTTGTGATTCAATGCATCAGTTTGATATCAATTTTCCTCCGTAAGTATGGTTTGATGCTCTGTAGCTCCCACAGGTGTCTTTTCCTTCTGTTTCCATGGAACTTCCTCTGCCTCAGCTTCCACCAGTGCCCCTTGTGCTGTCCTTGGGCATCACCCAGCAGAGCCTGGCTCCAGCCTCTGGGCACTCACCCTGCACATCTTTATCAACAGCAAGGAGGTCACCCTCAGGCTCCTCTGCTCCAAGCTACAGAGCCCTCAGCTCCCTCAGGCTCTCCTCCTAAGGAAGATGTTCCACTGCCTTCAGCATCTTTGTGGCTCTGTGCTGGACTCTCTCAAGCAGTTCCCTGAGGTCCTTCCTTATCTGAGGGGCCCAGAACTGGACACAATATTCCAGATGTGGCCTCACCAGGGCAGAGTAGAGGGGCAGGAGAACCTCTCTGGACCTACTGACCACAGCCCTTCTAATCCACCCCAGGATGCCCTTGGCCTTCTTGGCCACCAGAGCACATTGCTGGCTCATGGTCAACCTCCCATCCACCAGGACTCTCAGGTCCTTTACCCCTTCCCTTCTCTCCAACAGGTCAGTCCCCAACTTATCCTGATCCATGAGGTTGTACTTTCCCAGGTGCAAAACTGTCCCCTTGCCCTTGTTGAGTGTCATGAAATTTCTCCCTGTGTGGCCATGCTTGGATCAACTGAATTGTCTTTCCATCCTTTTTGAACCAAAATGCTTTGCTGGGCAACTCTCTCTGCTGTGTGGAAGTGTCTAGAAGTCTCTAGAAGTTCTCAGAGAGTTTGGCAGTGAGTGGTGGGTGGGCAAGGAAGCCCTATGGCAAATGCTGAGGTGGGTTCTGCTCTTCTGGTAGGAGCTGTGGTCTTGTGGAACATCCCAGAACATCTGTTGGCATGCAGAGGGATGATAGGAAGGCTGCTGAAGAAGTGACAGCTCTGAAAACTGCCATAAACTCTGCTGATCCCATTAAGCAGCCTTATCTCCAACCTACTGAATCATGTTTGGATACCTCGGTTGCTGCTTGCAGGGTCAAGGAAGGTAGGCACCGTGGCCACCTTACCTCCATGCTGGAGGGGACAGGGTGTTGAAGTTGACTGTGGCTGCCTCCAGTTGTGCTGCCTGCTGGAGATGCTCATTCTCTCTGGTGGTGTTTAGGCCAAGCAGCCATGCCCTGTGTTCTGCAAGAGAGGATCTCTCTGCCTTTGGGGAGGCTCAGTAAGAAACAGCCTTCCTGCTGGGGTGGGGAGGCAGAGGTGTGCCCATGCACCCGTGCTGGGGTTTGCTGGATGGAGGCAAATCCTGAGCTGCTGGTAACAGGAGACCGTTGGGTCTAAAATCATTTGAGACAGTGCTCTTAATAGCACTGCTGTGCTGGAAATGCCACTTCTTCTCTGTTGTGTAACTGTAGGGCATTAGAGAGGGGAAATGACCTTTCTTTCCTTTTGTTCCTGTTCTTACTGTGATTCACAACCTGAAAAGCTTATTCTGCCCATGGCTGCTTGGGATTCTGTGCTTTCGCTAATGCTGCTTCCTTTGACTGCATCTCTGCCACTCAACCTGGAGCTGGTGACTTGGCACCTTGATGTAGGTCTCTCTGGTGGACACCTGTGATTGGTCTCCTGCCTGGTGGCATAAATTGTCCTATCCCAGAAGCCAGATAATGAAGGCTTCCTAATGCTTTTCTTTTTTTTCTTGAGGGCCATGAACCTTGTCTGGATTAAAGAAATCATCTGGGCTTGTTAATATTTAGTGATGCTACCAAGGTCATGTGCCTATCATTTTATTTTAGAATAGAAAAGAATTAACCAGGTTGGAAAAGACCTTTGAGATCATCCACTCCAACCTATCACCCAACACCATCTGATCAACTAAACCATGGCACCAAGTGCCTCATCCAGGTTCTTCCTAAACACCTCCAGTGATGGGGACTCCACCACCTCCCTGGGCAGCACATTCCAATGGCCAATCTCTCTTTCTATGAAGAACTTCTTCCTGACATCCAGCCTAAACCTCCCTGGTGCAGCTTGAGACTGTGTCCTCTTGTTCTGGTGCTGGGTGCCTGGGAGAAGAGACCAACCCCCACCTGGCTACAACCTCCCTTCAGGGAGCTGTAGACAGCAGATGTTGTGTTTTTCTGACCTTCTCTGTCTGCACTGGAGGAATTGGGCAGCTTTGAGATGTTAGGAAGAAGTTGTTCCCCATGAGGGTGGTGAGAGACTGGCACAGGTTGCCCAGGGAGGTGGTGGAAGCCTCCTGCCTGGAGGTGTTTGCAGCCAGGCTGGATGTGGCTGTGAGCAAGCTGCTGTAGTGTGAGGTGTCCCTGGCCATGGCAGGGGGGTTGGAACTGGCCGATCCTTGAGGTCCCTTCCAGCCCTATGATTCCAGTTCTATGATTCTATGACATTAAAAAACCCCAAACCCTTAGTCTAGGGGGGGAGGGAAGTGTTGTGCTTTGATAATACAGAGATAAAAGTCCCTGTGATGCTCTTTTGCTGTGTTACTTCCTGCTATTTCCCATGAACATCAGAGGACCTTATCTCCACTGATTGAAATATGTAAAGGTGTTTCACTTGAGGAAGGCTGAGGAGAAAACAACTTCTGGCAGATGCAGTCAGCCTCTCCAAGACATGGGCAGGATCCATGGCCACGAAGGTAGTGGCTGCACACACACAGAGCTGGCACAGCGCCTGCGGAGCCTCACTGCCGTGTTGGTGACCGGAGATGAAGGGGTCCTAAGGGAGGATTAGCAGGAGGATTTGGGGGGATTTCTCATCTTCCTCGAGATGCACAGAAAAAGCTAATGTTTCTCTCTCTCTAATTCAGCTAACAGAATTGGAAAGCCTCCTTTGAGCTGTCTCTGGCAGCTCGCTGGAGCAGCTCTGCCATCAGTAGCATTCACCAAAACAAGGAGGGGTAGGGAAGGTGGAGACCTCTGTGCATCTCAACCCCCCTTTTCCTCCTTTCCCCCCTTCCCCCCCTCCTTTCCCCCCTTCCCCCCCTCCTTTCCCCCCTTCCCCCCCTCCTTTCCCCCCTTCCCCCCCTCCTTTCCCCCCTTCCCCCCCTCCTTTCCCCCCTTCCCCCCCTCCTTTCCCCCCTTCCCCCCCTCCTTTCCCCCCTTCCCCCCCTCCTTTCCCCCCTTCCCCCCCTCCTTTCCCCCCCTTCCCCCCCTCCTTTCCCCCCTTCCCCCCCTCCTTTCCCCCCTTCCCCCCCTCCTTTCCCCCCTTCCCCCCCTCCTTTCCCCCCTTCCCCCCCTCCTTTCCCCCCTTCCCCCCCTCCTTTCCCCCCTCCTCTCCCCTAGGACAGTGTTACTGCCAGTCTCCACAGGAGGTGAGTTTCTCCCCAGAGCTACTGGTTTTGGCTGTGCAACCCCTTTAACTCCTTGAAGCATTGACTCTTGGAGGGGTTGGCATTGTTGCAGTTAATTTATAGATTAATGCATTAATGGAGTTTGGCACAATCATAGAATCACAGAATTGGTAGGGTTGGAAGGGACCTCAAGGATCAGCCACTTCCAACCCCCCTGCTGTGGGTGGGGACATGACTGGTGGTGCTGGTGGGCTCTGTTGCCCACTCCTTGAGGTGTGAGCCATCAGGCTGGGTGGGAGAGGTATGCAATTAACTGCTGATATAGCTAGGGACAGTTCTTTGGCCTTTTTGCTCTCCCAGCTTGACTAACACATCTGAGTGCTGGGTTCTATACATGGGCCACAACAACCCCAGGCAGTGCTACAGGCTGGGGACAGAGTGGCTGCAGAGCAGCCAGGCAGAAAGGGACCTGGGGGGGGACTGGTTGATAGTAGGCTGAACATGAGCCAGCAGTGTGACCAGCTGGCCAAGAAGGCCAGTGGCATCCTGGACTGCATCAGGAACAGTGTGGCCAGCAGGAGCAGGAAAGTCATTGTGCCCTGTGCTCAGCACTGGTTAGGCCACACCTTGAGTCCTGTGTCCAGTTCTGGGCCCCTCAGTTTAAGAAGGACATTGAGACACTTGAAAGTGTCCAGAGAAGGGCAACAAGGCTGGGGAGGGGTCTGGAGCACAGCCCTGTGAGGAGAGGCTGAGGGAGCTGGGGTTGCTTAGCCTGGAGAAGAGGAGGCTCAGGGGAGACCTTCTTGCTCTCTCCAACTCCCTGGAGGGAGGTTGTAGCCAGGTGGGGGTTGGTCTCTTCTCCCAGGTAACCAGCACCAGAACAAGAGGACACAGTCTCAAGCTGTGCCAGGGGAAGTTTAGGCTGGAGGTGAGGAGAAAGTTCTTCCCAGAAAGAGTAATTGGCCATTGGAATGTGCTGCCCAGGGAGGTGGTGGAGTCCCCATCCCTGGAGGTGTTTAGGAAGAGCCTGGCTGAGGCACTTGGTGCCATGGTTTAGTTGATTAGATGGTGTTGGGTGATATGTTGGACTTGATGATCTCTGAGGTCTTTTCCAACCTGTCCTGTCCTAGTATGCTTTTTTGGGAGGGAGGAAATAGCCCTGATGCCCAACAAGAGTAAGAGCTGAGCTGGTGGAGAGCTGTCAGCCCTGGACAGTGATGCTCCCTGGCTGCAGGGTTGAGGGCTTTCTGTAGGCACCAGAGGGCAGAGGCAGATTTGCATTTGAATGGGCAGCTTGGCACTTGCCAGCTTCACACAGTTAATTACCCCGATGCTAATGTCACTGAGCCCCGGGTGTGTATTCAGGGAGCGCTGAGTTCAGAGCATCCAGGAGGCAAGCCATGATTTCCTAATCAGTGCAGAGCTGTGTGGTGGTCATGGATGCACCGTGTGACCCCCGCGGCTGGCAGGGATGGGGTTGGGAAGTGCTGTTGTAACCGAGGGCCATATGTCAGGGGCTGGGAGCTGCAGCCTATTTATAATCGTCCACAGGTGGAGCGGGAGGCAGCCCTGCACAGGCAGCAGTAATCACCACCAGCAGTGTAGTTCATTGCTCCAGCCTTTGGGTCTAATGCACTGAAAAAAAAGCGTTTGATCTGCAGGCTGGCACAGCCTTCAGCTGGAGCCCTTCAAAGGCATCCTGACCTAATTCTGCTGCGGAAGTGTGTGAGCCTCCCCTCCTTCCCTTCATTTCTCGCAGAAGGTTTCAATGATCGAGCCTCCATCCCCTCCACGTGCCCACACTGGATCCCAGAGCATCTGAGTGAAAGCAGCCATCACAAGCCAGGTGGTAAATAGAGCATCCAGCTTAACAGCAATGACCTTCAGTTCAGCAGAGGAGGGGCCCTGCTCCTGTGCTTTGCCGTTGTCAGTTAGCTTTCCTTGAGGCTTGCTCTGTTTGCTTATTTGTTTGTTATCTTATTGGCTGTGTCCTTTTCTTTTTTCCCTTGGTGCCTGATGGCAGAGCCTGAAGTGTAGCACTGGCTCTGTGTGTGTGTAGGAGGAAGGGCTTTGTGCTGTGCTGAGGTTGTGCAGTGGAGCAAACCCAGAAATGGGTGGGTTCAGCTTGGATGTTAGGAAGAAGTTGTTCCCCATGAGGGTGGTGAGAGACTGGCAGAGGTTGCCCAGGGAGGTGGTGGAAGCCTCCTGCCTGGAGGTGTTTGCAGCCAGGCTGGATGTGGCTGTGAGCAACCTGCTGTAGTGTGAGGTGTCCCTGCCCATGGCAGGGGGGTTGGAAGTGGCTGAGCCTTGAGGTCCCTTCCAACCCTGACAAATTGAGGACTTCTCCAAAGTGAGGAGGGGGACTCCAGGAGTGTGAAGGATGAGGGAAGTGAAGCTTTCCTTTTTTATAATCCCCTTTCCCAGGGGAAGTTTAGGCTGGGGGTGAAGAGAAAGCTCTTCCCAGAAAGAGTAATTGGCCATTGGAATGTGCTGCCCAGGGAGGTGGTGGAGTCCCCATCCCTGGAGGTGTTCAGAAAAGGCTTGGATGTGGCACTTGGAGCCATGGTTTAGTTGTCAGGAGGTGTTAGGTATTAGGTAATAGGTTGGACTTGATGATATCTGAGGTCTTTCCCAATCTGGTTGATTATGATTATGAATTCTATGAATTCCTCTTTCAGTGAGCACCTTTAAAATGGGAAATAGCTTTTAAAGGAAAGGTTGCTTTCTTTTCCAGATAAATCAGTTCTTTAATTTATCTAACACTGTCCATGGAGCTATGTGAATTTATCAGTTAAAGCATAAGTGCCTTGATTTGCCTTTTGGATACATCACAGAATATTAGGGGTTGGAAGGGACCTCCAGAGATCAGCCAGTCCAACCCCCCCTGCCAGAGCAGGGTCACCCAGGGCAGGTCACACAGGAACACATCCAGGTGGGGTCTGAACGTCTCCAGAGCAGGAGACTCTACAACCTCTCTGGGCAGCCTGCTCCAGGGCTCTGCCACCCTCACAGGGGAAATGTTTTCCCTTCTGTTCCTGTGGCACCTCCTCTGCTCCAGCTTGCCCCCAGTGCCCCTTGTGCTGTCCTTGGACATCCCTGAGCAGAGCCTGGCTCCATCCTTCCTCAAAGCAGATATAATGATGTTATCTTGATGGGCTTTTGCCTTCAAAAGGAACTGGGGAATAAAGTCTTTTTTTTCGGTGGTGGTACCATAGAGCACTCTGCTGTGCTGAGTTAGTTCTCCTTGTTATTGTCTGTGGAGGTGTAGACCATTTTCATCAGAAGATAAAACCAAACAAAGCAACCTGAGCTGAGGCCTTTTAGATTCTAACCTGTCACTTGGAATGTTTTCATATGCCATTATCACTGCAGTGGTGGGGGTAAAAATACCAGTTCCCTACTAGAAACACTGGGTTTTGTTCCATGTGTGTTTTGTGACTTGTGCTAATGGTGTTTTTGAGCAGTGCTGTGCAGTACATAGTAACTACAGTGCACTTAAATGTATTTTGCATCTTAAGTTCTCTTGCTCTTTTTCTCTGTGGTCTCTTCTGCTTCCAACCTCATTAGGCTTTCTATTTTTACTTCTCCCCTCCCCTGTATTCCTTCTCCCTGCTGCTTTTGTGCTGTCAGGCAAGCCAGGTAACTGTTAGCATTGGCACTGCTCCTCAGTCTCGTGTTGCAAGTACAAAATCCAAGAGCAGAAGAAAAAGGTAGATGAAAATCTGGGCCTGCTCTGATCCTTTGCCCACCCTCAGGAATCTTGCTCGCTCAGCTTACAGCTTTGAGAGAGAGGCAGTGGGGAAGGAGGTGGTTGGGAGTGACTGAAGTACTGGCTGAGCTGTTGGTGGGGAGGGGATGCTGGACTGCTGGCACACCTTGGCCAGACCCCTGATTCAAAGCTGAGACTGTCTTGAGAGCAGCCCTGAAGAAAAGGCCTTGGGGTGCTGGTGGAGGAGAAGCTCAATAGGAGCCAGCAGTGAGCACTTGCAGCCCAGAGAGCCAAGCAGAGCCTGGGCTGCAGCAAGAGAAGTGTGGCCAGCAGGGCCAGGGAGGGGATTCTGCCCCTCTGCTCCACTCTGCTGAGACCACACCTGGAGCTCTGGGTCCAGTTCTGGAGCCCCTAGGACAGGAAGGATCTGGAGGTGCTGGAAGGTGCCCAGAGAAGGGCCATGAGGATGAGCAGAGGGCTGGAGCTGCTCTGCTCTGGAGACAGACTGAGAGAGTTGGGGTTGTTCAGTCTGGAGAAGAGAAGGCTCTGAGGAGACCTTCTTGTGGCCTTGCAGTATCTGCAGGGGGCTCCAAGAAAGCTGGGGAGGGACGTTTGAGGGTGTCAGGGAGTGATAGGACTGGGGGGAATGGAGCAAAACTAGAAAGGGGTAGATTGAGATTGGATGTTAGGAAGAAGTTGTTCCCCATGAGGGTGGTGAGAGACTGGCACAGGTTGCCCAGGGAGGTGGTGGAAGCCTCCTGCCTGGAGGTGTTTGCAGCCAGGCTGGATGTGGCTGTGAGCAACCTGCTGTAGTGTGAGGTGTCCCTGGCCATGGCAGGGGGCTTGGAACTGGCTGAGCCTTGAGGTCCCTTCCAAGCCTGACAGTTCTCTGATTCTATGAAACACCTGCAGGTGACTGCTGTGGAGTGAGAAGAGTCACTGTCCCAGGGATATTAGCTTCATCTTTGACTCGTCAGCTGTGCCTGACACCTCTGGCGCTTGTGAACCAAGTGCTTAAGCAGATGTGGATGACTTGAGCACCACATCCCTCATCCCCTTTGCTTTTGGGAAAGTCGAGCGTGCGGAGCCAGCGTTCTGCCACTTGGATTTCTTTCTGCCGTTCAGGTTTCGTTGAGAGCCTTTGCCGCCTTCTCTTGGAGCGGGGAACGCTGAGCATGGTGGGCACACAGTGTGTGTGTGTGGGATCGAGCTGGTGTTGCTTCTCTGACCTACAGCATCCCTTCAAAACTGAGTTTTGTGCGAGTCACCCTCTGAGTGTTGAAGCGCTCAGCAAGCGGCGCTGGCTCGGAAGGAGGGGGGAGCAGGCTGGAGTTGGGCTGGTTTGAAGTATCAGGTTACTGAGCGCTCTATAATCAAGGTGACAGCTGCTTTCCTTGTGCTGTACTGAAACAAAATATCCCAAAGTGTTCCCTGAGCCTCCCCAAATACATCCGTTTAAGCTGGGTGCTCTTGCTCTTTGCACGTGGTGGTGGAACGCTTAGCGCTGCCGGCTGATGAAATCTTGGGAGTGGTGGTCTCTTTCCATGGACACCGGAGGGGAAAATGTTGAGTGCTGCCATCCCCGGAGTGCTTAGACCTGTCTGTGTGTGCTAAGGAACAGTTTCAAGGCAGGCAGCACAGGCAGGGAAGTGCTTCCTCTCTGGGGTGCTTGTGCACCTGCTGGAGGTGCTGAGCGTGGCCCAGGGGCAAGAGGAAGGGTGGGCTCCGGGATGCCTGGGGGGAATATCTGTTGCCCAGCAGCTGCTGTCTGGATGCTTGCTTCTTCCAGCAACCTGTTAACACAACTCCCATCCCTTCTGAGGTATTTACACTTGCCCTTAAGTCACCATTTCTTTCTTTGGCTCCTTAAGCTGACACACTTTGAGGCACTGAGGAGTGAAAAAGGGGAGGTGCTGCTCGAAATAGCTGCTCGGGAGAGGAGTGTTTGAGGAAGAGGCTATGAGCCCTCTCTGAGCTCCAGTCATACCTCCCTTCTAACAATACCAGTTGGTCTGATTTTATACAAAAACTCCTGTGGCTGCCTTAGCCACAGGGAGGGGGGAGGGGGAAAAACCCAACCAAAGCCACAAAAATACCTGGCTGGGTTTTGGGTGCAGTTTGTTTCCAGTGATGAAAGACAAAGCATCTTGTGGGGAAGAGGCTTATGTGAAAGACAAAAGATCAGTGAAGGCTGTTTTCATGTGATTTGGGGACTGTGACTAAAAGATTTAGAAATCATCCCCTGGTACAAAGCATTCTTTTAACAGGCTGGTCTTCAGGGAAAAGAAGATAGTCTGTGCCTTGGTCTTTGGATTGCCAGAGGCTTGCTGCAGGAGCAGTTTCCTTCAAGGCAGAGGGACCTCTTCCCAGGCCTCTGCTGCAACAAATGGCATCAGCAAAGGGAAGCTTGACCTGCAGAGGGTGAATCTGTCAAGGCAACAGAGACTCAGAAACTGGGGGGAAAGACAAGAGTGTTCCAACTGCTGAGTCTCACTGTGTGGGAAGCATAGCTTTAGCTGGTAGGTGCTGGCTGCCTCGTGCCCTTTCTGTGGTTAGGAAGGGCAAGAACAAGGAATGAAAGGACTCTGGGAATGCCACCTGGATTAAAGTTAACTCTCCCAGATCTGATAAACTGCACCAGGAGTTTCTCTGGGTGTATTTTAAGAGCTGCCTGTAAAAGCCTGAGGCTGGAGGGAGCTGCAGCAGGAGGGAAGGTAGCAGACTCCAGCTTTGGGGTTTGCAGGAGGCTTCTTCCTGGGCATAAGCTCCTTCCATGCAGGCCTCCTGTTCCACCAGGCTGCCAGCATAACTGGAAGTCTCCCAGTTCCCTGGCCACAGAGCCTTCTCCAGCATACAGAAAAGCAGGTCTCTGTCACTTCATTTGTGGTCAAGGATGTGAAATGTTTCCACAGATGAGAGTAGGCTCTGAGCAGTGCTGATGCTCCCACCAAGAAAGTCACAGAATGGCAGAGGCTGGAAGGGACCTCCAGAGATCAGCCAGTCCAACCCCTCTGCCAGAGCAGGAGCACCCAGGGTAGTCTGCACAGGAATACAACCAGGTGGGCTTGGAAAGTCTCCAGAGCAGGAGACTCCACAGCCTCTCTGGGCAGCCTGCTCCAGGGCTCTGCCACCCTCACTGCAGAGAAGTTTCTCCTCATGTTGAGCTGAAACCTTCTCTGTTCAAGTTTGTATCCATTGATCCTTGTATGGAATTTGATATGCAAAGTCCTCCCAAGGCAGGATCAAGGCAAAAGAACAGTGAGAGTGAAGGTGCTGGTAGAGCACAAAGTCTCCATCTCTGGCTTGTAGCTGTTTCAAAGCACCTGGTTTATCCTTTTGTCCTTTCTGGGGTGAAGCCTCTGCTCTGTGGAGACTCTGTTGGGAGACATGCAAGGTTTTTGAAGCAGTGAAACTGCTTGGTAGGAAGACAGTATGCATAACTGACAGAGCCTTTCTCCCTCATGAGTACTCTTAAAAGGTCTGGAGCAGTAGGTGCCTCAGAACCAAATCTCCCATGGGCAGGAGAGTCTCCTCTGTTGGCCGTCACAACCATGGTTGCCTCTAACCTTTCCCAGGAGACTTAGTTGACCTCAAGGAGGGCTGTGGTGTGTGCAGTCCCTGCTCCTGCAGCAGAGATCCCTTAAGCTTCTGTTTTCACAATTCTTGAGGTTTTCATTTTCTTTTTTTCCCTGACAGTGCAAGGATCACAGAATCAGAGAATTGTCAGGGCTGGAAGGGACCTCAAGGCTCAGCCAGTTCCAACCCCCCTGCCATGGCCAGGGACACCTCACACTACAGCAGGTTGCTCACAGCCACAGCCAGCCTGGCTGCAAACACCTCCAGGCAGGAGGCTTCCACCACCTCCCTGGGCAACCTGTGCCAGGCTCTCACCACCCTCATGGGCAACAACTTCTTCCTCACATCCAAGCTGAATCTACCCATTGCTAGGTTTTTTTATCCATTCCCCCCAGTCCTATCACTCCCTCACACCCTCAAAAGTCCCTCCCCAGCTTTCTTGGAGCCTC
The DNA here is from genome assembly GCF_014839835.1 of Dryobates pubescens. Classification (NCBI taxonomy): domain Eukaryota; kingdom Metazoa; phylum Chordata; class Aves; order Piciformes; family Picidae; genus Dryobates; species Dryobates pubescens. The sequence goes on along the minus strand of NC_071625.1, from coordinate 26,327,641 downwards.
CTTCAGATACTGAAGTACACAGGAAGGTCTCCTCAGAGCCTTCTCTTCTCCAGACTGAACAACCCCAACTCTCTCAGTCTGTCTCCATGGCAGAGCAGCTCCAGCCCTCTGCTCATCCTCGTCGCCCTTCTCTGGACACCCTCCAGCACCTCCACATCCTTCCTGTCCTAGGGGCTCCAGAACTGGACACAGAGCTCCAGCTGTGGTCTCAGCAGCGTGGAGCAGAGGGGCAGAATCCCCTCCCTGGCCCTGCTGGCCACACTTCTCTTGCTGCAGCCCAGGCTCTGCTTGGCTCTCTGGGCTACAGGTGCAAAATGCCAGAGTTTCGTAATCATGGGCTGCTTCTCCTAGCATTCAGAAAAAGAAATCAATCAGTCCTGCTCTGCTTGGCATGCCAGGATATTATTTTCAATAAGTAGGAGAGATAAAAGTAAGTTCCCCCCTTAATCTCCTAACCTCTGAGAGAAAATGAAGGAGTTCTTTCCAGAGCACATACTCAACGACCAGCCAGTGAAGCCTATTCATATTTTGGTCATGCTTCACCAAGTCCTGCACCACACCTAATGAGCACACTGCCTCCTTCTGATGCCTCTTATGCTGCCAGCAGGAAAGCATTAGAAATAATGATGCAAAACCAAAAACAAAACAGCCCTGAAGAAATCCTCACTGCAACAACTCCCCTTTCAATCTGTTTGGTGTGTTTGCTCCTGCTCCCTTGGTAGAAGCTGTCACCTTATGTAAGAGTTCATCCTTACACTTTCATCCTGAGGGCTGAAGCACCTCTCCTGTGAGGACAGGCTGAGAGAGTTGGGGCTGTTCAGTCTGGAGAAGAGAAGGCTCTGAGGAGACCTTCTTGTGGCCTTGTAGTATCTGAAGGGGGCTGCAAGAAAGCTGGAGAGGGACTTTTGAGGGTGTCAGGGAGTGATAGGACTGGGGGGAATGGAGCAAAACTAGACATGGGTAGATTCAGCTTGGATGTTAGGAAGAAGTTGTTGCCCATGAGGGTGGTGAGAGCCTGGCACAGGTTGCCCAGGGAGGTGGTGGAAGCCTCCTGCCTGGAGGTGTTTGCAGCCAGGCTGGATGTGGCTGTGAGCAAGCTGCTGTAGTGTGAGGTGTCCCTGGCTGTGGCAGGGGGGTTGAAACTGGCTGAGCCTTGAGGTCCCTTCCAACCCTGACAATTCTAGGGTTCTATGACTCTCATTCGGTTGTTTTCTTGCCTTTTCCCTGCTTGTGTTTGTATGCTGAGGTGTTCACAAAGGCATAAGAAAGTGTCCTTTTGGGTGAGTTGTGAAATGGATGACGTTTTCTGAAAGCACATGGTGTCTCCTTTGGCAGCAGCGTGGTCAAATGAGTCAATATGTGCTTTGGTAAGGAGCCTCATTCTGCAAGCACCTCTGGGTCTGTCCCATCATACTCTCATGACTGTGTTTGTAATTCCAGGCAGTCTTGGAAACCCCATGGATGTCAAATTTGAGTATTTTGGGGTTGTTTTCTTGGTTTCTGGTGTTGGGTGAGGGTTTTTTTGTTTGGTTTGGTTTGGGTTTTTTCCTATTTCATGAGTTTAAAATTCCTTCTTAATTCTGTGATCACATTGTCACAGGCTCACAGGATGCTAGGGGCTGGAAAGGAACTCTGAAGATATTCAATCCCTGCCCCACTCCCCCACCAGAGCAGGATCATGGAATCCAGCACAGGTCCCACAGGAACACATCCAGACAGGGCTGGAAGGGCTCTAGAGAAGGAGACTCCACAACCTCTCTGGGCAGCTTACTCCAGGGCTCTGTGACCATCACAGTAAAGAAGTTCCTCCTCATGTTGAGGTGCAACCTCCTGTGCTGGAGTTTATATCCATTACTCCTTGTCCTATCCCAGGGCACAAGTGAGCAGAAGCTATCCTTGTTCTCTCCCTCTTGACCCTCAGCCTTCAGCTATTGACAGACATTGATCAGATCCCCTCTCAGTCTTCTCCTCTCCAGACTAAACAGCCCCAGGGCTCTCAGCCTCTCTTCACCAGGCAGTGCTCCAGCCCCTTCAGCATCCTTGCAGCCCTCCCTTGCACTCTCTCCAGCAGATCCCTGTCCCTCATGAACTGGGGAGCCCAGAGCTGGATGCAATATTCCAGGTGAGGTCTCAGCAGGGCAGAGTAGAGGGGGAGGAGAACCTCCCTGGCTCTGCTGGACACACTCCTCTGAATGCAGCCCAGGATCCCATTGGCCTTCTTGGCCCCCAGGGCACATTGCTGTCCCATGCAGAACTTGTTGTCCACCAGCACTCCCAGGTCCTCCTCCCCAGGGCTGCTCTCCAGCAGATCCCCTCCCAGCCTGTGCTGCTGCAGTTGATTCTTCCTCCCCAGGTGCAGGACTCTTCACTTCTCCTTGTTGAACCTCATTTGGTTCCTCTGTGCCCAGATTTCCATTCTGGCTAATGGTCTGGGTTGCTGCTCAGCACACAGTCTGGGTTTCTACTGTAATTAGCACAAGTTAGGGATGAGATAGCCATAACTCCAGTAGTGGTGTCTCAGCATGTTCTGCGGAAGGTAAGATAGTTGAGAACCAGGGGAGTGGAACATCTTCCTTAGGAGGAGAGCCTGAGGGAGCTGAGGCCTCTGGAGCTTGGAGAGGAGGAGCCTGAGGGTGACCTCATTGCTGTTGATAAAGATGTGCAGGGTGAGTGCCCAGAGGCTGGAGCCAGGCTCTGCTGGGTGATGCCCAAGGACAGCACAAGGGGCACTGGTGGAAGCTGAGGCAGAGGAAGGGCCAATGGAAACAGGAGGAAACAATTTTTCCCTGTGAGGGTGCCAGAGCCCTGGAAGAGGCTGCCCAGGGGGGTTGTGGAGTCTCCCTCTCTGAGGATATTCAAAACTGACCTGAATGTGTTCCTGTGTGACCTGCTCGAGGTGACCCTGCTCTGGCAGGGGGGTTGGACTGGAGGAGCTTTCGAGGTCCCTTCTGGCCCCTGACATTCTGTGATGTGGAGGGGTCTGCCCACACTTCATGAGGCATGTCAAACCTTGTTTTGCTGAAAGTTTGGTAGAGGGGATGGAGTTGTGCTGCACTGCTGCTGATCTCATGTGGCTATGGAGCAAGTCAGAGATGCAAAGAAGAGAGGAGTGTGCCTTCACTGGCTGAAAATCATCCTGTGGCTGCTTACAACTAACAGCAGACTGCAGCAAGAGACACCTGGAGAGGGGTGGCTTTCCCTGAAAGGGAGGAAGAACCCTCAACAAGACTCCCTTGCTGCAGCTTTTGGTTCCTTTCACTTCTGGCTTTTATTCATCTTGGAGTTTCTTTCATTGCATGGGGGATGTGACTGCAGTCAGTTCTTTGCTCTACTCTGCCCAAGAGCCAAGTTGAAGGATTGGTGGAGAGCGAGCGGGCAGCTGGCACCGCCGCTGCTGGCAGAGGTGCTTGGAGGTGAAGGAGTTACCTCATCTCACAGGTCTCACAGCCTTCACCTCCTCCAAACTGGTGCTTCTTCAGGCAAATGTGAGAGCATGGCAAGTAAAGCTGTGAGAGATGAGGGTGAAGATGATGGTGGATGTCTTTGTGGGACTTCCTGGGGCGGTGAAAGATGATCCATTGGTGTGAAGCGAGGCCTGCTTCCCCTCAGGCAGGACAGAGTGGCAGGTTGGAGCTCTCTGTCTGGGTGGAAAAAAAGACCAAATACCCTTTGTGCTATTTCACACCTGAACTGATGTGAAAATACACCAAGTGCTGTGGCTGCTCTGACCATAATCCAATAGAATGCCAGAAGTTGCTGGCTCCTGCTGCAACACCAGCAAATCAGTTAGAATAGAATAGAATAGAATAAACCAGGTTGGAAGAGACCTTCAAGATCATTGTGTCCAACCTATCATCCAACACCACCTAATCAACTAAACCATGGCACCAAGCACCCTGTCAAGCCTCGCCCTGAACACCCCCAGGGATGGCGACTCCACCACCTCCCCAGGCAGCCCATTCCAGTGGGCAATCACTCTCTGTGTAAAACTTCCTCCTAACCTTCAGCCTAAACCTCCCCTGACGCAGCCTGAGACTGTGTCCTCTTGTTCTGGTGCTGGTTGCATGGGAGAAGAGACTAACCTCTGCCTCACTACAACCTCCCTTCAGGTAGTTGTAGAGAGCAATAAGGTCACCCCTGAGTCTCCTCCTCTCCAGGCTAAGTAACCCCAGCTCCCTCAATCTCTCCTCATAGGGCTGTGCTCCAAGCCCCTCACCAACTTTGTTGTCCTTTTCTGGACATGCTCCAGCAAGTCAACCTCCTTCCTAAACTGAGGGGCCCAGAACTGGACACAGGACTCAAGGTGTGGCCTAACCAGTGCAGTGTACAGGGGCAGAATGACCTCCCTGCTCCTGCTGGCCACACTGTTCCTGATGCAGGCCAGGATGCCATTGGCCCTCCTGGCTGCCTGGGCACACTGCAGGCTCATGTTCAGCCTACCATCAACCAGCCCCCCCAGGTCCCTCTCTGCCTGGCTGCTCTCCAGCCACTCTGACCCCAGCCTGTAGCTCTGCATGGGGTTGTTGTGGCCAATGTGCAGAACCCGGCACTTGGATGTGTTCCTGTGTTGTTGTGCTCAGGTGCTTGTGTTTTAGCAGCTTCAGTTTGGGAATTCTAGGGGATTCAGGGCTTTGTGTCCAGTTCTGGGCCCCTCAGTTTAAGAAGGACATTGAGACACTTGAAGGTGTCCAGAGAAGGGCAACAAAGCTGGGGAGGGGTCTGGAGCACAGCCCTGTGAGGAGAGGCTGAGGGAGCTGGGGTTGCTTAGCCTGGAGAGGAGGAGGCTCAGGGGTGACCTTATCACTCTCTCCAACTCCCTGAAGGGAGGTTGTAGCCAGGTGGGGGTTGGTCTCTTCTCCCAGGCAACCAGCAGCAGCACAAGAGGACACAGTCTCAAGCTGTGCCAGGGGAGGTTTAGGCTGAAGGTGAGGAGAAAGTTCTTCCCAGAGAGAGTTGTTAGCCATTGGAATGTGCTGCCCAGGGAGGTGGTGGAGTCACCATCCCTGGAGGTGTGGAAGTGAGGATTGGATGTGGCACTTGGTGCCATGGTTTAGTTAGTCATAAGGTCTGTGGTGACAGGTTGGACTTGATGATCCCTGAGGTCTCTTCCAACCTTACTGATTCTATGATTCAGCAGATGAATTAACCAGGGTAAAGGTTATGCATTGCAGTGCATAATGGTTATAGTATTATCTGCTAATTTTCATCAAATAAGTAAGATTTTTCCACAGTTTGTTAAGACTTACTGATTTTGCAACCTAAAAGGCTAAATATCAGTTATTCATGTCTGATAAATGAGATTCTTCAGGAGGCAGCTTCAGCTGAGAAAGCATCTTTCTCCTGCTCTCTCAGCACAGGAAGGACATGGACCTGATGGAGAGGGTCCAAAGGAGGCCATGAAAATGATCAGGGGGATGGAGCAGCTCTGCTCCAAGGACAGGCTGAGGGAGCTGGGGGTGTTCAGCCTGGAGAGCAGTAGGCTCCAGGGAGACCTAATAGCAGCCTGCCAGTACCTGAAGGGGGCTACAAGCAAGCTGCAGAGGGACTGTTTGCAAAGGCCTGCAGGGACAGGATGAGGCAGAATGGTTTCAAACTAGAGCAGAGCAGATTTAGATTGGATGTTAGGAACAAGTTCTGCACCATGAGGGTGGTGGAACACTGGAGCAGGTTGCCCAGGGAGGTGGTTGAGGCTCCATCCTTGGAGGTATTCAAGGTGAGACTCGACAAGGCCCTGGGCAACCTGATGTGTTGAGGATGTCCCTGCTGGCTGCAGGAGGGGTTTGGACTGGATGAGCTTTGGAGGCCCCTTCCAACCCATGCTATGATTGTCCATGAAGCGCCCTCTCTCCCACCCGCTGCCGTTGGAATGTCCCATTTCAGTGCTGGCCACCAAGTCTGGATGGAGATGTGGGTATCTCACAGTTGCCAGCAGGGAGAAAGGGACCAGTTCTCCAGGCTAAATCCTCTTAGAGCTGTGAATTTGTTTGCTTTGCAGGCAGGATTGAAATGGATCATCTGCTAAAGCCCTGCTGTAATTTCTCCTTGGGAATTTAGGTGGATATTATGCATGCCACACAGCTGAGCTCCTCTGCACATTCTCCTTTTTAAAGCATGCTCTTAAATGTCAATAGACTCATCTCTGAAGTTTAAGGATCCAGAATTGATGGGCTAGGCTGGTTTTGGTGGGGTTTTTTTTTTAGGACTTGACAGTGGCAAGTGGGAAGGCAGTGCTAAAATAAGGCATTAGACTATCTGAAGTTGCTCATTCAGCTTTAGACTCAGGGGGTGGCAAGTTTGGGTCATTTTCCAAGGCACCATGGGCCACGTGAATGCATGCAGAGTTTGAGGTGGAGGGGGCAGGATTTTCTAGAGGGCAGGAAAACAATTCAGCTGTGCACTGTGGCTGTTTCACACCATTTCTCTGTGAGGCATCATATGTTGCAGTGGGGGAAAAACACAGGAGAAGGGGAAGCTAAAAAGAAGTGGCCAGAGTTGTATTTTTCTTTTGGTAATCACAGAATCACACAGTGTTAGAGGTTGGAAGGGACCTCCAGAGATCACCAAGTCCAACCCCCCTGCCACAGCAGCATCACCCAGGGCAGTCTGCACAGCAATGCATCCAGGTGGGGTTGGAAAGTCTCCAGAGAAGGAGACTCCACAACCTCTCTGGGCAGCCTGCTCCAGGGCTCTGCCACCCTCACTGCACAGAAGTTTCTCCTCATGTTGAGCTGAAACCTTCTCTGTTCAAGTTTGTATCCATTGTTCCTTGGCTTATTGCTGTGCACCACCCAAAGGAGCTTGGCCCCCTCCACTTGACACCCACCCCTCACATATTGATAGACATTGATCAGATCCCTCTCAGCCTTCTCTTCTCCAGACTAAACAGCCCCAGGCTCTCAGTCTCTCTTCACAGGGGAGATGCTCAAGTCCCCTAAGCATCCTCCTGGCTCTCCCTTGGACTCTCTCCAGCAGGTCTCTGTCTCTCTTGAACTGGGGAGCCCAAAACTGGACACAGGATTGTAGCTGTGGTCTCAGCAGGGCAGGGCAGAGGGGGAGCAGAACCTCCCTAGCCCTGCTGGCCACACTTTGCTTGCTGCACCCCAGGATGCCATTGTCTTTCTTGGCCACCAGGGCACATTGCTGTCCCATGCAGAACTTGCTGCCCACCAGCACTCCAAGGCCTTTCTCCATGGAGCTGCTGTCCATCAGGGCTGCTCCTAACCTGTCCTGGTGCCTGCTGTTATTCCTCCCCAGATGCAGGACCCTGCACTTGTCCTTCTTGAACTCCATGAGGTTTGCCTGCACCCAGCTCTCATCCTATCAGATGTGGTTGGATGGCAGCACAGCCTGACAGGTGTCAGCCACCCTCTAGAACCACAGAATCACCAAGGTTGGAAGAGACCTCAAAGACCATCAAGTCCAACCTGTCACCAAGAGAAAAGATTCACCATAAAGCCTTACTGCTTTTTAGCATGATGTAGCAGGACAGCCTCAAACAATAGCTTGGGATATGCTGCTGTGTCTTCTGAGCAGTAATGATTAGTAAGTGGTGTTTTGCTGATGCATTAAGTGATGGTTTGCTGGAGTATTGCCTTAAGGAATCAAAACAAGTTAAGAGACTTAATGAAAAAGTATCTCTTGCCTAGCAGTCCAGAGAGTTCCATGCAGCAGTGTGATCAGCATGGACTGTGGGGCCAGATTTAGTTATAGGCTTTTATCATTTAAAGAAGTCAACACTTGTTAGCAATTTGGTGTGAGGAGCTCTGGATTCTGTACTCAGTTCCTTTTCAGTCACTGTGATTCGTGTGACAGTTCATTGATTTCTTGTTTTGGAGGCCACAGGAGAATTAAAAGTAGCTTCCAAGGGTGTGATGAGAGCTCAGCTCCCCCTGCCTTACACTGGTTTTGCAAACTGTCACTCTGCAGCTGAATTTGCCCTTTGTGTGAAGCCTTGTGTACCACCAGAGTTAATATGTAAACCAAACCACCCCCTTGTAATTTGCTACCCTGTTCCATTACATTAGAAACTCAGGTGACAAAGTGAAAAGGGTCTTGTTTTAGAGCCTGAGCTGCTTTCCCACCCTCAGGCAGCAACCTTATTTTAAGGCTCTTGCTCTGAGGGAAGGAAGAGTTCAGTCCTCCAGCTGCATTTGAGAGTCTCAGTGATGTGAAGAGAGAAGCTGGTGCTGTCCTAAATTCACCCTGGAGCTAGCAAGCACCCTTCCAATACAATGAATAGTAATGGCTGCTTTGAGTAGGCTACAGGTGAGCACTCTGCTGGATGTTGGTCATTATGTTGCTGGAGTTTAGGGCCATCCCAGTCTCTAGGAGCAGAGGTGAGCACTCTGCTGTATCACAGTATAACTAAGGTTGGAAGAGACCCCAAGGATCATCAAGTCCAACCTGTCCCAACAGACCTCACAACTAGACCATGGCACCAAGTGCCACGTCCAATCTCCCCTTGAACACCTCCAGGGACGGCGACTCCACCACCTGCATGTTGGTCTTTATGTTGCTGGAGTTTAGGGCCATCCCAGTCTCTAGGAGCAGAGGTGAGCACCCTGCTGGATGTTGGTCTTTATGTTGCTGGAGTTTAGGGCCATCCCAGTCTCTAGGAGCAGAGGTGAGCACCCTGCTGGATGTTGGTCTTTATGTTGCTGGAGTTTAGGGCCATCCCAGTCTCTACTTAGGAGCAGATACTGCTGAAGAGTTTAGGTTGAGCAACACTAAAGAAGGAGTTATGGAATCTTCCTCTCTGAAGATACTCAAACCCCACCTGGATGTGTTGCTGTGTGGTCTGCTCTAGGTGATGCTGCTCTGGCAGGGGGGTTGGACTGGGTGATCTCTGGAGGTCCCTTCCAGCCCTAACAGTCTGTGATTCTGTAGAGAGTGGTTGATCCATCTCCAGACTTGGCTCTCTTCAGCTTTTGGTCATATTGCAACACTAAAGAAGGGTTGATCCATCACCACACTTGGCTCTCTTCAGCTTGTGGTCATTGTTGACCCTTAAATAAGACTTTGTGCAGCTGTGATACCATTTGTACTGTGACAGGGGACAAGCTGGACTTCAGATGTTTGATATGTGCAGTAGCTGTTGTCTGCAGAGGCTGGTGCTGGTGGTCAGTTTAGGTGGATCCCATGCATTGTTCTTTGTATCTCATTATCTGGGACCTTTCAGCTGTGAGTAGTGCCAAATAAAAAGACCATAGGGGTTTAAAGTACAAGCACCTGCTTCTGTGGTGTCCATAAGTGTCTTCAGAGTTGTAAATAAGTAAAGGAAAGCACATCAGATGCAATCCAGGACTGAAGAGCAGGCTCCAAGTGAAGCAAGCTGAGCAAGCCCACATAGGGTCCCTGGTGGGACTCTTGTTGTGCATGAAGTGAGGCATATGTGGGAGCAGCATCTGCTGGAAGTCCAAGCTCACACAGAATGATAGGGCTTGGAAGGGACCTCTTGACATCATCCAGTCTAACTCCTTGTCAGAGCACAGAGCAGGTTGCACAGGATGACATCCAGGTGGGCTTTGAATGACTCCAGAGATGGAGACTCCACCACCTCCCTGGGCAGCCTGCTCCAGTACTCCACTGCCCTCAACATAAAGAAGTTTCTCCTTGTGTTTAGATGGAACTCCCTGTGTTCAAGTTTGTGTCCATCATCTCTTGTCCAGTCACTGGGCACCACTGGAAGGAGGTTGTAGCCTGGTGGGGGTTGGTCTCTTCTCCCAGGCAACCAGCCCCAGAACAAGAGGACACAGTCTCAAGCTGTGCCAGGGGAAGTTGAGGCTGGAGGTGAGGAGAAAGTTCTTCCCAGCAAGAGAGATTGGCCACTGGAATGTGCTGCCCAGGGAGGTGGTGGAGTCCCCATCCCTGGAGGTGTTCAAAAAGGGATTGGATGTGGCACTTGGAGCCATGGTTTAGTTGTCAGGAGGTGCTGGGTATTAGGTACTAGTTTGGACTTGATGATCTCTGAGGTCTTTTCCAAGCTGCTAATTCTATCATTCTATGGAAACAGCCTGGCTCCCCCCTCCTGACACCTACCCTTTAAGACCCTTTAAGAGTCACAGCTTGTGGGCAAGCCCCAATGCAAAACTGGTGGCAGTATGCTGGGCCAAAACTTGACCCAGTGTGTTCCTTGCAGGGTTTGCTGGCTTCCTCAAAATGCTCCACAAAGTGATTGCCTGGGTTTGGCTTGCTCTATGACAGACCACAGCTGCTTTTCTCTGCTGGAGATCTGTCCATTTATTTGTGAGCTTAAAAAATAGCCTGGACAGTTGGAGTGCTCTGGGGTGGGGGGAGAGGATTCAGCTTAAGCAGCAAATGGTATGAACAACGAGACTAACACTGCACAGGTTGCCTTAACACTGCTGTGGGATCTCAGTGCTAAGACTCTGAATACATTCAGTATGGAGAAGAGAAGGCTCCCAGGAGACCTTCTTGTGGCCTTGCAGTATCTGAAGGGGGCTCCAAGAAAGCTGGGGAGGGACTTTCTAGGGTGTCAGGGAGTGATAGGACTGGGGGGAATGGAGCAAAACTAGAAATGGGGAGATTGGGATTGGATGTGAGGAAGAAGTTGTTCCCCATGAGGGTGGTGAGAGCCTGGCACAGGTTGCCCAGGGAGGTGGTGGAAGCCTCCTGCCTGGAGGTGTTTGCAGCCAGGCTGGCTGTGGCTGTGAGCAACCTGCTGCAGTGTGAGGTGTCCGTGGCCATGGCAGGGGGGTTGGAACTGGCTGAGCCTTGAGGTGCCTTCCAACCCTGACCATTCTATGATTCTGTAAGAATTGCATCAGGAGGAGCAGGAGGAGCTGACAGATGCAGAGAAGAGGCAGCTGGGTGCCTTGCAAGTTTGTCCTAGGAACTGTTGCTTCTAAAAAAGCCAAGAAATGAACCAGTTCTGTATAGCAAAGGCAGTTTGTGTGCTGTGCTTGGCAGCTCGAGTTAGGGATGCAGCTGAGATGGGGGATGCAGATCCCTCCAGGCAGGTTGGGAGGTTTCTCAGTGGAAAAAGAGAAGTTACTCCAGAAGAGAGTCCTGAGCAAGTGGCTCACTGAAACTGGTCATGGGGTGGGTATCAGGTGGAAGGGGATGGTCTCTTTTTGGTGGTGCCTGGTGCCAGGACAAAGAACAGTGGGTACAAGCTGGAACACAGGAGGCTCTACCTCAACGCATGGAGACATTTCTTTACTGTGAGGGTGGCAGAGCCCTGAAGCAGGCTGCCCAGAGAGGTTGCTGAGCCTCCTCTGGAGACTTCCCAACCCCACCTGGATGTGTTCCTGTGTTACCTGCCCTAGGTGATCCTACTTTGTCAGGGGGTTGGACTGGATGATCCCAAGAGGTCCCTTCCAAGCCTTAGCATTGTGTGAAATGACAGAAGTCTATGAGTCTGGAACAGGTTTCCACCATGCTAGGTGGAAGGATGGATGCTGCTTCTGTGCACCATGTGAAGGAGACCAGTGGCTGTCACTGCCTGTGTGATGCCATTACCTGTTGCTAAGTGAAGCACGTGTGCAGTGTCCCCAGTTCAGTTCAGTAATCCTTCCTATCCCAAGCTCTCCTTGCAGGCTTATTGATGAAGCACTCTTCTTCCCCCCACCCCCTCCCAACTTGATAACTGGCAGCAGTCTGCTCTTCTCTCCTCCCAAATGATCATCCCCACCCTAAACTCAAACTGCTAAACTGAGTAGGGATGAACCCATGGCATCTTCACTATGTCTAGTTCTGGGCCCCTCAATTTAAGAAGGACATTGAGACACTTGAAGGTGTCCAGAGAAGGGCAATGAGGCTGGGGGAGGGGTCTGGAGCACAGCCCTGTGAGGAGAGGCTGAGGGAGCTGGGGTTGCTTAGCCTGGAGAAGAGGAGGCTCAGGGGAGACCTCATTGCTCTCTCCAACTCCCTGAAGGGAGGTTGTAGCCAGGTGGGGGTTGGTCTCTTCTCCCAGGCAACCAGCACCAGAACAAGAGGACACAGTCTCAAGCTGCACCAGGGGAGGTTTAGGCTGGAGGTGAAGTGAGGAGAAAGTTCTTCACTGAGAGAGTTGTTAGCCATTGGAATGTGCTGCCCAGGGAGGTGGTGGAGTCCCCATCCCTGGAGGTGTTCAAGAGGGGGTTGGATGTGGTACTTGGAGTCATGGTTTAGTTGTCATGAGGTGTTGGGTGACAGGTTGGACTTGATGATCTCTGAGGTCTTTTCCAACCTTATTGATTCTATGATCTCTGGAGCTGCAGCCCAGGTCTGATCAAAGCTCAGGCTGTTGGATGGCCACTGCCTTGCTCCTGCTTCAGGATATTCCACGTGGCACAAGCAGAGCTTGTTTGCAGGGGCTGGAACTGCCCTGCAGTGCCTGGGAATCTGCAGGTGCAGGCTTTGCTCTAGCAGTGCAAAGGTTGTGTACATGAACATCAGAGACCCTGCAGAGGCTGATGCCATGTGTGACACATGCACTGAGTGATGCCTTAACTCTGATCTGACATACTTGCTGATGTACAGCTTCACAGATTGCCTTGGGTTGGAAGAGACCCTCAAAGAGCATCCTGTCAACCCCCCTGCACTCAGCAGGGACTCAGCAGGCTGCACAGGACCACGTCCAGTCTGATCCTGAATGTCTCCAGGGACAGGGCCTCAACCACATCCCTGGGCAGCCTGTTCCAGTATTTCACCCCTCTCACTGTGCAGAACTCCCTCCTGATGGCCAACCTGAATCTGCCCTGCTCCAGTTTCAAACCATTGCCTTTCACCCTATCCTCACAGCCCTTCTGAGCAGTCCCTCCCCAGCCTGCCTCTAGGTCCCCTTCAGATACTGAAATGCAGCTCTGAGTTGTGCCCAGAGCCTTCTCTTCTCCAGGCTGAGCAGCCCCAACTCTCTCAACCTCTCTTCACAGGGGATGTGCTCCAGCCCTCTCATCATCCTGGTGGCCTCCTCTGGACCCACTCCAGCTGTCCTTAGCAGTTGTTTGTTTCTGATTCTGTTCTATTTCCTGCCAGAGAAACTTTGGTGTCATATCCTATGGCAGAAATGAGGTCTGGTTGATCTTGGAGTACTTTGCTTGAAACTGTTCTCACTCTGGTGTCCTCCAAAGCTGATTGCTCTGCCCTGGCCAGCGGGGGCTGGCAGGATCTGTAGGCACATGCCCTGTGGTCAGTGCAGTAAGGTGGTACCTCCAAACCCAGTGGTCAGTCCTGCTCCCTGGCAGAGGGTTTGGCTTTGCTGCTGTTGGGCCTGGCAGGTGAGTGTGACTAAAACCAGATCTGCTCACCAAGTGCCTGAGTTCCCAGGTGGCTGGATTTCCATGGAATAGGACTTTGACCAGGATTTATCCTCTTGGGGTCAATCAGTGCTGAAAAGCTGCCTTCCTGCAATCAGGGCTTTATTCATCACAGGGTGATTCTGCACTTGCTCAGCCTTTATCTCACTCATCTGTGCTACTTGAAAATTTGGGGTGCTCTAGTGAAGAGAAGCTACCCTGGGAAGTGGCAGCTTTATTACCCATGCCTGTCCTTCCTTCCTTCCCTCCCTCCCTCCTTTTTAATCTCCCCACTGTAGCCTCAGAGCTCAGGTGATGAGACCTCCTTTGCTGGCTGTTAGTGAGACCTTCCCTCAGTTTGAGGAGTAGCTGGCAGGCAGTGACCTGCACCTGGATGTCCATATGTGGTATGGCAAACCTGAGGTGTGTGGGGTGCTAGCTGTGGTAGCTGCTTCTCCCATGGGCAGGTGTCCCCTTGGTCACTGGAGGGCTGGTCTGCTCCTGAGACTGCCTCACCAGCAGCAAAGGGGAGGTGGGGTCTTGGAAAGCAGAAGAAACTGATGTGGGCTACGTGGCAGGGGGGTTTTCTGCTATGAGGACAGGCTGAGGCAGCTGGGGTTGTTCATCCTGGAGAAGAGAAGGCTCTGGGGGGACCTTGGAGCTGCCTTCCAATAGCTGAAGGGATCCTCCAGGAAGGCTGCAGAGGGACTTTTCATAAGGGATCATCTACTCCAACCACCACACTATGGGCAGGGACCCCTCTCAACTAAACATGGTTGCCCAAGGCCTCATCCAACCTGGCCTGGAACAGCCCCAGGGAGGAGGCAGCCACAGCCTCCCTGGGCAGCCTGTTCCCTCACACTGAAGAACTTCTTCCTCAGCTCCAGTCTCACCCTGCTCTCCCTCAGCTTCAAACCATTCCCCCTTGTCCTGTCTCTGGACACCCTCAGGAAAAGTCCCTCTGCAGCCTTCCTGGAGAATCCCTTCAGCTATTGGAAGGCAGCTCTAAGGTCCCCCCAGAGTCTTCTCCAGGCTGAACACCCCCAGCCCCCTCAGCCTGTCGTCACAGCAGAGCTGCTCCAGCCCTTGGATCCATCCTTGTGGCCTCCTCTGGCCTCACTCCACCACTCCTTATGACACGGAGCTATTGTGGCAGTTCATAAAGTGCTTCTTAGGGCAGTTTAGGAAGTGAGGGGTTTTATCCTGCTTTTATATCCTTCCCATGCATGTGGTGGGGTGTTTCTAGCAAATACACTTCTTGTGTGTTCCAGTGCCACTGACTTCCTGCGTCATTCCCTTCGGTGCTGTGTGGTGCTGAGTGAGCATTCCTGCTGTTTGTTGAAGCATCTTGCCCTTGTGAGTGTTTAGTGTTTCTGCAAGCCATTGAGCTTTAGGAGAGTTTCTTTAGTAGGGAATGAAAAGAATTGCAGGTATTCCAGGAATCTCTGAAGAGCTATTTCATAACAAACCCAAACCAAACAAAAGAAAAGGGAAAGCATTTTTGGGGTGCTTTTTAGTTGTTTTTTTTCCCCCTGCTAATCTGAATTTTGAGAGAGGTGAGTACCAGGAGCTCAGTGTGATGGCCTTCAGGCATGTATCACAGTCTCACAGTATAACTAAGGTTGGAAGAGACCCCAAGGATCATCAAGTCCAACCTGTCCCAACAGACCTCACGACTAGACCATGGCACCAAGTGCCACATCCAATCTCCCCTTGAACACCTCCAGGGACGGTGACTCCACCACCTCCCTGGGCAGCACATCCCAATGGTGAATGACTCGCTCAATGAAGAACTTTTTCCTCACCTCAAGTCTAAACCTCCCCTGGCACAGCTTGAGACTCTGTCCCCTTGTTCTGGTGCTGCTTGCCTGGGAGAAGAGACCAACCCCTTCCTGTCTACAACCACCTTTCAGGTAGTTGTAGAGGGCAATGAGGTCACCTCTGATCCTTCTCTTCTCCAGGCTAAACAACCCCAGCTCCCTCAGCCTCTCCTCACAGGGCTGTGCTCCAGACCCCTCCCCAGCCTTGTTGCCCTTCTCTGGACACGTTCAAGTGTCTCAATGTCCTTCCTAAACTGAGGGGCCCAGAACTGGACACAGGACTCAAGGTGTGGCCTAACCAATGCAGAGTCCAGGGGCACAATGACCTCCCTGCTCCTGCTGGCCACACTGTTCCTGATACAGGCCAGGATGCCATTGGCCCTCTTGGCCACCTGGGCACACTGCTGGCTCATGTTTAGGCAGCTGTCAATCAGCACCCCCAGGTCCCTCTCTGTTTGGCAGCTCTCAGCCACTCTGACCCCAGCCTGTAGCTCTGCATGGGGTTGCTGTGGCCAAAGTGCAGCACCTGGCACTTGGACTTATTAAATGCCATCCTGTTGGACTCTGCCCATCTGTCCAGTCGGTCGAGGTCCCTCTGCAGAGCCTTTCTACCCTCTAACTGACTAACATCTGTTCCCAACTTGGTGTCATCTGCAAACTTGCTGATGACTGACTCAACCCCCTCATCCAGATCATCAATGAAGATGTTAAAGAGGATGTAAAAGCAAGCTGTGATCCCCAGTAAGGTTGCAGAGAGAATACAGATCCCACTGAGTCAGGGTGTTTCTCACCACAGCACTGAGGTCTCTCTAGCTAAACGAGAAGTGACAGCAGCGTTGCTTTCAGCCCGGCCAAGAGCTAAGGTGGAAGGAAGGAGGCTGGATAACAAGGTCCTGCAGCTGGGTCAGGGCAATCCCAAGCACTGATAGAGGCTGGGCAGGGACTGGCTGGAGAGCAGCCCTGAAAGAAAAGGCCTTGGGGGTGCTGGGTGATGAGAAGCTCAACAGGAGCCAGCAGTGAGCACTTGCAGCCCAGAGAGCCAAGCAGAGCCTGGGCTGCAGCAAGAGAAGTGTGGCCAGCAGGGCCAGGGAGGGGATTCTGCCCCTCTGCTCCACTCTGCTGAGACCACAGCTGGAGCACTGTGTCCAGTTCTGGAGCCCCTAGGACAGGAAGGATCTGGAGGTGCTGGAAGGTGTCCAGAGAAGGGCCATGAGGATGAGCAGAGGGCTGGAGCTGCTCTGCCATGGAGACAGACTGAGAGAGTTGGGGCTGTTCAGTCTGGAGAAGAGAAGGCTCTGAGGAGAACTTCTTGTGGCCTTGCAGGATCTGAAGGGGGCTCCAAGAAAGCTGGGGAGGGACTTTTGAGGGTGTCAGGGAGTGATAGGACTGGGAGGAATGGAGCAAAACTAGAAATGGGTAGATTGAGATTGGATGTTAGGAAGAAGTTGTTCCCCATGAGGGTGGTGAGAGACTGGCACAGGTTGCCCAGGGAGGTGGTGGAAGCCTCCTGCCTGGAGGTGTTTGCAGCCAGGCTGGCTGTGGCTGTGAGCAACCTGCTGTAGTGTGAGGTGTCCCTGGCCATGGCAGGGGGGTTGGAACTGGCTGATCCTTGAGGTCCCTTCCAACCCTGACAATCCTGTGGTTCTATGGTTCTAAGTCCTATTTGAGTGCCTGCAAAAAGTAAAGAACTCAATTACTGGGAAATTCTGTAGGCTGCTACAAGTTTGTCTTCGGTAAGGACCATTGAATAGTCCTGATGTGGAGAGACCTCTTGGGGTGACCATTTCACCTTCTGGACAAGCCATTCTGCTGGGTTTGCTTTGCTTTGTGCAGTGAATTGTGGTGGCTGTTCTAGGAGAGCCCTTCAACCTTAATGCCTTCCTCTTAGGAAGTGGTATTGCTAATGGGAAGTTGTAGAGATTAGCTTAGATCAGTGCCTGGTTTCTATCAAGCAGCTTGGCAGGAGTTGCTGCATTCTCTGCTGGTAGATTTGCTCCCCTAATGGGGCAGCTCTCTAGGCACAGTCTGAAATGAGATGCTGGAGTCAAGACTTTTTGTTCCCTGCCTGTACTTCAGGAGCTCTGCCTTTAAATCATGGGAGCCTTACTGTGCTTCAGTTTACTGATGTTTAATTTTGAAGCAGAGGTTCCCTCCAGCCAGGCAGCCAGATTTACTTAAGGCCCATAACAAGGTAAGGATCAGATGTGGATGCTGGTTTAACAGGCCATGGATTTTTCACAGGGTAATTAAGGTTAATGTTTTCCTAAACTTATTTGGGTTTGTATCATTTTCAATTAGTGTCTGATATAAAAGATAGGTTTGTAGGCTACCTCTGCTCATTTATTTTTCCTTTCTAATTTTATTTTTCTAATGTGATTTAATTATTTCTGGGGGGGGGGGGGGGGGTGGAAATCTCTCTCTCTTGTTTTGCTTCAGTGCTTCAACAGTCTGTAGCCTTAGAGGAATATGCTAAAGCATGAGCTGAGCTAAGCTTTGCTTTTTCCTCCCTCATCAGTAATGATCAGGAGCAGGTTTCCATCATTCAAGGCTGCTTCTTCCAAGGGCAGTAATGTTAGCTGTGCTGTGGGTTCAACCCACACAAGGTGGGCTTCGTTACAGGTGCTGAAGATGAGACATCTCTCAGCCAGCAGTGCCCTCCTGCAGCCCAGCAGGCAGCTGTGTGCTGGGCTGCAGCCAGAGGAGTGTGGGCAGCAGGGCAAGAGAGGGGATTCTGCCCCTTGGCTCTGCTCTGCTGAGACCCCACCTCCAATCCTGCCTCCAGTTCTGCTGTCCCCAGCAGAAGAAGGACACAGAGCTGCTGGAGTGAGCCCAGAGGAGGTCACAAGGATGATCCAAGGGCTGGAGCAGCTCTGCTGTGAGCACAGGCTGAGGGAGCTGGGGGTGTTCAGCCTGGAGAAGACTCTGGGGGCACCTTAGAGCTGCCTTCCAGTACCTGAAGGGATCCTGCAGGAAGGCTGCAGAGAGACTTTTCCTGAGGGTGTCTAGAGACAGGCCAAGGGGGAATGGTTTGAAGCTGATGGAGAGCAGGGCTAGAGTGGAGCTGAGGAAGAAGTTCTTCAGTGTGAGGGTGGTGAGACTCTGGAATAGACTGCCCAGGGAGGCTGTGGCTGCCTCCTCCCTGGGGGTGTTCCAGGCCAGGCTGGATGAAGCCTTGAGCAGCTGAGTCTAGCTGAGAGGTGTCTCTGCCCATGGTGGGCAGGTTGGAGTAGATGATCTCTGAGGTCCCATCCAACCTGAGCCATTCAAGTATTTTGTAGCTGGGACAAGCTACTCCTGAATAAGTAAATCTAAACCTATACTTAGTAGTTTTGCTGTCTCAAGTTTGAAAACAAAGCTCATTCCTTCCTAAAAAGACATCTGATTTAATGCTACTGGGTGAAAGCAGTATCAGCAAGACACAGAGGACTCTTACTCATGCATTTGAAAGCAGTAGAAACATTTGGGTGATGCATATGAAAGCTGTGTCAGCTCAGTGGCTCCAAAAGGAGATTACAGAATCATAGGATTGTCAGGGTTGGAAGGGACCTCTAGGATCAGCCAGTTCCAACCCCCCTGCCATGGCCAGGGACACCTCACACTGCAGCAGGTTGCTCACAGCCACATCCAGCCTGGCTGCAAACACCTCCAGGCAGGAGGCTGCCACCACCTCCCTGGGCAACCTGTGCCAGGCTCTCACCACCCTCATGGGGAACAACTTCTTCCTAACATCCAATCTCAATCTACCCATTTCAAGTTTTGCTCCATTCCCCCCAGTCCTATCACTCCCTGACACCCTCAAAAGTCCCTCCCCAGCTTTCTTGTGGCCCCCTTCAGACACTGGAAGGCCACAAGAAGGTCTCCTGGGAGCCTTCTCTTCTCCAGACTGAACAACCCCAACTCCCTCAGTTTGTCCTCATAGCAGAGCAGCTCCAGCCCTCTGCTCATCCTCATGGCCCTTCTCTGGACACTTTCCAGCCCCTCCAGATCCTTCCTGTCCTAGGGGCTCCAGAACTGGACACAGAGCTCCAGCTGTGGTCTCAGCAGAGTGGAGCAGAGGGGCAGAATCCCCTCCCTGGCCCTGCTGGCCACACTTCTCTTGCTGCAGCCCAGGCTCTGCTTGGCTCTCTGGGCTGCAAGTGCTCACTGCTGGCTCCTGTTGAGCTTCTCCTCCACCAGCACCCCCAAGGCCTTTTCTTTCAGGGCTGCTCTCCAGCCAGTCCCTGCCCAGCCTGTATCAGTCCCTTGCTCCAGTCTGTTTCCAGTACAAATCACTTTTGTCTAGAGGAACTCAGGCTGGACATCAGCAACCTCTGAGACCAAAGGCACAAAGAAGCATGCTCTAGCTTCAAACTCAACTGGACACAGTGCTCCAGGTGGGGTCCCACCAGCGCAGAGCAGAGGGGGAGCATCCCCTCCCTCAGCCTGCTGGCTGTGCTCCTGTTGGTGCAGCCCAGGATGTGACTGGCTTTCTGGGCTGCTCTAAAGCCAAGTGGCTGGTTTTTAATAGGAGTGAGTGCAGTGTAGAGCACAGGCAGGTCTTTGCATTTTATCTTTCCTTTTTTTTTGGCCTGCTTGCCATGGGCAGGGACCTCATGGTGCAGTCTGATTTATGGTTGAAGAAAAATCCCATTGCCAGTGTTTTGGAAAGCCTGGGAAGGAAGGAAGGAAATAGGTAGCCTCTCTGGTTAGCTTTCAGTGGAGTGCTGCGAAAGGCACGGCCTTCAGTCAAGAGAACAAAAGCCCTCTTGTGGCTTTATGAGGTTTTGGGGTGTGTCTGCACCCTGAAAAATGCCAGAGTAGCATTTATTTTGGAAGCTTCATTTGGAGCTTTCATCGACACCTTGATGAGGAGAGGAGAGCTGCCGTCAGCTCCCTGCCTGGCCAATTCCCAGCTTCATCCAGACAAGAGGGAAACATCAGTGGAAATGTGTCAGCCTTTGCAAATCCAGCCTGGACCTGTCTTTCTGGCCTTGAAGGAAGGAGGAGATGTTCACCAAGATGTTCTGCTGATCTCTGTGTAAATTATGGCTGATGAGCTGGACAATGAGAAGCTGTGGCAGGAGAAGACCTCTAGGTGTTTTTTAACACAGGCAGCTGGTAACACTTCACCCTCTTCAGCTGCTAATCTAATACAAGATTCAGTTCAGGACTGCTGCCTGCAGATTTGGAAGGCTTGGGAACTAAGAGAAAACCACCTGGAAGGTGGTTGTGTGCTGTGCAGTCCTCTTGCATGCCTGGGACCCAGTAGTCTGCATTGCCAGCCACTGCTGCCAGCAGCATTTTGGGGTTTGGCTCCTATCTGATCTTCCCAGGAGTTTCTAGGTGCTGTAAGTGGACTCTAGTCTTGCTTGGTGACAACCTGGAGCACTCTCCAGAGCTTGCCCTGCTGTGCTTGTCACTGAAGGGTGATAAGCCAGGCCTTACTCATGTTCCATTCAGCACCTGTGTATAGGAAGTGTGCTGAGGTTACAGAGCTGAGCATTCCAGAAGTGTTTCAGACATCTGTGCAGCCTTCATTCAGGGGCCTTTGTCTCCTATGTCACAGACTAGCCCCTGACTCAGTCAGCCTCCCTCTGCCTGCAGCTCCTCTGTCCCACACTGAGAGGGCAGAAGGCAAACACTCTTCACTTTTTGTGCCCTCTGTCACTGAGGCATCCATACAGTCATGGTAGCTGTGATGGGACCTGCAGGAGGCACGTGTCCCTGTGGAGCTGGGCACAAGGCAGGGTGCCCAAGGCAGCCCAAGCAGTGCTACATGCCTGTTTGCAGGAAGCTCAACAGGGCTTCTCTGCCTGCAGTGAGTGGATTTCCATTCATCAAAATAGAATCACCAAGGTTGGAAGAGACCTCAAAGATCACCAAGTCCAACCTGTCACCACAGACCTCATGACTAAGCCATGGCTCCAAGTGCCACATCCAATCCCCTCTTGAACACCTCCAGGGATGGGGACTCCACCACCTCCCTGGGCAGCACATTCCAATGGCCAATTACTCTGTCTGGGAAGAACTTTCTCCTCACCTCCAGGCTAAACTTCCCCTGACACAGCTTGAGACTGTGTCCTCTTGTTCTGGTGCTGGTTGCCTGGGAGAAGAGCCCAACCCCCACCTGGCTACAACCTCCCTTCAGGGAGCTGGAGAGAGCAATAAAGTCACCCCTGAGCCTCCTCTTCTCCAGGCTAAGCAACCCCAGCTCCCTCAGCCTCTCCTCACAGGGCTGTGCTCCAGACCCCTCCCCAACTTTGTTGCCCTTCTCTGGACACGTTCAAGTGTCTCAATGTCCTTCCTAAACTGAGGGGCCCAGAAGTGGACACAGGACTCAAGGTGTGGCCTAACCAGTGCTGAGCACAGGGCACAATGACTTCCCTGCTCCTGCTGGCCACACTATTGCTGATGCAGGCCAGGATGCCATTGGCTTTCTTGGCCCCCTGGGCACACTGCTGGCTCATGTTCAGCTGCTGTCAACCAGCACCCCCAGGTCCCTCTCTGCCTGGCAGCTCTCAGCCACTCTGTCCCCAGCCTGTAGCTCTGCATGGGGTTGCTGTGGCCAAAGTGCAGCACCTGGCACTTGGGTTTGTTCAGTGCCATCCTGTTGGACTCTGCCCATCTGCCCAGTCGGTCGAGGTCCCTCTGCAGAGCCTTTCTGCCCTCTAACAGATCTTTGATGATCTTTGAGGTCTTCTCCAACCTTATTGATTCTCTGTTTTGGGACACTGAGCTCAAGGCAGGTGCATGCCTAAGTGTCTTTGGAGCTGAATCCCTTTCCTTAAGCCTGGCCCTCTGGGCACCTGGGGCTCTTTGGGAGCGAGTTTGCAGGTCTCCATGCTTGTTTGTGCTTCCCCCTCCCCCCCCTTTTCCTTTTCCCCTATCGCTGAGGAACAGCAGTGGTCCTTCAGCTTGGGGCCAGGAAGCACAGTGATATCCTGTAATTGCCTTTCAGCCCTTAGCAGGGAAGTTGCTTTTGTGTAATTGTCTTGTTTTGTTCTCCTGGCTTGTTTGTTCCCACAGCCTCCTATTACATTAGGACAATGTGTCCCTCTAGGAAGGTTTTCTAAGCCACTGTAAGGTAATTTCATCTTGCTAACCAGGACACCATTGTCTGTAAGTGCATTACATGCAAGGTATCCTGAGGGGGTTTTCATGCTGTGTGGGCATTTGTCAGGAGCCTGGCTTGAAAGAGAAGATGATGACACAGGAATAGGAGGAACTGGAGTGCTGTCTTCTGCTGAGGGAGTTGGCCCTTGCTGCCTGTAGGTAGGATAAGGTGTATAATGAGCAGAAATCTCAAGCACTTTGTAACACAAGCACATCTCACATTTACAAGTTGGCCTTAGGTCAATTTTTCTCCTGTTCTGTAATTGAGAGGTGCTCTTTTTTTTTTATATACATATAGAAAAGAACTGTGAATTTTGAACTGGTTGGACTGGTTTCTCTCTTAGCCCGTCATAGATACAGGTGGTTTGATTTGAAGCCTTCACAGGTTACCCTTCCTTCTCATTGTGCATGAGGAAGGAAAAATCCCCAGCCTGCAGGTTTTACAAACCATTGCATCCTTCCCAGATGGCAGAGGTCTGAGGAGCTGTGCACCCTGTGCACTTGGATTGCTGCACCACAAGGCAGCTCTGGTTCCTTTGGTTTCCCTTCCTCAAAGTGGCCTGTGGAAGGTCTTGTTTCTGAAGTATGATGCTCAGCATGCATTCTCCACACCCTGGGTGGCACGAAGAAAGGAGCTGATCGATGTTACCATTTATTTGATGGCTGACCAGGGCAGAATGAACAACTGGAGAGGAGCTGCAGTGCTCCCAAATGTGGAACAATACAACTTCCATAGCAGTCATCAGCTTGACAGTTGGCAGTGCCCAGGTGGCCAAGAAAGGCAATGGCATCCTGGCTTGGATCAGGAACAGGGTGGGCAGCAGGGACAGGAGGTGACCATCCCCCTGTGCTCAGCACTGGGGAGGCCACACCTGGAGTGTTGTGTTCAGCTCTGGGCCTCTCACTCCAGGAAGGACATTGAGGGGCTGGAGAGTGTCCAGAGAAGGGCAAGGAGGCTGGAGAAGACCTGGAGCAGCTGGGCTCTGAGGAGGGGCTGAGGGAGCTGGGGGTGTTCAGGCTGGAGCAGAGGAGGCTGAGGGAGACCTCATTGCTCTCTACAGCTCCCTGAAGGGAGGTTGGAGCGAGGAGGGGGCAGCCTCTGCTCCTTGGTGGCAAGAGACAGGAGCAGAGGAAATGGCTCCAAGCTGCACCAGGGGAGGCTCAGGCTGGATATCAGGAAATATTTTTTCACTGGAATGGTTCTCAACCATTGGAATGGTCTGGCCAGGGCAGTGCTGGAGTCACCATGCCTAGGGGTGTTCAAGCAGCCTGTGGACCTGGTGCATGGTTTAGGATTGACCCTTCAGTGCTGGGTGGAAGGTGGGACTGGATGAGCTTGAAGGTCTCTTCCAACCAGCTAGATTCTGTGACTATAAGCAGTATAAGAAGAGGTAAAAGGTTTACCTGGAAGAACTTTTTGGCACATAGTAGTAGTGAGCTAGCCAGCCAGCAGAACTGGGTTTCTGTACAGCCAGGCCTGCACATGAAGTTGCATGGTGGTCTGGGTGCTTGTCTGCTTCAGAGCTGAAAGAGCTGAAAGCTGGACATGGTCAGAGGAATACAGCTTCCAGGAATTATGCTGTAGATGCTTTTTTTGCCCTTCCTTATAAAGCATCCAGAGAAATGGGTACCCACTGTCCTAGGGCAGGGAGGAGTCCCTTACTTGCTTGGGTTGTGCCATGTCAGTGCTAATAAACAGAGGTCTTCAGCTGGAACCACCAGCTGCAAAAGTATAGGTCTGCAGCCTGAAACTGTGGGGTGTGGGGTTGGCATTTCTGAGACACTGAGGTTTCTTTCCAAGCCTTGTGAATGTGCTGCTGGCACAGTGCTTGTTCCCTTGGGGAATTCAGGAGGTGTGCTGGCTTTGCAATGTGCCTCTTTGCTGGGTTATCCTAAAGCTCCTTCAGCCCCCCCTGGAACCCGATGTCAGAGGTGCCACTGCAGCCAGACATTGCTGAACGTGTGTTGGAAGGACTGTTCAGCTGAGTCTGAGTTCAGACATCAGGACTGTGAGCAGCCCTGTAGAGAAGTAGTCCTCCCTCCATTGATCTGTATAAGGACTGTGGGCCCTATATTTAGCTGCTTTGAATTGAAGCGTCTGAAATACACAGTGGCTTTCTGTCTCAGCACCTCCTTAGTCTCACTTGAGAGTGCTGCTGCATGAAAGCCCCGAACTCAATAACCCAGGGTGAGGCCAGTTGGTTCAAAAGGACAAATGAAGACTATTTGTAGTGATTGTGCTAATTGTGCAGAGAGAATGAGTGGGGAAAGAATGTGCATATGACTCTTTGGGGACTCACTTTGATCCTTTGCCCTCCATGTGCCAAGCAGCAAGGGCCACAAAGAATAATAGGAGATGCAGATAACTCTGGGGAGAGACCTCAGGTTTCATCCAAGGCTGATGTTGTGTTTTAAGCCATGGCACTTTACATCAAGCCATCTGAAATTGTTTAGCCTGGAGAGGAGGAGGCTCAGGGGGGACCTCATTGCTCTCTGCAGTTAGCTGAAAGGTGGTTGTAGCCAGGAAGGGGTTGGTCTCTTCTCTTTAGCAACCAGCACCAGAACAGTCTCAGTCTCAAGCTGTGCCAGGGGAAGTTTAGGCTGGAGGTGAGGAGAAAGTTCTTCACTGAGAGAGCTGTTAGCCATTGGAATGTGCTGCCCAGGGAGGTGGTGGAGTCCCTGTTGTAGTTTGAGCTGGGTGCCCCCCTGGTGCATTCACTTCCTGTGTCCAGAAGTCCAGCCCAGAGGGATGGACACAAGAAATTGTGTATTCCCTACCATAATTCTTTGCACCACTATAAGATCCAGTGCAGAGACTGGCACTTCCTCTTTCCTTCCCTCTCCGAGACTTGGTAACTGGGGGAGAGATCTCCCGGCCATGGGCCCGATTAGGCCCAAGGCCACAGGGGGATGGGCAGTCTCAGGGCTGGCCAGCTGAGACTAGCCCAGCAGAGGGAGGGGGAAGAAGGAGCCCTGGGGGTTTTGCATGCACCCTCAGGTGGGGATGGGATCTTTCTTTGTCACTGTGCTTTGGGTTTTCTGTAACATTCACTGCTTTCTATTTAAACTTTCATCACTTTTGCAATCCGTTTGCCTGAGTCGTTATTTCTGACTGTGGTGGGGAGGGGATCTGCCCTAACCCATTACATTTTTGGCGCCCAACGTGGGGCCAACTGCAGCTCGGATTGCAAAAGATGGAGAGTTTAAATTTAGTTCTGGGCGTCGGTTTGGGTTTGAGAAGCTGGGGCTCAGGTTTTGTGTTACCGGGGCGACTGTGTGAACTCCTGTAGACTGCAGAAGGATACCTGGTGCGTAGCTGATGGCATGGAAGTCCCTCCTGTTGCTTGGGAACAGCGAGGGGTGGTTCTTTCTGTGACTTTCTGCCCAGGGTAGTTTAAGAGTGCTCTAGTAGCCTAAGAAGGCGAGACCTGCCTTCTCCTCGTTCTCTGCGGAGCGGCAGGGAGCGGAGGAGGGGCAGCGGCAAGCAGAGGGTGGTCGGCCCGCGGCCGCTGCGGGGAGCGGACACCCGCGGCGAGCGGGCAAGCGACTGCTGGAGGTGACTCGGACTCTGCATCGCGGCGACAGAGACGGCGGGGGCCGGGCCGGGCCGCGTTCAAGCGGCGGCGGCGGCACCGCCCGAGCCGGGCTGCGTTCAGGCGGCGGCGGCAGCTGTAAATCTTTCCCTGGTGTTTTCGGACGTGTTCCGAAAATGGCGCCGAGCACCTGGCTCCGCCTCCCTGCTTCTTCAGCGGGCTGTGGCGCAGCTCCTCCCTCTGCCGGGGGGGGAGGTTGTGCAGCCGGATGCTGTCCTGCCTCGGTACGCGAGCGCCCAGCCGGGGGGTGCGGAGTGCCTCTGACATGCATCCGTGTAGCTTTGGTCCGCGTGAAAGCGGTTGGCTGCGGCACCCTGGATGGATTGAAAAAGGCAGTCGTGGAGCCGGATTGTTCCGACTGGCCTGCCCCAGGGGTGGAGAATTTGCCGCTGAATAGGAGAGTAAAGGCTTGGCTGAGAAGTTGTGAGGTATTTCCAGGTGACCAGGATGTCCCAAGGAGTCCACAAGGAATTCACACTGCAGGAGAAGGACTGCGTCGCTGGGAGGTTCCATCACATGAGGAAGAACAACTGGAATGGACTGATGCTTGAGCCTGAATGAGAGACTGTTTGAGTGGACGCCCAGATGAAGATATGGACTTCGCCGGACATGTCATCAGAAGTTTTCTGATCTGATGATGTGTTTGGGTGCAAAGATTATGGTATGAAATACAGGGGTGGCATGTTGTAGTTTGAGCTGGGTGCCCCCCTGGTGCATTCACTTCCTGTGTCCAGAAGTCCAGCCCAGAGGGATGGACACAGGAAATTGTGTATTTCCTACCATAATTCTTTGCACCACTATAAGATCCAGTGCGGAGTCTGGCACTTCCTCTTTCCTTCCCTCTCCGAGACTTGGTAACTGGGGGAGAGATCTCCCGGCCATGGGCCCGATTAGGCCCAAGGCCACAGGGGGATGGGCAGTCTCAGGGCTGGCCAGCTGAGACTAGCCCAGCAGAGGGAGGGGGAAGAAGGAGCCCTGGGGGTTTTGCATGCACCCTCAGGTGGGGATGGGATCTTTCTTTGTCACTGTGCTTTGGGTTTTCTGTAACATTCACTGCTTTCTATTTAAACTTTCATCACTTTTGCAATCCGTTTGCCTGAGTCGTTATTTCTGACTGTGGTGGGGAGGGGATCTGCCCTAACCCATTACAGTCCCTATCCCTGGAGGTGTTCAAGAGGGGATTGGATGTGGCACTTGGTGCCATGGTTTAGTCATGAGGTCTGTGGTGAGGGGTTGGACTTGATGATCTTTGAGGTCTCTTCCAACCTTGGTGATACTGTGAAACCCTCAGCCCATGCAGGATGCACTGTTGAGGTTAGGTGGCTGCAGTTCACAGGATCCCAGGATGTCAGGGGTTGGAAGGGAGCTCCAGAGATCTCCCAGACCACCCCCCTGCCAGAGCAGGACCAGAGAATCTAGTGCAGATCACACAGGAACACATCCAGACAGGGCTGGAAAGGCTCCAGAGGAGACTCCACAACTGCTCTGGGCAGCCTGCTCCAGGGCTCTGTGACCCTCACAACGAAGAAGTTCTCCCTCATGTTGGGGTGGAACAGCTGGCAGCAGAGCTGAGCACTGGCACTGTGAGGAGCAGTGCCCCTCTGCTGGGCTCCTTGTCCTGACCAGCCACCAGGCTGGAAACCTGCTGGAAACTCAGAACTTACTGATGAATGAATATGTGGGACAGGAGCTGCCTTTAAACTTGTCAGCTGCAAGGTGTGAAGCCAGCATCTGATTTCCCTTTTGCTGTGTCTAAACTGAATGATGTAACTTCTGCATTTGTGGGGCAACCTGTCCTCCTGTTCCTGTCCTTCTGCAGAACAGGAGGTTCCACCTCACCATGAGGAGGACCTTCTTCCCTGTGAGGGTCACAGAGCCCTGGAGCAGGCTGCCCAGAGAGGTTGTGGAGTCTCCTTCTCTGGAGCCTTTCCAGCCCTGTCTGGATGTGTTCCTGTGTGACCTGTGCTGGATTCTCTGGTCCTACTCTGGCAGGGGGGATGGACTGGAAGATCTCTGGAGCTCCCTTCCAACCCCTATCATCCTGAGATCCTGTGATCCAGATACAGCAAGGGGCTCTGCCACATGAAATCCTGGCTTTCAGAAGGGGCTGAAAGGACAAGCATGTGATGGATGTCAGTCCTATGCTTTATATACCACGCCGGAGAGCACTGTGCAACAACCTGGGCACGGCAGAATAAAGGAACATTGAAAAGGTTTAGCATTAATCCACTCTGGAAGCTACCTCTTGCATAAGAGGAAAGGCCTGGACCTGTCAACATCCAGCTGGGGAAGCAGGGTAATCCGGGTGTGACCCCATCACAGGGTGCTCCAAGCCTCTGGGAGCTACCTGTCTTTACCTCTGGCCTCACTGCAACCTGAATCCCATGCGTGGGCCAGAGTGCCCACACCTCCTCCTTGCTGTCTCCCTGCTTAAATGGAAACTCTTTACTTTCCTTGAGCAGGGTCACCAGCTGCTGGCATGCATAGGTTTGCCTGGCAGGGACCATGTAGTTCTGAGAGTTAGGAACACTTAACATCTTCAACCAGAACTTGTCCACACAGATTATCTTGTTAAAAAGCAGTAAGCCTTTGAATCCTCAGCAGGACAGTTGTAATCCAGCACTCATTACCACAGCAAGCCTGAAAACGATGCTGAGTTCAGTGTTGTTGCTTGGGATGCCAGCAAGCTGGAGGAGGCAAGCCCCACGGTGCTGAGACTGCAAAGAGCAGAGGGCTGAAGGCTCTGGTGGGGGACACTCTGCTTTGCTTTGGCAGCTCCTCAGGGGGTTTGTTGCAATAAAGCAGCCGGAGGGGATGGCAAATAGCAGCCATCGCTGGAGCTTTCAGGCTATCCTCTGTGCTTTGCTTTGCAAATGGAAGTCTGATACTTGACATGGGCCCAGGAGCACCGGGAATGCAGACTGAATCTGTGCTTCACTCCCTTTTAGCACTGGGGTTTGAAGAATGTGTGCCCTGAAAAGCTTTGCAGCTGCTTGGGGAGAAGCAGTGATGGGAGCTCAGCACTGAGATTGGTTACTCCCAGATTGCAGAGCAGCAATTGCAGACAGTGTTACTGGTAAAACACTGCTCAGCATTAGACCACTTGGATAGCAGACTGGAAAGGCAGACCTTCCTGTGGCCTTCCAGGATCTGAAGGGGGCTCCAAGAAAGCTGGGGAGGGACTTTTGAGGGTGTCAGGGAGTGATAGGACTGGCGGGATGGAGCAAAACTAGAAATGGGGAGATTGAGATTGGATGTTAGGATGAATTTCTTCCCCTTGAGGGTGGTGAGAGCCTGGCACAGGTTGCCCAGGGAGGTGGTGGAAGCCTCCTGCCTGGAGGTGTTTGCAGCCAGGCTGGATGTGGCTGTGAGCAACCTGCTGTAGTGTGAGGTGTCCCTGGCCATGGCAGGGGGGTTGGAAGTGGCTGAGCCTTGAGGTCCCTTCCAGCCCTGACAATTCTATGAAACACCTGCAGATGACTGGTGTGGAGTGAGAAGAGTCACTGTCCCAGGGGTATTAGCTTCATCTTTGACTCATCACCCAGTAGTGATTTGTTTACATTTTACTACTTTCTGCTCAAGATCTGTGAAAAAATTTGTAAAGGCATAGTCTAAAACTACAACACCATAGAAGGGCAACAAAGCTGGGGAAAGGTCTGGAGAAACAGGGCTGGGGAGGAGCAGCTGAAGGAACTGGGGTTTTTAGCCTGAGGAAAAGATGTCTTGAGAGGAGACTTCCTGCTCTCTACAACTCCCTGAAAGGAGAAGGCTTAGTCCATTCTCCCCAGGTACAAGCAATAGGCCAAGTTGTGCCAGGGGAGGTACATAGAATCATAGAATCAATAAGGTTGGAAAAGACCTCAGAGATCATCAAGTCCAACCTGTCACCCAGCATCTCCTGACAACTAGACCATGGCACCAAGTGCCACATCCAGTCCCCTCTTGAACACCTCCAGGGATGGGGACTCCACCACCTCCCTGGGCAGCACATCCCAATGGCTAACAACTCTCTCTGGGAAGAACTTTCTCCTCACCTCCAACCCAAACCTCCCCTGGCACAGCTGGAGACTGTGTCCTCTTGTTCTGGTGCTGGGTGCCTGGGAGAAGAGACCAACCCCCACCTGGCTACAACCTCCCTTCAGGTAGTTGTAGAGAGCAATAAGGTCTCCCCTGAGCCTCCTCTTCTCCAGGCTAAGCAACCCCAGCTCCCTCAGCCTCTCCTCACAGGGCTGTGCTCAAGGCCTCTCCCCAGCCTTGTTGCCCTTCTCTGGACACCTTCAAGTGTCTCAATGTCCTTCTTAAATTGAGGAGCCCAGAGCTGGACACAGGACTCAAGGTGTGGCCTAACCAGTGCTGAGTCCAGGGCAGAATGACTTCCCTGCTCCTGCTGGCCACACTGTTCCTGATGCAGGCCAGGAACCATTTCTTCACAGAAATGGTTATTACACACTGGATGAGGCTCCTCAGGGAGGCAGATGAGCCCCCATCCCTGTGGGTATTTAAATGACATATCAATGTAGTCTTCAGGGTCAGTGGTGACCTGGTTTAAAGGTTGGACTTAATGATCCAAAAGGCCTCTTCCAAACAAAACAGTTCTATGATTCTGTGATGTCCAAAGCAGCTTTGGCTTAGTCTTTCTTCCTAATGCTGTAAACAGGTCCATAAAGGAGGTGATGTTTGAGTCCTGGCTTTCTGGCAGGCTTCATGGCAGCAGGGGCTGTCAGCACAGCCTCAGCCAGTGATTGAAAACTGAGGCAGTAGCCACAGGTTGGTGTTTTGGAAGGTTTATGTCACTTTTATAGGGTTCTTCTACACATTGGCCACAACAACCCCATGCAGTGCTACAGGCTGGGGGCAGAGTGGCTGAGAGCAGCCAGGCAGAGAGGGACCTGGGGGTGCTGGTTGACAGCAGCTGAACATGAGCCAGCAGTGTGCCCAGCTGGCCAAGAAGGCCAATGGCATCCTGGCATGCATCAGGAACAGTGTGGCCAGCAGGAGCAGGGAAGTCATTGTGCCCTGTGCTCAGCACTGGTTAGGCCACACCTTGAGTCCTGTGTCCAGTTCTGGGCCCCTCAGTTTAGGAAGGACATTGAGACACTTGTCCAGAGAAGGGCAACAAGGCTGGGGAGAGGCCTTGAGCACAGCCCTGTGAGGAGAGGCTGAGGGAGCTGGGGTTGCTTAGCCTGGAGAAGAGGAGACTCAGGGGTGGCCTTATTGCTGCCTACAACTCCCTGAAGGGAGGTTGTAGCCAGGTGGGGGTTGGTCTCTTCTCCCAGGCAACCAGCACCAGAACAAGAGGACACAGTCTCAAACTGTGCCAGGGGAGGTTTAGGCTGGAGGTGAGGAGAAAGTTCTTCCCAGCAAGAGAGATTGGCCATTGGGATGTGCTTCCCGGGGAGGTGGTGGAGTCCCCATCCCTGGAGATATTCAAGAGGGGATTGGATGTGGCACTTGGAGCTATGGTTTAGTTGATTGGGTGCTGTTGGGTGATAGGTTAGACTGGATGATCTTGAAGGTTTTTTCCAACCTGGTCTATTCTATTCCATTCTATTCTGGTCTGGTCTTCATAGGCATTAATTTATTTATTCCCCCTCCCCCCTTCCAAATTATTTTTTCCCCCTTTCAAATTAATTTTGAAAGAACGACATGGAGGCTTGTTAAGCCTTTTGGTTGCATAACCTGCTGTTTCTGAGCCCTAAGCCCACAGTAATCTGCTCTTGCAGCCCATCAGAGGACTGCAGCACGACCTGTGTGTGTGGACATGTAATTAATGGAGGGAACACAGCCCCTGCCAGGTGCTGGCCCAAGGCCTTGGATCTCCAGAAGGGTCTGTGCTGTGTCAGGCTGTGAAGTGAACAGTTTGAGCCCAGGAGAGTCTTGGGGTGCCAGTTTCACTTGCTAAGCCAGTTTTACTGCCAGTGACATGCAGAGACATGTTTCACTGGATGACTCCTGCTGGTTTTCATGGGATATCTGATGTAAACTAATTTTTATTAGAAGAAATGAAAGGAGCTGAGGACTCTTCCCAGAAAGAGAGATTGGCCTTTGGAATGTGCTGCCCAGGGAGGTGGTGGAGTCACCATCCCTGGAGGTGTTCAAGAGGGGATTGGATGTGGCATCCAGCCTAAACTTCCCCTGGCACAGCTTGAGACTGTGTCCTCCTGTTCTGGTGCTGGTTGCCTGGGAGAAGAGCCCAACCCCCTCCTAGCTACAACCTCCCTTCAGGGAGTTGTAGAGAGCAAGAAGGTCTCCCCTGAGCCTCCTCTTCTCCAGGCTAAGCAACCCCAGCTCCCTCAGCCTCTCCTTGTAGGGCTTGTGCTGATAAAGCGCTGCTCTGTGTTGCATTGCTCTTGTTTAAAACCCAGTCCTTGCCCTCTCTGTTGCCTTAGATATAGTTAATCAAGTGGACTAGGAATGCTGCAAAACTATTCAGTGCTGTCTTGCTGTGGCAGATCTAAGTGTCTGGCCTTATGGTCTTCCTAAGCAGAGTCTTTACACCTCCTCTCTCTGTCCTTGGGATGTCTTTTAAGCTCCCAGAAGCCAGGCAGGTGGGCAGGTTTGTGGGAGGTTAGGCCTGTTAAGCAGCCCACATCCCTGACACTTAGGCTGATGAAAACTCCTTTTTGCTTTTTCCATTGCTGAGTGCCCCTTTCACTGAAGCAAACAGGCATGGGAACTAAGCAGCTTTCTGATGCTGCCAGCATGCCAACCTTTTCTTATTGCTCACTGAGGGGAACAAAAAACAACCAACCCAACCTGTGGCTTGAATTAAACTTTTGTTATTAAGCTGGGGGTAGCTTTGTAAAGTGCAATGGCTTTGGACATATCCAGAAGGAATCACACAGAATCACCAAGACCTCAAAGATCCTCAAGAAGCCTTCAAAGAATTTGTCCATGATTGCTGGAGCAGATGATGTGGGGCAGCTCTGAAGCAGAGCTGTCAGAAATAAGGTGCAGATAAGGCCTTTGACACCATTCCCCACAGCAAACTCCTGGCCAAGCTGTCAGCCCCTGGCTTGGACAGCAGCTCTCTGAGCTGGGTTAGGAACTGGCTGGAGGCTGAGCCCAGAGAGTGGTGGTGAATGGTGCCACAGCCAGCTGGCAGCCAGGCACCAGTGGTGTTCCCCAGGGATCAGTGCTGGGCCCCATGCTCTTTAACATCTTTATTGATGATCTGGATGAGGACATTGAGTCCATCATCAGTAAATTTGCAGATGACACCAAGCTGGGGGCAGGAGTTGATCTGCTGGAGGGTAGAGAGGCTCTGCAGAGGGACCTCGACAGGCTGGGCAGATGGGCAGAGTCCAGGGGTATGAAATTGAACACATCCAAGTGCTGGGTTCTGCACATTGGCCACAGCAACCCCAGGCAGAGCTACAGGCTGGGGGCAGAGTGGCTGGAGAGCAATCAGGCGGAAAGGGACCTGGGGGGACTGGTTGACAGCAGCTGAACATGAGCCTGCTGTGTCCAGGTGGCCAAGAAGGCCAATGGCATCCTGGCCTGCATCAGGAAGAGTGTGGCCAGCAGGAGCAGGGAAGTCATTGTGCCCTGTGCTCAGCACTGGTTAGGCCACACCTTGAGTCCTGTGTCCAGTTCTGGGCTCCTCAGTTTAGGAAGGAGGTTGACTTGCTGGAGCGAGTCCAGAGAAGGGCAATGAAGTTGGTGAGGGGTTTGGAACACAGCCCTGTGAGGAGAGGCTGAGGGAGCTGGGGTTGCTTAGCCTGGAGAAGAGGAGACTCAGGGGTGGCCTTATTGCTGCCTACAACTACTTGAAGGGAGGTTGTAGCCAGGTGGGGGTTGGTCTCTTCTCCCAGGCAAGCAGCACCAGAACAAGAGGACAGAGTCTCCAGCTGCACTAGGGGAGGTTTAGGCTGGGGGTTAGGAAGAAGTTCTACACAGAGAGAGTGATTGCCCATTGGAATGTGCTGCCCAGGGAGGGGGTGGAGTCACCGTCATTGGAGGTGTTCAGGAGGAGACTTGATGGGGTGCTTGGTGCCATGGTTTAGTTGTTTAGGTGGGTTGGAGTTGATGGGTTGGACACAATGATCTTGAAGGTCTCTTCCAACCTGGTCTGGTCTATTCTATTCTATTCTATTCTTAGAATGCCAAAGAAAGAAATCTATTAAAACCCCAGTGGACACAATGGATAAATAACCTTCAGCCCTGCATGGCTTTAGATAAAGCACAGCTGTAAAGTAGCATAGAGAAGCCAGTGCTGAATTCATTGCTCTTCTAAGAGGTTGTTAAAAGGTGGGTTTGTGGCCCTTGAAATCATTCCCAAGGTTCTTAGAATGGTTTGGGTTGGAATGGATCTGAAAGAGTAATTCTTCACAGACAGAGTTAACTGGCCAGTGGAATGTGCTGCCCAGGGAGGTGGTGGAGTCACCATCATAGTATCATAGTATCAGTCAGGATTGGAAGGGACCACAAGGATCATCTAGTTCCAACCCCCCTGCCATGGGCAGGGACACCTCACACTAGATCAGGCTGCCCAGAGCCTCATCCAGCCTGGCCTTAAACACCTCCAGGGACAGGGCCTCAACCACCTCCCTGGACAACCCATTCCAGGGCTTCACCACTCTCATGGGGAAGAACTTCCTCCTCACCTCCAGCCTGAATCTCCCCACCTCCAGCTTCATTCCTTTCCCCCTAGTCCTGTCACTACCTGAGATCCTGAGCAGTCCCTCCCCAGCTTTCTTGGAGCCCCCTTCAGATCCTGGAAGGCCACAATGAGGTCACCTCAGAGCCTTCTCTTCTCCAGACTGAACAGCCCCAACTCCTTCAGTCTGTCCTCACAGGAGAGGTGCTCCAGGAGGTGATCAAAAAAGGATTGGATGTGGCACTTGGAACCGTGGTTTAGTTGTCAGGAGGTGTTGGGTATGAGGTGATAGGTTGGACTTGATGATCTCTGAGGTCTTTTCCAACCTGCTAGATTCTATGATTCCATGATCATCCAGTCCCAACCAACACCTCCCACCAGCCCAGCTTGCTCAAGGCTTCATCCAGCCTGGCCTTGAACACCTCCAGGCAGGGCACATCCACAGCCTCCCTGGGCAGCCTGTGCCAGTGTCTCACCACCTTTACTGGAAAGAATTTCCTCCTAATCTCCAGTCTAAAGTAGATATAGGTAACTTCACTGAATTGCTAACTTAGAAAACATCTGTTCCATTCACTCCACGAGGTACAGGTTTAGAAAGGAAAAATATCACTAAATAATCATTAGCAGAGATTTTGTGGTCTCAATTCAGTTTGAATTTTTCTGTTGCCCTCTCTCTGGGAAGCTTCCTCTGGATGCCTTGGGCCTCAGCTTAGAGTCTAGGTATCAGCTGGTTTACAGAAGCTGGTATCAGATCTGAATCTCTCTGTGCTGTTGAGTACATTTTAAAGTATGCCCTTGGATTAAAACAGGGTAGATTTTAGTAGTTCATAGACCTGTGCTCCAGACTCCTCCCCAGCCTCATTGCCCTTCTCTGGACACCTTCCAGCAGCTCAACTTCTTTCCTAAACTGAGGGGCCCAGAACTGGACACAGGACTCAAGGTGTGGCCTAACCAATGCAGAGTACAGGGCACAATGACTTCCCTGCTCCTGCTGGCCACACTCTTCCTGATGCAGGCCAGGATGCCATTGGCCTTCTTGGCTGCCTGGGCACACTGCTGGCTCATGTTCAGCTGCTGTCAACCAGCACCCCCAGATCCCTCTCTGCCTGGCTGCTCTCAGCCACTCTGACCCCAGCCTGTAGCTCTGCCTGGGGTTGCTGTGGCCAATGTGCAGAACCTGGCACTTAGATGTATTCAATCTCATGCCCTTGGACTCTGCCCATCTGTCCAGCCTGGCAAGGTCCCTCTGCAGAGCCCTCCTACCCTCTAACAGATTTCTCTGCTGTTCATTGCCCCTTCTCAGGAAGCAGCCCAATTCCTGGCAGCAGGGCAGTGATCTGTAGGATATCAGAATCCTATCAGGAAAGCAGAAATAAGATAAAACCAGAAATAAATGCAAAGGGACCTTGCCACAGGCCCCTTTCTGCTTTGTGTTTAGTACCTCCTAGTTTGGAGCTGTATTGTAAGCAGTGCTTTACAGACAAAGCCTCACAGAGAGACTTGCTTGCTGGCAGAAAGTTGCTTAAAATAACTTGCTGGAGGATAAAGAGGCTGCCCAGGTCAATAATGCTGTGAAATCCTCAATGTCTAACAGCTCCAGGAGGTTTTGTAGGACATATGGATTTGTAGAAGCTTCAGACAGTTGATAAGGCAGCAGAGATTGCAGAGTGCTGCTCACCTTTGTATTGATGCCACTGGGACTGTTGTAGAAAGATTTGGAGTTGGCTGTAGATAAACTGAAATCTTTGTTCCCTTCAGCAGAACTCTAAAGCATGACTGCTAGAAAGAAAGGCTTCCTGTTCTTTGTTAACAGATATTCAGTACCATTAAGGGTCTCTGCTGTGTTTTGCTCTTCAGTCAGATGTGTGAGTGCTGAAAATGCTGTCAGAGAGCTTGCCTGGCTCGCTTGCCTCTCGAGTCAAGGCAAGCGGATTTCATAGAACCATCACAGAACCACAGAATCAGCCAGGTTGGAAAAGACCTCAGAGATCAGCAAGTCCAACCTATCACCTAATACCCAACACCTCCTGACAACTAAACCATGGCTCCAAGTGCCACATCCAAGCCTTCTTTGAACACCTCCAGGACAGTGACTCCACCACCTCCCTGGGCAGCACATTCCAATGGCCAATTACTCTTTCTGGGAACAACTTTCTCCTCACCTCTGACCTAAACTTCCCCTGGCACAGCTTGAGACTGTGTCCTCTTGTTCTGGTGCTGGTTGCCTGGGAGAAGAGACCAACCCCCACCTGGCTACAACCTCCCTTCAGGGAGTTGTAGACAGCAATGAGGTCTCACCAGAGCTGAGTAGAGGTGGAGGATCACCTCCCTGGCCCTGCTGGCCACACTTCTCTTGCTGCAGCCCAGGCTCTGCTTGGCTTTCTGGGCTGCAAGTGCACACTGAGAGCTCCTGGTGAGCTTCTCCTCCCCCAGCACCCCCAAGTCTCTCTCCTCAGGGCTGCTTTCCAGCCAGTCCCTGCCCAGCCTGGATTTGTGCCTGGGACCCTGCCCTTGGTCTTGTTGAACCTCCTGAGGTTGGCTTGTGCCCACCTCTCCAGCCTGTCCAGCTCCCTCTGGATGGATCCCTTCCCTCCAGCCTGTCTGCTGCACCACACAGCTTGGTGCCATCAGCAAACCTGCTGAGGCTGCACTCAGTGCCACTGTCCATGGCACCCACAAAGATGTTGAACAAGCCTGGTGCCAGGACTGATCCCTGAGGGACTCTGCTTGTCCCTGGCCTCCACTGGGACATGGACCCATGGACAGCCACTCTTTGGCTGTGCCCATGAAGCCAGTTCTGTATCCATCTAGTGGTCACCCATCAAAGCCATGTGTCACCAGTTCTGCCACATCCATTTGTCCAGCTCACAGGGAGGGAGTAGCACAGAAGAAAGGAACAGGAGGAGCTGGGCTTGTGGTAGGAGGGGGAAAGCTCTCCAGAAAATCAGGTGTCAGCTTTTCAACTGCTCATGGAGGAACTTCTATCTTAGTGCACTTTATACTACATGGCTTCAACTTGATGCTGTTACTGGCCATTGGAATGGTCTGCCCAGGGAGGTGGTGGAGTCACCATCACTGGAGGTGCTTAAGAGGAGACTGGATGAGGCCCCTGGTGCCATGGTTTAGGTGATTAGATTTTGTTGGGTGATAGGTTGCACTTGATGATCTTGAAGGTCTTTTCCAACCTGGTTAATTCTATTCCATCTGTGTGGTGTTTTTAAATTGCAGTTCTGAGGTTTTTAATTGCAGTTATGTGTTAGAGATGGTTCTAAGCAGGAATATGAAGGCACAGCAATGCCTTTCTTTCTAGCAGCTTTCTTCTAGCTTTAGAGTTCTGCTGAAGGGAACAAAGATTTCAGTTTATCTACAGCCAACTCCAAATCTTTCTACAACAGTCCCAGTGGCATCAATACAAAGGTGAGCAGCACTCTACAGGATGTAGAATTGTCTTGCAGCAGGTGTGGAGGCTCACAGCAGACTGCCTGGCTTAGGCTCTGCCTCCCTTTCTCTTGCTGGGCAGTTGGTAGAGGGTCAGCCAGCTGCAAAACCCTGTTGGGAGAAATCCCTAACCACAGCATTCAAATTGTCTTTTAGCAGTTCTGCTCACTTTATCCACCTAGGTTCTGAACACAGCCCTTCAGCAGAAATTGCCCTCTGGGCTCTCTTGCCCAGTCAAATGCTGCAATGCAGCCCTGGGGAGCTGCCAGGAGAGTCAAAGGCCAGGAGGGAAAACTCTTCCTTCTTGCCTCTGCTGCACCTGGCTAGGAGGTTGGCTGGCACTGCAGGCAGGTACTGTGGTGTCTTATCCTCACTCTGCTCCCTGCCAAGCCTACCCTGGCTGTCCTCTTTGGCTAGGGAGTCAGGCAGTCTTGCCTTGTGATGTAGCAGTTTCATCTCCCTGCATGGAAGGAGGGCAACCATCCCTGAAGGGCAGCATACCAGACAGAAGACAGCTCCTGAAGCCATGTGGCACTGAGAGTGAAGTTTTATCCTATCTGGAGGCAACTCATTTCTTATCCTCCTGTGCATCAAAGAGGGTATGAACACCAAGGCTTTGTAGAAAAATTCAGTGAAGTACAACAGGATCAGAGTGCTGCATCTAGCAGCTGCATCTTGGAGAGCAGTGAGGTGAGTGGGAGCTGGCACCTGGAAGCAGCGATGAAGCGGTCTTCGTTGTGTTAGTGCTTGGGGATCTGGGATACAAGGAGGTGTCTCACCTGGATGGACCTGGACAGTTTGGCTAAGGCCAAGTTCATGTGGAGCTGCAGATCAGTTGGCATTTGGCATCATTAGACAGCCCTAGTTTTGAGCACAACATCTTCTCTGTCAGCACCCAAAGCAGCACAAAGATGATGATTTGGTGGTTGGGTGGGGATTTGGAATGCTCTTTGCTTGAAGGGTGAGTCTTTTCCTCTTGTGCATATCCTGGCATAATGAAACTGAGAGTCCTGAGCCAGGCAACCCTGCAGAGAGGTTGGACTAGATGATCTCTGGAGGGTCTCTTCCAACCCCTACCCTTCTGTGACAAAGGTGTTTCACTTCAGCATGCTTGAAACTTTACTTTCCTTAAGTAAGAACCTAGCAAACCTGGGATATGAATGTGTTACTGTCTCAGCTCTTTCATCTCAGATCTTGGGATTCCTCTTCATTTCATGACCATAGAATGGTTTGGGTTGGAAAGGACCTCCAAAGCTCATCCAGTCCAACCCCCTGCAGGTTGCCCAGAGCCTGATCAAGCCTCACCTTGAATATCTCCAGGGATGTGGCCTCAACCACCTCCCCTGGGCAACCTGTTGCAGTGTTCCACCACCCTTATGGTGCAGAATTCATTCCTAACATCCAGTCTGAAGCCATTGTCTCTTGTCCTGTCACCACAGGCTTTTGAAATAGGTTGTGTATGTTTGTGGGAGGGAGGGAAGTTTCTTCAGCTAACTGCTGTGGTAGCACACAATTTTAAAAGGCTCAAACAGATTTTAGATCTACCAGGTGCATCCACCTGTGGGGACCTTTGGTGGAACACCACCAAGAGCTGGCTGGCTGCAGGTGGCAGAGAAGTGTCTGCTGGAAAGATTTGTGGACCTTGTTGTTCAATTAATAAGAACCACCAGAATAGGTTTGGTTGGGAAGCACCTCCAAAGGTTATCTTGTCCAATGCCCCTGCAGTGAGCAGGGACATCCTCCACTAGATCAGGGTGCTCAGAAGTCCCTATTGAATATCAGATTAAGCATTCAAGGCTTGGAAATGCTCACTCTTGAAGCTGGGAAGTCAGATTCCTCCACACCTTTGACAAACTTCAGCTGTGATCCATAACCTTTGCTAGTGATATTTAATTGGTGCTTAGGGTAAACTTACTAGCCTGGTTGTTGTATGTGCCATTTCCCTGCTCATGTAATTGATTGTAATTGATGTAATTGATTGAGGCAGCACTGGTTAGGCCACACCTTGAGTCCTGTGTCCAGTTCTGGGCTCCTCAGGTTAGCAAAGATGTTGAGTTGCTGGAAGGTGTCCAGAGAAGGGCAACAAAGCTGGGGAGGGGTCTGGAGCACAGCCCTGTGAGGAGAGGCTGAGGGAGCTGGGGTTGCTTAGCCTGGGGAAGAGGAGGCTCAGGGGAGACCTTCTTGCTGTCTCCAACTCCCTGAAGGGAGGTTGTAGCCAGGTGGGGGTTGGTCTCTTCTCCCAGGCACCCAGCATCAGAACAAGAGGACACAGTCTCAAGCTGTGCCAGGGGAGGTTTAGGCTGGAGGTGAGGAGAAAGTTCTTCCCAAAAAGAGATATTGGCCCTTGGGAAGTGCTGCCCAGGGAGGTGGTAGAGTCCCCATCCCTGGAGGTGTTTAGGAGGAGCCTGGCTGAGGCACTTGGTGCCATGGTTTAGTTGACTAGATGGTGTTGGGTGACGGGTTGGACTTGCTGATCTCTGAGGTCTTTTCCAACCTGCTTGATTCTGTGATTCTGTACTTCTTGCCTCCAATGGCAAAAATATCTTAATTTCAATGACTTCACATTGGTTTGCTTCTGGGTTCCTCACGTGGGGTCATTTTTGTTGGTGTCCAGGGAGTGGAAAGGAATCAATACGTGGCTTTGGAGAGCGCTGGAGGTTTGCAGCGCTCCTGCTACGATTGATTACAGCTGCTTTTGTAAGGGGGTTAAAAGAACAATCTGTATTAAAAACATCATTCTTTGCTATGAGCTCCAACAGCTCCAAATAGGTTTCCATGGGGGCTGCCCTGCAATTTGACCACTTGAAGGGATTGCAGTAATCACCAGCGGGCCAGGGCAGCGAGGCAGAGGGAAGGCTGTGAGGTGGGGAGTTATTGGCATGCATGCCAAAGAGGTTACCCTGGCAGCTTTAATCATTCATCCACAGTCTCAAGAGGAGGGAGGAAAATATAAGTGTTAGTTCTTCTGATTGATTGGGGAAAAGCATCAGTAAAACATGAAAGGAGAGGGGAGGTGTGTGTGGAAGAGGCAGCACGCTCCTCAGATTGAAACATACTAGGGCAGGTAGACGCAGTTATGACCTCTAAACCACAGGCTCTCTGCTTCTCCTCTTGCTGTCAGAGCTGTGAGTGGGGAGCCAGAGCCAGGCTGACCTCTCCTCATTCAGCCTTTTCAAAGGGCTGCGTTTTAGCTTCTTGGTCACGGCTGGGCCTTCAATGCAACCTGCCTGCAGCGTGGGCTGCTGCCTCCTTAAACAAACCCACCAGCGTTTTGTGCTGTGACAGTGATTTGCCTGCTGAGGGATGGGGGGGTGTGTGTGTCTGTGTCTGTGTGTTTGACCCTCATTTGGGGGCTCTGGGAGGGGAAAGGTGCAGCAAAATGCTGTGCTAATGGAGAGGAATCAATCAGGGCTGCTGCGCGCTGCCGGCTCCCGCCGCTGCTTCGCCCACGCCTTGCCCTTTAATGTTGCAGTCTGGAGTAGCACTTTGGAAGCTGATTCAGCTGCAGGCCTTTGAAAAGAGTTTCCCTGCTGTATCGTGCCTGACGTCAAAGGCAGAGCTGGGGAAGGAACTGTTCTTTGCACCGGGGACAGCTGAAAGGCCCTTTGGATCTTTTCCTTTTGGTGTTCCTGGAGAAACGTTTTGGGCTTCAAGTTCTGCTTTCATCTGGGGGAAAAAGAATTGCTGTGTGCCCTATCTGGGCTGCTCAGCAGCCTCGAGGTTTAGAAGGTGGAATGGAATGGAATAGAATAGAATAGAATTAACCAGGTTGGAAAAGACCTTCAAGATCATCAAGTCCAACCTATCACCCAACACCATCTGATCAACTAAACCATGGCACCAAGTGCCTCATCCAGGCTCTTCTTAAACACCTCCAGGGATGGGGACTCCACCACCTCCCTGGGCAGCACATTCCAATGGCCAGTCACTCTTTTGGGGAAGAATTTCTTCCTAACCTCCAGGCTAAACCTCCCCGGCACAGCTTGAGACTGTGTCCTCTTGTTCTGGTGCTGGGTGCCTGGGAGAAGAGACCAACCCCCTCCTGGCTACAACCTCCCTTCAGGGAGTTGGAGAGAGCAAGAAGGTCTCCCCTGAGCCTCCTCTTCTCCAGGCTAAGCAACCCCAGCTCCCTCAGTCTCTCCTCACAGGGCTGTGCTCCAGACCCCTCCCCAGCTTTGTTGCCCTTCTCTGGACACCTTCCAGCAACTCAACATCTTTCCTAACCTGAGGAGCCCAGAACTGGACACAGATTTAGACAAATCCCCATGCTGTACTAAACAACAGTGCTCAGATGCCTTGAACTTGGTAAAGGAGATGACTAAAATGCAGTGTTTAGTTCTGAGTTTCATGTACAAGGACAGTCCTGTTGGTGCAGAGTGAGGGAATGTGATACAGTCTCAGATGAAGGGGGGCACATAAAAAGCACAGCAGCGCTTCCTTCTTGAGCTGGGGTGTCATCAGATTTGTCCTGCCCCTCAATCATTCCTAAATAACCCTTTTTTTATGTTGGAGTACATTTATGTGGATTAGGAAGGTTCCTGACCCTCATTCATAGAGTCATAGAATTGTCAGGGTTGGAAGGAACCTCAAGGAGCAGCCAGTTCCAACCCTCCTGCCATGGCCAGGGACACCTCACACTACAGCAGGTTGCTCACAGCCACAGCCAGCCTGGCTGCAAACACCTCCAGGCAGGAGGCTTCCACCACCTCCCTGGGCAGCCTGTGCCAGGCTCTCACCACCCTCATGGGGAACAACTTCTTCCTAACATCCAAGCTCAATCTACCCATTGCTAGTTTTGCTCCATTGCCCCCAGTCCTATCACTCCCTGACACCCTCAAAAGTCCTTCCCCAGCTTTCTTGGAGCCCCCTTCAGATCCTGGAAGGCCACAAGAAGGACTCCTTGGAGCCAAGCACCACCAAAATTTCTCTTCTCTTGCTTTTAATATTGAGAAGCTGGAGTCTGCCTCTACGCCCAATGTACAGAAGACTCAATCCAACACAGACAACCATTGCAATCCTGCAGGCTACCAAATGCTTGTCTGCTTCCTCCTGCATCTGCTTACAAGCAGAAGCAAGGTGAAGCTTCAGCTCTATTTCACCACTCACTGTTTTTTCCTCCCTCCACATCCAAATACGCAGAAGGCCACAATGAGGTCTCCTCAGAGCCTTCTCTTCTCCAGACTGAACAGCCCCAACTCTCTCAGTCTGTCTCCATAGCAGAGCAGCTCCAGCCCTCTGCTCATCCTCGTGGCCCTTCCCTGGACACCTTCCAGCACCTCCAGACCCTTCCTGTAAATGATGCACAACTGGAAATGAAGCTCTGAAAAGAAGCAGAAAGACAGAAACTTCATCCACTGGAATTTACTTCACACAGGCCAGAACTTAAGAGGATGTTTATTGTTCTCTTCAAGGCAGCTCAAGCCTCAACTGCAAAGCTGTAAGCAGGCTACACAGATCTGTGAGCCTTTATAATGGGCCCCCTCAACCATCCTCCCCCCAACCCATTTTCAATTAAGCTTGGCCAAGTTCTCCTATTAATGTTTTAAGGTCAGTTAGCACATAATGTACCATCCAGCATGTGATTATGTTTCTAAAGGCACAGGTGGCTGTTAGGAAACAGGCACACAAGTGTCCACAGCTTCATGAAGAGTGGGACCTTAAGTCTATAGATTCTTTGATGCATGTCTATAAAGGAACAGTGGCTGATGTGGTGGTGGCTTCTTGGTGTCTCCTTACCCCAATGGCCTTGGAGTTCTTCCTTGCAAGCCCCATGGATGTGGTGTATTTTCTTCAGTGCAAGCTGTGATACCTCTGCTGTGAGGATAGGCCGAGGGAACTGGGGTTGTTAAGCCTGGAGAAGAGAAGACTGGTGGAGGAAGGGCTCTCAAAGCTGCCTTCCAATGCCTGAAGGAAGGCTGGAGAGGGACTTTTCAGAAGGATGTCTAACAGCAGGACAGGGGGGAAAGGTTTGAAGCTGAGGGACGGCAGGGTGAGACTGGGTCTGAAGAAGTTGTTCTTGGTTATGAGGGTGGTGAGACTCTGGAACAGGATGCTCAGGGAGGTTGTGGCTTCCTTCTCCCTGGGGATGTTTAAGGCCAGGCTGGTTGAGGCCTCGAGCAGCTGAGTCTAGCTGAGAGGTGTCCCTGCCCATGGCAGGAGGGTTGGAGTGATTGGATGTGGTGCTCGGTGCCATCGTCTAGTCATGAGGTCTTGGGTGACAGGTTGGACTTGAGGATCTTTGAGGTCTCTTCCAACCCTGGTGATACTGTGATACTGTGATCTCTGAGGTGCCTCCCAGCCTCAGCCATGGTGTGATCCAGGCTGCTGACGTGTCTGACCCCAGCAGGAGCTGCTTTGTCGTTGCTGTCCCTGTCAAACACAGCCCTGTCCTGGTGATTAGTCTGGCGTAACAGACTGTGCACATCCTAAGCCAGCACATTTTGACTCTTGGCTCTGACACGAGGCAATCTCTGTAAACCAGCTGATTTACAGAGCCTCCTCTCCTGCTGGATGCTGGTGGTAGCAGGAGCAGCTTGCAGTCCTTGTGTTTATTTTGGGCTCTCCGCCTTTCCTCGGCCGCCGCGAGCGGTCGGCCCCTTTCTTTATCCGCTGTTGAGAGGTTGAAGGCCCTGAAGCTATAGTTTTGTGCAGCATCAGGAAGTTCTGCAGCAGGTCCAAGGAGCGTGAATAATCTTTCTGGCATGTGCTGCAGCCCTGGCAGTGGCTCTGTGCTGCGCTAGAGAGGGTCTCAGCCTGGTGCACCGCTGCTGGCGCCCTCCCCAGGGGCAAAGACCCAACAGAGAACGCGGGCAGGGCCAGCCCTACAGAGCCACTTTGCTCTTCCCCTCTTACCTGAAGAAGGACAGCAAATGGCCTCTAAAAGATTTTGAAATCCCTTTGCAAACAAGCTCTCCAGAGACACCACAGCCAGTGGTTTTTATTTAGCTGGCCAAGGCCAGTGGTGCAGGAGGTGGCCTGGGTAAATTGGGTCTGCTCCGGAGAAGAGAAGACTGAGAGGGGATCTGATCAATGTCCATCAGTATCTGAGGGCTGGGGGTCAAGAGGAAGGGGACAGGCTCTGCTCAGTTGCTCCCTGGGATAGGACAAGGGGCAGTGGATACAAACTGCAGCACAGGAGGT
Organism: Dryobates pubescens; assembly: GCF_014839835.1. Taxonomy (NCBI): domain Eukaryota; kingdom Metazoa; phylum Chordata; class Aves; order Piciformes; family Picidae; genus Dryobates; species Dryobates pubescens. The sequence continues at coordinate 26,282,721 of NC_071625.1, read as the reverse complement.
GCCACCTCAACGTGAGGAGCAACTTCTTCACTGAGCACTGGCACCGGCTGCCCAGAGAGGTTGTGGAGTCTCCTCCTCTGGAGACTTTCAAGACCCATCTGGATGTGTTCCTTTGCGAGCTGCTCTAGATTCTATGGCCCTGCTCTGGCAGGGGGGTTGGGCTTGGTGATCTCCAGAGGTCCCTTCCAACCCCTGACATCCTGTGCTCCCATCACAAGGCTGCTTCTCACCCTGGACACATGGATGAGCACAGAAAGGCAGCAGCCTTGGGGAGTGCTTGAAGGGGTTTAAGCCTTTCTTGAGGTAAAACCGGGAGATGGTAACAATGTCAAATTGTCTGGGGGGAATGAGCAGTGCCTATGTTGGCTGCTGTATGAAAGCCTTACTCTTGGACTTGGAAAATTCAGTCCTGAGACCTGTTGTTGTGGAAAGAGTATTTTTGCTGTGAGCACAATTCCTGAGCCCATGGTGAGCTCAGCCTTCCTGTGGCCAGTACCCACCCCTCTAACATCCCTGCTGTGCAGGCAGTATGGTTTCTCTTCAGGAACCATCACAGCACTGTAGAATTCTTTTGGTGGGATCTCTAAGACCATTGAGCCCAACCTTCATCCCAACACCCCCGTGGCCGTTAAACCATATCCCAGAGTGCCATGGCCACAGGTTTCTTGAACAGCTCCAGTGGTGGGGACTCCACCACCTCCCTGGACAGCTTGTTCCAGTCCCTGACCACTCTTGTAGGGAAAAAAATTGTTCCTAATGTCTAACCTAAACCTCTCCTGGCACAATTTCAGGCCATTCCCTCTGTGGTACTTGTTACATCACTTATTATTAGCATCTTATTTCTCTTCTGCTGAAGGCCCTGCTGCAGCTGGCAAAGTGCCCCACAGTGGGGTTTGCTGGCAAGAGTTAGGCCTGCCAATGGCATCCTGGCCTGCATCAGGAACAGTGTGGCCAGCAGGAGCAGGGAGGTCATTCTGCCCCTGGACTCTGCATTGGTTAGGCCACACCTTGAGTCCTGTGTCCAGTTCTGGGCTCCTCAGTTTAAGAAGGACATTGAGACACTTGAACATGTCCAGAGAAGGGCAACAAAGCTGGGGAGGGGTCTGGAGCACAGCCCTGTGAGGAGAGGCTGAGGGAGCTGGGGTTGCTTAGCCTGGAGAAGAGGAGGCTCAGAGGTGACCTTCTTCCACTCCACAACTCCCTGAAGGGAGGTTGTAGCCAGGTGGGGGTTGGTCTCTTCTCCCAGGCAAGCAGCACCAGAACAAGAGGACACAGTCTCAAGCTGTGCCAGGGGAAGTTTAGGCTGGAGGTGAGGAGAAAGTTCTTCACTGAGCGAGTCGTTCATCATTGGGATGTGCTGCCCAGGGAGGTGGTGGAGTCCCCATCCCTGGAGGTGTTCAAGAGGGGATTGGATGTGGCACTTGGTGCCATGGTCTAGTCATGAGGTCTGTGGTGACATCACAGAATCACAGAATGTTAGAGCTTGGCCCCCTCCACTTGACCCCTACCCCTCAGCTATTGATAGACATTGATCAGATCCCCTCTCAGCCTTCTCTTCTCCAGACTAAACAGCCCCAGGGCTCTCAGTCTCTCTTCACAGGGGAGATGCTCAAGTCCCCTAAGCATCCTCCTGGCTCTCCCTTGGACTCTCTCCAGCAGGTCTCTGTCTCTCTTGAACTGGGGAGCCCAAAACTGGACACAGGATTGCAGCTGTGGTCTCAGCAGGGCAGGGCAGAGGGGGAGCAGAACCTCCCTAGCCCTGCTGGCCACACTTTGCTTGCTGCACCCCAGGATGCCATTGGCTCTCTTGGCCACCAGGGCACATTGCTGTCCCATGGAGAACTTGCTGTCCACCAGCACTCCAAGGCCTTTCTCCATGGAGCTGCTCTCCAGCAGGGCAGCTCCTAACCCATCCTGGTGCCTGCTGTTATTCCTCCACAGATGCAGGACCCTGCACTTGTCCTTCTTGAACTTCACAATAACCACAAATGGGTTTGTGGAGGTAGAATGTGCAAACTTTTTTATTTTCCCTCCCCAAAATACTGAATGGCTACTACAGACTGTTCTGGGTCTAAGCCTGCTGATAGCAAACCTGGTTTTCCACCCTGCCTTTTGTGGACACCCTGAAAGCAGTCTGTGGGCACCCTTGGCTGCCCAGCTGACAAATCAGAGAACATTCCTAGAGCAAATATGAAAGTTTGGTTTTACCTAGCATAAAATTGCAAAGCTGAGCTTCAGTGCTTGGTCCTCACTTAGGCAGCATGAAGGATTGTTTTCTTTTCATTAAGCATCTCTCATGGCTTCAAACTGGAGAAGAGGAGATTTAGATTGGATAGCAGGAGGAAGTTCACTATGAGGGTGGTGGAACACTGGAACAGGTTGCCCAGGGAGGTGATTGAGGCTCTCTCCCTGGAGATATTCAAGGTGAGGCTCAACAGGGCTCTGGGCAGCCTGATCTAGTTGGGGATGTCCCTGCTGACTGCAGGGAGGTTGGACTGGATGAGCTTTGGAGGTCCCTTCCAGCTTGGACCGTTCTGTGGTTCTGTGATTCTCCCAAGCTTCATTGTCACAGAAGTATTTTTTGTGACTGTGCATTTTGGTTTGGTTAACTGTTGAGCTTTTCTTTCTGTTCTTAACCTGAAGGCAGTTTTCATTCCAAGTGCTTCTGAGTCACTGGGCAAAGAGGGGCAAGCTGGAGGTGTAGAGGGGGCTACCCCTACTTTGGGGGTGCCAAGGCCTACTAGCCAGCTTGCAAAGAGCCTGAGTGCATTTATCATTGCAAATGCCTGGAGAGTTTGAGGCTAGAGTATGCTTCTTTGTGCCTTTGGTCTGAGAGGTTGCTGATGTCCAGCCTGAGTTCCTCTAGACAAAAGTGATTTGTACTGGAAACAGACTGGAGCAAGGGACTGATATAGGCTGGGCAGGGACTGGCTGGAGAGCAGCCCTGAAAGAAAAGGCCTTGGGGGTGCTGGGGGAGGAGAAGCTCAACAGGAGCCAGCAGTGAGCACTTGCAGCCCAGAGAGCCAAGCAGAGCCTGGGCTGCAGCAAGAGAAGTGTGGCCAGCAGGGCCAGGGAGGGGATTCTGCCCCTCTGCTCCACTCTGCTGAGACCACAGCTGGAGCTCTGTGTCCAGTTCTGGAGCCCCTAGGACAGGAAGGATCTGGAGGTGCTGGAAGGTGTCCAGAGAAGGGCCAGGAGGATGAGCAGAGGGCTGGAGCTGCTCTGCTATGGAGACAGACTGAGAGAGCTGGGGTTGTTCAGTCTGGAGAGGAGAAGGCTCTGAGGAGACCTCATTGTGGCCTTGCAGTATCTGAAGGGGGCTCCAAGAAAGCTGGGGAGGGACTTTTGAGGGTGTCAGGGAGTGATAGGACTGGGGGGAATGGAGCAAAACTAGAAATGGATAGATTGAGCTTGGATGTTAGGAAGAAGTTGTTCCCCATGAGGGTGGTGAGAGCCTGGCACAGGTTGCCCAGGGAGGTGGTGGAAGCCTCCTGCCTGGAGGTGTTTGCAGCCAGGCTGGATGTGGCTGTGAGCAAGCTGCTGTAATGTGAGGTGTCCCTGGCCATGGCAGGGGGGTTGGAACTGGCTGATCCTTGAGGTCCCTTCCAACCCTGACAGTTCTCTGATTCTATGACTCTGGCCAGAGAAGCTGCAGAGCATCTTCTTCAGAGGGAGCCTGTTTGATATGAATGCATTTGGGATTCACTGTCCCACGTATTTCCCCCTATAGTAATTATTGTATTGGATCTATGGCACTGTGAGGAGTGATTTCCTCATGCTGCTGGAGTTGTGCCTTCCCTAACAGCAGATATTAAAGAATGTTTTGCATTGTATCTTTTGCATCCTCAAAATGTAACACAATGGATGCTCAAATTGCTGCTGAAAACTACCCAGGCTTTTCTGCCCACTCTCTTCCCCTTTTCAGCTGGTTTAAATCTTGAGAACATCTCAGCATAGGTGGAAATGAATGCTTTGGGCTGCTGAAAAGGTGTGATTCGTTGCAGGGAAGGGAGAGAATGTGCTGGTGGGAAGCCTGGCTGCCCAGGCACCTGCAGCTCGGGCTGCGTTGTGTTACCTGCTCAGCTGCCTCACAAAATCTGACTCCTCAGAGCTCTCAGGGATCATGTTGCTGTCTTCCCTTAGTGCTGTGAGGCTGGAAAGAGGAAGATTTGTTTGTTTGGGGGTGAGGGTGTTTAGGGGTTTTGCTTGGTTTTTAAGGTCTACATTTGCTTAGCCTGGAGATGAGGAGGCTCAGAGGGAACCTTACCACACTCTACAACTACCTGAAGGGAAGCTGTAGTCAGGTGCGGGTCAGACTCTGGTCCCAGGCAACTTGTGACAGGGCAAGAGGGCATGGCTTGAAGCTGTGCCAGGGGAGGTTTAGGTTGGATGTTAGGAAGCACTTCCTTATGGAAAGGGGAATCAGACACTAAACATGAGCCAGCAGTGTGCCCAGGTTGCCAAGAGGGCCAATGGCATCCTGTCCTGTATTAGGAATAGTGTGGCCAGCAGGAGCAGGGAGGTCATTGTGCCCCTGGACTCTGCATTGGTTAGGCCACACCTTGAGTACTGTGTCCAGTTCTGGGCCCCTCAGTTTAAGGACATTGAGACACTTGAAGGTGTCCAGAGAAGGGCAACGAGGCTGGGGAGAGGCCTTGAGCACAGCCCTGTGAGGAGAGGCTGAGGGAGCTGGGGTTGCTTAGCCTGCAGAAGAGAGGGATCAGGGGTGACCTCATTGCCCTCTACAACTGCCTCAAAGGTGGTTGTAGACAGGAAGGGGTTGGTCTCTTCTTCCAGGCAATCAGCACCACAACAAGAGGACACAGTCTCAAGCTGCACCAGGGGAGGTTTAGACTCAAGGTGAGGAGAAAGTTCTTCACCGAGCGAGTCATTTGCCATTGGAATGTGCTGCCCAGGGAGGTGGTGGAGTCCCCATCCCTGGAGGTGTTCAAGGGGAGATTGGATGTGGCACTTGGTGCCATGGTCTAGTTGTGAGGTCTGTTGGGACAGGTTGGACTTGATGATCCTTGGGGTCTCTTCCAACCTTAGTTATAGTGTGATACTGTGTGATACTGGGATGTGCTGCCCAGGGAGGTGGTGGAGTCCCCACCCCTGGAGGTGTGTAAGGCAAGGCTGGATGTGGCACTCAGTGCCATGGTCTGGTCAAGGTGGTGGTGTCAGGTCATAGGCTGGCCTGAATGATGTGAGAGATCTATTGCAGCCTCAATAATTCTGTGATTCCGCTGCAGACAGAAGAGGGCAATGGCCTAGGGAATACATTGGTTACTGGGTTTATCTCTTCAGCCCTGCCAATTGTGAGCATGGGTGTGTGCTGCTTCTGTTCTCAGCATGCACTCCCTAGCATGTGCAAACTCAGGTTGTTCCTCAGCTGTTCCCAAATGCAGTTCCCATGGTTGGGAAATGTCAACAGGTAGCCCTTCAGTTCTTCATTTCCCCACCCCCCAGCTTGGCAATGGATAACATTCATTACCTTGGGGATGTTGTCTGCCTTTTCTGTACTGGTGGCCAGCCACCTGCATGTCCTTTGCAACATGTTTTGCTGGTTTCCTGCCTGCTGGTGAGGGCTGGGGCTTGTTTTGCAGCATGACTGTGGCTGAAGTAAAGGAGGACAGAGTGGTGTGGCCGTCGTGGCAGCTTGATCAACAGCAGCTTATGTGACCTGTGACAGGGGCTTGTTTTCCCATGAGGAAACGGTCTCAGCTGCCTCTTAAGGAGAATACCACCCATACACCCACTGAGGGCCTTCAGGCCTTCCTTTGGAGACATCTTGGAAAGGAATTAAGCCATTGCATGGTGACCAGACATCATCTTGGACTGCTGCTCTGGACTGCAGCCAGTTCCAGACAGAGCGTGTGAAGGAGCAGGAGCGGATCACAGATCCCAGGCTGTTAGGGGTTGGAAGGGACCTCCAGAGATCAGCCAGTCCAACCCCCCCTGCCACAGCAGGAGCAGAGAATCCAGCACAGGTCACACAGGAACACATCCAGGCAGGGCTGGAAAGGCTCCAGAGAAGGAGACTCCACAGCCTCTCTGGGCAGCCTGCTCCAGGGCTCTGGGACTCTCACAGTGAAGTTCCTCCTCATGTTGAGCTGGAACTCCCTCTGCTACAGTTTCAATCCATTGCCCCTTGTCCTGTCCCAGGGCATAAGTGAGCAGAGGCTGTCCCTTCCTTCCTGACATCATCCTAGGAGGCTGATTAAAGGACTGGAGCACTCCCTTATGAAGAGAGACTGAGAGCCCTGGGGCTGTTCAGTCTGGAGAGGAGAAGACTGAGAGGGGATCTGATCAATGTCTATCAATATCTGAGGGCTGGGGGTCAAGAGAGAAGGGACAGTTCACCAGCACTGTCCTGGAAGCATTTTGAGAATCATATAATAAATTCATAGAATCAAGAAGGTTGGAAAAGACCTCAGAGATCATCGAGTCCAACCTGTCACCCAACACCTCCTGACAAACTAAGCCATGGCTTCCAGTGCCCTGTATTCTGTAGTCTCAGCTCTTCATTCTGACTTCCATGAGGTTTGGCTTGGTGAACCTCTGAGGTAGCTTCTGGCATGTGCTCTCATGGCTTGGCATTTGAGATGCTGTCAGAGGGCTTCAATCTGGGGAGGTTCTTCTCCCCCTCTACCCTGCCCTGCTGAGACCACACCTGCAGTCCTGTGTCCAGTTTGGGGCTCCCCAGTCCTGTGTGGACTGCCCTTGGCTGAGCCTGCTTTTGGCAGGGGTTTTGGACTGGCTGATCTCTGGAGGTCCCTTCCAACCTCTAACATGCTGTGATTTGCTTCTTTTCCTGCTCCAGAAGCTCAGCAGAGTATATTGCAACTCCTGTTTGGTCACTCATGCATTTAGTGAGATGAAGTGTGGTCAGAAGGGGAGCTGCTTCCTAAAGGTTGGGAGGCTTCTTGGTTCTCATTGTACAGCTCTAGAGTGCTATTTATTGATTTATTTTATGGTCTAATTTTACAAATGACTTCAGCATCTCAGACAATTGCAGCACATAAACTGGAAGTATAAAACTGGGCCTTCCTCAGCCTGCCCAGCAGCCAGCAATGTGCTCTGGTGGCCAAGAAGGCCAAGGGCATCCTGGGGTGGATTAGAAGGGCTGTGGATAGTAGGTCAAGAGAGGTTCTCCTGCCCCTATGCTCTGGCCTGGTGTGGCCACATCTGGAATATTGTGTCCAGTTCTGGGCCCCTCACATCAAGAAGGACCTCAGGGAACTGCTTGAATGAGTCCAGCACAGAGCCACAAAGCTGCTGCAGGCAGTGGAACATCTCCCTGTGAGGCCAGGCTGAGGGAGCTGGGGCTTGGAGCAGAGGAGCCTGAGGGTGACCTCATGGCTGGGGATAAAGATGTGCAGGGCAGTGCGGGGAGGATGGAGCCAGGCTCTGCTCAGGGATGTCCAAGGACAGCACAAGGGGCACTGGGGACAAGCTGGAGCAAAGGAGGTGCCACAGGAACAGAAGGGAAAACTTTTTCCCTGTGAGGGTGGCAGAGCCCAGGAGCAGGCTGCCCAGAGAGGTTGTGGAGTCTCCTGCTCTGGAGCCTTTCCAACCCCACCTGGATGCATTGCTGTGCAGACTGCCCTGGGTGATGCTGCTGTGGCAGGGGGGTTGGACTGGCTGAGCTCTGGAGGTCCCTTCCCACCCCTCACATTGTGTGGCAATGTGAGCTCTGGAAGTAGGAGCAAAGATGAAGAGAGTGCTTCATTGCAGGACTGTTCTCTGTGTAACCAATCCCTCTCCTCTGTTTTGCAGAGAACAGATTCGGTCTCTGATAAGGATTTATACCTTGACAACAGCTCTGTTGAAGAAGCATCAGGAGTCTATCCAATTGATGATGATGATTATTCCTCTGGGTCAGGTTCAGGTGAGACAACATGCCACAATGTGATTTTAGAAGGTGTAAGAAGTAATGTGATTCCTGGGGGAGGGAAATACCTGCTTTAAGCCTGAGATGTTAACTTGAGAGAGTGCTTGGCTCTCTGTTTACAGAGCACTGAGCACCCCTGTGGGCTGGGCTTTAAATGTTAACTTTCTGCTCTTTTCTCTTAATCCTTAGTTGCATTGTTTTCTTTCTGCTGCCTCTCTGGTTTCTGTGTAGATCTCCCCAGACTTTAGATAGAAGGATTAGAGAAGGCTTAGTTCTCCCCTGGCAGAATGCTAATTGGTGGATGAGAAGCTCAACAGGAGCCAGCAGTCAGCACTTGCAGCCCAGAGAGCCAAGCAGAGCCTGGGCTGCAGCAAGAGAAGTGTGGCCAGCAGGGCCAGGGAGGGGATTCTGCCCCTCTGCTCCACTCTGCTGAGACCACAGCTGGAGCTCTGGGGCCAGTTCTGGAGCCCCTAGGACAGGAAGGATCTGGAGGTGCTGGAAGGTGTCCAGAGAAGGGCCATGAGGAAGAGCAGAGGGCTGGAGCTGCTCTGCTCTGGAGACAGACTGAGAGAGTTGGGGTTGTTCAGTCTGGAGAGGAGAAGGCTCTGAGGAGACCTAATTGTGGCCTTGCAGTATCTGAAGGGGGCTCCAAGAAAGCTGGGGAGGGACTTTTGAGGGTGTCAGGGAGTGATAGGACTGGGGGGAATGGAGCAAAACTAGAAATGGGGAGATTGAGATTGGATGTTAGGAAGAAGTTGTTCCCCATGAGGGTGGTGAGAGCCTGGCACAGGTTGCCCAGGGAGGTGGTGGAAGCCTCCTGCCTGGAGGTGTTTGCAGCCAGGCTGGATGTGGCTGTGAGCAACCTGCTGTAGTGTGAGGTGTCCCTGGCCATGGCAGGGGGGTTGGAACTGGCTGAGCCTTGAGGTCCCTTCCAACCCTGACAATCCTCTGATTCTACTCTGGCAGTCTGTAAGAACACATAGCAGCAGCAGCAATCTTGTTTTCCCATTCAGGTTCACATGCAGTTGGTGGCCATTCCTCCCCTGGTTTCTTTGACATTTAGAATTCCAGATCCTGCCAAGCCCTTGAGTTTACTCTGAGGTAATTTCATCCATACAGGAAATAAAGACATTTTAAAACATAGCACAGTGGCTTTTCAGCCCCAGTAGAGGCATGTAGCTAGCTCATCAGTTTTCCAAAGGCTGTCATTTCAACCTCATGAATCATTTCTGTCTGAAAGCCTCTTTGTTGACTATCTCCTAGACTAGCTAGGAGCTTCCAGCCTTGAAAAGTTAGGTGCAGGACTTTATGGTAGTTCTGGAAGAGAATTTTCCTTACTGTTGTATTTGCTGAGCCTGTGTAGACATCCCCTTTCCTTTCCTAGTGTGTTTGTTGCTGCATTTTTTGTAATGATTTGATGTTTAGGCAGCCCAGAAGGCAAATCCTGTGCTAGGCTGCAGCCAGAGGAGTGTGGGCAGCAGGGCAACAGAAGGGATTCTGCCCCTTGAATCTGTTCTGCTGAGACCTCACCTCCAATCCTGCCTCCAGTTCTGGTGTCCCCAGCAGAAGGACACAGAGCTGCTGGAGTGAGTGCAGAGGAGGCCACAAAGCTGATCCAAGGGCTGGAGCAGCTCTGCTCTGAGGACAGGCTGAAGGAGCTGGGGGTGTTCAGCCTAGGAAGGAGAAAGGTCTGGGCAAACCGAATAGCAGCCTTCCAGTCCTTGAAGGGATCCTAGAGGAAGGCTGGAGAGGGACTGTTTGCAGCATGAGGGGCAATGGTTTGAACTCAGAGAAGAGAAGATTTAGACTGGATGTTAGGAACAAGTTCTGCACCGTGAGGGGGGTGGACCAGTTTGCCCAGGGAGATGGTTGAGGCCCCATCCCTGGAGATACTCAGGGTGAGGCTGGACAAGACTCTGAGCAACCTGATCTGGTTGAGGATGTCCCTGGACTGGATGACCTTTGGTGGTCCCTTCCAACCCAGGCTGTTCTCTGGTTCTCTTTCTTCTGATGCTGCTGACTTTGTGTCAGGAAAGGAGGGAGGTTGGCAGTAAACAGCCATGTATAGACTGGTCTCTTTTGGGGATCTTTTCATTCCTCTGTGGAGCTTGGCTGTTTCTAATACAGGTGATTCAAGATGCAGCTCTGCTTTTGAAGGGGAAAGGAACTTCTAAGAAGTAGCTTTAGGTTTTATTACCCCAACTGATGTGGTTTCCCTGGAGCTGAGCAGCGCCTTCGACACTGTCCTGCAGCACAGCCTGGTCTCCAGGCTGGTGACACATGGCTTTGATGGGTGACCACTAGATGGATACAGAACTGGCTTGATGGCTGCACACAAAGAGTGGCTGTCCATGGGTCCATGTCCCAGGGGAGGCCAGGGACAAGCAGAGTCACTCAGGGATCAGTCCTGGGACCAGGCTTGTTCAACATCTTTGTGGGTGCCATGGACAGTGGCATTGAGTGCAGCCTCAGCAGGTTTGCTGATGGCACCAAGCTGTGTGGTGCAGCAGACAGGCTGGAGGGAAGGGATCCATCCAGAGGGACCTGGACAGGCTGGAGAGGTGGGCACAAGCCAACCTCAGGAGGTTCAACAAGACCAAGGGCAGGGTCCTGCAGCTGGGTGGAGGCAATCCCAGGCACAAATCCAGGCTGGGCAGGGACTGCCTGGAAGGCAGCCCTGAGGAGAGAGACTTGGGGGTGCTGGGGGAGGAGAAGCTCACCAGGAGCTCTCAGTGTGCACTTGCAGCCCAGAAAGCCAAGCAGAGCCTGGGCTGCAGCAAGAGAAGTGTGGCCAGCAGGGCAAGGGAGGGGATTCTCCCCCTCTGCTCAGCTCTGCTGAGACCCCAGCTGCAGTACTGCCTCCAGTTCTGGAGCCCCTATTCCAAGAGGGATCTGGAGGTGCTGGAAGGTGTCCAGAGAAGGGCCATGAGGATGAGCAGAGGGCTGGAGCACCTCTCCTGTGAGGACAAACTGAAGGAGTTGGGGCTGTTCAGTCTGGAGAAGAGAAGGCTCTGAGGTGACCTCATTGTGGCCTTCCAGTATCTGAAGGGGGCTCCAAGAAGGCTGGGGAGGGACTGCTCAGGATCTCAGGGAGTGATAGGACTGGGGGGAATGGAATGAAGCTGGAGGTGGGGAGATTGAGGCTGGAGGTGAGGAGGAAGTTCTTCCCCATGAGAGTGGTGAAGCCCTGGAATGGGTTGTCCAGGGAGGTGGTTGAGGCCCTGTCCCTGGAGGTGTTTAAGGCCAGGCTGGATGAGGCTCTGGCCAGCCTGATCTAGTGTGGGGTGTCCCTGCCCATGGCAGGGGGGTTGGAACTAGATGATCCTTGTGGTCCCTTCCAACCCTGACTGATACTGTGATACTATGATCTCAGTGGTAGAAGTGGAGCCAGATGGACAGAAGCTACCTTTACACAGCTGACCAACAGGACTGTATGCCACACTCCTGCTCCTTTTCTTTCCTGCTCTGTTTCTTTCCTACAAGAAAAGAGGAGAAGTCTCAGTGTAGACTGAGTGCCCTTCCAAAGAGCTCACATGACAGTACCACAGTCTAATACTCTTGAACCAAGGAAGAACTCTTAAGTTCAAAGAGTCTTCTGAGCAATCTGTGAGCCTAGCTGTAGTCACTTAAGAAAACAATCTCAAGAGGGAAGCAATTTAGCATCTCCTCCACCCTACTCATCCTGTTAGCTCAGTTTTATGAAGGAGGAAGTGGCCTGTAGATATATCAATGGTCAATTTTCTTCATGTCATCCTGAATGTGTCTCTCTTGACTTGATTCTGACTTCTGTAGTGTTCCCAGCAGGAAGAACCCTTCCACTCTAGAGTGGTTTTCTTGCTGGCAATTCCACTCCATGCAAGCAGATCCAAGATGACAGCATTCTGACTTCTTTCTTTGCTGTGGAAATTGTTAGCTGCCACCAGGCCTGTGGAGATAAGCAGGAGCTACCAGCAGCACCATGAATGCCCTTGAAGGGCTGCAAGCAGCATCAACATGGCACTGAGACACATTTCACACTGGACATGGGCTGAGCATGTTTTGTGGGGAGAAGGAAAGGTGATTGGTGTCCTGCTTCTGTTCTTCTCTTTCATAGCCTCTGGAGGCCTCATGGATGTTCTTCCCCTGTGCTCAGCACTGCTTAGGCCACACCTTGAGTCCTGTGTCCAGTTCTGGGCTCCTCAGTTTAAGGACATTGAGACACTTGAAGGTGTCCAGAGAAGGGCAACAAAGCTGGGGAGGGGTCTGGAGCACAGCCCTGTGAGGAGAGGCTGAGGGAGCTGGGGTTGCTTAGCCTGGAGAAGAGGAGGCTCAGGGGAGACCTTCTTGCTCTCTGCAACACCCTGAAGGGAGGTTGTAGCCAGGTGGGGGTTGGTCTCTTCTCCCAGGCAACCAGCACCAGAACAAGAGGACACAGTCTCAAGCTGTGCCAGGGGAAGTTTAGGTCAGAGGTGAGGAGAAAGTTGTTCCCAGAAAGAGTAATTGGCCATTGGAATGTGCTGCCCAGGGAGGTGGTGGAGTCACTGTCCTGGAGGTGTTCAAAGAAGGCTTGGATGTGGCACTTGGAGCCATGGTTTAGTTGTCAGGAGGTGTTGGGTATTAGGTGATAGGTTGGACTTGATGACCTCTGAGGTCTTTTCCAACCTGGCTGATTCTGTGTGATACTGTTGTAGCCCAAATCTCACTGTTGGCCAAGTGTTCAGCCTGAGTTCTTTTGCCAGTCCAACAGAGAGCCATGAGGATGCTTAGGGGACCTGAGCATCTCCCCTGTGAAGAGAGACTGAGAGCCCTGGGGCTGTTTAGTCTGGAGAGGAGAAGGCTGAGAGGGGATCTGATCAACGTCTATCAACAGCTGAGGGGTGGGTGTCAAGTGGAGGGGGCCAAGCTCTTTTGGGTGGTGCACAGGAATAAGCCAAGGAGCAATGGATACAAACTTGAACAGAGAAGGTTTCAGCTCAACATGAGGAGAAACTTCTTTGCAGTGAGGGTGGCAGAGCCCTGGAGCAGGCTGCCCAGAGAGGTTGTGGAGTCTCCTCTGGAGCCTGTCCAAGCCCACCTGGATGCATTGCTGTGCAGACTGCCCTGGGTGATGCTGCTGGGGCAGGGGGGTTGGCCTGGCTGAACTCTGGAGGTCCCTTCCAGCCTCTACCATTCAGTGATTCTGTGATCCTCTGTAGGCAGAGAGGTTCAGCCCTGCAGTGCTCACCATTTGATCTGGCAGACACAGCTGTGGCCTGAAGCAGAGGTGGCATTTAAGGATCTGGAGGAGCAGGTTGTGATTAAATGGAGCTTAGCATTTCATATCCAGAATATACAGCTGTGCATTCTGCAAGTGTGGCTCATCAGCTCTCTAATCTGATCACCCATTTTCATTTCCTTGGCTGTGAAAGCCTTGTGAAAGCCTTGAGCTTTGGAAGGTGAAGCAGACTTGAGGTATCCTCTGGGCCTTCAGTTCCCAAAGAGAACTCTTGAGGCAAAGCCAGGAGATGTTTTTTCCTGTTGGATGCCTTTCCTCACCTCTGTTTTGAAGCAGGATGTTGGGGTTTTGATCTTTGGGTAGCATTTCAGGCCAATCCCTAATTCATGGTGGGAGGTCTTTGTTCTGGAGCTTGCACTGTGTACTTTTGGTACCTCTGGAAGTTTTTACCAGCATTACCTCTTCTTTGTCACAGTACAGAGTTGCTTTAGTTATTGTCTTTGTTAGTGCCCTTCCTTTTGATGCCCAATGTGGGTCATTCTTGCTCCTGAGTTCAGATCTTTGCTGTTGCACTCACATTTTCAGCCTGCTTTCTTTCCCTGCAGCAATAAGGTTCATAGATTCATAGAATGGTTGGGGTTGGAAGGGATCTTAAAGCTCATCCAGTTCCAACCCTCCTGCCAGGGGCAGGGACACCTCCCACCAGCCCAGGCTGCTCAAGGCCTCATCCAGCCTGGCCTTGAACACCTCCAGGGAGGGGGCAGCCACAACCTCCCTGGGCAACCTGTGCCAGTGTCTCACCACCCTCACTGGAAAGAATTTCTTCCTACTCTCCAGTCTAAATCTGCCCTCCTCAAGCTTCAATCCATTCCCTCTCATCCTATCACTACAAGCCCTTTAAAAAGTCCCTTCCCTGCTTTCTTGTAGCCCCTTCAGGTACTGGAAGGCTGCTCTAAGGTCTCCCTGGAGCCTCCTCTTCTCCAGGCTGAACAGCCCCCACTCTCCCAGCCTGTCCCCACAGGGGAGGTTCTCCAGTCCTTTGATCATCTTTGTGAGCTCCTCTGGACCCACTCCAGCAGCTCTATGTCCCACTCATGCTGGAGGCAGTGCTGCAGGTGGGGTCTCAGCAGAGCAGAATGAGGGAGTCATCCCATTCTCTTTGAAGAGGATGTCTTTCTACTTGTTAGGTATTACTCTTCTGTACAGTTGCTGCATTTATTACCCAACAATTCCTTGGGCAACTGCTGTCTGTAGTGAGCAGAACTCATTGAGTGAGATCCCACCTGGAGCACTGTGTCCAGTTCTGGAGCCCCTAGGACAGGAAGGATCTGGAGGTGCTGAAAGGTGTCCAGGGAAGGACCACGAGGATGAGCAGAGGGCTGGAGCTGCTCTGCTATGGAGACAGACTGAGAGGGTTGGGGCTGTTAAGTCTGGAGAAGAGAAGGCTCTGAGGAGACCTTCTTGTGGCCTTGCAGTATCTGAAGGGGGCTCCAAGAAAGCTGGGGAGGAACTTTTGAGGGTGTCAGGGAGTGATAGGACTGGGGGGAATGGAGCAAAACTAGAAATGGGGAGATTCAGCTTGGATGTTAGGAAGAAGTTGTTGCCCATGAGGGTGGTGAGAGCCTGGCACAGGTTGCCCAGGGAGGTGGTGGAAGCCTCCTGCCTGGAGGTGTTTGCAGCCAGGCTGGCTGTGGCTGTGAGCATCCTGCTGCAGTGTGAGGTGTCCCTGGCCATGGCAGGGGGGTTGGAACTGGCTGAGCCTTGAGGCCCCTTCCAACCCTGACAATTCTATGATTGAGATTCATAAGGAGTGGTCCCAGAAGGGGCTGATTCCTTTACTTTCTGGTCTTGCAATAATTTAGCCTCTTGCCTGTGTCTTCTTTCTTCCAGGATATTTATTAAACATGGCTCTTATCTTATTCTAAAGGAGCCCTCAGCCTCCAGTTGGGCTTTGAATGTACAGGAAATGAAATTTAAGGTCATCTTTAAGGAGTTTTCTGTCCTTTTTATTTCAGAAGAAAAAGGCTTCTGAATCATGTGGAGTTTAAAGCCATGAATTTCTAGTGACTGACACACAAAGTAATGGCAGGATGTCTTGCTGTGGGTAGGAAGTCTTTTGGGTTTTATGTCTGGGGGTTAAAAGATTTGCTGTACAGGAGAAATCTTGTTGAAGAATCACAGCATCAATAAGGTTGGAAAAGACCTCAGAGATCATCAAGTCCAACCTATCACCCAACACCATCTAATCAACTAAACCATGGCACCAAGTGCCACATCCAGTCCCCTCTTGAAGACCTCCAGGGATGGTGACTCCACCACCTCCCTGGGCAGCACATTCCAATGGCCAATTAGTGAAGAACTTTCTCCTCACCTTGAGCCTAAACTTTCCCTGGCACAGCTTGAGGTTCTGGTGCTGGTTACCTGGGAGAAGAGACCAACCCCTTCCTGACTACAACCTCCCTTCAGGGAGTTGGAGAGAGCAAGAAGGTCTCCCCTGAGCCTCCTCTTCCCCAGGCTAAGCAACCCCAGCTCCCTCAGCCTCTCCTCACAGGGCTGTGCTCCAGACCCCTCCCCAGCTTTGTTGCCCTTCTCTGGACACCTTCCAGCATCTCAACATCTTTCCTAAACTGAGGGGCCCAGAGCTGGACACAGGACTCAAGGTGTGGCCTAACCAGTGCTGAGCACAGGGCACAATGACTTCCCTGCTCCTGCTGGCCACACTGTTCCTGATGCAGGCCAGGATGCCCTTGGCCTTCTTGGCCAGCTGGGCACACTGCTGGCTCATACTCAGCTGCTGTCAGCCAGTCCCCCCAGGTCCCTTTCTGCCTGGCTGCTCTCAGTCACTCTGTCCCCAGCCTGTAGCACTGCATGGGGTTGTTGTGGCCAAAGTGCAGCACCTGGCAATTAGACTTGTTCAATGCCATCCTCCTGGACTCTGCCCATCTGTCCAGCAGTGTGTTACAGGGAGAAGCTGCCAGTTTGTGTAGTTTGAAGTCAAGTCAGGATCAAAGATGTTTATTGATTGCTTAATCTACCTGATGTCTCTAACTGGCAGCCACTGAGCTATAGTTCTAGGCTCAACAGCATCATTGCAACAGGCAACCCCAATAGCAGCCACTTGCAGAATGGTAACATGCAACTGCAGCTTCCCAGCTGCCCTCCTGGAGCTGACCCCAACTGTGCCATAGTCACACAAAGCCTTGTGTGCACCCCCCCAGGTGTGTGGGGTGCTGAAACTCCCCTCCTCTGGGTGTGCAGGACCCCCTGCCCACACTCCCCCACTGCTGGAGATTCACAGCTTGCACTGGGTTGGAAGGGATCCTCAAAGGGCTTATTTTCCAACCCCAGGGACACCTCCAGCTAGAGCTAGCTGCATAGGGTCACACCAGTCTGATCCTGAATGTCTCCAGGGACAGAGCCTCAACCACAGCCCTGGGCAGCCAGTTCCAGTAGTTCACCTCTCTCACTGTGCAGAACTTCCTCCTGATGGCCAACCTGAATCTGCCCTGCTCCGGTTTCAAACCATTGCCCTTTGTCCTATCCCCAGAGGCCCTTCTGAGCAGTCCCCCCCCGCCTGACTGTAGGTCCCCTTCAGATACTGAAATGCAGCTCTAAGGTCTCCCTGGAGCCTTTTCTTGTCCAAACTAAACAATGCCAGCTCCCACAGCTACTCCTCATATAACACCTTCCAACCCCCTCTCCAGCCTCGTTGCTCTTCTCCTCTCCAGGCTGAACAGCCCCAACTCTCTCACCCTGTCCCCACAGCAGAGGTGCTGCAGCCCCCTGATCATGGTGGTTTCTTGGTTACCAGCTGATGGCCTTCCCTTTCTCTTTCATGGGATCCCCTGGGGTAAATATCCCCCTGGCAGCTTGGGGCACTCTGCACTTCTGTCTTTATCGTAGCAGGCACCTAGGCTACCTCCCTAGGGTGGGCTGTGCAAGCAAGCAGAATGGAATAGGAATAGAATAGGAATAGGAATAGAATAGGAATGGAATAGGAATAGAATAGGGATAGAGTAGGAATGGAATGGAATGGAATGGAATGGAATGGAATAGACCAGGTTGGAAAAGACCTTCAAGATCATCCAGTCCAACCTATCACCCAACACCATCTAATCAACTAAACTATGGCACCAAGTGCCACATCCAATCTCATCCTAAACACCTCCAGTGATGGGGACTCCACCACCTCCCTGGGCAGCACATTCCCATGGCCAATCTCTCCTTCTGTGAAGAACTTCTTCCTAACCTCCAGCCTAAACCTCCCCTGGCACAGCTTAAGACTGTGTCCTCTTGTTCTGGTGCTGGGTGCCTGCACCTCAGTGTCCTAATCAAAACTGGAACTGCCCTGCAAGGATCCCCCAGGTGGATGAAGTGTCACTTTTTCTCTTGTTGTTCTGTTTTGTCTGGTCTTCAGGTGCTGAAGAAGATGAGGATAGCTCAGTGATAACAACATCCAGAGCACTGCCAAAGTTCCCAACCACGAGTGATGCCTCCAGGGCTGAGACAACCACGGTGAAGATGCAGACCAAGGTGCCTGCACAAACAAAGGTGGGTGGCTGGAGGGCTACACCACTTCAAATGGCTCAGCCCACTGAGGGCTTGATGGGAGCTCTCCTTGATGGAGGTGGATTAAGATGCTCCCAAGAACTTTACTTACTGTTACTACAACCCATCACATGTTTCATTTCCACCAGAAGGTCTGCACAGAGCTGTCTGGATTTCACAGGATGTTAGGAGTTGGAAGGGATCTCTGGAGATCATGCAGTCCAACCCCCCTGCCAGAGCAGGAACAGAGAATCCAGCACAGGTCACACAGGAACACATCCAGACAGGGCTGGAAAGGCTCCAGAGAAGGAGACTCCACAACCTCTCTGGGCAGCCTGCTCCAGGGCTCTGTGACCCTCACAGTGAAGAAGTTCTTCCTCATGTTAAGGTGGAACCTCCTGTGCTGGAGTTTGTATCCATTGCCCCTTGTCCTATCCTAGGCCACAACTGGGCAGAGCCTGTCCCTGTCCCTTCCTACCTGACCATTCCAAAGGCCAATCTCTGGGAAGAACTTTCTCCTCACCTCCAGCCTAAACTTCCCCTGGCACAGCTGGAGACTGTGTTCTCTTGTTCTGGTGCTGGTTGCCTGGGAGAAGACATCAACCCCCTCCTGCCTACAGCCTCCCTTCAGGTAGCTGTAGAGAGCAAGGTCTCCCCTGAGCCTCCTCTTCTGCAGGCTAAGCAACCCCAGCTCCCTCAGCCTCTCCTCACAGGGCTGTGCTCCAGACCCCTCCCCAGCCTCATTGCCGTTCTCTGGACACCTTCAAGAGTCTCAATGTCCTTCTCAAACTGAGGGGCCCAGAAGTGGACACAGTAAAGTGGTGTTTGCCATTCTGATGTGGTGACAACAATCAGATGCAGTCAGCGGGTCTGGCACAGCCTCCTGCGGTCAAAGAGCTTCTCACCTCTTGTGTTCGTTGGTGGAGCCACAGCTTCATGGCTGCAATGAGTGCTGCTTGCTGCTGAGCCCTGGCTGTCAGTGATGATGTTTTCCTTTCTTTGCTGCAGACACCTGAAGAAATTGATAAAGAGGAAAGAGCTGAGACAGGTGGCAAGAAAAAGAGCGAGGAGCCGGGGGATGACACCGACGTGTTCACCGAGAAGCACTCAGAAAACCTCTTCCAGAGAACAGAAGTTCTGGCAGGTGAGGCAGCGTTTGCCAGGGTTCATCTCACCAGAGACACAGGATCCCTGGATCCCAGAGTGTTAGGGGTTGGAAGGGACCTCCAAAGATCATCCAGTCCACCCCCACTGCCAGAGCAGGATCATGGAATCCAGCACAAGTCACACAGGAACACATCCAGGCAGGGCTGGAAAGGCTCCAGAGAAGGAGACTCCACAACCTCTCTGGGCAGCCTGCTCCAGGGCTCGGTGATCCTTATAGTAAAGAAGTTCCCCTTGTGTTGAGGTGGAACCTCCTGTGCTGGAGTTTCCATCCATTGCCCCTTGTCCTATCCCAGGGCACAACTGAGCAGAGGCTGTCCCTGTCCCTTCCTTCCTGACCCCCAGCCCTCAGCTATTGATAGACATTGATCAGATCCCCTCTCAGCCTTCTCGTCTCCAGACTAAACAGCTCCAGGGCTCTCAGCCTCTCTTCACCAGGCAGTGCTGCAGTCCCTTCAGCATCCTTGGAGCCCTCCCTTGCACTCTCTCCAGCAGATCCCTGTCCCTCTTGAACTGGGGAGCCCAGAGCTGGATGCAATATTCCAGGTGAGGTCTCAGCAGGGCAGAGTAGAGGGGGAGGAGAACCTCCCTGGCTCTGCTGGACACACTCCTCTGAATGCAGCCCAGGATCCCATTGGCCTTCTTGGCCCCCAGGGCACATTGCTGTCCCATGCAGACCTTGTTGTCCACCAGCACTCCCAGCTCCTTCTCCCCAGGGCTGCTCTCCAGCAGATCCCCTCCCAGCCTGTACTGCTGCAGTTGATTCTTCCTCCCCAAGTGCAGGGGAGCCCCTGGAGCCTCCTCTTCTCCAGGCTGAACACCCCCACCTCCCTCAACCTGTCCTCATAGCAGAGGTGTTCCAGATATCATTCCAAAGGGCACTGTACCTGCAGGTCAGGAATCCATGAACCTGCAGCTGTAGAAAGGTTATTAATGATCTTCAAAAAGCCTAATGAAGAAAGCCACCAATTGTGGCAGAGCAGGAAGCTGTCTTCATTCCTGATTACAGCATTCCATTTTCTTTTAAATCATTTTTGAATAGTTAGTATTTCCAGGTATTGGAAGGCAGCTCTAAACTCTCCCTAAAGCCTTCTGTTCTCCAGGCTGAACACCCCCAGCTCCCTCAGCCTATCCTCACAGAAGAGCTGCTCCAATCCCCTGATCATTTTCATGGCCCTCCTCTGGACCTGACCCATCAGGTCCATGGCAAACTCATTTGTGTGAGATGAGATCTTGGGTGACATGTTGAACTTGATGCTCTTTGAGGTCTTTTCCAACCTCATTGATTCTATGAGAAGGAAAGATGGTGGTAGCCTTATTTTGGGGGGCACCTTGTGACTGTTTCTTTGGTGAAAGATGCTGGTAGCCTTGTTTCAGGGACACAGGTTGCCCAAGGAGGTGCTTGAGGCCCCATCCCTGGAGATGCTCAAAGTGAGGCTCAAGAGGGCTCTGGGCAACCTGATCTAGTTGAGGATGTCCCTGCTGTCTGCAGGGGGGGTTGGACTGGATGAGCTTTGGAGGTCCCTTCCAACCCAGGCCATGCTCTGATTCTGTGACCACCTCTAAGCAAGGCTCTGCTGCCCAGCAAAGAGTGAGATTTGTGGTTGGATTAAATGCAGCCAACACAAGAATGCAAAGAGTGGAAAAGCTCCAGAGGCCAACAAGACAAGACAGGGAGACTCCTCACTTTCCATCTGCATTGTCTTACCAAGAGGAGCTGAAGGCTGGGTGCTGTCAGCTAACTGAAGGCAGTAGGCAGCAGGAGATGTGCAAGGAGGGGCAGTGCCTGGCCGTGTGCTCAGCAGCCAGTGGGGTGCAGGTGGTGGGAAGGACTCAGGCAGTCGGTGTTTAATCTGTCTGGCATTTGGTTTGGGCTGGATGACCTTCAGAGATCCCTTCCAACCCAGACCTTTAGAAAAAGACACACAATAATCCCCAGTTTAACATCTCTCCAATCCCCTGAGCCTGCTGGCATCTCAGCCCAGTGCCATGCCTACAAAATCTGTATAAAGGACTTGGAAGTGGGCACGCACGGAGTGATAATCCTGAGAAGGTTTCTTCCAGGTCTTCACTGGGCTCATGACCTGAGGGAGGCCTTTATGTTAAAAACTCAACTCAAGCTTGAACACAGATTTCATAGAATCATAAAATCAGTAAGGTTGGAAGAGACCTCAGAGATCATCAAGTCCAGCCTGTCACCCAACACCTCATGACTACTAAATCATGGCTCCAAGTGCCACATCCAATCCACTCCAGGGATGGGGACTCCACCACCTCCCTGGGCAGCACATTCCAGTGGCCAATCTCTCTTGCTGGGAAGAACTTTCTCCTCACCTCCAGCCTAAACTTCCCCTGGCACAGCTTGAGACTGTGTCCTCTTGTCCTGCTTGCCCGGGAGAAGAGACCAACCCTCTCCTGGCTACAACCTCCTATCAAGCAGTTGTAGACAGTAATTTCCGCTCAACATGAGGAGAAACTTCTTCGCAGTGAGGGTGGCAGAGCCCTGGAGCAGGCTGCCCAGAGTGGTTGTGGAGTCTCCTTCTCTGGAGCCTTTCCAAGCCCACCTGGGATGCCTTCCTGTGCAGACCGCCCTGGGTGATGCCGCTCTGGCAGCGGGCCGGGACTGGCCGATCTCTGGAGGCCCTTCCCGACCTCTGCCGTCCTGTGAGCCCTCTGTGACTGCATTGCTTTGTGCCTGCAGCTGTCATTGCTGGCGGAGTCATCGGCTTCCTCTTTGCCATCTTCCTCATCCTGCTGCTGGTGTACCGCATGAGGAAGAAGGACGAAGGCAGCTACGACCTCGGGGAACGGAAACCATCCTGCGCTGCCTACCAAAAGGCACCGACCAAGGAGTTTTATGCATAGAAATTCCTCTTCTTATTTTTTTTTTTGTTCCCCTCTTTTTTTTTTTTTGGTTTAAGTGTCTCTATTTCTGAGATCACTGAACTTTTGGTTTGGTTTTTGGTTTTGTTTTGTTTTTTTTTTTGTTTGTTTTTTTTTTTTAAATAAAGCTTTTGCATAGAATAATGAAGATTTAAGAAGAGAAATCCCTTGGGTTGCTGTTCCCCCCACCTCCCCTCTTCCCCCCTTCCATCACAGAGCCCTCGAGGGCAGCCTGATGAGCAAAACAAAAAAAACCACCCCATCCTATTTAAAACTTTTCCTGCCCTCCCTTTTTTGACCAAAAAAAAAACAGAGAAGTGTCCAAACCTCTCCCTCACCCCCACCCCACCTGGAGATGGTGATCCTGGGTGCCCACGCTTGGTGTGGCAGTTTCAGGCTATGCCTTCACCCCGCCGCATTCGGTGCAGGGGTGGATGGATCCCTTCCAACCCCCTGCCACGCTGGTGTTCTGGCGAGGCAAAGCCCTAACACCTGCAGTGTTCTGGGTGGGGGTGTGTGTGTGTGGGGGGATAACAGTGGCAAAGCTTTTGGAATAACCCACTGAAACACACCCCCCCCCCTCCCCCTTTATTTTTTTGTTGGTCTTCTTGTTGTTTTTAATATTAATAATTATTATTTTTCCTAGCAAAAGAAGGAAGACAAAGAACAATTTATTGCTTTTATCCTATGGGGCAATGAAAGTGCTTTTCATTTGTGTCCAGCTCACAGGGTTAGGGTTGGGGTTGTTGGGGTTGTTTTTTTTCCCCCCCCTCCCCTTGCATTAATTTATCTCTTTCCAGCAAAACAAAACAAAAGATGCCTCTTTGGTGGTTGGTTTTTTTTCCTTCTTCTCCCTAAGGTGCAATTTAGCCTCAGCTCGGTCAGCTAACTTTGAGTGTCAGTGGAATTTGGGGGTTTTTTGGGTTCTTCCCTTGGTTTTTGGGGGGGTTGTGGTGTTGGTTGTTTTTCCCCCCCCCCCCTCCCCAGCTCTGTCGACTTCAAGCTCCACTACTTTGTGTGTGTGAATTTCAGCCTGGGGGCGGACCTCCGCTTCGATGCTTTGTCGGGTTCGGTTCTTTTTGTTGTCCTACCCTCGGCCTCTTAGCTCGGAGTGAGCTTGGGAACAGCAAACTTTTCCCGTGCAAGGAAAACCAACCAACCAACACCCCACAAAAAAAAACCCAACCCAAAACCACCCTAAAAAAAAAATCAGATCATTGCTACAAACTCCTTTCCCACTAAGCAAACCTCCTCCTGAGGAAGATTTGGGAGTAAGCTACTGACAAACCCAAGCAAAACCCAAAGACTCTGTAACAGTGTTTGGGAGAAGCTGCTGCAGCTTTCTATGGCCACTGCGTTTGGTTGATTATTTGCAAGCTGAAGGTACAAGTTGGGGAGGGAAAGGGGGGGGAGGGGGGAGGGGAAGTGTTTCACTCTTTTTCTGTTGGGGAGGGGGTGGTTTTGGTTTTGGTTGTCCTTTTCCAAATGCATTTGAGTCGTCAAAAATGTCTTTTAAAGCCTTTGAAGTGCCTCTGATTCTCTGTAACTCGCCGCAGACCGCTGTCAATGAGTAGATAACAGTCAAAAGACACAACAAGCAAGCAAACAAACGTTGGCATTTTATAAGCACAGAACAAATGGTTAACTTTTGTAGCCTCACATGGATAGACCTCATTGTAATTTGGGAGCATAAACACTACTGAATAAATCATGTGGCCTAATACTGAGAAATTCCCTCGTGGTTAAGACTTTTTCTATGCCTTTTTTTCTTCTCCCCCCCCCCCCCCCCCTTGTCTTGCTGTTGGTTTTTTGTTTGCTTTAATGTGTTGATGGCAGAGAGAACGGCGAAATCCTTAGCCCCCCCCAAACAAGAGAGGGAAAGGAGCAGGCTGAGAGCCTCCAGAGCAGGTTCCTTGCTGAAGTGGCAGAGGGAAAAGCAGGAATGTGTGAGTCTTGCATCTGGTGTCTGAGTCATTTGACCTTCCCCTTACATTTAAAGGCAGTATTGCCACAGAGCTGTTCTTCCTCACAATGTTGCTTTCTGTGCTGTGAAAGTCAGAGGAGTTCCTGGATTCATTTCTTGTGTATATTGGGGGGGTGGGGGGGTGTTTGTTCTGGGTTGGGTTTGGTTTGGGTTTGGTTTGGGTTTGGTTTATGTTTTGGTTTCGTTTTGGTTTCATTTTGGTTTGTGTTGAGTTTGGTTTGGTTTTGGGTTGCATTTGGTTTGGTTTTGTGTTGTGTTTTGTCTTGGGTTTGGGTTGGGTTGGGTTTGGTGTTGGGTTGGGTTTGGTTTTGTGTTGTGTTTTGTTGGGTTTGGTTTTTGTCTTGGGGTTGGGTTAGGTTGGGTTTGGTTTGGTTTGGTCTTGGGTTTGGTTTTGGGTTGGGTTGAGTTTGGTGTTGTGTTTTGTTTGGTTTTTGTTTTGTGTTGAGTTTGGTTTGGTTTTGGGCTGTGTTTGGTTTGGTTTTGTGTTGTGTTTTGTCTTGGGTTTGGTTTGAGTTGGGTTTGTGTTGGGTTTGGTTTGGTGTTGGGTTTGGTTTGGTTTTTGTCTTGGGTTTGGGTTGAGTTTGGTTCATTTTTGTGTTGTGTTTTGTTTGGGTTTGTGTTTTGTGTTGGTTTTGGGTAGAGTTTGGTTTGGTATTGGGTTGGGTTTAGGGTTGGGTTGGGTTTGGTTTTGTGTTTTGTTTGGTTTGGTTTTTGTCTTGGGTTTGGGTTGGGTTTGGTTTTGGGTTGGGTTTGGTTTATTTTTGTGTTGTGTTTTGTTTGGTTTGGTTTTTGTCTTGGGGTTGGGTTGGGTTTGGTTTTGGGTTGGGTTTGGTTCGTTTTTGTGTTGTGTTTTGTTTGCTTTTGGGTTGAATTTGGTTTGGTTTGGTGTTGGGTTGGGTTTGATTTAGTTTTGTGTTGTGTTTTGTTTAGTTTGGTTTTGGGTTGGGTTTGGTTTGTGTTGAGTTTGGTTCAGTTTGGGTTTGTGTTGTGTTTTGGTTTGGGTTGGGTTTGTGTTTTGGTTTGGGTTGGGTTTGTGTTGTGTTTTGGTTCAGTTGGGGTTTGTGTTGTGTTTTGGTTCGGTTGGGTTTGTGTTGTGTTTTGGTTTGGGTTGGGTTTGTGTTGTGTTTTGGTTTGGTTGGGGTTTGTGTTGTGTTTTGGTTCGGTTGGGGGTTTGTGTTGTGTTTTGGTTCGGCTGGGGGTTTGTGTTGTGTTTTGGTTTGGTTGGGGTTTGTGTTGTGTTTTGGTTCAGCTGGGGGTTTGTGTTGTGTTTTGGTTCGGCTGGGGGTTTGTGTTGTGTTTTGGTTCGGTTGGGGTTTGGGTTGTGTTTTGGTTCGGTTGGGTTTGTGTTGTGTTTTGGTTCGGTTGGCGTTTGTGTTGTGTTTTGGTTCGGTTGGGGTTTGTGTTGTGTTTTGGTTCGGTTGGGTTTGTGTTGTGTTTTGGTTCGGTGGGGGTTTGTGTTGTGTTTTGGTTCGGTTGGGTTTGTGTTGTGTTTTGGTTTGGTTGGGTTTGTGTTGTGTTTTGGTTTGGTTAGGTTTGTGTTGTGTTTTGGTTGGGTTGGGGGTTTGTGTTGTGTTTTGGTTGGGTTGGGGGTTTGTGTTGTGTTTTGGTTCAGCTGGGGGTTTGTGTTGTGTTTTGGTTGGGTTGGGGGTTTGTGTTGTGTTTTGGTTCGGTTGGGGTTTGGGTTGTGTTTTGGTTCGGTTGGGGTTTGTGTTGTGTTTTGGTTTGGGTTGGGTTTGTGTTGTGTTTTGGTTCGGTTGGGTTTGTGTTGTGTTTTGGTTTGGGTTGGGTTTGTGTTGTGTTTTGGTTCGGTTGGGGTTTGTGTTGTGTTTTGGTTTGGGTTGGGTTTGTGTTGTGTTTTGGTTCGGTTGGGTTTGTGTTGTGTTTTGGTTCAGTTGGGGTTTGTGTTGTGTTTTGGTTCAGTTGGGGTTTGTGTTGTGTTTTGGTTTGGGTTGGGTTTGTGTTGTGTTTTGGTTCGGTTGGGTTTGTGTTGTGTTTTGGTTTGGGTTGGGTTTGTGTTGTGTTTTGGTTCGGTTGGGGTTTGGGTTGTGTTTTGGTTGGGTTGGGGTTTGGGTTGTGTTTTGGTTCGGTTGGGTTTGTGTTGTGTTTTGGTTTGGGTTGGGTTTGTGTTGTGTTTTGGTTCGGTTGGGTTTGTGTTGTGTTTTGGTTCGGCTGGGGGTTTGTGTTGTGTTTTGGTTCGGCTGGGGGTTTGTGTTGTGTTTTGGTTCGGCTGGGGGTTTGGGTTGTGTTTTGGTTCGGCTGGGGGTTTGGGTTGTGTTTTGGTTCGGTTGGGGTTTGGGTTGTGTTTTGGTTCAGTTGGGGTTTGGGTTGTGTTTTGGTTCAGTGGGGTTTGTGTTGTGTTTTGGTTCGGTTGGGGTTTGTGTTGTGTTTTGGTTCGGTTGGGGTTTGTGTTGTGTTTTGGTTTGGGTTGGGTTTGTGTTGTTTTTTGGTTCGGTTGGGGTTTGGGTTGGGTTGGGTTTGGTGTGGTGTTTTGAGATGTTTAATTTTTCCCCTCTCCTTTTGGAGAGCTTTGGGTTGTTCTGCTCAGACTCCAGCAGACAAGTGGAATATCCTCATAGGAGAAGAAAGCAATATCCCAAGTAGAAGAGAAAAGGCTCTTAGACTGCAGGTAGTTGTTGGGTAGAGGGGCAGGTGGAGAAGACGACAGTCTGCCACCTCCTATTATGCTTTGTAACAGACAAATGGCTTCGTCTTCTGCTCTGTTTAACCTCTCCTCAGTTCTTAACTCCTTAAGATTTCCAAGCCTGAAGTGTTCAGAACATCAAAGCTGAACTTGCTTCCCAGAAATGGCAAGGTCACGTACAGAAGAGCTGGGGAGCTCTACAGATAAGGGTTGCACAACCTGTGCTTGTTGCTATCCCGAGCTCAGTGGTCAGTTAGGAGCAAATGAACTCTGTCCTGTGCTTAAAATATCTAATTTAATAGATTGCTTTATTAAAATCACTTACTCTGGCAAGGGGGTTTTTTGTTGTTGTTGGGGTATTATTATTTTTTTCAAAGCCATACCAAGTTTCCAGCAGTTCAAAAAGCAAACAAACAAACAACAACAGGGTAAGAATTTTTACCAGGTTTATCTCCTTGTGCAATATTTTAGGTGAAACTCAGATTAGTGAAGTAACTGCTTGAAATAACTATGCCAAGAAGCAAAAGAAACCAACACACACACACACACAAAAGAGAACCTTTCTGGCAAATGCTGTGCCACTGCTGTAAAATAAAAGCATTTGTTCAAGTGCCAAAATAAAGTCTACCATGCCTAAACTAATGCTTGATTTGTATAGTCTGACATCCAGCTGGGGGGTTGGGGCTTTGGGGTTGGGGTTTGGTGGTTGTGGTGGTGGTTGGTTGTTTTTTTTTTTGAAGGCCACTTTTAGATCTGAATTTTCTTTAAGGGTGTGATGAATGTTGCTGTAAATCAGGGAATTGGCAGGGTTGGAAGGGACCTCAAGGAGCAGCCAGTTCCAACCTCCCTTGCCATGGGCAGGGACACCTCACACTGCAGCGGGTTGCTCACAGCCACATCCAGCCTGGCTGCAAACACCTCCAGGCAGCAGGCTGCCACCACCTCCCTGGGCAACCTGTGCCAGGCTCTCACCACCCTCATGGGGAACAACTTCTTCCTCACATCCACCCTCAATTTCCCCATTGCTAGTTTTGCTCCATTCCCCCCAGTCCTATCACTCCCTGACACCCTCAAAAGTCCCTCCCCAGCTTTCTTGTAGCCCCCTTCAGATCCTGGAAGGCCACAAGGTCTCCTTGGAGCCAAGCACCACCAAAATTTCTCTTCTCTTGCTTTTAATATTGAGAAGCTGGAGTCTGCCTCTATGCCCAATGTACAGAAGACTCAATCCAACACAGACAACCACTGCAATCCTGGAGGCTACCAAATGCTTGTCTGCTTCCTCCTGCATCTGCTTACAAGCAGAAGCAATGTGAAGCTTCAGCTCTATTTCACCACTCAAGGCTTTTTTCCCCCCTCCACCCAACTATGCAGGAGGGGTTCAATGCTTCAGCTCTGACCATCGACTTACTACACCCTCCACGACAGCAACCTGAAGCTTCTTCAAGCATGCAGGAGGCATGGCAGCAGCATTTAGCACCTTGCAGTCTCTTTGCCTTCCTGTTTGCAGTGCCAGACTGTGCCGTTAAGGGAAGATTCTAGCAGAACTATCACCTTGGTTATAAAATCAGTGCTCCCCAGGCTGCTGCAGACCCCCAGCTCTCTTCAGAGGAAATCAGCAGCTGAATGTGCATCTCCCACAATGAGGCTTCCTAGCACAAGTTGGTCTTTGGGTTTGCTTCCCTTTTGTTTTCTGCCCTTCCTGGATGTGTTTCTAGCAATACTCTGGCTGCTCGTGGGTGTTGCTGGGCAGCTGGGAGTCCCTGTGCCAAGCTGTGGATGCTGCGCTGTCTGCCTGCAGCTAGCAGCAGGAGCAGGAGCTCTGGGATGGCTTCTCCTAGAGATCCATGGCTCGGCTCTGCTGGAGCAGCTCTGAAATTCCTCAGCAACCTGATGGGGCATCCCCCATGTGATTGATAGGCTTCAGTGTTTATCAAAGTGCTGGTTTGCTTTGACTTTCCCCTGCTTGCTTCCTCTTAGATTCTTTGCAAGTGGAGCCCAAGGCAAGTAATACAAAGCTTATGTGGAGAGCAGCCTCTTGCCTTGTGCTTTAGTCATGCGAAAATCACTTCAGAAGCTGGGTTCCTGCTTCCTCTGCTTGCCAGCTTGATGAATTCAATGGTGGCTCATGTTTGCAGCCTGCAGAGCCGGCTGCTCCTTCACTTCCAGCATTGCCTTTCATTGAAACGGGGTTAAATTCAAACCAAAAGGGTTCTCTTGTGTGTCCCCCAAGAGGAGAACAGCAGCAGACTTCGCAGCTTTGGCTGCTCCGTGCTCCTCGGGGTTGGTCTGTTGGTTTGGCTGTTTGGTTTCCCTGGGAGCTGTGCGTTGAAATGGTGGTGGAGTGCAGCCTGAAAGGCCAGATACTATTTTGAAGCAACATATGGAATACAGGAAACTTGGGGGCTGAAGGAAATATCCAGCTAGACATCAAACAAACAAACCCCAAACCTCTCCGTGTGAGGGAGATGATGATAGCCTGCTGAGTGTCGTAGTCTTTGCTCAAGCAAGCAAAGGGGGAGAAGGGAGAAGGAACCAGAGGGGCAAAGCTCTCTGAGGAAATGATTGCTCTTACAGATAGCAATAATAGAGCTTGATGGACAGCAAGCTTGCAATCAGTTACTTTTGTTACTCAGCGCTCGCTAACCCAGCCGGGGGCATCATTCTCTTAAGCACTTCGCAACCTTGTTGTCCATTTTAATGAGCTGCAATCCCAACGTCCTTCCACTGAAGCTCTTTTCTGTGTCTCCCAGCTCGGAACCTGAAAACTCGGCGCTGTGACCTTTCAGAGCCCTGCCTTGGCCAAAACGTGGATCCCCGTGTGGAGGAAGCAGGACCTTGCTGTAGCGTTTGCCTGAGAAAAGATGCAGGCTGCATCTCTCTGCCTGACGCGTCTGGCGGGGCTGGGACGGTTTGGGGCTGGAGCGGAGGAGTGGTTTAGCTGAGGAGCTGGAGCAGGGGATGCTGACCATGTGCGTTTCATTTCCTGCCGGCTCTCGGGCTGCCCAGGCGCTGGGTTCAGCTGCGTGGGTGGGAGGGGGGGAGCTGAAACCCAACCCTGCCAGTGGAAAAGATGCTTTGCTGAGGTTTCTGCCCCTCTGAAGGAAGTTGCCTGTTCTTTTCTCTTCCTCTCCTCTCCTCTCCGAACCCCTCCTCTCCGAACCTCTCCTCTCTGAACCTCTCCTCTCCAAACCTCTCCTCTCCGAACCTCTCCTCTCCGAACCTCTCCTCTCCGAACCTCTTCTCTCCTCCCCTCCCCTCCCCTCCCCTCCTCTTCCCTCCTCTCTTTTTTCCTTTCTTTGAAAACAAACAACTGATAAAACTTCAGCTGAGCAGAGCTGGGAATGGAAATGGGGTTGCTCCTGCCCTGTGAACCAGTTTCATGTGTCCATGGGATTTGCAGTGGGTGGAAATCTGGCAAGCACTCGGTGTGTTTGCAGCATCCTGAGCTCAGTCTAGCAGGGCTGGGGTGAGGGAAAGGCACGGGGCCTGTGTAGGACTAATGACATCAATTTGGGGTCGTGGAAAGAAGGCAGGAAGAGAAACTCTCCTGGCAGCCCACGTTCTCCACTGGAAGTTCCAAGGCACTTTGTTTTCTGGAGTTGCTGCTGTCAGACTGAATTTGCTCTGAGCAGAGGAATTCCATCGGTAGGGGACTGGGCAGATGTTGGTGTCGTGCTCTGAGCGATGCTTGTGGTGCACACAGCTTCCTGGCACAGCAGAGATCTCTGCCACCTGTTGCAGATGCTGCCAGCCACAGTGGCTGCCGGCCCCACGGATCTGCGGAGGAACTGCCGCAGCAGAACCAGTGGAGGTCCCATGGGGCTGGCCCTGCACAGCTTCTGCTGCCCACAGGAGGTGCTGGGAGGGGGGCAGGAGGCAGTGGCTACGGTGCTGCATTGCACATGGAATCACAGAATCATCCAGGCTGGAAAAGACTCTTAAGATCATCAGGTCCAACCCTACTGTGGATGTAGCCTACTGGGGAGGTGGTGGAGTCACCATCATTGGAGGTGTTCAGGAGGAGACTTGATGGGGTGCTTGGTGCCATGGGTTAGTTGATTAGGTGGTGTTGGATGATAGGTTGGACTCGATGATCTTGAAGGTCTCTTCCAACCTGGTCTGGTCTATTCTATTCTACTTTATTCTACTCTACTCTACTCTACTCTATTCTACTCTACTCTATTCTACTGAGTTCACCACTAAACCATATCCCCAGGCACCACATCTAAGCGACCTTTAAACACTCCCAGGGATGGTGACTCCACCACCTCCTAGGGCAGCCTGTTCAAATTTTTCCTAATGTCCAGCATAAATCTACCCTGGGTCACATATCCCAGGATGTTAGGAGTTGGAAGGGACCTCTGGAGATCTTCCAGTCCAACCTCCCTGCAGAGCAGGACCAGAGAATCCAGCACAGGTCACACAGGAACACATCCAGACAGGGCTGGAAAGGCTCCAGAGAAGGAGACTCCACAACCTCTCTGGGCAGCCTGCCCCAGGGCTCTGGGACCCTCAGAGTGAAGAAGTTCCTCCTCATGTTGAGGTGGAACCTCCTGTGCTGGAGTTTCCATCCATTGCCCCTTGTCCTATCCCAGGGCACAAGTGAGCAGAGGCTTTCCCTGATCCTTCCTTCCTGACCCCCAGCCCTCTATCAGATGTTGAGAGACAGTGATCAGATCCCCTCTCAGTCTTCTCCTCTCCAGACTGCCCTGTTGCAGCTTGAGGCCTTTCCCTCTTGTTCTGCCACTGTGAGAAGGCTCTGGGTTGTCTTTTGTCCATGGGAATTGGGTAGAAAAGGCTGAGACGTGCAGCTGAGGCTTTGCAGCTGAGCCGTGGTGTTGCATATTGAAGCAACTTTCTTTTCCATGTGTGGGAGAAGTCATAGAATCATAGAATGGTCTGGGTTGGAAGGGACCTCTGAAGGTCATCCAATCCAACCCTCTCTGTGTCCAGTTCTGGGTCCCTCAGTTTAAGAAGGACATTGAGACAGTTGAAGGTGTACAGAGAAGGGCAACGAGGCTGGGGAGGGGTCTGGAGCACAGCCCTGTGAGGAGAGGCTGAGGGAGCTGGGGTTGCTTAGCCTGGAGAAGAGGAGGCTCAGGGGAGACCTTCTTGCTCTCTACAACTCCCTGAAGGGAGGTTGTAGCCAGGTGGGGGTTGGTCTCTTCTCCCAGGCAACCAGCACCAGAACAAGAGGACACAGTCTCATGCTGTGCCAGGGGAAGTTTAGGCTGGAGGTGAGGAGAAAGTTCTTCACTGAGAGAGCTGTTAGGCATTGGGATGTGCTGCCCAGGGATGTGGTGGAGTCACTGTCCCTGGAGGTGTTGAAGAGGGCATTGGATGTGGCACTTGGTGCCCTGGTCTAGTCATGAGGTCTGTGGTGACAGGTTGGACTTGGTGATCTTTGAGGTCTCTTCCAACCTTAGTGATTCTGTGATCCTCAACTAGATCAAGTCACCCAGAGCCCTTTCACTACTCCTTAATCCTTCAGTGTGTGGTTATGGTGCAGCCTGCAGAGCTCTTGTGTTTGGTGGGGTTTTCAATTCATATTGCAGCTTCAAAAGTGTGCTGGGGTTGGGCTGGGGCTGAGGGCCACTCTCTCACAGCTGAAGGTCAGGTCCAAAGGAGTCCTGCAGCCCGGCAGTTCAGCCCCAGCCCGGAACGAGAGGAAGCAGGAATGCCTGTGAAAAACTGCCCTGAAAATACTGCAAAACCCTGTCAGAGTCTGTCACAAATAAACAGAGCCCCAAGTTCCCTGCAGGGGGTGACTTTAATGAATGGAGATTTCTTCTGGGGCATTATGCAATATATCTTTTTTCCCATGGATCTTTTGTTGTTTGCTTGAATGCAGGGGAAGCTTCTGATTTCTTTTTCTCTTCCCTCCCCCCCCCCCCCTATTTTTAATCCAAGTGCTGACATACAAGGAGCAACAATTTCACCCAGACAAGCTACTGGAAGGTTATCCAGCGGTGGGAAACTAAGCTGAGGGAAGGAAAAAGCTCCATGTCCTAGTTACCCACCCACCTTCTCTGGCCAGATGGAATCTAAACACAGTTTGGTGCCCGTTTTCCTCAGCCCCTGTGGTGGGCCAGGAGCCTTCTCTAAACACTGCAGCTCCCCAGGGGCTACCAGAGAGAACTGGGAACAGACTTTTGGATGTTTTTGTGTCACAACCCATAATACCAACGCTCCTCTCCTTGCTCCTAAGTACAGGGGAGAAGTCAACAGCCCTCACAGCAAGCAAGGATGCAAAGCAGTCCAAAGCTCAGTTTCCCTCCTTCAGCCCTGTAATTTTTGTTACCACAGAGCTAACAGAAGAGTCTCTTGTGAAGGGAAGCGAAGCAGAGAGGCCTCTGCCTTCTGCACCAGCCCAAGGCCAGCTGAGTTACTGCTGACCTCAGCAAAAACCTCTTCTTGCAGAGGAGCAGCTCCCAGGGACAAGGCTCAGATGGCTGAGGGCACAACTTCACTCCTGTTCAGACTGAAAGGCTTGAAGGAAGGACACTGCCCTGACCTAAAGGGGTCCTACAGGGAGGCTGCAGAGGGACTTTTCCTGAGGGTGTCTAGAGACAGGCCAAGGGGGAATGGTTTGAAGCTGAGGCAGAGCAGGGTGAGACTGGAGCTGAGGAAGAAGTTCTTCAGTGTGAGGGTGGTGAGAGTCTGGCATAGGCTGCTCAGGGAGGCTGTGGCTGCCTCCTCCTTAGGGGTGTTCAAAGCCAGGCTGGATGAGGCCTTGAGCAGCTGAGTCTAGTTGAGAGGTGTCTCAAGCTGTGCCAGGGGAAGTTTAGGCTGGATGTTAGGAAGAAGTTCTTCCCAGCAAGAGAGATTGGCCACTGGAATGTGCTGCCCAGGGAGGTGGTGGAGTCACCACTGCCTGAAGGTGTTTAAGAAGAGCCTGGATGAGGCACTTGGTGCCATGGTTTAGTTGATTAGATGGTGTTGGGTGATAGGTTGGTCTTGATGATCTTGAAGGTCTTTTCCAACCTGGTTTATTCTATTCTATTCTATTCTATTCTATTCTATTCTATTCTATTCTATTCTATTCTATTCTATTCTATCACAGATGCCAGGATCCCAGGAAGTTAGGGGATTGGAGGGGACCTCAGGACATCCTTGAGTCCACCCCCCCTGCCAGAGCAGGAGCAGAGAATCCAGCACAGGTTCCACAGGAACACATCCAAACAGGGCTGGAAAGGCTCCAGAGAAGGAGACTCCACAACCTCTCTGGGCAGCCTGCTCCAGGGCTCTGTGACCCTCCCAGTGAAGAAGTTCCTCATGTTGAGGTGGAACCTCCTGTATCAGCTCTGGCAGCAGCAATCACCCATTTCTCCCTGCCACTCTGCGCCTTCTGGGACCACTCAAAGCTCAGTGGGATTTTACTTCAGCCTTTCCTGATGGGTCTTCTACTTGCAGATTCTGAAACTCCAAGGACTCTTCCAGTTCTGGCTCTCCAAGATTCCAAGCAATGCCATAGCTCTCCTTAAAGAAGTGAGCTATTCCTTGACAGAAGTGCTTAGCAAAAGCTTTGTGCTTTTCAGCACGTGCATCAAAGCTTTCCAACTGGGAGCAGACTTCACAGATCCAGGGAAAGAATCCTGCCATCTTCTACAGCTCTACTGCAGAGGCTTAGAGAAGGAGTCCAGAACTTCAGCTTGGCTTTGATGGAGCCATGAGGACTCTCTTGCAGAATCACATTTTCATCAAGTTGAGATGTGCTCTTGTGGCCAAGAAGGCCAAGGGCATCCTGGGGTGGATTGGAAGGGCTGTGGTTAGTTGATTGAGGGAGGTTCTCCTCCTGCTCTGCTCTGCTCTGCCCTGCTGAGGCCACATCTGGAATATTGTGTCCACTTCTGGGCCCCTCAGTTGAGGAAGGACCTCAGGGACTGCTTGAGAGAGTCCAGCTCAGAGCCACAAAAATTATGAAGGCAGTGGAACATCTTCCTTAGGAGGAGAGCCTGAGGGAGCTGAGGGCTCTGTAGCTTGGAGAGGAGGAGCCTGAGGGTGACCTCATTGCTGTTGATAAAGATGTGCAGGGTGAGTGCCCAGAGGCTGGAGCCAGGCTCTGCTGGGTGATGCCCAAGGACAGCACAAGGGGCATTGGTGGAAGCTGAGGCAGAGGAAGTTCCATGGAAACAGGAGGAAAAATCTTTTCCCCATGAGGATAGCAGAGCCCTGGTGCAGGCTGCCCAGGTATGTTGTGGAGTCTCCTTCTCTGGAGACATTCAAAACCCTCCTGGATGTGTTCCTGTGTGACCTGCTCTGGCAGGGGGGTTGGACTGGATGATCTCTGGAATGTCCCTTCCAAGCCCTAACACTGTGTGATGCTGTGTGATAGCAACAGGGAAGCTGGCAGAACGGTGCAGAACAATCAGAGAATCAATAAGGTTGGAAAAGACCTCAAAGCTCATCAAGTCCAACCTGTCACACAACACCTCATGACTACTAAACCACAGCTTAAGTGCAGTGCATGGCTTGAAGTGCCTGCTGGCTTCCTTTCACCACGTCCCTACCCGTTCCCTCATTATACCTGCTGCCAGGCTGTGCCGAGAGCAACACACAAGGCAGAGTCAAGCTTGAAGACTTCTTCCTAGGGAAAACTGCAAACCAGTGCTTGTGGGAAGCTAAGGAGTATTTCTTTGCAGCTCCTTTCATTGAAACAAAAAACAAGGCAGAGGAAATGAAATCTGAAGGTTGCATCCATTAGCAGGCTACCCTTACCTGCCCCCCGTGCAAAGCAAAGCTTTAAATGAAGAAAACACCTTCGAGTGGCACTGAAATCCAGGGTGGGCCTCCAGAAGGCTTTTGGGAGGCTGAGGCAAAAACCCAGCAAATGCTGTGGTAAGTACATACAGGTGGGGGACAGGAGACGTGAGGGAATGCTTCTACACAAAGGGTAGCTGCTGCACAGGTAATCCCTGCAGGCTGCTACACTGTGCTCCCACTTCAAACACCTTTTGTGTTTGGACCTGTGCTGGCAGCTGCTCAAAGGCATCTCAGCCTTTCTTCCCTCCCCCTTCCCCACTTTGCATGATAATTACTCTGGGAATATGCCGCTGATTTCTTATTATCATTTTAATACAGTCACATCTGAGAGACTTCAGAGCTCCACCAAAGCAGTCCTTGATGCTGAGGGAGCTGGGGGTGTTCAGCCTGGAGAAGATAACACTCCAGGGGGGACCTTAGAGCTGCCTTCCAATAGCTGAAGGGATCCTCCAGGAAGGCTGCAGAGGGAGTTTTCCTGAGGGTGTCTAGAGACAGGACATAGGGAATGGTTTGAGGCTGAGGGAGAGCAGGGTGAGACTGGAGCTGAGGAAGAAGTTCTTCAGTGTGAGGGTGGTGAGACTCCAGAACAGGCTGCCCTATAGACTCTGGATTAGGTTGTGGCTACCTCCTCCCTGGGGGTGTTCAAGGCCAAGTTGGATCTAGTTCAGAGGTGTCCCTGCCCATGGTGGGAAGGTTGGAGTAGATGATCTCTGAGGTCCCTTCCAACCTGAGCCATTCTGTGATGCCATCATGAAAACCCATGCAGCCTAAATGGACTGGAAAAACAAAGCAGAGGGAGAACATCACCTATCACCCCTGCTGTGTGCAAGGAGGGATGTGGTACCAAGCAAGTGCCCTGCCAGAATCTGTTCAGGCAGTGTCCTGTGCCTGACTGCACACCCAGCGTTTGCTTTATACACTGTGTAAGAGAAGGTGAAAGAAGCCCAGCAGTCAGAAGCCTCATCTGTCCTCACACTTCATTTCTTCCTCTTTCCCAGGAGTTAGATCCTGGTTTATTCCCTGCAGCACCAAGCTATAATCAGATAATTCTGACTGGTTTTGAACATGAAGTTCTTGAATGTTAAGTTCTGGGCTCTGAAACTATTCCTACCAGTGTAATTCATACATTTACAGAATGGTTTATGTTGGAAGGGACCTTGAAGATCATCCAGTTCTAACTCCCCTGCCATGGGCAGGGACACCTCCCACCGGCCCAGGGTGGTTAAGGGCTGCTCATCCAGCCTGGCTTTGAACACCTCCAGGGAGGGGGCATCCACAACCTCCCTGGGCAACCTGTGCCAGTGTCTCACCACCCTCACTGCAAAGAATTTCTTCCTAATCTCCAGTCTCAATCTGCCCTCCTCAAGCTTCAATCCATTCCCTCTCATCCTGTCACTAAAGCCCTTGTCAAATGTCCCTTCTCAGCTCTCCTGTAACCCCCTTCAGGTACTGGAAAGCTGCTCTAAGGTCTCCCTGGAGCCTTCTCTTCTCCAGGCTGAACCTCCCCAGCCCTCTCAGCTTGCCCCCACAGGGGAGGCTCTCCAGCCTCTGATGGTCTCCACAATCACACCAGTGTCAAGGTCCATCCATACAGGGACCTTCAGGCACCTGCACAGTTCCACTGAGTTCAGAAATACACCAAGTGGAGCACAGAGGTGATTCCTGCAGGGGAGGACCAGGGTTTTGCCCAGCATGGCAGCTTGTAAAGTCTGGGAAACTGAGTACAGGTCTCCTCAGTTCCAGTCTCTCCCTGCTTTACAATTACAATGCTGAGGAGGAACAGCAATCTGAAAGTCCTGAAGCTGCAAAGGAAAGGGAACCAAAAGTATGCATTTGGTGAATGATGCAAAACATGAGAAAGCACTGCAGGAGCTGGGTGTGCTGGAAATACCTTTCCCCAGGCTAAGTGCATGTTGATGTGCTTCAAAACCCTAAACAGATCTGTGCGTGTGCTGGCAGCAGAGGCTTGGGGTGGAGCTCTGGGGTCTGTTGTTACAGTGCTGCACTTGCTCTTAGTGCTTCTCAGGAAAGGGCAGATTCAGGCTGGCCATCAGGAGGAAGTTCTGCACAGTGAGAGTGGTGAAATACTGGAACAGGCTGCCCAGGGATGTGGTTGAGGCCCTGACCCTGGAGACATTCAAGCTCAGCCTGGACGTGGCCCTGTGCAGCCTGCTGTAGCTGGAGGTGTCCCTGCTGAGTGCAAGGGCATTGGACAGGATGACTTTTGAAGGTCCCTTTCAAACCAGTGAAATCTGTGAACCTGTGAAAGACACAAACAATGGAGTCTCTTCCCTCTGACCTGGGATTTATGTCAGCCACAGCAAGCTTTCTCAATCCTTCTGACTGTTTGATGATAGGGGAAAAAAGATGGCTTCTTATCACCCACCAATCTGCCTCCCTGGCTGGCTAAGGATTAACAAAGGAGCCCAACTCAAGAAAATACAATCGTAAACCAGTTTGGGGGATGTGATTTAATTCTAGAGGAAGCAAAGGAAGAGAGGAGAAATCATCCAAAAATCCTAAATTCAAATACTGCAAGTCCAATTTCACACCAGCTTGTCCATGTCCTCTGTCTCCTACTGGAAGCAAAGAGGAAAGCCATGCTTTGGTGCTTAGGTTCAGGGTGCTGGTGGGTGCCACAGCCAACCTTTGATGGCATATTTTCTTGCATGGCTTACAGTGACACATTGATAACTACTCAGTGACTGTGTAGAATCTCTTTCCAGCTGCAGGTAGACACTCAGGGCACAGACAGGATGCACATGGAAAAGACAGATGGACAGGCAGACATCTAACAGCCACTTACTTCTGTAACTTTGTTTTAGTTTGCCACAGAACAGAATCTCAAGGACTGTGACTGAATGAAATACATTGCTGCACACCACCAGCATGCTCCCATGGTCCTCCCAGCAGAGGACACAGCCCCAGCTCCAAGAAATCACAGAATCATAGAATGGTTTGGGTTGGAAGGGACCTCCAAAGGTCATCCAGTCCAACTCCTCTGCAGCCAGCAGGGACATCCTCCACTATAGAAGGTTGCTCAGAGCCTCGTCCAGCCTGACACTGAATATCTTCAGGGATGGGGCCTCAACCACCTCCCTGGGCAACCTGTTGCAGTGTTCCAGGACCCTCATTGTGCAGAACTCGTTTCTAACATCCAATCTAATTCTCCTCTTCCCTAATTGTCCCTCATCCTGTCCCTGCAGGCCTTTGCAAACAGTCCCTCTGCAGCCTTCCTGTAGCCCTCTTCAGGTACTGGCAGGCTGCTATTAGGTCTTCCTGGCTCTTCCTCTCCTCCAGGCTGAATACCCCCAGCTCCCTCCACCTGTCCTCGTAGGTGTTCCAACCCCCTCATCATTTTCTTGGCCCTCCTCTGGACCTTCTCCATCAGGTCCATGTCCTTCCTGGGCTAAGGGCTCCAGAGCTGGATGCAGTACTCCAGGTGGCGTCTTACCAGAGCAAAGTGGCAGAAAGGTACCATCCAGAGCATGCAGTGAAAAATGAGTCACCTCCAACAAGCAGGTGGAGGAGTCAGGCTGGCAGGGACAGCCATTACCTGCTAGTAACATGGGTTTCAAATCCCTTCTCGAGACACACACCCATGAAGCTCATTAGGTTTAGTCTTTTTACTTAGGCAGCAAGTTCATGAATATTGGAATATCACCTCGAATATTAGAGGGAAATTCTTCGCTGCCTTCCTGCTACAGCAGCTTTTTGGCAAGGCACCAAGGGCTTTGATCCTGAAAACACTCACCCCGTGTAACCACCTGGGTAGCCCTACTGGCTGAAACAGAACCAACCAAGAGCTTCAGCTCATGTGTCTGCAGATTAAGCCTCCTGTTTGTATTTTCAGATCGTATCTACAGAAGAAACGGCACTCATTTACCTAAGTGCTTTCAGAAACACACCTTTATTGAAACGAGTGTGATGCTACCCGGGCAGGAGGCTGCCGGCCGGGCAGGAGGCTGCCGGCCGGGCAGGAGGCTGCCGGCCGGGCAGGAGGCTGCCGGCCCTGCGGGGTGCGGGGGCCCTGCCCTGGCTGCCAGCAGTGCGACTGCAGCGGTGGCTCTCGGCCTGCTGGAGACCATCAGCACACAACACGGAGAATAAGGAAAAAAACCTTTCCACCGTGAAGGTCACAGTGCCCTGGAGCAGGCTGCCCGGAGAGCTTGTGGAGTCTCCTTCTCTGGAGACTTTCAAAACCTGCCTGGATGTGCTCCTGGGTGACCCTGCTCTGGCAGGGGGGGTTGGACTGGATTAAAGACCTGCTAGATCTTTCGATGTCGCTTCCAACCCCTCACGCTGTGTGACTCCACCATGGTAGTGCCAGGCTCTGCAGCGCCCAGGGAGAAGCCTCTGCCCGCAGGCAGCAGCTGGAAAGCCTCCTCACGTCCAGCTGCTTGCCCTTAGTCGGCAGCGCACTCCTGCAGCCTCTCCTGCTCCGAGGGCCGGGGACGGTGCACGGCTGGCGCTGTTTAGGCCTCCTCCTCGACCAAGCTCAGGCGGGAGCGCCCGGGCCGGGCCTGTCTCCCCTCAGCGAGGCCTGCGAAGCTCCGCGGCCCAACGTGCCCGGCTCGGCCGAACGGCAGCGCCGCGGGGCGCGGCCCCTGAGGCGCCTTCCGCACTGCCGCCGGCAGCCTCGGTCCACAGAGCACCAACCAGGCCCGGCCGCCCCCCGCCCCCTTTCCGTCCCCTCTGGCGCCGGCTCCTCCTTCCCCGCGGCCCCAGGCGGCCGGTTGGTTGCGGTGCCCTGCCCGTGGCGGGGGCTCTGCTGGTGCCGGTGCCCTGCCGGCGCGGCCGGATCTGCGCGGGCCAGGTGCGTGTTTGCGGGGCTCCCCTCACCCTGCTGCTGTGGGGGAAGCGGGGCTGCTGCGCGGGCAGCGCCGGGCACGGCCGGGGCGGGGCTGGCGGCGCCCCTCCGCCGGGCGGCAGCGCTGGCCCGGGGCCGCCCGTCCCGCGGGGTGCCGGCCCCTGCTGCCGGCCCCTGCTGCCGCTCCGCCGCCGGGGCGAGGGGAAGCGCGCAGCCTGCCGGCGCCTCGGCCGCGCTCAGCGCCCTCTCTTCCTCTTGCCGAGGCCTTGCTTTAGTGCCCTGCAGCCTGTGCTGAGGTCGCCCCCGCCGTGGGGCCTCGCTGGGCCGCAGACCCGGGTGTGCCCTGCCTCGGGGGGCTGGAGCCCGGCGGCGGGGCCTGGGGTGTACCTTGCGCCCATCTGCTCGCCCGTGTCGGGAGTGGGACAGGCAGCAGCTGGGCTGCCCAGCAGGGACGCGGACGTGCCGTGGCGTGAGCTTTCCCCACCAGCCCTCTCAAAGCAGCTCGACCCTGGGTTGTATCTGGCTGCCGTGCACAGGCTGGGGGCACACATGGGCGGCGCCAGGCGAGGCTGCTGTGATTCCTAAATTCATAGAAGGGTTTGGCTTGGAAGGGACCCTGAAGATCATCTGGTTCCACCCGCCCCCTGCCATGGGCAGGGACACCTCCCAGCAGCCCAGGGTGCTCAAGGACTCCTCATCCAGGCTGACCTTGAGCCCCTCCAGGGAGGGGACATCCACTACCTCCCCGGGCAACCTGTTGCAGTGTCCCCCCACCCTCACTCTAAAGAATTTCTAACTAATCTCCAGTCTAAATTTGCACTTCTCAAGCTTCAATCCATTCCCTCTCATCCTATCACCACAAGCCCTTGTCAGAAGTTCCTTCCTGGCTTTCTTGTAGCCAATTCAGGTACTGGAAGGCTGCTGTAAGATGTCCCTGGAGCCTTCTCTGCAGGCTGAACAGCCTCAGCTGTGACTGGCTGAAGGCTCTGCCACTGTTAAGTGGAGCAACCTCATCGATACCAGATGGGTTCACTAGATATTTAATTATGTTTTATGGCACACTTCACAGTGAAGAAGTCTAATGTGATTTAGTGCCTCTAAGTAGGCAATTCTGGTTTCTGCTACCCATGAGGCTTGGTTTGATGGGACTTTTTTCTTCAAAGACTACTTCAAACTGGTGCCAAAAGGGAGAAGTGTATAAGAAGAGAGGCAGTTTTTGGGTGTATGTACAAGTTTTGTGTATATGCACATACATATTTAATGAAAGTACTAGAATATATATATATATATATATATGAGAGACAGGAAAGAAAGATAGCAAAAACCCCATGAAAAGCTGCAAGTTCTGCAAGCTTGAATCAGATTTTACTAAGGAAGCAGATGGGGAGAAGCCTTTGGAAGGTGGTGGTCGTGTGACAAGTTCCATGTCTGCTCAGAAATACTGGAAAGAAAGTTCAAGATAGAAACACTGCAGTTCTTCTTGATGTTCCTCCCCTCCCTCCCCCCCCCACCCCCCAAACTGCAGACTTTTATGGCACCTGACCTTCCAGAGTGCTACATGAACACCCCAAAATGCCTGCTTAGGGAGGGCCACACATGTGCCACACCACAAATCCTGATTTGGTGTTTGGTGAGCCTCATTTCTTTCACTTCTGCTTCTCTGTGCTCTTCCCTCTGTTCAAAGTTAGATTGATTTTTTACTGTTTCTGCAGGCAGCTCCACATCTGTTTGCCCTTTAGCAGCAAAAGCCTGTTGTAGTCTGTGGATGGAAGGGAAGCCTGTGGGTGTTTCATAAAGCAGGACTTGGTATAGCTGTAGAACAGATTCCCTGTGTGGGAATGAAAGAACTGCTTCCATCTACATCTGTCTAGAATGCTATCAGTCTATTTTAGCTTCAGAAATGGGTAAGATTTGAGCTGAGGTGACAACAGTTGGCCTTGGTTTTGCTCTGAGGATTGCTCTGCACTGTTAAAAGCTTTTTTTATCACTTACAAATCACTTTTCAGTCTTGTCTGGTGTCCCCTCTGTTTGGCTATTGCTGTGAATAAACCTTACACAATTCTTTCCTGAGAGAAACCCTGCAAAACCTTACAGCCCTTGCTTCCTTGTAAATACTAACTCATTTTTTAGACATATGCAATCACAGAATGGTAGAATGGCTCAGGTTGGAATGGACCTCAGAGGTCATTTACTCCAACCTCCCTCCCATGGGCAGGGACACCTTTCAACTAGAATCAGCTGCCCAAGGCCTCACCTAACCTGGCCTTGAACACCTCCAGGGAGGAGGCAGCCACAGCCTCCCTGGGCAGCCTGTTCCAGAGTCTCACCACCCTCAGAATGAAGAACTTCTTCCTAAGATCCAGCCTAAACATGCTCTTCCCTGAGCTTCAAACCATTGCCCCTTGTCCTGTCTCTAGACACCCTCATGAAAAGTCCCTTTGCAGCCTTCCTGTGGGGTTCTACACATTGGCCACAGCAACCCCATGCAGTGCTACAGGCTGGGGGCAGAGTGGCTGGAGAGCAGCCAGGCAGAAAGGGACCTGGGGGTGCTGATTGACAGCAGCTGAACATGAGCCTGCAGTGTGCCCAGGTGGCCAAGAAGGCCAATGGCATCCTGGCCTGCATCAGGAATAGTGTGGCCAGCAGGAGCAGGGAAGTCATTGTGCCCTGTGCTCAGCACTGGTTAGGCCACACCTTGAGTCCTGTGTCCAGTTCTGGGCCCCTCAGTTTAGCAAAGATGTTGAGTTGCTGGAAGGTGTCCAGAGAAGGGCAACAAAGCTGGGGAGGGGTCTGGAGCACAGCCCTGTGAGGAGAGGCTGAGGGAGCTGGGGTTGCTTAGCATGGAGAAGAGGAGGCTCAGGGCAGACCTTCTTGCTGTCTGCAACTCCCTGAAAGGAGGTTGTAGCCAGGTGGGGGTTGGTCTCTTCTCCCAGGCACCCAGCACCAGAACAAGAGGACACAGTCTCAAGCTGTGCCAGGGGAGGTTTAGGCTGAAGGTGAGGAGGAAGTTCGTCTCAGACAGAGAGATTGCCCATTGGAATGTGCTGCCCAGGGAGGTGGTGGAGTCCCTATCCCTGGAGGTGCTTAGGAAGAGCCTGGATGAGGCCCTTGGAGCCATGGTTTAGTTGATTAGATGGTGTTGGGTGATAGGTTGGACTCAATGATCTCAAAGGTCTTTTCCAACCTGGTTAATCCTATCCTATCCTATCCTATCCTATCCTATCCTATCCTATCCTATCCTATCCTATCCTATCCTATCCTATCCTATCCTATCCTATCCTATCCCTTCAGGTACTAGAAGGCAGCTCTAAGGTCCCCCTGGAGTCTTCTCTTCTGCAGGCTGAGCACCCCCAGCTCCCTCAGCCTGTCCTCACAGCAGAGCTGCTCCAGCCCTTGGATCATCTCTTTGCACAGCAGCTATCAGTTGTGCCTTGCAATCAATTTTCCTTTGCCCAAACTTCAGTCTTTCAGATGAAGTCTGTGGAGCTAAACTTGGATCAGAGCCACCACAGCTTTAGAGATTCATCTAAAGCCTTTGTCTTATCCAGGCTTTTTTCTTGGTGCTTCAAATCTGTATAATTCTTCAGAGCAGCACAACAATAAGAGAATAAACCAGATAAGAACAGATTGCAAATCTGAGCTGGGAAAGAGCAACCTGGCATTGACCCCTGTTGGGAGACATCTGTCAGTAGAAGCTCCTATGAATTCTTACTGGGTTTATGACAGGGTTTTACAAGTGCCTGTGTGTCTGTAATGTCAAAATTGGGCAAGGAAGCAACTTGCATGGTTGATGTAATTGCACCAACTCCTCATGCACATGGGATTTTTTTGGTCTGTTAATCATAGAATGGCTTAGGTTGGAAGTGATCTCAGGGATCATCTCTGCCATGGGCTGGGACACCTCTCAGCCAGATTGGGTCGCCCAAGGCCTTACCCAGTCTGGAACTGAACACCCCCAGGGAAGAGGCAGCCACAACCTGCCTGGGCAGCCTATTCAAGAGCCTCATCACCCTCATACCAAAGAACTTCTTCCTCAGCTCCAGTCTCACCCTGCTCTCCCTCAGCTTCAAACCATTCCCCCTTGTCCTGTCTCTAGACACCCTCAGGAAAAATCCCTCTGCAGCCTTCCTGGAGGATCCC
The DNA here is from genome assembly GCF_014839835.1 of Dryobates pubescens. NCBI lineage: Eukaryota > Metazoa > Chordata > Aves > Piciformes > Picidae > Dryobates > Dryobates pubescens. The sequence goes on along the minus strand of NC_071625.1, from coordinate 26,238,703 downwards.
TTCAGCTATTGGAAGGCAGCTCTAAGGTGTCCCTGGAGTCTTTTCCTCTCCATGCTGAACACCCCCAGCTCCCTCAGCCTGTCCTCACAGCAGAGCTGCTCCAGCCCTTGGATCATCCTTGTGGCCTCCTCTGGCCTCACTCCAGCAGCTCTGTGTCCTTCTTGTGCTGGGGACACCAGAACTGGAGGCAGGATTGGAGGTGGGGTCCCAGCAGAGCACAGCAAAGGGGCAGAATCCCCTCTCTTGATTCTGACAGGCAGACAGACTCCAGCAGCTCTGTGGCCTGCTGGGGACACCAGAACTGGATGTAGTACCCGAGGTGGGGTCTGCTCCTGCTGAGGTGTGGAGAGCTTTAATGTTTTAGGATTGAGCACTTTGTCTTGTCATTTCTTCCTTCCATTCCAGTTGTGGGAGGAGGAAGATGCAGGATGACAGTACATCTAGGAGAGAGCAGCTGCAGGGGGGAAGTATTTTGCTTTAAAAAGTACTTTGTGCCTAGAAATGTACAAAATGATTACAGCCTTGAAGCTCCAGAGCTCTTTCTGTTCTGTCACCAGTGGCATTGCTTACCACTCACATTTGCTTACCAAATGTCTGCAGCAATCCCAAAGCAGTGCAATACATGTGAGGTCTTCCTTCAGCTGACCCCCCCCAGACGCTATCACATTGTCACTGCAATGGCAGCAGTGAATTTTGAGTTCTGATTTCTGATCTCCTAAATGCCAATTACTTCATCAAGTCGCTTTTCTAGACAGGATCTGTGGAAAAGGCTTCTTTTTTGGGTTCAATTTCACAAGGGGAAAAAACCAACATGTCAGCTTGAGAAAAATGTTATCTGTGTTAGGCTGTAGTTGTAAAAAATCATTGATAATGTCATAGAAGCATAGGATGGCTGAGGCTGGAAGGGACCTCAGAGATCATAGCATCACAGGATCAGTCAGGGTTGGAGGGGACCACAAGGATCATCTAGTTCCAACCCCCCTGCCATGGGCAGGGACACCCCACACTAGATCAGCCTGGCCACAGCCTCATCCAGCCTGGCCTTAAACACCTCCAGGGACAGGGCCTCAACCACCTCCCTGGACAACCCATTCCAGGGCTTCACCACTCTCATGGGGAAGAACTTCCTCCTCACCTCCAGCCTGAATCTCTCCACCTCCAGCTTCATTCCATTCCCCCTAGTCCTATCACTACCTGAGATCCTGAGCAGTCCCTCCCCAGCCTTCTTGGAGCCCCCTTCAGATACTGGAAGGCCACAATGAGGTCACCTGGGAGCCTTCTCTTCTCCAGACTGAACAGCCCCAACTCCTTCAGTCTGTCCTCACAGGAGAGGTGCTCCAGCCCTCTGCTCATCCTCCTGGCCCTTCTCTGGACACCTTCCAGCACCTCCAGATCCCTCTTGGAATAGGGGCTCCAGAACTGGAGGCAGTACTGCAGGTGGGGTCTCAGCAGAGCTGAGCAGAGGGGGAGAATCCCCTCCCTTGCCCTGCTGGCCACACTTCTCTTGCTGCAGCCCAGGCTCTGCTTGGCTCTCTGGGCTGCAAGTGCACACTGAGAGCTCCTGGTGAGCTTCTCCTCCCCCAGCACCCCCAAGTCTCTCTCCTCAGGGCTGCTTTCCAGCCAGTCCCTGCCCAGCCTGGATTTGTGCCTGGGATTGCCTCCACCCAGCTGCAGGACCCTGCCCTTGGTCTTGTTGAGCCTCCTGAGGTTGGCTTGTGCCCACCTCTCCCTCCAGCCTGTCTGCTGCACCACACAGCTTGGTGCCATCAGCAAACCTGCTGAGGCTGCACTCAATGCCACTGTCCATGGCACCCACAAAGGTGTTGAACAAGCCTGGTCCCAGGACTGATCCCTGAGGGACTCTGCTTGTCCCTGGCCTCCACTGGGACATGGACCCATGGACAGCCACTCTTTGTGAGCAGCCATCAAGCCAGTTCTGTATCCATCTAGTGGTCACCCATCAACCCCATGTGTCACCAGCCTGGAGAGCAGGATGTGCTGCGGGGTAGTGTCAATCATCTACTCCAACTTCTTAATATATAATCACAGAAAAAAAATCACAGAATGTTAGGGGTTGGAAGGGACCTCAAAGGATCTTCTAGTCCAGCCCCCCTGCCAGAGCAGGATCACCTATACCAGATCACTCAGGAATGAACCTGTGTGAGTTTTGAATACCTCCAGAGAGGGAGACTCCACAACCACCCCTGGGCAGCCTCTTCCAGGGTTCTGTCACCCTCACAGGGAAACAAATTTTCCTCATGTTTCCGTGGATCTTCCTATGCCTCAACTTCCACACATTGCCCCTTGTCACAGAATCACAGAATTAGCCAGGTTGAAAAAGACTTCAGAAAGCATCAAGTCCAACCTATCACCCAGCACCATCTAATCAACTAAACCATGGCTCCAAGTGCTCCATCCAGTCTCTTCCTAAACACCTCCAGGGATGGGGACTCCACCACCTCCCTGTGCAGCACATTCCAATGGCCAGTCTCTCTTTCTGGGAAGAATTCCTTCCTGACATCCAGCCTAAACTGCAAAATTGTTTTAGAAACAGAGAGAATTGTTGGAGGGGACCTCAAGGCTCAGCCAGTTCCAACCCCCCTGCCATGGGCAGGGACACCTCACACTAGATCAGGTTGCCCAGAGCCACATCCAGCCTGGCCTTAACTGATGTTAACTGATGAAACTGCTGTTTAACACCACCTCCCTGGGCAACCTGTGCCAGTGTGTCACTACTCTCATGGGGAAGAACTTCCTAAGATCCAATCTGAATCCTCCCATTTTCCCCATTCCCCCCAGTCCTGTCATCACCTGACACCCTGAAAGTCCCTCACCCACCCCTTTTCCCCCTCACATCCCAGGGCACCTGGGCTCTGTTGGAGTCTCCTCCCACCCCAGGTGTGGCCACTTTGCCCTCCCCACCCACTCCCCTTTTTAGTCCCCCCTAGGAAGGGCAGCAGCCCTAAGCTGAGCCCATCTGGGCTGAGGATCCTCCTCTCATCGCTGGTGAGTGCCCATGGTGTGCACTGGGTGATGGTGGTGGTGACAACAAAGGCCGGGGGGCCTGGTGGCCCCCCGGTTGTTAGGGACATGATTGATGACTACTCCAAGATCATCCACGGGTGCTGGCTAAGGCTCCTTGCTGGGGCTGAGCTCTTCTGTGTGGTTCTTCCTGACATCCAGACTAAATCTCCTTTTCCTCAGCTTCAAACCATTCCCCCTTGTCCTCTCTAGACACCCTTATGAAAAGTCCCTTTCCAGCCTTCCTGTAGGAGTCTGTAGGATCCCTTCAGGTAGCTCTAAGGTCCCTGCCCAGAGTCTTCTTCTCCAGGCTGAACACCCCCAGCTCCCTCAGCCTGTTCTCACAGCAGAGCTCCACTCTAGCCCTGCTCTTCCTCAGCTTCAAACCATTCCCCTTTGTCCTGTCTGTAGACACCCTCAGGAAAAATCCCTCTGCAGCCTTCCTGTAGGATCCCTTCAGGTACTGGAAAGCAGCTCTAAGGTCCCCCTGGAGTCTTCTCCAGGCTGAACACCCCCAGCTCCCTCAGCCTGAACACCCCCAGCTCCCTCAGCCTATCCTCACAGCAGAGCTGCTCCAGCCCTTGGATCATCTTTGTGGCCTCCTCTGGACTCACTCCAGCAGCTCTGTGTCTTTCTTGTGCTGGGGACAGCAGAACTGGAGGCAGGATTGGAGGTGGGGTCTCAGCAGAGCAGAGCCAAGGGGCAGGATCCCATCTCTTGCCCTGCTGACTTACAAGAGGCCTGATTTCTGGTTTTTTGAGTCACAGAGCATGGACCCAGGGTGCGGGAGGTTGCCTTCTCAAAAGGAACTATTTGTTTTTCCACGGTCAGCATTCAGACACCCAGCACATTTGGATTCCTTTTATTATTTCATCTTGATATTAATAATATTTTATTGGAGGCAAAGAGAAGGCTCCAGGCAGACCTTAGACCTACATTCCAATTCCAGAGTCTCACCCCCCTCCTACTGAAAAACTTCCTCAGCTCCAGTCTCACCCTGCTCTCCCTCAGCTCTGAACCATTCCCCCTTGTCCTGTCTCTAGACACCCTGATGAAGAGTCCCTCTGCAGCCTTCCTGTAAGGTCCCTTGTGTCTGAGCTGTTGTGCTTCTGAAAACCCTCTAGAGATTCCTTACCCAGCAATTACTTCAAGGCAACCATACTGAACAAGTGATTACAATCAAGCTGAGTTTGTTTTCCTTCTGGGGTATCTCTCAGTGCATCACAAAGGCAGCAATTGTTTGCTCTGTGTAATTTTGGGGCAGCACTGAATCTCTTACCTGAGATTAGTAATGCACTTTTCTGACTTAGCTAGTTGTCAGAAGAGAAAAATACTAACAGCACACTGCAGTAGATGATCAATCTGCAAGAAATTAGCAGCTTACAATTCTTTCTGCTTCCAAAGCAATCAGGAATCCCATCAAACCCCAGCCCCAAGAAGTGTTTTCAGAGTATCACAGTGTCACCAAGGTTGAAAGGGACCTCAAAGATCATCGTCCAACCTGTCACCACAGACCTCATGACTAGACCATGGCACCAAGTGCCACATCCAATCCCCTCTTGAGCACCTCCAGGGATGGGGACTCCACCACCTCCCTGGGCAGCACATTCCAATGGCTAACGACTCTCTCAGTGAAGAACTTTCTCCTCACTGCCAGCCTAAACTTCCCCAGGTGCAGCTTGAGACTGTGTCCTCTTGTTCTGGTGCTGGGTGCCTGGGAGAAGAGCCCAACCCCCACCTGGCTACAACCTCCCTTCAGGGAGTTGGAGAGAGCAGGAAGGTCTCCCCTGAGCCTCCTCTTCCCCAGGCTAAGCAACCCCAGCTCCCTCAGCCTCTCCTCACAGGGCTTGTGCTGCAGACCTCTCCCCAGCCTTGTTGCCCTTCTCTGGACATATTCAAGAGTCTCAATGTCCTTCTTAAACTGAGGGGCCCAGAGCTGGACACAGGACTCAAGGTGTGGCCTAACCAGTGCTGAGCACAGGGCAGAATGACCTCCCTGCTCCTGCTGGCCACACTGTTCCTGATGCAGGCCAGGATGCCATTGGCCTTGGCCAGCTGGGCACACTGCTGGCTCATGTTTAGGCAGCTGTCAACCAGCACCCCCAGGTCCCTTTCTGCCTGGCTGCTCTCAGCCACTCTGACCCCAGCCTGTAGCTCTGCATGGGGTTGCTGTGGCCAAAGTGCAGCACCCAGCACTTGGACTTGTTGAATGCCATCCTGCTGCACTCTGCCCATCTGTCCAGTCGGTCGGGGTCCCTCTGCAGAGCCCTTCTGCCCTCTAACTGACCAACATCTGTTCCAAGCTTGGTGTCATTTGCAAATTTGCTGATGCTGGACTAAGTGCCCTCATCCAGATCATCAATAAAGATATTGAACAGGATGGGGCCCAGCACTGATCCCTGGGGGACACCACTGGTGCCTGGCTGCCAGCTGGCTGTGGCACCATTCACCACCACTCTCTGGGCTCAGCCTCCAGCCAGTTCCTAACCCAGCTCAGAGTGCTGCTGTCCAAGCCAGGGGCTGACAGCTTGGCCAGCAGTTTGCTGTGGGGGACAGTGTCAAAGGCCTTGCTGCAGTCCAGGCAGACTCCATCCACAGCCTGCCCCACATCCACCAGGCAGTCACCTGGGCATAGAAGGAGATCAAGTTGGGGAGGCAGGACCTGCCCTTCCTAAATCAAGTCTGCCCCAGAAGAGCACTCATGTTTTGTATGGGAGGACACGACCAGGGAGCTCTAGGAGGTGAGCCCTGTGATTCAGAACAGCAAAAAGCAACAAGATCAGAGAAGCTAATCTCAAAATCTGTGAAGAGCAGAGGGAAGAAACCATTACAGATAAATCAAATTCATTCTTTGGTCTTCAAAAGTTACAGATAAAAAGAGGAAAAAAGTGAATGCTTTCCCTAGAGCTCAGATCTCATTTTAAGGCCTCAGAAAAGCACATTTCTTTCTCAAATGGCTGCTGGCACACACACACATAAGGAAAGCCTGTTTTGTGGGGGCTGCTTAAAACACAGAACTCCTGATTCCCTTTCTCACCTACATTCACAGTCAAGTGCCTTCTCTGAAATGAAACCCTCTCCACTCAAAGGCACAGATCTCAATGCACATGGAAGAGATGAAAGCTGGACCAATTAGGGGAGAGCAGAGGAGATCTCATTCCCTTTTCATAGTATCACAGTATCAGTCAGGGTTGGGAGGGACCACAAGGATCATCTAGTTCCAACCCCCCTGCCATGGGCAGGGACACCCCACACTAGATCAGCCTGGCCACAGCCTCATCCAGCCTGGGCTTAAACACCTCCAGGGACAGGGCCTCAACCACCTCCCTGGACAACCCATTCCAGGGCTTCACCACTCTCATGGGGAAGAACTTCCTCCTCACCTCCAGCCTGAATCTCTCCACCTCCAGCTTCATTCCATTCCCCCTAGTCCTATCACTCCCTGAGATCCTGAGCAGTCCCTCCCCAGCTTTCTTGTAGGTCCCCTTCAGATACTGGAAGGCCACAATTAGGTCTTCCCCAGAGCCTTCTCTTCTCCAGACTGAACAGCCCCAACTCCTTCAGTCTGTCCTCACAGGAGAGGTGCTCCAGCCCTCTGCTCATCCTGTTCCAGCAGTGCATTTAAGGAGAGGCTCATGCAGCATAACCAGCAGCTTGCAATTAAAAAGACCCAAGCCACAAACCCCAGAGACACCACCACACAGAGGCTTAAGCCCAGCAGTGTTTTCTCAACCAGGCTTCACGAGGGTGAAAGCAATTCTCAGCTGCACAAGATGCTTCTGTGGGGTCACCAAACAGGTCTGGGCAAATCCTGGGCTGGTGGAAACTGTCAATACTGTAACAGAATGCAGGGTGATCAGTCAGGCAAGTCTGAAAAGACTTCAGTTGTTTGTGTTTCCTGATGGCCTGAGATTAACCTCCCCTCACTACAGCCTGTGGAGCATTGATTTCAAATTTTATCTTGGAGTGCTGAGATGACTTGGAGTGGATTTTTTGCCTTCTCTAAACCAGGTTCAGCATCTTCTCAGGTCAGGTTTCAGGACCACAGGTCTTTTATCATCACCTCTGGTTGCAGGGGGTTAGAAGGGAAACATTTTGCCCAACTATATAAATAACCTCTTAGAGCTTTAATCCATGTGTCTGTGCATGAGGTGCTTCTAACAAATCCCCTTTGGCAGCAGCAGCACCAAAGGGATTGCTGTGTTTTGCTCTCACTCACTGTGGAGCACTCATCAAACAGTTCTCTGTTAATTACAGATGTACAGCTTCACAGACTGCAGTGGGCTGCAAGGGATCCTCAAAGGGCATTTTGGCCACCAACCCTGTGCTCAGCAGGGACACCTCCAGCTACAGCAGGCTGCACAGGGCCACAGCCAGTCTGAGCTTGAAGGTCACCAGGGATGGGGCCTCAACCACATCCCTGGGCAGCCTGTTCCAGTCTTTCACCACTCTCACTGTGCAGAACTTCCTCCTGGTGGCCAGCCTGAATCTGCCCTGCTCCAGTTTCACCTCTGCTCTGAGAACAGGCTGAGGGAGCTGGGGGTGTTCAGCCTGGAGAAGATAAAGCTCTGGGGGGACCTTAGAGCTGCCTTCCAGTAGCTGAAGGGATCCTCCAGGAAGGCTGCAGAGGGACTTTTCCTGAGGGTGTCTAGAGACAGGAGAAGGGGGAATGGTTTGAAGCTGAGGGAGAGCAGGGTCTGGAGCTGAGGAAGAAGCTCTTCAGTGTGAGGGTGGTGAGACTCTGCCACAAGCTGCCCAGGGAGGCTGTGGCTGCTTCCTCCCTTGGGGTGTTCGAGGCAAGGTTGGGTGAGGCCTTGAGTGGCTGAGTCTAGTTGAGAGGTGTCCCTGCCCCTGCTGGGGAGGTTTGCAGGAGGTGATCTCTGTGGTCCCTTCTGAGCTGAGCCATTCTGTGATTTTAAAAGATGGATTTCTATCTTATTACTTTTTGTCTCATGCCCTGACCCTGGCAGTATCAATGTTGATTGAAGGGAGTTTCATAATTCATTAATCTACTTTCCTTCTGACAAATACTTTCTTTTGCCATCTTGGAAAGCTCCCCAGTGTAGCTCCTGAAGGTGTTTTGTCAGTGGGACTCTCCTCCTTTGTTCTGAAGCTGCTGCTTGGTGTCTGTGCTTGTTTGTTCTACGGTATCTCTGCGAGTGCAGCTGTGCAAGAACAAGGCTTTTGTTTCTGCTTGGGTAACATCATCTAAAATCTATTCTGTTCTATTCTGAGGTTTTTCTAAAGACTTTCCCCTGCTGAAAAACTTCTTTACAGCCCAGCTCTGTGGAGACTTGGTCTGAACACTCTTGAAAGCTGCTGATCAGGACCGATGGCTAATTGAACCTGAAAACTCTACTGTAGGCATATTCTGCCTTTAGCTTTATAGATCATTCACTGGGTAATTGCTGCATTTCCTAGTGTTCATTCTGTGTACTGAGAAGTCAACACAGGCCTCTAAAATAGATGCACAGATTCCACTGGGTTGGAAGGAACCTTCAAAGGGACCTGGGGATATTGGTTGATGGTAGGCTGAACATGAGCCAGCAGTGTGCCCAGGTGGCCAAGAGGGCCAATGGCATCCTGGCCTGGATCAGGAACAGTGTGGCCAGCAGGAGCAGGGAGGTCATTCTGCCCCTGTATACTGCATTGGTTAGGCCACACCTTGAGTCCTGTGTCCAGATCTGGGCTCCTCAGTTCAGGAAAGATGTTGAGTTGCTGGAAGGTGTCCAGAGAAGGGCAACAAAGCTGGGGAGGGGTCTGGAGCACAGCCCTGTGAGGAGAGGCTGAGGGAGCTGGGGTTGCTTAGCCTGCAGAAGAGGAGGCTCAGGGGAGACCTTCTTGCTCTCTCCAACTCCCTGAAGGGAGGTTGTAGCCAGGTGGGGGTTGGTCTCTTCTCCCAGGCAACCAGCACCAGAACAGGAGGACACAGTCTCAAGCTGTGCCAGGGGAGGTTTAGGCTGGATGTTAGGAAGAAATTCTTTACAGAGAGATTGGCCATTGGAATGTGCTGCCCAGGGAGGTGGTGGAGTCATCATCATTGGAGGTGTTTAGGAGGAGACTTGATAGGGTGCTTGGTGCCATGGTTTAGTTGATTAGGTGGTGTTGGATGATAGGTTGGATGCAATGATCTCAAAGCTCTCTTCCAACCTGGCTTATTCTATTCTATCTTGTCCAACCCCCCTGCCCTCAGCAGGGGTACCTCCATCTAGCTCAGGCTGCCCAGGGTCTCATCAAGTCAGACCTTGAATGGGATGGGCCCTCAACCACATCCCTGGGCAGCCTGTTGCAGTGTTCCACCACTCTCATTGTGAAGAACTTGCTCCTGATGTCCTTATGTTCTCCTGATGTTTTATTGGACTTGATTCTGCTTTGAGTATTCACTGGAATTTGTGCTGTCACTTCTTGGCTGCTTCAGAGAGAGATTTCTTCTGTTCAGGCATTTGCTTAGAATTGTTATTCATACAATGGTTTAGATTGTAAGGGACCTTAAAGATCATCTGGTTCCAACCCCCTGCCTTGGGCAGGGACACCTCCCACCAGCCCAGGTCGCTCAAGGCGTCATCCAGCCTGGCCTTGAACAGCTCCAGGGAGGGACATTCATCACCTCCCTGGGCATCCTGTTCCAGTGTCTCACCACCCTCATTGTAAAGAATTTCTTCCTAATCTCCAGTCTCAATCTGCCCTCCTCAATCTTCAATCCATTCCCTCTCATCCTATCACTTGTCCAAAGTCCCTTCCTGGCTTTCTTGTAGCTCCCTTCAGGTGCTGGAAGGTTGCTCTACGAAGGTCTCCTTAGAGCCTTCTGTTCTCCAGCCTAAACAGCCCCAACTCCCAGCCTGCCTCCATAGGGGAGGTTCTCCAGTCCTCTGGTCATCTTTGTTGCTTCCTGTGGACCCCCTCCAGCAGCTCTATGTCCCTCTTGTGCTGGGGGCAGCAGAACTGAAGTGCTGCAGGTGGGGTCTCAGCGGAGCAGAGGGACAGAACCCCTTCCCTGTGCTGCTGCTCTCCCTGCTTTGGATGCAGCTCAGCACACAGCTGCCTGCTGGGCCACAGAGGGTAGAAATCCAGCACACAGAGCATAAATCAGCTGTGAACTTTATCTTTTGCTGAATGGGGAGCTCTGCCTGCAGTGTCTAGTGGCACCTTTGGACTTTCTGCTTGAATCCTTAGCTTTCTTCAAACGTTTCACTTCCTGCTCTGTGTTCCTCAGCACTACTGCCCTGGGCTTGGGCTTACATTGCCATACCCTGCTAGGTCACACTTGGGATTTAGAAGGGTTTAGAATCATAGAATGGTTTGGGTTGGAAGGGACCTCCAAAGGTCATGCAGTGCAACCCCCTCTGCACTCAACAGGGACATGCTCCACTAGATCAGCTTGCCTGTTGAGCCTCATCTTGAATACCTCTAGGAATGGAGCCCCAAACACCTCCCTGGGCAACCTGTTGCAGTGTTCCACTACCTTCCCGTAGTGGAAGGTAGTGGAAGGTGCAGAACTTGTTCCTGACACCCAATCTGAATCTGCCCTTCTCTAGTTTGACATATTTGCAGTTATAGCAAATCAAGGTAGTTCTAAAGTTGCTAAACAGCTCAGATGCTTCCTTGGAGTTTCAGCCTTTTTGGTCTAAGTAATCTGATTTAGTTTGCATTCAGAGTCTTGTATCCGTATCATGTGGTACTCTTCCTCCCCTTAGCTGGAAGCTCAAAAAGGCTCCTTTTAAGCACCTCATAATGTAAATGAGAGAGGTTGTGGAGTCTCCTTCTCTGGAGACTTACAAACCCCACCTGGATGTGTTCCTGTGTGACCTGCCCTGGGTGATGCTGCTCTGGCAGGGAGGTTGGACTGGGTGATCTCTGCAGGTCCCTTCCAGCCCCTAACATTGTGTGGTTCTATGATGTTCCCAAAGCCAAGATTTTCTACCTGATTAAAACCTTCTCCCCCATGAGGCTTCTTGACAGCTATGGAAAATGCAGTGGTGTGGCTCAGTTGGTAGCACATAAGGCCTTTAATGGGGAAGGTTGTGAGTTCAAGCCTGCAGTGGGCACTAGTGTCCTCCCTACTCTAGTCATGAGGTCTGTGGTGACAGGTTGGACTCGATGATCTTTGAGGTCTCTTCCAACCTTAGTGATACTGAAATACTGAAAAAGCAGGCTTTGAGGCATGTCTGCTTCACTCTGCAAGATCATCCAGCCTTCCCCCCTGCCCCTTGTCTCTTCATAAGTGATGAAGAACTCCATGACTTTATTTTCAGGCAGAAATCTCCTCCTCATTGTGCAAGTCCACCTAGCCTTCCAGCCATCCTACCCCACAGCTGTCACCACAAACTTGCTTTCAGATGCTCTTAAGTGTATCAGACATCACTCTGCAGCCTGTGAGTGTGCTGCCCTGGGGCTTTTCAGTCTGTTCTCATGTTCTCAAACCCACCATGTGAGCCCAACGTTTGTTTCTACATTCCTTGGAGGCAAATCAAATGATACATGGTTGGGCAATGCATAGATACTCTGCAGATTTAGCAGAGCTGGAGCAATTAAGTGGTTAATATCCTGAGCTTATTGTTTTCTTTCCTCATTTCCCATAACCATCACTCTCTGTGAACTCTGTATCCCTTTGTCTGCATTTGCAACTGGGATTTGGGGGAAGCTTTGCCACGCTGGAGAAGCAGCATTCCCTTGGCTTTGTTTATCCTGTTTCTGTTCCCCCAGCTCCTCTTTCACTTATCCAATTGCTGCTGACACTCTTCTCATCTGTTTTTTTTTCCCTTTTCTAATCCTCTTTCTCCCATGCTTTTGCCTCTATTGCATTTAAGTTGTTTGTGTTGTAAGGATTTTGGTGGTGGCAACACTGCTTAGCCTGGTTACAGACTGGGTGTGCTAAAGCTCTTTTATATAAGGGCATGGTGATACCAGACTGGGAGGCTTGGCTGAGACACCTGGAGGCTGTGTGGCCATGCACAGACTTGGACAGACTGAGAGCTGGGCAGAGAGGAACCTAAGGAGGTTCAACAAGGAGAAGAGCAGAGTCCTGCACCTGGGGAGGAAGAATCAACTGCAGCAGCACAGGCTGGGAGGGGATCTGCTGGAGAGCAGCCCTGTGGAGAAGGACCTGGGAGTGATGGTGGACAACAAGTTCTGCATGGGACAGCAATGTGCCCTGGGGGCCAAGAAGGCCAATGGGATCCTGGGCTGCATTCAGAGGAGTGTGTCCAGCAGAGCCAGGGAGGTTCTCCTCCCCCTCTACTCTGCCCTGCTGAGACCTCACCTGGAATATTGCATCCAGCTCTGGGCTCCCCAGCTCAAGAGGGACAGGGATCTGCTGGAGAGAGTCCAAGGGAGGGCTGCAAGGATGCTGAAGGGACTGCAGCACTGCCTGGTGAGGAGAGGCTGAGAGCCCTGGGGCTGTTTAGTCTGGAGAGGAGAAGACTGAGAGGGGATCTGATCAATGTCTGTCAATATCTGAGGGCTGGGGATCAGGAAGGAAGGAACAGGGACAGCCTCTGCCCAGTTGTGCCTCTTGCTGGGAAGAACTTTCTCCTCACCTCCAGCCTAAACCTCCCCTGGCACAGCTTGAGACTGTGTCCTCCTGTTCTGGTGCTGGTTGCCTGGGAGAAGAGACCAACCCCCACCTGGCTACAACCTCCCTTCAGGGAGTTGGAGAGAGCAAGAAGGTCTCCCCTGAGCCTCCTCTTCTCCAGGCTAAGCAACCCCAGCTCCCTCAGCCTCTCCTCACAGGGCTGTGCTCCAGACCCCTCCCCAGCTTTGTTGCCCTTCTCTGGACATATTCAAGTGTCTCAATGTCCTTCTTAAACTGAGGGGCCCAGAACTGGACACAGGACTCAAGGTGTGGCCTAACCAATGCAGAGTACAGGGCAGAATAACCTCCCTGCTCCTGCTGGCCATGCTAAAGGAGCTGGGGATGGTTAGTGTGGAAAAGAGGAGGCTGAGGGGAGACCTCATGGCTCTCTACAACTCCCTGAAAGGAGGCTGTGGAGAGGTTGGTGCTGCTGGTCTTTACTCACAGGCAATTAATGATAGAACAAGAGGGAACAGCCTCAACCAGTGTAGGTTTAGACTGGACATTAGGAAGAATTTTTTCCCCTCAAGAGTGGTCAGGCACTGGAATGAGCTGCCCAGGGAGGTGGTGGAGTCCCCAAGCCTGGATGTGCTTAAAGCTGGTGCTTGGGGCTCTGGTTTAGGGGTGACCCTTGCAGAGCAGGGTTATTGGTTGGACTTGGTGATCCTGAAGGTCTTTTCCAACCTGAACATTTCTGTGGTTCTGGGGCAGTTCCTGCTCCTCTGGAGCAGCCTTTGGAATGAGGCTGCTGCTGGTTGGGAATGAGGCCAGGGGAGCACAAGGGAAGCATTAAGAGAAATGTGCTAACTGTGGGTTCAGCTCTCCACTGAAAACAATACATGAAGTTGGTGTGCTGGGGGGCTCTTGAGGTGGCCAGTGCTGGTTCAACAATCCTCATGGGTTTCCTGCTTAGCAGCAGAGCTGTCAGCTGTGCTAACCCTTAAGCAAACACAGCTCCAACCAAACCTGTAGTTTTTGAGACTCACTCTCCAAAGCTGTCATCTTTGAATTTGTCTTGTGGCAGAAAGCAGGTTACCTTGCTTGCTTCTGTGTGGGTGATGAGCTTGGCAAAACCCAGGCAACAAGCATGGTCATCCTTCAGCAAATGCCTGGTGTCTCTAGGAGAGGAGCTCTAGAAGCATGTAATTAGCTGGTCCAAAGGGAAAGAGCATGGGGAGTGTAGAGAGCAGAGCAGTAAAAATACATCAATGCCCTCTCTAGTATGACCACAAACAGCAGCTCTGACTCTTGAGAGGCATTTTACACTTCTCTGGCAGTGTCCTCACATAACCCAAGTCTTGTGCTGCTGGTTGGGTGAGACCTTGGCCCTGTGTGTCTCTGTGTGATGGCTGTGTCACTTAGAGATGAAATCACACCTGGGTTTTGCCACTCTCTTGGGAAAGTGGCACTTCACTGCACACAGAATTTGGCACTGCCTTGATGTCAAGTTCAGGGGGTGTTTACCCTAACCCTCTACTCTGACCTGCTGAGACCACAGCTGCAATCCTCTGTCCAGTTTGGGGCTCCCCAGTTCAAGAGAGACAGAGACCTGCTGGAGAGAGTCCAAGGGAGAGCCAGGAGGATGCTTAGGGGACTTGAGCATCTCCCCTGTGAAGAGAGACTGAGAGCCCTGGGGCTGTTTAGTCTGGAGAAGAGAAGGCTGAGAGGGGATCTGATCAATGTCTATCACTAGCTGAGGGGTGGGTGTCAGGATGAAGATGGTGGTCTTTTATCAGTGGTGCCCAGTGATAGGATAATGAGCAATGGGTACAAGCTGGAACACAGGAGGTTCCACCTCAACCTGAGGAGACACTTCTGTATGGTGACTGTGGCAGAGCCCTGGGGCAGGCTGCCCAGAGAGGTTGTGGAGTCTCCTGCTCTGGAGACTTTCCAACCCCACCTGGATGTGTTGCTGTGTGACCTGCCCTGGGTGATGCTGCTGGGGCAGGGGGGTTGGCCTGGCTGAGCTCTGGAGGTCCCTTCCAGCCTCTACCATTCAGTGATTCTGTGATCTTCTGTAGGCAGAGAGGTTCAGCCCTGCAGTGCTCACCATTTGATCTGGCAGACACAGCTGTGGCCTGAAGCAAAGGTGGACTCTGGTTCTCTGGAGACATTCCAAACCCACCTGGCTGTGTTCCTGGGTGAGCTGCCCTGGGTGACCCTGCTCTGGCAGGGGGGTTGGACTGATTTAAATTCAAAGGAAAGTGAAACAATTGCACTTGGTTTTGTGTGCAGCAATAGAGAAATTGACCTTTGGCTTTGGCTAAGCACCATACTCCCTGTGTTACAACACAGCTGATTCCAGGAGGGTTTTGTTGTCCAGTTTTTATTAATAGTACAGCCCAAGTAGGGAGAAAATTGGTAAATGAGAACTCTTAATAAGGTGAATGAGCTGTCAACTGTTAACAAAGATTAAACTCTTGCTGTTGAGCACAGGGCCAGCACCCCTGGCACTGCACTTTCCCCCAGTCCTTGAGAGATTAGAATAGAATTGAATAAACCAGGTTGGAAGAGACCTTCAAGATCATGGAGTCCAACCTATCACCCAGCACTATCTAATCAACTAAACCATGGCACCAAGCACCCCATCAAGTCTCCTCCTAAACACCTCCAGGGATGGTGACTCCACCACCTCCCTGGGCAGCACATTCCAATGGCCAGTCTCTCTTGCTGGGAAGAATTTCTTCCTAATATCCAGCCTGAACCTCCCCTGGCACAGCTTGAGACTTTGTCCTCTTGTTCTGGTGCTGGGTGCCTGGGAGAAGAGACCAACCCCCACCTGGCTACAACCTCCCTTCAGGTAGATGTAGAGAGCAATGAAGTCTCCCCTGAGCCTCCTCTTCTCCAGGCCAAGCAACCCCAACTCCCTCAGCCTCTCCTCACAGGGCTGTGCTCCAGACCCCTCCCCAGCTTTGTTGCCCTTCTCTGGACACCTTCCAGCATCTCAACATCTTTCTTAAATGGGAGACTGTGGGGACAGTGCACCCAAATGGGGTAAGGGAGCTGGGGTGGGGACACACTGCACCCAAATGGGGTAAGGGAGCTGGGGTGGGGACACATTGCACCCAAATGGGGTAAGGGAGCTGGGGTGGGGACACACTGCACCCAAATGGGGTAAGGGAACTGGGGTGGGGACACACTGCACCCAAATGGGGTTAGGGAGCTGGGGTGGGGACACATTGCACCCAAATGGGGTAAGGGAGCTGAGAGGGGACACACATTACACCCAAATGGGGTAAGGGAGCTGGGGGGGAACACACTGCACCCAAATGGGGTAAGGGAGCTGGGGGGGACACACATTATACCCAAATGGGGTAAGGGAGCTGGGGGGGACACACATTGCACCCAAATGGGGTAAGGGAGCTGGGGGGGGACACACATTGCACCCAAATGGGGTAAGGGAGCTGGGGGGGGGACACACATTGCACCCAAATGGGGTAGGGGAGCTGGGGGGGACACACATTGCACCTAAATGGGGTAAGGGAGCTGGGGGGGGGACACACATTGCACCCAAATGGGGTAAGGGAGCTGGGGGGGACAGTGCACCTAATGGGAATAAGATACTGGGGGGACCTTACATCTAAATTGCTCTGACATCTTTCCAGTGCAATGAAAAGTCCTTCCCTGGTTCTGGAGCTAGGGATTAAGAAGGCCTTTTATTCCTGAAGGGTTTAAGCAGTGGCTCTGGGGAGGTGCTCTGTGTGAAGACATTTGGTTTGGCAATCCTGGCAAGCCTTGCTCCTGACAGAAGAGCTCCTCTTGGATGGCAGCAGGCCTGGGTTTTGCTGCAGTGAAGGATGTGGTCATTTAAAGAGATGCAGCATTCCAAGGCTGTTTCTGAGGACCACAACAAAGCCTGGGTCCAGTGCTCTGAGTATCTTACTCATTTGCTTTCAATCATTGTGTCTCTGAGTTTACTTCCCTGCCAGCTCTGATCAAAGCATTTTCATGATAAGCTGATTTCATTCCCTTTTGCCCTGCCTGCCAATCCAAATAACAAAAAGCATTGCTGATAGCTGTATGATTTTCATGATTGTCTTTTCAATCATTATGTTGGGTTGTTTATTTTGCCCTCCCTTCCCCCCCCTCCCCTTCCTTCTTTGTGTCTCTCCAACAGGCCAGCTGTGGGAAAGCAACAAGAGGGGGAAAAATGAAGTACTCACTGCTGATGTGTTTCATGGCTTTCTTACCTCACTGTGCTGGCAAGTCTGTGGGAAGAGGTGTGAGTTACCCAAAGGCATTTGAAGACATGAAAAAGGAGATAGCTGGCTACAGAGATATTGCTAAAGCTATTATTGACCTTGCTGTCCATGGCAAAGCTCAGAACAGATCCTATGAGAGACTGGCAGTTTTTGCTGATACCATAGGGCCCAGACTCAGTGGCTCAAAAAATCTAGAGGCAGCCATCAAGTACATGGTCAGTGCCCTGCAGGAGGATGGGCTGGAGAATGTGCACCTGGAGCCTGTGAAAGTGCCACACTGGGAAAGAGGAGAAGAGTTTGCCCTGATGCTCAAACCAAGGAATCACAGCATTGCTATCCTGGGGCTTGGGAGCAGTGTTGCAACTCCTCCAGAAGGTAACTCTTTGTTTTGGAATGAAGTGTCTCTTCCCTTTGAATCACAGAATGTTAGGGTTGGAAGGGACCTCCAGAGATCAGCCAGGGCAACCACCCTGCCACAGCAGGGTCACCCAGGGCAGGTCACACAGGAACACATCCAGGTGGGGTTGGAAAGGCTCCAGAGCAGGAGACTCCACAACCTCTCTGGGCAGCCTGCTCCAGGGCTCTGCCACCCTCACAGGGAAAAAGTTCTCCCTTCTGTTCCTGTGGCACCTCCTCTGCTCCAGCTTGCCCCCAGTGCCCCTTGTGCTGTCCTTGGACATCCCTGAGCAGAGCCTGGCTCCATCCTCCCCACACTGCCCTGCACATCTTTATCCCCAGCAGTGAGGTCACTCTCAGGCTCCTCTGCTCCAAGCCCCAGCTCCCTCAGCCTGTCCTCACAGGGAGATGTTCCACTGCCTGCAGCAGCTTTGTGGCTCTGTGCTGGACTCTCTCAAGCAGTTCCCTGAGGTCCTTCTTGACCTGAGGGGCCCAGAACTGGACACAATATTCCAGATGTGGTCTCAGCAGGGCAGAGTAGAGGGGAAGGAGAACCTCTCTTGAGCTACTCACCACAGCCCTTCTAATCCACCCCAGGATGCCCTTTGCCTTCTTGGCAACAAGGGTACATTACTGGCTTGTGAACATCCTTCTGTCCACCAGGACCCCCAGATCATGGGTTTTTATATCTCAAAATGTTAGTTTAATTGCAAATCACAGAATGGCATAGGTTGGGAGGGACCTCAGAGGTCATCTACTCCAGATGGGCAGAGACTCAGCTGCTGAAGGCCTCATCCAGCCTGGCCTTGAACAACCCCAGGGAGGAGGCAGCCACAACCTCCCTGGGCAGCCTGTTCTGGAGTCTCACCACCCTTGTACTGAGCAGCTTCCTGAGATCCAGTCTAAGTGAAATGATTGATAAGATTCAGAACAGAACAGAATTAACCAGGGCTGTAGGAACCTTTCAGGCCCAAGCAGTTTTTATTTCACAGTATCACAGTAACTAAGGTTGGAAGAGACCCCAAGGATCATCGAGTCCAACCTGTCCCAACAGACCTCACAACTAGACCATGGCACCAAGTGCCACATCCAATCTTCTCTTGAACACCTCCAGGGACGGTGACTCCACCACCTCCCTGGGCAGCACATTCCAACAACGAACGACTCGCTCAGTGAAGAACTTTCTCCTCACCTTGAGTCTAAACCTCCCCTGGCACAGCTTGAGACTGTGTCCCCTTGTTCTGGTGCTGGTTGCCTGGGAGAAGAGACCAACCCCTTCCTGTCTACAACCACCTTTCAGGTAGTTGTAGAGGGCAATGAGGTCACCTCTGATCCTTCTCTTCTCCAGGCTAAGCAACCCCAGCTCCCTCAGCCTCTCCTCACAGGGCTGTGCTCCAGACCCCTCCCCAGCCTTGTTGCCCTTCTCTGGACACCTTCAAGTGTCTCAATGTCCTTCTTAAACTGAGGGGCCCAGAACTGGACACAGGACTCAAGGTGTGGCCTAACCAATGCAGAGTACAGGGCACAATGACCTCCCTGCTGCTGCTGGCCACACTATTCCTAATGCAGGCCAGGATGCCATTGGCCC
Source organism: Dryobates pubescens (assembly GCF_014839835.1). Taxonomy (NCBI): domain Eukaryota; kingdom Metazoa; phylum Chordata; class Aves; order Piciformes; family Picidae; genus Dryobates; species Dryobates pubescens. The sequence continues at coordinate 26,219,925 of NC_071625.1, read as the reverse complement.
TCTTGGCCACCTGGGCACACTACTGGCTCATGTTTAGGCAGCTGTCAATCAGCACCCCCAGGTCCCTCTCTGTCTGGCAGCTCTCAGCCACTCTGACCCCAGCCTGTAGCTCTGCATGGGGTTGCCGTGGCCAAAGTGCAGCACCTGGCACTTGGACTTATTAAATGCCAATTTAATTTTTTTGCCAATTAATTTTAATTTGTTTCACTCCCAACAGGAAGTTCACTTCCACACAGATCTACAGCTGAGGGGGAAACGGGGAGCATTGTGTTACTTTTGGTTTCCTAAACACCTCATAAAGGAGTACGAATTCCTTGGAAGCAGCTTAGGGCTAAGGCTAAGCCTATAGTTCTTTCTGGAGAGCAGTCACAGAAGGTGGATGCCATCTAGGCTTTGATTAGCCCCACATCAGTATCTACACAGTCTCAAGCTGTGCCAGGGGAGGTTTAGGCTGGATGTTAGGAAGAAGTTCTTCATAGAAAAAGTGATTGGCCATTGGGATGTGCTGCCCAGGGAGGTGGTGGAGTCACCATCCCTGGAGGTGTTCAAGAAGAGACTGGATGGATGGGGCACTTGGTGCCATGGTTTAGTTGATTAGATGGTGTTGGGTGATAGGTTGGACTTGATGATCTTGGTTAATTTCTAGTTTTGCTCCATTCCCCTGGCGCTGGGGAGGGACTTTTGAGGGTGTCAGGGAGTGATAGGACTAGAGGAAAGGCAACAGAACTAGAAATGGGGAGATTCAGCTTGGATGTCAGGAAGAAGTTGTTCCCCATGAGGGTGGTGAGAGACTGGCACAGGTTGCCCAGGGAGGTGGTGGCAGCCTCATGCCTGGAGGTGTTTGCAGCCAGGCTGGCTGTGGCTGTGAGCAACCTGCTGTAGTGTGAGGTGTCCCTGGCCATGGCAGGGGGGGTTGGAACTGGCTGAGCCTTGAGGTCCCTTCCAACCCTGACAATTCTATGATTCTGTTTATCCCTCACTGATTTCTACTGTGTCATATTAACCCCCCACTTTATTCTCTTTATTCTTCCTCACCCTTTTGCTTTCCCTGACTCCTGCCATGTTTCTGGAGAGGTTTCTGTGCCGGTGCTGGGAGGCTGCCTGGCAGTGAGATCCCTCCCAGAAGAGCAGCCCCTTCCTTATGCTCAGTGCAATCATTCTGATCCCATGCCTTACCTTCTGACTTTATCCTGCAGTTTCTGCTGGGCTCACCTTGCTCTATGCAGGCTGTGACAGGTTGCTGTGCTTGAGGAGGCTGTGTGGGGTAGCTGGTCCCTGGTGAGCTCTTGGCTCCCGTGGTCGGAGCGGCTGCCTGCCTGCCGGAACTGCCTGGGGAGGGCTGCTGCTTGCCAGCCTCTCCAGAGCACAGGTCTGCAAGGTGAGCTGTCCTGAAGCCAGCACTCACCCCAAGAACGGAACACAGAGCTGTGCTGCTTTCCAGGCAGGGTGAGTGGGGGGCTGCTGAATTGGCCTCCATCCACCTGCCCGACCCTGCTGCAGAGGGGGCCCTTGGCCTGGCCTGGCCCAGGGAATGGCTTGGTGCAGGAGGCAGCAGGTCTGTGTTCAGTGAGGCTGGGGCCCATCTCTCTGCTCCCCTGTGCCCTCCAGGCCTATGGGGTTCTTGGGGGGGATTATGTTCTGTGCTGGGCCTCAGTGAGAGAGGGAGAATCCATAGGCTACCATCAGTGCCTGGAAGGAGCTTCTCTGGCATCTGTGTCACAGTCTCACAGTATCACCAAGGTTGGAAGAGACCTCAAAGATCATCAAGTCCACCCTGTCACCACAGACCTCATGAATAAACCATGGTACCAAGTGCCACATCCAATGCCCTCTTGAACACTTCCAGGGATAGTGACTCCACCACCTCCCTGGGCAGCACATTCCCATGGCTAACAACTCTTTCAGTGAAGAACAGTTTGAGACTGTGTCCCCTTGTCCTGGTGCTGCTTGCCTGGGAGAAGAGACCAACCCCCACCTGGCTACAACCTCCCTTCAGGGAGTTGTAGAGAGCAAGAAGGTCTCCCCTGAGCCTCCTCTTCTCCAGGCTAAGCAACCCCAGCTCCCTCAGCCTCTCCTCACAGGGCTGTGCTCCAGACCCCTCCCCAGCCTTGTTGCCCTTCTCTGGACACCTTCAAGTGTCTCAATGTCCTTCTTAAACTGAGGGGCCCAGAACTGGACACAGGACTCAAGGTGTGGCCTAACCAGTGCAGTGTACAGGGGCAGAATGACCTCCCTGCTCCTGCTGGCCACACTGTTCCTGATGCAGGCCAGGATGCCATTGGCCTTCTTGGCCAGCTGGGCACACTGCTGGCTCATGTTTAGGTGGCTGTCAGTCAGCAGTGTCTTTGCAGTATGTGCTGAGCTGCCCACCAGTGCTTCTCTGGAGAGCTTCACAACCTGCCTGGATGTGTTCCTGTGTGCCCTGCCCTTAGTGGGCCTGCTTTGGCAGGGGGCCTTGACTCAATGATCTCTGGAGGTCTCTCCCAACCCCTAACACACTATGATTCTATGCCTATGAAAATCACTGTCTCTTCACTTTTGAGGAATTCCTTGCCAGCTCCACTGCCTCTGCTCTGAGCAGCAGTTGTCAGCATGCCCTGTTCCTGCACGGGGAGGTGGCTGCCCTGAGGGAACAGCAGCAGCTCTGGTGTGTCCTGTTTTGGCCAGGGAGCTGTGGGAACGTGAGTCAGCCTGTGGTTAAAATGAAGCAGCTCAATAAGAGATGCTTGATGCTGATTCTCCTGGCATTGTGCTGCTGTTGCTGTGTGGGATCAGACCAGAGACATGTGCTGCTGCTGGGCTGAGCTTTGCCCAGAGGAATGCAAGAAAGGCCAAGGACTGGCCCTCAGGTGTCTCCTCCATGACCTGGCCCTTAGTGCCTGGATTGTGCCAGAACCTTCAGAGCCTCCTCTAGAGTGGACTGTGCAGGTGATCCCTGCAGGTGTTCAATGATATATTCTGTGTGTTTTAAAGCAGTGTTCCCATCAGGGTATGTTTCAGACACCTTGCTTTGCAAACTCCTGTCTCTTGAGAGCCCTGACAGATCCCTTCCTTGGCACTCCTGATGCCTGCTTAGAGGCAGAGAGCAGCACTGCCTGGACATTTTGTCTTTTAAGGTATGAGAATGAGATGAAAGAAGAGGACTCCTGTGTCCCAGCAGGAGGTACCTGAGTCCATTTCTTGCTTCTCATCTCACAGTTATGCCCTGTGTTCCTCCCTTCCCATTACCTGTCCCTCCCCCCAGCTTGGGATGGGATGAGCCAAGCAGGCTGCAGAGGGATTGTTTCCACAGGCCTGCAGTGATAGGATGAGGAGCAATGGTTTAAAATGAGAGAAGAGCAGATTTAGGTCAGATGTGAGGAACAAGTTCTGCACCAGGAGGCTGCTGGAACACTGCAGTGGGTTGCCCAGGGAGGTGGTTGAGGCCCCATCCCTGGGAGATACTCAGGGTCAGGCTGGACAAGGCTCTGTGCAACTTGATCTAGTTGTGGATGTCCCTGCTGACTGCAGTGGGGGTTGGACTGAGTGACCTTTGGAGGTCCCTTCCAACCCAAACCATTCTGGGATTCTATGAAGGGTGACCTGGATCTCCAGAAGTTGGCAAATTGACAATGGTCACCTCCTTGAGGAAGAGGATGCCAAGGCAGCCAGGACTGAATGGGCTCAGTGTAGGGAGCTGACAGACTGGAGTTTTACCATATTTAGTGTCCTCAGATCATCTCCAGTGGCTCAACACTGGCAAAACATACAGAGCTCTGTAGAGCCTGTGTTGTTTTGGGGTGGGACTGATTATAACCCTAAACTAGGAGGAAAATAGATATAATTGTTGCTTGGGCAATCCCATAATTGAAAGAGAGTAGCACTTTAGCAGATGTTTGACCATAAACTATCAGAGAATTCATTTTTGGGCATCTGTTTTAAATTGCACTCTTGGTTTTTCCTTCTCCTGGTGGGTGACCCTGCCCTTTCATTTTAAAGGAATAGTGACAAGGAGAACCAACTCCAGAGTGCAGCCTTCCTGAGCTGTATCCTGGGCAAAGGAACAGGCTCTCTGTGTGCTGTGTCTTGAGAGGCTGAGGGAGCTGGGGTTGCTTAGCCTGGAGAAGAGGAGGCTCAGGGGAGACCTTCTTGCTCTCTACAACTCCCTGAAGGGAGGTTGTAGCCAGGTGGGGGATGGTCTCTGCTCCCAGGCAACCAGCACCAGAACAAGAGGACACAGTCTCAAGCTGTGCCAGGAGAGGTTTAGGCTGGATGTTGGGAAGAAGTTCTTCACAGAAAGAGAGATTGCCCATTGGAATGTGCTGCCCAAGGAGGTGGTGGAGTCACCATCCTTGGAGGTGTTTAGGAAGAGCCTGGTGCCATAGTTTAGTTGATTAGATGGTGCTGGGTGATAGGTTGGACTTGATGATCTCTGAGGTCTCTTCCAACCTTATTAATTCTATTCTATTCTAAATAGAGATGAAGGCTGAAAAACAAAAGCTGAAAGAATATAAATGTGAAGGTGATGTCCTAGCAGACTTGTCCCTAGTTTTTGTGTTTGATCCAGGCTTACAATGATCAGCTCATGGAATGGTCTGGGTTGGGAGGCACCACCAAAGGGCATCTAGTCCAATCCCCTCTGCAGTAAACTGGGTTGGACTAGGGGTTGTACTTGTATGGAGGTGGTGGGAGTTGTGCCATGCAGATAATCATAGCACCATAGAATGGCTTCATTTGGAAGGGACCTCAGAGATCATCTACTCCAACCTTCCAACCGTGGGCAGGGACACCTCTCAACTAGACTCAGCTGCTCAAGGCTTCATCCAGCCTGGCCTTGAACACCCCAAGGGAGGAGGCAGCCACAGCCTCCCTGGGCAGCCTATTCCAGAGTCTTACCACCCTCACACTGAAGAACTTCTTCTTCAGCTCCAGTCTCACCCTGCTCTCCCTCAGCTTCAAACCATTCCCCCTTGGCCTGTCTCTAGACACCCTCAGGTAAAGTCCCTCTGCAGCCTTCCTGCAGGATCCCTTCAGCTATTGGAAGGCAGCTCTAAGGTCCCCCTGGAGTCTTTTCTTCTCCATGCTGAACACCCCCAGCTCCCTCAGCCTGTCCTCACAGCAGAGCTGCTCCAGCCCTTGGATCAGCTTTGTGGCCTCCTCTGGCCTCACTCCAGCAGCTCTGTGTCCTTCTTCTGCTGGGGACACCAGAACTGGAGGCAGGATTGGAGGTGGGGTCTCAGCAGAGCAGAGCCAAGGGGCAGAATCCCCTCTCTTGCCCTGCTGCCCACACTCCTCTGGCTGCAGCCCAGCACACAGCTGCCTGCTGGGCTGCAGGAGGGCACTGCTGGCTCCTGGGGAGCTGCTCAGCACCCAACACCCCCAAGTCTCTCTCTTCAGAGCTGCTCTCAACCCACTCTGCACCCAGCCTGGATTTGTGCCTGGGGTTGGCCTGACCCAGCTGCAGGGCCTTGCTTTTTGACTTGTTGAGCCTGATGCAGCTGGCACTGGCACACTTCTTTTTGGTGGTTTGGGTTTTTCAGTTTGTTTGCCTGGGCTTTTCTGTACTGTAAAATTTGTTGAAACTGCAGAGATTTAATTTCTTTTCATTTATGGATCAGCTATTTTTGTAAGCCTTTCAGTCTGTATTTCCAGTTGTCTTATGTTCAGCTAAGTTGTTTAGCAACATATCCAAACAATGCCATGAAAAGCTTCCTGTCTGTTTTTATTAATCCCACAGGCAGCTTTTGCAACTGGTTTTGTACTTGAGATGGGTGCAGTGAGGCATTGAGGCCCTTGCAGAGAGTCCTTGTATCCTTCTTGCCCCTCAAGTTATGTTTTAATACAGGCCTGTCTCCTCCAGTCCTGCCTCCAGTTCTGCTGTCCCCAGCACAAGAAGGACACAGAGCTGCTGGAGCGAGGCCAGAGGAGGCCACAAGGATGATCCAAGGGCTGGAGCAGCTCTGCTGTGAGGATAGGCTGATGGAGCTGGGGGTGTTCAGCCTGGAGGAGACTCTGGGGAGACCTTAGAGCTGCCTTCCAGTACCTGAAGGGAGCTTATAGGAAGGCTGCAGAGGGACTTTTCCTGAGGGTGTCTAGAGACAGGCCAAGGGGGAATGGTTTGAAGCTGAGGGAGAGCAGGGCTGACTGGAGGTGAGGAAGAAGTTCTTCAGTGTGAGGGTGGTGAGACTCTGGAATAGGCTGCTGATGGAGGCTGTGGCTGCCTCCTGCCTGGGGCTGTTCCAGGCCAGGCTGGATGAGGCCTTGAGCAGCTGAGTCTAGCTGAGAGGTGTCCCTGCCCATGGCAGGGAGGTTGGAGTAGATGATCTCTGAGGTCCCTTCCAACCTGAGCCATTCCATGGTGATTCAGAGAACTGTGTACTTGGCTCTGGGTGCCATTACAGCTGTTCAGTGCCCATCCTGATGAAGCATTTCCTGCAGTCTTCCTTTTCCAGTCTCAGGTTAAATCTGATTTCCTGTGTTCTTCACAGGCCATACCCTGGCTGCCTGTGGAAGCCTGCTGCAGGAGAGCTGCAGGCAAGGAGTGGTAAACCACTTGGGATGCTTTCTTTCAGGCATTACAGCAGAGGTCATAGTGGTGAGCTCCTTTGATGAACTGCACAGAAGAGCTCAGGAGGCCAAGGGGAAGATTGTTGTCTACAATGAACCTTTCCTCAGCTATGGTGAAAGTGTGAGGTACAGAGCGCAGGGAGCGGTGGAGGCTGCGAAGGCTGGGGCAGTGGCATCCCTCATTAGATCTGTGGCTGCCTTCTCCATACACAGGTGAGCAGTTTTCTCTTCTCTCCCTTGGACTTGCAGTTATGATGGGGATGTGTCCTCATCATGAGAAGGACACAGGGCTGCTGGAGAGAGTCCAGAGGAGGCCACAAGGATGATCCAAGGGCTGGAGCAGCTCTGCTGTGAGGACAGGCTGAGGGAGCTGGGGGTGTTCAGCCTGGAGAAGACCTTAGAGCTGCCTTCCAGGACCTGAAGGGATCCTCCAGGAAGGCTGCAGAGGGACTTTTCCTGAGGGTGTCTAGAGACAGGCCTAGGGGGAACGGTTTGAAGGTGAGGGAGAGCAGGGTTAGACAGGGAGGTGGTGGAGTCCCCATCCCTGGAGGTGTTCAAGAGGGGATTGGATGTGGCACTTGGTGCCATGGTTCAGTCATGAGGTCTATGGTGACAGGTTGGACTCAATGATCTTTGAGGTCTCTTCCAACCTTGGTGATACTGTGATAGATTGGAGCTGAGGAAGAAGTTCTTTAGTGTGAGGGTGGTGAGACTCTGGATCAGGCTGCCCAGGGAGGCTGTGGCTGCCTCCTGCCTGGGGGTGTTCAAGGCCAGGCTGCATAAGGCCCTGAGGGGCATCCCTGCCCATGGCAGGGATGTTGGAGTAAATGATCTCTGAGGTCCCTTCCAGCCTGAGCCATTCTATGATTCTCTCATTTCAGCCTTTATTCCACATGTCATGTTGTTTCCTAGGACATAAACCTTGCCACTTACAAGTGGGTGTTTGGGTTTGAAACCACTGGCTGCACAAAAAGTTCTTTTCCCCCTGTGCTTGGTCATTCTTTCCCAAACTTTTCATTTCTTTTTCCTTGTTACTGCTCCCAGTTTTGTATCAGATTTTGCTGTAAAGAACTTCCTGCATTCTCCAGGCTGCCAGAAGTGTTCTGAGATCAACCCAAATCAGATGTGTTCAGTGAGAAGCTGACTGTCAGTGTGGATAGGAGCTGTGTGGTTGACTACAGTGTTGATTGTGGAAGGGGCTTTTTGTTGGACATTTTCCTAGCACAAGGCTGGCTTGTACTAGATGAAGGAGCAGGCTGCTTGGAATTGGATTATTTACAACACTTCAGCAGCAAGCTTTCTGATTCATAGATTCACAGAATGGTTTGGGTTAGAAAGGACCTCAAAGATCATCCAGTTCCAACCCCCCTGCCACGGGCAGGGACACCTCACACCAGCTCAGGTTGCTCAAGGCCTCATCCAGCCTGGCCTCAAACACCTCCAGGGAGGGGACATTCATAACCTGTGCCAGTGTCTCACCACCCTCACTGAAAAGAATTTCTCTTAATCTTCAGTCTCAATCTGCCCTCCCCAAGCTTCAATCCATTCCCTCCCCTATCACTACAAGCCCTTATAAAAAGGATTCATGGCCTCCTCTGGACCTACACCACCATTTCCCTCTTATGCTGGAGGCAGTGCTGCAGGTGGGGTCTCAGCAGAGCAGAAGGGCAGAATCCCCTCCCTGTGCTGCTGCTCTCCCTGCTCTGGCTGCAGCTCAGCACACAGCTGCCTGCTGGGCTGCCAGGGACCACTGCTGGCTCCTGGGCAGTTTGTCACCAACTGCCACCCCCAAGGCCTTCTCCTCCAGACTGCTCTCCAGCCACTCCTCACCCAGCCTGGATTAGTGCTTGGGATTGCCCTGACCCAGGTGCAGGACCTTAGCCCTTGGCCTCACTGAACTTCCTGAGGTTGGCTTGGGCCCAGCTCTCCAGCCTGTCCAGGTCCCTCACAGAATCACCAAGGTTGGAAGAGACCTCAAAGATCGTCAAGTCCAACCTGGCACCACAGACCTCATGGCTGAACCATGGCACCAAGTGCCACATCCAATCTCCTCTTGAACACCTCCTTCCCTCCAGCCTGTCAGCTGCACCACACAGCTTGGTGTCATCAGCAAACTTGCTGAGGGTGCCTCAGTGCCACCCACTCTCCATGTCACTGACAAAGATGCCAAAGGGCACTGGTCCCAGCACCGAGCCCTGGGGGACACCGCTTGCCACGGGTCTCCACTTGGACCTTGAGCTGCAGCTCTCTGCGTGTGGCCATCCAGCCAATTCCTTCTCCAGCCAGTGGCCACTCCTCAAGCCCATACTTGCCCAATTTTCCAGTACTTGTTGGCAGCATTGAAGATCAGGAGTTTGCCTCCATTGTGTGGATCTGCTGCTTTCACTGAGAGCTTTCTGGGCTCATTATCTCCTGCTGACAGAGTGCCTGTTCTTCTTGTGGTTTTATTAAGTGGTTCTTTTCCTTCCTGGCATGTGAGTTTTAGGCACAGAAGGTGAAGTGGTGACTGTGTCTGTTGAAGAGTTGTTTTCTTTCACTGGGGAGAAGAATGCAGTTGTGGTTAGGTTAGTTTAGAATAGATCTCTGAGGGAACTGGGAGGCTGCTGAACCTCACTCTGCTGCTCTTGATCCTGTGTGTGCTTCCTCTTGATGCTGCAGAACTGACTGCCCTGGGTGATCCTGCTTGTGGCAGGGGGGTTGGCCTGGGTGATCTCTGCAGGCCCCTTCCAACCTCTTAACATTCTGTGATTCTGTGTTGTAAAAATAGGCTCCTTCTGAGCAGGCAGCATCCTCTTGCTGCTTTGTGGAGGCTTGGGGAATGTGTGAGCCATTAAGGCAGCAGGAATCTGGCTGATAAACTCTGGAGATGGAGTGGCAATGCTGTAACCTGACTGAAGAGATCAGGAGGCACCAGTGATAGTTTGTGAACACTTCTTGCTTGTGGGATGGGTATGGTGGCAGGAATTGCCCACAGGAAGCATCTTCAGGGATGGAGCCTCAACTGTCTCCCTCCCAACATCTCAGTGGGAGCCTGTCTTAAGGCAGTGTCCTGTGGCAACAGGATTCAGCCAGATTGTTCTACTGAGTGACCAGGAAGCAAAGGTGAAACCTTTGCTTGTGGTGTGAGAAGAAGAGATGAGAGCAGACCTAAGGCTCTGGTGAGCTCAGGAAAGTTGTGTGTCATGGTGCTGGGCACGTTGCCTTGCTGCCCTCGGAGAGCTGGAGTGGTGCTGTGCTGTGGGATTCAGTTAGGGGCTTTCCCTGCAGGAGCTCTGGGGCTGTGGTGGGCTGACAATTCAGTGATTGTGGCTTTGCTCCCTGTGCTCCCTGAAGGCCAACATGCCAGACTGCATTCTGCTGTGCAGCCTTTGTGCTGCCTTTGGGGCAAATCCTAGCTGTCAGCAAGAGAACTTGGATGTCCTTAGAAGAAGTGGAGCCTGTGCTTCAGGAGATGGTTGCACTGCACAGTGGGCTCTTTGCTGCTTGAGCAGTGCTTAGGGAGTCCAATTTCAGGTGACTTTGTACCAGTGAGAAATCAGGAGGTGATGATTTTTAATTCCAATAGCATCCCTTTCTTCACCCCCCACCCCCCCCCACCCCCTTTTTTTTTCCCCTCTCTGCTCTGAACTGCCTAACTCTTTGTTTCCAGCAGATAGGACTTGATGTGACATCTGAAACCTCTGGGTGATTTCCTTCAGCTGGTATATTTGCTTTCTGGTAAAGTCAGTCAAATGCTGCTGAGGCTGACAAGGGTTTTCCCTGCCTTCTCCTAGCTCTGGCTGCTCCTCTTCAGGAGCTGGTTCGTGGAACTGGGAAGATTTTCGTCCAGTCAGTGTCAGTAATGTAAGCAGTGTCATGAAACTTTGGTAGAGGTGGGTAAAGGGCTAGGGAAAACAGATTCTGTTATCCAGAGAGATGCTGTGGGGATAATGGTCCTTCAGAAAGCAGAATACAGAATTAACCAGCTTGGAAAAGACCTTAGAGATCAGCCAGTCCAACCCATCACCCAACACCATCTGATCAACTAAACCATGGCACCAAGTGCCTCATCCAGGCTCTTAAACACCTCCAGGGATGGGGACTCCACCACCTCCCTGGGCAGCACATTCCAATGGCCAATCTCTCTGCCTGGGAAGGATTTCTTCTTAACATCCAGCCTGAACCTCCCCTGGCACAGCTTGAGACTGTGTCCTCTTGTTCTGGTGCTGGTTGCCTAGGAGAAGAGACTAACCCCCAGCTGGCTACAACCTCCCTTCAGGGAGTTGTAGAGAGCAAGAAGGTCTCCCCTGAGCCTCCTCCTCTCCAGGCTAAGCAACCCCAGCTCCCTCAGCCTCTCCTCACAGGGCTGTGCTCCAGACCCCTCCCCTCACTAGCAGAGATTTTGTGGCCTCAATTCAGTTTGAATTTTTCTGTTGCCCTCTCTCTGGGAAGCTTCCTCTGGATGCCTTGGGCCTCAGCTTAGAGTCTAGGTATCAGCTGGTTTACAGAAGCTGGTATCAGATCTGAATCTCTCTGTGCTGTTGAGTACATTTTAAAGTATGCCCTTGGATTAAAACAGGGTAGATTTTAGTAGTTCATAGACCTGTGCTCCAGACTCCTCCCCAGCCTCATTGCCCTTCTCTGGACACCTTCCAGCAGCTCAACCTCTTTCCTGAACTGAGGGCCCAGAACTGGACACAGGACTCAAGGTGTGGCCTAACCAGTGCTGAGCACAGGGCACAATGACCTCCCTGCTCCTGCTGGCCACACTGTTCCTGATGCAGGCCAGGATGCCATTGGCCTTCTTGGCCCCCTGGGCACACTGCTGGCTCATGTTCAGCTGCTGTCAACCAGCACCCCCAGATCCCTCTCTGCCTGGCTGCTCTCAGCCACTCTGACCCCAGCCTGTAGCTCTGCATGGGGTTGCTGTGGCCAATGTGCAGAACCTGGCACTTGGATGTGTTCAATCTCCTGCCCTTGGACTCTGCCCATCTGTCCAGCCTGTCAAGGTCCCTCTGCAGAGCCTCTCTACCCTCTAACAGATCCACTCCTGCCCCCAGCTTGGTGACACCTGCAAACTTACTGATGATGGACTCAATGCCCTCATCCAGACCATCAATGAAGATATTGACCATCAATAAAGACACTGGAATCCTTGCTTCCTCCCCAATAGCTACCCCAGGCAAACTTTTATGACTGCAGTGTTCAAGTGGTGCTGTTTTGCCTCTTCTGGCCCACCCACTCTGCTAACACAACTGACTCAGAGGTTTTGCTGGTGGCTAGCTGGCCACCCATGGCATGGACAACATGTGTTCTCTGATTTGGGTGCCAGGAGCACCACTGATTTGATTTGCTAACATTCTGGAGTTCATAAGGGCTCAAGGAGCAGTTTTGTTCTGCCTCTGCCTTGCTGCTTCAGGAGTGCAAAGATGTTGAGCACATGAAACTGCCAAGCTTTGGGTTTGCTGTGCTGATCTTTGAGGAGTTACAGCTGTGCTTGCTGTGGGCTGAGCACTGGGAACTTTAGCAGTTCTCTGTGATTTCCTGTTTCTCCCTAATCAGCTTTGCCTTTCTTCAGTGCTCACAGCCCCTTCTGAGTCTGAATGAGCTGCTGTGCCTATGAAAGCCCTGGCAGCCAGTTCAGAACCATCTGACATGATTGTGATGTCCTCATCAACTGCAGGATCTGATTTAATGTTCTCACAAGTGTCAGGGTAATTAAGGAGACTGTGTAAGTGGCTCACTAGTACATGGTGACCATTGAATGTATGGAATTGAAGGAAAAACAGACAACACAATGCAGATGAAGATTATAGATACAGAGATTGCATTGGGATGGAAGGGAGCCTCAAAGGGCATCCCATCCAAACCCCTTGCAGTCAGCAGGGATACCTCCAACTACAGCAGGCTGCCCAGGGGCACATCCAGGCTGAGCTTGAATGTCTCCAGAGAGAGGGACAGAGATAAGGAAAGGAGGCAGTGCTGCCATGGACCAGGGCTTCTGGAGAGCACATAATGCAACATGAGCAGAGGTGTCCTGTGGAGTTACAGATTCACAGAGTGCATTGGGATGGAAGGGAGCCTCAAAGGGCAGCTTGGCCACCCCTCTGCAGTCAGCAGGGACACCTCCAACTACAGCAGGCTGCAGAGGGTCACATCCAGTCTGAGTTTTAATGTCTTCAGGGTCAGGGCCTCAACCACATCCCTGGGCAGCCTGTTCCAGTATTTCACCACTCTCACTGTGCAGAACTTCCTTCTGATGTCCAACCTAACTCTGCCCTGCTCCAGTTTCAAACCATTGCCCCTTGTCCTATCCCCACAGGCCCTTCTAAACAGTCCCTCCCCAGCCTTCCTGTAGGTCCTCTTCAGACATTGAAATGCAGCTCTAAGGTCTCCCTGGAGCCTTCTCTTCTCCAGGCTGAACAGAGAAGGATCTGAGTGATAACAGTGGCAGTGAATTCTTTTCACAAGGAGGGTATTTCTTTTCCACTGCTGATAAGGTCTGAGAAGTATGTAGGCTGTAATTCCATGTCTCTGTAATCCTCTGTGGGGTCTTGTTTTGGTTGGTGGTGTAAATGCAGCACTCTGGGCTTCATCTGCAGCATTCATTTCCAGAGCACATGAGCACCTGGCTCTGCACAACTGGAAGAGCTTAAGTAGTGCCAGAATGGTTGTGCCAGAGTGGTACAGCAGTGGTGTTTGGGGTATCCTAGCATAATGCTCTGCTTTTTCAGTGAAAACAAAAAACCACAGAGAAATAGCAGAGAGAGTCAAGAGTCTGGCTCTTGGAGATGTGTTCTAGAATTAACTCCATTGATACCAAGTTACACAGCAAATCCTTGATTCAGCCTGCAGCACAGCTGCTAGTGCTGGTAGCCCAGCATAAGAGGGACATGAAGCTGCTGGAGCAGGTCCAGAGAAGGCCATGAAGATGATCAGGGGGCTGGAGAGTCTCCCCTGTTGGGACAGGCTGAGAGAGTTGGGGCTCCAGATCCAGGAAGGTTCTCCTCCCCCTCTACTCTGCCCTGCTGAGACCTCACCTGGAATATTGCATCCAGCTCTGGGCTCCCCAGTTCAAGAGGGACAGGGATCTGCTGGAGAGAGTCCAAGGGAGGGCTACAAGGATGCTGAAGGGGCTGCAGCACTGCCTGGTGAGGAGAGGCTGAGAGCCCTGGGGCTGTTTAGTCTCCTGTCTCAGAGTATCTGCAGTACTCCCATTAGCCAGTGCAGGAGTGCTGTGGACAGTGATTAGCAATGGAAGGTAATGGGGACACAGTTAGCAGAAGCCACAGACCCTGCTCATCTACCCAGCTACCACCACATGGGAATGGTCTATAAATACCAAACTAAAGGTCAGATTCAGAAAGGAAAGCTGGCAGAGAGCCACAGCTTTAGGTTTGCACCATCCTCCTAAACAGAGAAGGAAATTGAGAGAAAACAAGGTGCCTGAAGGAGAGGAAGGGAGGCAAGTAATCAAAGCTGGCATTACTGGCAGAGCACAGACAGCAGTTGGCACCTCTCATTTAATAAACCAGATGGAGAAGGATCTCACCACTTAGCTCTACCCTGCAGGCAAGACCAAAGGATTAGTATTTGATGCAACAAGATGGACATGAGAGAGGCTCAGGTGACTGATTGGATTTGAAGGGGAATACAAAGCTGGAGAAAATATTAGTTGAAATGGTTACACTTAGAAGGCACAAGATACCAGTTCCAGTTCTGGAGCCCCTGTTCCAAGAGGGATCTGGAGGTGCTGGAAGGTGTCCAGAGAAGGGCCATGAGGATGAGCAGAGGGCTGGAGCTGCTCTGCTGTGGAGACAGCCTGAGAGAGTTGGGGTTGTTCAGTCTGGAGAGGAGAAGGCTCTGAGGAGACCTAATTGTGGCCTTCCAGTATCTGAAGGGGGCTCCAAGAAGGCTGGGGAGGGACTGCTCAGGATCTCAGGGAGTGATAGGACAAGGGGGAATGGAATGAAGCTGGAGGTGGGGAGATTCAGGCTGGAGGTGAGGAGGAAGTTCTTCCCCATGAGAGTGGTGAAGCCCTGGAATGGGTTGCCCAGGGAGGTGGTTGAGGCCCCATCCCTGGAGGTGTTTAAGGCCAGGCTGGATGAGGCTCTGGCCAGGCTGATCTAGTGTGGGGTGTCCCTGCCCATGGCAGGGGGGTTGGAACTAGAAGATCCTTGTGGTCCCTTCCAACCCTGACTGATACTATGAAACCCATGCAGGTTTCCCCCCCTCCCCCTTCCTTCACTTAGTTTTTCATCTCTCAATCCAGGGAAACAGAAATGGTTCCCTGCAGTGTCTGAGAGAATTCCAGCATTGCAGTATTGCCAAAAATACAAAGTGAATAAGCACACCCCTGAGAAAAGTTTAGCAGAGCCACTTGGAATAATTAGTGCAGCTGCAATTTAGCATTTTCGAAGCACAGCTCTCTCTCAGTGCCTAAAATTAGGCTGCAGTGGTGTGAATCTTTGTGGGGTCCTTCTGAGTGGCAATGAGTGATGGGTTGCCATCCATGCAACCCTTTCCCATGTAGCACAGCTCCTTTTATTCCTTGGCTCTGTCAGTGGTGCTTAGTGGAAAGACTTAGAAGTTAATGAAGAGAAGGCAGAAACCAGACAAGTGTGAAAAGATGGCAGGTAACTGAAGAACATCTCCATGCAGCTGAGAAAGGAGAAGGGAATGCAGCTTGTTCCTCTGAGGGCCACCCCCAGACCCTTAATGGAATTGGAAGTGACAGGGGTTTGGAGCACAGCCCTGGGAGGAGAGGCTGAGGGAGCTGGGGTTGCTTAGCCTGGAGAAGAGGAGGCTCAGGGGAGACCTTCTTGCTGTCTGCAACTCCCTGAAGGGAGGTTGTAGCCAGGAGGGGGTTGGTCTCTTCTCCCAGGCAACCAGCACCAGAACAAGAGGACACAGTCTCAAGCTGTGCCAGGGGAGGTTTAGGCTGGAGGTGAGGAGAAAGTTCTTCCCAGCAAGAGAGATTGGCCATTGGAATGTGCTGCCCAGGGAGGTGGTGGAATCACTGTCCCTGGAGGTGTTTAGGAAGAGCCTGGCTGAGGCACTTGGTGCCATGGTTTAGTTGATTACATGGAGTTGGGTGATAGGTTGGACTTAAGATCTTTGAGGTCTTTTCCAACCTGGTTCATTCTATCCTATCCTACTCTATCCTATCCTACTCTATCCCATCCTATCCTATCCTAACCTGTCCTATCCTATTCCCCCTTAGCAAGTCTGTGGTGACAGCAAGCTGTGTGGCCTGTTTGACAGGCTGGAGGGAAGGGATCCATCCAGAGGGACTTGGGCAGGCTGGGGAGGTGTGCCCAAGCCACCCTCATGAATTTCAGTGAGGCCAAGTTCAAGGTCCTGAAGCTGAGTCAGGGCAATTCCCAAGCACAAATCCAGGCTGGGCAAGGAGTGAATGGAGAGCAGTGTCAATGGGGTGACTTGGGGGTGTCAGATGATACTCAAGGCCTCATCCAGCCTGGCCTGGAACAACCCCAGGCAGGAGGCAGCCACAGCCTCCCTGGGCAGCCTATTCCAGAGTCTCACCACCCTCACACTGAAGAACTTCTTCCTCAGCTCCAGTCTAACCCTGCTCTCCCTCAGCTTCAAACCATTCCCCCTTAGCCTGTCTCTAGATACCCTCAGGAAAAGTCCCTCTGCAGCCTTCCTGCAGGATCCCTTCAGGTGCTGGAAAGCAGCTCTAAGATCCCCCCAGAGTCTTCTCTTCTCCAGGCTGAATACCCCCAGCTCCCTCAGCCTGTCCTCACAGCAGAGCTACTCCAGCCCTTGGATCATCTCTGTTGCCTCCTCTGGCCTCACTCCAGCAGCTCTGTGTCCTTCTGCTGGGCACACCAGGACTGGAGGCAGGATTGGAGGTGGGGTCTCAGCAGAGCAGAGCCAAGGGGCAGAATCCCCTCTCTTGCCCTGCTGCCCACACTCCTCTGGCTGCAGCCCAGCACACAGCTGCCTGCTGGGCTGCAGGAGGGCACTGCTGGCTCCTGGGGAGCTGCTCAGCACCCAACACCCCCAAGTCTCTTTCTTCAGAGCTGCTTTCAACCCACTCTGCTCCCAGCCTGGATTTGTGCCTGGGGTTGGCCTGACCCAGCTGCAGGACCTTGCACTTGGGCTTGTTGAGCCTGATGCAGCTGGCACTGGCACACTTCTCAAGCCTGTCAAGAAACTTCTGGATGGCCTCCCTGCCCTCCATTAGCTTATGTCTTGCTAACCCTGTGGTGCATTTTTTGTCCTATTCTCTGCTCTCCAAATAAAGGAGGTCTGGGGTGGTTTTCCTGGTGGTGGTGGTGGTGGTTTGGGGGTTTTGCCTGGATTTATTTATATCCTTGCTACAGGCACACAACAGACCAGCTGTTAGCACTGAGGGGTTTTTAATGTGCCCTGTGTGCTCACTGCTCTCTGGTGATGGAGGGGTCACTGAGGTTATAAATATGATTTCTACTCAAAGCTGAGAAGCCAGGAGATCAACAACAAAACACCCACCCCCTGAAGGCAGAAGCCTTGCAGCTGCTGGCAGTCAGGGTTGTCACTGGGGTCCCTCCAGGAGCTCTGGGCTAGCAGAGCTCTGGTGGTGTGCAGCCAGCAGCTGTGTCCTCCCAGGGCCAGTATGTAAGCACATGAGGAGGGAGCTTGGTTCTTCACTTGGAGCAGGAGGCCAAACAGGTGTATGCAAGAAATGGTTCCCTCAAGGTATTGTCAGCTGCTGGAGGATGATCCTCAAGTCTGTAAGAGGCAGAGAGTTCCTTTTCCAGTTGCAGAGCAGCTGAGCAAAGCTCCATTTCCTCCAGGTGCTTGGAAAAGATGCTGCAGGCTTTCCTGCTTTCCTAGCAGTTGGACAGTCCCAGGGTGGAGTTCATTGGGCTTGCTTCATTTGATCATGTTCCCATGCACAGTTGTCTTCTGCTGCTTGCTTGACAAGCCATGGCTCATCTACACTAAGCCTTGAAATACTTCTGTGGTTCTAGGATTCCCTTGGAGTGTGGGGCACTGAATGTTACAGTGAGAACTGAACATGCCTGTGAGAGCTGCCTGCTGTGCCCTGGCACAGAGCTAATGACCTCAAAGCTGCTTTGCTTGTTTTGTGAGGCCTGATTTTAATGAGTGCCTGGAGCTGATGAGATGCAGGTTTCTGAATGGTAAATGGAGTCCATGTGGTCACAGAACATGCACTCATTGAATGGCTCAGATTAGAAGGGACCCCAGAGATCATTTACTGCAACCTGCCTGCCATGGGCAGGGACACCTCTCAGCTAGACTCAGCTGCTCAAGGCCTCATCCAGCCTGGCCTGGAACACCCCCAGGCAGGAGGCAGCCACAGACTCCCTGGCAGCCTGTTTTAGAGTCTCACCACCCTCAGACTGAAGAACTTCCTTAACTCCAGTCTCACCCTGCTCTCCCTCAGCTTCAAACCATTCCCCCTTGGCCTGTCTCTAGACACCCTTATGACCCTTGTCCAGACACGCTCTGCAACCACCTTCTAGGATCCCTTCAGGTACTGGAAAGCAGCTCTAAGATCCCCCCAGAGCCTTCTCTTCTCCAGGCTGAACACCCCCAGCTCCCTCAGCCTGTCCTCATAGGTGAGGTGCTGCAGCCCTTGGATCATCCCCTCTGTACCTGCTCCATCATGTCCAGTGTCTCTCCTGTAGTGGGGGCCCCATAGGTGGACACAGCACTGCAGGTGAGGTCCCCCCAGGGATCAGTGCTGGGCCCCATCCTGTTCAATATCTTTACTGATGATCTAGATGAGGGGATTGAGCCCATCATCAGTAAGTTTGCAGATGACACCAAGCTGGG
Source organism: Dryobates pubescens (assembly GCF_014839835.1). NCBI lineage: Eukaryota > Metazoa > Chordata > Aves > Piciformes > Picidae > Dryobates > Dryobates pubescens. Next base: position 26,201,592 of record NC_071625.1, on the reverse strand, counting down.
GGCAGGAGTTGATCTGTTAGAGGGTGGAAAGGCTCTGCAGAGGGACTTTGACAGGCTGGACAGATGGGCAGAGTCCAACAGCATGATATTCAACAAGTCTAAGTGCTGGGTGCTGCACATTGGCCACAACAACCCCATGCAGTGCTACAGGCTGGGGGCAGAGTGGCTGAGAGCAGCCAGGCAGAAAGGGACCTGGGGGTGCTGATTTGCAGCAGCTGAACATGAACCAGCAGTGTGCCCAGGTGGCCAAGAAGGCCAATGGCATCCTGGCCTGCATCAGGAAGAGTGTGGCCAGCAGGAGCAGGGAGGTCATTGTGCCCTGTGCTCAGCACTGGTTAGGCCACACCTTGAGTCCTGTGTCCAGTTCTGGGCCCCTCAATGTAAGAAGGACATTGAGAGACTTGAAGGTGTCCAGAGAAGGGCAACAAAGCTGGGGAGGGGTCTGGAGCACAGCCCTGTGAGGAGAGGCTGAGGGAGCTGGGGTTGCTTAGCCTGCAGAAGAGGAGGCTCAGGGGAGACCTTCTTGCTCTCTCCAACTCCCTGAAGGGAGGTTGTAGCCAGGTGGGGGTTGGTCTCTTCTCCCAGAAAACCAGCACCAGAACAAGAGGACACAGTCTCAAGCTGTGCCAGGGGAGGCTTAGGCTGGATGTTAGGAAGAAATTCTTCATAGAGAGCAAGATTGGCCATTGGGATGTGCTGCCCAGGGAGGTGGTGGAGTCACCATCACTGGAGATGTTTAGGAGGGGCCTGGATGGGGTGCTTGGTGCCATGGTTGAGCTGATCAGATGGTGTTGGGTGATGGGCTGGACTGGCTGATCTCTAAGATCTCTTCCAGCCTGGTTAATTCTCTTCTACTGTCTATATATCTTATTTGAGAGTCTACTGGGGATGGTATTAGAAGTGTTCTTTTCAATTGTCTAGTGATGATAACTTCAGGCCTTGGGTGGTTAGCAGTGTTTGTGTTTCCACAGCCCACACACAGGGTGGCAGAGTTACCAGCCTGCTGTGCCCCAGATTCCCACTGCCTGCATCTCTGTGGAAGATGCTGAAATGATGTCACGAATGGCCCGGAGGGGCTCCAAGATCGTCGTGCACCTGAGGATGGGGGCAAAGACCTACCCAGACTCTCCTTCCTTTAACACTGTGGCAGAGATAGTTGGAAGCAAGTACCCAGAGCAGGTGAGTGAGCAGGTGAAAACGAGTAAGTGTGGTTTGTTGTTTAAAAGCAGGGAGAAGACACCCCCAAGGTACAGCCCTGCCTGAGAAATCCCTCGGAGTAGGAACTCTCACCCACCTACTCTTCCACATTTCAGACAGCTCAGCCTTTGGATCTTTTTCAGGTAGCAGGTTTGAACCCACCAGGCTCAGTTCTACCTTAACAGGGTGTATTTTAGAGAACTGTAAGAATGACTGTGTTCTAAGAAGACACAGCCAACTAGACTGTCCACATCACACTACCACCAAGGTTGGAAGAGCCCTCAAAGATCATCGAGTCCAAGCTGTCACCACAGACCTCATGACTACACCATGGCACCAAGTGCCACATCCAGTCCCCTCTTGAACACCTCCAGGGACAGTGACTCCACCACATCAGAACCTCCTCCTTTTTGTTTCCCCATGTTAAAGCTCATTTTAAGTAGGCCCAGATGCATAGACTAATAAAACCGGTCTGTATACAAGCAGAGGTGACATCATGGCACTCAAGTAAAGGCAGTGTTGGTTTAAAGAGAGTCAGAGATCCTGGAATGGTCTGGGTTGAAAGGGACCACCAAAGCTCATCTAGTTCAACCCCACTGCACTCAGCAGGGACATCCTTCTCTAGATCAGGTTGCTCAGAACCCTGTTGAGCCTGAGCTTGAATATCTCCAGGGATGGAGCCTCAACTACTTCCCTGAGCAACCTGTTGCACTGATCCCCTACCCTTAGGGTGCAAAACTTGTTCCTAACATCCAATTTCAATCTGCTCTTCTCTCATTTCAAACCATTGCTGTCCCTGCAGGCCTTTCCAAACAGTCCCTCTGCAGCCTTCTTGTACTGGCAGGGAGGTCCTCAGTGCTTGCATGAATGTGTGGGTTTGGAACCTTGCGGCTCTGAGCAGCCTGATCTAGTGTGAGGTGTCCCTGCCCCTGGCAGAGAGGTTGGAACTGGCTGATCCTTGAGGTCACTTCCAACCTTGACAATTCTATGACTCTATGGTCAGTGGGCAGGGAGAAAATAACAACCCTCATGGCTGGTTTGCATCCCATCACCTACAAGTCTAGCTTCATGGTTGTCTGTGTTGGATAGACTCTTCCCTACATTAGGTATAGAGGCAGACTCCAGCTTCTTAATATTAAAAGCAAGAGAAGAGAAATTTTGGTGGTGCTTGGCTCCAAGGAGACCTTCTTGTGGCCTTCCAGTATCTGAAGGGGGCTACAAGGAAGCTGGGGAGGGACTTCTGAGGGTGTCAGGGAGTGATAGGACTGGGGGGAATGGAGCAAAACTAGAAATGGGTAGATTGAGCTTGGATGTTAGGAAGAAGTTGTTCCCCATGAGGGTGGTGAGAGCCTGGCACAGGCTGCCCAGGGAGGTGGTGGAAGCCTCCTGCCTGGAGGTGTTTGCAGCCAGGCTGGAGGTGGCTGTGAGCAACCTGCTGCAGTGTGAGGTGTCCCTGGCCATGGCAGGGGGGTTGGAACTGGCTGATCCTTGAGGTCCCTTCCAGCCCTGACAATTCTGTGAGTCTATGATGAGTGGGCAGGGACAAAATAACAACCCTCATGGCTGGTTTACATCCCATCACCTACCAGTCTAACTTCATGAAACACATTTATCAAGCCAAAGACAATGCCCCCACTTTGCAATCAGAGTGCAGTTAATTTGATTTGACCATCTGAATCTCCAGCCATGCTTCCAGTCAGCTCATACAAGGATCAGCTAACAGAATGATGCTGATGGCATAACTCAGGCTATCTTTGTTGAATTGGCCTTGCTGTATGGCAGAAGTTGACATTTAAGGTCAGGTTATGAAGTGTCCAACTGTGACTGTCAAAGATCATAGAATCACAGAATGGCTCAGGTTGGAAGGGACCTCAGAGGTCATCTACTGCAACCTCCCCACCATGGACAGGGATGCCTTTCAACTAGGTGCTTGTCTGTGCTCCAGTTTTCTCTTTGCTGTCCTGTGCTGTTTCTTTAAGTAAAGAAATGGGCTGGAATCTCCTCACTTCTTCCAGTGAGGAGCTTGGATTTGGAACACTGGGTAAAGAGTTCTTGTCAAGCCCCCTGCTGATGTTAATGCAAGTGGTAGTGGACACACTTTGAGAATGTAACCAAGAAACAGAAAAATACAACAAGTGAATGCTTGGATTTTTGTAGTAGTCAGCTCCTCTTGGAGCCTTCATGGGTGCCTCACCACACTCATTCCTCTGTGTTCCTCTGCAAGAATGGGAACCATCTCACTCTTAAAGCAGTAGAATGCACTCCAGACCCAAACACTTACAATGCCCTTTTAGCCAAAGTGTTTGCAAATGCAGTGCAAATGCAGGGGAGTAGAAAGGTGCCATTTCCACCAGCCAACAGTTTGCAGTTCAGAGCTGTGAAGTGAAACAAAAGGCAGTTTGGATCTCTGAACTCTGGGGCAGACATCAGCAGTGGGTGGAATTTCTGTTGCAGAGCTCTAAAGCAAACCAGTTGGAAATGAGGCTGAAGGCTGTGGAAGGTCACTGGTCAGAGGCACGGCAGCAAGTGACAGCATTTGGAAGTGGAGCTTAAATCAAAGAGTCACAGGGTTTAGAGGGGGTCTTCAGAGATCAGCCAGTCCAACCCCCCTGCCAGAGCAGGGTCACCCAGGGCAGGTAACACAGGAACACATCCAGGTGGGTTTGGAATGTCTCCAGAGAAGGAGACTCCACAACCTCTCTGGGCAGCCTGCTCCAGGGCTCTGCCACCCTCACAGGGAAAAAGTTTTCCCTTCTGTTCCTGTGGCACCTCCTCTGCTCCAGCTTGCCCCCAGTGCCCCTTGTGCTGTCCTTGGCCATCCCTGAGCAGAGCCTGGCTCCATCCTCCCCACACTGCCCTGCACATCTTTATCCCCAGCCATGAGATCACCCTCAGGCTCCTCTGCTCCAAGCCCCAGCTCCCTCAGCCTGTCCTCACAGGGAGATGTTCCACTGCCTGCAGCATCTCTGTGGCTCTGTGCTGGACTCTCTCAAGCATTTCCCTGAGGTCTTTCTTGAAGTCAGAGGCCCAGTAGTGGATATAACATTCCAGATATGGCTTCAGCAAGGCAGTGCAGAGATGGAGGAGAACCTCTCTTGACCTACCAACCATATCCTTAGGGCTGCTGAAGGATCCTGAAGCAGTCTGGTGAGAAGTGATAGAGTTCAGGGTGTAACTCCGCAGCAGGCATGCCTGTGCTCATCTGTATATTGACCAGAATTCAACATGCTGCTTGACTTATAAATAATTCATTCATTCCTCCCCTCAGTCTTGAGCACAATTACTAAAACATAATCACCCAGAACATTTTTTGTCTCTGCAAATTTGTATCTGTTCCAAGCAGTGTTGAATATTAAAATCCTTGGAAGAAAACAAACCCCCACCAGTTTCTGGGGGTTGGTTGTGGTTTTGTTGTTGGGGTTTTGGTGTCTTTCTGGTTTGGTTTTGGTGTTGCTGGTTGGTAGGAGGGTTTTTTGTTTGATTGAAGTTTGGTTTGGCTCTGTTGGGTTTTGTTTTGGTTTTGTTTTTAACCCAGGTCATATTTTTGGGGGTGCTTTTTCTCCTGGCTTTGCTTTCTTTCACCAGCCTTGCCACGTCTCCAGTTCAGTTCCCCCTGTTAAAGTAGGTTGTTTTTTTTTCCCAAGTGATCTCACATATAGGATCATAGAGTCAGGCAGGGTTGGAAGGGCCCACAAGGATCATCTAGTTGAGATTGGCCATTGGCATGTGCTGCCCAGGGAGGTGGTGGAGTCACCATCCCTGGAGGTAGATGGTGAGGGGACTGGATGAGGCACTTGGTGCCATGGTTTGCCTGGGAGAAGAGACCAACCCCCACCTGGCTACAACCTCCCTTCAGGGAGTTGGAGAGAGCAAGAAGGTCTCCCCTGAGCCTCCTCTTCTCCAGGCTAAGCAACCCCAGCTCCCTCAGCCTCTCCTCACAGGGCTGTGCTCCAGACCCCTCCCCAGCCTTGTTGCCCTTCTCCGGACACCTTCAAAAGTCTCCATGTCCTTCCTGAACTGAGGGGCCCAGAACTGGACACAGGACTCAAGGTGTGGCCTAACCAGTGCTGAGCACAGGGCACAATGACTTCCCTGCTCCTGCTGGCCACACTCTTCCTGATGCAGGCCAGGATGCCATTGGCCTTCTTGGCCACCTGGGCACACTGCTGGCTCATGTTCAGCTGCTGTCAACCAGCACCCCCAGGTCCCTTTCTGCCTGGCTGCTCTCCAGCCACTCTGACCCCAGCCTGTAGCTCTGCCTGGGGTTGCTGTGGCCAATGTGTAGCATCTGGCACTTAGATGTCTTCAGTCTCCTGCCCTTGGCCTCTGCCCATCTGTCCAGCCTGGCAAGGTCCCTCTGCAGAGCCCTTCTACCCTCTAACAGATCAACTCCTGCCCCCAGCTTGGTGGTGTTTAGGAAGAGTCTGGATGAGGCACTTGGTGCCATGGTTTAGTTGATGAGATGGTGTTGGGTGATAGGTTGGACTGGATGGTCTCAAAGGTCTTTTCCAACCTGGTTAATTCTATTCTAGCCTAGTCTAAGGGGTGATGGCTTGAACTGAAAGAGAAGAAAGCAATTTTTGTCACTGGGGGTGATGAGACCCTGGTTCAATTTGTCCATAGAGATGGTGGATGCCCCATCCCTAGAGCCATTCCAGGTCAGGTTGTTTGGGGCTCTGAGCAACCTGCTCTAGTTGCAGATGTCCCTGCTGACTGCAGGGGGGTTGCACTGGGTGGCCTTGAAGGATCCTTTCCAACCCCAACCCATTCTGTGGCTCTTGTGATGTGGGTGCAGATGTCCTGTTGCTTTTGGAGGCAGCTCTGCACCCAGGGTGTGCAGGTGCTGATGAAAAGCTGACCCACTGGTATTTCAGTGTCCTGTTCTGCTCTGTGCTTCTGTTTGGCCTGCCAGCAGCAGTCAGCAAGTGCTGCAGCCTCAATTGCTCTGAGGGAGAAAAATGCACTTTGAAACCTCCCCTAGCTTGCAACTTTGCACTGCCAAGGTTTTGAGTGATGAAGAAAGAATCTGAACGGAGCAAGTAAAGAGCTTTGTCATGGCTGTCAGTAACGTTCAGTGCCTCACCAATGTCTCTCTTCTTGCCTTTCCATTAGCCCTTCTGAGTTAGGGCAGGACTGCTCTCCACAGACAGGCTGACTGTATGAAGTTCACCAAGGCCAAGGGCCAGCTCCTCCACCTGGGTCACAACAACCCTGTGGCAAGCTACAGACTTGGGAATGTGTGGTTGGAATGCTGCAGCTTGGAGAGGGACCTGGAAGTGTTGGTTGACAGTCACTGAACGGGAGCCAGTAGTGCCCAGGTGGCCAAGAAAGCCAAAGGCATCCTGGCTTGGATCAGAAACAGGGTGGGCAGCAGGGACAGGAGGTGACCATCCCCCTGTGCTCAGCACTGGGGAGGCCACACCGGGAGTGTTGTGTTCAGCTCAAGGTGTGGCCTAACCAGTGCTGAGCACAGGGTACAATGACTTCCCTGCTCCTGCTGGCCACACTCTTCCTGATGCAGGCCAGGATGCCATTGGCCTTCTTGGCCACCTGGGCACACTGCTGGCTCATGTTCAGCCTACTGTCAACCAGTCCCCCCAGGTCCCTTTCTGCCTGGCTGCTCTCAGCCACTCTGACCCCAGCCTGGAGCACTGCATGGGGTTGTTGTGGCCAATGTGTAGATCATCTGCTCCAACTTCCCAACCATGGGCATGGACACCTCTCAACTAGACTCAGCTACTCAAGGCCTCATCCAGCCTGGCCTGGAACACCTCCAGGGAGGAGGCAGCCACAATATCCCTGTGAAGACTATCTCAGAGTCTCTCTACTGAAGAACTTCCTCAGCTCCAGTCTCACCCTGCTCTCCCTCAGCTTCAAACCATTCCCCCTTGACCTGTCTCTAGACACCCTCAGGAAAAGTCCCTCTGCAGCCTTCCTGCAGGATCCCTTCAGCTATTGGAAGGCAGCTCTAAGGTCCCCCCAGAGTTTCCTCTTCTCCAGACTGAACACCCCCAGCTCTCTAAGCTTACCCTCCCAGCAGAGGTGCTCCAGCCCTTGGATCATTTGGACTCTCTCCAACAGCTCTGTGTCCTTCTTACACTGGGGACAGCAGAAGTGGAGCCAGTATCATTTTGAGTTCATCAAGTCTTTTGTGGTTCCATGTTTGGCAGGTTAGGTACATTGAAGCCAGCCTAACAGGAACCAGCTGCTATCTAGAGCATTGCCCTGGAGAAGGGAACAGTTGCTTCTACACTTTTCAGCCCAATCATGTTACATTTGTATTGAAATGAGAAGACAAACGTGTTTCACTGCCAGCTCTGCCTGAACTGCAAATGAAAACCACATTAGCCACGTTCTGAATTCCTCAGTCCCTCTCCAGTGGCAGCTTTACAGGCTGGAAGTGAAGCATCTCTCCCATGCAGCACAGCAGGATGCTAACAACAAGGGCTCAGCTTCAACCTGCTGCTTCAGAAACTCCTCCTGCAAGACAAAGGTTGGGAATGGACTGCCAATGTCCCTAGCCTGCAGCAGGATGGCCCTCAGCAGGTTCTGCTGCTCCACCTTTCTCATTTCCCAGACCTCTGTGGCTCAGCTGTCAGCAGTCTGGCAGAAAGAGAGATTGCCCATTGGAATGTGCTGCCCAGGGAGGTGGTGGAGTCCCCATCACTGGAGGTCTTTAGGAGGAGACTTGATGGGGTGTTTGGTGCCATGGTTTAGCTGATCAGATAGTGTTGGTTGACAGGTTGGAGTCATGATCTTGAAGGTCTCTTCCAACCTGGTTTACTGCTGTTCTGCTCTGTTCCGTTCTGTTCTATCCTATCCTATCCTATCCTATCCTATCTCTGAGATCCCTTCCAAGCTAAGCCATTCTGTGATGCAAAGGTATCAGTTAGACAAAGATAAAACTCTAGTGCAATCCTGACTTTCGGCATCTTCCTGTGCTGTGGATCTCTTGGGGTGCAATTGTGATTTATTCAGCTTCCTGAGTGATGGAAAACCAGGTTCCTGTGTGCCCTGGAAGGTGTCTAAAAGTGATGGTTGCTCATTAGGCTGTGATCTGGCACAAACACTGCAGAGCAGAAACAGAGGAGCTCAAAGGTGGCTCTTTGGGGATGCTGAGGAGCTTTTCCAGGGCCTGATTCTGTGCAGCACTTTTGCCTCCTGGATCTCCATAATGTCTCCTTTGAAAAGTGACTCTGTTTGGAGCATGGGGGCATCAAAAAGGGTGACAGATTCTTAATAACTCATCTATAGCTCTGAGCACTTTAAAAGTAGCAGTCCTAGGAATGACCTGAGGATCAGCAATGCTAAGGTAATGGATTATGAAGTCCTTTACTGTGGCTGATGTCACAGAACCTGTTCTGCACAGGAAACTGCAGCTGATTTCCTTCTCTACTTTTTACTTCAAAAGTCTTTTGGGATTTGTGCTACTGGGCAGAGCTCCAGGGAACAAGAGAACATGAAAGTTGGCCAGGCTTCTGAGCCTGTTAGGCATTCATGCACATTGAGGGATGAAGTAATTCCTAGTCCAGAAAGAAACCCTGACACCCAAGGAAAGCAATAAAAGCAACCCAAGAGTGGCCTGCAGATGGGAAATGCTCACAGCAGTGTTACTTTATGGCCTGGCATCACTTGTACATGTGTTGACAAAATGTCTGTCCATTAGCACTGGGATGTGGCTCCCAGATAGCCCTGTGCTCAAACTAGATCATGCAAACAACAGAGCCTGGGCTATAAATGTTTAAGAGCCCAATGCCATCAAGTTCTGGCTCCATGACCATGTTTTCTGCACGTGGATGGCTTTGCTGTACATTGCAGAATGCTGAAGGCTTTATGATGGGTAGAATAGAATAGAGTAGAGTAGAATAGAATAGAATAGACCAGACCAGGTTGGAAAAGAACTCAGAGATCATCAAGTCCAACCTATCACCCAGTACCATCTAATCAACTAAACCATGGCACCAAGTGCCTCATCCAGGCTCTTCTTAAACACCTCCAGGGATGGTGACTCCACCACCTCCCTGGGCAGCACATCCCAATGGCCAATCTCTCTTGCTGGGAAGAGCTTCTTCCTAACCTCCAGCCTAAACCTCCCCTGGCGCAGCTTGAGACTGTGTCCTCTTGTTCTGGTGCTGGATGCCTGGGAGAAGAGATCAACCCCCACATGGCTACAACCACCCTTCAGGGAGTTGGAGAGAGCAAGAAGGTCTCCCCTGAGCCTCCTCTTCTCCAGGCTAAGCAACCCCAGCTCCCTCAGCCTCTCCTCACAGGGCTGTGCTCCAGACCCCTCCCCAGCTTTGTTGCCCTTCTCTGGACACCTTCCAGCAACTCAACATCTTTCCTAAACTGAGGGGCCCAGAAATGATGAGGAGCTGGGATGCATCAGAAGAAGTGCAGGTGGAGAGAGGTGGTTCTGCCCCTTTATTCTGCTCTGCTGAGCCCTCACCTGCAGTGCTGTGTCCAGCTCTGGGACCCCCAACACAGGAGAGACATAGACCTGATGGAGCAGGTCCAGAGCAGGCCACCAAGCTGATCAGAGGGTTTCAGCACCTTGCTGGGAAGACAGGCTGAAAGAATTGGGGCTGCTCAGCCTGGAGAAGAGAAAACTCCAGGCAGACCTTAGAGTTGCATTTCAATATCTGAAGGGGACCTACAATCAGGCTGGGGAGGGACTGTTCAGAAGGGCCTGTGGGGATAAGACAAGGGGCAAGGGTTTGAAACTAGAGCAGGGCAGATTTAGGTTGGCCATCAGGAGGAAGTTCTGCACAGTGAGAGTGGTGAAATACTGGAACAGGCTGCCCAGGGATGTGGTTGAGGCTCTGTCCCTGGAGACATTCAAGCTCAGACTGGCTGTGTCCCTGTGCAGCCTGCTGTAGCTGGAGGTGTCCCTGCTGAGTGCAGGGGGGTGGCCAAGCTGCCCTTGGAGGCTCCCTCCCAACCCAATGCAAGCTGTGAGCCTTTAAGTGCAGCTCTGCATGCCTCTCTCCTGCGACGGTGAGCTCGTGGCTGTCACTGCCAGAATTCAAGCCAATTGAGAAGAATTTAGGAGGTGCCCATGGAGGCTGAGGTTTGAGAATGAGTCCAGCACTTAGTGATGAGAAAGAGAAAGCAGCAAGTGGAGCAGGAAGCTTCTGCTGTTGCAGTCTGAAGGTCGAGCCCCGTAGCGCTTTGCTCCAGCAAGCCCTTTCCTTTTGGAGCTGGCATGATGGCAGCCTGGGATTGAATACCAGCAGCAGACTCAACTCACCCCATGACAAATGAGGTAGTTTCCTGGAAGTTGCTCTCCCAGTACTTGCTGAAGGAAGCAGTTGCCTCTCTGTCTGTTTCTTTTGCTGGGAACAGGACTTTGCAGTCCTACAGAACCCTACAGGAAGGCTGCAGAGGGACTTTTCATGAGGGTGTCTAGAGACAGGCCAAGGGGGAATGGTTTGAAGCTGAGGGAGAGCAGGGTTGGACTGGAGCTGAGGAAGAAGTTCTTCAGTGTGAGGGTGGTGAGACTCCAGAATAGGCTGCCCTATAGACTCTGGATTAGGTTGTGGCTGCCTCCTCCCTGGGGGTGTACAAGGCCAAGTTGGATGAGGCCTTGAGCAGCTGAGTCTAGCTGGGCACCTCAATGCAAGAGAGCTGTGGAGGTGCTGAAGTGAGTCCAGAGCAGGGCAAGGAAGCTGGGAAGGGCCTGGAGAAGTAATGTGATGAAGAGCAACTGAAGGAGCTGGGGATGGTTAGTGTGAAACAGAGGAGGCTGAGGGGAGACCTCATCACTCTACAGCTACCTGAAAGGACCTTGTGGAGAAGCTGCTGCTGGTCTCTTCTCACAGGTAATTAATGACAGAACAAGAGGGAATGGCCTCAAGCTGCCACTGGGGTGGTTTAGACTGGACAGTAGGAAATTTTTTTTCCCCTCAAGAGTGCTCAGGCACTGGAATGAGCTGCCCAGGGAGGTGGTGGAGTCCCCAAGACTGGATGTGTTTAAAGGTGGTTTGGATGTGGTGCCTGGGGAGGTGGTTTAGGGGTGACCCTTGCAGAGCAGGGTTAATGGTTGGCCTTGGTGATCCTGAGGGTCTGCTCCAACCTGACTGTTTCTGTGATTCTACAGTTGAGAGGTGTCCCTGCTTGTGGCAAGGGGGTTGGCAGGTCTGTGGTGACAGGTTGGACTTGATGATCTTTGAGGTCTCTTCCCACCTTGGTGATTCTGTGAATAGATGATCTCTGAGGTCCCTTCCAACCTGAGCCATTCTGTGCTTTCCTTCTTTATACAAGCAAAGCATCACATCCCTCAGAGCCTGCATGTGCTTGTTCCCACCAGGTTTGTGTTCTGTCATGTATCCCCCAGTCTGGTTTACCAACTGGGACAAAAATAAACTGAACTGTGTTTTCTGCTCATGGTTACAGAGTCCCTTGACATCTGATTTTTATCCTAGCATTCAAATTTACAGCCACCACTGTGCAATATGAGTCTCAAGAACAGTGTATCATGTCCTGGTAGAAATTACTCATAAAACCTCCCCCCTGTGGCCCATTTCATCTCATCATGCATACATTATCACATAAGAGGGTGGAGAATGGAACAGTGTCCTGATGGAAGATGAAACAGTCTGGAAACAAAAGTGCTTTAGAGATGGCAGCAGCTCAGTGCTTTATCCTTGCCTCAGAAGCAAAGCAAAGCAGGGTTTTGGTTGTAAGTATTTCAAGTCAGCAAGGAAGGATATTAATGCTGCCTCACTGCTTACATGTCACTTAAAATTCACAGGATCACAGAGTGTTAGGGGTTGGAAGAGATCTCAAAGAATCATCCAGCCCAACCCCCCTGCCACAGCAGGGTCACCCAGGGCAGGTCACACAGGAACACATCCAGGTGGGGTTGGAAAGGCTCCAGAGCAGGAGACTCCACAACCTCTCTGGGCAGCCTGCTCCAGGGCTCTGCCACCCTCACAGGGAAATAGTTTTCCCTTCTGTTCCTGTGGCACCTCCTCTGCTCCAGCTTGCCTCCAGTGCCCCTTGTGCTGTCCTTGGACATCCCTGAGCAGAGCCTGGCTCCATCCTCCCCACACTGCCCTGCACATCTTTATCCCCAGCCATGAGGTCACTCTCAGGCTCCTCTGCTCCAACCCCCAGCTCTCTCAGCCTGGCCTCACAGGGAGATGTTCCACTGCCTGCAGCAGCTTTGTGGCTCTGTGCTGGACTCTCTCAAGTAGTTCCCTGAGGTCCTTCTTGACCTGAGAGGCCCAGAACTGGACACAACATTCCAGCTGCTAGGCTTTATTTCAGTTGTGTGCTTGGTCTAATGATCATTCTGCTTAATTTCTGCTTTTGGTGATATCAACTGACAGAAGGTATTTTTTCCTCCATTGGGTGTGCCAAGTTTAATGTGCTGCTTGTAGGAGAAGGTATTTAATGCAGAAATGTTCCTTCACTGTAATGGAATTTGATGCTGTGAGGTGTGTATGTGATTTTCAGACACCCCTTTCTGTGGTGTGCTGCCCAGCAGGTCAGAGCATGTCCTACCATCCCATGGTGTGTCTGCCAGCTAGCTCCTTGCCAGGAGAGCCATCACTGAGCTCTAAAATGTGATGTCCTCCATCCTCTTCTTTAAATCAGAAAGAGAACCTGAGGTCACATCATTCTTTGAAGGAAACCTTGAGTCCTGTGTCCAGCTCTGGGCTCCTCAGTTTAAGAAGGACATTGAGACTCTTGAATGTGTCCAGAGAAGAGCAACAAAGCTGGGGAGAGGTCTGGAGCACAGCCCTGTGAAGAGAGGCTGAGGGAGCTGGGGTTGCTTAGCCTGCAGAAGAGGAGGCTCAGGGGAGACCTTCTTGCTCTCTACAACTCCCTGAAGGGAGGTTGTAGCCAGGTGGGGGTTGGTCTCTTCTGCCAGGCAACCAGCACCAGAACAAGAGGACACAGTCTCAAGCTGTGCCAGGGGAGGTTTAGGCTGGAGGTGAGGAGGAAGTTCTTCCCAGAAAGAGTAATTGGCCATTGGAATGTGCTGCCCAGGGAGGTGGTGGAGTCCCCATCCCTGGAGGTGTTCAAGAGGGGATTGGATGTGACACTTGGAGCCATGGTCTAGTCATGAGGTCTGTGGTGACAGGTTGGACTCGATCTTTGAGGTCTCTTCCAATCTTGTTGATTCTGTGATTCTGATTAGATGTTGTTGGGTGACAAGTTGGACTTGATGATCTCTGAGGTCTTTTCCAAGCTTATTGATCCTATGATTCTCTATGAATCTATGCAAGGAAAAACAAGATCTTGCACTGTTTACAAGTATGCTCCTCCCTGTCTTATCTCACAAGCAGATACTGCAGCTCATGGGCTGTTCTCAGTATCAGTATCCAGTATCAGTAACCAGTATCACCAAGGTTGGAAGAGAGCTCAAAGATCATCAAGTCCAACCTGTCACCACAGACCCCATGACTAAACCATGACCTCCAATCCCCTCTTGAATACCTCCAGGGATGGTGACTCCACCACCTCCCTGGGCAGCACATCCCAATGGCGAATGACTCTCTCAGTGAAGAACTTTCTCCTCACCTCCAGCCTAAACTTCCCCTGGCACACCTTGAGACTGTGTCCTCTTGTTCTGGTGCTGGTTTTCTGGGAGAAGAGACCAACCCCCTCCTGGCTACAACCTCCCTTCAGGGAGTTGGAGAGAGCAAGGAGGTCTCCCCTGAGCCTCCTCTTCTCCAGGCTAAGCAACCCCAGCTCCCTCAGCCTCTCCTCACAGGGCTGTGCTCCAGATCTCTCCCCAGCTTTGTTGCCCTTCTCTGGACACATTCAAGTGTCTCAACCTCCTTCCTAAACTGAGGGGCCCAGAACTGGACCCAGGACTCAAGGTGTGGCCTAACCAGTGCTGAGTACAGGAGCAGAATGACCTCCCTGCTCCTGCTGGCCACACTGTTCCTGATGCAGGATTCTCCTTGCAGGATTTGGTCTCTTGGCACTGTGAACCTGAACCTGGGTTTAAGTTCTCCACTTCTGCCTGACCTGGTCCACTGAGCTCAGCTTCTGTACTGAAGTGCTGCAGGGAGCTGGGAGCTCGGCTGGAATTACTGTTCAGACGATCCTTTCGTTGTCTGTGTCTGTGCACATCCTGCATGTGTTCTGCAAGCCTTTCTGGAGGGCTGCAGCTGTGCATAGAAATAGGCCTATTAATGAGCCTATTAATAGCCAGCCCCAGTTGATGTTGAGGGGTTTGTTTTGTATGGGGTTTTTTTAAATCTCTTTCTTCTCTCATTCATTAGTTCCCAGCCTTCAGAGAAGTTTGACAGAGTAATTGGATTGCATCCCTTACCCACTAAGGCTGCTGCATTTTCTCCTTTATTGATTAATTTGGTAGCTTAATTTAAGAGTCCCTAGATAACTTTATAAGTTCATGGATTCACAGAATGGCTTGGGTTGGAAGGGACCTTGAAGGTCATCCAGTTCCAAGCCCCCTGGCATGGGCAGGGACACTTCCCACCAGCCCAGGGCCTGTACAGACTACCCTGGGTGATGCTGGACTGGCTGATCTCTGGAGGTTCCTTCCAACCCCTTACACTCTGTGGTTCTGTGTTTGTACAGACATGAGTGGAGGCATCTAGGCAATCTTTCCTGAGCACAACAAGCTCAGGCTCCTGGGAGAGCATCTGAGCTTTGGCCATGCTGTCTTTGCTGCAGTTTGTTTCAAAGCCTCTCCAGTAAGGCTTTGTTCTTCTAGTTATCTCTGTAGCATATTTAAAGCTCTCTCAGTGACCTTTCACCAGAGGCTTCTGCAGTATCACAAAGCCCCAATGTTTGCTGTTTAAGATCCAGCCCCTAATGTGTAGATGGGGGAAATACCTCATTTGTGTGTCTGTCAGGTTAAATCACTTGCTGCTAAATTCAGTGTGGTGAAAGGATAAAAGCATCCAAGTTTGTGGTGAAGGCACAAATAAATCTCTTCTTTTTTGTTGTTTTCTTATAAGAAACTTTGCCCCAACTGGGAAAGGCTCTGTGTCTTTCATAGGAGAAGCAACAGGTTGCACCCAAGCTTTTCCCCTGCTTAACCGGGAATCACTCCGTGCCTCTCATTGAGATGGTCTTTGAAAGCCAGGAAGGAGCTGAGGAAAGAGCTGCTAGCTTGCTGTGAGCTCAGCTCTTTCAATCTAGTGGCATTGCAGCTCTTTCAATTGCTGGAAATGCAGGTTGAGAGGTCTGAAAGAAGCTTCTTTGTGATTGCATTTTCATGGGAATGGGGAGCTGTTAGAGGCAGATTGAGCTTTCTTCACTCTGGATGGTGCAGAAAGGTGCCGGTGTCTTTTCAGTACCTTCATTTTGCTCCTCTGAATGCTTCAAAACCTTTGGTTGACTCTTTGGGGCAGAGAACGGATTGATTTTACTAGTTTGGCTTGGTTTAGTTTAGTTTAGCTTAGTTTAGTTTAGCTTAGTTTAGTTTAGTCTAGTTTAGCTTAGTTTAGTATAGTCTAATTTAATCACAGAATCAACCAGGTTGGAAAAGACCTCAGTCCAACCTATCACCCAACACCTCCTGACAACTAAACCATGGCTCCAAGTGCCACATCCAATCCCCTCTTGAACACCTCCAGTGATGGTGACTCCACCACCTCCCTGGGCAGCACATTCCAATGACCAATCTCTTTCTATAAAGAACTTCTTCCTAACATCCAGCCCAAACCTCCCCTGGCACAGCTTGAGACTGTGTCCTCTTGTTCTGGTGCTGGTTGCCTGGGAGAAAGTTGCCTGGGAGAAGAGACCAACCCCCACCTGGCTACAACCTCCCTTCAAGGAGTTGTAGAGGGCAAGAAGGTCTCCCCTGAGCCTCCTCTTCTCCAGGCTAAGCAACCCCAGCTCCCTCAGCCTCTCCTCACAGGGCTGTGCTCCAGACCCCTCCCCAGCTTTCTTGCCCTTCTCTGGACATGTTTCAGCATCTCAACATCTTTCCTAAACTGAGGAGCCCAGAACTGGACACAGGACTCAAGGTGTGGCCTAACCAGTGCTGAGCACAGGGCACAATGTCTATTGCAATCTTCTTTGAACCTCTGAAAAGGGGTCTGAAGGTAAAGGATAAAAAGAATAAAGATAACAGAAATGAAGGGAAAATGGTAACATAGATAGCAAAAAAAATGACTCTAAACCATGAGCAGAGAAATGAAAGAATTTTGCAGCACTCATGCATCCAGCACCAGAACAAGAGGACACAGTCTCAGGCTGCACCAGGGGAGGTTTAGGCTGGAGGTGAGGAAGAAGTTCTATACAGAGAGAGTGATTGCCCACTGGAATGTGCTGGCCAGGGAGGTTATGGAGTCAACATCACTGGAGGTGTTCAGGAGAAGACTTGATAGGGTGCTTGGTGCCATGGGTTAGTTGTTTAGATGGTGTTGGATGATAGGTTGGATGTGATGATCTTGAAGGTCTCTTCCATCCTGGCCTATTCTATTCTATGCATAACAAATGGCACAAGAATACTGAATTGTGGTGGCTAAACCCACTCTGAGGGTAACCTCTCTCACACAAATTTACAAAGCCAAGGGACAGGTGAGTTCAAGACACCATCATTCCTGAGGGAGCTGGGGTTGCTTAGCCTGGAGAAGAGGAGGCTCAGGGGAGACCTTCAACTCCGTGAAGGGAGGTTGTGGCCAGGTGGGAGTTGGTCTCTTCTGCCAGGCAACCAGCACCAGAACAAGAGGACACAGTCTGAAGCTGCACCAGGGGAAGTTTAGGCTGAAGGTGAGGAGAAAGTTCTTCCCAGCAAGAGTAATTGGCCATTGGAATGTGTTGCCCAGGGGGGTGGTGGAGTCACCATCCCTGGAGGTGTTCAAAACAGGATTGGATGTGGCACTTGGAGCCATGGTTAAGTAGTCAGGAGGTGATATTAGATACTAGGTTGGACTTGATGATCTCTGAGGTCTTTTCCAACCTTATTGATTCTATGAGTCTGTGTAACCTATGAGTCTATGACTGTAAGAGTCTATAACATATGAGTCTATGTAACAGGTGGTTACCTGTTTCAACCTCGGACCTGGAGGTGCAATCTTCCCCACTGGGACACTCTCCCCAGCAGAGGAGCTGCACTGCAGTGCTAGGTTTGCATTGCTGGGGATGTTCAGTTTCCAGCTGACTTCCCTTCACATCCTGTGGTTGCAAAGCAGCAGCCTTCCCCCACATCTCACCCACACCATCTGGCTTGCTGCAGTCACTTTTTGAAGTGGTGTGGAGCCTTTCCTCCTTCTCCCATTTGTTTGATGTTAAGTGCAGGAGGAGTTGCTCTGCTGTGTGCTACAGTCAGGTTCTGGCACTGTGGCCTTCGGAGTAGCAAATGCTGGAAGCCTTTGTGGCGGTTGATAAAAGGAGTCAGCTGCTGGGCAGGCTGCAGTGCTGGGAAGAGGCAGGAAGTGCTGAGCAGGTCCCCAGCCTGTGAGCTCTGTGGCTCAGCCATGAATGGGTGGTGATAAAGTGGGCTGGCAGCATGGTTTTGAAGGAAGAGCTGCACTGGCATCTCCATTCTGCTTCTTGTTGTCAACCTGATTTATTTGTGTGGTGCTTGATCTGTGCCTGCTTTGCCCTTCCCTTGCCTGCATGTGGTGAATGAATCACAGAATCACAGAGGGTTAAGGGCTGGAAGGGACCTCCAGAGATCACCCAGTCCAACCCCCCTGCCAGAGCAGCATCACCCAGGGCAGGTCACACAGGAACACATCCAGGCAGGTTTTGAAAGTCTCCAGAGCAGGAGACTCCACAACCTCTCTGGGCAGCCTGCTCCAGGGCTCTGCCACCCTCACAGTAAAGAAGTTTCTCCTGGTGTTGAGGTGGAACCTCCTGTGCTCCTGCTTGTAACAACCCTTCCCCAGCATTGATGGTTTGGGCTGGGGAGTGGGTAAAACTGAAGGCAGTTGGAGGTGGAGGCTTGCCTCTGGTTGCTTCTAAGCTTGGTGACTCCTGGATGTAATCCATGCAGTGCCAGCCCTGTGAGGCACATTCCCTTCAGTTACAAATTCCAAGTAGCTGCTCTCTGAGCTCAAGGTGACCTAGAGAGGTTTGCCTCTCCTGCCCAGTGCTGTAACCTCTTCTCTGAATTATGGGTTGAAAGGAAATGGGAGAAGCACTCTAGGGGTAGTTTCTCCTTCAGGTATTTGTGTGTTAAAGCAACTGCTAAGAAAGGGAGTGTGCCAGCTGCTGTTCTCTTCTGAAACTCTCCTTGCCAAGCAAAACCAGAGAGGGACCACTCAAATGCTTCTGGAAGCTTGTCTGACAGTTTAACCTTCTAGGATTGGCAGGGTGAATGTCTAAGCCAGACAATGCAATGTTAATGGTTAAAAGAGGGACAACATTCATGCTTCCTGACTTCCTTGCTAAAATGCTCCATGGCCTTCCTGAAGCCATCTCCATGGGTGGGAATGAAACTCCTCTTGCTCAGTTCTCTCTTCCTGCTTTTCAGCAGCCTTAGAATTGTGGGGTGAGCTGGTAAGGCCACATGGACTCAAGCACTGATAACATGAGGTTGAGAAAAGTCCACATGTCCTTTTTCCTTGCCACATGTTTCTATAGCAATGGGACCAAGATCATATCCATAGAATCATAGAATTGTCAGGGTTGGAAGGGACCTCAAGGATCATCTAGTTCCAACCTCCTTCCATGAACAGGAATTCCTCACACTACAGCAGGTTGCCCAGAGCCACATCCAGCCTGGCTGCAAACACCTCCAGGCAGGAGGCTTCCACCACCTCCCTGGGCAACCTGTGCCAGGCTCTCACCACCCTCATGGGGAACAACTTCTTCCTAACATCCAAGCTGAATCTACTCATTTCTAGTTTTGCTCCATTCCCCCCAGTCCTATCACTCCCTGACACCCTCAAAAGTCCCTCCCCAGCTTTCTTGTAGCCCCCTTCAGATCCTGGAAGGCCACAGGAAGGTCTCCTCAGAGCCTTCTCTTCTCCAGACTGAACAACCCCAACTCTTCTCAGTCTGTCTCCAGAGCAGAGCAGCTCCAGCCCTCTGCTCATCCTCATGGCCCTTCTCTGGACACCTTCCAGCACCTCCAGATCCTTCCTGTCCTAGGGGCTCCAGAACTGGACACAGTGCTCCAGGTGTGGTCTCAGCAGCCTGGAGCAGAGTGGGAGAATCACCATCCCCAAGATACTCATCTTGTGCTTAGATGAGATTAGTTAATGCGTTAAGAGGAGCTAGATGAAGGTGAACCTGAGACAGGAGAATCCTGGTGGGAGAAAGAGACCTTCTGAACAATGTGCCAACCTGGGCCTTCTGTCTCCTGCTGAAGACTTGGACATTATAGTGATGAAGTTTATTTAGTTGTATGCAAGGTATTGATCCTCCTCTATTACTCTCCAGTTGTGTGGGGCTGTGCTCTTTCAGCTGCAGGGCATTCCCACAGCAGGTTGGACATCAGCTGAACTCAGGGTAAGGAGAAGCAGAATGGCACCAGGCTGAAGTGTTCTCATTCTGTATCTGGGCTGTGGAAGCCTTTCTTCTGTCATCTTCCTGCCAGAGGCATCTGGACTGGTCAAGCACTTAAAGATCACATTTCTGTTTCCCTGTGCAGAGGGATGGCCATGGTGGTACAGAGCCCAGAGCAGCCATCCCTGGGAGGGCTCACAGGTGGGACCCAGCAGGTGAAAGGAACACAACTGTATGCAAGTTCTCTTCTTGATGAAGTCAAGAAGACTCAGTAAGTTTGCAGGTGACACCAAGCCTGATGGCTGTGTGGATGGTTAGAGGGTAAGCAGCCTTTGCAGTGGGATCTGGACAGGTGAGACCCACAGGCCAAGGCTGGTTGTAGGAGGTTCACCAAGGCCAAGGGCCAGCTCCTCCACCTGGGTCACAACAAGCTACAGACTGGGGATGTGTGGTTGGAAAGCTGCAACTTGGAAAGGGTCCTGGGGGTGTTGGTTGACAGTCAATTGAGTACGAGCCAGCAGTGCCCAGGTGGCCAAGAAAGCCAAAGGCATCCTGCCTTGGATCAGAAACAGGGTGGGCAGCAGGGACAGGAGGTGACCATCCCCCTGTGCTCAGCACTGGGGAAGCCACACCTGGAGTGTTGTGTTCAGCTCTGGGCCTCTCACTCCAGGAAGGACATTGAGGGGCTGGAGAGTGTCCAGAGAAGGGCAAGGAGGCTGGAGAAGGGCCTGGAGCAGCTGGGCTCTGAGGAGGGGCTGAGGGAGCTGGGGGTGTTCAGGCTGGAGCAGAGGAGGCTGAGGGGAGACCTCCTGGCTCTCTACAGCTCCCTGAAGGGAGGTTGGAGCAAGGAGGGGGCAGCCTCTGCTCCTTGGTGGCAAGAGACAGGAGCAGAGGAAATGGCTCCAAGCTGCAGCAGGGGAGGTTCAGGCTGGATGCTAGGAAATATTTCTTCCCAGAGAGGGTTCTCAGCCACTGGCATGGTCTGCCCAGGGCAGTGCTGGAGTCCCCATCCCTGGGGGTATTTAAGCAGCCTGTGGACCTGGTGCTTAGGGTTTAGTGTTGACCCTTCAGTGCTGGGTGGAGAGGTAGACTGGATGATGCTGAGGGTCACTTCCAACCAGATGCTTTCTGTGCTTCCTGGGGATTCTCTTGGATTCTGCAGTCTGTGTGGCTGCCCAGCTGATTGTGGTGCTAGCAAATGCTGGCTTAAGCTGGGTTTGCCAAAAGATGCAGCAGCAGGGCCAGATCCATGACTCATGATGAGCTGTTATCTTTCTTTCTTTCTTCATCCTCCCTTTCTTTCTTCTGCAAGGAATTCAGCAGCTTTTCAGAGACACAGCAACTCCCAAATGGCAGCAGCCTGTGTGCTCAGCCTCCATGCCAGAGATCTGCTGACTGCAGCAGTTTTCTGCTGCCTGCAGAATCCTGATCTGCTGTTGGACCTTGATTGGAATGCTCTGCATGGCTTCACTGTCCAGTTAAAACTATGTCCTTTTCAAAACCCCTGCAGCTCACTTGTCTGCCCCTGAACAGGAGACAACTGCCAGGGGATATGAATATAGATGATGAAGTGGATTCTGCCAAGGGGACACACAAAAAAATCAGTCTTCATATCCATTGATTAGAATTTCAACTTCCCCTTCTGCTCACATCCTACTTGTCCCAACCAATAATTGAATGGTCTGGGTTGGAAGGGACCTCCAAAGCTCATCCAGTCCAACCTTCCTGCAGTCAGCAGGGACATGGGTCAAGGCAATCCCAGGCACAAATCCAGGCTTGGCAGGGACTGCCTGGAAAGCAGCCCACAGGAGAGAGGCTTTTGGGGGTGCTGGTGGAGGAGAAGCTCAACAGGAGCTCTCAGGGTGCACTTGCAGCCCAGAAAGCCAATCAGAGCCTGGGCTGCAGCAAGAGAAGTGTGGCCAGCAGGGTAAGGGAGGGGATTCTCCCCCTCTGCTCAGCTCTGCTGAGACCCCACCTGGAGTACTGCCTCCAGTTCTGGAGCCCCTATTCCAAGAGGGATCTGGAGGTGCTGGGAGGTGTCCAGAGCAGGGCCAGGAGGATGAGCAGAGGGCTGGAGCACCTCTCCTGTGAGGACAGACTGAAGGAGTTGGGGCTGTTCAGTCTGGAGAAGAGAAGGCTCTGAGGTGACCTCATTGTGGCCTTCCAGTATCTGAAGGGGGCTCCAAGAAGGCTGGGGAGGGACTGCTCAGGATCTCAGGGAGTGATAGGACTGGGGGGGATGGAATGAAGCTGGAGGTGGGGAGATTCAGGCTGGAGGTGAGGAGGAAGTTCTTCCCCATGAGAGTGGTGAAGCCCTGGAATGGGTTGTCCAGGGAGGTGGTTGAGGCACCGTCCCTGGAGGTGTTTAAGGCCAGGCTGGATGAGGCTGTGGCCAGCCTGATCTAGTGTGGGGTGTCCCTGCCCGTGGCAGGGGGGTTGGAACTAGATGATCCTTGTGGTCCCTTCCAACCCTGACTGATTCTATGATACTATGATACATCCATACATCCCCAACTAGATCAGGTTGCCCAGAGCTTTGTAGAGCCTGACTTTGAATATCTCCAGGGGTTGGGACCTCAGCTACTTCCTTTCTTCACAGTGTCATGAAGAAGGCTTGAAGGAAGAGTTTTTTGTCTTTTTACATATGTGGGAATCTGTTGGTATGCCAAGGGGTGTGTGTGTGTGTGTGTGTTAAGTACCAAGGAAAACTTACTTGAAATTGTTTTTTACTATAAATAAATAAGTAAATAGAATAGAATAGAATAGAATAGACCAGGTTGGAAGAGACCTTCAAGATCATCACATCCAACCTATCATCCAACATCACCTAATCAACTAAACCATGCAACCAAGCATCCTATCAAGGTTCCTGAACACCTCCAATGATGGTGACTCCAAAACCTCCCTGGGCAGCCCATTCCAATGGCCAATCTCTCTTTCTGTGTAGAATTTCTTCCTAATCTCCAGCCTAAACCTCCCCTGGCACAGCTTGAGACTGTGTCCTCTTGTTCTGGTGCTGCTTGCCTGGGAGAAGAGACCAATCCCCACCTGGCTCCAACCTCCCTTCAGGGAGTTGTAGAGGGCAAGAAGGTCTCCCCTGAGCCTCCTCTTCTCCAGGCTAAGCAACCCCAGCTCCCTCAGCCTCTCCTCACAGGGCTGTGCTCCAGACCCCTCCCCAGCTTTGTTGCCCTTCTCTGGAATATGCTGCATCTCCTTTTTGCTTGCTGGAAGCTGGGCTGCACATCCTGGCTTGCATACAGGAGCAAGCTTTTTATGCTGGAAAGGCATTCTCTGCTCTGAAGTGGGGATAGTTTTGTTCACTTGACCCTGCTCAGTGCAAGGGCAGTTGGCAGGCTTTGGGAGAAGGCTTTGCTGCAGGAGATGCTTTGTTTCTGGGTGTGACAGCACACAGCTAATGCCTGCCTGACGTGCTTGGGGATGGAGTCAACGTTGTTCCTGGTGATCTAATCAGGAAGACATCCAGTGAACATTGTCAGAACTGGGCATGGCCCAGAGCACAGCTTCATGAAACAACAACTCAAGAGCAGCTCAGTGTGCTTTGGAATTCTAATCTGGCTGAGAATCTCAGGAGAGATTTCTGTTTCAATTCTATCTAATAGCCAGGATCGCATCTGCAAACTCAAGTTGTGATTTGGATTTATGCAGCTGTTTATTCAAGAGGCTGGGTGGAGGAGGAGGTTAGAAAGGAACCATAGAATCAATAAGGTTGGAAAAGACCTCAGAGATCATCAAGTCCAACCTGTCACCCAACACCTCCTGACAACTAAACCATGGCGCCAAGTGCCATGTCCAGTCCCCTCTTGAACACCTCCAGGGATGGGGAATCCACCACCTACCTGGGCAGCACATTCCAACAGCTAACAACTCTGTCTGGGAAGAACTTTCTCCTCACCTTCAGCCTAAATCTTCCCTGGTGCAGCTTGAGACTGTGTCCTCTTGTTCTGGTGCTGGTTGCCTGGGAGAAGAGACCAACCCCCACCTGGCTACAACCTCTCTTCAGGTATTTGTAGACAACCAAGTTGTAGACAGCAAGGTGCAGTGACTAAAGCCAAGAGATTCACTTGCTCTTTGTTGGGGCATTTTGTTTTTTCTCCCCTACCTGCACCATTGGTAACCTACCCAGTGGATGTTGTGCATTGTGTCCATAGGATGGTTTGGGTTGGAAAGGACCTCCAAAGGTTATCTAATCCAATTCCCCTGCAGTCAGCAGAGGCATCCTCCACTAGATAGGGGGCTCAGAGCCCTGTCCAGCCTGACCTTGAAGATTGCCTAAGATGGGGCTTCAACTACCTCCCTGGGCAGCCTGCTGCTGTGTTTCAGCAAAGTCATGGTGCTGCATTCTGATCCCTCTGCTCTGGTGAGACCTCACCGGGAGTACTGCATCCAGCTCTGGAGTCCTCAGTATAGGAAGGACATGGACCTGAAGGAGCAGGTCCAGAGGAGGGCCACGAAAAAGATCAGGGGGCAGGAACACCTCTGCTACAAGGACAGGCTGAGGGAGCTGGGGGTGTTCAGCCTGGAGAAGAGAAGGCTCCAGGGAGACCTAATAGCAGCCTGACAGTACCTGAAGGGGGCTGCAAGAAGGCTGCAGAAGGACTGTTTGCAAAGGCCTGCAGGGACAGGTCAAGGGGCAATAGCTTCAAACTAGAGCAGAGCAGATTTAGATTGGATGTCAGAACAAGTTCTGCACCATGAGGGTGGTGGAACAGGGGAGCAGGTTGCCCAGGGAGGTGGTTGAGGTCCCATCCCTGGAGATATTCAAGGTGAGGCTGGACAGGGCTCTGTGCAACCTGATCTAGTTGGGGATGCCCCTGCTGAGTGCAGAGGGGGTTGGCCTGGATGAGCTTTGGAGGTTCCCTTCCAACCCAAACCGTTCTGGGATGCTGTGATTGCAAGGATAAAAGAAATTGTTCTAACCCAATCACCCACTTGTTCCTGCCTGCTGTGAGTGGCTTGCTGTGTATCCAGGGAAAACTGCTCAGGAGAAGAGAGTCTGTGACTTTTATTGAGTGCATTTTATGCAGCAGTTACTTGGCTAGACAGAATGATTAATAAATTACTGCCTTAGTAACTTGAAGCAAATCACTTTTGCTGTAACTGAATTACCAAAAGGATCAGGCAACAGCAACAACAAAAGGCTTGTAGAGGGAAATTAAATATTTTGAGCAGTGCTTTCTTTCCTTGACAAGCTAATGCACCCTTTTTGTGTGTGTGTGGAATAAATCATTTTACTGTGCCTCAGTGGGGAGAGGCTTGGGATATCAGGCAGAATGTGGAGCACTGGATTTATTGAGATGCCACAAGTGATTGTGCTGGAGAAATGCAGCCCCTTTCTTTCTTCACCCATCCAGATTTAGCACTGGAGTTG
This sequence comes from Dryobates pubescens, assembly GCF_014839835.1. NCBI lineage: Eukaryota > Metazoa > Chordata > Aves > Piciformes > Picidae > Dryobates > Dryobates pubescens. The sequence goes on along the minus strand of NC_071625.1, from coordinate 26,176,619 downwards.
CCTTCCTGTGCTCCTGGCCACTCTGCCACGTTGTGACAGCAAGTCTGCAGGAGCAGCTCTGTGAAGCCAGCCAGTGAGGGCAATGAGGCCCAAATGGAGGTGCATCGAGACCCAGTTGCACCAATATGGTTGCATTCAGTCTGCTCCAGCTTTAGCTCACAGACATTCATGGCCCTGGAGGTGTCTCCATGAAGCTGGGGGAACTGAACCCAGGAAGCAGCAGTTAGGTGATTCCATGACAGAGATCTACTGCCTTAAACCTGGAGCATCAGGCTGGTTTCACAGCTTCACAGATTGTTGGAAGGGAGCTTCAGAGATCATCCCATCCAACCCCCCTGCACTCAGCAGGGACACCTCCAGCTACAGCAGGCTGCACAGGGCCACAGCCAGTCTGAGCTTGAATGTCTCCAGGGACAGAGCTTCAACCACAGCCCTGGGCAGCCTGTTCCAGTATTTCACCACTCTCACTGTGCAGAACTTCCTCCTGATGGCCACCCTGAATCTGCCCTGCTCCAGTTTCAAACCATTGCTCCTTGTCCTATCCCCAGAGGCCCTTCTGAGCATTCCCCCCCCCAGCCCTCCTGTAGGTCCCCTTCAGATACTGAAATGCAGCCCTAAGGTCTCCCTGGAGCCTTCTCTTCTTCAGGCTGAGCAGCCCCAATTCTTTCAGCCTGTCTCCACAGCAGAGGTGCTGCAGCCTTCTGACCATCTTGGTGGCCTCCTCTGGACCTGCTCCATCAGGTCCATATCTGTCTTGTGTTGGGAGTCCCAGAGCTGGACACAGCACTGCAGGTGAGGTCTCGCCAGAGCAGAGGGGCAGGATCCCCTCTCTCCATCTCTGGCCACACTGCTTTGGATGCAGCCCAGGCTGCCATTGGCCTTCTGGGCTGCCAGTGCCCATTGCTGGCTCATGCCCAGCTTCTCACCCACCAGCACCCCCAAGTCCCTTCCTGCAGGGCTGCTCTCAATCTCATCATCCCCCAGCCTGGATTGATATGCAAGATTGCCCCATCCTAGGTGCAGCACCTCTTGATCTGTATTTCTTTTTTCTCCCCTCACTGAAGTGTGAAGTTTCTCAGACAAGGATATCCTTCAAGGATTTCCAGGTACCCACTGAGTGCCTGATGCAGGTTGGACTCAATGATCTTTGAGGTCTCTTCCAACCTTAGTGATAGTGTGACTTCTGTGCCTGTGTTTGGGAGGCAGAACAAGGTTTCATTTCCTGCCTCAGGTTGTGTCCTTTGTGTTGCTCAGGTTTCCTCTCTGCTTCCAGCAGTCTCAGCTGATGTTCCTTTGTTTGCACACAACCCTTCACATTGCTCACACTGAGGGTTGGGTTGTCTGGGGTGGGTCTCAGCTTGAGACTTCAGAGGGTAGTGAGGGACAGGGGAGCCAAGGCTTTTAAATCCCTGGGGGAGAAATGGGGAAGTGGCAGATAATAAACTTGAGAGGCTCTGTTCAGCTCCTCTGAAACCTAAGTCTGTTTGCACAGCCAGCATTTCTTGCAGGTCCTAGAGGTGTCTGCCACCCTGCTCTTCAGATGTTTTGTTCATGCTGGTTGCATCTGGGTTTAAATTCTGTGGCTAATATTTCAAGAGCAGGTAATTCCTCTCAATCACTTTTATTCCTAGGCTAATACAGAGCTTTTCTGGAGCAGAATTCCCAAAGCTGCCACACCACCACATACTCAGTTCACAGAGTGCTTTGGCTTGGAAGAGACCCTCAAAGGTCATCTTGTCCAAGCCCCCTGCAGTCCAACTAGATCAGGCTACCCAGAGCCACTCTTGATGTCTCCAAGGACAGGGCCTCAAACCCATCCCTGGGCAACTTTTTAGTTCCACTATCTTGTCTAACAAGCTTCTGCTTTAAAATGACTTCTGTGCCTGTGTTTGGGAGGCAGAACAGGGCTTCATTTCCTGCCTCAGGTTGTGTCCTTTGTGTTGCTCAGGTTTCCTCTCTGCTTAGAATAGAATAGAATAAACCAGGTTGGAAGAGACCTTCGAGATCGTCGCATCCAACCCATCAACCAATCCAACACCACCTAAACAACTAACCCATGGCACCCAGCACCCCATCAAGTCTCCTCCTGAACACCTCCAATGATGGTGACTCCACCACCTCCCTGGGCAGCCCATTCCAATGGGCAATCACTCTCTCTGTGTAGAACTTCTTCCTAACATCCAGCCTAAACCTCCCCTGGTGCACCTGAGACTGTGTCCTCTTGTTCTGGTGCTGGCTGCCTGGGAGAAGAGACCAACATCTGCCTGTCTACAACCTCCCTTCAGGCAGTTGTAGAGAGCAAGAAGGTCTCCTCTGAGCCTCCTCTCCTCCAGGCTAAGCAACCTCAGCTCCCTCAGCCTCTCCTCACAGGGCTTGTGTGACTTCCAGCAGTCTCAGCTGATGTCCCTTTGTTTGCACAGAGCCCTTCACATCGCTCACGCTGAAGGTTGGGTTGTCTGGGGTGGGTTTTTTTCCCTGCACACACTTGTTGTCCAGGGATTGTTGTGACCACACTTGTAGGAGGAAGCTGACTTCAGCTTGAGCTCTGCTTTGTGTGGTGCTTTGAGCCAGTCAACAGGGTTGGTACAGTTTACTTCTGTGCTCAGCAGTTCCGGCAGAGAAACCAAACAGCCCTCTCTGTTTAGACTGCCTCCGTTCTGTGCAGCCTTTGTAGCCCTGCCAAGGTTCTCCACATCACTGAAGCCTCCCCGGGAAAAACACAGAGACCACTTCACTTTGTTCACAGGGCCCAAAAGCTGCTCACAGGGTGGGATCTGGGGGGGGGGGGGGGGGGGAGGGGAGCAGGGCTCTTTCAAGAATGAATTACACTCACCCAGTCCGAGTCAGCAGAGGAGTAAATCAAAGGCATTATTTGTTTTGACTGCTGCCTGATGTGTTTTTGCCAATCTTCTGCTCAGTCAGAAAGTTTTCAAAAGCCCCTTAATTAAGTGTGATATTTTTATAAGCCAGAAAGAAAGACACACAGGAAAAAAAAACCCCAACCCCCCCCCTAAAACCAGGCAAAAAGAATCTGGTTTAGCTTTTACTCTGCCCTCCCTACAGCAACTTTTTATCATCTGAACCGTGCTTGGCTTCTTTCTCTTCTGCCTTTCTGAAAGGTTTAAAAATAGGGTGAGAGGATGGTGGTTTGTGTAAGAGAAGGCTTCAGCAGGGGGAGAGGGGGAGGCAAAAGATTGTACCTATATCTAGAAAGCTGATCATGGGAACTGCTCTGCTTCTCTAAATTGTTTATAAAGGATTCAAAACAAAAATGACAGCAATGCAGATGCCATCATCTTTTGGGGGTTGGACAAGATGACCTCAGAGAGTCCCTTCCAGCCCAGTGCAATCTTGAGCACAAGCCCTGTGAGGAGAGGCTGAGGGAGCTGGGGTTGCTTAGCCTGGAGAAGAGGAGGCTCAGGGGAGACCTTCTTGCTCTCTACAACTCCCTGAAGGGAGGTTTTAGCCAGGTGGGGGTTGGTCTCTTCTCCCGGGCAGCCAGCACCAGAACAAGAGGACACAGTCTCAAGCTGCAGCTGGGGAAGTTTAGGCTGGAGGTGAGGAGAAAGTTCATCCCAGAAAGAAAAATTGGCCATTGGAATGTGCTGCCCTGGGAGGTGGTGGAGTCCCTGTCCCTGGAGGTGTTCAAGAGGGGATTGGATGTGGCACTTGGAGCCATGGTTTAGTCATGAGGTCTGTGGTGACAGGTTGGACTTGATGGTCTTTGAGGTCTCTTCCAACCTTGGTGGTACTGTGATACTGTGAATGTAAAGTGGGCAAAGCATGATTCTAAGTGTGTGTGGGAACCTCCAACCCAGCATTCTTTTGTTTGTCAGTTTTCTGAGCATTTGAGAGGAATTACCATAGAATCAACCAGGTTGGAAAAAGTCCTCAGAGATCATCAAGTCCAACCTATCACCTAACATCTCGAGACTAACTAATCCATGGCTCCAAGTGCCACATCTAATCCGTTTTTGAGCACCTCCAGGGATGGTGATTCCACCACCTCCCTGGGCAGCACATTCCAATGGCCAATTACAGAACTTTCTCCTCACCTCCAGCCTAAACCTCCCCTGGCACAGCTTGAGACTGTGTCCTCTTGTTCTGGTGCTGCTTGCCTGGGAGAAGAGACCAACCCCCAGCTGGCCACAACCTTCCTTCAGGTAGTTGTAGAGAGCAAAAAGGTCTCCCCCAAGCCTCCTCTTCTCCAGGCTAAGCAACCCCAGCTCCCTCAGCCTCTCCTCACAGGGCTGTGCTCCAGACCCCTCCCCAGCTTTGTTGCTCTTCTCTGGGCACCTTCCAGCATCTCAACATCTTTCCTGATCTGAGGGGCCCAGAACTGGACACAGGACTCAAGGTGTGTTATGCCAAGGTGTGTTTGGTGAAGAGACTGCATGAGGTAAACCACTTAGGTGTCTGTATCATTTTTATTCATAGATTCATAGAATGGTTTAGGTTGGAAGGGACCTCAAAGATACCCAGTTCCAACCTCCCTGCCATGACCAGGGACACCTTCCACTAGCCCAAGTTGCTCAAGGCCTCATCCAGGCTGACCTTAGGCATCCACAGCCTCCCTGAAGGACCTGTTCCAGTGTCTCCCCACTGGAAAGAATTTCTTCCTGCTCTCCACTCTAAATCTGCCCTCCTCAAGCTCAAATCTTAACAGCCATAGAGGACACCAAAATAAAATGAGAGAGTAGTTGCTCTCCCGAAGATTTTACAGGTGAAACTGGGGGTGAGGGAAGGGCTGGGTGACATGCAGGGAGCTATTACAATGCTGCTGTGTCAAAGGTTTGGAAGTAGAGATTTTGATAGAAAAGTTCCAAAGTTCAGAGCAAGTACAGAGAGCTGCTTGAGGGAATTGTGGGGGGGGAGGGAGCTGAGGGATTAAACCCACTAAGAGGATTTTGAGGCATGGGGAGTGACATGGTTGGGCAGTAGAAGGAGAAATCCTTTTACTCTTTCATGTTTAACTGAGGAATTAGGCACGGCAGAGAAAAGGAGGTTACAAAGGGGAGGCAGCAAAAAGGGATGGAGACAGGAGGTGTGGATCCCAGTGTGGGCACTGGGAATTGAAACATGAATGACTTCAGAGGGTAGTGAGGGACAAGGGAGCCAAGGCTTTTAAATCCCTGGGGGAGAAATGAGGGCTGGCAGATAATAACTTTGAGAGGCTCTGTTCAGCTCCTCTGAAACCTAAGTCTGTTTGCACAGCCAGCATTTCTTGCAGGTCCTAGAGGTGTCTGCCACCTTGCTCTGCAGATGTTTTGTTCTTGCTGGTTGCATCTGGGTTGCATCACATCTCCCAGTGTGATTTCCCCCCCCCCCCCAGCCCTTTCTGTGACTGGTTTTTCCAAGGCTAACACAGAGCTTTTCTGGAGCAGAATTCCCAAAGCTGCCACACCACCACATACTCAGTTCACAGAGTGCTTTGGCTTGGAAGAGACCCTCAAAGGTCATCTTGTCCAAGCCCCCCTGCAGTCCAACTAGATCAGGCTACCCAGAGCCACTCTGATGTCTCCAAGGACAGGGCCTCAAACCCATCCCTGGGCAACTTTTTAGTTCCACTATCTTGTCAAACAAGATTCTGCTTTAAAAAGGCAAACCAAATTCCAGTGCATGGATAAATAACCTTTGCTCAGCTGTCTGCTTGCTGGAGAGTCCTTGGGATGTGTGCAATCCAAAAAGGAAAGGGGGCTGCAGGATTGTGAGCTGTCAGATCCATACCTCAAGCCTTGCAGTTAGGAACTGTTGCTTTTCCTCAAAGTTGAGTTTTGGGTTTGGTTTTTTCCTTACTCAGTGAATATGACCAGGGAGGTGGTTGAGGCTCCATCCCTGGAGATATTCAAGGTGAGGCTCAAGAGGGCTCTGGGCAACCTGATCTAGTTGGGGATGTCCTTGCTGAGTGCGGGGAGGTTGGACTGGATGAGCTTTGGAGGTCCCTTCCAGCCTGGACCATTCTGTGATTCTATGACAGAAGCATGTCAGAGCTGGTGAGGAAGGCTTTCATTTGGTTCATGTGGGACTGTTTCTGTGACCTGGAAAGTTTGGGAGAAGAGCAGAAAGGAGAAAGCAAGGAGTCTGTAAAACAGCTGCATGTGCAGGCTGCAGAAGAGAGAGAGGTGGTTTGCATCTGGTGATTGCCCAGTCAGGGAATCAGCCCCAAGGCAGCAGTGGCAGCCATTGTACAGCTGTTGGGAGAAGGCTCCATTGCAGTTGATTTGTGTAAGACACTTCTGGCACTGGCTGAACTTCTTTCTGCTGGCAGTGCATTGCAGCCTTGTAGATCTCTGCTGTTGCTTTGGTATTCACAGTGTGTAGTTAGTGTGTTTTCCTCCTGCTCATCCAATCCTTTGATCTCTTCTGTTTTGATGAAAATTGAAACTAGCCTGGGCTCTCCCTGGCAGCTTGCTGGAGGTAATGTGTTCCACTCTCTGAAACAATTCATCTTCTCCCATTGTCTGCTTTGCTGACCTGGTTGTAGGGCTCCTCCAGAGTGAAAGCCAGCTCTCAAGACAAGGTATTCTGCCTCTGCCCTGGGGAGACCTCACCTGGAATATTGCATCCAGCTCTGGGCTCCCCAGGTCAAGAGGGACAGGGATCTGCTGGAGAGAGTCCAAGGGAGGGCTGCAAGGATGCTGAAGGGACTGCAGCACTGCCTGGTGAGGAGAGGCTGAGGGACCTTGAGGCTGGCAAGAAGACTGAGAGGTGAATCTAATAACTGTTTATAAATATCTGAGGGCTGGGGGTCAGGAAGGAAGGGACAGGGACAGGCTCTGCTCAGTTGCATCCTGGGATAGAACAAGGAGAAATGGATGGAAGCTAAAAATGAGGAGGAACTTCTTGACTGTAAGGGTCCCAGAGCCCTGGAGCAGGCTGCCCAGAGAGGTTATGGAGTCTCCTTCTCTGGAGCCTTTCCAGCCCTGTCTGGATGTGTTCCTGTGTGACCTGTGCTGGATTCTCTGGTCCTGCTCTGGCAGGGGGGTTGGACTGGAAGATCTCCACAGGTTCCTTCCAACCCCCAGCATCCTGGGATCCCGTGACTTGTCCAGGCTGAATGCATTGTGCTGAGCTCTGTGAAAGCTACAACAAAATTCTTGTCAAGACAGTTTGTCCAACTTGGGGATCAATTCCAGTCTGTGTGTTTCCATCCAAGTGTCTCATGGAGAAGAGAGATGAGCTGACTGTCTGCTGTCTGAGGAGTTTTGCCTCATGAGGATACTGGGAATGGGAAGCCATTTGCTAGACATTGGTACTCATTGCTGGTTATGCATATGGTTAATGGCATGGAGCAAGTTCTGCAAACCAAAAGAGAAGAAAATACAGCAACCATTGCTCCTGATGGATGTGGATGCAACCAGACTAATCACAGCTAGATTTAAAGGGGATTAGCTAGGAGAGTTGAGATAAGAGGCAGAACATTGTTTCTAGCCTGCTGTTTCTTGGCCCATATCTGGCTTCAAAGGCTTTTAGGCAGGGTTAGAATGTCCCTGTGCTATAAAAGCCATGAGAAAAGACTGTGTCCCTCTCTGCTTTGCTGCTCTGTTGATAGGAGTGTTCTTACTTGCACTCATGTCACAGATTCACAAAGAGGTTTGGGTTGGAAGGAACTTTCAACATCATTCCCCTGCCACAGGCAGGGACACCTCATCCAACCTGGCCTTGAGCCCCTCCAGGCAGGGGATAACCTGTTCCAGTGTGTCACCACCCTCACTGCAAAGAATTTCTTCCTACTCTCCAGTCTCAGTCTGCCCTCCTCAAGCATCCCTCCATTCCTTCTCATCCTATCTTGTACCCCATTCAGGTACTGGAAGGCCACTGTGAAGTCTTCCTGGAGCCTTCTCTTCTCCAGGCTGGCAGGTTAATGTCTTTGAGTGTCACTGACATCACGTGTTGCCTGGATTCAAAAGCTCTTTTGTCTCCTATGCCCCAAAACCCCCTCAGGTCTCTGTTCACTGGAATTTCAACTGATTGCATGGTCACCATTAAATATTCCTAGCCTGGTAGTAATCTCCTCAGTAATTTCCCTTCTAGTAAAAACTGCTTGGAGAAGTTTTCTTGCTGTAGGATGAAGAAAATGCTTCCAAAATACATACAATAGTAGCCTGGAGTCAAGGGATATGATTTCTTATCTAGCTGGTAAATAGTGGGGTTATGAAAAATTCACAGCTTCACAGATTGCATTGGGTTGGAAGGGAGCCTCAGAGGGCAGCTTGGCTACCCCCCTGCACTCTGCAGGGACACCTCCAGCTACAGCAGGCTGCACAGGGACACAGCCAGTCTGAGCTTGAATGTCTCCAGGGACAGAGCCTCAACCACATCCCTGGGCAGCCTGTTCCAGTATTTCACCACTCTCACTGTGCAGAACTTCCTCCTGATGGCCAACCTGAATCTGCCCTGCTCCAGTTTCAAACCCTTGCCCCTCATCCTATCCCCACAGCCCCTTCTGAACAGTCCCTCCCCAGCCCTCCTGTAGATCCCCTTCAGATAGTGAAATGCAGCTCTAAGATCTGCCCAGAGCCTTCTCCTCTCCAGGCTCAGTTCCAATTCTGTCAGCCTGTCTTTATAGGAGAGGTGCTCCAGCTTTCTGAGCATCTCGGTGGCCTCCTCTGGACTGGTTCCAGCAGGTCCATGTCTGCCTTATGTTGGGGACCCCAGAGCTGGACACAACACTGAGGGTAGAAAGGCTCTGCAGAGGGACCTCGACTGACTGGACAGATGGGCAGAGTCCAACAGGATGGCATTCAACAAGTCCAAGTGCCAGGGGCTGCACTTTGTCCACAGCAACCCCATGCAGAGCTACAGGCTGGGATCAGAGTGGCTGAGAGCTGCCAAACAGAGAGGGACCTGGGGGTGCTGATTGACACCCGCCTGAACATGAGCCAGCAGTGTGCCCAGGTGGCCAAGAGGGCCAATGGCATCCTGGCCTGCATTAGGAACAGTGTGGCCAGCAGGAGCAGGGAAGTCATTGTGCCCCTGGACTCAGCACTGGTTAGGTTAGGCCACACCTTGAGTCCTGTGTCCAGTTCTGGGCCCCTCAGTTTAAGAAGGACATTGAGAGACTTGAAGGTGTCCAGAGAAGGGCAACAAGGCTGGGGAGAGGCCTTGAGCACAGCCCTGTGAGGAGAGGCTGAGGGAGCTGGGGTTGTTCAGCCTGGAGAAGAGGAGGCTCAGGGGAGACCTCATTGCCCTCTACAACTACCTGAAAGGTGGTTGTAGCCATGAAGGGGTTGGTCTCTTCTCCCAGGCAAGCAGCACCAGAACAAGGGGACACAGTCTCAAGATGTGCCAGGGGAGGTTTAGACTCGAGGTGAGGAGAAAGTTCTTCACTGAGCGAGTCATTCGTCATTGGGATGTGCTGCCCAGGGAGGTGGTGGAGTCCCCATCCCTGGAGGTGTTCAAGGGGAGATTGGACGTGGCACTTGGTGCCATGGTCTAGTTGTGAGGTCTGTTGGGACAGGTTGGACTTGATGATCCTTGGGGTCTCTTCCAACCTTAGTTATACTGTGATACTGTGATACTGTGTGTGAGGACACAACACTGAGGTGAGGTCTGACCATAGCAGAGCAGTGGCCCTGAGTTCAGGGTGAAGGCACATGCAAAAGCACTGAGGGCAGGTTCTCTAATACATTTTTAACACTGCCATAGACAGTTTTATCAGTGGGGTTTTCCCTCAGATGCAAGGAAATCTTCTTCTGTGGTTCTGGGCTCTGCAGTTTTCCTTCAGTGCAGGACTTTGTTGCACATGTCATACTACATGAACTTTGATCTTGCAGCACTCTGGTGTATTGTGGATGCTCAGGCACTTTCTCACCCTGAAAAACATGTGCCTCTCATTTGAGGCATAAACTGTTGTTGAGTGAAGCCTTTGATCTGAGATTAGAGTCTAGAAACTTAACATTTAATAGCTTGTGGACATTTAAGGGTGCTTGAAATGTTGCATATCCTGGCTGGAATGTGTGCCCATGTCACAGCTGACCCATGATGAAGTTCTGAAGGTGAAGAGTGCTTGATGAAGTCTTTCCTGGTTTTATTCTCTGTGTCCTCCTTGGTGGTCAAGCTGTCAATAAAGAGGATCTCAGGGATGAATTAATTGAGAGCCACCCAGAGAGTGGCTGACAATGAGTCCATGTCCAAGTGGAGTCCAGTGACAAGTGGAGTCCCTTAGGGATCAGTACTGGGACCAGTCTTGTTTAACATCTTCATCAGTGACAGGGAGAGTGGCTGTGAGGCTCCCTCAGCACTAAGCTGTGTGGTGCAGCTGACAGGCTGGAGGGAAGGGATCCATCCAGAGGGACCTGGACAGGCTGCAGAGCTGGGCCCAAGGCAACCTCATGAGGTGCAACAAGAGCAAGTGCAAGGTCCTGCAGCTGGGTCAGGGCAATCCCAAGCACCAATATAGGCTGGGCAGGGACTGGCTTGAGAGCAGCCCTGAAGAAAAGGCCTTGGGGGTGCTGGGGGATGAGCAGCTCAACAGGAGCCAGCAGTGAGCACTTGCAGCCCAGAGAGCCAAGCAGAGCCTGGGCTGCAGCAAGAGAAGTGTGGCCAGCAGGGACAGGGAGGGGATTCTGCCCCTCTGCTCCGCTCTGCTGAGACCACAGCTGGAGCTCTGTGTCCAGTTCTGGAGCCCCTAGGACAGGAAGGATCTGGAGGTGCTGGAAGGTGTCCAGAGAAGGGCCATGAGGATGAGCAGAGGGCTGGAGCTGCTCTGCTATGGAGACAGCCTGAGAGAGTTGGGGCTGTTCAGTCTGGAGAAGAGAAGGCTCCCAGGAGACCTAATTGTGGCCTTCCACTATCTGAAGGAGGCTCCAAGAAAGCTGGGAAGGGACTTTTGAGGGTGTCAGGGAGTGATAGGACTGGGGGGAATGGAGCAAAACTAGAAATGGGTAGATTCAGCTTGGATGTGAGGAAGAAGTTGTTCCCCATGAGAGTGGTGAGAGCCTGGCACAGGCTGCCCAGGGAGGTGGTGGAAGCCTCCTGCCTGGAGGTGTTTGCAGCCAGGCTGGATGTGGCTGTGAGGAACCTGCTGTGGTGTGAGGTGTCCCTGGCCATGGCAGGGGGGTTGGAGCTGAATGAGGCCCCTCCAACCTCGACAGTTCTGTGATTGTGTGGAACTGGAGCAGAATACTTGAAATGCAGGAGTGCAGGCTGAAACTGGATGATAAAGTAGCTTTCCAGGGATGTGACAGAGTCCCTGCATGTCTCATTTTCACAGCCTCTGGTTACCAAAGGTAGGCTGTCCCCTCCCCACTGTCTTTACTGTGAGTATTCATTTTCCTATCTTTCAGGTAAAGTTACTCAAATTCAGCCTGAGTTGGGCAGTGGGAGAGGAGAGGGAACATGCTGAGGAGACAAATGTTCTCTCTTTTGGTATGCCAGGTAGTCACAGAGACCCACCAAAGGTGACCTGTGAGGTTTCTCTGGTGTCAGCTGTGCTGGAATCCACATTCCACCCTCCAGTTTAAAAAAGAACAGGATCACAGAATGCTTTGGGTTGGAATTGACCTCAAAGTCCATCCAGTTCCAACCCCCCTGCCATGGGCAGGGACACCTCCCACCAGCCCAGGCTGCTCAAGGCCTCATCCAACCTGGCCTTGAACACCTCCAGGGAGGAGGGGTCCACAACCTCCCTGGGCAACCTGTGCCAGTGTCTCACCACCCTCACTGGAAATAATTTCTTCTTAAGCTCCAGTCTAAATCTGCCCTCCTCAAGCTTCAATCCATTGTGTCTTGTCCTACCACAACAAACCCTTGTAAAAAGGGTGCTGGAGGGCCACCAAACTTGAAGGCAGCTGGTTTTGAAGGTGAATTGTAAGTGTGTCTGTTCTGTGCCCTGCTTTAAGTCCAGTCCCACCTAAGCCACTCTTTGATTCTGTGAACTTGGTGGACCGAAATGCTGGCCAACCTTCAAGCCTCTTTTCTTCTTTCAGCAGGAGTGAGACATCCAGGAATGCCTTGGGAAGTCAGTAGTAGATTTGCTAAGAGATCAGTGGGAGGAGAAGAGTTTAGAGAGAGCTGCAGATGGCTATCAGTGACTCTGAAATGCTTTTGCTATTAAATCCTCTAACCTGGGAATAAAAATTGCTGAGTGCCCTTAAATTCTGACCATGTGAGGCAGCTTTATCATGCAGTTACATCTGACAACAGGGGCTGGAGGGGCTGCATGAGGAAAAGCTTGCTCCTCATGCCCCTAATTCTGTGCACAGCCTGCTTAGAAGTGTATTTGAAGGCTGGGGTAAGTTTCTTCTGAGGTTCCACCACTGCAAGATTGTAATCAGGGACAGCCCTGACATGATCTCAGCTAAATCTGCCTGCCAGACTTACCAATCCAGGACATGTCATCAGTTTTGTGTGCAGCACTGGGTGTGATGCTGAAAGTTAAAGGCACAAAACCAAATGCAATTGGCACAGGAAGCCTCCAAGCAGGGGGCCTGAAGGAGGAAGTGAATTCATTTCAACATGAGCAGGCAGGGAGTGAAGTACAAAACAGAACAACAGGAATCCCTTTAGGGTGACTCAAGGTTTCATTCACAAGTCCCATAACCTTCACTGTGTTTGTGTCAGGGTTGTGGAGGCTGAATGAGGATAGGGTCTCTTCTATGCATGTTTTGGAGGTGATTTGGGACTAAGAGCAGGGTCCTGCACCTGGGGAAGAATCAACTGCAGCAGCACAGGCTGGGAGGGGATCTGCTGGAGAGCAGCCCTGGGGAGGAGGACCTGGGAGTGATGGTGGACAACAAGGTCTGCATGGGACAGCAATGTGCCCTGGGGGCCAAGAAGGCCAATGGGATCCTGGGCTGCATTCAGAGGAGTGTGTCCAGCAGAGCCAGGGAGGTTCTCCTCCCCCTCTACTCTGCCCTGAGGAGACCTCACCTGGAATATTGCATCCACCTCTGGGCTCCCCAGGTCAAGAGGGACAGGGATCTGCTGGAGAGAGTCCAAGGGAGGGCTCCAAGGATGCTGAAGGGACTGCAGCACTGCCTGGTGAGGAAAGGCTGAGAGCCCTGGGGCTGTTCAGTCTGGAGAGGAGAAGGCTGAGAGGAGATCTGATCAATGTCTATCAATAACTGAGGGCTGGGGGTCAGGAAGGAAGGAGCAGGGACATCTTCTGCCCAGTTATGCCCTGTGGTAGGACAAGGGCAATGGATATAAACTCCAGCACAGGGGGTTACACCTCAACATGAGGAGGAACTTCTTGATTGTGAGGCTCCCAGAGCCCTGGAGCAGGCTGCCCAGAGAGGTTGTGGAGTCTCCTTCTCTGGAGCCTTTCCATCCCTGTCTGGATGTGTTCCTGTGTGACCTGTGCTGGATTCTCTGCTCCTGCTGTGGCAGGGGGGTTGGACTGACAGATCTCCAGAGGTCCCTTCCAACCCTTAACATCCTGGGATCTGTGATGTGTGATAGCAGACAGTGGTGCTTGCCAGTGCTGTGTGGATGTCAGAGCTCCTGTGGGCATTCATCCCTCTGCCATGTGGGAAATGGTGGAGTTCAGTAAATTAGTTACATCAGCTTAGAGCTCTGGGGAGGGAAAGAAAATGGATGTGTCACTGGCAATGAGAGCCTCAACCTTTCAGAGGAAGGTCAGGGATTCAAATGTAAGGCAAAGTGACAGGGAGTATTTGTTAGCAGTGACAGATTTTGAGACATAAATGTGATGGTGAGTCCAAGTAGACAGAAACCTACATCACAAGCTAGCCTGTATCACCTGGGCCTAGCTGCTGTTCCTGGTTGTTTTCCTTCTGTCTTCCTGTCTGTAGCTGGCCATGGGGGTGGGGGGAAAATGCTGCTGTGAACATTTTCATGAGCTCAAAAAGCTTCCCATGGGGCCTTCAATGCAGGGAGGACATGCATCTGGTGGAGTAGGTTCAGAGGAGGGCCACCAAAATGATCAAAGGCCAGGAACACCTCTGCTACAAGGACAGGCTGAAGGAGCTGGGGGTGTTCAGCCTGGAGAAGAGAAGGCTCCAGGGAGACCTAAGAGCAGCCTGCCAGTACCTGATGGGGGCTGCAAGAAGGCTGCAGAGGGACTGTTTGTCAAGGCCTGCAGGGAGAGGATGAGGGACAATGGCTTGAAATGATAGCAGACAGATTTAGATTGGATGTTAGGATCAAGTTCTGCACCATGAGGGTGGTGGAACACTGGAACAGGTTGCCCAGGGAGGTGGTTGAGGTCCCATCCCTGGAGATGTTGAAGGTGCAGCTCAGCAGTGCCCTTGGCAACCTAACCTAGTGGAGGATTTCCCTGCTGACTGCAGGGAGGTTGTTCTGGATGACCTCTGGAGGTCCACAGAATCACACAAAACATCCAGGTGTAAGAGACCTGAAAGCTCATCAGTCCAACAACCTTCAACCTGTCACTGAAGGGTCAACTCTAAACCATGTCCCTAAGCACCAGGCCTACAGCTTCCTAACCACCCCCAGGCATGGTGAGCCCAGCACTGCCCTGGGCAGAGCATTCCAATGGCTGAGAACCCTCTCTGGGAAGGAGTTTCTCCTAGCATCCAGACTCAACCTTCCCTGGTGCAGCTTGGAGCCATTTCCTCTTGCCACCAATCCATTCCATTCCACTCCAATCCATTCTACTCTCCTTCCCTCCCCTCCCCAAAGGATGATTCTCTCTGCACCTCAGGTCTGATGCTGTTTCAAGTTCCCTTCAGGGACATTGCAGAGAGTCTTTGTTCATCTTAGAACTACAGACACAGCAGCTACTTTGTGCAGGGGTGAGTGGTAGCTGGGTTTTGTTCAGAGGCAGTCATTATTATGCCTTTTCCTCTTAAACCACCATGAGCCAGTCTGCAATGCAGCAATTAGAATCCTGAGTTTCAAAAGACAGTCTGAACAAGTGTGGTCTTACTTCTGAAATGTTTCAGCTCAAGAAATAGAGAGTGAGAGATTCTAGGGATTTAAATATGGGCATGCCAAGTGCTGAATGTGACATGAAGGTGGTAGGCATTCCAGCATTGGGTTATCTCCCCCACTTTTGTATCCTTTTTATGGCTCATTACCTTCACTGCACTTCCATTATCACTCATCCTACACCTTGGCCACAACAACCCCGTGCAGAGCTACAGGCTGGGGACAGAGTGGCTGAGAGCAGCCAGGCAGAAAGGGAGCTGGGGGTGCTGGTTGACAGCAGCTGAACATGAGCCTGCAGTGTGCCCAGCTGGCCAAGAAGGCCAATGGCATCCTGGGCTAGATCAGGAACAGTGTGGCCAGCAGGAGCAGGGAGGTCATTGTGCCCCTGTACACTGCACTGGTTAGGCCACACCTTGAGTCCTGTGTCCAGTTCTGGGCCCCTCAGGTTAGGAAAGATGTTGAGATGCTGGAAGGTGTCCAGAGAAGGGCAACAAAGCTGGGGAGGGGTCTGGAGCACAGCCCTGTGAGGAGAGGCTGAGGGAGCTGGGGTTGCTTAGCCTGGAGAAGAGGAGGCTCAGGGGAGACCTTCTTGCACTCTCCAACTCCTTGAAGGGAGGTTGTAGCCAGCTGGGGGTTGGTCTCTTCTCCCAGGCACCGAGCACCAGAACAAGAGGACACAGTCTCAAGCTGTGCCAGGGGAGGTTTATGCTGGATGTTAGGAAGAAGTTCTTCCCAGCAAGAGAGATTGGCCATTGGAATGTGCTATCTGTGGAGGTGGTGGAGTCACCATCACTGGAATTGTTTAGGAGGAGCCTGGATGAGGCACTTGGTGCCATGGTTTAGTTGATTAGATGGTGCTGGGTGATAGGTTGGACTTGATGATCTCGAAGGTCTTTTCCAGCCTGGTTGATTCTATTCTATTCTATTCTATTCTATTCTATTCTATTCTATTCTATTCTATTCTATTCTATTCTATTCTATTCTATTCTATTCTATTCTAATTTCCTCCTTCACTCTCCTATCTGCCACAACTGATCCCAGCCCATGCTATATCAACTACTCAGTGCTTTGGAGATTGCCTTCAACAAGGGAGCTTTGGTTGCAATACTTTCTGAGGGCACTTCCATTTGCAATCCCTTTTCCAAAGCAGAGATTCAGCCTCCTAGAGTTTCTTGTATCCTGTGGCACAGAAGCTCTTGGAAGGTTAATCAGCAATAGTGGGGTTGGATTCTTGATGAGTCACTTCTGTGTGAGGAGCAGAGCTATCATTTCATCAGAAGCCTGGGAGTTAAGTTTTTACTACAGTGCATATTAAGTAGAAAAGACAGTTCTGTTTGCTTGAATCCTTTTCCTTCTCCCTCTGAACTTCACTGTCTCTTTAGGGCTGTAAATTACTTGAGACAGCCAAAATGATCAGCTAAGAACCATTCCTAATGTGCATGAAATCTAATGAAAGGAGCTGCACCATGGAGTCACATCATTAAGACACCAAGGCTTGAAAAGTCATTTGGAGGAATACTCTTCCATAGCCCAAATGAAAGCCACTAAGTGTGGTAATGTTCCTTCCTTACATGTAGGGCATGATTTAATCCCACTGCAGCTGAAGGCAGGCAGTGTGCTCTGCAGGGCAAGTGCAGAAGCTCACAAGTCTCTTTTTTTCCCTCACATAGTTGTAGCCCATACCAAGTATTTGGGGGATGGTCAGGGTAGACTTTCAGGAGGAGCTTTTACCATGTAAGCATTTACAACTGAGTGTCTCTGATGCAGCTCTGTCCTTGAATTCAGCTGCTGAAGTGGAACTCATGAAGTTCCACAAGGCCAAGTGCAAGGTCCTGCACCTGGCTTGGGGCAATCCCAAGCACAAATCCAGGCTGGGTGAGGAGTGGCTGGAAAGCAGCCTGGAGGAGAAGGCCTTGGGGGTGTCAGTTGGTGACAAACTCCCCAGCAGCCAGCAATGGTCCCTGGCAGCCCAGCAGGCAGCTGTGTGCTGAGCTGCAGCCAGAGCAGGGAGAGCAGCAGCACAGGGAGGGGATTCTGCCCCTCTGCTCTGCTCTGCTCAGACCCCACCTGCAGCACTGCCTCCAGCTCTGGTGCCTCCAGCACAAGAGAGACATGGAGCTGATGAAGAGGGTCCAGAGGAGGCCACAAAGATGATCAGAGGGCTGGAAAAACTTTCCCATGGGGACAGGCTGAGAGAGTTGGGGCTGGAGAAGAGAAGGCTCCAGGGAAACCTTAGAGCAGGCTTCCAGTACCTGAAGGGGGCTACAAGAAACCAGGAATGGACTTTTGACAAGGGCTGTACTGATAGGATGAGAGGGAATGGATTGAAGACTGAGGAGGGCAGATTTGGACTGGAGATTAGGAAGAAGTTCTTTGCATTGAGGGTGGTGAACATTGGAACAGGGTGGCCAGGGAGGCCTTAATCACCTGGACATGGTTAAGGCCAGGTTGGATGAGGCCTTGAGCAACCTGGGCTGGTGGGAGGTGACCCTGCCAACAGCAGGGACGTTGGAACTGGATGATCATCATGGTCCTTTCCAACCCAACCCATTCCATGAATCTATGAATTCTACTCAGCAGTGTTTAAACACAACTGGACAAAAATATCAGTTCTTTTTGTCTGGTAGTAATGAAGACAAAATTTTAAATACAGGAGAGTTTATATTCAAATTCATGTCTGTAGAATAGAATAGAATGGAATAGAATGGAATAGAATAGAATAGAATAGAATAGAATAGAATAGAATAGAATAGAATAGAATAGAATAGAATTAGAATAGAATAGACCAGGTTGGAAAAGACCTTTGAGATGATTGAGTCCAACCTATCACCCAACACCTCCTGACAACTAAACCATGGCACCAAGTGCCTCATCCAGGCTCTTCCTAAACACCTCCAGGGATGGGGACTCCACCACCTCCCTGGGCAGCACATCCCAAAGGCCAATCTCTCTTGTTGGGAAGAACTTCCTCCTCATCTCCAGCCTAAACTTCCCCTGGCACAGCTTGAGACTGTGTCCTCTTGTTCTGCTGCTGGTTGCCTGGGAGAAGAGACCAACCCCCACCTGGCTGCAACCTCCCTTCAGGGAGTTGGAGAGAGCAAGAAGGTCTCCCCTGAGCCTCCTCTTCTCCAGGCTAAGCAACCCCAGCTCCCTCAGCCTCTCCTCACAGGGCTGTGCTCCAGACCCCTCCCCAGCTTTGTTGCCCCTCTCTGGACACCTTCCAGCAACTCAACATCTTTCCTAAACTGAGGAGCCCAGAACTGGACACAGGACTCAAGGTGCAGCCTAACCAGTGCTGAGCACAGGGCAGAATGACCTCCCTGCTCCTGCTGGCCACACTGTTCCTGATGCAGGCCAGGATGCCAGTGGCCTTCTTGGCCACCTGGGCACACTGCAGGCTCATGTTCAGCCTACTATCAACCAGTACCCCCAGTAAGTATATCTCTAACGTTGCATGCAAGTCTCTTGATGATGGGCAACTTCATCAGTGTTGTTCTCCCTGGATGCTGGGAAGCTGAGCTTTGACTAATGGTTGTGTGGATGCCAAGCACAGTGTCACTGCAAGAGCCCTTTAAATGCTTATCTTTATGATGCAGTGCTTGAGACATTCCCTTCCAGTCTCTCTCCTGCTGTTGGAAGGTCTGGGTTGGATTCCACAAAGGAAGATGATGTGTGAAGCATCTGTTGCAGCCTGTGTGCTGCTGCAGCACTTAGGTTACAAGTTCTGATTGTTTAGATTTGGGGAGGCCTTTGGTGAAACCCACAGGCAGTTCATTTCCAGAGTCTTACTGCAGGAGACAAAGAAAGAGCTGATGGAAATACTTTGAAACCTGAGGAATGTTGGTTTGTGTGCAGGAAGCTGATTCTGTCCAGCCATGCAATACCCAACTGAAAGTGTTAATAACTCTGGAAGTTTTCATTTATTTTGCTGTGTGAGTTGAAGGTTTGTGGTGGAGCAAGGAAGACAATGGGTCAGGGCAAAAAAGCAACCACATTTTGTTCCAGATGATAGAGCTTTGTCCTAACAAGAGGGAAACAGACAGCCTGCAGACTCATTCCTTTAAAAGGGGAAGGGTGCTGTGGGTCCCAGTGGCAGCTTTGCTGTGTGGGTAAGCAGTAGCAAAGCATATTGCTTAGTGTCCAAGGGCATGAGATTGAGCAAGTCTAATTGCCAGGTACTGCACTTTGGCCACAACAACCCCAGGCAGTGCTACAGGCTGGGGGCAGAGTGGCTGCAGAGCAGCCAGGCAGAAAGGGACCTGGGGGGACTGGTTGACAGCAGCTGAACATGAGCCAGCAGTGTGCCCAGGGTACCAAGAAGGCCAATGGCATCCTGGCCTGGATCAGGAACAGTGTGGCCAGCAGGAGCAGGGAAGTCATTGTGCCCTGTGCTCAGCACTGGTTAGGCCACACCTTGAGTCCTGTGTCCAGTTCTGGGCTCTTCAGTTCAGGAAAGATGTTGAGTTGCTGGAAGGTGTCCAGAGAAGGGCAACAAAGCTGGGGAGGGGTCTGGAGCACAGCCCTGTGAGGAGAGGCTGAGGGAGCTGGGGTTGCTTAGCCTGGAGAAGAGGAGGCTCAGGGGAGACCTTCTTGCTCTCTCCGACTCCCTGAAGGGAGGTTGTAGCCAGGTGGGGGTTGGTCTCTTCTCCCAGGCAACCAGCAGCAGAACAAGAGGACACAGTCTCAAGCTGTGCCAGGGGAGGTTTAGGCTGGAGGTTAGGAGACAGTTCTTCTCAGACAGCGAGATTGGCCATTGGAATGTGCTGCCCAGGGAGGTGGTGGAGTCCCCACCTCTGGAGGTGTTCAAGAGGGGATTGGATGTGGAGCCATGGTTTAGTTGATCAGATGGTGTTGGGTGGTAGGTTGGACTCGGATGATCTCTGAGGTCTTTTCCAACCTTGTTGATTCTATGATTTGGGAATCAAGGTTGTGGCATGTCTGGCTGCTAGCAAGCACATCAGGCTGTGCTGGCAAGCAAGCACATCAGGCTGTGCTGGCAAGCAAGCACGTGGTGAGTTAAGTTTGGAGAGGAAGTCAAGAGAGTTGAAAGTTCTGAGAAAGAAAGAACCAGCTGCTCTTTAGATTGTGATCACAAACTTTCCCACCTTCTGAAGCATGACACTGCTGACGTCTCTGATGTGTTTATAAACATTTCATGATGTGCTTTCTGAATTTGAAGAGGTTTGGTGCACTCTGGTTGCACATGGCCTGGCTCTGACTAGGAATTGATCTGGTTTGACATAAAGGGGAGTTGGAGTTGTATTGCTCTGCTCTGGTGAGACCTCACCTGGAGCACTGTGTCCAGCTCTGGAACCCTCAGGACAGGAAGGGCTTAGAGCTGATGGATCAGGTCCAGAGGAGGGACATGAAAATGATCAGGGGTTGGAGCAGCTCTGCTACAAGGACAGGCTGAGGGAGCTGGGGGTGTTCAGCCTGGAGAAGAGAAGACTCCAGGGAGACCTCATAGCAGCCTGCAAGTACCTGAAGGGGGCTGCAGGAAAGCTGCAGAGAGACTGTTTGCAAAGGCCTGCAGGGATGAGAGACAATAGCTTCAAACTAGAGCAGAGCAGATTTAGATTGGATGCTAGGAACAAGTTCTGCACCATGAGGGTGCTGGAGCACTGGAGGAGGTTTTCCAGGGAGGTGTTGGTGCCCCATCCCTGGAGATACTGAAGGTCAGGCTCACCAAGGCTCACCAGGGCTCAACCAAGCTTTGAGCAACCTGATCTAGTTGGGGATGCCCCTGCTGACTGCAGGGAGGTTGTTCTGGATGACCTTTGGAGGTTCTTTCCAGACCATTCTGTGATTCTATGTATCTGTGACCTGTGCTCATATTGGGTTGCATGAGAGATTTCAGTGGGCTGAGGTTTATTTTTGTCTTGCCATGATCTGCCTGCCCACTGTTTTTTATTCCAGGTGAGAACATACTAAGATTTCTCTCATGTGTAGGGGAAAATAAGAGAACTTCTTGGGCTTCAAATTAGTCCCTTGCAAAGAGAGCTGTGCATGTGACAGCAAAGGCTCTCACCCTCCAGGGGAAGCACTCATTGTGTTCTCATTGTCAGTGCTAGAGCAGTTGTCCTGGGGTGAATCACAGAATGTTAGAGGTTGGAAGGGGCCTTCAGAGATCAGCCAGGCCAACCCCCCTGCCACAGCAGGGTCACCCAGGGCAGGTCACACAGGAACACATCCAGGTGGGGTTGGAAAGGCTCCAGAGCAGGAGACTCCACAACCTCTCTGGGCAGCCTGCTCCAGGGCTCTGCCACCCTCACAGGGAAAAAGTTTTCCCTTCTGTTCCTGTGGCACCTCCTCTGCTCCAGCTTGCCCCCAGTGCCCCTTGTGCTGTCCTTGGACATCCCTGAGCAGAGCCTGGCTCCATCCTCCCCACACTGCCCTGCACATCTTTATCCCCAGCAGTGAGGTCACCCTCAGGCTCCTCTGCTCCAAGCCCCAGCTCCCTCAGCCTGTCCTCACAGGGAGATGTTCCACTGCCTGCAGCAGCTTTGTGGCTCAGTGCTGGACTCTCTCAAGCAGTTTCCTGAGGTCCCTCTTGAAGTGAGCAGCTCAGGGCTGGACACAATATTCCAGATGTGGCCTCACCACATGAATGAAGGCTGAGATGGTATTCCAGGAGGATCAGAATTATTCTCAGAGGGACAAGGTGTTAGGAGGAATGGCTGGGTTTGAGCTTTGGCAAGTGCCTGGTGATACACAGGGTACTATCCCCTGCTGTAAGTACAACATTTATTCTGCAGAAAGCTCATCTGGGTCTTGCTACCATGTAATATGTAGTTTTATAGTTCCATTAGTCATAAAGATAGTTTAAATACCTTGTCCTACTTGTAGCACATGTGGGATCCAGTGATCAATGGCTGCTCCTTTGTGCCAGGTAGGATAGATAGAAAATAAACCAACAGCCTCTGTTCTGGGAGCACTTCAGTCTAAGTTCATATTTCTTCTTCAGGCACCTAAAAATAAGCTTAATCAAGTTTCAGGCCTAAGAGCTTAACCAGCTGGAGTAGGAAGGAGATCTTCACCCTTCTGCAGTGTGGTTGTCCTGGGAAGCAGACACTTTGTTCATGTACAAGACAAAACCTCTCATGGGAACATTTCTCACAGCACATCTAGTTGAACTGAGGCTGTGGGCTGAAGCAGTAGGATGCCTTTGGTCATCTCTCAGAATCACAGAATGTTGGGGGCTGGAAAGGACCTCCAGAGATCACCCAGTCCAACCCCCCCTGCCAGAGCAGCAGCACCCAGGGCAGGTCACACAGGAACACATCCAGGTGGGGTTTGAATCTCTCCAGAAGCAGACTCCACAACCCCCCTGGGCAGCCTGCTCCAGGGCTCTGTCACCCTCACAGGGAAAAAATCTTTCCTCCTGTTTCCATGGAACTCCCTGTGCCTCAGCTTCCAGCAGTGCCCCTTGTGCTGTCCTTGGGCATCACCCAGCAGAGCCTGGCTCCAGCCTCTGGGCACTCACCCTGCACATCTTTATCAACAGCAAGGAGGTCACCCTCAGGCTCCTCCTCTCCAAGCTACAGAGCCCTCAGCTCCCTCAGGCTCTCCTCCTAAGGAAGATGTTCCACTGCCTTCATCATCTTTCTGTCTCTGCAGTAGTCTCTTTCAAGCACTTCCCTGAGGTCCTTCTTGACCTGAGGAGCCCAGAACTGGACACAATATTCCAGATGTGGCCTCAGCAGGGCAGAGTAGAGAGGCAGGAGAACCTCTCTGGACCTACTGACCACAGCCCTTCTAATCCACCCCAGGATGCCCTTGGCCTTCTTGGCCACCAGAGCACCTTGCTGGCTCATGGTCAACCTCCCATCCACCAGGACCCCCAGGTCCTTTTCCCCCTCACTGCTGTCCAGCAGCTCAGTCCCCAACCTCTCCTGCTCCATGGGGTTGTTCTTTCCCAGGTGCCAGACTTGACACTTGAATGACTACAGAACAAGACTTCAGCTGGAATGCTCTCTTCCTCCTGCTCTAAACCTGAAAGCCAGATTGGTGACCAAATGACTCAAACACTTGCATGCTGGGCTGCCTTTCCTGATTCAGTGTTTTCCTCTGGATGTGCTTTCTCCCAATTGCTTCTCCAGGTCGTATTGATCAGCGGACATCTGGATAGCTGGGATGTTGGGCAGGGAGCCATGGATGATGGTGGTGGAGCATTTATATCCTGGGAAGCATTGTCACTCATTAAGGATCTAGGTAAATACTGCATTTGAATTTATGTTTACTGCACTGTGTTTGCAGGACATCTTGAAGGGGGTCTTAGCAGATGTTCTGTTGTAGCCAGTGCTCTGAGCACAGATATTCATCTTTAGGATGGACACATTGCAAGTTTGTCTCTCAAACTCAGATTCACAGAGTGCATTGGGTTGGAAGGGAGCCTCAAAGAGCATCTTGTCCAAGCCCCCTGCACTCAGCAGGGACACCTCCAGCTGGAGCAGGCTGCACAGGGCCACAGCCAGCCTGAGCTTGAATGTCTCCAGGGACAGGGCCTCAACCA
Source organism: Dryobates pubescens (assembly GCF_014839835.1). NCBI lineage: Eukaryota > Metazoa > Chordata > Aves > Piciformes > Picidae > Dryobates > Dryobates pubescens. The sequence goes on along the minus strand of NC_071625.1, from coordinate 26,153,251 downwards.
CCTCCCTGGACAACCCATCCCAGGGCTTCACCACTCTCATGGGGAAGAACTTCCTCCTCACCTCCAGCCTGAATCTCCCCACCTCCAGCTTCATTCCATTCCCCCCAGTCCTATCACTCCCTGAGATCCTGAGCAGTCCCTCCCCAGCCTTCTTGGAGCCCCCTGCAGATACTGGAAGGCCACAATGAGGTCACCTCAGAGCCTTCTCTTCTCCAGACTGAACAGCCCCAACTCCTTCAGTCTGTCCTCACAGGAGAGGTGCTCCAGCCCTCTGCTCATCCTCCTGGCCCTGCTCTGGACACCTTCCAGCACCTCCAGATCCCTCTTGGAATAGGGGCTCCAGAACTGGAGGCAGTACTCCAGGTGGGGTCTCAGCAGAGCTGAGCAGAGGGGGAGAATCCCCTCCCTTGCCCTGCTGGCCACACTTCTCTTGCTGCAGCCCAGGCTCTGCTTGGCTTTCTGGGCTGCAAGTGCACACTGAGAGCTCCTGGTGAGCTTCTCCTCCCCCAGCACCCCCAAGTCTCTCTCCTCAGAGCTGCTTTCCAGCCAGTCCCTGCCCAGCCTGGCTTTGTGCCTGGGATTGCCTCCACCCAGCTGCAGGACCCTGCCCTTGGTCTTGTTGAACCTCCTGAGGTTGGCTTGTGCCCACCTCTCCAGCCTGTCCAGGTCCCTCTGGATGGATCCCTTCCCTCCAGCCTGTCTGCTGCACCACACAGCTTGGTGTCATCAGCAAACTTGCTCCTGCTTCATCAGCTGGAATCCCCTTTTTTCCAGAGGTGTCACCTGTGGTCAAGGGGAATGCACCATCTATTCCTTAACAACAAAAATCAGCTGCTGTTCCTGCTCCTGGCTCTGGCAGGCTTTCAATAATGAACAAACTTTCCCTGCTGCCCCTCTGAAGGATCTCTGCACTTGAAACAATCTCCTTGATAATGGAAGGATTCTTTGTAGGTGAGCTCTGCTGTGTGATTAGCCACTCTCATACTTCTGTAGCAAACATCAGACACCCCTGTGAATTCCTCTTCCTTTGCTTTGCAAAGGAAAGGCTGAGGGCAGAGTGGCTGCAGAGCAGCCAGGCAGAAAGGGACCTGGGGGGACTGGTTGACAGCAGCTGAACATGAGCCAGCAGTGTGCCCAGAGGGCCAAGAAGGCCAATGGCATCCTGGCCTGCATCAGGAACAGTGTGGCCAGCAGGAGCAGGGAAGTCATTCTGCCCTGTGCTCAGCACTGGTTAGGCCACACCTTGAGTCCTGTGTCCAGTTCTGGGCCCCTCAGTTTAGGAAAGATGTTGAGTTGCTGGAAGGTGTCCAGAGAAGGGCAACAAAGCTGGGGAGGGGTCTGGAGCACAGCCCTGTGAGGAGAGGCTGAGGGAGCTGGGGTTGCTTAGCCTGGAGAAGAGGAGGCTCAGGGGAGACCTTCTTGCTGTCTGCAACTCCCTGAAGTGAGGTTGTAGCCAGGTGGGGGTTGGTCTCTTCTCCCAGGCACCCAGCACCAGAAGAAGAGGACACAGTCTCAAGCTGTGCCAGGGGAGGTTTAGGCTGGAGTTGAGGAGAAAGTTCTTCCCAGCAAGAGTAATTGGCCATTGGAATGTGCTGCCCAGGGAGGTGGTGGAGTCCCCATCCCTGGAGGTGTTCAAGAGGGGATTGGATGTGGCTCTTGGAGCCATGGTTTAGTTGTCAGGAGGCGTTGGGTGATTGGTTGGACTTGATGATCTCTGAGGTCCCCACCTGGCTAGGAGGGTGAGGTCTGTTGGTAAATCTGATCCATTTCAGCTAGGAAATGCAGTTTTGGCAATGCTATGGATATTATTTCTCCTCAGCACACCCATGTGTGTGTGTGTTAATTTATGTGCTATCACTTCTGGTTATTACCTCAATGCTGCTGCTGCTGCTGCTGATTCTTCTTCCCCCCTTTATTTTGTTAGTGGGTTTAGGGGCTTTGTTCTTGCTCAAACATCATCAGCCTTACACTGCACAGACAACACCATGTGTGCTTGGTCTGTTTACTCTGCTCTGCTCTCAGGTTTGATGTCTCAGATGGATTTCTTTCTGAAAATATTCTGGCCTGTTGCAGTGGGGCCAGAGGAGAGCCACAAAGGTGAGGGCTGGAGAGCAGCCTGGAGGAGAAGGCCTTGGGGGTGTCAGTTGGTGACAAACTCCCCAGGAGCCAGCAATGGTCCCTGGCAGCCCAGCAGGCAGCTGTGTGCTGAGCTGCAGCCAGAGCAGGGAGAGCAGCAGCACAGGGAGGGGATTCTGCCCCTCTGCTCTGCTCTGTTCAGACCCCACCTGCAGCACTGCCTCCAGCTCTGGTGCCCCCAGCACAAGAGAGACATGGAGCTGATGGAGAGGGTCCAGAGGAGGCCATCAAGATAAGCAGAGGGCTGAAGAACCTCCCTGTGGGGAGAGTTTGGGCTGGAGAAGAGAAGGCTCCAGGGAGACCTTCGAGCAGCCTTCCAGTACCTGAAGGAGGCTACAGGAGAGCTTGGAAGGGACTTTTGATGAGAGGGAATGGATTGAGGAGGGCAGATTGAGACTGGAGATGAGGGAGAAATCCTTTGCAGTGAGGTTGGTGAGGCACTGCAAGAGGTTGGCCAGGGAGGTCATGGATGCCCCCTCCCTGGAGGTGTTCAGTGCAGTCCAGGTGCTCAGGTGTGGAGGGATTTGGTACTCATGCCAATATTTACCCTTCTGGCTTAGGCCTTCGCCCCAAAAGGACTCTGCGTGTGGTGCTGTGGACAGGAGAAGAGCAAGGAGGAGTAGGTGCCCAGCAGTACTATCAGCTGCACAAGGTGAGTGATCTCTTCAGATGGTTTGCTTCACAGCTCTTTTCTTCCTGGTCCTCTCCCTTGCCTATTGTTTTGTGTCAAAGTGCTCAGCTCAATGTCTGACTCGGCACAGTGATTCTGGTTCTGCCTGGATGTCTGGTCTTGGCTTCCCACCCTAAGTGTAAACTTCATTGTACATTCAACAGCAAGTGCCATGTTGTTCCACTGGACCTCAGACACTGTCACAAACCTCCTCTGCAACAGGTATTTCATGGTGCTGTCTGCTATAGCTTTCATAGATTCATAGAATGGTTTGGGTTGGAAGGGACCTTAAAGATCACAGTATCACAGTATCACCAAGGATGGAAGAGACTTCAAAGATCATCAAGTCCAACCTGTCACCACAGACCTCATGACTAAACCATGGCTCCAAGTGCCACATCCAATCCCCTCTTGAACACCTCCAGGGATGGTGACTCCACCACCTCCCTGGGCAGCACATTCCAGTGGCTAACAGCTCTCTTGGTGAAGAACTTTCTCTTCACCTCCAGCCTAAACTTCCCCTGGCACAGCTTGAGACTGTGTCCTCTTGTTCTGCTGCTGGTTGCCTGGGAGAAGAGACCAACCCCCACCTGGCTACAACCTCCCTTCAGGGAGTTGGAGAGAGCAAGGTCTCCCCTGAGCCTCCTCTTCTCCAGGCTAAGCAACCCCAGCTCCCTCAGCCTCTCCTCACAGGGCTGTGCTCCAGACCCCTCCCCAGCTTTGTTGCCCTTCTCTGGACACCTTCAAGTGTCTCAATGTCCTTCTTAAACTGAGGGGCCCAGGACTGGACACAGGACTGAAGGTGTGGCCTAACCAGTGCTGAGCACAGCACACAATGACTTCCCTGCTCCTGCTGGCCCTGGCCACACTGTTCCTGATGCAGGCCAGGATGCCATTGGCCTTCTTGGCCCCCTGGGCACACTGCAGCCTCGTGTTCAGCCTACTACCAACCAGCACCCCCAGGTCCCTCTCTTCCTGGCTGCTCTGCAGCCACTCTGCCCCCAGCCTGTAGCTCTGCATGGGGTTGCTGTGGCAAATCATCCAGTTCCAACTAGTTCCATGGACAGGGACAATTTCCAGCAGCCCAGGCTGCTCAAGGCTTCATTCAACCTGGCCTTCAACACCTCCATGGAGGGGGCATCCACAGCCTCCCTGGACAACCTGTTCCAGTTTCAAGCATAGCTCACAATCTGAGGGTGACTGTCAAATGCTCTGTGTGTGCTGCAGTGCAACTTTCCTTGCCCTGCATATTTCTGGTTCTTTGGGTTTCCCCATTGTATTTCACAATGTGGACCATAAAATGAAGCAAAGAAAAATCTTTGCTCTCTTATCTCAACACCCTCTGCAGTCAGCAGGGACATCCTCAACTAGATCAGGTTGCCCAGAGCCCTGTCCAGCCTCACCTTGAATATCTCATAGGATGAGGCCTCAAGCACCTCCCTGGGCAACCTGTTGCAGTTTTCCACCACCCTCATGGTGCAGAACTTGTTCCTAACATCCAATCTAAATCTGCTCTGCTCTAGTTTGAAGCCATTGTCCCTCATCCTGTCCCTGCAGGCCTTTGCAAGCAGTCCCTCTGCAGCCTTCTTGTAGCTCCCTTCAGGTACTGGCAGGCTGCTATTAGGTCTCCCTGGAGCCTTCTCTTCTCCAGGCTGCACACCCCCAGCTCCCTCAACATGTCCTTGTAGCAGAGGTGCTCCAAGCCCCTGATCACTTTCATGGCCCTCCTCTGCACCAGCTCCATCAGGTCCATGTCCTTCCTGTGCTGAGGGCCTGGATGCAGCACTGCAGGTAAGGTCTCAGCAGAGCAAAGTCTCTGCATTTCCTGGTTGTCTCCAGGACTTCTCTGCAGAATGAATATTAAAAAGCAGGCTCCAGGATCAAACAGGCAAATGGAAGGCAGGCTGGGTGTTGTTTGACAGACACTTCATTACTTCACTTTTAAAACACTTGAGACAAAGCTTTGTTGATGTGATCCCAGCTGGATGTTGTGCTCTGTGAAGGAAGCCCAGGGTAACTTACCAACTGTTTGCAATTTACACATCTAAGTGCCAGGATCTGCACTTTGGCCACAACAGCCCCAGGCAGTGCCACAGGCTGGGGGCAGAGTGGCTGAGAGCAGCCAGGCAGAGAGGGACCTGGGGGGACTGGTTGATGGCAGCTGAACATGAGCCAGCAGTGTGCCCAGGGTGCCAAGAAGGCCAATGGCATCCTGGCCTGCATCAGGAACAGTGTGGCCAGCAGGAGCAGGGAAGTCATTCTGCCCTGTGCTCAGCACTGGTTAGGCCACACCTTGAGTCCTGTGTCCAGTTCTGGGCTCCTCAGTTTAGGAAAGATGTTGAGATGCTGGAAGGTGTCCAGAGAAGGGCAACAAAGCTGGGGAGGGGTCTGGAGCACAGCCCTGTGAGGAGAGGCTGAGGGAGCTGGGGTTGCTTAGCCTGCAGAAGAGGAGGCTCAGGGGAGACCTTCTTGCTGTCTCCAACTCCCTGAAGGGAGGTTGTAGCCAGGTGGGGGTTGGTCTCTTCTCCCAGGCAAGCAGCACCAGAACAAGAGGACACAGTCTCAGGCTGTGCCAGGGGAGGTTTAGGCTGGATGTTAGGAAGAAGTTCTTTATAGAAAGAGAGATTGGCCATTGGGATGTGCTGCCCAGGGAGGTGGTGGAGTCACCATCCCTGGAGGTGTTTAGGAAGAGCCTGGATGAGGCACTTGGTGCCATGGTTTAGTTGATTAGATGGTGTTGGGTGATAGGTTGGACTTGATGATCTTTGAGGTCTTTTCCAACCTGGTTAATTCTAATTCTTATTCTAATTCTAATTCTAATTCTAATTCTAATTCTAATTCTCATTTTCACAGAGAATTTCAGCAGGCATGACACCCTTCTGCTGGTTGTGGCTCCTCTTCCTCTCCCCCCTCCCCCCCCCCCAAGCCATCTGATCTGGCAGAATTATATACAGCTAGGAGTGTGGGACACTGCATTAGTCAGAACAGCAAAATCAAGCAGATGACTGTTGTGCATCATATTTAGCATGAAAAATAACTTCACCTTTTCATGATTTACTCTGGCAAATTTCTGGCAATTAGGGCAGGGTGGCTGGCACGTTGCTTGCTGATGATAATGAGTGCAAGCTAACTGTGAGTGGTATTTAAAGATGCCTTGTGAAGTGAGAGATGGTCTCTGTGACTCATCTGCAGGGCTGGGCTTATTATGGCTTTAGTTAGCTACAAGCCAGTGGAAATATGAGTGCAGTAACTCAGCACAGACAGGCATGGATTGCCTTGAGGTGGTAAATTACCTCCTCCTGCCAGTGGGCATGTGGCAAGGGAGAAGAAATGAGGACAATATAGCACTGGGCAAGTGCAAATACTTTTGTAGCCTGTCAACCAAAAGCTCTTAGAATCACATAGAATCAATAAGGTTGGGAAAGACCTATTGCTGACCTATTGCTGATGCAGACCAGGATGCCATTGGCCTTCTTGGCCACGTGGGCACAGTGCTGGCTCATGTTCAGCCTACTGTCAACCAGTCCCCCCCAGGTCCCTCTCTGCCTGGCTGCTCTCCAGCCACTCCAGCCCCAGCCTGTAGCTCTGCATGGGGTTGCTGTGGCCAATGTACAGAACCCAGCACTTGGATGTGTTCAATCTCCTGCCCTTGGACTCTGCCCATCTGTCCAGCCTGGCAAGGTCCCTCTGCAGCACTCTCCTACCCTCTAACAGATCAGCACTCACCCCCAAGGATCAGCTCCCTTCATTTATGCTTCTAGCACACCCCCAGAGGAAGCATTTCTGAAGCAGCTCTGTGTGGCTGTGCTCCCCCTGGCCTCTGGAACACAGCACCGAGCAGCAGCACAAAGAGCAGTCACCAAACCATCTCTTCTCTCTTTCCCTGCTCAGGAAAACATCTCCAACTTTGACATTGTCATGGAGTCTGATGAGGGCACCTTCAGGCCATCTGGACTGGGGTTTACTGGCAGTGCTGAAGCTCAGGCCATCATGAAGGAGGTCCTGGCTCTGCTGCAGCCCATCAACGTTACACAGCTCTACGACGGCGCTGACGGAACTGACATAGCCTACTGGATGAGAGCAGGGGTACCCGGTGAGCATCCCCCTGCCTGGCACTGCCAGCATCACAGGATGTCAGGGGTTGGAAGAGAGCTTCCAGTCCACCCCCCCTGCCAGAGCAGGAGAACAGAATCCATTGCAGGTCACCAGACAGGGCTGGAAAGTCACCAGAGAAGGAGACTCCACAACCCCTTTGGGCAGCCTGTTCAGAGAGGTGGTTTGGAAAGAGAATCACAGGATGAGCCAGGTTGTGAGAGACCTCAGAGGTCATCAAGTCCAACCTATTACCTAATACCTCACACCTCCTGACAACTAAACCATGGCTCCAAGTGCCACGTCCAAGCCTTTTGTGAACACCTCCAGGGATGGGGACTCCCCCACCTCCCTGGGCAGCACATTCCAATGGCCAATTACTCTTGCTGGGAAGAACTTTCTCCTCACCTCCAGCCTAAACCTCCCCTGGCACAGCTTGAGACTGTGTCCTCTTGTTCTGGTGCTGGGTGCCTGGGAGAAGAGACCAACCCCCACCTGGCTACAACCTCCCTTCAGGGAGTTGGAGAGAGCAAGAAGGTCTCCCCTGAGCCTCCTCTTCTCCAGGCTAAGCAACCCCAGCTCCCTCAGCCTCTCCTCACAGGGCTGTGCTCCAGACCTCTCCCCAGCCTCGTTGCCCTTCTCTGGACAGGTTCAGGAGGAGGAAATGCTTTCTCCCAAGAAGGAGAATTTGCTGTAGGGGAAATGCAGAGCTGCTGAAGGGTGAGCAACAGAAGTAGGCCATGGAGCGGTGCCGCTTGCAAGCGCTGTAGATTATGCAGGGCATAACAGGCCTGAAATCTTCTTTTCAGCTTTAAGGATTTGTAATAATTAATCCCAGCCTGCTGGGTTATAAATAGTAAACTCAGGCAGGGGAGAATTCTCCAATGCAGAGCAAATCATCCTTTTTTTTTGGTTATTAATACTTTGAGTTTGAAATGCAGGGCTTTTCCTCCCTGTTTTGTATGCCAAAGAAGCAAACTTATCGAGGCCTGACATTTAAAAGGCTCTGAGCAACCTGCTCTAGTGGAGGATCACAGGATCCCAGGATGTCAGGAGTTGGAAAGGACCTCTGGAGATCTTCCAGTCCAACCCACCTGCCAGAGCAGGACCAGAGAATCCAGCACAGGTCACACAGGAACACATCCAGATGGGGCTGGAAAGGCTCCAGAGAAGGAGACTCCACAACCTGTCTGGACAGCCTGCTCCAGGGCTCTGTGACCCTCACAGGGAAGAAGTTCCTCCTCATGTTGAGGTGGAACTCTCTGTGCTGTGGTTTATATCTATTGCCCCTTGTTCTATCACAGAGTGCAGCTGAGCAGAGGCTGTCCCTGTCCACTCCCTCTTGACCCCCAGCCCTCAGATATCACAGTATCACAGTCTCACAGTATAACTAAGGTTGGAAGAGACCCCAAGGATCATCAAGTCCAACCTGTCCCAACAGACCTCATAACTAGACCATGGCACCAAGTGCCACATCCAATCCCCTCTTGAACACCTCCAGGGATGGGGACTCCACCACCTCCCTGGGCAGCACATTCCAATGGCAAATGACTCGCTCAGTGAAGAACTTTCTCCTCACCTCGAGTCTAAACCTCCCCTGGCACAGCTTGAGACTGTGTCCCCTTGTTCTGGTGCTGGTTGCCTAGGAGAAGAGCCCAACCCCTTCCTGGCTACAACCACCTTTCAGGTAGTTGTAGAGAGCAATGAGATCTCCCCTGAGCCTCCTCTTCTCCAGGCTAAGCAACCCCAGCTCCCTCAGCCTCTCCTCACAGGGCTGTGCTCAAGGCCTCTCCCCAGCCTTGTTGCCCTTCTCTGGACACGTTCAAGTGTCTCAATGTCCTTCCTAAACTGAGGGGCCCAGAAATGGACACAGGACTCAAGGTGTGGCCTAACCAGTGCAGAGTACAGGGGCACAATGACCTCCCTGCTCCTGCTGGCCACACTATTCCTGATGCAGGCCAGGATGCCACTGGCCTTCTTGGCCACCTGGGCACACTGCTGGCTCATGTTTAGGCAGCTGTCAATCAGCAGCCCCAGGTCCCTCTCTGTTTGGCAGCTCTCAGCCACTCTGACCCCAGCCTGTAGCTCTGCATGGGGTTGCCGTGGCCAAAGTGCAGCACCTGGCACTTGGACTTGTTGAATGCCATCCTGTTGGACTCTGCCCATCTGTCCAGTCGGTCGAGGTCCCTCTGCAGAGCCTTTCTACCCTCTGACTAACATCTGTTCCCAACTTGGTGTCATCTGCAAAGTTGCTGATGACTGACTCAACCCCCTCATCCAGATCATCAATGAAGATGTTAAAGAGGATATTGATAGACATTGATCAGCTCCCCTCTCAGTCTTCTCCTCTCCAGACTAAACAGCCCCAGGGCTCTCAGCCTCTCCTCCCCAGGCAGTACTGCAGTCCCTTCAGCATCCTTGCAGCCCTCCCTTGGCCTCCCTCCAGCAGCCCCATGTCATAGAGCACTGCCTGTTAACCAAATACCAAAGAGTTCCTGCAGCATAAAGGCACAAGGATGCTTTTTTTTTTTTGCCCCCTTGAGCCCCAGTGGGAAGGAATTAGCTCTACCAAAATGCTTCTAGCTGCTTTAGAATGTGTTTCACCCTGGAGCAGGGCAAAAAGTCTGCAGCATCTGGTGAGCTCCATGCTTTGTCTGCAGCCTTCTCGCTGCTCCGAGGGAGCCCTTCTGGTGTCTAATAGCAGTGCAACAAATGGAACCCTCTGTAACAGCTTTCCTAATTGAGGCCAATTTCAACAAGCAGTCAACTGTTGACACTTCATCAGTTTTGTTGGGATTATTTGTGTGAAAATGCTCTTGATGGCTTTGTTTCTGCAACACTGAGAGGAGCTAGGCTGCTCTGCTTGAACAGTGACAGCAGTTTCTGATGGGGTTTCTCAAGAATAATTTCTTCTTTTCAGTGTCAAATAGATTGTGCTGCTAAAGCACAGGCAGGGTGAGCTGCACCAAACACAGCAGGTTAATGCTGCTAGAAACACTTCCCCCAGACTGGATTGTTTGGAGAGAGGAGCAGATTCAAAGTGGGTGATAGGAGCAAGTGCTGCACCATGAGGGTGCTGAGCCCTGCAACAGGTTGTCCGTGGGAGTGGTTGAGTATCCCTGGAGATAGAATCATAGAATCAATAAGGCTGGAAAAGACCTCAGAGATCATCAAGTCCAACCTGTTACCTAATACCCAACACCTCCTGACAACTGAACCATGGCTCCAAGTGCCACATCCAAGCCTTTTGTGAACACCTTCAGGGATGGTGACTCCACCACCTTCCTGGGCAGCACATTCCAATGGCCAATTACTCTCTCTGGGAAGAACTTTCTCCTCACCTCCAGCCTAAACCTCCCCTGGCACAGCTTGAGACTGTGTCCTCTTGTTCTGGTGCTGCTTGCCTGGGAGAAGAGACCAACCCCCACCTGGCTACAACCTCCCTTCAGGGAGTTGGAGAGAGCAAGAAGGTCTCCCCTGAGCCTCCTCTTCTCCAGGCTAAGCAACCCCAGCTCCCTCAGCCTCTCCTCTCAGGGCTGTGCTCCAGACCCCTCCCCAGCTTTGTTGCCCTTCTCTGGACACCTTCCAGCAAGTCAACATCTTTCCTAAACTGAGAGGCCCAGAACTGGACACAGGACTCAAGGTGTGGCCTAACCAGTGCTGAGCACAGGGCACAATGACTTCCCTGCTCCTGCTGGCCACACTCTTCCTGATGCAGGCCAGGATGCCATTTGCCTTCTTGGCCCCCTGGGCACACTGCAGTCTTGTGTTCAGCCTACTACCAACCAGCACCCCCAGGTCCCTTTCTGTCTGGCTGCTCTGCAGCCACTCTGCCCCCAGCCTGTAGCACTGCCTGGGGTTGCTGTGACCAAAGTGACCAAAGATATATAAGGTGAGGCTCAACAAGGCTCTGAGCAGCCTGATCTAGTTGAGGATGTCCCTGCTGACTGCAGGGGGGGTTGGACTGGAATACCTTTGGAGGCCCTGTCCAACCCAGACCATGGTATGATTGCAAGAGTTCAGTGAGGAATGTCTGTAGCTGTGTTTTCCCAGTGAGAGGCAGTTTCCAGCTCCTGGAAATCTTTTGTGTAACTTCTGTTTTCCTTTCTCACGAAGCGTCGATCAAAACGAATGGGAGCTCTCGTGGGCTCACATTTCATGCTGTGCTTTCACACTTGGAGCTGACCACTGCTTCCCAGGCTGCTCCTTGAGTCATTATGCAATCCTCTTCCACAGCTCCCTTTTTAAGGATTCCATTAGGTAGTTATTTCTAGGGAGGGATACATCTAAACTGTGGCACTTAAAGCCTTTGCTTCCCAAGGCAAAGTGCTAGTCAAGTTTGGCCAGAACCTGCAGAGCTGGGTGTGGAGATCCCAGGATCCCAGGATGTTAGGGTTGGAAGGGACCTCCAAAGGTCATTGAGTCCACCCCCAGCCAGAGCAGGACCATCACAGGTCACACAGGAACACATCCAGACAGAGCTAGAAAGACCCCAGAGAAGGAGACTCCACAGCCTCTCTGGGCAGCCTGCTCCAGGGCTCTGGGACCCTCACAGTCAAGAAGTTCCTCTCATGTTGAGGGGGAACCTCCTGTGCTGGAGTTTCCATCCATTGCCCCTTGTCCTATCCCAGGGTGCAGCTGAGCAGAGCCTGTCCCCTCCCTCCTGACCCCCAGCCCTCAGATATTGATAGACATTGATTAAATCCCCTATCAGTCTTCTGTTCTCCAGACTAAACAGCCCCAAGGCTCTCAGCCTCTCCTCCTAGAGTAGCTCTCCAGGATGATGAGATGAGTTGCTTGGCTTTGGTTGTTTGGTTTCTTTGCCTGCTTTTTCACTACAGGCTTTTTCAGTGTCTGAAATGATGTTAAAAGGACACTCAGCAAGCCCTGCTAGGCCAGGACTTGGGTATTTTTACTGGAAAAGTGAGGGACCTGCTGGTCACAGGGATGCTTCAAACGTGATTTAAACCAGTTCCTGAGGTAATAGGTCCTGCAGCTGGGCTGGGGCAGTCCCAAGCACCAATATAGGCTGGGCAGGGACTGGCTTGAGGGCAGCCCTGAAGAAAAGGCCTTGGGGGTGCTGGGGGATGAGAAGCTCAACAGGAGCCAGCAGTGAGCACTTGCAGCCCAGAGAGCCAACAGAACCTGGGCTGCAGCAAGAGAAGTGTGGCCAGCAGGGCCAGGGAGGGGATTCTGCCCCTCTGCTCCACTCTGCTGAGACCACAGCTGGAGCTCTGGGGCCAGTTCTGGAGCCCCTAGGACAGGAAGGATGTGGAGGTGCTGGAAGGTGTCCAGAGAAGGGCCATGAGGATGAGCAGAGGGCTGGAGCTGCTCTGCCACGGAGACAGACTGAGAGAGTTGGGGTTGTGCAGTCTGGAGAAGAGAAGGCTCTGAGGAGACCTAATTGTGGCCTTGTAGTATCTGAAGGAGGCTCCAAGAAAGCTGGGGAGGGAGCTTTTAGGCTGTTGGGTAATGATAGGACTAGAACTGGATGAGTTCCCTTCCAACCCTTACACTTCTATGATTCTAATAGCAGCAGAGCTGGGTCAGCCTTCCTGCACAGCTTCAGAGACTGAGAAGGGAGGCTGGAGTGATGATACTTGTGCTGTGGCATCCAGTGAACACTAGCTCAGCTGTAGGTGTTAGGGGAGAGGAGGACAGGAGCTGGTCTCTGCAGAGGGAAGGCTCTTGTGGCACAGTGTTTGCAGGAGAGCTGGTGGGAGGATGCTCCTCTCCGGGCTCCTGGGGGAAGTTACCTGTCGCTGCAGCGCCCATGCTGGGAACACTTGTCAGGTAAGAACTGAGCTGTATGTGAGATCAAGGTGACCCAGGACATCAAACAACTCCCCAGGCACATGTGGCAACTCCTCTATTTAAAATTCAACCAGTGACCTAAAGGTGAAACTCCTTTGTGACAATGTCAGCCTGAACCTTGATGGCTGCTTGTGTCTCTCTGCCTCTGCAGTGGCCACCTCTTGCTTTTCTTGCTGTGTGTTTCACTGCACAAGAGGAGGAATTATTCTTCCAGGAACTAATAAACCAGGAGTTCATCTCAACTGTAATGCTTCTTCACAAAGAAAAAATGTAAGTGCTAACCCAGACTATTAGGCATTTCCTCAGAGGTGGCAAATAAAGGCTATCATAGATCAGTTCTCTCATTTTTATGTTTTCAGAGTGCTTCTTTATTACCTTCATCTGAGAGCAGATCTGTTTGGGCCCTGGACTTTGACATGCATAGTTTCCTTTCTTACTACAGGAGAGATTAAATCTTTCAGTTTCACCCTTTTCCTGCAGCATGCTGACCCTTGTCCCCCCATCCCCATCATCCTCTTCCTCAGCTCCAGTCTCACCCTGCTCTCCCTCAGCTTCAAACCATTCCCCCTTGGCCTGTCTCTAGACACCCTCAGGAAAAGTCCCTCTGCAGCCTTCCTCTAGGGTCCATTCAGGTACTGGAAGGCAGCTCTAAGGTCCCTCTGGAGCCTTCTCTTCTCCAGGCTGAGCACCCCCAGCTCCCTCAGCCTATCCTCATAGAGAGGTGCTCCAGCCCTTGGATCATCTTTGTGGTGCTGAATCCCCAGTTTCATTTTCCTGTACCATGGGCAGTACCTGTTCTCCATTTTCCCCATCCCTGCTGACAGGCAGAGACCTGAGAGTTACTTTAAACTGCAATTAGTTCCTTACTCTCCTTTCTTTACTCATTAGAGCCAATAACTTGCACAGCATTTTCTCCCATGCAATATAGTTTCACCTGGAAAGGAGGCTGTAAAAGCATCCTGCCTCATTGCAGGTTTGAGTCTGGCATGGATCTGAGAGCTTTCTACTGGCAGAGCCTTAGATATTGCTCAGCAAACTGATCCCTTCCTGCAGCAGCAAACACCTCAGGCTTTCATTTGCAGGTGACATTTTAGGTGTAAATGTCTGAGGCTTCTGGAGAAGGCTTTTGATAGCAGAGCTTAGCTGAACAAACACAGAGCTCAGAAACCATTTGTAGAGACATCTTCCTCACAGCAGAAAGTTCAGGATGATTTCAGTCACAGTCTCTTCAGGACACTGTTAACATTTATCTACTCCAAAACTGGAACCCTTCTACCTGTTTGTCTTCCTACAGATGTGCCCTACAGTGCTACTGACTTTCTGAAGGCCACAGTTACTGAGTACCCATTTCCCCCCCCCTCCCCCACCTTTATCACTCTTTCCAGTGATGTAATCCCAGTCAATTCAGCCATGGAATACACCAGTGAAAAACACAAGTGTGAAAGAAGCTGAATTGTATAGTGGCAAATGCTCAGGAAGGGATGATGGGCTGCACAGGAGTGCAAGAGAGAAGGTTCATGGTTACTGTCCCAGCTCTGGAAAAACAGAAGGCTCCAGGGGGGACCTTAGAGCTGCCTTCCAGTGCCTGAAGGGCTCCTACAGGAAGGCTGCAGAGGATTTCTCATGAGGGTGTCTAGAGACAGGAGAAGGGGGAATGGTTTGAAGCTGAGGGAGAGCAGGAGCTGAGGAAGAGGTTCTTCAGGGTGAGGGTGGTGAGACTCTGGAACAGGCTGCCCAGGGAGGCTGTGGCTGCCTCCTCCCTGGGGGTAGTTAAAGCCAGACTGGATGAGGCCTTGGGCAACCAAGTCTATCTGAGAGGTGTCCCTGCCTGTGGCAGTAGGAGGGTTGGAGTAGATGATCTTTAAGGTCCCCTCCAACCTGAGTCATTCTATGATGCTATGAATGTGGCAGTGTCTGTGGAAAGAGCTTCCTACAAATGTACTTCAGGGATGTGTAAACAGCTCTGCCTGCCAGGGCAAAGCAGCATGCAGCAGTTCATTCAGATTCTCCATCCAAAGAGCCAGAAACCCCTAATTCATCATAGAATGGATCAGGTTGGAAGGGGTTGGCCCTGCCCAGCTGCAGGACCTTGCATTTTACCTTAATGAACCTCACCCATGCATTGCAACTTCTGTGAAGTACAGGAGCAGGACAGTTCTCTGATGGAAAGTTCTTATTCCTAAGCTGTTTGTGAAATGCAGCAAGGTTACTCCAGGTGTTTGCTGCCTGGTTTAATGCTGTGTGCAAGGGTCACTTGGAATAGTGATCCTGAATTGCCCTCAGGCTCACAAGGCCAAAGCTGGCTGTAGCCATGGGTCAAGTCAAGCAGCAGAGAGCTAAGCTCTGTAGTTCCTTAAGGAGCTATTTCAGCTATGTTTATAAACAGACAAGAGCTGGCAAGGAGGTCCCTAGAGAGCCTCTGAGCATCTTCTCTTCCAGTAGTGTCTCACCACTGCCTGTGTCAGTTCTTGCACATCTTTGTTGTTCTTGAAGACCTACTCTAACAGCAACACCACAGACGCCATCGGAATGTGCTGCCCAGGGAGGTGGTGGAGTCCCCATCCCTGGAGGTGTTCAAGAGGGGATTGGATGTGGCACTTGGTGCCATGGTTTAGTCATGAGGTCTGTGGTGACAGGTTGGACTTGGTGACCTTTGAGGTCTCTTCCAACCTTGGTGATTCTGTGATTCTGTGAAATAGGTTGGCACTCAGAGCTCAGGCCCCTAGCTTTGGCATAGCATGGCTTAATTCTGAGGGTGGCTTTTTTCCCTATGCAAAAGGGCTAGGGAGGTTCCTAAGCTGTGTGCACAGTGCCACTGCTGGCCTTGAACAGTATCATAGAATCATAGAGTGGTCTGGGTTGGAAGGAACCTGCTAAGGTCATCCAGTCCAACCCCCTCTGCAGTCAGCAGGGGCATCCTCCGCTCGATAGGTTGCCCAGAGCCCTGGTGAATATCTCCAGAGGTGGGGCCCCAACACTTCCTGGGCAACCTATTGCAGTGTTCCAGCACCCTCATGGTGCAGAACTTGTTCCTAACTTCCAATCTAAATCTGCTGTTGCCTAGTTTGAAGCCATTGCCCTTTGTCCTGTCCCTGCAGGCCTTTGCAAACAGTCTCTCTGCAGCCTTTTGCATCCCCCTTCAGGTACTGGCAGGCTGCTATTAGGTCTCCCTGGAGCCTCCTCTTCTCCAGGCTGAATACCTTCACCTCCCTCAGCCTGTCCTCATAGTAGAGGTGCTCCAACCCCCTGATCATTTTCATGGCCCTCCTCTGGACCTGCCCCTCAGCCACAATTACTCTTGATCTTGAAACTGCCAGCAGCAGGAAGGAATCAGGTCTGACGGGCCAGCTCTCCCTCTCCTGCTGCGCTGGAGTGTGAGAACCACAGGCTGCAGATGTCAGGGCTTCAACACTCCACTGCAGCTGCATCTTTTCTTGGCCTCAACAATTGTATCCCTTCTACCTCCTAGCTAAGAAACAGCTAAAACTAATGGGCAGGGTTTAAGACATCTTGATTTGGAAAACATCTGATTTTAAACCCCCAAGATGTGCTAGGTGGGAAGTATGGAGGAGAGCTACTTAGCCTGCCTGCCTCGTGCTTGAGTTGTTCATTACTGAGAGTACTTTTCTTGTCCACCACAAGCTGCTGGCCTGATTTGAGGGCAGATGTTCCCATGCAGTCCTGATTAAAAGCATATGCATTTGATGCTGCTGAAGCCCCCAAGTGCTCTGCATTGATGGGTTTTACTTCAGGATGCTTGGGGGAAAGAAGGGATCATCAGGCAGTTAAAAATGTCATTTGCTTGCTTGCTTCCTTTCCATGCAGCTTCTCTCTTCCTGCCAGACAAGTAGCTGCTAAGCCATCTGCTAATCACAGGAGCACACAGGATGTTAGAGGTTGGAAGGGACCTCTGGACATCCTCCAGTCCAACCCCCCTGCCAGAGCAGGACCACAGAATCTAGTGCAGGTTGCACAGGAGTGCATCCAGATGGGTCTGGAAAGGCTCCAAAGAAGGAGCCACAACCTCTCTGGGCAGCCTGCTCTGGGACCCTCACAGTGAAGAAGTTCCTCCTCATGTTGAGGTGGAGCCTCCTGTGCTGGAGTTTGTATCAGTTGCCCCTTGTCCTGTCCCAGGGTGCAACTGAGCAATGCTAATACTAATGCTAAACCAGCTCTGAGCCATAGACTCATAGTGCTGAGAACCTCTACAAACTTTTCCACTCCATCCTCAGCCTAGTGACAATTTCATTTCTCTGTCCCTTGGCCCAAGTAACAACTTCAACTTTCTGCTAAGAGAGCAAGGGGGAAGGGGCTGTGTGTGGTCCCTGGAGCCTGAGTTAAGAGAGTGCTAAGAAACCCTCCTGCAGTCATTTCCCAGGCAGGAGAGCTCCTGCCTGCTGAGCCAGCTGCCTGCCTCTGGCAGTAGACAGCATTGCTGTGTCTGCTCTTGCTCATGTCTTGGCTCCCCCTCCCCTCTGCAAGTCTTGGCTTGGGCTCCTATCTCATCTGCTCGGGTGTAGAGCATCCTTCCTATGGAAAACAGCACTGAATGCCTGTCCTCACTGTGGATAGGGTTAGTCCTTGCCCTTTGCTGCTCTTCTCCAGTCGTTCTTTTCCTTTGTGATGTGCAGTGCATTGTAAATTCACTGAGCCAGGAAAAGTGTGATTGCTCTTTCACTCTTTCCAGAAGAGGGTGGCTGATTGCTCCAGACACTCCAACAGAGAGCTGCAAAGGCTCTAATTGCAGATAAGCCTTGGGCTCCTAGTACACAGCACAAGACTAATTGCTGAAGTAATGATGATTGCCTTCTCTGCCACACCCAAGATTTATCCAAACCCAGAGCCGCCTTTGGAGTCACAGCAGGGACCCTGCTGGCAGCCTGGGGAGGTTTAGACTCCAGGTGAGGAGAAAGCTCTTCACTGAGAGAGTAGTTAGCCATTGGAATGTGCTGCCCAGGGAGGTGGTGGAGTCCCCATCCCTGGAGGGGTTCAAGAGGGGATTGGATGTGGCACTTGGTGCCATGGTTTAGTTAGTCATGAGGTGCTGGGTGATAGGTTGGACTTGATCTCTGAGGTCTTTTCCAGCCTTATTGATTCTATGATCATTTGGTTGTGCTTACCTGGAATGAGTTCCTTCTTTAAAATCTCACTTGTCTGGTTTTTGACCCTGATAAAGTGAGAGAAGGGGAAACATATTAGACACTGGCACAGGCTGCCCAGGGAGGTGGTGGAAGCCTCATCTCTGGAGGTTTTTGCAGCCAGGCTGGATGTGGCTGTGAGCAACCTGCTGTAGTGTGAGGTGTCCCTGCCCATGGCGGGGGGGTTGGAACTGGCTGAGCCTTGAGGCCCCTTCCAACCCTGACAATTCTGTGATTCTCTGATTCTCTTAGCAGAAAGGAGGGACCCATGAAGATGAGAGATGAATGCTGAAAGGTATTTTATTTCCAAGGGTCAGATCCATTCACAGTCTCTCAAGCTGCAGTGTGCTCACCTGGGTGTGTAGGGGAGAGCTCTGCTTCTCTTTGCCCCCACAGAATAAGAGTCTAATACTCTCTGAAGCTTTTCAATGATGGCTTTTCACAGAAGCCCCTTAGACCAACACAGCTCTCACCACACATGCTGGGACACCAACCCCTAGCTAGTGCCTCACACAATGTTCTTGATGAGCAAACTCCTGCCAGCCTGTCAGGTGGCAGCATGAAGCTCAGGCACCAAGGCTGTGCAGGACACGTTCCATGGAAAGGGAGAGTGCTCTGAGGGTGGAACAAAATAAAACAAGCAAGGAAAAAACCCACAAAGGTCTTCCCCTCTGTGTCACTTCCACCTCTTTCCCCTCAGGTGAAGCAGGGCAGGGTGCAGCAGCAGGAGAAACTGTTTGGGATATAAAGTTGAGCTTTGAACCTGTCTGCCTGTCAGAATCAGGAGAGGGGATGCTGCCCCTTTGCTCTGCTCTGCTGGGACCCCACCTCCAATCCTGCCTCCAGTTCTGCTGTCTCCAGCAGAAGGAGGACACAGAGCTGCTGGAGTGAGGCCAGAGGAGGCCACAAAGATGATAGAATGGAATGGAATGGAATGGAATGGAATGGAATGGAATGGAATGGAATGGAATAGAATAGAATAGGATAGAATAGAATGGGATAGAATAGAATAGAATAGAATAGAATAGAATAGAATAGAATAGAATAGAATAGAATAGAATGGGATAGAATAGAATAGAGTAGAATAGAATAGAATAGAATAGAATAGAATGGGATAGAATAGAATAGAATAGAATAGAATAGAATAGAATAGAATAGAATAGAATAGAATAGAATAGAATGGGATAGAATAGAATAGAATGGGATAGAATAGAATAGAATGGGATAGAATAGAATAGAATGGAGTGGAATGGAATAGAATAGAATGGAATGGAATGGAATAGAATAGAATGGAATAGAGTGGAATGGAATGGAATGGAATAGAATAGAATAGAATAGAATAGAATAGAATAGAATAGAATAGAATAGAATAGAATAGAATAGAATGGAATAGAGTGGAATAGAGTGGAATAGAGTGGAATGGAATAGAGTGGAGTGGAATGGAATGGAATGGAATGGAATTAACCAGGTTGGAAAAGACCTTTGAGATCATGGAGTCCAACCTATCACCCAGCACCATCTGATCAACTAAACCATGGCACCCAAGTGCCTCACCCAGGTCTTCCCTTTGTGCTGATCTCTGGAGGTCCCTTCCACCTCCTGACATTCCATGCTTCTGTGCTGGCATTTTGGAGTGTTGTTCCCCTGTGCTTTATGGAGTGGAGCTGCTCCCTTCCCTGAGACCTTCCTGCACAGGATTTCATGTGAGTGCAGACTGGATCCCCGGCTGTCACAGCTCCTCTGCTGCAAGGAGGGAGAAGTTGACATGTTGCCAGAGTAACTGTGATAATCCTGAGCTGTAATGTAGTCAGTTCAGTGTAGCCAGAGGATGAATTCTCTAAGGCATTATTAAGCCAAACAGGAAATAATGCACACTTCAGATTGTCTCCTTCACACTCCAGTCTCATTTAATTAGCCAACTGAAAGCTTTCCCTCTGCCTTCTTGTTTGATTCCTTTGAGAGCATGACTCAAGGCAGGTGACACAGCAGGGCTTCTGGTGGCATTTGTGAGCCCTGTACTGGAAACTTTCAGTGTCTGTGGTTGTGAAACTCAAGCAGCTTAGCTCTCATCATTTGAGCCTAAATGGCAGGAGAGGGACTGCTGCCAGTGCCCCACTCAAACCAGCAGCAGCCTTCTCCAGTGCTTCTGCTTAATTGAGACGTGGAGAATGAACTAATTGGCATTAAAGGCAGCTATGAGCTACAGGTTAGCCTGTGGAAGAAGAGGTTAATGTGGGCACTAAAACCCAGGCAAGGCAATAATTGAGTTTTCACGACAGGAACAGTTCTGCAGGCTGTGATGAAGTGAGGCCAGCTCACAAAGCACCTGTGCAGCACCCAGCTCAACAGGCTGAGCTCTCCACGGGGCTGGCAGCGGCAGGGTGGCACAGGGCAAGCCTGCCAGCCAGCCTGCCCCAAACACCTCCTGTTGCAGCAGGTTCACTCCCTGACCACTTCAGATTTGTGACTCTGCCAGGTTTTGGAAAGACTGCAAATGAACATAAAATACCTAGAAAAACCAGAACAAGAGGTGATGTTCCTCTCCATCTCTTTAATCTGGTGGATATCTTTGGTAACTCTGGCACATGTGCTTTGAAGGAAACATCCTGGGCCAAGGACTGGCTTGAGAGTGGCTGGAGAGCAGCCTGGAGGAGAAGGCCTTGGGGTGTCAGTTGGTGACAAACTCCCCAGGAGTCCCTGGTCCCTGGCAGCCCAGCAGGCAGCTGTGTGCTGAGCTGCAGCCAGAGCAGGGAGAGCAGCAGCACAGGGAGGGGGTTCTGCCCCTCTGCTCTGCTCTGCTGAGACCCCACCTGCAGCACTGAACAACCACATCCAACCTGGCCCTGAACTCCTCCAGGGAGGAAGCAGCCACCACCTCCCTGGGCAGCCTGTTACAGAGTCTCACCACTCTCATGCCACATAATTTCTTCCTCAGCTCCAGTCTCACCCTGCTCTCCCTCAGCTTCAAGCCATTCCCCCTTGGCCTGTCTGTAGACACCCTTAGGAAAAGTCCCACTGCAGCCTTGCTGTAGGCTCCCTTCAGAAGCAAATTCCAGATCATTCCCTGATACAAATAGCAGCAAGGAGAGGTTCATCAGTTCATTGGGATGAAGGCTGGAGGAAGCTCTGCCACCTGTGGGGTTTCTGCAGGGATTGCTCTGCCTGGATTCTGGTAGCCTTAGAGGAAGGTGGCTGTCTGCTGTCACTGAGGAGAAAAGTGTTCCAGGGGAAGGTCAGCTATTCCCCAGTGTGAATGTTTGCTGCCTCATGCTCACTCAAGTCAATTAACCCAAAGGCTACAAACTGCAAATACCACAGCTCAGGGCAGCCCTTCTATGGAACACAGAGTCATAGAGTCAGTCATAGAGTCATAGAATCATAGTCAGAGTGATAGAGTCATAGAGTCATAGAGTCAGAGTCATAGAATCAGTCATAGAATCATATTCATAGAGTTATAGAGTCATAGACTCATAGACTCATAGAGTCATAGACTCATAGAGTCAGAGTGATAGAGTCATAGAGTGACAGACTCAAAGAGTCATAGAGTCATAGAATCATAGTCAGAGTGATAGAGTCATAGAATCATAGTCATAGAATCAGAGTCATAGAGTCAGAGTAATAGAGTCATGGAGTCATAGAGTCATAACAGAGAGGGACCTGGGGGTGCTGATTGACAGCTGCCTAAACATGAGCCAGCAGTGTGCCCAGCTGGCCAAGAGGGCCAATGGCATCCTGGCCTGCATCAGGAATAGTGTGGCCAGCAGGAGCAGGGAAGTCATTGTGCCCTGTACTCTGCATTGGTTAGGCCACACCTTGAGTCCTGTGCCCAGTTCTGGGCCCCTCAGTTTAAGAAGGACATTGAGACACTTGAAGGTGTCCAGAGAAAGGCAACGAGGCTGGGGAGAGGCCTTGAGCACAGCCCTGTGAGGAGAGGCTGAGGGAGCTGGGGTTGTTTAGCCTGCAGAAGAGAAGGATCAGAGGTGACCTCATTGCCCTCTACAACTACCTGAAAGGAGGTTGTAGCCAGGAAGGGGTTGGTCTCTTCTCCCAGGCACCCAGCACCAGAACAAGAGGACACAGTCTCAAGCTGTGCCAGGGGAGGTTTAGACTCAAGGTGAGGAGAAAGTTCTTCACTGAGCGAGTCGTTCGTCATTGGGATGTGCTGCCCAGGGAGGTGGTGGAGTCCCCATCCCTGGAGGTGTTCAAGAGGGGATTGGATGTGGCACTTGGTGCCATGGTCTAGTTGTGAGGTCTGTGGTGACAGGTTGGACTTGATGATCCCTGGGGTCTCTTCCAACCTTAGTTATACTGTGAGACTGAGTCACAGAGTCATAGAATCAGAGTCATGGAATCATAGTCATAGAATGGTCCAGGCCAGAAGGTCATCCAAAGCTCATCCAGTCCAACCTCCTCTGCAGTCAGCAGGGACATCCCCAGCTAGATCAGGCTGCCTGGGGCCTTGTTGAGCCTCACCTTGAATATCTCCAAGGATAGGGCCTCAACCACCTCCCTGGGCAACCTGCTCCAGTGTTCCACCACCCTCATAGTACAGAACTTCCTCTTGATATCCAATCTCAATCTGCTGTGCTCTAGTTTGAAGCCATTGTCCCTCATCCTGCCCCTGCAGGCCTTTGCACACAGTCTCTCCCCATCCCTGCTGTAGGCCATGATGCAGCTGCATGTGGATTTGGTGCTGGGCAGCCCAGGAATGGATTCCAGTCTGTACTGCTCATTAAATGTTTGCATTGCTCCCACGTGCCTCTGTAGGTGCCAGCCTGCGCGATGACCTCAGCAAATACTTCTGGTTTCATCATTCTGAAGGGGACACGATGACAGTCCAGGATCCACACCAGATGAACCTCTGTGCTGCTGTTTGGACTGTGGTCTCCTATGTAATTGCTGACATGGAGGAGATGTTGCCAAGGTAATCAAAGCAGCAAGAAAGAAGATTTCTCTTGCTTTCTAAAGACTGGGAGTCCTCTAAGGCATGCTGGCCACAGCTGTGGGCAGTTCTGCTTTCCCCCCCCTGGTTTTATACAGTGTTATGTCTGTTTTCCTCCAATCATGTGCTCTTTCCCACTTTCTTCCTGCTTTTTGGTGGTTGTTTTGGGTTTTTTTCCCTCCATCTGGGATTTTTCACTCAAAATGTCTCCTTTTAATGACTTCTGCAATGCCTGAGGAGGGGCTGATACCCCTCTGAGCATCTGGGTGCAAAGGAAAACACAGCAAATAAAGTTGTTGCATCAGAATAATTCATGTGTTGAGTTAGTGTTCAGGCAGGTCACTCTCTGCATTAGAATGGAGCCAATAAACCAACCCTTCTGTTTGTTAATTGACTCTTTTAATAATGCTGTACATCATCATCATCATCATCAGGAGCCAGCAGTGTGCCCAGGTGGCCAAGAAGGCCAATGGCATCCTGGCCTGCATCAGCAATGGTGTGGCCAGCAGGAGCAGGGAGGTCATTGTGCCCTGTGCTCAGCACTGGTTAGGCCACACCTTGAGTGGTTAGGGGTGAGAAGGGACCTCCAGAGATCATCCAGTCCAACCCCCCTGCCAGAGCAGCATCACCTACAGAGGTCACAGAGGAACACATCCAGGGGGGGTTTGAGTGTGCCCAGAGGAGACTCCACAACCTCTCTGGGCAGCCTGCCCCAGGGCTCTGCCACCCTCACCACACAGAAGTGACTTCTCACGTTGAGGTGGAATCTCCTGTGTTCCAGTTTCTACCAATTATTCCTTGTCCTATCACTGGGCACCACCAAAAAGAGACCATCACCTTCATCCTGACACCCACCCCTCAGCTATTGATAGACATTGATCAGATCCCCTCTCAGCCTTCTCTTCTCCAGACTAAACAGCCCCAGGGCTCTCAGTCTCTCTTCACAGGGGAGATGCTCAAGTCCCCTAAGCATCCTCCTGGCTCTCCCTTGGACTCTCTCCAGCAGGTCTCTGCCTCTCTTGAGCTGGGGAGCCCAGAACTGGACACAGGATTGCAGCTGTGGTCTCAGCAGGGCAGAGCAGAGGGAGAGAAGAACCTCCCCAGCCCTGCTGGCCACACTTTGCTCCATGCACCCCATGCTAACTTTATTTCAACACTGCTTCTTTTCAAAGGAAAAGCAGAGCCCCCCAGGCAGCTTTTGTGTTCCTGAGGTTATTTGGAGGGAAACCTGCCCTGTTTAATAAATCTGCCAGAAAGCTGCTATTGTCATGGCAAACAGATGTGATGGTTATTCATCCTGTAAAAGCAAATGGTTCATCACTCAGCCAGGGATCACCTGCAGAAGTGATTCACAGCTCCAGGGCCTGCCTGCCACTGGCTTTGATGGTGCTCCTCACGGTAGCTGTTTGCTGCTGATTGTACTGCAGCAGCTCTTCACATCAGCAGCTTGTAGGATTTCACAGCACAAAGGAGGAGCACACCACAGAGAACTGAGCAGAAATCATACCTCTTCAAATATTCCCCAGCACCAGCTGGGCCTTCTCTACAGACACCCCTGAGCCTCATCTGAGTGCTGGTGAAACAAAACAAGGCACAGGCAAACCAACAAACCCCCCCCAGCCAAGGAACCAGGAACTGAATTCCCAGATGAAGTCCTGCACACACAGCAGCACAGGGAGACCTCACCTGCAGGGCTGTGTCCTGCTATGAAACCCTCAACACAAGAGGGACATGGACCTGCTGGAGCACATCCAGAGGAGGCCACCAAGATGATCAGAGGGCTGCAGCACCTCTGCTGTGGAGACAGGCTGAAAGAATTGGGGCTGCTCAGCCTGGAGAGCTCAGGGCAGACCTTAGAGCTGCATTTCAATATCTGAAGGGGACCTACAGTCAGGCTGGGGAGGGACTGCTCAGAAGGGCTGTGGGGATAGGACAAGGGACAATGGTTTGAAACTGGAGCAGGGCAGATTCAGGTTGGCCATCAGGAGGAAGTTCTGCACAGTGAGAGTGGTGAAATACTGGAACAGGCTGCCCAGGGATGTGGTTGAGGCTCTGTCCCTGGAGACATTCAAGCTCAGACTGGCTGTGTCCCTGTGCAGCCTGCTGTAGCTGGAGTTGTCCCTGCTGACTGCAGGGGGGTTGGACAAGATGCCCTTGGAGGCTCCCTCCCAACCCAATGCACTCTGTGAATCCTCTTGCCCGGCTTCCAGCAGGGGAGCACATCCCTCCGTGACATGAGTAGCAGGGAATGGCTTCAGGAGCCAGAATCAGAATCTGCTCTTACACTTTGCTTATCAGCTGGCAGGTGGTGAAGGGCACAAGTCACAGCTGGGATGCCACTTGTGAAACATGAAGGCATTTCAGAGCACAAACTGCCCTGCAGAATTCACTGCACATCTCTGTGGCACCTCCCCCACCACAGAGCAAAGGACACTCAGCTGTCCCCAGGAGGGGCCTGCAGAGACATAGGAGAGCTGCCAGTGCTGTGGCTGCCTTCCTGTCCTCTGTGTCCTGGTTTAGCTGAAGTCTGACACCAAGCAGCCTTTCCTAAGGTTTAATAGGGGCACCTGAATGAGAATAGGCTGAGGGAGCTGGGGGTGTTCAGCCAGGAGAAGAGAAGGCTCTGGGGGGACCTTAGAGCTGCCTTCCAGTGCCTGAAGGGATCCCAGAGAAAGGCTGCAGAGAGACTTTTCCTGAGGGTGTCTAGAGACAGGAAAAGGGAAAATGGTTTGAAGCTGAGGTGAGACTGGAGCTGAGGAAGAAGTTCTTCAGTGTGAGGGTGGTGAGACTCTGGAACAGGCTGCCCAGGGAGGCTGTGGCTGCCTCCTGCCTGGGGGTGTTCAAGGCCAGGCTGGATGAGGTGTCCCTGCCCATGGCAGTGGGGTTGGAGTAGATGGTCTCTGAGGTCCTTTCCAACCTGAGCCATTCTATGACCTATTCAGAGCCCTACTACTTTATCATTTTAACCATTATTTGACCATTTTATCCTACACTGCCATGGAAGCAGCCGAGATTAATTCGTTCTATGCCCTTAGGACCTGAAAACTGTACACAGACTACAGTATTAGCAATATTATTGCATTAATAGTAGTGATGAAGATGATGATGATCACAGAATCACCAAAGTTGGAAGAGACCTCAAAGATCACCAAGTCCAACCTGTCACCACAGACCTCATGACTAGACCATGGCACCAAGTGCCATGTCCAGTCCTTTCTTGAATACCTCCAGGGATGGGGACTCCACCACCTCCCTGGGCAGCACATTCCAATGGCCAATCTCTTTCTATAAAGAACTTCTTCCTAACATCCAGCCCAAACCTCCCCTGGCACAGCTTGAGACTGTGTCCTCTTGTTCTGGTGCTGCTTGCCTGGGAGAAAGTTGCCTGGGAGAAGAGCCCAACCCCCACCTGGCTACAACCTCCCTTCAAGGAGTTGTAGAGACCAAGAAGGTCTCCCCTGAGCCTCCTCTTCTCCAGGCTAAGCAACCCCAGCTCCCTCAGCCTCTCCTCACAGGGCTGTGCTCCAGACCCCTCCCCAGCTTTGTTGCCCTTCTCTGGACACCTTCCAGCAACTCAACATCTTTCCTAACCTGAGGAGCCCAGAACTGGACACAGGACTCAAGGTGTGGCCTAACCAGTGCTGAGCACAGGGCAGAATGACTTCCCTGCTCCTGCTGGCCACACTGTTCCTGATGCAGGCCAGGATGCCATTGGCTTTCTTGGCCACCTGGGCACACTGCAGGCTCATGTTCAGCTTCTGTCAACCAGCACCCCCAGGTCCCTTTTCTGCCTGGCTGCTCTCAGCCACTCTGCCCCCAGCCTGTAGCTCTGCCTGGGGTTGTTGTGGCCAATGTGCAGCACCTGGCACTTGAACTTGTTCAATGGCATCCTGTTGGACTCTGCCCATCTGCCCAGCCTGTCAAGGTCCCTCTGCAGAGCTCTCCTACCCTCTAACAGATCAACTCCTGCCCCCAGCTTGGCGTCAGCTGCAAATTTACTGATGATGGACTCAGTGCCCTCATCCAGATAATCAATAAAGATATTGAACAGGCTGGGGCCCAGCACTGATCCCTGGGGCACACCACTGGTGCCTGGCTGCCAGCTGGCTGTGGCACCATTCACCATTCTCTGGGCTCAGCTTCCAGCCAGTTCCTAACCCAGCTCAGAGTGCTGCTGTCCAAGCCAGGGGCTGACAGCTTGGCCAGGAGTTTGCTGTGGGGGATGGTGTCAAAGGCCTTGCTGAAGTCCAGGCAGACTCCATCCACAGCCTGCCCCACATCCACCAGGCAGTCACCTGGGCATAGAAGGAGATCAGGTTGGTCAGGCAGGACCTGCCCTTCCTAAATCCATGCTGGCTGGACCTGAGCCCTTGGCCATCCTTCAGGTGCACAGTGATTGGCCCCAAGATGATCTGCTCCATAAGGAACATCAAGGATAGGCTCCAAGGAACATCAAGCCCTCTCCTTGGTAGCTCCTCAAAGACAAAATGGACCCTGCACACAACAAAAGTCTGATCAGGCTCTCCGATTGTTTAGCAGAGAAGAGGAAAAAACAGGTAAATGAAATGCTTGTCTTCCAGAAAGCCCTGAATTTCCCCATCCAGGAGCTGGGATGCATGCACTGTTAATTCCCATGCAGGAAAAACATTGTTCACTTCAACCAGCAATTAGTGAGCACCATCTCCAGCCTGTGCAGTGAGGTGATTCTTATGCTAATGGCTGCACAGCAGTCAATTAATCATCTGGGCACATTTAGCTGGGATGTATATTTCATGAGACAGATACAGATATCAAGATCAGTTTGATATTTACTCATGGCAAATGGAAGTGTCTCAGATGGTGGTGGGGGAAGCATGCAAAGTAAACACACAGCAAAGAGGGATGTTAGCAGCTGCAGCACGGCTTCGGCTCTTGCTCCAGCAAACAGCTCTCTTTTCTTTGCCTTTAACTATGTTAAGAGAGGTCAAAACCTTGTGGGATCACCCAGAACTGAATCATTGGATGCAACCAGGTGGATGGATGATGGTAGAGCAGTGGCTGTGGTTTGTCTTGACATCAGTAAAGCATTTGACACTGCCTCCCACAGCATCCTCGCAGCTACACTGAGGCAGTGTGGTCTGGATGGGCAGGGAGTGAGGTGGATGGGAACTGCTTGAAGGGAGGAAGTCAGAGAGCTGTGGTCGATGGGACAGAGGCTAGTTGGAGGCCTGTGTCTAGTGGAGTCCCTCAGGGCTCACTACTGGGACCAGTGACCTTCAATATATTCATCAATGACCTGGATGAGGGCACAGAGAGCACTGCCAGCAGGTTTGCTGATGGCACCAAGCTGGGTGGAGTGGCTGACACAGGAGGGTGGTGCTGCCATTCAGCCAGACCTGGACAGGCTGAGAGCTGGGCAGGGAGAAATGGAATGGGATTCAACAAGGGCAAAGGGAGAGTCTGGCACCTGGGAAAGAACAACCCCATGGAGCAGGAGAGGTTGGGGACTGAGCTGCTGGAGAGCAGTGAAGGGGAAAAGGACCTGGGTGTCCTGGTGGATGGGAGGTTGACCATGACCAGCAATGTGCTCTGGTGGCCAAGAAGGCCAAGGGCATCCTGGGGTGGATTAGAAGGGCTGTGGTGAGTAGGTCCACAGAGGTTCTCCCCCTCTACTCTGCCCTGCTGAGGCCACATCTGGAATATTGTGTTCAGTTCTTGGCCCCTCAGTTCAAGAAGGACCTCAGGAAACTGCTTGAAAGATTTCAGCACAGAGCCACAAAGATGATTAGGGGAGTGGAACATCTTCCTTATGGGGAGAGCCTGAGGGAGCTGAGGGCTCTGTAGTTTGGAGAGGAGGAGCCTGAGGGTGACCTCATTCCTCAATTTAAGAAGGACAGGCAACCAGCACCTGAACAAGAGGACACAGTCTCAAGCTGTGCCAGGGGACGTTTAGGCTGGAGGTGAGGAGGAAATCCTTCCCAGCAAGAGAGATTGGCCATTGGGATGTGCTGCCCAGGGAGGTGGTGGAGTCCCCATCCCTGGAGGTGTTCAAGAGGGGACTGGATGTGGCATTTGGAGCCATGGTTTAGTTGTCAGGAGGTGGTGGGTGATAGGTTGATGATCTCTGAGGTCTTTTCCAACCTGGTTGATTCTATGGTTGCCACAGCACTCATGCAATGGCAGTGGGCAGCCTTTGCACAGAGTCCCATGGCCTCTCATTCCCACAGAATCACAGAATGGTTTGTGTTGGAAGGGGCCTCCAAAGGGCATCCAGTCCAACCCTCCCTGCAGCCAGCAGGAGCATCCTCCACTAGATCAGGTTGCTCAGAGCCTCGTAGAGCCTGGCCTTGAATATCTCATAGGATGAAGCCTCTACCCCTTCCTTGGGCAGCCTGTATGCAGGACTAGGGGAATGGAGCAAAACTAGCAATGGGTAGATTCAGCTTGGATGTTAGGAAGAAGTTGTTGCCCATGAGGGTGGTGAGAGACTGGCACAGGTTGCCCAGGGAGGTGGTGGCAGCCTCCTGCCTGGAGGTGTTTGCAGCCAGGCTGGATGTGGCTGTGAGCAACCTGCTGCAGTGTGAGGTGTCCCTGCCCATGGCAGGGGGTTGGAACTGGCTGAGCCTTGAGGTCCCTTCCAACCCTGACAATTCTGTGAGTCTAGGATTCCACCACCCTCATAGTGCAGAACTTCCTCACATCCAATCTGAATCTGCTCTTCTCTCATTTCAAACCATTGCCCCTGGTCCTGTCCCTGCAGGCCTTTGCAAGCAGTCCCTCTGCAGCCTTCCTGTAGCCCCCTTCAGGTACTGGCAGGCTGCTATTTGGTCTCCCTGGAGCCTTCTCTTCTGCAGGCTGATTGGATCCTGTCAATGGCTTTGCCACAGTGCCAGGAGGGGCTCCTGCTTGAAGAAACAGCAGTACTAATGCCAGGTTTAGACCCCAGCAGAGCTGCATCCTGTTTATCAGGGCAGGGAAAGCATGTAGGAATTTACAGTTCCTGTGGATTTACTTCTTGAATTCTCCTGTTTGAAGGGTTCAGATTTCATTATGGAGGCTTAAAATAACTGCAGTGCAGAAGTCAGCACTGGGAATCACTGCTGGAGGGAAGCATGCATTCCCTTATGGGTATTTATAGCTTCCTCTGCCTCTGTCATGAGCAGTTAGGAGGGGGGAAGCTGTCACCATTTTATTTCCATTCAGAAACTCTGCAATGATTTATGCCTGCTAAACTTTCCATGGTTAAATGCCTTATGACTCACTTTCCAGTAATCCCTTTCATTAAACTCATCTTACTGGTGACCTAAAGCTTGGGAACAGCCACAGGAGGAGCAGCTCAGGTAGCTTTCAGGTGTGGGTGGTTTGTTATCTGCTGTTGGACAACCACAGAGTCACAGAATGCCTGGGGCTGGAAGGGAGCTCTAGAGAGCAGTGAGTGCCAGAGCAGGGCCACCTAGGGCAGACCTTCCACCAGCCCAGCTTGCTCAAGGCCTCATCCAACCTGGCCTTCAGCACCTCTAGGGGAAGGCATCCAGCACCACCCTGAGCAACCTGTTCCAGTGTCTCACCACCCTCACTGTACAGAGTTTGTTCCTAATCTCCAGTCTAAATCTCCCCTACTTCTTCTTCTACCCTACCCTTCTGCCTAATAATTATGGTTGAATGAGACCTTTAAGATCATGGAGTCCAACCATCAACCAAGCACTGCCAAACCACCTTCCATGCCATGATCTAGTCATGAGGTCTGTGGTGACAGGTTGGACTTGATGATCTTTGAGGTCTCTTCCAACCCTGGTGATACTGTGAGACTGTGAAGCTTGGAAACTGGCCAGTGTGGTGCCCATCCACCAGAAGGGTCGGATGGAGGAACCTGGAAACTCCAGGCCTGGCAGCCTGACCTCAGTGCCAGGGAAAGTGATGGAGCAGATTATCCTGGGGGCAATCACTGCACCTGAAGGATGGCCAAGGGCTCAGCTCCAGCCAGCATGGATTTAGGAAGGGCAGGTCCTGCCTCTCCAACCTGATCTCCTTCTATGATCAGCTGACTGCCTGGTGGATGTGGGGCAGGCTGTGGATGGAGTCTGCCTGGACTTCAGCAAGGCCTTTGACACCATCCCCCACAGCAAACTCCTGGCCAGGCTGTCAGCCCCTGGCTTGGACAGCAGCACTGAGCTGGGTTAGGAACTGGCTGGAGGCTGAGCCCAGAGAGTGGTGGTGAATGGTGCCACAGCCAGCTGGCAGCCAGGCACCAGTGGTGTGCCCCAAGGATCAGTGTTGGGCCCCAGCCTGTTCAATGTCTTTGTTCATGATCTGGATGAGGGCACTAAGTTTGCAGCTGACACCAAGCTGGGGGCAGGAGTTGATCTGTTAGAGGGTAGGAGAGCTCTGCAGAGGGATCTTGCCAGGCTGGACAGATGGGCAGAGTCCAAGAGGAGGGCACTGAACAAGTCCAAGTGCTGGGTGTTGCACATTGGCCACAACAACCCCATGCAGAGCTACAGGCTGGGGTCAGAGTGGCTGAGAGCAGCCAGGCAGAAAGGGAGCTGGGGGTTGATAGCAGCTGATCATGAGCCTGCAGTGTGCCCAGGTGGCCAAGAAGGCCAATGGCATCCTGGCCTGCATCAGGAAGAGTGTGGCCAGCAGGAGCAGGGAAGTCCTTGTGCCCTGTGCTCAGCACTGGTTAGGCCATACCTTGAGTCCTGTGTCCAGTTCTGGCTCCCTCAGTTTAAGAAGGACATTGAGACACTTGAAGGTGTCCAGAGAAAGGCAATGAGGCTGGGGAGGGGTCTGGAGCACAGCCCTGTGAGGAGAGGCTGAGGGAGCTGGGGTTGCTTAGCCTGGAGAAGAGAAGACTCCAGGGAGACCTAATAGCAGCCTGCCAGTACCTGATGGGGGCTACAGGAACGCTGCAGAGAGACTGTTTGCAAAGCCTGCAGGGACAGGACAAGGGGCAATGGCTTCAAACGAGAGCAGAGCAGATTTAGATTGGATGTTAGGAACAAGTTCTGCACCATGAGGGTGGTGGAACCAGTGTTCCACAGGTTGCTCAGGGAGGTGGTTGAGACCTCATCCTATGAGATATTGAAGGTGAGGCTGGACAGGGCTCTGGGCAACCTGATCTGGTGGAGCATGTCCCTGCTGACTGCAGAGGAGGTTGGTCTGGATGAGCTTGGGAGGTCCCTTGCAACCCAAAGCACTCTGTGATTCTGTGAAGGTCACTGAGCAGAGCTGGGGTCAATCACCTGCTGGGCTGACCTGTGTCTGTAGCACTCATGTGGGATTGCCACTGCTGATTGCCTGGGTGCAGCAGAGCTCCTTTGCATGCATGCTGCTGTAGGACTAGAATGAGAGGGAAGTTTTGCTGCTTGGTGACCCTGTGGAGGTGAATACCTTTTTTTTGTTCACTCCACTGCTCAGTTCAGAAGGAGCCCAGGCTCAGAGGCTCTTTATTCCCTCCCAAGCAGCCTGAATTCCACTTCAGACTGCAGTGTCCTTTAGGCTGGATTTGCAGTGGATTTGTCACCTTGTCACCACACTGTGCCATCACCAAACTCTGGTACTTGGCATGTTCCCTATCTGAGCCTTTCAGAGCTGTGTCTAAACAAGCAGGCCCCAGGAATGGCTGTCAGCAGAGCACTGGGCAGTATCTTCAAAGCAGAAGAGCCGGGGTAAACATTGCCTGGGTCTGCTCTATTAGGTGCCAGGGGAAAGTTTTCTCCCTCCCTCCCTCATCTGTGAAGTGATGGATGGGGAGAAGATGACTGCTCTGCCCTTCTGCAGCAGTTACTCTGAGTGCTGCAGCTACAAGGCTCCTCAACTGAGGTGTAAGATTATGGGAGACATCAGGAGGTGGGCAAACTTCAGGGGAGCTGCACAGGCAGCAACTTTGTGTGTTCACAGGGTAGCAGTGGATGAGACTCTGGAAGGGGAAGAGTTTGGCACTGCTTGCAGAAACATTTTGCTGACCAGCTAAAGCTTTGAAAGACCTCTGCTGCCTTGTTGATGTAAACTGACCAAGTGAAATTCAGGCTCCCAGTGCTGGATTCTTTTTTGGGGGGGGTGGGGGATGGGTGTTGGTTTGGTTTTGGTCTTTCTTTTTTTCTACCTTGCCACTTTTAGATTCCTCCCTGGAAAAACCTCCCTCAGGCCAGTTTAAAATGACTGTAGGAAGAGGTCCCAGAGTTATGTTAATATACACAGGCTTCAAATAGCAGAGAAATGCTTGGATTGGAAGGGACCTCACAGATCATCTACTCCCTGGGCAGCCTGTTCCAGAGTCTCACCACCCTCTCTTCCTCAGCTCCAGTCTCACCCTGCTCTCCCTCAGCCTCAAACCATTCCCCCTTGGCCTGTCTCTAGATACCCTCAGGAAAAGTCCCTCTGCAGCCTTCCTGCAGGATCCCTTCAGGTACTGGAAAGCAGCACTAAGATCCCCCCAGAGTCTTCTCTTCCCCAGGCTGAACACCCCCAGCTCCCTCAGCCTATCCTCACAGCAGAGCTGCTCCAGCCTTTGGATCATCTCTGTTGCCTCCTCTGGCCTCACTCCAGCAGCTCTGTGTCCTCCTTCTGCTGGGGACAGCAGAACTGGAGGCAGGATTGGAGGTAGGGTCTCAGCAGAGCAGAGTCAAGGGGCAGAATCCCCTCTCTTGCCCTGCTGCCCACACTCCTCTGGCTGCAGCCCAGCACACAGCTGCCTGCTGGGCTGCATGAGGGCACTGCTGGCTCCTGGGGAGCTGCTCAGCACCCAACACCCCCAAGTCTCTCTCTTCAGAGCTGCTCTCAGCCCACTCTGCACCCAGCCTGGGTTTGTGCCTGGGGTTGGCCTGACCCAGCTGCAGGACCTTGCTTTTTGATTGTTGAGCCTGATGCAGCTGGCACTGGCACACTCCTCACGCCTGTCCAGGTGAAGCAGCAGAGACTGCAGCTTCAGGGAAGCATTGGTCCCCTCAGCAGGCATTCCTTTAAAGACCTCTGCAGATGGTGTTGGGTGTTCTGCACTGCAGAGCCTGAAGTCCTGTGAGGCTCTTTCTTTTTCCTAATGCAATCCTCATTTTTTGGTGAAAGCCCTCCTGTTGCCATTAATCTCCAACATCCTACAAAGCTCTCACTTCACTGCCATGCTGTAAGAGTTTCCTTTCTGGCCACATGATTTTGTTGGGTTTCCCCCCCACCCCCCCTTCAGGCTAAGCTCAGTCTGGTGGTTTTAACTTAAAGACAATAAACCAGGAACTCCCAAGTTCGAATTCTTGCCTCAGTAACCACCTTGCTGGGTGGTCTTGGCACACCCTCAAGGCTCTGTGCAGGTTTAATTTGTCAAGGATTGAATAAGCCCTGGTCCATTTCCTAGCCTGGAGGCATGGGATGCTGCTTGCTCCAGCGAGGTATCCTCTGTCTCCAGTCACAACCTGAAAACAGTTGAACTTGGGGCATCTTCTAATTTCCACTCCTTAGAGGAATTTGCCTTGCAGCTGGGTAGTGATCAGGTTTGGCTGGAAGCTGAAGCCCATTGTGGGCTGTCTTCACAGGGGCTGATTCACAGTTTGGAATGGAAAAGACATCAGAATTTGGTGAGGTCTTTTTTATGACCTCAGAACAGAGGAAACCTGGGAGCCATGGAGTAGTTTCTGGTGGCTAGAAACAAAAGTGGGCTTTCTGCTTGTTAAATTGTGGATGGTTCCTCTTCAAGGTTCTCTGCAGGGTGGCTTCTAGGTAATAACATCAGGGGGACCTGAACAAGCTGAAGAGATAGGTCCAGGTGAACCTCAGGAGGTTCAACAAGAGCAAGTGCAGGGTCCTGTGCCTGGGCTGGAGTGATCCTCACTATCAGTACAGACTGGGGGAGGAGGTGACAGAAAGCAGCCCTGAGGAAAAGGACTTGGGAGTGCTGGTGGATGAGAAGCTGGACATGAGCAGGCAGTGTGAGCTTGCAGCACAGACGGCAAATCACAGCCTGGGCTGCAACAAAAGCAGCATGGCCAGAGGTGGAGAGAGGGGATTCTGATGTGCTGCTCTGCTGAGACCTCACCTGGAGCCCCTCGGCCAGCTCTGGAGCCCCCAGCACAGGAAGGACATGGACCTGGTGGAGAGGGTCCAGAGGAGAGCCACCAAAATGCTCAGGGGGTTGGAGCAGCTCTGCTAGGAGGACAGGCTGAGGGAGCTGGGGGTGTTCAGCCTGGAGGAGAGAAGTTGTTTGCCACTGGAATGTGCTGCTCAGGGAGGTGGTGGAGTCCCCATCCATGGAGGGGTTCAAGAGGGGACTGGATGTGGCACTTGGTGCCATGGTCTAGTCATGAGGTCTGTGGTGACAGGCTGGACTTGATGATCTTTGAGGTCTCTTCCAACCTTGGTGACACTGTGATACTGTGACTCCAGGGAGACCTAATAGCAGCCTGCCAGCACCTGAAGGGGGCTACAGGAAGGATGGGGAGAGACTGTTTACAAATGCCTGCAGGGACAGGAGGAGGGACAGTGGCTTCAAACTAGAGAAGAGCAGGCTTAGATTGGATGTTAGGAATAACTTCTGCACCATGAGGGTGGTGGAGCACTGGCACAGGTTGCCCAGGGAGGTGGTTGAGGCCCCATCCCTGGAGATATTCAATGTTGGGCTCACCAGGGCTCTACCTGATCTAGTTGAGGATGTCCCTGCTGACTGGCAGGGGGGTTGGACTGGATGAGCTTTGGAGGTCCCTCCCAACCCAAAGCATTGTGTGATGCTGTGAACACACCAACTGCTTGGTACAGGAACCCTCATGAGCAGTCATGCCAGGAACATGCAAACAGGAGTGCTGGGCTTGGCATTCTTGGGTGGGTTTGGGGTCATTTGGGGCCTGTCTGTGTGGTTTGTGGGAGCTTTTCAGTGGGTTTGTGTTTGGGGTTGCTTTTTTTTGCTGTGGGTTTTTTGTGTTGCTGTTGGTAGAATAAGAGGATAATAAAACTGCAGAGCAAGAAGAATTTAGTGCTATTAATTTGGTGATATGAATTCAGTTGGTTTATTCAGAGATATTAATGCAGTAATAGCAGTGATAGCCATTGAATGGTATTACTGTAGCAATGTTCATTCAGTGTCACAGTATCATTAAGGTTGGAAAAGACCTCAAGGATCATCGAGTCCAACCTGTCACCACAGACCTCATGGCTAGACCATGGCACCAAGTGCCACATCCAATCCCCTCTTGAACACCTCCAGGGATGGGGACTCCACCACCTCCCTGGGCAGCACGTCCCAATGACGAATGACTCGCTCGGTGAAGAACTTTCTCCTCACCTTGAGTCTAAACCTCCCCTGGCACAGCTTGAGACTGTGTCCTCTTGTTCTGGTGCTGGTTGCCTGGGAGAAGAGACCAACCCCCTCCTGCCTACAACCTCCCTTCAGGGAGTTGGAGAGAGCAAGAAGGTCTCCCCTGAGCCTCCTCTTCTGCAGGCTAAGCAACCCCAGCTCCCTCAGCCTCTCCTCACAGGGCTGTGCTCCAGACCCCTCCCCAGCCTTGTTGCCCTTCTCTGGACACCTTCAAGTCTCTCAATGTCCTTCTTAAACTGAGGAGCCCAGAACTGGACACAGGACTCAAGGTGTGGCCTAACCAATGCAGAGTCCAGGGGCACAATGACTTCCCTGTTCCTGCTGGCCACACTATTCCTAATACAGGCCAGGATGCCATTGGCCTTCTTGGCCCCCTGGGCACACTGCTGGCTCATGTTTAGGCAGCTGTCAATCAGCACCCCCCAGGTCCCTCTCTGTTTGGGAGCTCTCAGCCACTCTGACCCCAGCCTGTAGCTCTGCATGGGGTTGCCATGGCCAGTGCTATTAATGTAGCAATGGTGATGATATTGATATTGATCCAGTGCTGGTCATTAATTCATTTTCATTTAGCAATATTGCTGCAGTGATATTTAGTGATATTCATTGAATGCTATTCACTTAATGCTATTCATTTAATGCTATTCATTTAGTAATATTAATTTAATGCTATTAATTTTGTAATATTAATTTAATGATATTAATTTAATGATACTAATTTAATGATATTGATTTGCTGATATTGATTTGCTGATATTAAGTAGTCTTAATTTAATGATATTGATTCAGTGTTAGCCATGTAGTGATATTAATTTAATTGTATTAATTTAGTGAAGCTGATTTAGTAATATTCATTTGATCACAGTGATTCAGTGATACTAATTCAGTGATACTAATTCAGTGATACTAATTTAGTGACAGTAATTTAATGGTATTAATGTAGTAATGTTAATTCAGTGACATTAAATTAGTCATATTGGTTCAGTGATGCTAATTTAGTGCTGTTAATTTAATGATATTAATTTAGTGATGTTAATTTAGTAACACTAATTTAGTAATATTGATTCAGTGATGCTAATGTAGTGATATTAATTTAATGATATTAATTTAATGATATTAATTTAAAGATATTGCTTTAGTAATATTGACTTCATGATATTAATATAATGATATTGATTGGGTGACATTAAGTAGCCTTAATTTAATGATATTGATTCAGTGATACTAATTTAGTGATATTAATGTAATTGTATTAATTTAGGGATCCTAATTTAGTAATATGAATTTGATCATAGTGATTCAGTGATGCTAATTTAGTGATACTAATTCAGTGATACTAATTTAGTGCTATTAGTTTAGTATCAGTAATTTAATGGTATTAATTTAGTAATATTAATTCAGTGATATTCATTCAGTCATATTGATTCAGTGAGGCTAATTTAGTGATATTCATTTAATGGTATTAGTAATGTTAATTCAGTGATATTAATTCAGTCATATTGATTCAGTGAGGCTAATGTAGTGATATTCATTTAATGATATTAATTTAGTGATGCTAATTTAGTCACATTAATTTAGTAACATTGATTCAGTGATGCTAACTTAGTGATATTCATGTAGTGATACTGATCCAGTGATAGTAATTTAGTGATACTGAGTAATATTAACTCAGTGATATTAGTTTAGTGACAGCAACTCAGTGATATTAATTTAGTAACATTCATTTAGTGATATTAACTTAGTAACATTCATTTCATGATATCCAGTTACATTAAATCAGTGATAATATTAATTCAGTGATAGTAATTTAGTA
Organism: Dryobates pubescens; assembly: GCF_014839835.1. NCBI lineage: Eukaryota > Metazoa > Chordata > Aves > Piciformes > Picidae > Dryobates > Dryobates pubescens. The sequence goes on along the minus strand of NC_071625.1, from coordinate 26,115,373 downwards.
ATATTCATTTAATGGAATGGAATGGAATGGAATGGAATGGAATGGAATGGAATGGAATAGAATAGAATAGAATAGAATAGAATAGAATAGAATAGAATAGAATGGAATAGAATTAACCAGGTTGGAAGAAACCTTTGAGATCATCAAGTCCAACCTATCACCCAACGCCATCTGATCAACTAACCCATGGCACCAAGCACCCCATCAAGTCTCCTCCTAAAAACCTCCAGTGATGGTGACTCCGCCACCTCCCTGGGCAGCACATCCCAATGGCCAATCTCTCTTGCTGGGAAGAATTTCTTCCTCACCTCCAGCCTAAACCTCCCCTGGCGCAGCTTGAGACTGTGTCCTCTTGTTCTGGTGCTGGTTGCCTGGGAGAAGAGACCAACCCCCTCCTGGCTACAACCTCCCTTCAGGGAGTTGGAGAGAGCAAGAAGGTCTCCCCTGAGCCTCCTCTTCTCCAGGCTAAGCAACCCCAGCTCCCTCAGCCTCTCCTCACAGGGCTGTGCTCCAGACCCCTCCCCAGCTTTGTTGCCCTTCTCTGGACACCTTCCAGCATCTCAACATCTTTCCTAAAGTGAGGGGCCCAGAACTGGACACAGGACTCAAGGTGTGGCCTAACCAGTGCTGAGCACAGCACACAATGACTTCCCTGCTCCTGCTGGCCACACTGTTCCTGATGCAGGCCAGGATGCCATTGGCCTTCTTGGCCACCTGGGCACACTGCAGGCTCATGTTCAGCCTACTATCAACCAGCACCTCCAGCTCCCTCTCTGCCTGGCTGCTCTCCAGCCACTCTGACCCCAGCCTGTACCTCTGCATGGGGTTGTTGTGGCCAATGTGCAGCATCCAGTACTTGGATGTGTTCAATCTCCTGCCCTTGGACTCTGCCTATCTGCCCAGCCTGGCAAGGTCCCTCTGCAGAGCTCTCCTACTCTCCAACAGATCAACTCCTGCCCCCAGCTTGGTGTCATCTGCAAATTTACTGATGATGGACTCAATGCCCTCATCCAGATCATCAATAAAGATGTTAAAGAGGATGGGGCCCAGCACTGATCCCTGGGGCACACCATTGGTGCCTGGCTGCCAGCTGGCTGTGGCACCATTCACCACCACTCTCTGGGCTCAGCCTCCAGCCAGTTCCTAACCCAGCTCAGAGAGCTGCTGTCCAAGCCAGGGGCTGACAGCTTGGCCAGGAGTTTGCTGTGGGGTATGGTGTCAAAGGCCTTGCTGAAGTCCAGGTGATGATACTGATTCACTGATATTATGTTAGTAACATTAATGTAAGTTTAATCCGCAGTAACTTTCCTATGGCTGCAGGAAATCAACCCAGCTGGAGTCAAATCAGAGGGAATTCAGCAAACAGAATGGGTCCAACCTATCTTCAGTACCCTGAACATAAATTTGCAGGAGCCTTCCATCTTGTGCTTCTGCTCCTGGCGCTTCCTGAGCCTTTAGCACTCATCATTAGGAGTCAGCCCCCATAAAACACCTTTACAAGTTAGTGAAATGCCAGAGGATTTCCCTCTCTGTTCAGTTTTATTACAAATTAATCCACTGTCCTCTCACTTTCCTTAGTGCATACAATTAACAGCACTGAAGGCTTCTCAGGGTATAAATCCAGTTAAAATGTGAAGGCTTAGGAAGTCCTTTCCCCAGTACTCAGTCTTCCAACCCCCCACTACATTGATTATTCACTTTTCCAGCCACCAACCCCGGCTCTGGATTTGATGGCTGCTATTAAGTGTACCTCTTTGCCAAAAGCCATTGCACCACAACTTAACTGTGCAAAACTGCTCTTCTGGAACACCCAGAGAGATTGTGTGTCACCTCTCTTTGGAAGTGTTTGAGGCCAGGTTGGATGAGGGGGCTTCTACATCTTCCCTGGGCAGCCTGTTCCAGAGTCTCACCACCCTCACACTGAAGAACTTCTTCCTCAGCTCCAGTCTCACCCTGCTCTCCCTCAGCTTCAAACCATTCCCCCTTGGCCTGTCTGTAGACACCCTCAGGAAAAGTCTCTCTGCAGCCTTCCTGCAGGATCCCTTCAGGTACTGGAAGGCAGCTCTAATGTCCCCCCAGAGTCCTCTCTAGCCCAGGCTGAACACCCCCAGCTCCCTCAGCCTGTCCTCACAGCAGAGCTGCTCCAGCCCTTGCATCATCACTCCTCTGGCCTCACTCCAGCAGCTCTGTGTCTTTCTTGTGCTGGGGACAGCAGAGCTGGAGGCAGGATTGGAGGTGGGGTCTCAGCACAGCAGAGTCAAGGGGCAGAATCCCCTCTCCTGCCCTGCTGCCCACACTCCTCTGGCTGCAGCCCAGCACACAGCTGCCTGCTGGGCTGCAGGAGGGCACTGCTGGCTCCTGGGGAGCTGCTCAGCACCCAACACCCCCAAGTCTCTTTCTTCAGAGCTGCTCTCAGCCCACTCTGCACCCAGCCTGGATTTGTGCCTGGGGTTGGCCTGACCCAGCTGCAGGACCTTGCACTTGGGCTTGTTGAGCCTCATGCAGCTGGCACTGGCACACTTCAACCTGCAGGTTTCCCAAAGCACTCAGCTATTATGGCACCTGGGGGAAAGGGAAAAACAAGGGGTGGGGGGATGGAAAGAAAAAGGGGAAAAAAGGAAAAGGCAAAAGGAGAAGAGGAAATTGAAGAGCAAAATGACTCTGTTCAATCCAGCTCTCTAAAAGGTAAGGGATTTATAACCCAGCAAACCCTGCAGTTGCCTCAGGTGTTGTTACAGGACAAGATGCTGGCACAGGCTGCTGGCAGGGCTGGAAGTTTAAAGAAGCTTTAAGCAAAGCTGAGGCAGCTGGGTGGTAGAAATGTCTAACTGAAGGGCTCCTTATGCTGCATCTCCTGAGCAGGTGGAAATTGGCTGGCTGGGTGCAGAGTTTTGCTTGAAGGGAAATTTTGAGCAGGAACCCCCAGTGCCAAAGGAGCTGTGGGGAGCTGAGGCTGGGAAGTGAAGTGTGGGACCCTGCTGCAGAAGGGCTTTTCCCCTTTGCTTTGCCTTTTGCTGAGGATTGTTTCATGCAGCTGTGAGAGACTAAAGCTTGTCTCTCCTGGTGTGACCCAACAAAGATAAAACCATCCTTGGTGCTTGCCCAGACAACAGCTGATGTGTATTGGGCAGAGCCACTGGAAGGTCTCTTGGGAAGGTGCGAGGATAACATTGCTCACTGGAGCACAGCTGGCCTGACAACAAAGACAGGATAATCCCCACCCATCAGGTACCCCGGAAAGGGAGGAGGGTGAGACAATGGATTCACCACCTGGCCCCTGATTTCCTGGGGGACAATACCTGGACACATACCTAAGGACTAAAAACTGTATAAAAGACTTGAGAACCAAAAGCACAGAAGAAGGAAAACACAGATGAAGAAAAACACAGAAGGACAGTGCTGCTGAGAAGGAAAACAGGAGAGAAGGAAAAGCCCGGGGCAATGCTGCTCTGAAGAAAAACTAGGAGAGGAAAAATGAGAGAGACATCACCATGGGGCCTGGAAGAAGCAGAACCCTCTCTCCATGTCCTGAGTCCCGCCTGCTGCAACTCCTGGAGCTGAAGAAGCTGCCCAGAGGATAACATCTCCTCTACAGCCAAACCCTTTCTCTACAGACCCAGCATCTCCTGCAGCACCTTTCCTCCACAGACTCAAACTGTCTTGGGGGGTGAGTGGTGTGGTAACATAATTCCTTTCCTCTTCTCTCTCTCTCTTCTCTCTCTCCCTCTCCATTTTCTCTCTCCCCTTCTAATCCAGCCACTTTATTTGTGTAATAAACAGCCTGGCTGTTGCTGGTTTGGCCTTGTTTGTGCCTCTCATTTCATGACACGGGAATATTCAAATGAACTGAGGCTCTTTCCCTCTCTGGGCCGAGACAGCAGCCACTGCTGAGCCTTTTGTCAAGGTCCACATTACAGCCTGAAATTACAGGATCACAGAATCACCAAGGTTGGAAGAGACCTCGAAGAACATCAAGTCCAACCTGTCACCACAGACCAAGTGCCACGTCCAATCCCCTCTTGAACACCTCCAGGGATGGGGACTCCACCACCTCCCTGGGCAGCACATTCCAATGGCGAACGACTCACTCAGTGAAGAACTTTCTCCTCACCTCCAGCCTAAACTTCCCCTGGCACAGCTTGAGACTGTGTCCTCTTGTTCTGGTGCTGGTTGCCTGGGAGAAGAGACCAACCCCCACCTGGCTGCAACCACCTTTCAGGTAGTTGTAGAGAGCAAGAAGGTCTCCCCTGAGCCTCCTCTTCTCCAGGCTAAGCAACCCCAGCTCCCTCAGCCTCTCCTCACAGGGCTGTGCTCCAGACCCCTCCCCAGCCTTGTTGCCCTTCTCTGGACACATTCAAGTGCCTCAATGTCCTTCTTAAACTGAGGGGCCCAGAACTGGACACAGGACTCAAGGTGTGGCCTAACCAGTGCTGAGCACAGGGCACAATGACCTCCCTGCTCCTGCTGGCCACACTGTTCCTAATGCAGGCCAGGATGCCATTGGCCTTCTTGGCCAGCTGGGCACACTGCTGGCTCATGTTCAGCAGCTGTCAACCAGTACCCCCAGGTCCCTTTCTGTTTGACAGCTCTTAGCCACTCTGCCCCCAGCCTGTAGCTCTGCATGGGGTTGCTGGGGCCAAATTGCTGGGCTTCCCACAATTTCCCCTGAGCAAGTTTTCTTTGCCATGAAATCCCCTCTCCAAACTTCTCTGGGGCTAAGGCTTTGGCTTTCAGTGTGCTTGCACAATCTGCAGGCACCACAGGAAAAACCCCAAAGCTGCCCTCTAATTTGTCTTCGAGGAGAAAACCACCTTCCTGCCACTGCTGATGAGTTATTTGTGTTGCATGCAGTGAATCTTAATTGAAGAAGGAAAGCAAGCAAACCCCAACTGTTTGGCTGCTTCCTGCAGCCTTTTGAGGTCAGCAGCTTTCTGGAACCCCTGCAGCAGCCTGGCAATAGCAGGTAAAAAGAAAACTGCTACATGGAGAGCCTAGGCAGGGCCTGTCCATCATCCCATTGCTGTGCTATTTGCCTTCCAGATGCCACTGCAAATTCCATATCTCAGCATCACAGCCAGGCAAGGCTTACAAAATCCAAAGGCCATTTCTGCCTCACCTTTCCTTATAAAGGGTGTGCCTGGATTTGCCTCCCTGCCCTGCAAAGGTTTTTGTCATGCAAACATAGAATGGCTCAGGTTGGAAGGGACCTTAGAGATCATAGAATAGACCAGGTTGGAAGAGACCTCAGAGGTTATCGAGTCCAACCCATCACCCAACACCACCTAATCAACTCACCCATGGCACCAAGGGCCTCATCCAGGCTCTTCCTAAACACCTCCAGGGATGGGGACTCCACCACCTCCCTGGGCAGCACATTCCAATGGCCAATCTCTCTTGCTGGGAAGAACTTCCTAACATCCAGCCTAAACCTCCCCTGGCACAGCTTGAGACTGTGTCCTCTTGTTCTGGTGCTGGTTGCCTGGGAGAAGAGACCAACCCCCACCTGGCTACAACCTCCCTTCAGGGAGTTGTGGAGAGCAATGAGGTCTCCCCTGAGCCTCCTCTTCTCCAGGCTAATCAACCCCAGCTCCCTCAGCCTCTCCTTATAGGGCTGTGCTCCAGACCACTCACCAGATCATCTACTCCAACCTCCCCATCATGGGCAAAGACACCTCTAAACTAGACTTGGTAGCCCAAAGCCTCCTCCAACCTGGCTTTAAACACACTCAGGGAGGAGGCAGCCACAGCCTTCCTGGGCAGCCTGTGCCAGAGTCTCACCACCCTCACACTGAAGAACTTCTCCCTCAGCTCCAGTCTCACCCTGCTCTCCCTCAGCTTCAAACCATTCCCCCTTGGCCTGTCTCTAGACACCCTCAGGAAAAGTCCCTCTGCAGCCTTCCTCTAGGATCCCTTCAGCTATTGGAAGGCAACTCTAAGGTCCCCCTGGAGTCCTCTCTTCTCCAGGCTGAACACCCCCAGCTGCTCCAGCCCTTGGATCCTATTCCTGGGTAAGAAGTTGGCCAGAAGTTGTGTGAAGCAAAGTGAGGTCATTACATCTCTCTAGTTTGTGCCAAACAGGAGCTTTCACCAGAAACTGAAAACCATCCTCACCAAGTACCTCCATCCTTGGCACCACTGCACCAAAAGCTGAGTTCTGTCCCTGATTGGTTGTGGAGGAACAGACCAATTCCTTTGGTCTTGGGAAAGATCAGCCCTGTCTTTCCTTTGTGATAGATGGAATGAAATGCCCAAGGACAGCACAAGGGGCAGTGGTGGAAGCTGAGGCAGAGGAAGTTCCATGGAAACAGGAGGAAGATTTTTTTCCCTGTGAGGGTGCCAGAGCCCTGGAGCAGGCTGCCCAGGGGGGTTGTGGAGTCTCCCTCTCTGGAGATATTCAAGACCCACCTGGATGTGTTCCTGTGTGACCTGCCCTGGGTGCTCCTGCTCTGGCAGGGGGGTTGGACTGGATGAGCTTTCAAGGTCCTTTCCAGCCCCCAACATTCTGTGATTCTGTCACATCACTGAGCAGGCAGTGTGAGTTTGCAGCACAGAAGGCCAATGGCAGCCTGGGCTGCATCCAAAGCAGCATTGCCAGCAGAGCCAGAGAGGTGATTCTGACACTTTGCTCTGGTGAGACCTCACCTGGAGGAGTACTGTGTGCAGGTCTGGAGCCCTCAGCACAGGAAGGGCATGGAGCTGATGGAGAGGGTCCAGAGGAGGGCCACAAAAATCATCAGGGGTTTGGAGCAGCTCTGCTACAACAGGCTGAGGGAGCTGGGGGTGTTCAGCCTGGAGTAGAGAAAGCTCCAGGGAGACCTAATAGCAGCCTGGCAGGACCTGAAGGGGGCTGCAGGAAGGCTGCAGAGGGATTGTTTGCAAAGCCCTGCAGGGACAGGACCAGGGGCAATGGCTTCAAACTAGAGCAGAGCAGATTTAGATTGGATGTGAGGAGCAAGTTCTGTTCCATGAGGGTGGCAGAACACTGGAGCAGGTTGCCCAGGGAGGTGGTTGAGGCTCCATCCCTGGAGATATTCAAGGCGAGGCTGGGCAGGGCTCTGAGCAACCTGCTGTAGTTGGGGATGTCCCTGCTGACTGCAGAGGGGGCTGGACTGGATGAGCTGTGGAGGTCCCTTCTGGCCCAGACCATTCTGTGATTCCAAGTTACACTGACTGGTAGAAAGTGGTGCACAATCATACTGCTAGCTCTGAAATCCAAGCCTGAGTGAATTGTATCAGCTTCCACCGCTGCCAGCAGCCACTCAGAACTGAGATCAGCCTTGACCCAAGGCTCTGCACTGCTTTGCAAAGCAAACTTCAGGGGAGTGGTGCAGCTTTCTCTGGCTGCTAAGCCCTGGGGCTGCCTGCTGCTGGCATGCTGCTGGCCTGTGGCACTGGCTGCCCCTGTGTGGGCAGGGTGCTTGTGTTTGACCTGCAAACAGGGCTTGATAAGATGGAAACCACAAACAGCAGGCCAGAACTGTGCCTGGCAGCACTGAGGAAGGACTGCTGCAGACCTCTGTGCCCTGGGTCATTTCTCATAGGAGAAAAGTGGATTCGGTGCCCAAGGACAGCACAAGGGGCAGTGGTGGAAGCTGAGGCAGAGGAAGTGCCATGGGAACAGGAGGAAGAATTTTTTCTCTGTGAGGGTGACAGAGCCCTGAAACAGGCTGCCCAGGGGGGTTGTGGAGTCTCCCTCTCTGGAGGTATTCAAACCCCACCTGGATGTGTTCCTGTGTGACCTGCCCTGGGTGATGCTGCTCTGGCAGGGGGCTTGGACTGGATGGTCTCTCGAGGTCCCTTCCAGTCCCTGACATTCTGTGATTCTGTGATTCCAATATTATTTCTCCACCCAATCCATCTAACTTCTGTCCCAACCAAGCAAGGATTGATGAGAGGGAGCTGTTTCAAACTCTGTTGCCTGGGCATCCTGGCCAGCAGCAGCAGCCAAGTGACTTGTGCAGAAGTACATCTGTGCTGGAGCAGAAGCTCAGCATTTGTGCTCTCCTACTTAGGGTGCCTGGGCAGTGCTGGCAGTGGAAACTCTTCCAAAGAGCCCACAGAGAGCCTGCAAAAGCTGTGTGCCACTGAGGGCTGACCACCACCACAGGGCACAAGGCCTGCTGAGTAGGACTTTATGGGCTCCTGGCCAAGGGAGTTGTTTGCAGTCCTTAGCCCTAGTCCTGAGATAACCTGTGTGAGATCAAGCCATCCTGATCGACCCATTCCTAAGCTGCAAACTATTCCTTGGCTGTGTTTCATCTGGGAGTAGTGGGCACAGGCCTGTGCTGCTTTGCACACAGAGCAATGGAAGGCAGTTGGGATGGTTGCTCCAAGTTAAGCTTTGGTTACTGCTTTTTTAATAGGAAAATACTTCCCTGTGGTCTTTGGGAATTGATTCTCCTGATATCAGAGCTGCATCAGCCATCCCCTCCAGTTTTTGTACCCTCAGCAAGTTCATTGATGATACCAAACTGGGGGGTGGCTGACACCTGTCAGGCTGTGCTGACATCCAACCACATCTGGACAGGCTGAGAGCTGGGTGCAGGCAAACCTCATGGAGTTCAGGAAGGACGAGTGCAGGGTCCTGCATCTGGGGAGGAACAAGAGCAGGCACCAGGACAGGTTAGGAGCAGCCCTGATGGAGAGCAGCTCCATGGAGAAAGACCTTGGAGTGCTGGTGGGCAGCAAGTTCTGCATGGGACAGCAATGTGCCCTGGTGGCCAAGAGAGCCAATGGCATCCTGGGGTGCAGCAAGCAAAGTGTGGCCAGCAGGGCTAGGGAGGTTCTGCTCCCCCTCTGCTCTGCCCTGCTGAGACCACAGCTGCAATCCTGTGTCCAGTTCTGGGCTCCCCAGTTCAAGAGAGACAGAGACCTGCTGGAGAGAGTCCAAGGGAGAGCCAGGAGGATGCTTAGGGGACTTGAGCATCTCCCCTGTGAAGAGAGACTGAGAGCCCTGGGGCTGTTTAGTCTGGAGAAGAGAAGGCTGAGAGGGATCTGATCAATGCCTATCAATATGTGAGGGGTGGGTGTCAAGTGGAGGGGGCCAAGCTCTAACATTCTGTGATTCTGTGATGTCAGTATCTGAAGAGGACCTACAGGAGGGCTGGGGAGGGCCTGTTCAGAAGAGCCTGTGGGGATAGGATGAGGGGCAGTGGTTTGAAACTGGAGCAGGGCAGATTTAGGTTGGCCATCAGGAGGAAGTTCTGCACAGTGAGAGTGGTGAAATACAGGATTGGAGGTGGGGTCTCAGCAGAGCAGAGCCAAGGGGCAGAATCCCTTCTCCTGCCCTGCTGCCCACACTCCTCTGCCTGCAGCCCAGGAATGCTAAGTGACTGACCTGGGAGAGGTTTCTCTCCCTGCTCACCCTGCCCAACTTCTGACAACATCTTCTCTTTGCTTGTTAATTTTTTCTCCCCCCAGCTCTAAGTCATTAAATGCATCAGAGGAGGCATGCAGACCCTTGGCAGAGTGAACCCAGGCTTGTCCTTCCACTCTTTCCAAAGTGCATTAACAGTGCAAGTGGTGTGAAAGCATGAACCTTCAGCTGCTTCCCACACCTGCCCTCTGCATGGGAGATCTGCAGGTCCTAATTACCCTCAGAAGCTGTAATTCAGGTAGATACCTGTGAGTCACCAGTACAGCTGTGAGCAGAGCAAGGGCTTTAAACTCAGGCAGGTTGGAACTAGATGATCTTTAAGGTCTTTCCCAACCCAACCTGTTCCATGAATCTATAAACATAGTTCTCTTTTTTTCTTCTTTCTTATCTTGTTTTGTTCTGTGTTTTATTTTTAATGGCCTTTTAGTGAAGTCTCCCTACAGGATGATGTAAAATAAATTAACTTTGGATCAGGTCAAATTCTGGTGTGTGACTGGCTAAGTTCAAGGCTGCAGCCTTTGTGGCCAAGAAGGCCAATGGGATCCTGGGCTGCATTCAGAGGAGTGTGTCCAGCAGAGCCAGGGAGGTTCTCCTCCCCCTCTACTCTGCCCTGCTGAGACCTCACCTGGAGTATTGCATCCAGCTCTGGGCTCCCCAGTTCAAGAGGGACAGGGATCTGCTGGAGAGAGTCCAAGGGAGGGCTGCAAGGATGCTGAAGGGACTGCAGCACTGCCTGGGGAGGAGAGGCTGAGAGCCCTGGGGTTGCTTAGTCTGGAGAGGAGAAGACTGAGAGGGCATCTGATCAATGTCTATCAATAGCTGAGGGCTGGGGTTCAGGAAGGAAGGGACAGGGACAGCCTCTGCTCAGTTGCACCCTGGGATAGGCCAAGTGGCAATGGATGGACACTACAGCACAGGAGGTTCCACCTCAGCATGAGGAGGAACTTCTTTACTATAAGGATCACAGAGCCCTGGGGCAGGCTGCCCAGAGTGGTTGTGGAGTCTCCTTCTCTGGAGCCTTTCCATCCCTGTCTGGATGTGTTCCTGTGTGACCTGTGCTGGATTCTCTGCTCCTGCTCTGGCAGGGGGGTTGGACTGGAAGATCTCCAGAGGTCCCTTCCAACCCCTAACATCCTGTGACTCTATGATCAACTCCAGTTCTTCTATGTGACTGACTAAACTCAAGGCTGCATCCTCTGGATGACACAGATGTCCATAAATGGGTGGCAGGATGCAGTTTGGTTACACACCAGCACTTCAAATAGCACAGATGTTACGGCAGGCCCCGATGGGAATTTTCTGCATGAAGCCTTTTATTGGATTGCATTTTATTTCCCCCAGGAAAGAGTAACATTTCTGGAAAGAATTCACATTATCAGAATGTTAGAGGTTGGAAGGGACCTCCAGAGATCAGCCAGTCCAACCCCCCTGCCACAGCAGCAGCACCCAGGGCAGGTCACACAGGGACACATCCAGGTGGGTTTTGAATGTCTCCAGAGAGGGAGACTCCACAACCCCCCTGGGCAGCCTGCTCCAGAGCAGGGGGGTATGGACTTGAAGATCTCAAGGTCTCTTCCAACCCCTAACATCCTGGGATCCTGGGATCTGTTGGTCATATTGACTTATCAGAATCCCAGGATGTTAGGGGTTGGAAGGGACCTCCAGAGATCAGCCAGTCCAACCCCCCTGCCACAGCAGCATCACCCAGGGCAGTCTGCACAGGAACACATTCATGTGGGGGTTGGAAAGGCTCCAGAGAAGGAGACAAGCTCTTCTTGGTGGTGCAGAGTAATAAGACAAGGAGCAGTGGATATAAACTTGAACATAGAAGGTTTCACCTCAACATAAGAGTAAACCTCCTTGCTGTGAGGGTGACAGAGCCCTGGAGCAGGCTGCAAGGAGCCCTGGAGCAGGCTGCGAGCAACCCTGGAGAGGCTGTGGGGACTCCTCTCTGGAGACTTTCAGAACCCACCTGGATGCAGGTTGGACTGGATCATCTCTGGAGGTCCCTTCCAACCTCTAACAGTCTGTGCTTCTCTGTGTTGCTGTCTGCCTGGCTGAGCCCTGGGGTGGATCTGAGTGTGGTGCCCTGGGAGTTGAAGTCTATTTCTGTAGCCTGGGCAGCACAAGCAGCCTTGGGGTCCAGGGTCCCACTTTGGGCTACCAGAGGGGGTTCTGGCACTGGACCAGGCTGTTGAGATCCTGCTCAACTGCCTGGCATCAGCTGCTCTTTCCCCCATGCTGTGTGTAATGCAGTGGGGCTGGGGGTGGTAGGGAACATCTCCGTTTGGTGCCTGCAATGGTCATCTGCCTCTTGCTGAGCCTAGATTAATTTGTGTGTACCCATCACACAGGGGCTGCTATTAGCAGCACAGCAATTAATCCTCTTTCATAGGCTGGAATAGACTGGATGGGGCCAGGAGGCTGCAAAAGGCTTTCCAGCATCTTCAGGACATAAAACCATTTAAATGTTAAAGCAGTGGCTGTTACCTGCTGGCAACTGGTGAGAGAACAGAGAAGGAAAATGAGCCATGAAAGGCAGAGGAAAGTGACACTGGGGTCAGCTGCAAAGGCATGAGGAAAGAGGTGTTGCTAAATGGCAGATGCATGAGGGAGTCCAAAGCCTGAAGCTCCCTTCATTATCTAGTTAAAGGCTCCCAAAAAGCTGTGGCTAAAATGTGAGATAGCAGCCAGGCAGGGCTGTTTATACAGACTTCTCTAAACAGTTCTACACTCAGATCTTTTGCTTCTTCAAAACCTTCCTTTCTCCCTTGTGTTCTGCTTCCTTTCATCTTAAAGGACACCCTGCCATTTCCCCAGCCTGTAAATAAAGCTCACAGTGATAAAGGGCACAAGCTCAGGCTCCAGGGAGAAGGGGGTTGGAGCACAAGTCCTATGAGGAGCGGCCGAAGGAGCTGGGGTTGCTTAGCCTGGAGAAGAGGAGGCTCAGGGGAGACCTTCTTGCTCTCTGCAACTCCCTGAAGGGAGGTTGGAGCCAGGTGGGGGTTGGTCTCTTCTCCCAGGCAAGCAGCACCAGAACAAGAGGACACAGTCTCAAGCTGCACCAGGGGAGGTTTGGGATGGATGTTAGGAAGATATTCTTTATAGATAGAGAGATTTGCCTTTGGAATGTGCTGCCCAGGGAGGTGGTGGAGTCCCCATCCCTGGAGGTGTTTAAAACAAGACTGACTGAGGCACTTGGTGCCATGGTTTAGTTGATCAGAAGTTGTTGGGTGACAGGTTGGACTGGATGATCTCTGAGGTCTTTTCCAACCTGGTTAGTTCTGTATTCTGTACCCTGAGAGGAAGGAAAAGCTGAAGTGGGGCCTGCCACAGCTGCCCTTGGCAACCAGTGCTGCTGAGGCCGGGTGAGCCTTGCCCAGCTCCTTGCCTCTGCTGAGCTTCCATGAGTGTCAGATTTTCCCCTTGCACTGATGGCACCAAGCTGTGTGGGCTGTCTGACACACTGCAGGGAAGGGACCCGTCCAGGGGGACCTGGACAGGCTGCAGAGCTGGGCCCAAGCCAACCTCAGGAAGACCAAGTGCAAGGTCCTGCAGCTGGGACAGGAGGTTCCACCTCAACATGAGGAGGAACTTCTTCACTGTGGAGCAGGCTGCTCAGAGAGGTTGTGGAGTCTCCTCCTCTGGAGACTTTCAAGCCCCATCTGGATGCATTCCTGTGTCACCTGTGCTGGATTCTCTGGTCCTGCTCTGGCAGGGGGAGTGGACTGGAAGAGGAGCCATGGTTTAGTTGTCATGAGGGCTTGGGTGACAGGTTGGACTTGATGATCTTTGAGGTCTTTTCCAACCTTATTGATTCTATGATTCTATGATCTCCAGAGGCCCCTTCTGACCCCTAACATCCTGGGATCCTGTGATCTTGTGCCTGCAATGCAGAGATGACAAAGTGGCACTTTTGCCTGCTTCCAAGTGACAGATGATGTTCCTGCCGGGCACGTACACATCTGCGTGTCCTCCAACATCTAATTACACTGAAGCATCCCACAGAAAGCTCCCATTTGGGGCTTTCAATGCTAACCCAATGAAAAAAAAGAAGCAATGCAAGCATTTCAAGATAATTATGGCATCAGCAACCCCCTGCCTGCTTCCAGGCAGGCCTTCATGGGAACCCCTCGTGGGCGTTCAGGCAGTGTGAGAAAATAGCCAGGGCACGGAATCCCATTTCTGTGGCACAAATATTTCACTGTGGTGGAGCACCTCAGAGCTAAGAAGTCTCTGAAACATCAACATTTGGTTTCCTGCTGGATCTGAGCTGGCCTGGCCTGAGGCAGGGGTCGACAACAAACTGCTCTGCTGTGTGCCAGAGCGAAGTCTCACAGAGGATGTCTCATCGGCTCCCACTCCAGCAATACCAAAGTGCCTCATTCCCATTAGAAAGCATCAAGCATTTCCCTTCTGATGCTGAATCACAGAGCCATAGAGTATTAGAATCATAGAGTCATAGAATCATACAGTCATAGAGTCATAGAATCATAGAGTCATGGAGTCATAGAGTCATAGAATCATAGAGTCATGGAGTCATAGAGTCATGGAGTCATTGAGTCATAGAGTCATAGAATCATAGAGTCATAGAATCAGAGCCATAGAATCATAGAATCATAGAGTCATAGAGCCATGGAATCATAGAGTCATAGAATCATAGAGTCATAGAATCAGAGTCATAGAATCAGAGCCATAGAATCATAGAGTCATAGAGTCATGGAATCATAGAGTCATAGAATCATAGAGTCATAGAGCCATGGAATCACAGAGTCATAGAGTCATAGAATCATTGAGTCATAGAGTCATAGAATCATAGAGTCATAGAATCATTGAGTCATAGAGTCATAGAATCATAGAGTCATAGAATTATAGAGTCTCAGAATTATAGAGTCATGGAATCATTGAGTCATAGAATCAGAGCCATAGAATTATAGAGTCATGGAATCATAGAGTCATATAGCCATGGAATCATTGAGTCATAGAATCAGAGTCAGCATCATAGAATCATAGAATCATAGAGTCATAGAATCATAGAGTCATGGAGTCATAGAATCATAGTGTCATAGAGTATTAGAGTCATAGAGTCATGGAATCATAGAGTCATTGAGTTACAGATCATAGTCATAGAATCAAAGAATGGTCTGGGTTTGAAAGGACTTCCAAAGCTCTTCCAGTCCAACCCCCCCTGCAGTCAGCAGGGACACCCTCAAACAGATCAGGTTGCCCAGAGTCCTCTTGAGCCTCACCAGAGATGGAGCCTCAACTACCTTCCTGGGCAACCTGTTGCAGTGTGCCACCAGCCTCGTGGTGCAGAACTTGTTGGTAGAAGGGCAAGTGACAGAAGGAAAGGGTGGGCTGATGGTTTCTTCATCCCCAGTTTGTTTTGCTCTTGGCTTCAGCCTGCCCAAGAGGTGCCAGAGCGCTCTGGTCCACAGGGAGAGTTTGTAAAGAGGTGGCTGAGCAGCTCAGTGCAATGCTTGTGCAGGAAGGAATAAGGCACTTAAAGCCCTGGCCAGGCTTTTAGGGCTGCCAGTATTGAGCAGGTAAGGACAAGGTGAAGTCTGAGGCCTCTGCAATAGGATGAGAGCTGGAGATCAGCACAAGCTGTGAGGAGTTTCTGTAGCTTGGGAAGAAGAATGTGGCAGGCAGTGATGAATTCAGGGCTCTCAGCAGCACTCAGCTCTGGTTTAGCAGCGACAAAGACACACAAGAAAGAATTTCTCTTTCCAGAACTATCACATTTTCACTCTTGGGGCAGTGTAAAGGTAGGAAGCCAGGCCCCTGAAGTGAGGAAAAGGCAGAAGGTGGTACCAGGACCTGCAGCTCCTCCCCTTGCACATGGCAGCATCCTCTGTGCATTACTGGCACCAGCAGAGTGCCTCCCCTGGGGTCCTGCCTCCTCTGCTGCGGAGGGTGAGGAATGCTGCTGGAAAGAGCAGCTGCTCAGGGGTTGTTTTGATCCCCAGAGTTCAGCCAGTGGCCTCGACTGGCTGTGCTGCACGGCACCGAAGGCAGCAGGGGGGCAGCAGCTCCCTTTGCACGGTTTGCCTTGGCCCATGCTGCATGCTGAAGGAGAAGGAGGAGGAGGTTGTCCATCCTCCTGATGCCCTCTCAAACACCACTCCATGAGGAGGGAGGCATTTGTCCTGGGAGGAGAGCTTTGCTGCTGGTGGCTGAAGTGGTTTTGTACTGAGGGCTGTCATGGGAAAGAGAAGGTTCCTCTGTGCTGTCCCAGTCACAGAACCACAGAATGTTGGGGGTTGGAAGGGGCCTCCAGAGATCAGCCAGTCCAACCCCCCAGCCACAGCAGCATCACCCAGGGCAGGTCACACAGGAACACATCCAGGTGGGGTTGGAAAGTCTCCAGAGGAGACTCCACAACCTCTCTGGGCAGCCTGCTCCAGGGCTCTGCCACCCTCACAGGGAAAAGGTTTTCCCTTCTGTTGCTGTGGCACCTCCTCTGCTCCAGCTTGCCCCCAGTGCCCTTTGTCCTATCCTTTCACATCCCTGAGCAGAGCCTGGCTCCATCCTCCCCACACTGCCCTGCACATCTTTATCCCCAGCAGTGAGGTCACCCTCAGGCTCCTCTGCTCCAAGCTCCAAGCCCCAGCTCCCTCAGCCTGGCCTCACAGGGAGATGTTCCACTGCCTTCAGCAGCTTTGTGGCTCTGTGCTGGACTCTCTTAAGCAGTTCCCTGAGGTCCTTCTTGAAGTGAAGTGCCCAGGACTGGACACAATATTCCAGATGTGGCCTCAGCAAGGCAGAGTAGAGGGGAAGGAGAACCTCTGTGGACCTGCTAACCACAGCCCTTCTAATCCACACAAGGATGCCCTTGGCCTTCCTGTTCACAAGGGCACATTGCTGGCTCATGGGCATCCTGTTTTCCACCAGGACCCCCAGGTCCCTTTTCCCTTTGCTGCTCTCCAAGAGGTCAGTCCCCAGCCTATCCTGCTCCCTGGGGTTGTGCTTTCCTGGATGCCAGCCTCTCCCCTCGCTGGATTTCATTCAGCGTCTCCCTGCCCAGGGGAGACCATCTGAGTGGCCCAGAACTGGAGAGCATCCCCATGACAGAGCATTGCAGGGAGCTGGGAGGACCTTTCCACGTTCCCCCACTCCAGTAAATCACAGCTAGCACTCCTCCTGGCATCAGGGGTCAAGCTCCTGAGCGGCACCGCTGCGGTGGGGGACTCCACTGTCACCGCTTGTCCCCATTGTTGAACCTGTTCTAGGCAAAGGGTGGTACAATTCTTCAGCTCAGCTTTTGAGTTTGAGGACAGAGCAGCACCTGCAGTTTCACATCATTCCAGCTGGCTTTTATGCCTCTTGACACAAGTGCCAGAGCCCCGGTGTGCCGCCGAAGGGGCTGCAGGCAAGGAGCGGCGGTCGAGGGAGTTGAGGGCAGCGGTCCCGGAGCGTGTCAAGCAGCACGGGCTTCCAGCAGGAGGGCAGGTCAGGCTGGGACAGCAGAGCAAATCTGAGGTGACAAATCTGTTTTGCCAGGCTGAAGAGGCATTGCTGAATGTGACTGCCTGAGCCCAGGTCCATTCTCACTCCAGATTCGAGGTTTTACCTGGAATAAACCAGGCAGTCCCGGAGTCTGGGGGGCTGATGGGACTAGCAGCTGGTTCTCCTCTTCCAGTGGGATGAGCTCTGTTTGCTTTTGATGCACAGTTCCCCCTTCAGGTGTGCTGTGCTTGTGCCCATCACATCATTGTACTGGCAGAAAAGCCTTTTCAAGTGCACCTTTTCCCCTTCTTTCCCTTTGCATTGCTCATTCAGAAAGCTCCTTTTGGAAGCACAGTCAGCTCACTGCCACGTGGAGAATGAGAATCTTCCCAAGCAGCATAACAGCTACAGTTCCATTTGTAACTAAAGGCAGAGGAAGCAAGCACGGTCCTAAAACCTCATGGAGTTCAAGAAGGACAAGTGCAGGGTCCTGCATCTGGGGAGGAATAACAGCAGGCACCAGAATGGGTTAGGAGCTGCCCTGATGGAGAGCAGCTCCATGGAGAAAGGCCTTGGAGTGCTGGTGGGCAGCAAGTTCTGCCTGGGACAGCAATGTGCCCTGGTGGCCAAGAGAGCCAATGGCATCCTGGGGTGCAGCAAGCAAAGTGTGGCCAGCAGGGCTAGGGAGGTTCTGCTCCCCCTCTGCCCTGCCCTGCTGAGACCACAGCTGCAATCCTGTGTCCAGTTCTGGGCTCCCCAGTTCAAGAGAGACAGAGACCTGCTGGAGAGAGTCCAAGGGAGAGCCATGAGGATGCTTAGGGGACTTGAGCATCTCCCCTGTGAAGAGAGACTGAGAGCCCTGGGGCTGTTTAGTCTGGAGAAGAGAAGGCTGAGAGGGATCTGATCAATGTCTATCAATATGTGAGGGGTGGGTGTCAAGTGGAGGGGGCCAAGCTCTTTTGGGTGGTGCACAGCAATAAGCCAAGGAGCAATGGATGCAAAATTAAGCAGAGAAGGTTTCAGCTCAACATGAGGATAAACTTCTTTGCAGTGAGGGTGGCAGAGCCCTGGAGCAGGCTGCCCAGAGAGGTTGTGGAGTCTCCTTCTGTGGAGCCTTTCCAACCCCACCTGGATGCACTGCTGTGCAGACTGCCCTGGGTGATGCTGCTGTGGCAGGGGGGTCGGACTGGAGGTCCCTTCCAACCTCCAGTGTTCCATGTTTCTATGAAATGCAGCTCCCTGTTCCACTCTTCCATGGCTAAGCCACCTCCTAAGCCTTGTACCTGTGTACCAAGCTGGACTGAGCAGCAGCAGCAGGACCTGGTGCCTGAGGCAAAGCAGCCCCTCAGGGCACACCAGAGGGCACACCAGAGGGCACACCACAGAGGGCACAGTGACTTTCTGCCCACTTCAGCAAACAGGGTGGCCAGGCTGCCACTGCCTCTCTGGCACTTCTTCAGAGTCCCCTCCCACCTCTTGGAACTCTCCTTCCTCTGTGTGGGAACCCCTGGCATTGTGCCCTTGCTTCTCTACAAGAATAAGCAGTGGTGGTCTCTTGGCTGTGCCCATGAGGCTTGAGTCTGACTGGTTCAGGTGTGGGTTGGGGCACAAGCTTGAGCCTGATTCAGGTGTGAGTTGGGGCACAGGCTTGAGTCTGGTTTAGATGTGGGTTGGGGCACAGGCTTGAGTCTGGTTTAGATGTGGGTTGGGGCACAGGCTTGAGCCTGATTCAGGTGTGAGTTGGGGCACAGGCTTGAGTCTGGTTTAGATGTGGGTTGGGGCACAGGCTTGAGCCTGATTCAGGTGTGAGTTGGGGCACAGGCTTGAGTCTGGTTTAGATGTGGGTTGGGGCACAGGCTTGAGCCTGATTCAGGTGTGAGTTGGGGCACCGGTCTCAGACTGCCCCAGTGCTGCAGCTCCAGGCCTGGGCACAGCTCCCTCCGTCACAGCTTGGCAGCATCCCTGTCCCCACTCCCAGTGCCACAGGCTGGAGCTGGTGGGAGGGGGCTGTCAGGCTACTGTCTCCACAAGCAGCTGTTAATCATCCTGTTTCTCTTAATTCCCTCACTTCCAGAGCAGCAAAAGGAAAACATTAAACAAATAATAAACTTCTTAGAAGGAAGGAGGATTAGAGTCAAAAGCTGAAGTGAAGGGCAGCAGGGATTGAAGGGGAAGATCCCTTTTCCATTTGTCTTTCTTGCACAGCAGACCCCAGGGCAGCAATCTCAGACAGCACATTTTTGCAGCTTTAATGAAGCCTCAGCACTTTTTGTTTCATCCCAAGCACAGCAGAAGGAAGATTTCTGAGCAGGACCCAGGCAGTGCCATTGAAGTGCAGTTCAGCCATGTGCCTGGGAGGAAAGCTGTGTGGTGCAAAAGGAAGCCTTCCCCATTTCATCTGGAAACACAAACGATGTCAGAGTCCAGCCCCATGCTGGGGACCTCTCCTTTACAGCCACTTTGTGGCTTTTTGGAGCTGTGGGCTCTGCAATGTTGTGGGGATGTGTCTCCATCCTTCAAGCCTAGGAGAAGTGAGAAGGCTGGCCTCACAAAGCTCCCCTGAACTGTTAGCTCTACAAGGCTGTGGGGACATTTGTCTGTCCTTCAAGCCTAGGAGGTGTTAAAAGAGAGATGAGAAGGCTGGCCTCACAAAGCTCCCCTGAACTGTTAGCTCTACAAGGTTGTGGGGATATTTCTCCATCCTTCAAGCCTAGGAGGTGCTGAAAGAGAAGTGAGAAGGCTGGCCTCACAAAGCTCCCCTGAAGATGGGCACAGCATCAGAGTCAGCAGGGGGGAAAGCAGGTTGCAGTGAGGGAAACAAGGGCAAGGTCTCAGCTGCAATCAAAGCCTCCAGCCTGCCTCCAAGCTTGGCCTTGCTGCCAAAGTCAGTCTGCACCTTTTGCTTCAAGGAGTCCAGCTGGTTACCAGGAATGCCACCAGGCAGCCCAGCAAACATTCCTAGAGGAAAACAGCTTCTAATACCTTCCAGCTTCAGCTGCTAACTGCTGCTGAGCTGATAAATCATTTTGCCTCCTTAGCTGAGGAGTCTTCAATTACCTTACATATGCCAGCAGAGAGACTGTCAACTATGAATCATGCATCATGGAGGTACATTCATAGAATGCTTTGATTTGGAAGGGACCTTAAAGATTACCAAGTTCCAACCCCCTGCCATGGGCAGGGACACCTCCCACCAGCCCAGGTTGCTCAAGGCCTCATCCAGCCTGGCCTTGAACACCCCCAGGGAGGAGACATCCACAGCCTCCCTGGGCAACCTGAGCCAGTGACTCACCACCCTCATTGTAAAGAATTTCCTCCTAATCTCCAGTCTCAATCTGCCCTGCTCAAGCTTCAGTCCATTCCCTCTCACCCTATCACTCCCAGCCCTTGTCAAAAGTCCCTTCCTGCCTTTCCTGTATCAAACAGTCCCTCTGCAGCCTTCTTGTAAAACCTTCAGGTACTGGAAGGCTGCTCTAAGTTGTCCCTGGAGCCTTCCCTTCTCCAGCCTAAACAGCCCCAACTGTCTCAGCCTGTCCCCATAGGGGAGGTTCTCCAGCCCTCTGATCACCTTGGTGGCCTCCTCTGGATATCAATGAACTGACAAAATGGAGATGCTGTGGAAGAGTTATGAAATGGGCATTGGCACCCCTTCACCTGCTGCTGCTGCCTCTCTTTGTTGCCATTACTTGCCCCAGGGATGCTGTGGCTGCCTCCTCCCTGGGGGTGTTCAAGGCCAGGCTGGACAGGACCTTGAGCAGCTGAGTCTGATTAAGAGGTGTCCCTGCCCACAGTGGGAAGGTTGGAGTTAAATGAGCCCTGAGCTGCCTTCCAGCCTGAGGCATTCTAGGATCCTGTGATCCTGCCCAGCCAGAAGAGTGTTAAAGGCAACTGCTCAATGGCACAAAAGGAAGAGAAAGAAGTGTAGAAAGAGTTTGAGCATGTCCAACTCTACCCAAAGGACCAGCTGTGCTCTGAAAGAAAAGAGGTGGAGGCTCAGCAGCATAGCAAAGAGGTGGAGGAGATGCCTTCCTCCTCATCTTCTTCCTCATCTGGCATGCTGGCTGCCTTAGTGCTTTCCTCCCTGACTCTGCACAATGGCACTGGGAACCTGTGAGAGGTTTGTTACTGCTGAATCCCCCAGGGATCAGTGCTGGGCCCCAGCTGTTCAATATCTTTACTGATGATCTGGATGAGGGCACTGAGTCCATCATCACTAAATTTGCAGATGACACCAAGCTGGGGGCAGGAGTTGATCTGTTAGAAGGAAGAAAGGCTCTGCAGAGGGACCTTGCCAGGCTGGACAGATGGGCAGAGTCCAACAGGATGGCACTGAACAAATCCAAGTGCTGGGTGCTGCACATTGGCCACAGCAACCCCATGCAGAGCTACAGGCTGGGGGCAGAGTGGCTGAGAGCAGCCAGGCAGAAAGGGACCTGGGGGGACTGGTTGATAGTAGGCTGAACATGAGCCAGCAGTGTGCCCAGGTGGCCAAGAAAGCCAATGGCATCCTGGTCTGTATCAGGAAGAGTGTGGCCAGCAGGAGCAGGGAAGTCATTGTGCCCTGTGCTCAGCACTGGTTAGGCCACACCTTGAGTCCTGTGTCCAGTTCTGGGCTCCTCAGTTTAAGAAGGACATTGAGAGACTTGAAGGTGTCCAGAGAAGGGCAACAAAGCTGGGGAGGGGTCTGGAGCACAGCCCTGTGAGGAGAGGCTGAGGGAGCTGGGGTTGCTTAGCCTGGAGAAGAGGAGGCTCAGGGGTGACCTCATTGCTCTCTACAACTACCTGAAAGGTGGTTGTAGGCAGGTGGGGGTTGGTCTCTTCTCCCAGGCAACCTTCTCCCAGGCAAGCAGCACCAGAAGAAGAGGACACAGTCTCAAGCTGTGCCAGGGGAAGTTTAGGCTGGAGGTGAGGAGAAAGTTCTTCCCAGCAAGAGAGATTTGCCATTGGAATGTGCTGCCCAGGGAGGTGGTGGAGTCCCCATCCCTGGAGGTGTTCCAGAGGGGATTGGAGGTGGGACTTGGAGCCATGGTTTAGTTGGCAGGAGGTGTGAGGTATTAGATTGGACTTGATGATCTCTGAGGTCTTTTCCAACCTGGCTGATGCTGTGGTTCTCTTCTCTGGAGTGCTGAGGCTGAGCATGGCAGAGGTGTGGGACAGTGGAGATGCTGGAGAGCAGAAGCTGTGAGTGCTGTGAGCAAGCTGCCAAAGCATGTCATGAATAATGTAAGAACAGCTCCAGTCCTTTCCCTGCCCATGTGGGGAGGAGTGGACTCAGAGATGGATGAGAATGTAAGCTGCCAACTCTGTGTTCATGGGGAGAGGGAAAACTTAATCAAAGTTACAATGCCTCCCATTTCCCTGTAAGAGAATTACTGCTGAGCATGAACAGACATCCCAGAGAACTGTCCCATTTTCTGCAGATAGCTTCTGACTGCAGATACCTTCTGATGCTGAAACTGCAGTGAGAGCTTCCTCTACATCCTCCTTGATGGCACAGCTCAGTACAGACAGTGTTCAGAGAGTCACAGAATGGCTCAGGTTGGAAGGGACCTCAGAGATCATCTACTCCAACCTCCCCACCATGGGCAGAGGAGGGCAACAAAGCTAGGAAGGGGTCTGGGGCACAGCCCTGTGAGGAGAGGCTGAGGGAGCTGGGGTTGCTTAGCCTGGAGAAGAGGAGGCTCAGGGGAGACCTCATTGATCTCCACAACTCCCTGAAGGGAGGTTGTAGCCAGGTGGGGGTTGGTCTCTTCTCCCAGGCAACCAGCACCAGAACAAGAGGACACAGTCTCAAGCTGTGCCAGGGGAGGTTTAGGCTGGAGGTGAGGAGAAAGTTCTTCACAAAGAGAGTTGTTAGCCATTGGGATGTGCTGCCCAGGGAGGTGGTGGAGTCCCCATCCCAGGAGGTGTTCAAGAGGGGG
Organism: Dryobates pubescens; assembly: GCF_014839835.1. Taxonomy (NCBI): domain Eukaryota; kingdom Metazoa; phylum Chordata; class Aves; order Piciformes; family Picidae; genus Dryobates; species Dryobates pubescens. The sequence continues at coordinate 26,092,627 of NC_071625.1, read as the reverse complement.
TTGGATGTGGCACTTGGTGCCATGGTTTAGTCATGAGGTGTTGGGTGACAGGTTGGACTGAATGATCCTTGAGGTCTCTTCCAACCTTCTTGATTCTATGATTCTATATTGTTTAAAGAGAATCCTTTACCTCTCTCCTTCCAAGCCAACTCCAGATTATTTCTTGGTGGATTTGCTCCTTCCCTTTCTTTTCCTCTCTATTGGGAAAGCTGGGGAGGGGCTGGCAGGGGAGGGATTCTCATCCTTGCCCCCATCTGAGCTCTTAAACCCCAGTTAAGGCTCAAAGCACCACCCCCAACCCATCCCATGACCTGCAGAAGACTTCAGTTCTGCTGTTTGGGGCTGGGTTCTCTTTAGAAAGGCTTGCAGCAGCCAGCTCAGCAGTGTTTGGTGTCAAGCACTTAGTCCCATTTTATTGCTTGGATAAAGACTAATCCATCATTGCCTGAATAAGAGGATAGAGGAATTGGGAACAAGACAAAGTTTTGCAGCATGAGATAGCAGGGGAGGGGGGGGAATAAAGCTTGAATAAGCAGTGCCTTTGCCATGAGCCTTGGGTGGCTCTGTCCTTTTGCAGAGGGCTGCTGTCTGCTCCTGCATGCTAATCACATTTGCAGGAGCAAGTAATTCATTACACTTAATTTCAAACTTAATTTTAACTTTCTCATTCATTAAGTCCTGGTTTGATTCCAAGAAGGCAGGGAAGAGAAAACTCATTTTGTTTGGCTTGTTCTATCCCATCCCCCCCCCCCCCCCCCCCCCATTTTGGCTCCTTTAGGCTAATTATATTGTAGGTTTTGAAGTAATTCAAGTGGTAGCAGGAGCACAGTGGGTGAAGAGCATCGTAGCTCACAGATGAGAAGGAAGAAAATCCCTCCAGGCTTGAGCAGGAGGAACACACAGCCACCAGTTTGGGGATCCTGGGGTGCAGCAAGCAAAGTGTGGCCAGCAGGGCTAGGGAGGTTCTGCTCCCCCTCTGCTCTGCCCTGCTGAGACCACAGCTGCAATCCTGTGTCCAGTTCTGGGCCCCCCAGCTCAAGAGAGACAGAGACCTGCTGGAGAGAGTCCAAGGGAGAGCCAGGAGGATGCTTAGGGGACTTGAGCATCTCCCCTGTGAAGAGAGACTGAGAGCCCTGGGGCTGTTTAGTCTGGAGAAGAGAAGGCTGAGAGGGGATCTGATCAATGTCTATCAATATGTGAGGGCTGGGGAGCAAGTGGAGGGGGCCAAGCTCTTTTGGGTGGTGCACAGGAATAAGCCAAGGACCAATGGAGACAAACTTGAACAGAGAAGGTTTCAGCTCAACATGAGGAGAAACTTCTTTGCAGTGAGGGTGGCAGAGCCCTGGAGCAGGCTGCCCAGAGAGGTTGTGGAGTCTCCCTCTCTGGAGATATTCAAGACCCACCTGGATGTGTTCCTGTGTGACCTGCCCTGTGTGATGCTGCTGTGGCAGGGGGGTTGGACTGGCTGAGCTCTGGAGGTCCCTTCCAACCTGTAACATTCTGTGACTGAGTGATGAAGCAACAAACCAGCACAACAGATACAGACAGTTTTCTCTAAATAATGACAATGCAGTGTATCATTCACAGGGGGAAAAAAGGAAGGAAAGGAAAGGGAAAAGAAAAGTCTTTATTTATGGTCTTTCCTCATGAAAAACAGTTCCATATCATAGAATCACAGAATGTTAGGGGCTGGAAGGGACCTCCAGAGATCATCCAGTCCAAAACCCCTGCCAGAGCAGCATCACCCAGGGCAGGTCACACAGGAACACATCCAGCTGGGGTTTGAATATCTCCACAGAGGGAGACTCCACTACCCACCTGGGCAGCCTGCTCCAGGGTTCTGTCACCTTCACAGTGAAAACATTTCCCCTCATGTTTCCATGGAAATGTGTTTGCTTTGTTGATGCTTTCCTGAGAGAGAGAGCTGGGCACATCTAGGGGGCTGCGATGGCAAACACTCAAGGGATGCCCTGCAGAGGAGCAATGCCTGTGCTGGAATCATCCTTCTGCCCACTTCCACCCCTCTGCTACAAACCCTGCCTGGCATTCCCAGGAGCTGTATGAGCCTGAGTCCTGGTGTCCCAGAGCAGTGACTCCTGGGGAGCTCCCTGTGCCACGAAATGGGAATCTTCCACTAGCCTTCTCAGCTGAAGAAGTTGTTCTGGTGCCTGTCAGAAAGAATGGATGAGTTCTCTCCAGGTTGGAAAGCAGCTTACAAGGCAGCTGGAATGCAGTGGCTGAGCAGGAGGAGGAACAATGTGGTCCCCTGAAGGGATGTGAGCAGCAGGGTAACCCATCAGAAGCTGCAGCCAGGTTTGAGCAGAGTGATGTTTCCTGTGATTAATGGCTGAACCTTGGGGTTCTGAGAGGCTGGAGAGGGCCTGAATAGCCACGAGTTTTGTCTGCTCTGGCTCTGCAAAACAACTCAATCGAGTGTCACAGCATTCAGGACCCCTGTGGTGATAAATCCAACTCCACCTCTCAGCTGGGCCACTCAGGTGTCTTTCTGACTCTGCCAGATAATGTTAAGGTTGAAGTAGGAACATAATAGAGGAAGGGCTGGGACAAATGTATTCACAGTGGTTACCCAGCACAGCATCTGCACTCTGTCCTCTGGCAGCTAGTCACCCTAGAGTCTGCCATCCAAGCTGGATTCCCCTGGGGAGACCCACCAGTGGCTTCCAGTTGCTGTCTGTAATGGCAGGGCCCACTCCTACCTGTGGCAGGTTGGAGAGTACTCAAGGAGGCAGTGGTGGACCCCCCAGAGCCCTTGCTCAGCTTGGGGTGCAGCCTGCTCACTGCTCTCATCCCTTTCCCCTGCCTGAGGGCAGAGTGAAGCTTGCAAGCTGAGGCGAAGCTCACAGAGAGGTCCTCTCCTCTTGCACTGGGGAGGGATCTTGGGCTAGGTGCCAGGACACAGCTGCCTTTAGACATCATCCTGAAGTTACTGCCCAAGGGAGGGCACTGCCTCGTTGGGCTTGACCTCACCAAGAGGCTTTGCCAGTCCCAAAGAGCAGCATGGATGGACTGGTGCCAGCTGAGCAGCCCACTTGGGTCCTGCCTGCCCCAGCAGAGCTGGCTGCAAGGACAAAGGATGACAAGAGGAGGCTCAGGGGAGACCTTACTGCCATCTACAACTGCCTGGAGGGAGGTTGTGGCCAGGTGGGGGTTGGGCTCTTCTCCCAGGCAGTCTGCACAGAAGGAGAGGACACAGCCTCAAGCTGTGCCAGGGGAGGTTTGGACTGGATGTGAGGAAGAAATTCTTCACTGAAAGAGAAATTGGAATTGGTTGGATGGGAAGGTGGTGGAGTCACTGCCCCTGGAAATGTTTAAGAAGAGCCTGGATGAGGCACTTGAGGTGCCATGGTTTAGTTGCTTAGATGGTGCTGGGTGATAGGTTGGGCTTGATGATCTCAAAGGTTTTTCCAACCTGGTTTATTCTGTGGTTAACATCTTTGTTGGCAACATGGAGAGTGGCACTGAGGCTCCCTCAGCACCAAGCTGTGTGGTGCAGCTGACAGGCTGGAGGGAAGGGATCCATCCAGAGGGACCTGGACAGGCTGCAGAGTTGGGCCCATCACAACCTCATGAGGTGCAGCAAGACCAAGTGCAAGGTCCTGCAGCTGGGGCAGGGCAATCCCAAGCACTGATATAGGCTGGGCAGCCCTGAAAGAAAATGCCTTGGGGGTGCTGGTGGATGAGAAGCTCAACAGGAGCCAGCAGTGTGCACTTGCAGCCCAGAGAGCCAAGCAGAGCCTGGGCTGCAGCAAGAGAAGTGTGGCCAGCAGGGCCAGGGAGGGGATTCTGCCCCTCTGCTCCACTCTGCTGAGACCACAGCTGGAGCTCTGGGTCCAGTTCTGGAGCCCCTAGGACAGGAAAGATCTGGAGGTGCTGGAAGGTGTCCAGAGAAGGGCCAGGAGGATGAGCAGAGGGCTGGAGCTGCTCTGCTATGGAGACAGACTGAGGGAGTTGGGGTTGTTCAGTCTGGAGAAGAGAAGGCTCTGAGGAGACCTTCTTGTGGCCTTGCAGTGTCTGAAGGGGGCTACAAGAAAGCTGGGGAGGGACTTTTGAGGGTGCCAGGGAGTGATAGGACTGGGGGGAATGGAGCAAAACTAGAAATGGGTGGATTCAGCTTGGATGTTAGGAAGAAGTTGTTCCCCATGAGGGTGGTGAGAGCCTGGCACAGGTTGCCCAGGGAGGTGGTGGAAGCCTCCTGCCTGGAGGTGTTTGCAGCCAGGCTGGCTGTGGCTGTGAGCAACCTGCTGCAGTGTGAGGTGTCCCTGGCCATGGCAGGGGGGTTGGAACTGGCTGAGCCTTGAGGTCCCTTCCAACCCTGACAATTCTGTGAGTCTATAAGGTGTAAGCACAGCCTGGGGGACATGGGCTTGCCCATGCTGCAGAGGATCAGCAGGGAAAACTCCCCTTGTGGGCAAGCAAATGTGTCAGAGGCTTCAGGGGGCATTTTGGTGACCATCAGCTAATTTAAATGGTGTTACTCCAGGAAACCCTTGGGTCAGTTGTGTCTAATTTCAACATCCCCTGGTGTCTGGCTGCATCTTTTCTCCCTGCAGCCCTAGGCTCACAGGCTGTGTCTGTCCCTCTGTGTCTGCATCCTGCCTGTAGCCCTGCATGGAGGGCATCCCTCATTAGCATGAGTGAGCTCAGCCCCTTCAGACCATGACAGGGACATCTTGGCAGTGGCTCTTGGCAGGCACTGTAACAGAGTCACAGAGACACAGAATGCTAGGGGTTGGAAGGGACCTCTAAAGCTCATCCAGTCCAACCCCCCTGCCAGAGCAGGATCACTCAGAGCAGGTCACACAGGAACACATTCAGGTAGGTTTTGAATATCTCCAGAGAAGGAGTCTCCACAACCCCCTGGGCAGCCTGCTCCAGGGCTTTGTCACCTCATAGAGAAAAAAATCCTCCTGTTTCCATGGAACTTCCTCTGCCTCAGCTTCCACCACTGCCCCTTGTGCTGTCCTTGGGCATCACCCAGCAGAGCCTGGCTCCAGCCTCTGGGCACTCACCCTGCACATCTTTATCAACAGCAATGAGGTCACCCTCAGGCTCCTCTGCTCCAAGCTACAGAGCCCTCAGCTCCCTCAGGCTCTCCCCATAAGGAAGATGTTCCACTCCCTTCATCATCTTTGTGGCTCTGTGCTGGACTCTCTCAAGCAGTTCCCTGAGGTCCTTCCTGACCTGAGGGGCCCAGAACTGGACACAATATTCCAGATGCAGCCTCACCAGGGCAGAGCAGAGGGGCAGGAGAACCTCTCTGGACCTACTGACCACAGCCCTTCTAATCCACCCCAGGATGCCCTTGGCCTTCTTGGCCACCAGAGCACATTGCTGGCTCATGGTCAACCTCCCATCCACCAGGACCCCCATGTCCTTTTCCCCCTCACTGCTCTCCAGCAGCTCAGTCCCCAACCTCTCCTGCTCCATGGGGTTGTTCTTTCCCAGGTGCCAGACTCTCCCTTTGCCCTTGTTGAATCCCATTCCATTTCTCCCTGCCCAGCTCTCAGCCTGTCCAGGTCTGGCTGAATGGCAGCACCACCCTCCTGTGTCAGCCACTCCACCCAGCTTGGTGCCATCAGCAAACTTGCTGGCAGTGCTCTCTGTGCCCTCATCCAGGTCACTGATGAATATATTGAAGGTCACTGGTCCCAGTAGTGACCCCTGAGGGACTCTACTAGACACAGGCCTCCAACTAGCCTCTGTCCCATCGACCACAGCTCTCTGACTTCCTCCCTTCAAGCAGTTCCCATCCACCTCACTCCCTGACCATCCCTAAGTCCCAGCTGGGCAGGGCCCAGAGGGGTGCCTGTTGGTTTTCATGGCCAAACATGGTGCTGGGGCAGTGCTGAGAGCTCCCAGAGCTTGGGAAGCTCCGGCAGAGTGCCTTGTGCGAGCCCAGCTCACGCTCCTAGCTTTAGCAGCTTGCCCAGGTGCTGCTCCTTTGCAGCTGCTCTGGCTTCCTGAAGGAAAGCAGCGAGGCTTCCTTTGACATTTTTCACTTCACATTTCCACCCAGAGGGTGTGACTGTTCCAAACAGCTTTGGGTTTGTTCTTCTGGGAAACTGTCAGAGGGAACTTACAGCTTCCATTAAACTCTCATCCTCAACAGGCGTGGTGGAAGCTCCTTCAGCTGTGAAAGAGAAATTGCTTTTGCTCTGAATTACACAGATAGTTAAACCACTTCTCTCTGGCTTGTCTTTTATTTCTTATTCAGGAAAAAAAAGGAAACAAACCACCCAGCTCACATAGGGGAGACAAGGCAGGCTGACAATACCAGACTGGAAGGCTTGGCTGAGACACCTGGAGGCTGTGTGGCCATTCAGGGACTTGGACAGGCTGAGAGCTGGGCAGAGAGGAAGCTAATGAGGTTCAACAAGGAGAAGTGCAGAGTCCTGCACCTGGGGAGGAAGAATCAACTGCAGCAGTACAGGCTGGGAGGGGATCTGCTGGAGAGCAGCCCTGTGGAGGAGGACCTGGGAGTCCTGGTGGACAACAAGTTCTGCATGGGGCAGCAATGTGCCCTGGGGGCCAAGAAGGCCAATGGGATCCTGGGCTGCATTCAGAGGAGTGTGTCCAGCAGAGCCAGGGAGGTTCTCCTCCCCCTCTGCTCTGTCCTGCTGAGACCTCACCTGGAATATTGCATCCAGCTCTGGGCTCCCCAGTTCAAGAGGGACAGGGACCTGCTGGAGAGAGTCCAAGGGAGGGCTCCAAGGATGCTGAAGGGACTGCAGCACTGCCTGGTGAGGAGAGGCTGAGAGCCCTGGGGCTGTTTAGTCTGGAGAGGAGAAGACTGAGAGGGGATCTGATCAATGTCTATCAATAGCTGAGGGGTGGGGGTCAGGAAGGAAGGGACAGGGACAGCCTCTGCTCACTTGTGCCCTGGGATAGGACAAGGGACAATGGATGGAAACTACAGCACAGGAGGTTCCACCTCAACATGAGGAAGAACTTCTTGACTGTGAAGGTCCCAGAGCCCTGGAGCAGGCTGCCCAGAGAGGTTGTGGAGTCTCCTTCTCTGGAGCCTTTCCATCCCTGTCTGGATGTGTTCCTGTGTGACCTGTGCTGGATCCTCTGGTCCTGCTCTGGCAGGGGGCTTGGACTGGAAGATCTCCAGAGGTCCCTTCCAACCCTTAACATCCTGAGATCCTGTGACCATGATTTAGCTTTAAGATAAACCAAAGAGGGTGAAGCTTGAAGTAATGAATGTCTGGAGCTGATAAGCCTCCAGAGTGCTTCTAACAACTTAGGAGCTCTGCATTTTTGTTTGTTTGGGGTTTTGTTTGCTTGTTTGGGGGTTTGGTTTGCTGGTTTTGTTTGGTTGGTTTGTTTGCTTTTTAACACATAAGGTATGTGACTGTGTTTCAGCTCAGTGATTTCTTTGCCTGACTGTCCAGGCAGCAGGAAAACCAAAAGAGCTTCAGTGTGAATTCTGTGTGCCTGAGGTCACCCTGAGCCTTTGGTGACTCTAGCCAAGTCCTATGACTTCACTTCATTTACAATATAGATTCTTAGTACCCACTGTTCTCTTTCCACTCCAGCTGAAGCTATAATCAGTGGTTGTGGAGACCAAGACTCCTATTAGTGTAAATTAATCTGCAGTATGACTCTGCTTTTGCCTCTTTTCCTTTTGGTCACAGGATTGAGCAACTCTCCTTCACTGCTTTTCTCCATTAATGACTTCAGGGCAGCAGGAAAAGGAACCCCCAAAGTCATGGAGAGCAACCACGCTCTTGGGTGACAGGCTGGGACTTGAGGCTCTTTGAGGTCTCTTCCAACCTTATGGACTCTATGATTCTCTTGGGACCCAGATCTAGGGTCTAGAAATGCCAGTCTCTCCAAACCAGGACTGTTTTACCCATCTGACCTACTGGAAGCAGTTCCAGGCTCCTGGAATCCCCTCTGCTCAGGGGGAATTAGTGGCTCCTGCTGCTGTGCTGCAAGCAAGCCACTGGCAGACTCTGGAAGCAACAACAAAGAGGAAGACCTCAGAGGAGGATGATGGATACTGTGGCAGGGAAAGAAAAGAATGCTTTCCTTTCTCAAAGTTCATGAGTTGATTGAAGAGTGCTCAAATTCTAGGAGGGGAATTGCCTAATGCATATGTATGTAAACTAAACAAACCCCAAACCCAAGGCTCTGGGTTTGTGGAAAAAGGGCTGAAGGAGCAGAGTTCCTTTCTGGAGGTGGGAGAGAGGATGTAAATCTGAGGCTGAGATGCACAGCTAAAGAAGAGTAAATCCACTAGCACAAAAAAAGCATGGCTGGAAGGAAAAGGGAAGGGTGCTCCTGGGCACCCTGGGGCAGTGTGGTGGGTTTAGTGCTAGGCCTTTAAAGTTGGCTTACAGATTTCTGAGCAGAAAAGGAGACAAATGGAAATAACTCACTGTTGGGGGGGGGGAAGGAAAAGAAGAGAGTCATTTGCTGCTAACTGAGTTGCTCTGGCCAAGGGAATGCTGGGGCAGGAGGGAAACTTCAACCCACCACAGGCAGGTACAGACAGGCAATGAAAGGAAAGGCAAATGAAGACTCCGTGGGAGCAGAGCTCTTGGGCTTGCCCAAGAGGAGATGCAACATTTCATGAGATAGGTTTGTGCTGAGACACCAAAGGAGCTGAAAGGAGCACTGTGAGCAGTCTCTGATCTGCTGGGACCCCACCTCCAATCCTGCCTCCAGTTCTGGTGTCCTCAGCAGAAGGACACAGAGCTGCTGGAGTGAGTCCAGAGGAGGCCACAAGGATGATCCAAGGGCTGGAGCAGCTCTGCTGTGAGGATAGGCTGAGGGAGCTGGGGGTGTTCAGCCTGGAGAAGGTAAAACTCTGGGGGGAGTTGTCTGCCAATAGCTGAAGGGATCCTGCAGGAAGGCTGCAGAGAGACTTTTCCTGAGGGTGTCTAGAGACAGGACAAGGGGGAATGGTTTGAAGCTGAAGGAGAGCAGGGTGAGAGTGGAGCTGAGGAAGAAGTTCTTCAGTGTGAGGGTGATGAGACTCTAGAACAGGCTGCTCAGGGAGGCTGTGGCTGCCTCCTGCCTGGGGGTGTTCCAGGCCAGGCTGGATGAAGCCTTGAGCAGCTGAGTCTAGTTGAGAGGTGTCCCTGTCCATGGCAGGGAGGTTGGAGAGGATGATCTCTGAGGTCCCTTCTAACCTGAGCTGTTCTATGATCTCAGCTGACTGCTCCCCAAGGGCATTTCTCCCCAGTAAAGAGCAGGTGGTGCTGACATCCCAGAGGGTCTGTGAAAAGGCTTTGCCTTGAAAACCAGGCTTGGCAGGATCTCTGGTGGTGCCTTTCAATCAACCCCAGTTTCCCTGCTGGCATTGGAAGGGGTTGTCCTCCAAAGACAGCACTTACACAGGCATCCTGGTGAGCAAAGGGCTTTCAGGGCTGTGTTCCTGGAAGAGCAGGGATTATGGACACCTTCAAGCCACCACAGCAACAGCTCAAACCCAAGCCATCTGCAGGCTGTTCCCTGTTGTTTGGGATCTTTTGAGAGAGCCTTGCCTGCAGCATGACATCACTGAGCTGAATCAGGCCCGGGGCCAGAGCACTCTTGGTTTAATGTAATGAGGCATCAGCCTGTTGGCTACAGCACAGGGATGACCTTGCGTGATGGCAGGACTGAGCTGCTGAGAGTCTGTATGCAGCTCAAAGTCAGATTAACATTAGCTGTCTCTTCAGTTGTTTGGTAATGAGCTGGCATTTCCCTCTCCAAAAGGCAGCAGCAGGGGCCAGGGGGATTATTTCTCAGCAGCATGCAAAGGGAGAAGCCCAGAAGCCCAGAAGCCCAGTACAGCAGACCTGCAGAGAGCCTCCTGCCCCTCCCGTGCTGTGCTCTCCTTTCACAGAATCACAGAAGCATTCAGGTTGGAGCAGACCCTCAGGGTCACCAAGTCCAAGCATTAACCCTGCTCTGCAAGGGTCACCCCTAAACCAGAGCCCCAAGCACCACATCCAAACCACCTTTGAACACATCCAGGCTTGGGGACTCCACCACCTCCCTGGGCAGCTCATTCCAGTGCCTGACCACTCTTGATGGGAAAAATCTTTACCTACTCTCCAGTCTAAACCTCCCCAGTCACAGCTTGAGGCCATTCCCTCTTGTTCTAGCACTAATTACCTGGGAGAAGAGACCAGCACCAACCTCTCCACAAGGTCCTTTCAGGGAGTTGCAGAGCCATGAGGTCTCCCCTCAGCCTTCTCTGCTCCACCCTAACCATCCCCAGCTCCTTCAGTTGCTCCTCATCAGTTTTCTATTCCAGGCCCTTCACAGCTTCCTTGCCCTCCTCTGCACTCTCTTTGTGGTATGTCCCTGGGGTTTGGAAAGTGAGCTTCAACACTTGGGGGTGAGTGAGATGGGTCAGAAAGACAGGGGGCTGAGCCCACAGCAGGCACCACCCACAGCCCTCAGTAATGACTGAGTGGACAGCCAGGGGCTGTGCTTCATATTTCAGGTTACAGAACCTTTAGCTTGGCTCTAGGAGTGCTGCCTCCAGTTCTGGTGTCCCCAGCATGAGAAGGACACAGAGCTGCTGGAGTGAGCCCAGAGGAGGCCACAAAGATGATCCAAGGGCTGGAGCAGCTCTGCTGTGAGGACAGGCTGAGGGAGCTGGGGGTGTTCAGCCTGGAGAAGAGAAGACTCTGGGGGGACCTTAGAGCTGCCTTCAATAGCTGAAGGGATCCTGCAGGAAGGCTGCAGAGAGACTTTTCCTGGGGTGTCCAGAGATAGGCCAAGGGGGAATGGTTTGAAGCTGAGGGAGAGCAGGGTGAGACTGGAGCTGAGGAAGAAGCTCTTTAGTGTGAGGGTGATAAGATTCTGGCACAGGCTGCTCAGGGAGACTCTGAATGCCTCCTCCCTGGGGATGTTCAAGGCCAGGTTGGATGAGCCTTTGAGCAGCTGAGTCCAGCTGAGAGGCGTCCCTGCCCATAGTGGGGAGGTTGAAGTAGACGATCTCTGAGGTCCCTTCTGACCTGAGCTGTTCTATGATTCTCTGATACACTTTCTTCACTCTTAAGAGATGCTCTTAAGAGATGTGATGGACATGGAGAGAAGGACAAACCTGTGAGGGTTACCTGCTTGCCATGTGACATGGGTCACATTGCTTGCTTCTAACACAAAGCAAGGACCAGTACTGGCTTTTCCCCCTTCATTCATCCCTCTGTTTCCATGCAACACTCCTTACATTTTGTTTCATTTTATTGTCATCTTCCCTTCCTACTCTCCTACCTCAGTTTCAAAAGGGGGATGTGTTCCTGTGTGATCTGCTCTAGGTGGTGCTGCTCTGGCAGGGGGTTGGACTGGATGTTCTCTGGAGGTCCCTTCCAGCCCTTATCATCCTGTGATATCTCCTAGCTCTAAAATGTAGGTAATTGGCAGAACAGAGGGCAGCCAAGATCACAGTGGTAGAAAAACCTCTCCTGTTTCTGGGTGACCAAACATTTGCATGATTAAACTCAAAGCATTGCTCTCCCTGAATGCTTTGCTTCTCCCCTGCTGCCTTTGACAGCCTTTAGACCCTCCAGCCTCTCACATGTGACTCTGACTCTGTTATTGAAACAAATGCTGACACCTGCTTCAACAACAGCATCTCCTGGGCCACATACAGGCTGAAAGCTTGGTAACCCTGAAGCAATTTCAGATTCTGGGCTCCAAGGCAGTGCTCAACCTAAGCCAAAGGCTTTAAGTGATGCCCAAGGCACTGCAGCTTCGTTTGCTGTGTTGCTGTTGCCCTGGAATCCTGCAGTTTGCATTTTGGAGCAGGCTTGGTTCTCCCCTCATACTCCACATCTGAAAACAAAACCAGAGGTTTCTTGTTGCAGCCTGACAGCAGCAGGGATGGTTGTGCCAGGCACTAAAAACAAAGAAACCCAAAATATATCCTCCTGCTGGCCCCTTCCTGGGGGAAGAAAATGAGAGGCAAATTTCAAATGCACTTCTCGGTTCATTCTGGGGGCTGTGGCTGTTTCAAGGGTCTTCAGGAGGATGCAGGAGCTTGTGTAAGACCTGCAGCTACATGACTGAGCTCACAGGATCCCAGGATCTTAGGGGTTGGAAGGGACCTCTGGAGATCTTCCAGTCTAACCCCCCCTGCCAGAGCAGGACCAGAGAATCCAGCACAGGTCCCACAGGAACACATCCAGACAGGGCTGGAAAGGCTCCAGAGAAGGAGACTCCACAGCCTCTCTGGGCAGCCTGCTCCAGGGCTCTGTGATCCTTATAGTAAAGAAGTTCCCCTTGTGTTGAGGTGGAACCTCCTGTGCCCCTTGTCCTATCCCAGGGCACAAGTGAGCAGAGCCTGTCCCTGTCCCTTCCTTCCTGATCCCCAGCCCTCAGATATTTGTGCACATTGATCAGATCCCCTCTCAGTCTTCTCCTCTCCAGACTAAACAGCCCCAGGGCTCTCAGCCTTTCCTCACCAGGCAGTGCTGCAGCCCCTTCAGCATCCTTGTAGCCCTCCCTTGCACTCTCTCCAGCAGATCCCTGTCCCTCTTGACCTGGGGAGCCCAGAGCTGGATGCAATATTCCAGGTGAGGCCTCCCCAGGGAAGAGTCGAGAGCTCTTCAGAGGATCCACCTGGGGAGTGGGCATTTAACACCTCACAGCTTCAGTGTCTTTGTGGCTCTCTTTACAGGAGAGGCAAAGCCCCAGCTGGCCACTGGAGTGCCAGCAGTGATTTGTAACCTCTGCAAGCACAGCTTAGCCAAACGTGAATTTTGCCCCCTCTTTTTTGTTCGCCCCCCCCATCTCCACTCCACTTCCCCTCCTCTGCCCCTCTCCTTTGAACTGCCCTCCCTGCTCGCCGCTGTGGCACAGCCTGTCAGCGAGGCTGCCGCTCGGATTCCTCAGCGGCCTGCCACGTTGCAAGTGACAAGGGCCCGGCTGCTTGCAGGGTAAACCCACAGCGCATCTGGGAGCTGGGAAGAGGGCCGGCTCTGCGCCGCGGAAAACACATCCAAGGGATGGCCCAGCTGGAAGCTGTTAACTCTGGAAGGAAAAAAACGGGGGTAACATAAATAAATAAGTAAATAAGGAGAAGGCAGAGCCCCCAGGAGCAGCAATCCCTCGCTTGAGATCTGGGGCGTGCTGCTTGCCGGGAGACAGCAACTGGGTTTACAGGGCAGTGAAATTGATGGCATTCCTGAGAGATGGAGAGTTTATAGTCGCTGACCTCAAGCAGCATACAGGCAGCTCAGGGTGGGAGGCTTTGACTCCTCGCTGTCTGGCTCCTTTGGATGTGCTTGCTCACATCCCAGCCAGCCATTGCAACTGGCAGGGGTTCTGCTGGGGGGAGGATGCCGCTGGGGGGATGGCGATGAGAGGACGCCAGCGGGGGGATGCCGCTGGGGGGATGGCGATGGGAGGATGTCGGTGGGAGGATGCCGGTGGGGGGGATGCCAGTGGGTGGATGGTGATGGGAGGATGCCGGTGGGGGGATGCCAGTGGGTGGATGGTGTTGGGAGGATGCCGGTGGGGGGATGCCAGTGGGGGGGAATATTGATGGGGAGATGCTGGTGGAGGGATGCCGGTGGGTGATGGTGATGGAAGGACGCTGGTGAGGGGATGCTGGTAGGGGAAAGCCGGTGGGGGGATGGTGGTGGGAGGATGCCGGTGGGGGGAATGCTGGTGAGGAATGCCGGTGGAGGGATGGCGGTGGGGGGATGGTGATGGGAGGATACTGGTGGGGGGATGCTGATGGGGAATGCCGGTGGGAGGATTGTTGGTGAGGGATGTCGGTGGGGGGATGGTGATGGGAGGATGCCGGTGGGGGGATGCTGGTGGGGGGGTGCCAGTGGGGGAATGGTGATGGAAGGATGCCGGTGGGGGGATGCCGGTGGGGGAATGCCGGTGGGAGGATTGTTGGTGAGGGATGTCGGTGGGGGGATGGTGATGGGAGGATGTCGGTGGGGGGATGGTGATGGGAGAATGCCGGTGGGGGGATGCTGGGGGGGGATGCTGTTAGGGGAATGCCGGTGGGGGAATGGTGATGGGAGGCGCCTGTGGGGGGATGCTGGTGGGGGGGTGCCAGTGGGGGAATGGTGATGGAAGGATGCCGGTGGGGGGATACTGGTGCGGGGACGCTGTGGGGTGATGCAGCGATGTGCCTGCCCCTGCCGGCGCCGCGCTGCTGAGACCCGCCGCGGTTTCCCAGCCCCCCCAGCAGCCGGTGTCGTGCAGGCTGTGCCGGCCCCAGAGGCACCGAGTGGAAGGAGAAGGAAAGGGAGGAGGCCGCGCTCGTTGCATCACTCCCGGAGGCAGAGGAGGAGCGCCCCGGTAGATGATTCAGGAGGGTGAATCAGCAGCAGCAGCAGCAGCTACAGAGGGGATTGCTCCCACCCACACTGTGAGCCAAAACTCCGCTCTGCTTCCACTGAGGGCAGGGGAGAGTTTCAGCAAGGTGAAACCAGGGCAGGAAAGAGCTTAAAATAGAATGAAATTGTAGCTTTGGATTTTAGTTGATTTTGAATCATTGTTGGGTTTTTGGAGCCCCACATTGAAACAAACAAACCAACAAACCCAAACCCCACCAGCAAGCCAAAGCAGCAAAGCCCTCAGCCAGTGAGAGGACTGTGAGGCATTCTTTGAGGCAGCGCTCCAAGGGAGGCACACATCATGCAGAAAAGCTTCCTGCTTGCCATATGGGCACCGGTCCTAGCACAGGGCTAGGGATGGAGTGCCAGACGCTGCCGCAGGCTCCCTGCTCAGACAGCCTCTCCTGCAGGCTCCACTAACTCTTTCATAGCTCCGAGGGATCCTGCTTCTCCCTGGAGTGATTGCAGCTTAGAGCCAGGCAAGCTGAGGCAGCAGCTACCCTCCAGCCAAAGACAAGGCTGAACAGAACAGCATAGCATAGCATAGCATAGCATACCATAGCATGGCATAGCATAGCATAGCATAGAATAGAAGAGAATAGAGTAGAATAGGATAGGATGGGATAGGATAGGATGGGATAGGATAAGATAGGATAGCATAGAATAGAATAGAATACGATAGGATCGGATAGAATAGGATCAGATAGGATAGGATAGAATAGAATAGAGTAGAGTAGAATAGAATAGAATAGAATAGAATAGAATAGAACAGAATAGAATAGAATAGAATAGAATAGAATAGAATAGAATAGAATAGAATAGAATAGAATAGAACAGAACAGAATAGAATTAACCAGGTTGGAAAAGACCTCAGAGATCATCCAACCTCTCGCCCAGCACCATCTAATCAACCATGGCACCAAGCACCCCATCCAGGCTCTTCCTAAACACCTCCAGGGATGGGGACTCCACCACCTCCCTGGGCAGCACATTCCAATGGCCAGTCTCTCTTTCTGGGAAGAACTTTCTCCTCACCTCCAGCCTAAACCTCCCCTGGCACAGCTTGAGACTGTGTCCTCTTGTTCTGGTGCTGGTTGCCTGGGAGAAGAGACCAACCTCATTTCCTGCATGCTTCAGAGTGATGCTTGGGTGCATCAGAGATGGATTCTTGTAGCCTTGTATGTTTGAGGAGCCCTACCTTCTGCCAGGATAGATGGCATCTCATTTTCTGCATGCCTCAGAGTGGTGCTTGGGTGCATCACAGATGCATCACTGTAGCCTTGCATCCCTGAGGAGCCCTTCCTTCTGTTACTGTAGTCTTGCATGCTTGAGGAGCCCTTACTTGTGCCAGGACAGATGCCACCTCATTTTCTGCATGCCTCAGAGTGGTGCTTGGGTGCATCACAGATGCATCACTGTAGTCTTGCATGCTTGAGGAGCCCTTACTTGTGCCAGGACAGCTGCCACCTCATTTTCTGCATGCCTCAGAGTGATGCTTAAGTGCATCACAGATGCATTACTGTAGACTTGTGTTTTGGCTAAATGCTTAAAGTCTTTTGGGCAGCAGAAGCTAAGCACTGCCTCTGGAAGCTCCCTGCACCACAGACAGTGGTGTGCAGTGAAGACAACCTGTGTTTGGTGCTTCTGTCCCTGACAAGGAACACAGAAGGGACAGACAGCTCCAGGGCCAAGAAAAGCCGCGTGTGGTTCTGCCTTCTACCTGAGACAAACCAATTCTACTTCCAGACCAATTCTTCTGCGTCTAAGGAGTTCCCCTTCCCACACAGGCTGTCACTCATTCTTCACAGAAAGAGAGTTTGGCCTCTGGAATGTGCTGCCCAGGGAGGTGGTGGAGTCACCATCACTGGGAGTGGCTAAAACAAGCCTGGATGAGGCACTCAGTGCCATGGTTTAGTTGGTTAGATGGTGTTGGGTGATAGGTTGGACTTGGTGGTCTCAAAGGTCTTTTCCAACCTGGTTGATTCTGTGTTCTGTAATCCAGACCTGAGGTGCCCAGCACAGGAGGTGTCAATTATTCACTACCCAGGAGTCAGAGAAAGAGAGCAGCTCTGACTCCACTTGAAGGGCTGCAGAGAGAGAATAACTCAGGCCCTGGTAAGAGGGGAGCTGAGAGCTGTGTTGTGAAGGAGCAGAGAGATCCTGCTGGTCAGCAGCTGGCTGCACAGCTACTGTGGTATTGTTTTCTACAAGCTCCCTGAGAATCTGTCAATACCTCTGAGAGGCTATCAATATGTGAGGGGTGGGGGTCAAGTGGAAGGGGCCAAGCTCTTCTGGGTGGTGCTCAGTAATAGGACAAGAATACAAACTTGAACAGAAAAGGTTTCAGCTCAACATGAGGAGAAACTTCTTTGCAGTGAGGGTGGCAGAGCCCTGGAGCAGGCTGCCCAGAGAGGTTGTGGAGTCTCCTGCTCTGGAGACTTTCCAAACCCATCTGGATGTGTTCCTGTGTGACCTGCCCTGGGTGATGCTGCTGTGGCAGGGGGGTTGGACTGGATGATCTCTGGAGGTCCCTTCCAACCCCTAATGTACTGTGGTACTGTGGCTGTCATACTCAAGAACATTGAGGATCAGTCAAACCAGTGAGGAGTGCTTTAAACTAGGAGCAAGAAGGAAGGAGATGATGACCCACAGCCAGGTGAGGAGGAGGTTGCCTAGGCTGGTAAGAAGATTGTGCAGAGTAGCAGGGGCAAGGGAGACCTTGTAAACAACAAGGGAAGGGTGAAGGGAGCCCAGCACTGGGCACATCCCTCCAGGAGTGGCCAGAGCAGTGCCAAAAAGGGATTGGATGTGGCTCTTGAAGCCAGGGTTTAGTTAGTCATGAGGTGTTGGTTGACAGGTTGGACTTGATGACCTCTGAGGTCTTTTCCAGCCTTACTGATTCTGTGATTGTCTGCTGGGCATGGAAGCCTTGGTGCTCTGCAGCTGTGCCAGGCACAGTGGCTTCAGCCTGGCTCTGCAAGCCACGATGGGCCACTGGGATGCTGCTGGCTTTCTGCTTGCCTTTTAGAGCTGCCCCTTATGTAGGCAGCTGTCTGCAAGCCCTGGCTGCCATGGGACACAGCTGGTGGGTCACTGCCTGGGAGTGTCCTACTCACATGCAGCCTTGCAAAGGCAGAGAGCCTGCCAGAGGCACCCAGCAGTGCAGAGCTCAGCCTGGGGGCAGCTTTCGCACGACCGCTTCGACAGGTCAGGTCAAGCCCTCTCTGGCACCCTTGAACATCTGGGGCTATGTCTGTCCCCAGAGGCTGGCCAGATGCTCTCCTGGCCAGACAGAATGGTTGCTCTTGCCAGATTTTGAGCACACTGTATGGCTTTATTAGTCCCATCTACAGTCTCCAGTTCATCAGCAGATGCTGAGTGCCGGCGTGTCTTGCTTCCTATCCCATGAGTGTGAGAGCTCCTTGCTGTCTGCAGCACTTGTCTGGCTTTCAGGAGCATGCATTTCCCACAGAGGATCTGTCAGCTTCTTGTGAAGGCTTGCAAAGTTGTGTAGGTCAGGGCAGCACAAGAGTTTCCTCAGCTGGGTCGTTCATTTCTGGCTCTAGGACTGATCTTTTATCTGCTTGCCCCTCACGTTCCTTTTTCCTCTGAGGGGGAGGGACAGAGAGCAGCAATTTGCTCTTCCCTCCCAACATGCCTTCCACAGTGGTGTCCTGCACTGACTCTTCCAGCCTGATTTTGGAGGGCATGAGGTGGAGCTAGCTGCACCCATGAGGATGCTGTGAAAGCTGAAATTTGAGCTGGCTTTGGACTGATCCTCGAGAAATTAATGTGAGAAAACCACCACCCACGGGGAGCTGCTGAAGTGCCTCCAGCTTGGGGACCCCAGAGGCAGAAGCAGCTTCTACTTGCCTCATCCTTGCATTCCTGCAGCCACAGGACCCCTCCAGGCAGGCACAGGAGCCCCTCCAGGCAAGCAAAGGACCCCTTACAGGCAGCCCCAGGACCCTTACAAGCAGCCACAGGAGGTGCTTTGGTTCCTGTTCTCTTGGGACCCCATTGGGTCACTGTTAACTGTTTTGGTTAACTTTGGACATGTAAACTCAAGAAGGGGAAACAGGGGAGGATGGAAGAAGAACTCTTCTCTGGGAAGAAATCATCATTTCCTTGGATACAAAGTGGGCATGGGCTATGTGGCTGGGGGTTTCTGTACTGTCAGGGTGGTGAGGCACTGGAGCAGGTTGCACAGAGATCCCTGTGCAACCTGCCTTAGATACACCTGCTCTGGCAGGAGGGTTGGGCTGGATGAGCTTCTCCCCCTCTACTCTGCCCTGCTGAAGCCACACCTGCAATCCTGTGTCCAGTTCTGGGCTCCCCAGCTCAAGAGAGACAGAGACCTGCTGGAGAGAGTCCAAGGGAGAGCCAGGAGGATGCTTAGGGGACTTGAGCATCTCCCCTGTGAAGAGAGACTGAGAGCCCTGGGGCTGTTTAGTGTGCAGAGGAGAAGGCTGAGAGGGGATCTGATCAATGTCTATCAATATGTGAAGGGTGGGTGTCAAGTGGAGGGGGCCAAGCTCTTTTGGGTGGTGCACAGGAATAAGCCAAGGACCAATGGATACAAACTGGAACAGAGAAGGTTTCAGCTCAACATGAGGAGTGGTGGAGTCCCCGTCCTGGAGGTGTTCAAAAAAGGCTTGGATGTAGCTCTTGGAGCCATGGTTTAGTTTGTCATGAGGTGTTGGGTGACAGGTTGGACTTGATGGTCTCTGAGGTCTTTTCCAACCTTAATGATTCTATGATTCTAAAGGTCTGCTGCTGGCAGGCCAGCAACCCTCCATCACCTCCTCTCTGCTGTGACTGGCACATTGTCAGGCAGCTTTTGGAGCACTAACTCCATGCCTTCTGAAGTTCCTTTTCAAAGGGAATATTTGTCTCTGGGCATTTTATTTTATGTACTGTGTCTTCCCTGTCTTCTCTTTTAATGCCTGTTGGTCCATGCTTGCTTTACTTTCTTCATTCAAAACAATAAAAGGAAACCAAGAACCTATTTTTGATCTTTGGGGTTTCTGTCTCTTTATTGATTTATTTGGTAATGAGGTGTTCACATCTGAGCTGGAATGGCCAGCCTTCTGCAGCTCTGTACTGGTGGCTCACTCTTTTTGCAGCATACTGGTGGCAAAGAAGTTAAGGAAAGGCTCCTGGATTCCTTGCAACAGGAGGAGAAATCAGCAACCAGGAAGAGCCAACAAAACTTAACATGACCAAGTGCAAGGTCCTGCAGCTGGGTCAGGGTAATCCCAGGCAATGATATAGGCTGGGCAGGGACTGGCTGGAGAGCAGCCCTGATGAAAAGGCCTTGGGGGTGCTGGGGGATGAGAAGCTCAACAGGAGCCAGCAGGGAGCACTTGCAGCCCAGAGAGCCAAGCAGAGCCTGGGCTGCAGCAAGAGAAGTGTGGCCAGCAGGGCCAGGGAGGGGATTCTGCCCCTCTGCTCCACTCTGCTGAGACCACAGCTGGAGCTCTGTGTCCAGTTCTGGAGCCCCTAGGACAGGAAGGGTCTGGAGGTGCTGGAAGGTGTCCAAGGAAGGGCCACGAGGATGGAGCTGCTCTGCCATGGAGACAGACTGAGAGAGTTGGGGTTGTTCAGTCTGGAGAAGAGAAGGCTCTGAGGAGACCTTCTTGTGGCCTTGCAGTATCTGAAGGGGGCTCCAAGAAGGCTGAGGAGGGACTTTTTAGGGTGTCAGGGAGTGATAGGACTGGGGGGAATGGAGCAAAACTAGAAATGGGTAGATTGAGATTGGATGTGAGGAAGAAGTTGTTCCCCATGAGGGTGGTGAGAGCCTGGCACAGGTTGCCCAGGGAGGTGGTGGAAGCCTCCTGCCTGGAGGTGTTTGCAGCCAGGCTGGATGTGGCTGTGAGCAACCTGCTGTAGTGTGAGGTGTCCCTGGCCATGGCAGGGGGGTTGGAACTGGCTGAGCCTTGAGGTCCCTTCCCACCCTGACAATTCTCTGATTCTCTGATTCTTCTTTATAAAAATAAAGAAGGAAGTTGGAGAGAGCAAGAAGGTCTCCCCTGAGCCTCCTCTTCTCCAGGCTAAGCAACCCCAGCTCCCTCAGCCTCTCCTCACAGGGCCTGGCCTTTCTGTGCTCCTGTGAGCAGTGTCTCACGAAAGCAGTCTCCAAAGTTGGTGTCCTTTCAGGGTGTGCTGAATTCTCTGTGTTGCAGCTCCCCTTTTGAAGGACAAGCCAGCAGTGTGTTGAGATGCAAACTCAGTCAGCAGGCTCTCATTTCCATGTCTGGCAGTGACAATGCCTTATTTTCCTCTCCCTGATACACTGATAAATAGTCAAGATAAACAGAATTATATTCTGAAGAGTCATTCCCTGACAAACCCCACAGTGTTCTGGATCCCAAACCTCTCCCTGCTCAAATCCTCTCTTCCCCTTTTAATTTGTCTATATCCTCAAGCCCTGAACATTTAATTAAAATGGCTCAGTGCTCTGAGCCTTTCACTCTCTGCCTGCACCACTGAAGGGGCTGTTGAGTGCTTAAAGAAACACTGCCCTAGCCTAGACACTCACAGACAAATTCAGGTTGGAGCAGACCCTCAGGGTCACCAAGTCCAACCATTAGCCCTGCTCTGCAAGGGTCACCTCTAAACCAGAGCCCCAAGCACCACATCCAAACCACTTTTAAACACATCCAGGCTTGGGGACTCCACCACCTCCCTGGGCAGCTCATTCCAGTGCCTGACCACTCTTGAGGGGAAAAATCTTTTCCTGTTGTCCAGTCTAAACCTCCCCAGCCACAGCTTGATGCCATTCCCTCTTGTTCTGTCACTAATTACCTGTGAGAAGAGACCAGCACCAACCTCTCCACAAGGTCCTTTCAGGGAGCTGTAGACAGCAATGAGGTCTCCCCTCAGCCTCCTCTGTTTCACACTAACCATCCCCAGCTCCTTCAGTTGCTCTTCATCACATTCCTTCTCCAGGCCCTTCACAGCTTCTTTGCCCTCCTCTGCCCTGGCTCCAGCACCTCCACAGCTCTCCTGTATTGAGCTGCCCAAACCTGGACACAAGACTCCAGGTGTGGCCTCCCCAGAGCTGAGCACAAGAGGACAATCAGCTCCCTGCTCCTGCTGGACACAGCATTGCTGTATCTGTGCTGGCCACACTCTCCTTAGTGCACCCCAGGAACCCATTTGTCTTCTTGACGAGCTCTGGGCTCCCCAGGTCAAGAGGGACAGGGATCTGCTGGAGAGAGTCCAAAGGAGAGCCAGGAGGATGCTTAGGGGACTTGAGCATCTCCCCTGTGAAGAGAGACTGAGAGCCCTGGGGCTGTTTAGTCTGGAGAAGAGAAGGCTGGGAGGGGATCTGATCAATGTCTATCAATATCTGAAGGCTGGGGGTCAGCAGGGAAGGGACAGGGACAGCCTCTGCTCAGTTGTGCCCTGGGATAGGACATGGAGCAGTGGATATAAACTAAGGCACAGGAGGTTCCAGCTCAACATGAGGAGGAACTTCTTGACTGTGAGGGTCCCAGAGCCCTGGGGCAGGCTGCCCAGAGAGGTTGTGGAGTCTCCTTCTCTGGAGCCTTTCCAGCTCTCTCTGGATGTGTTCCTGTGTGACCTGTGCTGGATTCTCTGGTCCTGCTGTGGCAGGGGAGGTTGGACTGGAAGATCTCCATAGGTCTCTTCCAACCCCTAACATCCTGGGATCTGTGATCCTGTGATGTGGGAACTGGCACACAGAGCATGAGATTTATTCCCTCTAAGACACTGTTGCTACCTCTAAGTAGGGTACTCATAAGCTTGAAGGAGAGGCTTTTGACATGCTTCCTTTCTGCTCTTCTGGAAATGGAAGCATGAGCAGCCTTAAGCTGCATGTGTTCAGAAGGAGAACATTTATTCATGGCAGGAGAAATCACAGAGGGAAAAAACCAGAAGAGGAAGAAGAAATATTAAAGTGCCAAGCATCATCAGACCCAGGCCAGGGTCTGCATGCCCTGCTGGAAGCAGCTGGTTGCATAGTGCCAAGCATCATCACACCCAGGAGAGGGTCTCTATGCCCTGCTGGAAGCAGCTGGTTGCATAGTGCCAAGCATCATCACACCCAGGAGAGGGTCTCTATGCCCTGCTGGAAGCAGCTGGTTGCATAGTGCCAAGCATCATCAGACCCAGGCCAGGGTCTCTATGCCCTGCTGGAAGCAGCTGGTTGCATAGTGCCAAGCATCATCAGACCCAGGCCAGGGTCTCTTTGCCCTACTGGAAGCAGCTGGTTGCATAGTGCCAAGCATCATCAGACCCAGGAGAGGGTCTCTATGCCCTGCTGGAAGCAGCTGGTTGCATAGTGCCAAGCATCATCAGACCCAGGAGAGGGTCTCTATGCCCTGCTGGAAGCAGCTGGTTGCATAGTGCCAAGCATCATCAGACCCAGGAGAGGGTCTCTATGCCCTGCTGGAAGCAGCTGGTTGCATAGTGCCAAGCATCATCAGACCCAGGAGAGGGTCTCTATGCCCTGCTGGAAGCAGCTGGTTGCATAGTGCCAAGCATCATCAGACCCAGGCCAGGGTCTCTATGCTCTCCAGGGCTGTCTTTATCCCTGCAGCATGGTGCTGCTTCCCACACCAGTCCAGAACTGAGCCAGGGGCCTGAAGCATGCAAATCCCAGACTTTTGTGTCCCCTCTGTGAAACCTGCCTGCAGGGGAGCAGGTCACACACAAAACACAGCAGAAGCTGCTTCTGACCTTTAAAATTGTGAGAGAGGCAGTGCTGGTCTGTGACACCTTTGGTGTAGAGGAGGCTGGTTATGCACAGAGGGATTTCAGAGTCACTGAATCAGGGAACACAAAAGGAACAATCTGCATCAGTACATCCTACTGAGTGTAAGATCCTGCAGCTGGGTCAGGCCAACCCCAGGCACAAATCCAGGCTGGGTTGAGAGCAGCTCTGAAGAGAGAGACTTGGGGGTGTTGGGTGCTGAGCAGCTCCCCAGGAGCCAGCGGTGCCCTCATGCAGCCCAGCAGGCAGCTGTGTGCTGGGCTGCAGCCAGAGGAGTGTGGGCAGCAGGGCAAGAGAGGGGATTCTGCCCCCTGACTCTGCTCTGCTGAGACCTCACCTCCAATCCTGCCTCCAGTTCTGGTGTCCCCAGCTGAAGAAGGACACAGAGCTGCTGGAGTGAGGCCAGAGGAGGCCACAAGGATGATCCAAGGGCTGGAGCAGCTCTGCTGTGAGGACAGGCTGAGGGAGCTGGGGGTGTTCAGCCTGGAGAAGAGAAGGCTCTGGGGGGACCTTAGAGCTGCCTTCCAATAGCTGAAGGGATCCTGCAGGAAGGCTGCAGAGAGACTTTTCCTGAGGGTATCTAGAGACAGGCCAAGGGGGAATGGTTTGAGGCTGAGGAAGAGCAGGGTGAGACTGGAGCTGAGGAAGAAGTTCTTCAACAGGAGGCTGGTGAGACTCTGGCACAGGCTGTCCAGGGAGGCTGTGGCTGCCTCCTCCCTGGGGATGTTGAAGGCCAGGCTGGATGAGGCCTTGAGCAGCTGAGTCTAGCTGAGAGGTGTCCCTGGGCATGGTGGGGAGGTTGGAGCCGATGATCTCTGAGGTCCCTTCCAACCTGAGCCATTCCGTGATACCAGGGAGGAAGAGAGGGAGAATCCCAATACCTGGTGGCTCTTTCCCAGGCTTGCTGGCAGTCTGTTGTATCACACAGCCTGGATGGTCAAGTAGCAGTGATGGTTACTTTTATTCTGGGACACTTCTATGATGGTTGACTTACAAGGTTTGGGAAATAATAAATTCTATTATCAGTTGAGCAGCTCGAGCTGACAGTGAAGGGCACCATGAGAAGACTGCAAGGCAGCTGTGACTCACTACCTAGAATCACAGAATCAACCAAGTTGGAAAAGACCTCAGAGATCATCAAGTCCAACCTATTTCCTAATACCCAGCACCTCCTGACAGCTAAACCACGGCTCCAAGTGCCACATCCAATCCCTTTTTGAACACCTCCATGGATGGGGACTCCACCACCTCCCTGGGCAGCACATTCCAAGGACAAATTACTCTTGCTGGGAAGAACTTTCTCCTCACCTCCAGCCTAAACCTCCCCTGGCACAGCTTGAGACTGTGTCCTCTTATTCTGAGGCTGAGTGCCTGGGAGAAGAGACCAACCCCCACCTGGCTACAACCTCCCTTCAGGGAGTTGTAGAGAGCAATGAGGTCTCCCCTGAGCCTCCTCTTCTCCAGGCTAAGCAATCCCAGCTCCCTCAGCCTCTTCTCACAGGGCTGCACTCCAAACCTCTCCCCAACCTTGTTGCCCTTCTCTGGACACCTTCAAGTCTCTCAATGTCCTTCTTAAATTAAGGGGCCCAGAGCTGGACACAGGACTCAAGGTGTAGCCTAACCAGTGCTGAAGACTTGAGTTAGCTGAGCAATGTGAGTCTCAGATCATAAATACATGCTGGGCTCTAACTAACTTTTACAAGAGCCAAAGGGGAGGCTGCAGGCTTGACTTCAGAAACCTTTAGGACATTTCCAGCTGCCTGCAAGATGTCCTCTTTTTGCCCCCTTGCTCCCCACCCACCTAAATTACAATCACATGTTATCAGAGTGACTCTGGAGCAGCCAGCAGGAACACACATCTTGTTTTCCATGTAGGCTGAGTCATGCATCACTGAGCTATTTCCACAGGGGTGCTGGGTTTGGTTGTGCTGAGCATCTGAGGAGGAGCTGGAGGCAGATGGAAGAAGGCAGGGTGGGCTGTGTGCAGCTCTGTGGGGCTGCCTGGGCAGGACAGGGAATCCCAGGGAGGCAGCACCCCAGGCATGCCAGGTCTGGGCTTCCTAAAGGACTCTCTGTAAGTCCAGCGGCAATGCTTCATCCCCATGAGCCCACAGGCTGAGAGAGCAGCCTGCAACTGGAGCTGTTTTGCAATGAGTCCCAGGGGTTTGAGGGGTTAAACCTCCCTACACTGAGTTACACACACACACACACCCTTGCTTTAGTGCTAAAAAGAAAACCTAAATGGAATGGAATAGAGTAGAGCAGAATAGAGTAGAGTAGAATAGAATAGAATGGAATGGAATGGAATGGAATGGAATGGAATAGAATAGAATAGAATAGAATAGAATAGAATAGAATAGAATAGAATAGAATAGAATAGAATAGAATAGAATAGAATAGAATAGAACCAGGTTGGAAGAGACCTTCAAGATCATCCTGTCCAACCCATCATCCAACACCACCCAACCAACTAAATCTACCTGGACCAGATTTATCCTGATAAGGAAACATCCTGTTAAATTGGTCCTGATAAGCACCCTGCACTGAATTGATTCTCTGATGTGACCCAAACACAATGTGCCCAGTGATAGAATTATATCCTGCTGGCATCTGCCTGGTAAGACTTTCTCCTTTACATCCAGTTCAGGGGGCAAGTGAACAAGCTTAACCCTGGGCAAAACAGGGCAGGGGCTAAGGTTGCAACAGGGCTGGCATCTGCCTGGTAGGGTTGGCATCTGGAAGGAGGTCTGGGAATAGCTTGACTGGAGAAACAGGCAGAGCCTGCTGAGAAACAAAGCAACTCACAGAGAATTGTTCAGGGTTGGAAGGGACCTCAAGGATCAGCCAGTTCCAAGCCCCCTGCCATGGGCAGGGACACCTCACACTGCAGCAGGTTGCTCACAGCCACATCCAGCCTGGCTGCAAACACCTCCAGGCAGGAGGCTTCCACCACCTCCCTGGGCAACCTGTGCCAGGCTCTCACCACCCTCATGGGGAACAACTTCTTCCTAACATCCAATCTCAACCTACCCATTTCTACTTTTGCTCCATTCCCCCCAGTCCTATCACTCCCTGACACCCTCAAAAGTCCCCAGCTTTCTTGGAGCCCTCTGCAGATCCTGCAAGGCCACAAGAAGGTCTCCTCAGAGCCTTCTCTTCTCCAGACTGAACAACCCCAACTCTCTCAGTCTGTCTCCAGAGCAGAGCAGCTCCAGCCCTCTGCTCTTCCTCGTGGCCCTTCTCTGGACACCTTCCAGCACCTCCAGATCCTTCCTGTCCTAGGGGCTCCAGAACTGGACCCAGAGCTCCAGCTGTGGTCTCAGCAGAGTGGAGCAGAGGGGCAGAATCCCCTCCCTGGCCCTGCTGGCCACACTTCTCTTGCTGCAGCCCAGGCTCTGCTTGGCTCTCTGGGCTGCAAGTGCTCCCTGCTGGCTCCTGTTGAGCTTCTCTTCCCCAGACTGAACAACCCCAACTCTTAGTCTGTCCTCACAGCAGAGGAGCTCCAGCCCTCTCTGCAAAGCAGCTGGGCCAGCATTCTTGCTAAGCTGCAAAGCACAGCTGGTTGCCTGTTTTAAAGCACAGAGGGCAGTTAGAATTTGGGGCAAACGTGAGAAGCTCCTTCTGAAACCTCCAACTCTGGGTTTTTCCACTGACAGAATTTGTTAAGCTCCTGTGTCTGAATGTCTGATAAAGTATGGCAAAGTGATTGCTCCTCTGAAGGCCATGGGTTAAGCAGGGAACACGGAGGCAAAAATCTGCTCACATCTAATCCTGCCTCTGAGACTGATCAAGCTTTGACCTTGAGCACATCACTTAACCTCAAAGGAACAACTTGAGGATCCATTAGCTGGTCCTCATGGAGTGCTTTGAAGATGAAAAGGGCTTCATGAGTGGCAAATGCTCTTCTGTGTTCCAGGTCCTGGAAGTTCTCAGTGTTTGTGTGTATAATCATTTTTACAGTGGATTTGCCACATAAGAGAAAGCCTAAATGCTGCTGGAAATTGCTGGAGTGCAGATAAGAACTGCCTGTTCCAGCTGAGAACATTTCAATGAACAATCTCTCTCCCCCTTTCTGTAAGGCCTCTACACCATGAGCTAGGGAGAACTGTTTCACTCGGCTGCTTCTCCCTGGGCTTGTTTTGAAGGCAGCAGCTGCATCATTCACTTGATGACCAATGGATCTCTGAGGTCCACCTTGTTCAGGACCTTATCCCACCTCCTTTCTCCGATTCATAGAATCATAGAATCAAGAAGGTTGGAAAAGACCTCAAAGATCATCAAGTCCAACCTGTCACTCAACACCATCTGATCAACTAAACCATGGCACCAAGTGCCTCATCCAGGCTCTTCTTAAACACCTCCAGTGACAGGGACTCCACCACCTCCCTGGACAGCACATCCCAAAGGCCAATCTCTCTTTCTGGGAGGAATTTCTTCCTAACCTCCAGCCTAAACCTCCCCTGGCGCAGCTTGAGACTGTGTCCTCTTGTTCTGCTGCTGGGTGCCTGGGAGAAGAGACCAACCCCCACCTGGCTATAACCTCCCTTCAAGGAGTTGTAGAGGGCAAGAAGGTCTCCCCTGAGCCTCCTCTTCTCCAGGCTAAGCAACCCCAGCTCCCTCAGCCTCTCCTCACAGGGCTGTGCTCCAGACCCCTCCCCAGCTTTGTTGCCCTTCTCTGGACACCTTCCAGCATCTCAACATCTTTCCTAAACTGAGGAGCCCAGAGCTGGACACAGGACTCAAGGTGTGGCCTAACCAGTGCTGAGCACAGGGCAGAATGACTTCCCTGCTCCTGCTGGCCACACTGTTCCTGATGCAGGCCAGGATGCCATTGGCCTTCTTGGCCAGCTGGGCACACTGCAGGCTCATGTTCAGCTGCTGTCAATCAGCACCCCCAGCTCCCTCTCTGCCTGGCTGCTCTGCAGCCACTCTGCCCCCAGCCTGTAGCACTGCCTGGGGTTGTGGTGGCCAATGTGTGGCAGCTCCCAAGAAAGGTGAGTGAGCACTGGTTTTATTTTTACCAGCTGCAGGAATGCTGCCTTATGAATGATTGGATGGGGGCTGGCTGCCCTGCTTTGGGATTCTGCAGGCCAGAGCTTCAGCTTCCAGTCCAGAATATCTGATGGGATGGAGAGAAAACCTTTTCCCCTCAGATCATCTTAGTATCTGCATATTCCTGGAGTTAATGCCCAGCTTTGGCTCATTTGAGAGAGATCTCTGCCTTTCTCTAAATGCCAGTCAGTTTTGTGTGCTCACAGAGGTCATGCCAGGGGGAAGCTCTCTGAGGCTTTGGGACATCCAGGTCATGCTTCCTGTCTCCTGTGTGAGAACTTGGAAGGGCACAGTTCAAAGCTCTGAGGCTTTCTACACCAGCTGGAAATCACTCTGCCAAGGCTCTGCTGACAACATGCAGCTCTCACATCACTTCTTCTAGGATGAAGGACAGCAAAAGGACAAGCAAAGGGCAGCCAGATTTGTCCTCCAAGATCACAGGGCTGTTTTCTCTGTGTTGTGATGGCTGAGGTCTGACACTGCAAAGAGATCCCTTACCTGCCTGAGCAGGGGAGGCTGAATTTGCTTTCAGCAATTGTGTCAGTCTTTTCTTGTGCTGTGCTGCATCTTTCATCTCCCAGGGGATGCCAAGAGAGCCTTGTTGCACTACTAGAGGAGGAGCTCCTCAAAGCAAAGGTGGGCCAGGGAAAGGATTTATCTGAAGGAAGCACAGGCTAGAGAATAGCTTTCACTTCTAAGATATGACCAAGAACATAAGAAGGTATTCACCACTGCCTTATCTAGACCTCAGGCCATGGTGATGGGACAGTACAACACCACTGCTGGGATAGAGAAGAGGTCTGTGAAGAGATGTGAGTTGGCCTGATCACATGTGCCATGTGTTCCCCCTTCTGAGCAGGGGTCTGGGGTCCCCAGAAAGGCAGTGCTGCAAGTACCACCCCAAGTGCAAGGTCCTGCAGCTGGGTCAGGGCAATCCCAGGCACCCTCATGGGGAACAACTTCTTCCTAACATCCAAGCTCAATCTCCCCACTTCTAGTTTTGCTCCATCCCCCCCAGTCCTATCTCTCCCTGACACCCACCAAAGTCCCTCCCCAGCTTTCTTGTAGCTCCCTTCAGGTATTGCAAGGCCACAGGAAGGTCTCCTCAGAGCCTTCTCTTCTCCAGACTGCACAGCCCCAACTCTTTCAGTCAGTCTCCAGAGCAGAGCAGCTCCAGCAGCTCCAGGGTCTGCTTTGAAAGCTTGAATACATCCTAAGGCAGGACTGGAGTCTACTACACCATTTTGAAGTTCTACAAGATGTATATTTAATAAAGAAGAGAACTGGTATTTCATTGTGTGGTTTGAATTCAGGATAGAATGAAACATCCTTCTCAGCCTGGAGAAGGCTCTGGGGAGACCTAAGAGCAGCCTGCCAGTACCTGATGGGGGCTACAGGAAGGCTGCAGAGGGACTGTTTGCAAAGGTCTGCAGGGACAGGACAAGGGGCAATGGTTTGAAATGAGAGAAGAGCAGATTTAGATGGGATGTTAGGAACAAATTCTGCACCATGGAACACTGGAGCAGGATGCCCATGGAGGTGGTTGAGGCCCCATCCCTGGAGATGTTCAAGGTCAGAGGTAGCTGAGGCCCCAACCCTGGAGATGTTCAAGGTCAGAGGTAGCTGAGACCCCATCCCTGGAGATGTTCAAGGTCAGAGGTGGCTGAGGCCCCATCCCTGGAGGTACTTAAGGTCAGACTCAACAGGGCTCTGAGCAACCTGATCTAGTGGAGGATGTCCCTGCTGACTGCAGGGGGTTTGGACTGGATGACCTTTGGAGGTGCCTTCCAAGCCAAGCCATTCTAAGGCACACAGACAGAATATTAGAGGTTTAGCTCTAACTTTAAATCCATGCTCAGAGAAGGAGAACTCAGAAGCTGACAAAGAAATCTGTGGGTCAGGAAGTCACTGTAAACTGTGTGGGAGAGCATTAGCCCTGCTGCCAGACTGCAACCTCCACAGCCTTGTCTGATGCCAGGTGTCAGATGAGGGCTGCACCCTTTCTGCTGGGAGCATGTTAAGGGTTAACCAGCAGGGGCAAAGGGCTATCTAGGCTCACTGAGAAAGAAGCAAGAAGATGACTGACCATTGGCATCCATCAAAAGTGGGGCTCAACTTGTTGAATAAGTCAGAATCTCCACAATGCCATCAATTATCAAAAGACAGGGAGCAAATCCAGCTTAGAAAAGCTGCTCTGGCAAATGGGATGACTACTCTGTGCAACAAGAGGTGCTACAGAAAGAGTATGCTCTGGAGGCACTGCTACCAGAGAGAGCAAACCACAGACTCAGTGAGTTGCACCTGCATCCAGAGGACCTGATGACACCAAGCTGGGAGGAGAGTTTGCCATCCCCTCAGGCTGTGCTGCCATTCAGCCAGACCTGGGCAGGCTGAGAGTTGGGCAGGGAGAAACTGAATGAAATACAACAAGGACAAGGGTAGAGTCTGGCACCTGGGAAAGAACAACCCCAGGGAGCAGGGTAGGTTGGGGACTGATGTGTTGGGGAGTGGCAAAGGGGAAAGGGTCCTGGGGGTCTTGGTGGACGGAAGGATGCCCATGAGGCAGCAATGTGCCCTTGTGGCCAAGAAGACCAAGGGCATCCTGGGGTGAATTAGAAGGGCTGTGGTCAGTGGGTCAAGAGAGGTTCTCCTCCCCCTCTACTCTGCCCTGCTGAGACCACATCTGGAATATTGTGTCCAGTTCTGGGCCCCTCAGAAGGTCAAGAAGGACCTCAGGGAACTGCTTGAGAGAGTCCAGCACAGAGCCACAAAGCTGCTGCAGGCAGTGGAACATCTCCCTGTGAGGCCAGGCTGAGGGAGCTGGGCTTGGAGCAGAGGAGCCTGAGGGTGACCTCACTGCTGGTGATAAAGATGTGCAGGGCAGTGTGGGGAGGATGGAGCCAGGCTCTGCTCAGGGATGTCCAAGGACAGCACAAGGGGCACTGGGGGCAAGCTGGAGCAGAGGAGGTGCCACAGGAACAGAAAGAGGAAACTTTTTCCCTGTGAGGGTGGCAGAGCCCTGGAGCAGGCTGCCCAGAGAGCTTGTGGAGCCTCCTGCTCTGGAGACTTTCCAGCCCCACCTGGATGTGTTCCTGTGTGACCTGCCCTGGGTGACCCTGCTGTGGCAGGGGGGTTGGCCTGGCTGATCTCTGGAGGTCCCTTCTGACCCCTAACACTCTGTGGTTCTGTGCCCTTCAAAGGTCAGTGTGGCATTTAAACCCTGCAGTAAGTGAAATTGTAGCCTCCTTGCAGGAACAGGAATTCCAGCCCTGCCTTCAGTGGAAACAAGCTCTCTGCCTTACAGTTTGGAAGGTAATTGAGCTTAACATGATGAATGGACCATCTGTACAGTCATGAACCTTGGCCACAGAAAACATTCAGAGCTAAGAGAAAAGGGAGATGTAGGAGCTCTTTGAAGCAGGCTCCAAAGGGCTGCTCTTCCACTGTCCCAGGGGATCCAAGGGGACTCGTGGCACCTAGAGCAAACAGACCTGGCTCACAAAGAAAGCTGAGCAACACCCCAGGGCTCCCTAGAAAGATTCAGAACCCTGGTGAAAGAAAAGCTTGGTTCTGGCCTGAGAAAGTGCTTTTCAAACCCACATGTGTGTGTCTGTGGAGTCTGGCAGGGACTCCTGCACGTCTTCTCGCAGGCAAGTTCCAGGTCTGGAGGAGAACCTCTGTCATTTGGAGCTCTGAATCAACAGATCCTTCCCCAGCCACACAAGCAGAAGGGATGGGACAAAGCAGCACGATGCAAACTCTGGCCTCCTGGCCTTCATTTCACTTTCCCAGTTGCAAGCATCCTATTTAAAGGTTTATTTGCCTCAGGGTAGCATTTTCCCTCCTCTGAGCTGCTTATAGGTTTCTGCAGCTATTACTTGAGGCTGGGACTTGGCCCAGGCCCATCTTAGGGAGGAACCTGTAACAGGGCAATATTATTTTGTAGCCATGTTAAATATTAATCCAACCAGCCCATAGTTTATGCTGTCCCAAAATAGAGGCTTCCTGAAGGGAGCTACTAGAGTTTCTTCCAAAAGCATGGGGTTTGGTGGGGTGGTTTTCTGGGGGCTGCTGCCAGTAAGGAAGAAAATCCCATGTGAGCAGGTTTTTCTTTAGCTGCCCATACTCAGGGTTGTTTCTTTTCCTTGCCTGGCCCTGTGTTTTTCTCCAACCTGAGCAGTTATTGAATCACAATGTTACCTTTTCTTTGGTAACAGAAGTCTTTCTGGAGCTTTTACAGCCCCATCTGGATGTGTTCCTGTGTGACCTGCACTGGATTCCCTGCTCTGGGAGGCTGCAGGGAGGGGGGTTGGAATCAATGATCTTTGGAGGTCCCTTTCAACCTGGGCTCCTGTTTGTTCCTCTCTGCAGACAAGCATAGGAGAAGGTGGGTCTGATCCTCTCTCATGTCAAGACTCTTTGTGCTGTTGGGGCAATGGACTCTTGGCAGCATCATAGAGAGGCTGAGGTTGGAAGGGACCTCAGAGATCATCTACTCCAATCCCACTGCCATGGGCAGGGATACTTCTCAACTAGACTCAGCTGCTCAAAGCCTCATCCAGCCTGGCCTTCAACATTCCCAGGGAGGAGGCATCCTCCCTGGGCAGCCTATTCCAGAGTCTCACCAACCTCTTGCTGAAGAACTTCCTCAGCTCCACTCTAGCCCTGCTCTCCCTCAGCTTCAAACCATTCCCCCCTGTCCTGTCTCTAGACACCCTCAGGAAAAGTCTCTCTGCAGCCTTCCTGTAGGCAGCTCTAAGGTCCCCCTGGAGCCTTCTCTCCTCCAGGCTGAACACTCCCAGCTCCCTCAGCCTGTCCTCACAGCAGAGGTGCTCCAACCCCCTGATCATTTTTGTGGCCTCCTCTGGACTCACTGGTAGAAAGCAAGGTGAGTAGCCAAGTGTCTTCAGAAGAGATCTAGACAGCAGACACAGCACAGGCACACACAATCCCCACACCCCCATCCTGGTGCAGGACAACCCTTCCTCCTAGTAGGCTCCACCTGTCCTACAGGAGAAGGTAGTCAACAATAAGTTTAGCAGCCCTGAGCCAGCGGTGAGCACTTGCAGCCCAGAAAGCCAAGCAGAGCCTGTGCTGCAGCAAGAGAAGTGTGGCCAGCAGGGGACTGGGCTTAGATGTGGACTTAGATGTTTAGCAGTGCAGGGAAAGATGCATCTAATCAATGCCTGCACCATACAAATCTGAGGCTCTGTGTACAGGCAGAGTTCCAAGGGAGAGTTTTGTGGAGCTCTTTGGTTTTATTCCATAACCAGGACAGGAGCAAACACTGTTGTGATAGGCTGGTGGGGAAGCATCCTCAAATATTCTGCAGGCACAGAAGTGTAAACTGCTGGCTAAGCTGTCAGCCCCTGGCTTGGACAGCAGCACTCTGAGCTGGGTTAGGAACTGGCTGGAGGCTGAGCCCAGAGAGTGGTGGTGAATGGTGCCACAGCCAGCTGGCAGCCAGGCACCAGTGGTGTGCCCCAGGGATCAGTGCTGGGCCCCATCCTCTTTAACATCTTCACTGATGATCTGGATGAGGGGGTTGAGTCAGTCATCAGCAAATTTGCAGATGACACCAAGCTGGGAGCAGACGTTGGTCAGTTAGAGGGCAGAAGGGCTCTGCAGAGGGACTTTGACTGACTGGACAGATGGGCAGAGTCCAATGGGATGGCATTCAACAAGTCCAAGTGCCAGGGGCTGCACTTTGGCCATGGCAACCCCATGCAGAGATACAGGCTGGGGTCAGAGTGGCTGAGAGCTGCCAAATAGAGAGGGACCTGGGGGTGCTGATTGACAGCTGCCTAAACATGAGCCAGCAGTGTGCCCAGGTGGCCAGGAGGGCCAATGGCATCCTGGCCTGCATCAGGAATAGTGTGGCCAGCAGGAGCAGGGAAGTCATTGTGCCCCTGGACACTGCATTGGTTAGGCCACACCTTGAGTCCTGTGTCCAGCTCTGGGCTCCTCAGTTTAAGAAGGACATTGAGAGACTTGAAGGTGTCCAGAGAAGGGCAACAAGGCTGGGGAGAGGCCTTGAGCACAGTCCTGTGAGGAGAGGCTGAGGGAGCTGGGGTTGCTTAGCCTGGAGAAGAGAAGGATCAGAGGTGACCTCATTGCCCTCTACAACTACCTGAAAGGAGGTTGTAGCCAGGTGGAGGTTGGTCTCTTCTCCCAGGCAAGCAGCACCAGAACAAGAGGACACAGTCTCAAGCTGTGCCAGGGGTGGTTTAGACTCGAAGTGAGGAAAAAGTTCTTCACTTGGTGCCATGGTCTAGTCGTGAGGTCTGTTGGGACAGGTTGGACTTGATGATCCGTGGGGTCTCTTCCAACCTTAGTGATACTGTGATACTGTGTTGGAACCTCCACAGCAAAGAGCAGCTTCCCTATTAAAGAGACAGGAATTGCTCTGTTTGCAGGAGATGCAAACTCCCCTACCCAAATTAGCCTGTGTCAGGCACCTAGAAGTTGGCATGGTGCTAAAGCCTTCGTCTCAAGCTTTGGGCTTGGATGCTCAGCTCAGTGCAGAGCCCAGCCCTTGACTCTGCCAAATGGATTTCCCCTCCCTGTTTCTTTCTGCTACAAAAGCTGGTGCCACAGCTTCAAAGCTACTGAAGCAGCTACTTCTGTGCTTATGGCTGTAGAAGTTTATCCTGAGATTTCAGTGGAGGTCATATTTGGTGGTAGTGTGTCTGGAGGTGTTGATCTGCATGAGGGTAGGCAGGCTTCACAGAGAGACTTGGGTAGGTTGGATCCATGGCCAATGTTAACAGGATGAGCTTCAACAAGGCCAAGTGCCAGGTCCTGCACTTGGGGCACAACAGCCCCAAGCAATGCTCCAGGCTTGGGGCAGGGTGGCTGGAAACTGCCTGGCAGAAAGGGACCTGGGGATGCTAATGGAGAAGGGGCTGAACAGGAGCCAGCAGTGTGCCCAGGTGGCCAAGAAAGCCAAAGGCATCCTGGCTGGGATCAGCAATGCTGTGTCCAGCAGGAGCAGGGAGCTGATTGTCCTCTTGTACTCAGCTCTGGGGAGGCCACACCTGGAGTCTTGTGTCCAGCTTTGGGCACCTCAATACAGGAGAGCTGTGGAGGTGCTGGAGCCAGGGCAGAGGAGGGCAAGGAAGCTGTGAAGGGGCTGGAGAAGGAATGTGATGAAGAGCAACTGAAGGAGCTGGGGATGGTTAGTGTGAAACAGAGGAGGCTGAGGGGAGACCTCATGGCTCTCTGCAACTCCCTGAAAGGACCTTGTGGAGAGGTTGGTGCTGGTCTCTTCTCACAGGTAATTAGTGACAGAACAAGAGGGAATGGCCTCAAGCTGTGGCTGGGGAGGTTTAGACTGAACATTAGGAAAAGATTTTTCCCCTCAAGAGTGGTCAGGCACTGGAATGAGCTGCCCAGGGAGGTGGTGGAGTCCCCAAGACTGGATGTGTTTAAAGGTGGTTTGGATGTGGTGCTTGGGGCTCTGGTTTAGAGGTGACCCTTGCAGAGCAGGGTTAATGGTTGGACTTGGTGATCCCAAGGGTCTTTTCCAGCCTGAATGACTCTGTGGTTGTGTATGTCATAACAAGGCTGCTCACCTCCTGCAGTAGCCAACTCAGCCTTTTGACCTTTCTGTAAATAGAACCCCAAATGCACTGTGGAGCTGCTGTGGATGTAAACCTCCTGTAAATATTGGTTTCTAACTGGAGAACGTTGCTAGGTTTGCAGTCACTGCTAAGACTTGATTTGGCTTGAACCCATCACCAGAATCCCAGTCTGATGTCATTGTATCATCTGTATTTGGAATCTCAAGGCTGGGAGGGTGGAGAAAGCATCCTCAGGAACACAGCAGTGCTGGGGCTTGGAAAGAGCTGCAGGGGAGTTCAGCTGCCTCCAAACACAATGCTGCTGTCAGACACTTGTTGTGTAATTGGAAATGGCCTCTGGGAAGGATTACTTGAGAAACAACAACACAAAACATCGCTTTTTTGGGGGGGAAACTTAGGACAGGCAACTGTGTTTGCATGGTCTACAGAGGAGCACAAGCAGCAGATCCTAATGATAATACTCTGAGCAAGAGAGCAAAGGTCTCAGGCAATGCACTGCAAGTAGGCAAGGCTTCAGAAACCCTTCAGGACAGAACTGGGCTCACCTGGGTGGGAGGAGAATTGTGGCAGAAGAGGCTGGACCTCTATCAGGCAAAACCACACAGAGAATCACACAGAATCAGCCAGGTTAGAAGAGACCTGCAAGGTCATCAAGTCCAACCAATCACCCAGCACTATCTAATCAACCAGACCATGGCACCAAGTGCCTCATCCAGGCTCTTCTTAAACCCCTCCAGGGACATGGACTCCACCCCCTCCCTGGGCAGCACATCCCAATGGCCAATCTCTCTTTCTATGAAGAACTTTATCCTCACCTCTAGCCTAAACCTCCCCTGGCACAGCTTGAGACTGTGTCCTCTTGTTCTGGTGCTGGATGCCTGGGAGAAGAGACCAACCCCCACCTGGCTACAACCTCCCTTCAGGGAGTTGCAAGAAGGTCTCCCCTGAGCCTCCTCTTCTCCAGGCTAAGCAACCCCAGCTCCCTCAGCCTCTCCTCACAGGGCTGTGCTCCAGACCCCTCCCCAGCTTTGTTGCCCTTCTCTGGACACCTTCCAGCATCTCAGCATCTTTCCTAAACTGAGGGGCCCAGAACTGGACACAGGACTCAAGGTGTGGCCTAAGCAGTGCTGAGCACAGGGCACAATGACTTCCCTGCTCCTGCTGGCCACACTGTTCCCGATGCAGGCCAGGATGCCATTGGCCTTCTTGGCCACCTGGGCACACTGCAGGCTCATGTTCAGCTGCTGTCAGCCAGTACCCCCAGCTCCCTTTCTGCCTGGCTGCTCTGCAGCCACTCTGCCCCCAGCCTGTAGCTCTGCATGGGGTTGTTGTGGCCAATGTGTAGAACCCAGCACTTGGACTTCCATTTTTACTTCCAAGCTCTGAGTGTGGTGGATTTGCTCTCTGGGGGCAGACTAGGTGACAAGCTGCTGTCTATACGGACTAGGGTAGGAGGTGACAGAAATCAGCCCTGTGTGAAAGGACTTGGGGATGCTGGTGGATGAGAAGATGGACATGAGCAGGCAGTGTGAGCCTGCAGCACAGAAGGCAGCCTGGTCTGCATCCAAAGCAGCGCTGCCAGAGAGCCAGAAAGGTGATTCTGCCACTTTGCTCTGGTGAGACCTCACCTGGAGTAGTGTGTGCAGGTCTGGAGCCCTCAATGTAAGAAGGACATGGACCTGATGGAGAGGTCCAGAGGAGGCCACAAAAATAATCAGGGGTTTGGAGCACCTCTGCTACAAGGACAGGCTGAGGGAGCTGGGGGTGTTCAGCCTGGAGGAGAGAAGGCTCCAGGGAGACCTAATAGCAGCCTGCCAGTACCTGAAGGGGGCTACAAGTGGGATGGAGACAAACTGTTTACAAAGGGACAGAACCAGGGGCAATGGCTTCAAACTAGAGCAGAGCAGATTTAGATTGGATGTTAGGAGCAGGCTGTTTACTATGAGAGTGGTGGAACACTGGAACAGGCTGCCCAGGGAGGTGATTGTGGCCCCATCCCTGGAGATATTCAAGGTGAGGCTCAAGAGGGCTCTCTGCAGCCTGATGTAGTGGAGGATGTCCCTGCTGAGTGCAGGGAGGTCAGACTGGATGAGCTTTGGGGGTCCCTTCCAGCCTGGACCACTCTGTGACTCTATCTTCTGCCCTGGGAGTTAGAGATGACTTCTTGAAAATCCCTGCAACATATGAGACTCTTGTTTGACAGCAGCATGGCTGAGGATCAGGGGGAGGCTGTCATCTTCCCTCCCTGGCAGCTCATTCCTCCTCCCTGTTCTCTCTGTACAGGCTCTGCTGTTCTGCTCTTGCTGAAAGTGGTGGCAAATGAAGAGAGCCTTGTAAAATCCATGCTGCAGTTGCCACTCTAAAGAGATGTCAGGAGTATGAAGTAAGCAGGGGGATAATTGTTTTCATCTTGCTCTTGAGAGCAGCTCAGGATCCCTTAATGGTAATCACCAAGCACCAGCAGTCAGGGGGGTGGCTGTGGCACCCTCTTTTCCTCCTTATTTATTTAGGATGGAGAGAGCAACAGGCACAAATGCCACAGAACCATGAGCACAAAGTCAGCCTTATGACTGAAGAGCCTCAAGCAAAAACAAAACCTTATCTTCAGCTGCAGGAGGAAGAACTCCAGCTGCAGCAATAAATCCAAAGGAACAATACCAGCCTCTTAGGCTCATCCTGTGGTTCACCCATAGCCCATGCCGAGGCAGAAGACCAAAAGATGAATCAGGTGAGAAGAAGAGGAGGCTCAGGGGAGATCTTATTGCTGTTTACAACTCCCTGAAGGGAGGTTGTAGCCAGGTGGGGGTTGCTCTCCTCTCCCAGGCAATCCCAGGCTGGATGTTAGGAAGAAATTCTTCACAGAGAGAGTTGTTAGCTGTTGGAATGTGCTGCCCAGGGAGGTGGTGGAGTCCCCATCCCTGGAGGTGTTCAAGAGGGGATTGGACGTGGCACTTGGTGCTGGGTGACAGGTTGGACTTGATGATCTCTGAGGGCTTTTCCAACCTGGTTGATTCTATGATTCTGTGCTTGGATGGCAGCACAGCCTGACAGGTGTCAGCCTCCCCCCAGTTTTGTGTCATCAGTGAACTTGCTGAGGGTACTCTCAATCATATTGAACCAAACTGGACCCAGTACTGCTCCCTGGGGACCACCACTTAATTAGATGGACTTAGATGATTATAATGTAACCTCTGAGGAGTCCACCCCTCCTGAACTGTCCAAAACCACTGGAAAAACTCTGTTTACAACTACATTTTAGTTTCAAACTGTGACATGCTCTTAATTTTCCAGGCATAGAGGAATTAAAAGCCTATTTTACATGTGCTTTCTACCAAGCCCACTTTGCTTCCCAATAGAATGGAATGGAATGGAATGGAATGGAATGGAATGGAATGGAATGGAATGGAATGGAATAGAATAGAATGGAATGGACTGGAATGGAATGACATGGAATGGAATAGAATGGAATGGAATAGAATGGAATGGAATAGAATAGAATAGAATAGAATAGAATAGAATAGAATAGAATAGAATAGAATAGAATAGAATAGAATAGAATAGAATAGAATTAACCAGGTTGGAAAAGACCTTTGAGACCACCAAGGCCACCCTATCACCCAACACCACCTAATCAACTAAACCATGACACCAAGTGCCTCATCCAGTCTCCTCCTAAACACACAAGCCCTGTGAGGAGAGGCTGAGGGAGCTGGGGTTGCTTAGCCTGGAGAAGAGGAGGCTCAGGGGTGACCTTCTTGCTCTCTCCAACTCCCTGAAGGGAGGTTGTAGCCAGGTGGGGGTTGGTCTCTCTCTTCTCCCAGGCGCCCAGCACCAGAACAAGAGGACACAGTCTCAAGCTGTGCCAGGGGAAGTTTAGGCTGGAGGTGAGGAGAAAGTTCTTCCCAGCAAGAGAAATTGGCCATTGGAATGTGCTGCCCAGGGAGGTGGTGGAGTCCCCATCCCTGGAGGTGTTCAAGGGGGGATTGGATTGGTGCCATGGTTTAGTAGTCATGAGGTGTTGGGTGATAGGTTGGACTTGATGATCTTTGAGGTCTTTTCCACCCTTGTTGATTCTATGATTCTTTGATACCTCCAGTGATTCCACCACCTCCCTGGGCAACCTGTGCCAGTCTCTCACCACCCTCATGGGGAACAACTTCTTCCTAATATCCAGTCTCAATCTACCTATTTCTAGGCTTTTGTTTTCAATTCCCCCCAGGCCTATCACTCCCTCAGTTCAAGGGTGATGAGACTCTGGGATAGGCTGCCCAGGGACTGTGGCTGCCTCCTCCCTGGGATTGTTCAAGAACAGGCTGGATGAAGCAAAGAACAGCCAAGTCTAGTTGAGAAGTGTCCCTGCCCATGGTGGGGAGCTTGGAGCAATGATCTCTGAGGTCCCTTCCAACCTGAACCATTCTATGAAACAAGCTCTGCTGATGGCATCACACTCAGAGTAACAAACTGCTTGGCAGGCAGGTGTCACCCTGGCAATGTTTGTGTTCTGCAGAGGCAGGTATGAAGTTATAGATGGAGAAACAAATGATACCAGTGATTCCTTCAAAGAGCTAAGTGAAAAGTGCTAAGAGAATCCCAACTTGGAAAATGTTCTCTTTTCCAGGCTGAACAGCCCCAATTCCTTCAGCCTGTCTTCAGGCTGCCAGGAGAGGTGCTCTGATCATCTCTGCGGCCCTCCACTGGACCCAGCCCAGCAGATCCATGTCCCTCCTGTGCTGGGGGCCCCACAACTGGACACAGTCCAATACAAAGGGTTAAAAAAATAATACTGGGGGGAAAAAGTTAAAAAAAAAGATTAAAAACTGAGCCAAGCTTTTGGGAGAGAGGATACTGCAGAAGGCCTTGGAGCTTAATCTGTTGATAAGCTAAAGTGATGGCAAATTGACTTGACTGTCTTCTTAGGAAGAAAAGGCAGCACTGGAAGACTTTTCAGTCTAGTGAAGGGAAGTGTAAGAACCACCAGATAAACCTGAATGGAGCAGCACAGACTGGATTTGAAGAGAGGTGGCTAATCACTCAAATGTTGTAAGGGGAACTATTCACTGATTCACTCTCTGGAACACCTGAAAAAGGAGATTCTAAGAGTGGTGGCTGTATTTCAGAGGATGACTAACAATTGTCAGCTTTACACATGACTTAGGGCTCTACTATCACCTACTCTTAGATGGCCAAGAAAAGTCTAACAACCTCTCCAGAATTTAGCAGTCCTAACGCCTAAAATCATCACCACAGCTGCAGCAGATAGCTTATGGGCACACAAGGACATGCAGTTCACTTGTCTTTGAGTCAGCATGCCCAAAAAGTGTCTGGTAGCTTCAACAGAGAATCACAGAATTGTCAGGGTTGGAAAGGACCTCAAGGCTCAGCCAGTTCCAACCCCCCTGCCATGGCCAGGGACACCTCACACTACAGCAGCTTGCTCACAGCCACAGCCAGCCTGGCTGCAAACACCTTCAGGCAGGAGGCTTCCACCACCTCCCTGGGCAACCTGTGCCAGGCTCTCACCACC
Organism: Dryobates pubescens; assembly: GCF_014839835.1. NCBI lineage: Eukaryota > Metazoa > Chordata > Aves > Piciformes > Picidae > Dryobates > Dryobates pubescens. The sequence continues at coordinate 26,051,407 of NC_071625.1, read as the reverse complement.
CTCATGGGGAACAACTTCTTCCTCACATCCAATCTCAATCTCCCCATTTCTAGTTTTGCTCCATCCCCCCCAGTCCTATCACTCCCTGACACCCCATTCATTGCATTTCATGGTAGATTGTAGTTTTGCTTGTAAATACAGCTTCATTTGCTTTCAACCTTACCTAGTCTGGCAATTTAATGTTGGCAGGGGGGAATTTTCAACCCACCACAGCTGCAAAGTGGCAGAACAGCGAAGCAGAGCCATGGTTCCATGGTGTGGCCGCAGTGTCTCTCTGCTTTCACATGATTGCTGCCTGCCTTCTGTGCCTCACCACTTTGCTCCAGTTGGAATCAAAAGCAGCGGCAGGAGGCAAGCCAGAAGCACAGCACAGTGCTCAGCAAAAGAGCAGCCCTGAAGAAAAGGCCTTGGGGGTGCTGGGGGATGAGAAGCTCAACAGGAGCCAGCAGTCAGCACTTGCAGCCCAGAGAGCCAAGCAGAGCCTGGGCTGCAGCAAGAGAAGTGTGGCCAGCAGGGCCAGGGAGGGGATTCTGCCCCTCTGCTCCACTCTGCTGAGACCACAGCTGGAGCTCTGGGGCCAGTTCTGGAGCCCCTAGGACAGGAAGGCTCTGGAGGTGCTGGAAGGTGTCAAGAGAAGGGCCATGAGGATGAGCAGAGGGCTGGAGCTGCTCTGCTCTGGAGACAGACTGAGAGAGTTTGGGTTGTTCAGTCTGGAGAGGAGAAGGCTCTGAGGAGACCTTCTTGTGGCCTTGCAGTGTCTGAAGGGGGCTCCAAGAAAGCTGGGGAGGGACTTTTGAGGGTGTCAGGGAGTGATAGGACTGGGGAGAATGGAGCAAAACTAGAAATGGGTAGATTGAGATTGGATGTTAGGAAGAAGTTGTTCCCCATGAGGGTGGTGAGAGCCTGGCACAGGTTGCCCAGGGAGGTGGTGGAAGCCTCCTGCCTGGAGGTGTTTGCAGCCAGGCTGGATGTGGCTGTGAGCAACCTGCTGCAGTGTGAGGTGTCCCTGGCCATGGCAGGGGGGTTGGAAGTGGCTGATCCTGGAGGTCCCTTCCAACCCTGACAATTCTCTGATCCCCTGATGCTGTAAAAGCAGCAGGAGAGCTCCAGCTGCAGAGGCTTCGCTCTTATCAATGAAGTGCAAAGCAAGGAGTGCTTGATTTGATGTTTCCAGAGGCAGGGATGAATTGGTATTTAGCACAGCACTTTGCTTGCTCAGATGGACTGCTCTGCAGGAGGAGAGCAGGGAAGGAGAACAAATCCAACCCACCAGGCCGGTGTTTTTCTGCTCAGGGTCACTTCCCTGACCGTAACCACGCAGCCTCCTTCACGGGTGACTGTCAGCTTGGCAAGGTGAATGCATTCCTCTCTCCCACACTCTGCCTTCGCTTTGTCCCTCCTGGTCAGCATCTGGTGGTAGTTTCTGGCTGTGCCTGCAACAGTTTCCACAGCTCTCAAACAGAAAGTAGCAGAATGTAAATAAACCACCCTTGGGTGCAAAGAGGGAAGCAATGATAAGCTCTAAACAATCCCAGTGGACAGATGTGTGCCATCAAACTTACACAGGCAAACTAAATGCCTCTCTTTCTGGCTTCTGTGCCCTGGCAGATACCAGCTCTGGCTTCTGCTGGGCTTTGCTGTGGCTGAGTGTCTGACAAAACAACTCTCTGCTCTTTCTCTCCTCTGGCGTGTGCAGGGTGGGGGGTAGGGAGCAGGAAGGGGAGGCTGTTCCAGCTCCCCTGGTTTTGTCCCAGGGGGCTCTTGTGCTGTTTATGAACTGTAAATACTCATAGAGAGATGTAAATATTGTGCATCTTGTACACATTCACTGCATTCCACTGTAGGTTGTAGTTTTGCTTGTAAAATGCAGCTCCATTTGCTTCCAACTGAGCTGCTCTGGCAATTTCATGTTGGGGGGGGGGGGGGGGGGGAGGAATTTTCCAACCCACCACAGAGAGCTACAAACCATCCTCAGCCTGCTGGAATTTGGATCCCCTCAGCCTAGGGACTGAGGCAGAAAATGGATTGAGCACCTTGGAGCCCACAGGCATTCAGGGTCAGCAAGCCGCCGGCTCGCAGCCCTTGGAACGGCGCAGCACCACCGGTGGGGAAGAGCAGAAGTAACTGCAGGAAGTCAACTAACTAATCCATGCCAAATGAAGCTAATGATTAATGCTGGGGTACACAGCCACTCTTCTGCAGGCCTGAACAATTGCTCTTAAGTCAGGTTTTTTAAGGCTAAGGTGCGACGCGAGCGTGGTTGAGGAGCTGGAGCAGAAAGCGTCTCTCTGGGGAGAGCTTGGTTTGGTTCCTTCCCTTGCCCCTGCTCCCTCAGATGGAGGAAGCCTTCACTCCTCAGGCTGCTGGGAGAGTGTCATTGGTTATTGATAAGTATACTGCTATTTAAAGCAGAAAGTCAAAGGATCAAATCCATCTGGGGGTGCTGCTCATTACATAGCATTGCAGTTCAACTCCTTTGTTCCCAGGCCTGTCCTGGAGGGACAAACACAGAGACCTGCCTCTGAACGGGGATGTGACCACCCAGATCACAGCTGCAGTCAATCTCTGCTCCTCTTAGGAGCTATAAATGTGCAGAAAAGGAGTGGAGCTGAAAGGTGGGGACATTCAGAGGGTGCTCTGGCTTTGCCCCACAATTACAGAATCAATCAACCAGGTTGGAAAAGACCTCAGAGATCCAACTATCCAAGTCCAACCTATCACCCAACACCATCTAATCAACTAAACCATGGCACCAAGTGCCTCATTCAGTCTTGTTTTAAACACTTCCAGGGACAGTCATTCCACCACCTCCCTGGGCAGCACATTCCAACGGCAAATCTCTCTTGCTGGGAAGAATTTCTTCCTCACCTCTAGCCTAAACCTCCCCTGGCACACCTTGAGACTGTGTCCTCTTGTTCTGCTGCTGGGTGCCTGGGAGAAGAGACCAACCCCCACCTAGCTACAACCTCCCTTCAGGGAGTTGGAGAGAGCAAGAAGGTCTCCCCTGAGCCTCCTCTTCTCCAGGCTAAGCAACCCCAGCTCCCTCAGCCTCTCCTCACAGGGCTGTGCTCCAGACCCCTCCCCAGCTTTGTTGCCCTTCTCTGGACACCTTCCAGCAACTCAACATCTTTCCTAAACTGAGGAGCCCAGAACTGGACACAGGACTCCAGGTATGGTCTAACCAGTGCTGACCAGTGCTAGCCAGGGCACAATGACCTCCCTGCTCCTGCTGGCCACACTGTTCCTGATGCAGGCCAGGATGCCATTGGCCTTCTTGGCCAGCTGGGCACACTGCTGGCTCATGCTCAGCTGCTGTCAACCAGTCCCCCCAGGTCCCTTTCTGCCTGGCTGCTCTCCAGCCACACTTTTTCCCCAGTTCTGCTTCATCTCCTGCTTCCCATCTTCAAATAAAGCATTGGGGGCCCAGTTCAGAGCAGGTTGCTGGTGGATTGGGAAGGGAGACATTTCCTGCTGACCAATTCCCACTTTAATGGCCAGGAATAGCATTAAGAGGAAGATTTTTGGCAAAAGAAGAGAGCAAAGAACAAAGCAGCAGGTCTTTAGTGAGAGGGAAGTCGATGATGGGGAGGAACAGGAATGTAAAGAGGGACAAAACTTGGGCATTACACAAAGGTGAGAACTTTGTGTCCCAGTACTTGCCATTGTGTGTGAGGTTTCAGCCACCAGGAAGCAAAACAGGAGCTGGTTTGGGCTTTAATGGGTTTACAATCCTCTTTCATGAGGCAAATTGAGATCTTCACTTGGCACTTCAGAACTGCTGTTTTTAAGTTGCATTAGCAAGTGCCTGGCACTTAGCACAACAGCTGAGCTGCAGGGGCCCTGATCTTTAAGGGAGGACAGGGCAGTGCCCTTCTGCTGGGTGCCTTGCTCCTCCAACCATGCAAATGCTTCCTGCAGAACAAATTACCCAGCCAATTTCCTCTGTTTCCCTGCTTGGAAATTGCTCCTGAGTAGCTCCTGTTTCCCTTGAATGTGCTTTTAGTAAATACATCAGGCAAGGGACAAGCAGATTATTGTGGCTGCTCAGTGGTTAGGGTCAAGCTGGTTTCCCTCATTCTGATTTTTGGACAAAAACTGATTTCTTCTTCTTTCTTCTTCTTCTTCTTTCTCTTTCTCCTTCTTCTTTCTCTTTCTCCTTCTTCTTCTCCTCCTCCTTCTCCTTCTTCTTCTCCTCCTCCTCCTTCTCCTCCTCCTTCTCCTTCTCCTTCTCCTTCTCCTTCTCCTTCTCCTTCTCCTCCTTCTCCTTCTCCTTCTCCTTCTCCTTCTCCTTCTCCTTCTCCTTCTCCTTCTCCTTCTCCTTCTCCTTCTCCTTCTCCTTCTCCTTCTCCTTCTCCTTCTCCTTCTCCTTCTCCTTCTCCTTCTCCTTCTCCTTCTCCTTCTCCTTCTCCTTCTCCTTCTCCTTCTCCTTCTTCTCCTTCTTCTTCCTCTTCTTCTTCTGCTTCTCCTCCTCCTTCTCCTCTTTTATTTGTGTGTGTGTTTGTCTGTTCTGTAAAGCAGAGCCTGCTTTACTGGTGAGCACACTGATTCTCAGAAGTCAGCATTGCATTGCTGTGTGACTGTCTCATAGCTTTCATTCAAAACTGTTCCTTCTACAAAATAATTCTGTCTCTGGGAGCTCAGTGACCCAAGCTTTAAGGTTGTGTGAGCTCCAGCCAGCAGGAGAGGCAGCTCCCTCAGGGATTAAGGAAAGGCTGGTTGCTGTACCACATCTGTACATTGATCTTCAAGGCATCTCTGGGGCCACTTCTGTGCTCAGTGTAGCTCCCAGGAGCCTCAGTTCAAAATAGAGAATCATAGAATCAGCAAGGTTGGAAAAGACCTCAAAGATCATCCAGTCCAACCTGTCACCACAGACCTCCTGACTGCTAAACCGTGGCACCAAGTGCCACATCCAATCCCCTCTTGAACACCTCCAGGGATGGTGTCTCCACCACCTCCCTGGGCAGCACATTCCAATGGCTAACAACTCTCTGAAGAACATGAGTGACACCAGGCTGAAGCAAATTGAAGGCTGGAAGAGGGGCCACACATCCTAGCTTGGGCAAAGAGGGCAAGGAGGGGGTGATTCCCATGAATATGCCTAAACCAGGCCTTTGTCAGTCACAGACTGTGCCAGCCCACAGAGAACCTTATCTGTGCTATTTTTTCATGTAAAGCAGCCACTGCTTGCAATAAGACCTGACCCTCACAGGCACAGGACAGAGCTTCTCCTCCATTCCCATCCAAGGTGTTTACAGGATAGATCCATAATGAGGTAAGCTCATCTCCCTCCTGCAGAGATGTTTTTCTCTTCCTTACTTTTCTAAACAGACAAAGCAATAGCTTCAGCTGCCCCCAGGTGCCTGTGGACACTCTGCACTCACAGAAGATGCTGAATGGGGCTCCTTCATGCAGAGCTTTGGCTGAATATGAAGAGCACCAGTACAGGCTGGGAGGGGATCTGCTGGAGAGCAGCCCTGGGGAGAGGCACCTGGGAGTGCTGGTGGACAACAAGTTCTGCATGGGACAGCAATGTGCCCTGGGGGCCAAGAAGGCCAAGGGGATCCTGGGCTGCATTCAGAGGAGTGTGTCCAGCAGAGCCAGGGAGGTTCTCCTCCCCCTCTGCTCTGCCCTGCTGAATACTGCATCCAGCTCTGGGCTCCCCAGTTCAAGAGGGATAGGGATCTGCTGGAGAGAGTCCAAGGGAGGGCTGCAAGGATGCTGAAGGGACTGCAGCACTGCCTGGGGAGGAGAAGACTGGGAGGGGATTTAATAAATGGTTATAAGGATCCCAGGGTGTTAGGGGTTGGAAGGGACCTCCAAAGAACAAGTCCAACCCCCCTGCCAGAGCAGGACCAGAGAATCCAGCACAGGTCACACAGGAACACATCCAGGCAGGGATGGAAAGGCTCCAGGGAAGGAGACTCCACAACCTCTCTGGGCAGCCTGCTCCAGGGCTCTGTGACCCTCACAATCCAGAAGTTCTTCCTCATGTTAAGGTGGAACCTCCCTTGCTGGAGTTTCCATCCATTGCCCCTTGTCCTATCCCAGGGCACAAGTGAGCAGAGGCTGTCCCTGTCCCTTCCTTCCTGACCCCCAGCCCTCAGCTATTGATAGACATTGATCAGATCCCCTCTCAGCCTTCTCCTCTCCAGACTAAACAGCCCCAGGGCTCTCAGCCTCTCCTCACCAGGCAGTGCTGCAGTCCCTTCAGCATCTTTGTAGCCCTCCCTTGCACTCTCTCCAGCAGATCCCTGTCCCTCCTGAACTGGGGAGCCCAGAGCTGGATGCAATATTCCAGGTGAGGTCTCAGCAGGGCAGAGTAGAGGGGGAGGGCAGGATCAAGAGCTGTTAATTCCCTATTTGGGTTTGGAGGGCCACATCTGTCAGCCAAAACAGAGGGGGTTTTGTCTTTGAGTTTCCCATCTGCTCCTTTATTTAAGGGCATCTTGAACTACTCTTGTTTTCAGCTGAAAAAATAAATTACTTGAGACTGAGAGTTAAAAACCCTCCCAACCACTTCCAGCTATGGATTTCCAGTAGCTGTTTGCATTGCTGTAACATAAAAAGGGTGGGGGGGTGGGGGGGTGGGAGGAAAGCAAGACATGACTAGTTTAATCCAGGCTCCCCATCCTACATCCATAGCAAGGCTAATCAAAGGATGCCAGCAGGGATTCCTTCCACAGCCTGCTTGTGTGCCCACTTCAGGGTTACTCTGCAGGAGTTCTGCTGTGGTTTTCACCTTTACTCAGGGGTTTTTTTTCTGTCCCTCTGTGCAGGAGCACTTAATGGATTTAGGATGTAAGAGGTTTCCTGGCATGTAAACAGAACACTGTAGTGGAGGCAGCAGATTTTTGCTCTTGATGCATGTCCTCTAAATGTATCTCGATTCCTAGGGCAGTTTCACTTCACTCCTAATTTCCTCTGTGCTAATTCCTGATGGGGTCCTTTCCTATTGCCTTATTTGCTTCTATAATACAGTCTCACAGTACCACAGTACCTTAGAGGTTGGGAGGGACCTCCAGAGATCAGCCAGTCCAACTCCCCTGCCAGAGCAGCATCACCCAGGGCAGTCTGCACAGGAATGCATCCAGGTGGGTTTTGAATGTGTCCAGAGGAGAGTCCACAAGTTTGTACCCGTTGTTCCTTGGCTTATTCCTGTGCACCACCCAAAAGAGCTTGGCCCCCTCCACCTGACACCCACCCCTCACATATTGATCAGATCCCTCTCAGCCTTCTCCTCTCCAGACTAAACAGCCCCAGGGCTCTCAGTCTCTCTTCACAGGGGAGATGCTCAAGTCCCCTAAGCATCCTCATGGCTCTCCCTTGGACTCTCTCCAGCAGGTCTCTGTCTCTCTTGAACTGGGGAGCCCCAAACTGGACATAAGATTGCAGCTGTGGTCTCAGCAGGGCAGAGCAGAGGGGGAGGAGAACCTCCCTAGCCCTGCTGGCCACACTTTGCTTGCTGCACCCCAGGATGCCATTGGCTCTCTTGGCCACCAGGGCACATTGCTGTCCCATGCAGAACTTGCTGTCCACCAGCACTCCAAGGCCTTTCTCCATGGAGCTGCTCTCCATCAGGGCAGCTCCTAACCTGTCCTGGTGCCTGCTGTTATTGCTCCCCAGATGCAGGACCCTGCACTCGTCCTTCCTGAACCTCAGGAGGTTTGCCTGCACCCAGCACTTTCCCTTTTACCCTTCATTCCCTCTTGACTCCTTTGTCTTTCACCTGTCTGCCATCATTCCCTTTTGCCTCTCTTTCCTTTCATTCCACTCTCTTTCATTAGCTTTGCCCATTTCTTCACATTGTCCTCTTCTTTGCCCTCCCATCCTTCACTTTCTAGCAAATTGCCACGCTGGCATCAGTCACTGGGGGGAGATTGGAGATCTGTGGCCTTTGAGGAGAGAGGAATTTATCAACACTCAGATCTATGAACAGCAGCCAGTTTCCAGTTCAGCAAGAAAGCTCCAGCATGAGAAAAGAGGGAATAATTTGAAGCCTGCAGCTGGAAGTCAGCTGAGGAGGCAAGGTGAGAAGCTCTGCTTTGGCTAGAAGCAGGCTTGATGTGTGACCTTGAGGAAATCACCCAACCTTCAGGTGCCAGGATGAGCAATTTACCTACCTGTTGAGATTACCAGAACAATATGTCTGTCTTGGGAGGGCTGCAAAGTTTAATTAAGCTTGGTAAGCACTTGGCCATTCTTCATCTAGTCTAATTACCACCATTAGACACTAACCTACCAGGACATTTTTCAGTCCTACCTACTCCATCCTAGTCTTGTACATGGCAGCACCCTTCAAGTACATTTAGGGAGTCATTAAGTGGCCTTGGAAAATCCATTCATTCTGGCTGCAATTAAAATCCATTCATTCTGGCTGCAATTAGAGAGGTTGGCTGAAATCTCTGCAAGTTGCAAAGGCCCTGAACAAACATGGAGCTGCTGCTGAAAATGCAAGGTCCTGCAGCTGGGCTGGGGCAGCCTTTGGTATCAATGAACAACTGAATTCCAGGTAATTCTTTTGGTCAGCAGTGGATAAGCCTCTTCTGAGTCGTTGCTGATAAAAATGCAAGCTGAGATTTAGTTCATCATGCTAAAGCACTCCCTCCAAGGCATTTCCAAGTCACAAAGATCTGGATAAAATCCTGCAGCAAGAGAAGTGTGGCCAGCAGGGCCAGGGAGGGGATTCTGCCCCTCTGCTTCGCTCTGCTGAGACCACACCTGGAGCACTGTGTCCAGTTCTGGAGCCCCTAGGACTGGAAGGATCTGGAGGTGCTGGAAAGTGTCCAGAGAAGGGCCATGAGGACGAGCAGAGGGCTGGAGCTGCTCTGCCATGGAGACAGACTGAGAGAGTTGGGGCTGTTCAGTCTGGAGAAGGCTTTGAGGAGACCTTCTTGTGGCCTTCCAGGATCTGAAGGGGGCTGCAAGAAAGCTGGGGAGGGACTTTTGAGGGTGTCAGGGAGTGATAGGACTGGGGGGAATGGAGCAAAATTAGAAATGGAGAGATTGAGATTGGATGTTAGGAAGAAGTTGTTGCCCATGAGGGTGGTGAGAGCCTGGCACAGGCTGCCCAGGGAGGTGGTGGAAGCCTCCTGCCTGGAGGTGTTTGCAGCCAGGCTGGCTGTGGCTGTGAGCAAGCTGCTGTAGTGTGAGGTGTCCCTGGCCATGGCAGGGGGGTTGGAACTGGCTGTGCCTTGAGGTCCCTTCCAACCCTGACAATTCTCTGATTCTATGATCTCCTTTTGGAGCCACTCAGCTGACATGGCTTTCATATGAATTCCTCCTTCCTGACAAGAGAACTTAAACCCCTGCCTCTCCCATGCATCTCAAAGGGCATTTCAGTTCCTTTTTTGTCTGTTTATCATTTCTTCCAAACACTCAAATCCATTTCCTTTGGGAAAGGTTTGCCTCAGATGACAGGCATACAAATAGGTTTTATTAGAGTACTCTGTGCACTGCTACAGCTTAGCCTGGAGATAAAAAGGAATTAATTCATTTTCTACATTTCCCCCTAATGTCAGCTCTACATTATCTGAGTTCCCAACTCAGGAAAAATGGGCAAAGAGTGGGGAAAGAAAGAAAATCAAGAACCAATACATTGTATCTGACTTCATGTAAGTGACCAGGAGCCCAAACTCAGTAAATTGAATCAAAGGTCTATGGACCTATGGCACAGTTGAGACTGTGTCCTCTTGTTCTGGTGCTAGGTACCTCCTGCCAGGGGAGGTTTAGGCTGGATGTTAGGAAGAAGTTCTTCTCAGCAAGAGAGATTGCCCATTGGAATGTGCTGCCCAGGGAGGTGGTGGAGTCACCATCACTGGAGGTCTTTAGGAAGAGCCTGGATGAGGCACTTGGTGCCATGGTTGAGTTGATCAGATGGTGCTGGGTGATAGGTTGGACTTGATGATCTCTGAGGTCTCTTCCAAGCTGGTTAATTCTATTCTATTCTATTCCATTCTATTCTATTGTATTCTGTTCTATTCTATTGTATTCTGTTCCATTCTATTCCATTCTATTCCATTCCATTCTATTCTATTCCATTCTGTTCCATTCTATTCTATTCTATTCTATTCTAGTCTAGTCTAGTCTAGTCTAGTCTAGTCTAGTCTAGTCCAGTCTATTCTATTCTATTCTATTCCATTCCATTCCATTCCATTCCATTCCATTCTATTCCATTCCATTCTATTCTATTCCACTCCACTCCATTCCATTCCATTCCATTCCATTCTATTCCATTCCATTCTATTCTATTCCACTCCACTCCATTCCATTCCATTCCATTCCATTCCATTCCATTCCATTCCATTCCATTCCATTCTATTCTATTCCATTCCATTCCATTCCATTCCATTCCATTCCATTCTACTCTATTCTATTCTATTCTATTCTACTCTATTCTATTCTATTCTATTCTATTCTATTCCATTCCATTCCATTCCATTCCATTCCATTCTACTCTATTCTATTCTACTCTATTCTATTCTATTCTATTCCATTCCATTCCATTCCATTCTACTCTACTCTACTCTACTCTACTCTACTCCACTCTACTCTACTCTACTCTATTCTATTAGGCATCGAATTCTGCCCTGAACTGTAGAGGAAACCCAAATATTAAGCAGACTTGTTCATTCCAGTAGATTACAGCATCAAGCAGCAGCTAGCTCCCTGTTGTGAATCTGTGCAGCTCAGGACAGAACACCATGGGGAAAGCTCTTCTTTTCCCATCACAGAATCCATTTGCCTCGTAATTGTAGTGCTGGTTCTCTAAAGAGACCCCTAGCAGTGGCTAATTGCAGGCAGAAAGCTCATTACATTATAGCAATTGGATTTTTAATTAGAAATGCAGATGGTAACTCATCTATTACAGTTGTAAGATCCAACTGGGAAAGAAACTTCAACTCCAGGTGGGATGCATTCACCTTTCGGGTGCTGGAAAAGAGTAAGGAAGGAGAATGGAGATGCTGTGGCTGGTGTTACACCTCCTAAGAAATATGGGTGATTGCCCTGAGGCTGAGGGTCCCAGGAAGGGAAAGGAAGGAGGAGCACAGGATCACAGAACGTTAGGGGCTGGAAGGGACCTCCAGAGATCATCCAGTCCAACCCCCCTGCCAAAGGAGGAGCACCCAGGGCAGGTCACACAGGAACACAGCTGGGCAGCTCTTGAATATCTCCAGAGGAGGCTCCACAGCCCCCCTGGGCAGCCTGTCCCAGTGTTCTGTCACCCTCACAGGGAAAAATTCTTCCTCCTGTTTCCATGGCACTTCCTCTGCCTCAGCTTCCACCAGTGCTCCTTGTGCTGTCCTTGGGCATCACCCAGCAGAGCCTGGCTCCAGCCTCTGGGCACTCACCCTGCACATCTTTATCAACAGCAAGGAGGTCACCCTCAGGCTCCTCCTCTCCAAGCTACAGAGCCCTCAGCTCCCTCAGGCTCTCCCCATAAGGAAGATGTTCCACTCCCTTCATCATCTTTGTGGCTCTGTGCTGGACCATTTCAAGCAGTTCCCTGAGGTCCTTCCTGACCTGAGGGGCCCAGAACTGGACACAATATTCCAGATGTAGCCTCATCAGGGCAGAGTAGAGAGGGAGGAGAACCTCTGTGGACCTACTCACCACAGCCCTTCTAATCCACCCCAGGATGCCCTTGGCCTTCTTGGCCACAAGAGCACATTGCTGCCTCATGGTCAGCTTTCCACCCACCAGAACCCCCAGGTCTTTTTCCCCTTCACCAATCTCCAACAGGTCAGTCTCCAAACTGTACTGATCCCTGGGCTTGTTCTTTCCCAGTTGACAGACTCCAGCAGCACCACTAAACCAGTTTCAGAACAACAAAGCCTCCTCCAAGAGCAGTGCTGGAGGAGCCAGCTGGGAAGGGGAGCAGTGAAAAGCTTGCCAAAACTCTGCTGCATGCAGAGAATGAAGGTGAACAGCTCAATCCACTTCTGAAATTCACCAGTGTCTATGACTCCTGTTCTTTCTGTGCAAGAAAGACCATCAATGGCCTGCCTCACATAGCCAGCAGTGTGCAGGCTGCTCAGTCTGCATGGCTGGGAGTGATGCGCTCCATGCCAGTTCAGATCCTGCTGCTGATCCCAGCTGTGCTAGGAGCCAGAAGTCCCTAGATCAGAGAATCATAGAATCATTAAGGTTGGAAAAGGCCTCAGAGATCATCAAGTCCAACCTAGCACCTAATACCTAACACCTCCTGACAACTAAACCATGGCTCCAAGTGCCACATCCAAGCCTTTTTTCAACACCTCCAGGGATGGTGACTCCACCACCTCCCTGAACAGCACATTCCAATGACCAATCTCTCTTGCTGGGTAGAACTTTCTCCTCACCTCCAGCCTAAACTTCCCCTGGCACAGCTTGAGACTGTGTCCTCTTCTTCTGGTGCTGATTGCCTGGGAGCAGAGCCCAACCCCCACCTGGCTATAACCTCCCTTCAGGGAGTTGGAGAGAGCAAGAAGGTCTCCCCTGAGCCTCCTCTTCTGCAGGCTAAGCAACCCCAGCTCCCTCAGCCTCTCCTCACAGGGCTGTGCTCCAGACCTCTCCCCAGCCTCATTGCCCTTCTCTGGACACCTTCCAGCAACTCAACATCTTTCCTAAACTGAGGAGCCCAGAACTGGACACAGGACTCAAGGTGTGGCCTAACCAGTGCTGAGCACAGGGCAGAATGACTTCCCTGCTCCTGCTGGCCACACTCTTCCTGATGCAGGCCAGGATGCCATTGGCCTTCTTGGCCAGCTGGACACAATGCTGGCTCATGTTCAGCCTACTATCAACCAGCACCCCCAGCTCCCTTTCTGCCTGGCTGCTCCCAGCCACTCTGACCCCAGCATGTAACTCTGCATGGGGTTGCTGTGGCCAAAGTGCAACACCCAGCACTTGGACTTGTTCAGTGCCATCCTGTTGGACTCTGCCCATCTGTCCAGCCTGGCAAGATCCCTCTCTAGAGCTCTCCTACCCTCTAACAGATCAACTCCTGCCCCCAGCTTGCTGTCATCTGCAAACTTATTGATGATGGGCTCAATGTCCTCATCCAGATCATCAATAAAGATACTGAACAGGCTGGGGCCCAGCACTGATCCCTGGGGAACACCACTGGTGCCTGGCTGCCAGCTGGCTGTGGCACCATTCACCACCACTCTCTGGGCTCAGCCTCCAGCCAGTTCCTAACCCAGCTCAGAGTGCTGCTGTCCAAGCCAGGGGCTGACAGCTTGGCCAGGAGTTTGCTGTGGGGGATGGTGTCAAAGGCCTTGCTGAAGCCCAGGCAGACTCCATCCACAGCCTGCCCCACATCCAGCAGGCAGTCACCTGGGCATAGAAGGAGATCAGGTTGGAGAGGCAGGACCTGCCCTTCCTAAATCCTTGCTGGCTAGATTACACAGCAGACAAGGTTTCAGCCTTGCCCCTGCAGGGTCTGGTGATGACAGCTCAGCCTGTCATTTCCCTCTGCTTGCCTTGTGCTTTTGTAAATCCTATTGGAAAGTGACTTGAACTTATTAAATACTTCTCCAGCCTGAAACAAAGAAATCCTTGACTGGGAACATTCAGATGCTCCTGCTTAGCTCTTCCCTCTGAAGCTGTAAAGGATGGGTGGCAGCTTAGGTGCTCTGTTTCTGCCCCTTCCTTATTTTGCTTATCTGAGGCTTCTCATTTCATTTGCTTTGTTTAGAATCATTGTGCTCTCTCCCTTCCACTTGTATGCCATCAGAAAATGTCATGGAATCACTTGAAAATAAAGCCTCCTGCCAGCCTGAAGAGGCAGGCACCAGCCAGGTGCCAGGGACACTGTGCAGCAGCTGAACTGCTTCCTCTACAGACACATTGGGGTGTGTGTGAATCTCTGGCAAGTGGGCTAACGAAGGCATCTTCTTACCAGCCAATTCTGTGAGCAGAGTCAGCTCAGAAAGGAGCAGCACATCAACCAGGACCTGGATTTTCTTTTGGAATCTTCTGTTCCCTGTCAGGAAAGTGCAGCCTCACCTCTTCTTCGTTTCTGTTGGCAGCAGTGAGGTAGTTGGTGAAGTTAATGCTGGGGAGAAACTTCAACCCAGCACACAGCAGTGCCACAATGTGCCAAACTGGCAGTGCCAACTGCAGGAGGGTCAACAAGCTTCCTCTAGCTTCAATCCATTCCCCCCAGTCCTATCACTCCCTGACACCCTCAAAAGTCCCTCCCCAGCTTCCTTGGAGCCCCCTGCAGATACTGCAAGGCCACAAGAAGGTCTCCTCAGAGCCTTCTCTTCTCCAGACTGAACAACCCCAACTCTCAGTCTGTCTCCATAGCAGAGCAGCTCCAGCCCTCTGCTCATCCTCCTGGCCCTTCTCTGGACACCTTCCAGCACCTCCAGATCCTTCCTGTCCTAGGGGCTCCAGAACTGGACACAGAGCTCCAGCTGTGGTCTCAGCAGAGTGGAGCAGAGGGGCAGAATCCCCTCCCTGGCCCTGCTGGCCACACTTCTCTTGCTGCAGCCCAGGCTCTGCTTGGCTCTCTGGGCTGCAAGTGCTCACTGCTGGCTCCTGTTGAGCTTCTCTTCCCCCAGCACCCCCAAGGCCTTTTCTTCAGGGCTGCTCTCAAGCCAGTCCCTGCCCAGCCTCTATTGGCAAAGGCTCTTACCTGTGGGATCCTCACTTCTCTTAGCAGATATCAACAGGCAGTGCAAACCCCTGGGGGAGCTCCAGAAGTTACTGCTGTAGGGTGCTTAGAGCTGAATGCTGCCTTGGAGAGCTGTGCTCTGCACCTGTCCCTGCTGCAGCAGGCTGCTTATGGATGTATGGATTACCTGGCCCCTGGTTTTGGATACCCAGTATAAAACTCCAGGAGCTGCAGTAAAACCCAGCATAAAATAATTCTGTTTTTCAAGAAACACACTTCAGCATCCTAACAAATGTTAAACTGCATCTTCCTAAAGCCTCCCCTATGGAGCCAGCCTGAGAGAGTTGGGGCTTCAGCCAGGAGAAGAGAAGGTTCCAGGGAGACCTTAGAGCAGCCTTCCAGCACCTGATGGGAGCTACAGGAAAGCTGGGAAGGGAGGTTTGAAAAGGACTGGGAGTGACAGGATGAGAGGGAATGGATTGAAGCTTGAGCAGGGCACATTTAGACTGGAGATTAGGAAGACATTCTTTAGGGTGAGGGTGGTGAGACACTGGCACAGGTTGCCCAGGGAGGTTGTGGATGTCTCCTCCCTGTAGGTGTTGAAGGCCAGGTTGGATGAGGCCTTGAGCAACCTGGGCTGGTGGGAGGTGTCCCTGCCCATGGCAGGGGGGTTGGAAGTGGATGGTCTTTGGAGCCCCAAATCGTTCTGTGAATGGATATCCTGTTGGGGCACCTATCACCACACTGAGCAGGCAGATATGCACAGGCAGGCAGTTATACACAGTCATCTTCTCTTCGTGATTCCACATCAGACTGGGAGTATTTTTAACTCTGGGGGGGGTGGGGAAGGATCACCAAGGAAACATCATGAAGTGTGAGAGTGATCTGACTGATTGACAGCGGTACAGCAAAGCAGGTCTGACATGAAAGGCAGAGAGAAAATTCCTGCTGTTCTGAGGCATGGCTCCTCTAGCACCTGAACCATCAGGGCATGTTTGCCAGGCACTGATGTTACAGGAGATTTTCTTCTCACAGGGTGTCAGGGTTGGAAGGGACCTCAAGGATCATCCAGTTCCAACCCTGGTGCACCGGGCTGCATTCAGAGGAGTGTGTCCAGCAGGGCCAGGGAGGTTCTCCTCCCCTTCTACTCTGCCCTAGTGAGACCTCACCTGGAATACTGCATCCAGCTCTGGGCTCCCCAGTTCAGGAGGGACAGGGATCTGCTGGAGAGAGTCCAAGGGAGAGCCACAAGGATGCTTAGGGGACTTGAGCATCTCCCCTGTGAAGAGAGATGGAGAGCCCTGGGGCTATTTAGTCTGGAGAGGAGAAGGCTGAGAGGGATCTGATCAATGTCTATCAATAGCTGAGGGCTGGGGGCCAGGAAGGAAAGTTTAGGGACAGGCTCTGCTCAGTTGCACTCTGTGATAGGACAAGGGGCAATGGATATAAACTCCAGCACAGGAGGTTCCACCTCAACATGAGGAGGAACTTCTTCACTGTGAGGGTCCCAGAGCCCTGGAGCAGGCTGCCCAGAGAGATTGTGGAGTCTCCTTCTCTGGAGCCTTCCCATCCCTGCCTGGATGTGTTCCTGTGTGACCTGTGCTGGATTCTATGGTCCTGCTCTGGCAGTTGGTGGAGGGGGGGAGGTGGGCTGGGCTCAGTGATCCTGGAGTTCCTTTCCAACCCCTAACATCGTGGGATCCTCATCTGTGATCTGAAAGCTTGCAGAGAGGGTTGGCTTTGCCTGCTTGCTCTGTGCTGCCTGCTCAGCCTTGGCTCACTGTGTCCCGTGGCTCCCTCCAGCTAATGTCCTTCTGTTCAGCGACCAGCTCCCTCTTTCACTGGCACTTAAGGCCTGTGGAGCACATTATTCTTTATTCTGCAGCGGTTTCTATTTAGTTATTGACCTATTTTCACTCTGTGCTCATTGTTCTGGAGGATTTGTTTCCTCAGCTCCAAATCCCAAAGCACTTGATACATGCTGAGTCCTTAAGCTGGCCAAGAGCTGCAGTTGGCATAGGCAGAAACAGAGCTCAGGGACCCGGTTTTAAGTCCTCCTCTCTGCCATTTCAGGCCAAATGTCTGATGTCAAGTGGTCACAGGACACCAGAATAATCACTTTAAAGACAGTTCAAGTATGACTCTGATGCAGATGTTAAAATAAGCCCTGACTGTAATGGCCCTTCATGGCCATTTCTGCTTTCCACTTCAACACCAAGCAAAGAATAAACTCCCACTACCTCCTTAAAGAGCCCACAGGGAGCCAAGCCTGAAGTCACATCAGCTGTGGACATGTGGTGGCTTATTGCTGTGGTATGGAATGGAATGGAATGGAATGGAATGGAATGGAATGGAATAGAATAGAATAGAATAGAATAGAATATAATAGAATAGAATAGAATAGAATTAACCAGGTTGGAAAAGACCTTCGAGATCATCAAGTCCAACCTATCACCCAACACCATCTAATCAACTAAATCATGGCACCAAGCACCCCATCCAGTCTCTTCCTAAACACCTCCAGGGATGGTGACTCCACCACCTCCCTGGGCAGCACATTCCAATGGCCAATCTCTCTTGCTGGGAAGAATTTCTTCCTCACCTCCAGCCTAAACCTCCCCTGGCACAGCTTGAGACTGTGTCCTGGTGCTGGGTGCCTGGGAGAAGAGACCAACCCCCACCTGGCTTCAACCTTCCTTCAGGGAGTTGGAGAGAGCAGGAAGGTCTCCCCTGAGCCTCCTCTTCTGCAGGCTAAGCAACCCCAGCTCCCTCAGCCTCTCCTCACAGGGCTGTGCTCCAGACCCCTCCCCAGCTTTGTTGCCCTTCTCTGGACACCTTCCAGCAACTCAACATCTTTCCTAAACTGAGGAGCCCAGAACTGGACACAGGACTCAAGGGGTGACCTAACCAGTGCTGAGCACAGGGCACAATGACTTCCCTGCTCCTGCTGGCCACACTGTTCCTGATGCAGGCCAGGATGCCATTGGCCTTCTTGGCCAGCTGGGCACACTGCTGGCTCATGTTCAGCCTAGTGGACATCTTCCTGCAACATCTTCACCTTGTGCTGAGGCCATCATCCTGTGGCTAACGGGAGACTGCCCTGTAGGGGAAAAGCTTGTGACTGTTTGATCTGATCTAGGTCTGTCAGAAAAGCCACTCAGAGTGCACCCTGTGGACTTTGCAATGCTGCCTCTGGGGAACCAGCACAAGCAGCTTTTCTGCTCTCCCAGCAATTGGACTTGGGGGTGCTGGTGGGTGAGAAGCTGGACATGAGCCAGCAATGGGCACTGCCAGCCCAGAAGGTCAATGACAGCCTGGGCTGCATCAAAAGCAGCGTGGCCAGAGATGGAGAAAGGAGATTCTGCCCCTCTGCTCTGCTGAGACCTCACCTGCAGTGCTGTGTCCAGCCCTGGGGCCACTGAGACAAGAAAGACATGGACCTGATGGAGCAGGTCCAGAGGAGGCCACCAAGATGCTTAGAGGGCTGGAAAACTCTGCTATGAGGACAGGCTGAGAGTTTGGGCTGTTCAGCCTGGAGAGGAAAAGGCTCCAAGCAGATCTTAGAACTGCATTTCAACATCTGAAGGGGACCTACAGGAAGGCTGAGGAGGGACTGCTCAGAAGGGCCTGTGGGGATAGGATGAGGGGCCAGGGTTTGAAACTGGAGTAGGGCAGATTCAGGTTGGCCATCAGGAGGAAGTTCTGCACAGTGAGAGTGGTGAAAGACTGGAACAGGCTGCCCAGGGATGTGGTTGAGGCCCTGACCCTGGAGACATTCAAGCTCAGACTGGATATGTCCCTGGGCAGCCTGCTGTAGCTGGAGGTGTCCCTGCTGACTGCAGGGGGGTTGGCCAAGATGCCCTTGGAGGGTCTCTCCCAACCCACTGCAAGCTGTGAATTGCCTTTAAGGAAAACAGCCTGGAGTGGGTAAGTGCAATGCAGCACAGCAGGA
Source organism: Dryobates pubescens (assembly GCF_014839835.1). NCBI lineage: Eukaryota > Metazoa > Chordata > Aves > Piciformes > Picidae > Dryobates > Dryobates pubescens. The sequence continues at coordinate 26,032,853 of NC_071625.1, read as the reverse complement.
AGAGCTGGAGGGCTCCTCCAAGACACTCACAAAGCAGTGGGAAAAGGAGAAAGGGGGGGGGGGGGGGGGGGGGGGAGGGAAGGAAATACAAGGATTAATAGAAAAATAATTGTGGAGTCAAAGAGCATCTTGTGGGAAATATCTGTTTAGAAAAGCAGGGGGAGAAGAGAGCTCAGCCCTGGCAAGAACTGCTCTGATCATCAGCAAAGGCTGTGAGCTGCCAACCACTGCAGTCACAGATGGAGCAAATTTGGGTGGGGAAGCCCTCTGGGCATGTCACAGCCCCTGGGTCTCATCTCCTCCTCCTCCTCCTCCTGCTTTCTGCAAACAAGCCTTTTAGGAGCAGATTTTCAAATGCATTTAGGTACCCAGCACCCAAAAGCTTGATGTGGAAATGCACCTCAAGATCTGAGCCTTAAAGACAGATGTTTAGAGCCTTTCTGGCACCTAAAGACTTTCAACAACACCAAGTCACTGAGCTGAAATCAGTGGGAGTTCACAGCACCACAGAGTGTTAGGGGCTGGAGGGGACCTTGAAAGCTCATCCAGTCCAACCCCCCCTGCCAGAGCAGGAGCACCCAGGGCAGGTCACAGAATCCCCAAGGTTGGAAGAGACCTCAGAGATCATCAAGCCCAAGCTGTCACCAAAGACCTCATGACTAAACCATGGCACCAAGTGCCATGTCAGGGCATACAGGAACACATCCAGGCAGGTCTTGAATCTCTCCAGAGAGGCAGACTCCACAACCCCCCTGGGCAGCCTGTTCCAGGGCTCTGTCACCCTCACAGGGAAATAATCCTTCCTCCTGTTTCCATGGAACTTCCTCTGCCTATTCAGGGCATTGATGAATATATTGAATTGTCCTGGTCCCAGTACTGACCCCTGAGGGACCCCTGAGAGACAGAGGCCTCCAACTAGCCTCTGCCCCATTGACCACAGCTCTCTGACTTCTTCCCTTCAAGCATTTCCCATCCACCTCACTCCCTGCCCATCCAGACCACACTGCCTCAGTGTAGCTGTGAGGATGCTGTGGGAGGCAGTGTCAAATGCTGTGCTTAAATCAAGATAAACCACAGCCACTGCTCTACCACTGCTCTTGGCTTTTATCCTTAAGATGAGGAAAGTAACAGCTGAGTGAACAGGTTTGCTAGAGTAGCTGGAGATCCTGAGATGTCCCCTGTAACACACTTGGTTCTATGTCTGTCCTGCTAATGCTCCCTGCCTTCTTAGTAGCTGTCAGGTATTCCTCTGCCCTTGGGAGCTGGTGAGCACATTTCTAGGGCAGAGGGTGCCAGGCTCCCCCTCCCTCAGCTCAGAAGGGCAGATGTGTAGGGCAGCAGCAAACAGCCAGCAGTGGGGACTGGAGGTTGTGTCAGGAAACAGCCATGCCCCAGTTTGTGGTTAGTCACAGATTGCATTGGGTTGGAAGGAACTCTCAAAGGGCATCCTGGCCAACCAAGCCAGCAGGGACACTTCCAGCCAGAGCAGGGTCACATCCAGTCTGATCTTGAGTGTCTTCAGGGATGGGGCCTCAACCACATCCCTGGGCAGCCTGTTCCAGTGTCTCCCCACCCTCATGGTGCTAGACTCCCTCCTGATGCCCAGCCTGAATCTGCCCTGCCCCTGTTGATGAGGCACATTGGAAACCAGAGCTGTAATAACACTAATTGCATTAGCTTGTCTTGTTCCCAGTGCCTGCCATCACTCATATGGATGATTAAAAACAATTTTATGGGCTGATGGTTATTGAAAAGTCTCTGAGAGACATTTGGCAAGCTGATTAAAGAGAGCTTGTGAGGAGAAATTCCCAGATGTGTCCTTTGAGCACAGAATTTCTTGGAATTCTCAGTGGTAAAGCATTGCCCCTTGGGTCAGGGCAATTCCAGGCACCAATATGGGCTGGGCAGGGACTGGCTTGAGAGCCAGAAGGAAGGGCCTTGGGGGTGCTGGTGAAGGAGAAGCTCAACAGGAGCCAGCAGTCAGCACTTGCAGCCCAGTGAGCCAAGCAGAGCCTGGGCTGCAGCAAGAGAAGTGTGGCCAGCAGGGCCAGGGAGGGGATTCTGCCCCTCTGCTCCACTCTGCTGAGACCACAGCTGGAGCTCTGTGTCCAGTTCTGGAGCCCCTAGGACAGGAAGGATCTGGAGGTGCTGGAAGGTGTCCAGAGAAGGGCCACGAGGATGAGCAGAGGGCTGGAGCTGCTCTGCCATGGAGACAGACTGAGAGAGTTGGGGTTGCTCAGTCTGGAGAAGAGAAGGCTCTGAAGAGACCTTCCTGTGGTCTTCCAGGATCTGAAGGGGGCTCCAAGAAAGCTGGGGAGGGACTTTTGAGGGTGTCAGGGAGTGATAGGACTGGGGGGAATGGAGCAAAACTAGAAGTGGGTAGATTGAGCTTGGATGTTAGGAAGAAGTTGTTCCCCATGAGCGTGGTGAGAGCCTGGCACAGGTTGCCCAGGGAGGTGGTGGCAGCCTCCTGCCTGGAGGTGTTTGCAGCCAGGCTGGATGTGGCTGTGAGCAACCTGCTGTAGTGTGAGGTGTCCCTGGCCATGGCAGGGGGGTTGGAGCTGGCTGATCCTTGAGGTCCCTTCCAGCCCTAACAACTCTCTGAGTTTTTGTTAGGGACAGGCTAATATCTATCTTTAAAAGGCCAGAGCCAGCAGAAACACAGCTCGACAGCAAATGCTTTGCTAGAGTAAGAGAGCAGAGCAAACACAATGATCTCTTCCCACTAATAGTCTGCTCCCTGGTAACAATTTTCAGCTCAGGGGATTTTCTAACTTGTTTTTATTCCTATAATTAGAAACCTTCAGCTGGCCTCTCTCTAGCTTTCAACTGCTTGTCCAGCCTTCCCTTGCATGTTTACAGGCCTCTTGTACCCACAGCCTCTCTTGCAAGCAGTTGCACAGAGCTGCTTCTACTTATTGGGTGAGCAGTCAGGTCTTACTGCTTGCTCTGAGATGGTATTTGTGAGCCCTGTTTCCGGCACATGAACAGGCAGTGAACAGTCAAAAGTGCTTCTCTGTGGTGATATGCCCTGGAAGTTGTCCTTTCTTTGTACTGATCATGGTCAGAGTACATTAGAGGTTGGAAGGGACCTCCAGAGATCATCCAGTCCAACCCCACTGCCACAGCTGCATCACCCAGGGCAGCCTGCACAGCAATGCATCCAGGTGGGGTTGGAGGAGACTCCACAACCTCTCTGGGCAGCCTGCTCCAGGGCTCTGCTGCCCTCACTGCAAAGAAGTTTCTCCTCATGTTGAGCTGAAACCTTCTCTGTTCAAGTTTGTATCCAGAGAAGATGCTGATGCCCCAACACTGGAAACATTCCAGGTCAGGCTGGCTGGAGCTCTGAGCAGCCTGATCTAGTTGAGGATGTCCCTGCTGACTGCAGGGAGGTTGGACTGGGAGACCTTTAAAGGCCTCTTACAATGCAAGCTGCTTTATGAATCTGTGATAAGGAAGAAGGGGCCAAGGCAGAAGAAAGCTGTTTAGAAGGGCTTGTGAAATTGCTGTTTGTCTTCTCCCACTTGAACACCCCCAAAATACCTTCCTTTGTCTAAACTGCTTGTACCCAGCCCAATTCACTTGGGAAGGAGATGTAACTGTTTGAAGTACGTGGAGAAAAATTGACTACCAGAGGGGATGTGTTCTTGTCTTTGAAGACTGCTGCCTCAACCTTACTTGAGAGCAAAAAGCAAGGGAAATAGAGAAGCAGATCAGACAATGTTCTCTGTATTAAGGCAACAAGGGCTTCTCAAGAGGTCCTTCCACTATTAAAATCTCTGCTCCCAGGAGACAGGAGGAGACACTGACTCAGAGTGAGCAGCTACTGCACAACAAGAGAATGGGGAAAAGACACATTTGCCAGCTCCCCAGGAGCTGACATCAAGGGCACTGATTCTCAGTCACAGCCCACAGAGCCTGGAATTCAAGCAGCAATTAAAGTTGTTAAAGCCATGGTAGAGCAGAAGTAGAATATGGCAGTGCTGAAGTTCATGGATTTCTCCCCCTGCTTCCTAGGATAGTAGAAAAGCTCTTTTTGACTTCTAGTCACTGCTGTGGAAATGAACCTCAATGAGCTTGAGACAGACCAAGTACAGCCAGTGTGAGTGTAGCAAACTCAATTCAGATAGTCTCAGAACAGGGGGATGAAATGAATTGCTCAGAAATCTACCAAGGGTCCAAAAACAACTGGTGGACAGAGAGCTGTTTGGGATAGAATGGAATGGAATGGAATGGAATGGAATGGAATGGAATGGAATGGAATGGAGTGGAATGGAATGGGATGGAATGGAATGGAGTAGAGTAGAGTAGAGTAGAGTAGAGTGGAGTGGAGTGGAATGGAATGGAATGGAATGGAATGGAATGGAATGGAATGGAGTGGAATGGAATGGGATGGAATGGAATGGAGTAGAGTAGAGTAGAGTAGAGTAGAGTAGAGTAGAGTAGAGTAGAGTAGAGTGGAATGGAATGGAATGGAATGGAATGGAATGGAATGGAATGGAATGGAATGGAATGGAATAGACCAGGTTGGATGAGACCTTTAAGATCAGCATGTCCAACCCATTATCCAAAACCATCTAATCAACTAAACCATGGCACCAAGCACCCCATCTCCTCCTGAACACCTCCAGTGATGGTGACTCCACCACTTCCCTGGGCAGCACATTCCAATGGCCAATCTCTCTCTTTCTTGGAAGGTGACTTGGACACCTTCACACAGGTTAAATGTGCCAGCAATGTGCTCTTGTGGCCAAGAAGGCCAAGGGCATCCTGGGGTAGATTAGAAGGGCTGTGGTGAGTAGGTCCAAAGAGATTCTCCTGCCCCTCTGCTCTGCCCTGCTGGGGCCACATCTGGAATATTGTGTCCAGTTCTGGGCTCCTCAGGTCAAGAAGGACCTCAGGAAACTGCTTGAGAGAGTCACAAAGATGATGAAGGCAGTGGAACATCTTCCTTAGGAGGAGAGCCTGAGGGAGCTGAGGGCTCTGTAGTTTGGAGAGGAGGAGCCTGAGGGTGACCTCATTGCTGTTGATAGAGATGTGCAGGGTGAGTGCCCAGAGGCTGGAGCCAGGCTCTGCTGGGTGATGCCCAAGGACAGCACAAGGGGCACTGGTGGAAGCTGAGGCAGAGGAAGTTCCATGGAAACAGGAGAAATAATTGTTTCCCTGTGAGGGTGCCAGAGCCCTGGAACAGGCTGCCCAGGGGGGTTGTGGAGTCTGCCTCTGGAGATACTCCAAACCTACCTGGATGTGTTCTTGTGTGACCTGCCCTGTGTGACCTGCCCTGGGTGCTCCTGCTCTGGCAGGGGGTTTGGCCTGGATGAGCTTTCAAGGTCTCTTCCAGCCCCTAACATTCTGTGATTCTGTAAATGATCTCCTCTGACAGGTTGTGTCTGCAGTCAAGCCTCAGGTGTATCATGAGTGTCTATGGAGAATCATGGATGGTTTGGCTTGGAAGGGACCTCCAAAGGTACAACCCCACTGCAGTCAGCAGGGACAATCCCCACTACATCAAGTTGCTCAGAGCCTTGTCAAGCCTGATCACAGATATCTCCAGGGATGGGGCCTTGACTCCCTCCCTGGGCAGCCTGTTCCAGTGTTCCACCACCCTCGTGATGCAGAACTTGTTCCTCACATCCAGTCTCAATCTTCTCTCATTTCAAACCATTGTCCCTTGTCCTGTTGCTTTCATTTCTGAATGAGATGTAGTGGATAGCTGCAGCTGTGGTTTGTCTCAGGTGATCCACCAGGTAGTCTATCAAGGCTACTGCAGTTTGGGTTATTTGGGACCTCCCACCTGTTCTTCACTTCATCACAGAATGGCTCAGGTTGGAAGGGACCTCAGAGATCACCTGCTCCAGTCTCCCTGCCATGGGCAGGGATGCCTCTCAACCAGCCTCAAGGCCTGCTTCTCACTCTAGGATAAGGAGAACTGCAACTCACACTGCAAGTCAGACTAAAGATGTGTAACCAAGCTCAGGGAAATGAATCCATCCTCTCCTGACTCATTGCAAATCTGTAGTCTAGTGGTTCTCCCACCCAAGGCTGCTGTACTCACAGACTGACTAAATATCACTTCACCCTCTTTTAGTAACTGATACACAGCAGCTACTGCAAGTAAGCATTTCTAAGTCATTGCTAACTCACCCACCAGGATGATCCAAGGGCTGGAGCAGCTCTGCTATGAGGACAGGCTGAGGGGGCTGGAGGTGTTCAGCCCGGGTAACAGAAGGCTCTATGGGGACCTCAGAGCTGCCTTCCAATACCTGAGGGGATCCTACAGGAAAGCTAATGGTTGTTTTCTCCATCTGTGACTTTTGTTTCCAATCTAAAGCCTGATCTTGGGTCTAGCCAACACAGCTTGGCTTTACTACTGAATCTGTCTAGTGCTGAAAGCAAGAAGAACACAAGAAAGACCTGGGGTGCAGCAAGCAAAGTGTGGCCAGCAGGGCTAGGGAGGTTCTGCTCCCTCTCTGCTCTGCCCTGCTGAGACCACAGCTGCAATCCTGTGTCCAGTTTGGGGCTCCCCAGCTCAAGAGGGACAGGGATCTGCTGGAGAGAGTCCAAGGGAAAGCTAGGAGGATGCTTAGGGGACTTGAGCATCTTCCCTGTGAAGAGAGACTGAGAGCCCTGGGGCTGTTTAGTGTGGAGAAGAGAAGGCTGAGAGGGATCTGATCAATGTCTATCACTAGCTGAGGGGTGGGTGTCAAGTGGAGGGGGCCAAGCTCTTTTGGGTGGTGCACAGCAATAAGCCAAGGACCAATGGATACAAACTTGAACAGAGAAGGTTTCAGCTCAACATGAGGAGAAACTTCTTTGCAGTGAGGGTGGCAGAGCCCTGGAGCAGGCTGCCAACAGAGGTTGTGGAGTCTCCTTCTGTGGAGCCTTTCCAAGCCCACCTGGATGCATTGCTGTGCAGACTGCCCTGGGTGCTCCTGCTGTGGCAGGGGGGTTGGACTGGCTGAGCTCTGGAGGTCCCTTCCAACCTCTAATGTACTCTGATAGTGTGATATAAGAAATGCACCATCTGCCCACAGGCAGTGGACCCAGGAAACTGTGCACACACAGCCTCTCTAAGCCATAGCCAGAGGAAATCTGAAGAGGAAAGTGGAAGTGAGAGTGCCTCCTGCCAAGTGCTGGGATGAGCAAAGCCAGGAACTGGTGATCATTGTACAAGGCAGAGATGCAGGGGGGTACTACATGACTCAAGAGTAGCTCTAATCACAGAGTAGCACAAAACCTTCAGAGGTTATCCCAAATCAACCAAACTGAAAGTCTCTCTGCTATCATTGATTGCAGAGCATGCAAGGCATTCATGAGAAGTCTCTTAGAGGTGCTTCTGGAAAGCAATATTGAGGGAAAAGCTGAAAGAAACCAGTGCTGAGCCAAGAAAAAGAATTCCTTTACATCCCAGAAACATAATTCAAGTAATATTGTGAAATAAATTCTCTCTGTGCAGCAGGCAAGCAAAGAGTGAGTTCTGTAGTAGAACTGCATTATTACAGACTGAATAGAATCACAGAACTGTCAGGGTTGGAAGGGACCTCAAGGATCAGCCAGTTCCAGCCCCCTGCCATGGGCAGGGACACCTCACACTACAGCAGGTTGCTCACAGCCACATCCAGCCTGGCTGCAAACACCTCCAGGCAGGAGGCTTCCACCACCTCCCTGGGCAACCTGTGCCAGGCTCTCACCACCCTCATGGGGAACAACTCCTTCCTAACATCCAAGCTGAATCTACCCATTTCTAGTTTTGCTCCATCCCCCCCAGTCCTATCACTCCCTGACACCCTCAAAAGTCCCTCCCCAGCTTTCCTGTAGCCCCATTCAAATACTGCAAGGCCACAAGAAGTTCTCCTCAGAGCCTTCTCTTCTCCAGACTGAACAACCCCAACTCTCTCAGTCTGTCTCCAGAGCAGAGCAGAGCAGCTCCAGCCCTCTGCTCATCCTCATGGCCCTTCTCTGGACACCTTCCAGTACCTCCAGACCCTTCCTGTCCTAGGGGCTCCAGAACTGGACACAGAGCTCCAGCTGTGGTCTCAGCAGAATGGAGCAGAGGGGGAGAATCCCCTCCCTGGCCCTGCTGGCCACACTTCTCTTGCTGCAGCCCAGGCTCTGCTTGGCTCTCTGGGCTGCAAGTGCTCACTGCTGGCTCCTGTTAAGCTTCTCATCCACCAGCACCCCCAAGTCCTTAACTTCTGGCTGCTCTCAAGCCAGTCCCTCCCCAGCTTTCTTGCAGCCCCCTTCAGATACTGGAAGGCCACAAGAAAGTCTCCTCAGAGCCTTTCTCTTCTCCAGACTGAACATCTTGCTGGCTTGGCATGGTTGAAAGCAAGGAGAAGTTCTCTTTCCTAACCATTCCTTTGCAGTTGCATGGAATGAACAGCTGCACCAGCAACATGATCAACCAGCAAGCAGGTGTTTTAATTAAAACAACCCTAGGAAGGATCATTTGTAACGTCTCAACAGCCACAATGAACTGAGCTCAGTGTCTCAGTGTTAATGGATCTCATTTAGGAGGAATTAGAAATGAGGACCTGCTGCAAGTCAGTTGTTTTGCATCTCCTGGCTTGCAGAATACTCATTCAGCTTTAGAACAGACCCTGCCTTGTAGCTATGGAGCTCATTGGCTTCACTCACACTCAGTAATCATTATGCAAGGATCTGAGTAGGCAGAAAACCTCACTGTGGTAGTTAGGTACAATCCCAGCTCCCTCAGCCTGTCCTCATAGCAGAGATGCTCCAACCCCCTGACCGTTCTCGTGGCCCTCCTCTGGACCTGCTCCATCAGCTCCAGGTCCTCCCTGTGTTGAGGGCCCCAGAGCTGGATGCAGTACTGCAGGTGAGGTCTCACCAGAGCAGAGCAGAGGGGCAGAATCACCTCTCTTGACCTGCTGGCCATGCTGCTTTTGATGCAGCCCAGAAGGCCAATGGCCTCCTGGGCTGCAAGTGCTCATTGCTGACTCATGTCCACCTTCTCACCCTCTAGAACCTGCAAATCCTTTTCCTCAGGGCTGCTTTCTGTCACTTCCTCCCCCAAGTCTGTATTGATGCTGAGGACTGTTCTGGCCCAGGAGCACTTTTTCTTGTTGAACCTCAGAAAGCCACCTCTCCAGCTTGTCCAGGTCCCTCTGGCTACCATCCTGTTCCTCTGGCATATCAGCAACACCACTCAGCTTGGTGTCATCTGCAAACTTGCTGATGGTGCCCTTACATACAGTTCTGGAGCCCCTGGTACAGGAAGGATCTGGAGGTGCTGGAAAGTGCTGGAAGATGTCTTTTCTCCAGGAGTGGCAGCAGGCAGAACTTAGGGCACGGAGAGAGGGTTCCTCCTGGTCTGCTGCCTCCAGGCTCCATGGTGATGTCTTTCCTCCTGTGTCTGTCCTTTTCTCTCCTTGTATTTTCTTCTCCTGAGCAGGCATTGCTCAGGTCTTTCACACAGCTCTTCAGTCACAGGTTCTTTTAAGGCATGTGTCCAGGAGGTGAACCCATTGTGCTTTCCACCATCCTCCCTTTCTGGGGTAGCTGATGGGTGGAGATGATCTTCTCTGTGCACATTCCTGAGGGTCATTAGCCCGTGGTGTCTGCCCATTACACGTTTGTCTAGGAGCAAAGGTGATCTTATCTTTGCTGATTCACATCAAGAGAGACAAGATCCAGTCTCTTACAGGGGTCTAGAGAGGCTCTGCAGAGGGACCTCGACAGGCTGGAGAGATGGGCAGAGTCCAAGGGCATGAGATTGAACACATCCAAGTGCCAGGTTCTGCACTTTGGCCACAGCAACCCCAGGCAGTGCCACAGGCTGGGGTCAGAGTGGCTGAGAACAGCCAGGCAGAGAGGGACCTGGGGGTGCTGGTCGATGGTAGGCTGAACATGAGCCTGCAATGTGCCCAGGCAGCCAAGAGGGCAAATGGCATCGTGGCCTGCATCAAGAACAATGTGGCCAGCAGGAGCAGGGAGGTCATTGTGCCCTGTGCTCAGCACTGGTTAGGCCACACCTTGAGTCCTGTGTCCAGTTCTGGGCTCCTCAGTTTAGGAAGGAGGTTGACTTGCTGGATCGAGTCCAGAGAAGGGCAACAAGGTTGGTGAGGGGTTTGGAACACAGCCCTGTGAGGAGAGGCTGAGGGAGCTGGGGTTGCTTAGCCTGGGGAGGAGGAGACTCAGGGGTGACCTTATTGCTCTCTACAACTACCTGAAGGGAGGCTGTAGTGAGGCAGAGGTTGGTCTCTTCTCCCAGGCAACCAGTACCAGAACAAGAGGACACAGTCTCAGGCTGCATCAGGGGAGGTTTAGGCTGGAGGTTAGGAGGAAGTTTTACCCAGAGAGAGTGATTGCCCATTGGAATGGGCTGCCTGGGGAGGTGGTGGGGTCGCCGTCACTGGGGGTGTTCAGGGCAAGGCTTGACAGGATGCTTGGTGCATGGTTTAGTTGATTGGGAAGTGTTGGATGATAGGTTGGACATGATGATCTTGAAGGTCTCTTCCAACCTGGTTTATTCTATTCTATTCTATTCTATTCTATTCTATTCTATTCTATTCTATTCTGTTCTGTTCTGTTCTGTTCTGTTCTGTTCTATTCTCATTGCTTGGGAGATTATTCTTGGTAAGCACCAGGGAGGGTTTCAGCCTCCCCTGCACTTGCAGTAGGAGGCCAGCAGGGAAGGGGAGCACCATCAGCCCCCCACCAAGCTCTGCAGCCCTCTTTAGTGAATTACAGCTTGCAGTAATCCTGCAGCATGCTGCAGCCATCGAGGACCTCATCGTTGTCCCATGGCTGCTGCCTGCACTTCCCATGGCTTTCAGCTCTTCCTGAGGCTGAGTAATACCCTTCCCACAAGGAGATGCTGTTTCAGCTCAGTTAACATGCTTGGAGATGGAACCATTTTCAAAAGCCCCATGCCATTTATTTCTGCTGGAAGAAGCAGGAATGTTCTCCTGCCAGCCTTTCTGCCCAGGCTGCTTGATAGACTCACAAAGACTCACAGCTCTCTGTGTTTTTATAACCAGATCTGATTATCTGCTGCCTGCCTTCTCTGGAAATGGGGTAGGTTCTTTCAAGCCTTTTGTCCCAGGAGTATTTCTGCTGCACTTTATCTTTCTTTTCACTGCTTTTTTTCTTTTTTTGCTATGGGAGCTCTCAGCACCATGGCACTCATCTCATTGTTCTCATTCCAGTGCTGAGATCTGTGACAGAAACCTCTAACAAGACACTTTGATGTAGCTCAAACATTTGCTGCTTTCCTGAATCCCATTTCTCTACTGTTTGCAAGCTGGTGCTGCTTCAGTGTCCCTTTCAGCCATACAAGGCTCTACCTCCTATTAGAAGGGGGCCTCCTAGGTTACTTCACCCTGCCAAACCATATGGTGTTGTATCCTGATGGCTTTCCTTCATGGAAGTTTATTAACCATCACCAGCATGGGAAGTACAAACCATAGAATCATCATAGAGTCATAGAATCAACCAGGTTGGAAAAGACCTCAGAGATCATTGAGTCCAAGCTATCACCTAATACTTCCTGACAACTAAACCATGGCACCAAGTGCCACATCCAAGCCTTTTTTGAATACCTCCAGAGATGGTGACTCCACCACCTCCCTGGGCAGCAGATGCTCTAGACCCTTCTCCAGCCTTGCTGCCCTTCTCTGGACACTCTCCAGCCCCTCAATGTCCTTCCTGGAGTGAGAGGCCCAGAGCTGAACCCATGAAGACATGCAAGGTGAATGAGCTCTGCTGCTACACTGAACTGGACCTTCCCGAGCTAGACATGCCATTTTAAGTCAGAAAATCTGGGGGCTACATTTACTCCATGAGCACATTGGAGGCACCATCCCCTCAGCTCTGGTGCCCTGAGCTCTTCCCTGAAAGCAGTGCCACTTTACTCATTAGTTGCCTGTAGAGAGCAATGAGGTTTGCCCTCACCCTCCTCTTCTCCAGCCTGAACAATTGGCTGCCCAAGCGTAGTGTGGCTGTAGCTGGCTGGTTGCATCTTTGCCTTGCCACAAGCTCTTTTCCTGGCAGGCTTCTCACTCACAGAAGCCTGAATTTATCCTGGTAGGCCCTGGCAGAGAGCTAGGAGGGATTTCAGCTTGTCTCTCTTGAACTGGAGTGGAGCAACCCACCCCAAATGAGAAGCCCGTTCGAGCGCGCTCTAACAATATCAGCCAGCGGCATTCCAGAGCTCCTGGAGTCAAAGGTGGCTGCTTAAATTGCTAATTAGCTTTGCTCTTGTTATAATTTTTCTTGACTTAAATGCTCTGCTTGGAAGCATTTTTCATCCCTCCTCCAGTTGCCATAGCTTCCATCACTGCACAGTTCAGCTGCTCTTCTGCCCCTGTTTCATGATCAGCTGTAATTGCTCGGGGAAGGGGGAAGGGGGGGGAGAATCACGTTTGCTTCCAAAACACAGAACACACAGTTAGGAGGCCCTAATAAAAAAGCTCAAATAAATCCCTCCTCTGGCAGCACACTGAAAAGATCTTGATTCCCTGGCACAACAAACACAGTGTGGAGTTCTCTCTTCATTAAAATAATAAAATAAATAAAAGGAGGCAGAGGCCACCACAGAACCAGGATGTGGGCAGCCTCCAAGCCTGACGTGTGCATTTATGCAGATCCAGTCTGCTGGGAAGCAGCTTGGGTTTAATCATAAAAGCACCCTTCAAGTACATTTAATGAGGAGTTAGCTGAGGAATTTAGGCTGAAACCTTAAACTGTGTGTAAATTCCTGAGGCTCCAATGAAGCTGAAGGTAAATAATGTGCAGAATGGGGTTTCAGTCAAGGCTGCCTCAGGAGCTGGAGACACAGAGATCCTATTTCTTTTTTTAGCAGCTAGAGAAGGAGCAGCCTTGACTGCTCCTCTTGAAGGGGCAGCCCAGACAGATGCCATCTGTTGATAGAATGGAATGGAATGGAATGGAATGGAATGGAATGGAATAGAATGGAATGGAATGGAATGGAATGGAATGGAATGGAATGGAATGGAATGGAATAGAATAGAATAGAGTAGAGTAGAATGGAATGGAATGGAATGGAATGGAATAGAATAGAATAGAATAGAATAGAATTAACCAGCTTGTAAAAGACCTTTGAGATCATCAAGTCCAACCTATCACCCAACACCATCTAATCAACTAAACCATGGCACCAAGTGCCTCAGCCAGGCTCTTCCTAAACACCTCCAGGGATGGGGACTCCACCACCTCCCTGGGCAGCACATTCCAATGGCCAATCTCTCTTTCTGGGAAGAACTTCTTCCTAACATCCAGTCTAAACCTCCCCTGGCACAGCTTGAGACTGTGTCCTCTTGTTCTGGTGCTGGGTGCCTGGGAGAAGAGACCAACCCCCACCTGGCTACAGCCTCCCTTCAGGGAGTTGGAGAGAACAAGAAGGTCTCCCCTGAGCCTCCTCTTCTGCAGGCTAAGCAACCCCAGCTCCCTCAGCCTCTCCTCACAGGGCTGTGCTCCAGACCCCTCCCCAGCTTTGTTGCCCTTCTCTGGACACCTTCCAGCAACTCAACATCCTTCCTAAACTGAGGAGCCCAGAACTGGACACAGGACTCAAGGTGTGGCCTAACCAGTGCTGAGCACAGGGCAGAATGACTTCCCTGCTCCTGCTGGCCACACTGTTCCTGATGCAGGCCAGGATGCCATTGGCCTTCTTGGCCAGCTGGGCACACTGCTGGCTCATGTTCAGCCTACTGTCAACCAGTACCCCCAGGTACCTCTCTGCCTGGCTGCTCTCAGCCACTCTGACCCGAAACCCAACTAACCCAACTTTTATTTCCATGGCTGTGACATTTTGGAGGCTGCTCAGAAGATAAGGATATTTCTTTCTTTTTTAGCTCTTCTGAGGTTGCCACCTTAAAAAGAAATGCCAAAGAGCCATGAGCTGGGAAAAGAGTAATTGCCAGTGGTTCTGGGTGTCATTGGGGGATAAAAGATCCATAAGCAGATGCTTTGCTTCCCAGGCAGGGAAGCTCTGGATAAAAGAAACACCGTGTCAGCTGTGTCAAGGGTGCTTTCAAAGAACAGATTGTCATCAGCTGCCCTCTTTGAGACATGAAAACTTTGCTTTGAGCTCTTCCCCTCTCCAGGAGAGGATGCTTGGGCTTCTTTCTTCACATGCTTGGGGAAAAAAAAAAAGAGAGAAAGAAATGGAGCACTTGAAGAGATTTTATATAATGCTTTACCCTTTGAGTCATGTTCTTTATCTGATGCTATGAAGTGCAGGCAGAAGTACAGCTGAGAAGATGCACACTAGCACACAGCCCCAGGAATACAACAAACTCCTGTTTCCCTCTCTCATTTTCAGATGAAAAAGAAAAAAGAAGCATAAAATGGTTTGGGCTGGAAAGGAGCTTTAGAGAGTCACAGATTGCATTGGGTTAGATGGGACCCTCAAAGGCCATCTTATCCAACCCCCATCACAGAATTGTCAGGGTTGGAAGGGACCTCAAGGATCAGCCAGTTCCAGCCCCCCTGCCATGGGCAGGGACACCTCACACTACAGCAGCTTGCTCACAGCCACAGCCAGCCTGGCTGCAAACACCTCCAGGCAGGAGGCTTCCACCACCTCCCTGGGCAACCTGTGCCAGGCTCTCACCACCCTCATGGGCAACAACTTCTGCCTAACATCCAAGCTGAATCTACCCACTTCTAGTTTTGCTCCATTCCCCCCAGTCCTATCACTCCCTGACACCCTCCAAAGTCCCTCCCCAGCTTTCTTGGAGCCCCCTGCAGATACTGCATGGCCACAAGAAGGTCTCCTCAGAGCCTTCTCTTCTCCAGACTGAACAACCCCAACTCTCTCAGTCTGTCTCCATAGCAGAGCAGCTCCAGCCCTCTGCTCATCCTCATGGCCCTTCTCTGGATACCTCCAGCAACTCCAGATCCTTCCTGTCCTAGGGGCTCCAGAACTGGACACAGTTCTGGGCACAGTGGGGTCTCACCAGAGTGGTCATTATCAGGGACATCTTTAACTGAATCAGGCTGTTCAGAGCCCTGTCCAGCCTGGACTGAAACACTTCCAGTGACGGGGCATCCACAGCTCTGGACAACGTGTTCTGGTGTCTCACTGCTAAAAATTCTTCTGTACATCTAGTCTGAATCTACCCTTGTTCAAACCATCACCCATTGTCCTGTTTCCACAGGCCCTATTAGAAGTATGTCCCCATCCTTCTGGACAGATGGGTAGAGTCCAAGGGCATGAGATTTGACACATCTAATTGCCAGGTGCTACACATTGGCCACAGCAACCCCATGCAGTGCTACAGGCTGGGGTCAGAGTGGCTGAGAGCAGCCAGGCAGAAAGGGACCTGGGGGGACTGGTTAACAGCAGCTGAACATGAGCCAGCAGTGTGCCCAGGTGGCCAAGAAGGCCAATGGCATCCTGGCCTGCATCAGGAAGAGTGTGGCCAGCAGGAGCAGGGAACTCTTTCTGCCCTGTGCTCAGCACTGGTTAGGCCACACCTTGAGTCCAGTTCTGGCCTCCTCAATTTAGGAAGGATGTTGAGTTGCTGGTAGGTGTCCAGAGAAGGGCAACAAGGCTGGGGAGGGGTCTGGAGCACAGCTCTGTGAGGAGAGGCTGAGGGAGCTGGGGTTGTTTAGCCTGCAGAAGAGGAGGCTCAGGGGAGACCTTCTTGCTGTCTACAGCTACCTGAAGGGAGGTTGTAGCCAGGTGGGGGTTGGTCTCTTCTCCCAGGCACCCAGCACCAGAACAAGAGGACACAGTCTCAAGCTGTGCCAGGGGAGGTTTAGGCTGAAGGTTAGGAAGAAGTTCTTCATAGAAAGAGAGATTGGCCACTGGGATGTGCTGCACAGGGAGGTGGTGGAGTCCCCATCCCTAGAGGTGTTCAAAAAAGGCTTGGATGTAGCACTTGGAGCCATGGTTTAGTTGTCAGGTGTTGGCTGACAGGTTGGACTTGATGATCTCTGAGGTCTTTTCCACCCTTATTGATTCTGTGAGTCTATGATTCTATGGTTTCTCACACATCCTGGTGGCAGCTAACTCTCCCACACCCTGTGGTTCACATCTCCTGATTGCTAGCCACTGCTGCTGGATCCCTGTGTTGCACCATAACATTGGACTGTAAAGGGTGGCAAGCAGCCAAGGAACTTTTCCAGAGCTGCAACACAAGATCCTCAGCCCTTCCAGTAAGAACCTCCTAACCCTCATCTAAGTGGTGTATGAAACCCATGTAGAAGGGGAAAAAAAAAGAAGCCTAGGGCTCAAAATAAACCTGAAATGTGAAGCTGTGATTTGCTTGGCTTTGTTTCTATCACTGCCCTGCACCCTTCTCCTCTGCTTTTGGATTTTGTTCATTTCTTTTTCCCTACATGGAGCAGCAGAGGCTTTCGTGAGTGTGCATTGGAGACAGCTCTTGGGGCAGGGCAAGATGTTTGCCTCCAGTCTTGCTGAAACCGACTCTGAAGTTTGCTTTCCTCAGCATCAGGTCGTGAAAATCTGGCCAAGAGTTCTGCTGGTTGTATTTCTTTCTGTGTCTGCTGTGGGTCAGGGAGTATGATGCCATGGGCCAGCAGCAGTGCCCTAGCCTGGAGCTAGAGGCATGATAGTCACATTAAACTGACACAACTGTAATGCTACACTGACTTCTTTCCCCTGCTTGCAGCACCCAAACCAGGTCTCTTCTCATGCTACATAGGCACAACATCTGGCTTGATGTCTTATGATTCCTCTGTTTCAGCTCCTCTTCTTCTTCCCTTCTTAAGCTGGAATTGTGTTCCTCTTTCCAAGATGATTTAAAGGCAGAATTCCTCTTCTGGTTGTGCAGTGCCGCAGCCCTCCAGTCTGTGCTCGGGTCAGGTGTCTAGCCTGCAGCCAGGGGAGTGTGGGCAGCAGGGCAGGAGAGGGGATTCTGCCCCTTGACTCTGCTGACACCCCACCTCCAATCCTGCCTCCAGTTTTGGTGTCCCCAGCACAAGGGCACAGAGCTGTTGGAGCGAGGCCAGAGGAGGCTACAAAGATCATCCAAGGACTGGAGCAGCTCTGCTCTGAAGATAGGCTGAGGGACCTCAGAGATCATCTACTCCAATCCCCTGCCATCAGCAGGGATGCCTCTCAACTGGACTTGGTTGCTCAAGGCCTCATCCAGCCTGGCCTTAAACACCTCCAGGCAGGGGGCATCCACAACCCCCCTAGGCAACCTATTCCACCTTCATGCTGAAGAACTTCACAGTACCACAGTGTCTCTCTAGCATGTCAGCTCCCCATGCTCCTGTGCCTCAGGAACCCTCTGTGGGTCTCTTTGGTCATTAACTTGTCAAAAATGCTTTTAGTTTAGGCTTAATAAAGTTTCCTGAAGAAAATCTTTCTCAGAGGAGTAGTTAATTCGATCTTTCATCTTAAGCCAATGTTCTTCATTCAGTTTGCTAAACAAACAAGAGGTCCATGAACACTTAGAAAATAATGAAACCATCTCCATGTCTCTTCCTTGAAATCTCTGAGGTATCAGGCAGGAATATTGCTGATTTTATTTACAGCTCTCTAGTAACCTGTTTGAAATGTTCCTTAAGACACATCTCTAGCTCCAAGGTTTGGGAAATAATACTTTATTGTAGCACTCGAATGATCACACAGGAAGATTATCACACACAGTCCAGTCTTAATTAAGTTCAGCCACAGACTGATTGATGCACAGAATCATGGAATTGTCAGGGTTGGAAGGGACCTCAAGGATCAGCCAATTCCAACCCCCCTGCCATGGCCAGGGACACCTCACACTACAGCAGCTTGCTCACAGCCACAGCCAGCCTGGCTGCAAACACCTCCAGGCAGGAGGCTTCCACCACCTCCCTGGGCAACCTGTGCCAGGCTCTCACCACCCTTATGGGGAACAACTTCTTCCTAACATCCAAGCTCAATCTCCCCATTTCTAGTTTTGCTCCATTCCCCCCAGTCCTATCACTCCCTGACACCCTCCAAAGTCCCTCCCCAGCTTTCTTGGAGCCCCCTTCAGACACTGGAAGGCCACAAGAAGTTCTCCTCAGAGCCTTCTCTTCTCCAGACTGAACAACCCCAACTCTCTCAGTCTGTCTCCATAGCAGAGCAGCTCCAGCCCTCTGCTCCTCCTCATGGCCCTTCTCTGGACACCTTCCAGCACCTCCAGATCCTTCCTGTCCTAGGGGCTCCAGACCTGGACACAGTACTCCAGCTGTGGCCTCAGCAGAGTGGTGCAGAGGGTTTCTTGGGTGTCCACTCAATATAAACATGGAATTTTGTTCAGAATTCCATTAACAGTAAGAAATACTATTTGTTAATTAAAAGCCCCCAAATATTACCCTTGAGAGCTGAACCTAAGGGGTATTTTCTCTCTTTTTTTACCCCCAAACCTTGGTATTCAATATCAATTGTTTCCTAGAAAGAACAGTCAAAGGTTGGAAGGAAAATAACCTCCCCACCAAGGAAGCAAACATCTCATGCTGAGCCTTACTTAGATGTTGTCACAGAAGTTCTCCAGCTGTCAGGGACCTTTGGACTAGCCAGCTCTTTCTACCCATAGGTGGTGTTTAGAGTGGAATGGAATGGAATGGAATGGAATGGAATGGAATGGAATGGAATGGAATGGAATGGAATGGAATGGAATAGACCAGGTTGGAAAAGGCCTTTACAGAATCACAGAATCACAGAATCACCAAGGTTGGAAGAGACCTCAAAGATCATCGAGTCCAACCTGTCACCACAGACCTCATGACTAGACCATGGCACAAGTGCCACATCCAAGCCTTTTTTGAACACCTCCAGAGATGGTGACTCCACCACCTCCCTGGGCAGCACATTCCAATGACTAACAACTCTCTCTGGGAAGAACTTTCTCCTCATCTCCAGCCTAAACTTCCCCTGGTGCAGCTTGAGACTGTGTCCTCTTGTTCTGGTGCTGGTTGCCTGGGAGAAGAGACCAACCCCCACCTGGCTACAACCTCCCTTCAGGTAGTTGTAGACTGCAAGAAGGTCTCCCCTGAGCCTCCTCTTCTCCAGGCTAAGCAACCCCAGCTCCCTCAGCCTCTCCTCGTGGGGCTTGTGCTAGTGCTTTAATCCTAGTGCTTAATAATCCGGTGCCAATAGCAGGCAATCATTGACTGACTCCCTCCCCCCGTGCAGAGCTGACTGCTTTGGTGGTATTTCCAAGCCAGAGTGGCTCCAAGGTTCTTCCAGTTTTATGTCTGTGTGGTGTTCCTCCTTTGACATATTAATCTCTGACATCACTGGGGTTTCTATCCAAGACAATGGCCTTGCTGAAAACAAGAGCTCTGGAATCTCCACTCGGGCTGTGCCACGGCTCGCTGGAAGACTCCAAGCGCTGCAGGAAGAATTTATGCATACAGCAAGCAGCAAATGTCATAAATGAGAAGCTGGAATCAAACCAAGATTGCAGGAGGCATTTGAAAAGGTTCATAAAGTTGTCTGTTAACAGTCTTGTTCCCTCTAATTCCTTTATTAGAAGCAGCTTTTGGGTAGTTTATTACATGAGATCATCTAGGCTGCAGCACAACCCGCATTCATCCTGCGGCCCCGCAGCCTCCAGGAGCAGCAGGACTTGGACAAGCCCACTTTGGAGAGGGAGTTGCTGAAGAGCAGGATGGGAGCAGAGATCCACAGCTTCTTTTCGAGTCCTGGAGCCATCACAGGAAGGCATGTTCCATAAGCATGTGCTCTGACTGTGCTGTGAATCAGCCCCCAGCTGCCCTTTGGGTAGGAGGGGCAAGGTTTAAAATCTCAGAAGCCTCCCCCTTTGGAAGCTCTTAACTCTTTCTTCTTGAGATAAGAGGGATTTTATCCTTAGCCAATGACTGCTGCTTTCTGGACTCATTCTCTGCTATCTGGGAACACAAATCCTTTCACTTCCTGACATTTGAGTGGCTTTCCAGTGCTTTCCATCTCAAATCTGGAGCATTTAAGACCCAATCCCATTCTCAAAACACAGTTTTGTCTGCTGGATGATCTCTGGCAATGGGAGAGGAAGGAGCCTCCTGTTGGCTGGTCTTTCACTCCCTGGTAGGAAGGTGAAGCAAAGCTTTCTGGCAGCTTTGGCCTCTAATCTTTCTGCCATTCCCAAAACCCTGAGTTCTCTGAGTTTGAACTGAAAGGAAACTTCACACACACATACACACACACACCCCCCCCCCCAGCACACATTGCAAGCCCAGACTGTCAGCACTGGCTGGCCTTCTAATGCTGCCACCTCTCCAGATGTGGCTTCAGCTGCTTTCTGGGTGGTGGCATTGCACTATCTGTCATGAATGCTGCCTGGCAAGTACCAAATGCTCCAGGCAACAAGTACTGAGTTGTAAACCAGTTGCATACTGGCTGGAGCCAACCACTCTAGGAGGTTTGAGGCAGTAAGAGAAATAAAGAGAACATGTGGAGATAGGCATGAAGACATGGTGGGTGCAGTTGGTGACAAGTCAGATGTTGTTGCATTGATTTTAGGCCAAGAACATCTTTGCTGCCCAGCCAGGGTGCCATGGAGATTTGCCATCCTCACCCTGACAATTGCCAAGAGCTGGGGTCAGCTGAGGTCAGGAGGTGATGGCAAAAAGGGAAAGGGATGCTTTGGGGTTAGAGAGAAAAAACAGGGATTAGAAATAAGAGATGGCAGAAGGCTAGCAAGTTAACCTAGCTGGTCCTGGTTTAGGCTGGATGTTAGGAAGAAGTTCTTCCCAGAAAGAGAGATTGGCCATTGGGATGTGCTGCCCAGGGAGGTGGTGGAGTCACCATCCCTGGAGGTGTTTAGGAAGAGCCTGGATGAGGCACTTGGTGCCATGGTTTAGTTGATTAGATGGTGTTGGGTGATAGGTTGGACTTGATGATCTCAAAGGTCTCTTCCAACCTGGTTAATTCCATTCCATTCCATTCCATTCCACTCCACTCCATTCCATTCCATTCTATTCTATTCTAAAATCCAGCAGACTTTAGGTAGGACTTGGAGAGACAGCTCCCTCCTTTTGAAACCAATCTGGGCAGGAAAATATCATCTCTGGAGGCCAAGGAAGCACCGTGGTGGTGTGGGGAGGTGCAGGGCTGCTCTAATAGATGTTAAATGCCAGCAAATCTGAGAACCATGGGGTTTTTTTTCCCAGGCAGAAGAACAATCAAGGCAGCTCAGAGCCACGTTCCCCACCCAGCCTCTCAGCTGCCTTAGCAGAGCTGACAACCCAGCTCTTCCTCTGGTTCCTCTGGAGGAAGGGATGACGGTCACAGAGCATCCCTCCCTTGTTGACTTTCAGCTTCTTGGCACCATTTGTTTCCACTTCATTTTAAGGTCAGCATGAATTGTCTTGGGGGGATTAAAAAAAAATGACTTAATCACAAAATGAATAAATTGAGAGAATGTTGAAGTAATACTAAAAGCAGCATTGTTTGGCAAGCAGGTCGGCAGGAGAGGTCATGCAGCAGATTCTTCTGGAACTGCTTGCTGTAAGTACACCTAAGCCATCTCTCAGCAGAAACTTACAGACAGGGCAGGCACTCAGCAGTCCCCTGTAGGCTGTGGATTCATATCTCTTCAAAAAAACCCTCACAGAATCACAGAATATATCTGGTTGGAAGAGACCTCAAAGATCATCCAGCCCAACCCTCCACCCAGCACTGAAGGGTCAACACTAAACCATGTCCCTAAGCACCAAGTGCTGCTTGAACACCTCCAGGGATGGTACCCTGGGCAGACCATTCCAATGGCTGAGAAACCTCTCTGGGAAGAAATATTTCCTAGCATCCAGCCTGAACCTCCCCTGCTGCAGCTTGGAGCCATTTCCTCTGCTTCTGTCTCTTGCCACCAAGGAGCAGAAGCTGCCCCCTCCTCACTCCAACCTCCCTTCAGGGAGCTGTAGAGAGCAATGAGGTCTCCCCTCAGCCTCATCTTGTCCAGCCTGAACACCCCCAGCTCCCTCAGCCCCTCCTCATAGCCCAGATGCTCCAGACCCTTCTCCAGACTTGCTGCCCTTCTCTGGACACTCTCCAGCCCCTCAATGTCCTTCCTGGAGTGAAGGGCCCAGAGCTGAACCCATGAAGACATGCAAGGTGAATGAGCTCTGCTGCTACACTGACTGGACATTCCCGAGCTAGACATGCCATTTTAAGTCAGAAAATCTGGGGGCTACATTTACTCCATGAGCATATTGGAGGCACCATCCCCTCAGCTCTGGTGCCCTGAGCTCTTCCCTGAAAGCAGTGCCACTTTACTCATTAGTTGCCTGTAGAGAGCAATGAGGTCTGCCCTCACCCTCCTCTTCCCCAGCCTGAACACCCCCAGCTCCCTCAGCCCCTCCTCATAGCCAGGTGCTCAGGGGGGGCTCTTGCCACCAAGGAGAAGAGGCTGCCCCCTCCAAACTCAGCAAAGTTTGGTGCATGAGGCTCTCTAATCTGAAGCCTGTGGCATAACTGCTTCCTTTCATCCAATTTCCCATCAGAATGTTCCATGTTGTGGCCTGAGATAGCATCTGAAAGTGATTGTTTGGGAGAGGTGCAGAAGGAGGAGCATCCAAGACTCTACAGCAAATGAAAACAAATAGAAAATAAGAAAGGAAACAGGGTCCCAAAGTCATAATAAAAAAGATTCTCTGTGACAGGAAGTTCTGTTTGCTTTTTTGAAGCTGAAAGCAAGAGAGGAAAAACAGCATTTGGTGTCCAACCAGCTGGGAAAGGTGGGGCCTTTGCCACTGCAGTCAAAGAAAGCAAGCGTCTGAATCATCCTGCAAGAGAGTGGCAGGAGGCAAGGAAGAGAAAAGAACACAAAAATAGTTCCTGGGAAGGAGAAAATAGGAGCCCTGTGAAAAAACTGTTCCTTCAGACTCCAGGGGCTTCCTGAGCAGAGGGAAGGCAAACCACACCACAGCCCAGGCAGTCACTGGCCAGCCCACAGCCCAGCAGGCAGCTGTGTGCTGGGCTGCATCTAAAGCAGGCAGAGCAGCAGCACAGGGAGGGGATTCTGCCCCTCTGCTCTGGCTGCTGAGACCCTGCCTGCAGCACTGCCTCCAGTTCTGCTGCCCTCCAGCACAAGAGGGACATGGAGATGCTGGAGTGGGTCCAGAGGAGGCCACAGAGATGATCAGAGGGCTGCAGAACCTCCCCTGTGGGGCAGGCTGGGAGAGTCGGGGCTGTGCAGGGTGAGGAAGACAAGGCTCTGGAGGGACCTTAGAGCAGCCTTGCAGTACCTGAAAGGGGCTACAAGAAAACCAGGAAAGGACTTTTTGCAAGGGCTGTAGTGACAGGGTGAGAGGGAAGGGATTGAAGCTTGAGGGCAGATTGGTACTGGAGGTCAGGAAGAAATTCTTTAGAGTGAGGGTGAGGAGACACTGGCACAGGTTGCCCAGGGAGGTTGTGGATGCCTCCTCCCTGGAGGTGCTCAAGGTCAGGTTGGATGAGGCCTTGAGCAACCTGGGCTGGTGGGAGCTGTCCCTGCCCGTGGCAGGGAGGTTGGAACTAGATGGTTTTTAAGATCCCTTCCAACCTAACCCATTCTATGAATCTATGAATTTGTGAATCACCATGAGGAAATGAAGGCAAAATCAAAAAGACCAGGGACACAGCCCTTGTGGCAGAAGAGCATGGCAGCACTTCAGTCAGGGCTAAGTAAAGAACTGGGCCTGGAAGGGAATAATGAATGGACAACGCAGGAAATCCTTTCCCAGATCTTTGCACACTGAGCAGAATCTTTTGCCTGCACCAAAATGTGCCAAAACTGCTGTGGTTTTGCACAGATGTCTACCTGAGGAGCCAAGGCCAGGAGAGTCAGGACTTTCATCTTGATAGGCACAGGCAGGAACAGGTCTGATGAATGTCCTAATAATGTCACAAGGCAAATTTTTGTGGCACAGATGAAAATCAGCTGCGTTCTGTCAGTTCACTTTTACCCTCCTCCTAACAAGCAGGGCAAGGCTGTTTTCCCCCCAAGCCCAGCAGTCAGCCAAAGATGTGTGTGGACACAGTACAACTGCTCCTTTCCTTTCTGTACAGCTACAAACCCTCATCTGATTCCAATGATAATCAGCCACTCCACATGATCCCCATTAGCTCAGGCCATGAAACACCTGAACAAAAGCCAGAGGAACTTGGCCAGGGTCCTCCTTCTGCCTTTTCTTTATTTGCATTAGATTTTTCTTTCAGCTAAACATCTGTTTTCCCATGTTGATGTATGAGCTCATAACTTAGCCTTAGAACAAAGGCAACCCAGGCCCTCATGCAGCAGCATGTTCCTGCAGGCAGCACTGGGGCTTTCTGACACCCTCTGGCTCTCAGTTCTGCCCTTCAGCCCCTTGCCCAAATTGGCTGCCGCCAGGTAAGGAACGAGCAGGAGGCACTGAAGGCTTCTGATGTGTGGTGAGCTTGCCAAGATGCAAAGAGAAATGATGATGGCATCCTTCAAGGAAGGCTATTGGTTAACTGGAACTTGCAGGGAAAACAGGCTCATGATGACTTCACAAATAGCAATGCTCTGAGCACTGTCACAGCTCACGTCTATTTAGCTGCGCAGCACCATAGCATTTTCAAAACAAATGGAGCACATCTGCCCTGTCCTCAAGCTCTTCACCTTGCAGAGCCACAGTCTGGAGAGATGTTTGCTCTTCCTACAGATCATGGGGACTGCAGAACCACAGAATGTTAGAGGTTGGAAGGGACCTGCAGAGATCAGCCAGTCCAAACCCCCTGCCACAGCAGGGTCACCCAGGGCAGGTCACACAGGAACACATCCAGGTGGGGTTGGAAAGTCTCCAGAGAAGGAGACTCCACAACCTCTCTGGGCAGCCTGCTCCAGGGCTCTGCCACCCTCACAGGGAAAAATTTTTCCCTTCTGTTCCTGTGGCACCTCCTCTGCTCCAGCTTGCCTCCAGTGCCCCTTGTGCTGTCTTTGGACATCCCTGAGCAGAGCCTGGCTCCATCCTCCCCACACTGCCCTGCACATCTTTATCCCCAGCAATGAGGTCACCCTCAGGCTCCTCTGCTCCAAGCCCCAGCTCCCTCAGCCTTTCCTCACAGGGAGATGGTCCACTGCCTGCAGCAGCTTAGTGGCTCTGTGCTGGACTCTCTCAAGTAGTTCCCTGAGGTCCTTCCTGACCTGAGTGGCCCAGAACTGGACACAATATTCCAGATGTGGCCTCAAGTTTATGCTGGGTAAGCAATGGAAAAAATGGTCTTAGGATCTGTGATACTCTCCTCTGTGTGGAACAGCTTCAAGTGTCAAGTGTGGGTTAATCTCCCACCCACATAGTACTAATATCTGCACTGCATCATCTATCATCATCTAGTTTTGCCAAGAAACTTGCTAGCCTAATAAAGACAGACTTGTTTATTTCTAGATGTTCATGGAGCATTTTAATCCATATTCACAGAACCATAGTAAACAGCTATGAAACATCTCCCATTAAGAGTGAAGATGCTGCCTGGGTAGGATCCCTGTCCTGGCACAAGCTGATTTATTCTCTAATGAGTGTTCCACTGAATAAAAGATCAGAAACAGGACTGAGGAAAATAGAAAATAAAATATGGGGAAGAAATTGTCTCCTAGACAAATCACATCATCAAAATAGCACAGGCAGTAGAAACCAGAAACCAAACTCCCAAGCAAAAATACCTCCAAATCTTGTTAGTTTCCTTTGCACACAATCTTTAGGATCATTTTGTCTACAGAAAGTAGATTGGATGGAATTTCTTGTCTTTCACACCACGAATTCAGATCTGAGGAATAAATCAGTGTCTGCAAAAGAGGTCACTGAATTAGAATGGAATGGAATGGAATGGAATGGAATGGAATGGAATGGAATAGAATAGAATAGAATAGAATAGAATAGAATAGAATAGAATAGGATAGGATAGGATAGGATAGGATAGGATAGGATAGGATAGGATAGGATAGGATAGGAAAGGGTAGAATAGGGTAGAATAGAGTAGAGTAGAATAGAATAGAATAGAATAGAATAAACCAGGTTGGAAGAGACCTTTGATATCATCAAGTCCAACCTATCACCCAACACCATCTAATCAACTAAACCATGGCACCAAGTGCCTCATCCAGGCTGTTCACAAACACCTCCAGGGATGGTGACTCCACCACCTCCCTGGGCAGCACATTCCAATGGCCAATCTCTCTTGCTGGGAAGAACTTCTTCCTAACATCCAGCCTAAACCTCCCCTGGCACAGCTTGAGACTGTGTCCTCTTGTTCTGGTGCTGGGTGCCTGGGAGAAGAGACCAACCCCCATCTGGCTACAACCTC
The DNA here is from genome assembly GCF_014839835.1 of Dryobates pubescens. Lineage (NCBI taxonomy): Eukaryota > Metazoa > Chordata > Aves > Piciformes > Picidae > Dryobates > Dryobates pubescens. The sequence goes on along the minus strand of NC_071625.1, from coordinate 26,006,629 downwards.
CCTTCAGGGAGTTGTGGACAGCAAGAAGGTCTCCCCTGAGCCTCCTCTTCTCCAGGCTAAGCAACCCCAGCTCCCTCAGCCTCTCCTCACAGGGCTGTGCTCCAGACCCCTCCCCAGCCTCATTGCCCTTCTCTGGAAACCTTCCAGCAACTCAACATCTTTCCTAACCTGAGGGGCCCAGAACTGGACACAGGACTCAAGGTGTGGCCTAACCAGTGCTGAGTACAGGGCAGAATGACCTCCCAGCTCCTGCTGGCCACACTCTTCTTGATGCAGGCCAGGATTGTGACTGTTTGCAAATATCCATCTAGTTCCTCCTGTTTCTTTTGCCTTGTCTTTCCCCAGGTGGAACATTTTTTCTTAAGCAGTGGATAAATAATAATGGGATGAAGAACATTGCAGTGAAACTGGAGCTTTCCATCAGCTACTGCATTTTATGCTTTGTACAGCATGAGGTGAACTTTACTGTAACTTCACAGGATCACAGTCACAGAATGCTAGGGGTTGGAATGGATCTTGAAAATTCATCCAGTCCAAACCCCCTGCCAGAGCAGGGTCACCCAGGGCAGATCACACAGGAACACATCCAGGTGGGGTTGGAATATCTCCAGAGAAGAAGACTCCACAACCCCCCTGGGCAGCCTGCTCCAGGGCTCTGCCACCCTCACAGGGAAAAAAATTCTTCCTCCTGTTTCCATGGCACTTCCTCTGCCTCAGCTTCCACCACTGCCCCTTGTGCTGTCCTTGGGCATCACCCAGCAGAGCCTGGCTCCAGCCTCTGGGCACTCACCCTGCACATCTTTATCAACAGCAATGAGGTCACCCTCAGGCTCCTCCTCTCCAAACTACAGAGCCCTCAGCTCCCTCAGGCTCTCCCCATAAGGAAGATGTTCCACTCCCCTAATCATCTTTGTGGCTCTGTGCTGAAATCTTTCAAGCAGTTCCCTGAGGTCCTTCTTGAACTGAGGGGCCAAGAACTGAACACAATATTCCAGATGTGGCCTCAGCAGGGCAGAGTAGAGGGGGAGAACCTCTGTGGACCTACTCACCACAGCCCTTCTAATCCACCCCAGGATGCCCTTGGCCTTCTTGGCCACCAGAGCACATTGCTGGTCATGGTCAACCTCCCATCCACCAGGACCCCCAGATCCTTTTCCCCCTCACTGCTCTCCAGCAGCTCAGTCCCCAACCTCTCCTGTTCCATGGGGTTGTTCTTTCCCAGGTGCCAGACTCTCCCTTTGCCCTTGTTGAATCCCATTCCCTTTCTCCCTGCCCAGCTCTCAGCCTGTCCAGGTCTGGCTGAATGGCAGCACCACCCTCCTGTGTCAGCCACTCCACCCAGCTTGGTGCCATCAGCAAACTTGCTGGCAGTGCTCTCTGTGCCCTCATCCAGGTCACTGATGAATATATTGAAGAGCACTGGTCCCAGTAGTGAGCCCTGAGGGACTCCACTAGACACAGGCCTCCAACTAGCCTCTGTCCCACTGACCACAGCTCTCTGACTTCCTCCCTTCAACCAATTCCCATCCACCTCACTCCCTGCCCATCCAGACCACACTGCCTCAGTGTAGCTGCGAGGATGCTGTGGGAGGCAGTGTCAAATGCTTTACTGATGTCAAGACAAACCACAGCCACTGCTCTACCATCATCCATCCACCTGGTTATGTCCTCACAAAAGGCTGTCAGCTTGGTCAGACATGACTTCCCCTTGTTAAAACCATGGTGATTGCTCCTAATGATCCTCTTAAGGACAGTGCCAAGGATAAGTTGTTCCTTCACCTTTCTGGTGATGGAGGTGAGGCTGGCCACTCTTGGGTGGCATGATTAAAGTTTGCCTTATTTTTATCATGTTTGTTAGTACAGAAGTCCTAGATGTGTGCTGCTCTTTAGTTATCCTTTCTGTATGAAAGGACTTTTGGTTAAAGTGAGGTAATGAGAAGTGCTCTTGGTGTTCAGAACCCAGGGAGGCAGCTCTCCTTTGGGCCATGTTTATGGCATCCAAGCACTAATACTTCATTCATTGAATCACATGAATTGTCCCCAGTGATGATGAGTCAGAATTCTTTCAGAATGGAAGTCATCAGCAGTCACAGAAGGGCTTAGGTTGGATGGGACCTCAGAGATCATCTACTCCAAGCTTCTCACCATGGGCAGGGACACCTCGCAACTAGACTCAGCTGCCCAAGGCCTCATCCAGCCTGGCCTTGACCACCTCCAGGGATGGGGCATCCACAACCACTCTGGGCAATCTGTTCCAGAGTCTCACAACCCTCCTACTGAAGAACCTCTTCCTAAGATCCAGTCTAACCCTTTCTCCTTCTCCTGCTCTCTCTCAGGTTCAAACCAGTCCCCCTTGTCCTGTCTCCAGACACCCTTATGAATAATCTCTCTGCAGCCCTCTTGTTCCTAACATCCAACCTAAATCTGCTCTTCTCTAATTTCAAACCATTTCCCTTCATGCTATCTTTCCAGGCCTCTGTAAACAATCCTTCTGCAGCCTTCCTGTAGGATCTCTTCAAGCATTTTTTAGGCAGCTCTAAGGTCCTCCCAGAGTCTTCTCCATGCTGAACACCCCCAGCTCCCTCAGCCTATCCTCTCAGCAGAGCTGCTCCAGTCCTTGGATCATCTTTGTGGCCTCTTCTGGACTTGCTTCAAAAATTCTCTGTCCTTCAAGTCAGCTGAGTATATTGTAACAGGGCAACTCATCTAAGCCTGGCCAACATATAACAGATTTAAAGCTTTGATATACTTCATAGCAAATCCTGGAATGGGCTTTACTGTTATTCATCCTACTGCACTTGGCAGTTCCCTCTATCCTTTATTGAGATTCACAAAGGTTGGGCACAGAGAGCACTGTCAGCAAGTTTGCTGATGGCACCAAGCTGGGTGGAGTGGCTGACACAGGAGGGTGGTGCTGCCATTCAGCCAGACCTGGACAGGCTGAGAGCTGGGCAGGGAGAAATGGAATGGGATTCAGCAAGGGCAAAGGGAGAGTCTGGCACCTGGGAAAGAACAACCCCATGGAGCAGGAGAGGTTGGGGACTGAGCTGCTGGAGAGCAGTGAAGGGGAAAGGGACCTGGGGGTCCTGGTGGATGGGAGGTTGACCATGAGGCAGCAATGTGCTCTGGTGGCCAAGAAGGCCAAGGGCATCCTGGGGTGGATTAGAAGGGCTGTGGTCAGTAAGTTCAGAGAGGTTCTCTTCCTCTTCTACTCTGCCCTGCTGAGGCCACATCTGGAATATTGTGTCCAGTTCTGGGCCCCTCAGGTCAGGAAGGACCTCAGGGAACTGCTTGGAAGATTTCAGCACAGAACCACAAAGATGATTAGGGGAGTGGAACATCTTCCTTATGGGGAGAGCCTGAAGGAGCTGAGGGCTCTGTAGTTTGGAGAGGAGGAGCCTGAGCGTGACCTCCTTGCTGTTGATAAAGATGTGCAGGGTGAGTGCCCAGAGGCTGGAGCCAGGCTCTGCTGGGTGATGCCCAAGGACAGCACAAGGGGCAGTGGTGGAAGCTGAGGCAGAGGAAGTTCCATGGAAACAGGAGGAAGAATTTTTCCCTGTGAGGGTGCCAGAGCCCTGGAGCAGGCTGCCCAGGGAGGTTGTGGAGTCTGCCTCTGGAGATATTCAAAACCCACCTGGATGTGTTCCTGCGGGACCTGCCCTGGCTGATCCTGCTCTGGCAGGGGGGCTGGCCTGGATGAGCTTTTGAGGTCCCTTCCAACCCCTAACTTTCTGTGATTCTGTGAAACTCCTGTGTCTTGAGCATTGGTTATTGATGTTTTAGTGTCTGCTTTCATTGTGCTCCAGCTCCCAGGGTGGCAGTGCTGCTCTGAAGGACAGGATTGCATTGGATAAGCCAGATCTGCCATCTGGTGGAAGGACATTTTCTTGCACCGACCTTCTTTGGTGGCCAAATACAGGGCAATTTACTTGATGGCACTCTAGAAGTTGAGAAACTTAAAAAACTTAACCTGCTACATAATGAAAATCTCCACATGACATCTAGCAGTGGTAAAAAGAGTCAGAGAAGAGAAATGGTGTACTGAGCCACCTAATGGAAGCAGCTTAGAGACTTGATCAAAATCCTAATCCACTTTTCTGTATGGAACCCCACACTGCTCCATTTTAGCTCCCAAACCCCAGGGAGAAGCTGGGCATGAGCCAGCAATGGGCACTGGCAGCTCAGAAGGTCAATGGCAGCCTGGGCTGCATCCAAAGCAGGGTGGCCAGAGATGGAGAGAGGGGATCCTGCACCTCTGTTCTGCTCTGGGGAGACCTCACCTGCAGTGCTGTGTCCAGCTGTGGGGACCCCAACACAAGACAGACATGGACCTGATGGAGCGGGTCCAGAGGAGGCCACCAGGATGCTCAGAGGGCTGCAGCACCTCTGCTGTGAAGACAGGATGCAAGAACTGGGGCTGTTCAGCCTGGAGAAGAGAGGCTCTGGGCAGACTTCAGAGCTGCATTTCAGTATCTCAAGAGGACCTGCAGGAGGGCTGGGGAGGGACTGTTCAGAAGGGCTGTGGGGATAGGATGAGGGGCAAGGGTTTGAAACTGGAGTAGGGCAGATTCAGGTTGGCCATCAGGAGGAAGTTCTGCACAGTGAGAGTGGTGAAAGACTGGAACAGGCTGCCCAGGGATGTGGTTGGGCCCCTGTGCCTAGAAACACTGAAGATGTGACTGGATGTGGCTCTGCTCTGGCTGGAGGTGTTCCCTGCTGACCACAGGGGTCTTTACAGCCCCTTCCAACCTGATGCAATTTGTGATTCTATGAAATTCCACCCCTTAACATTCTGTGATTCTGTGAAACCTTCTTCCACTGAGGCCACACTTTGAGTCCTGTGTCCAGTTCTGGGCCCTTCAGTTTAAGAAGAACATTGAGACACTTGAATGTGTCCAGAGAAGGGCAACAAGGCTGGGGAGGGGTCTGGAGCACAGCCCTGTGAGGAGAGGCTGAGGGAGCTGGGGTTGCTTAGCCTGGAGAAGAGGAGGCTCAGGGGAGACCTTCTTGCTCTCTCCAACTCCCTGAAGGGAGGCTGTAGCCAGGTGGGGGTTGGTCTCTTCTCCCAGGCACCCAGCACCAGAACAAGAGGACACAGTCTCAAGCTGTGCCAGGGGAAGTTTAGGCTGGAGGTTAGGAAGAAATTCTTCAGAGAGAGAGAGAGAGAAGCCATTGGGATGTGCTGCCCAGGGAGGTGGTGGAGTCACCATCACTGGAGGTGTTTAAGGACAGATTGGATGTGGCACTCAGTGCCATGGTCTGGTCGAGGTGGTGGGGTCAGGTCATAGGCTGGATTTGACCACCTCAGAGGTCTTTTCCAGCCCCAGCAACTCTGTGATTCTCTGTGGTGAGCAGGAGCACGCTGGTTAATTTGCTTAAACCATTTGTGGGTGCAGTTGGCCTGGAAGCTCTATTATAGCAATCATCCACCACTTCTGAGCCCACAGCCTTGCCATCACCTGCATCTAATTTTCCCACAGGTGAACTGCTCAGTCTGGAATTTTCCATGCTGGATGTTTGTGGCTTTCCAGGATCTGAAGGGGGCCTACAAGAAAGCTGGGGAGGGACTTTGGAGGGTATCAGGGAGTGATAGGACTGGGGGGATGGAGCAAAAGTAGAAATGGGGAGATTGAGATTGGATGTTGGGAAGAAGTTGTTCCCCATGAGGGTGGTGAGAGCCTGGCACAGGTTGCCCAGGGAGGTGGTGGAAGCCTCCTGCCTGGAGGTTTTTGCAGCCAGGCTGGCTGTGGCTGTGAGCAACCTGCTGTAGTGTGAGGTGTCCCTGGCCATGGCAGGGGGGTTGGAACTGGCTGATCCTTGAGGTCCCTTCCAACCCTGACAGATCTGGGATTCTATGATGATTGCTTCTGGACAATTATCTAGAAAGCTGCAGTCAAAAGCTTTCAGCTGTTTCTAAAAACATAACCAAGACTCATTAAAAAAATCCAGAAAAGCATGTTCTTGGCCATCTTCAACAGCTCTGGCAGACTTTTCCTCACATAGCTTTAGCCCATTCATGCTTGGGCACAGGGACTTCCTGTGTGCAAGCTGGGTGGCCTAGTGTTTGAGGATGAACCTCTTGCTAGCCCCATGAAATGTTCCCAAAGTTTGGCCACATCCTAGCCCCTGGAGCCTGTGCCTACCAGATGTTTCCTGTAAAGCTCCCAGTTTGGGATTAAATCCTCCCAGAGTCCATCCTCCCAAGAGGGCTCCAGCCTCAGGCTGTGCACAACTTCCCCCACGTCTCTGGCTCCGAGCTGTTGTGGCTGGATGAAGTCTGGGCATGGATGCACTTCCAGCAGTCACAACAGCAGGTCTTGCTGGTATGGGAGAGACAAAATGGCAGCTAGTCAGGACTGGAATGCTGTGGTGTGGGCAGTGTGGTGAAGATGCTGCAGCATCCGGTCGGTGTCCAGTGAGCAGTGGAGTCCCCCAGGGATCAGCACTGGACCCAGTTCTATTCAACATCTCTATGGATGGCCTGGATGAGGGCATGGAGGCAACTGTTAGTACATTTGCAGGTGACACTGAGCTGGGAGGCAGTGTGGAGGGTAGGAGGATGCTGCAGAGGGACCTGGACAGGCTGGGCCATGGGCTGAGGCCAGTGGGATGAGGTTTAACAAGTGCAAGGGCAGGGTCCTGCACTTTGGCCACACTAACCCCATGGAGCACTACAGACTGGGGGAGAGAGGCTGGAGAGCACCTGGCAGAGAAGGACCTGGCAGTGCTGGGGGACAGCAGCTGGACATGAGCCAGCAGTGTGCCCAGGGGGCATGGAAGGCCAATGGCATCCTGGCCTGGATCAGGAGCAGTGTGGCCAGCAGGAGCAGGGATGGAATTCTGCCCTGTCCTGGGCACTGGTGAGGCCTCACCTCCAGCACTGTGTGCAGCTCTCACTGCAGGAAGGATCTGGAGGTGCTGGAGCAGGTCCAGAGGAGTGTGACCCAGGAAGGACCTCAGGGAACTGGTTGAAAGAGCCAAGCTCAGAGCCACAAAGATGATTAGGGGAGTGGAACATCTTCCTTATGATGAAAGCCTGAGAGCCAGGCTCTGCTGGGTGATGCCCAAGGACAGCACAAGGGGCACTGGTGGAAGCTGAGGCAGAGGAAGTTCCATGGAAACATAAGCAAAGATTTTTTCACTGTGAGGGTGGCAAAGCCCTGGAGCAGGCTGCCCAGGGGGGTTGTGGAGTCTCCCTCTCTGGAGATATTCCAAACCCACCTGGATGTGTTCCTGTGTGATCTGCCCTGGGTGATCCTGCTCTGGCAGGGGAGTTGGACTGGATGATCTTCAGAGGTCTCTTCCAGCCCCTAACATTCTGTGATTCATGTTCAGAGCCAACACATCAAGAACCACAGGCTGGGAAGGCCAAGACGCGTGGGCAGAGCTGTGGGCAGCTGGCAGCAAGTGCCAAGAGCTGACTGGAATTTGCTGCATTTCTTGCAGCAGTGAAGATCCCACTGCATCTCTGGCCCTGCACTGATTTTGTCTGAAAGCTAATCTGAAGAATTTCTCTGATAATTTTTGAAGACCACACTGGTCTCAGGGGCACTGCACTGACAGACATGATTTGGGGATTGTTGGTAAGAACAGAGTTGAGTTTGTGCCTCCAGCAATGAACAGGCTGTCATTTTCTCATGCTGCTGAGAAGCAGGGGGAGCAGATGAGACCCATGGGCCAAGGCTGTCTGTATCATGTTTAGCAAGGCCAAGTGCCAGCTCCTCCACATGGGTCACAACCCCATGGCAAGCTACAAACTTGGGAATGTGTGGTTAGAAAGCTGCAATATGGAGAGGGACCTGGGGATGTTGGTTGACAGTCACTAAACGTGAGCCAGCAGTGCCCAGGTGGCCAAGAAAGGCAATGGCATCCTGGCTTGGATCAGGAACAGGGTGGGCAGCAGGGACAGGAGGTGACCATCCCCCTGTGCTCAGCACTGGGGAGGCCACACCTTGAGTGTTGTGTTCAGTTCTGGGCCTCTCACTCCAGGAAGGACATTGAGGGGCTGGAGAGTGTCCAGAGAAGGGCAAGGAGGCTGGAGAAGGGCCTGGAGCAGCTGGGCTCTGAGGAGGGGCTGAGGGAGCTGGAGGTGTTCAGCCTGGAGCAGAGGAGGCTGAGGGGAGACCTCCTGGCTCTCTACAGCTCCCTGAAGGGAGGTTGGAACAAGGAGGGGGCAGCCTCTGCTCCTTGGTGGCAAGAGACAGGCCCAGAGGAAATGGCTCCAAGCTGCAGCAGGGGAGGTTCAGGCTGGATGCTAGGAAATATTTCTTCCCAGAGAGGTTTCTCAGCCATTGGAATGCTCTGCCCAGGGCTGTGCTGGAGTCACCATCCCTGGAGGTGTTTAAGCAGCTGTAGGCCCTGGTGCTTAGGGACATGGTTTAGTGTTGACCCTTCCAGTGCTGGGTGGAAGGTGGGACTGGATGAGCTTCAAGGTCTCTCCAACTGGGTGTTCTCTGTGATTCTGTGAATCAATGCAGACACAAACAGGAGCTTTGCTCCTGTCCACTGAAGGCTGTTGTGAAAATGCCCATTGCCAGGAGAGGCAGGGGAAATATAAAACAGAGGAAACTGTAAGAAACTTAGTCATGAATGAGTGGCTTTAGAATAGGGAGTGACTCACTGCTCCCTGCAAAGCTGCTGCATAAAATCTCTGCCATCCTGTAAAAATGTGTGGTTAGCTTAACTGGTGGTGGGGAAAGGAAAAAGGCATCAAGTGTTTAAAATATGTCGTGTGTACCTGCAATGTAATTTTCAGAGAGCTTTGCCAGAGCTTCCACAACTGATATTTAGTCTCTGTAGCCTGGATGAAGAACAAATATGAAAGAGCAACCTATGTTATTCAGTGACAGACAAGGAAGTCTTTTCAACCAAGTGGCTGATGTGGGTACTTCATGGATTCCATTGCTCTCTGGTGGCAAAGGTTCCCAGGCTCCAAATCTTTCCTCAGTGATCAAAAAGAGAATTTCTTTCCCCAGCCTCCTCTAAATTCTAGGCTATTTTCTTTCATCTGTCAGGGTGCATCCTTGCCTGTTGCTCTCTCGGGTTCATGTGAGAGCAAAGAGAGTCCTGTGGTATTGCTGCCTAGTGCCCAGGCAATGCTCTGCTGTGCAACAGCAGCTCTGTCTTAATGGGCTGCAGCTAATTAGTGTCAGGAGGAGCCAAACCAGAAACAAAAGAACAAATGGGTCAGGTCCTGTTCAACATCTTCACCAATGACATTGATGAGGGGACAGACAGACAGAGTCTGCTCATCAAGTTTGCTGACAACACCAAGCTGGGAGGCTTGGCTGAGACACCTGGAGGCTGTGTGGCCATTCAGAGACTTGGACAGGCTGAGAGCTGGGCAGAGAGGAACCTAATGAGGTTCTACAAGGATCAGTGCAGAGTCCTGCACCTGGGGAGGAAGAATCAACTGCAGCAGTACAGGCTGGGAGGGGATCTGCTGGAGAGCAGCCCTGGGGAGAAGGAGCTGGGAGTGCTGGTGGACAACAAGTTCTGCATGGGACAGCAATGTGCCCTGGGGGCCAAGAAGGCCAATGGGATCCTGGGCTGCATCCAGAGGAGTGTGTCCAGCAGAGCCAGGGAGGTTCTCCTCCCCCTCTGCTCTGCCCTGCTGAGACTTCACCTGGAATATTGCATCCAGCTCTGGGCTCCCCAGTTGTGGCTGTGGAATTAAAGACTTGTGACATTTTAGGTCTTTATTTTTTCTTAATGAAATGCTTAGGCCTGTTCACCTTTTGGAAGCTCTAAAATGCTTCTCAAAGTTCATCAGACAGAAGAATCAATTCATAGCCAATATGGTAAAATGCAAATTAAAGGAAGTGTTAATGAATTTTGTAGAATCATTGAATCAACAAGGTTGGAAAAGACCTCAAAGATCAAGTCCAACCTGTCACCCAACACCTCCTGACTAACTAAACCATGGAGCCAAGTGCCACATCCAATCCCCTCTTGAACACCTCCAGGGATGGGGACTCCACCACCTCCCTGGGCAGCACATTCCAATGCCTAACAACTCTCTCTGGGAAGAACTTTCTCCTCATCTCCAGCCTAAACTTCCCCTGGCACAGCTTGAGACTGTGTCCTCTTGTTCTGGTGCTGCTTGCCTGGGAGAAGAGAGACCAACCCCCACCTGGCTATAACCTCTGTTCAGGTAGCTGTAAAGAGCAAGAAGGTCTCCCCTGAGCCTCCTCTTCTCCAGGCTAAACAACCCCAGCTCCCTCAGCCTCTCCTTGTAGGGCTTATGATTGAGGCTTCTCCCCAGCCTCGTTGCGCTTCTCTGGAATTTGAGTCAAACTGCTGAGTAGCACTTTGAGCTAGAAGACAAGGTGAGAGGTTGAAACAGTGTCATTCCTTTGCCTTGAAATATTATGGATCACTCCAGCTAACTTTGCAACCAAAATTCAGGCAGCATGCTCAGGACAGTTTACTGGGCGCACTGGTGACAAGGTTTGGCTTTGTCTGACCTAGAGCCTTTGTGTGTTGAAACATCTTCACAGGTTCTTGTGGCACACAGTAAAGCATACTCCCCTCAGTTTCCTTCCCTAACATCCTCACCCTGGCAAGCTGCAACACAGCCCTTGCATAATTGCAGACAGTTTAACCTTTAAAAAACCACACCAAAATTAGCAGCTATCTCTTAGAGTCACAGGAGCATCACATGGTGCTCAAACCAACCCCCAGGGCACAACCTATTCAGTATGGACACTGTTCATCAGCCACAGTCTGATGCAGTGTGGGTGTGAGCCAGTGTGTGCCAGCCTAGGGCCAGGAGCTGCAACAATCCCTGGCATTGTTTTACTGAGCACTGGAGACAGTCACGGCACAGGCAGGGTGATCTTCAGGGAGGTGTAAGTGACACTCAGGTTTGTTCTCTGTACAGGAGTTCAAAGAGGGGTTGGAAGGGGCCTCCAAAGATCCAACACACAACCCCAACCACCAGCCAAAGAAGGATCACCCAGGACAGGTGACACAGGAACACATCCAGGTGGGTTTGGAATGTCTCCAGAGCAGGAGACTCCACAACCTCTCTGGGCAGCCTGCTCCAGGGCTCCGCCACCCTCACAGGGAAAAAGTTTTCCCTTCTGTTCCTGTGGCACCTCCTCTGCTCCAGCTTGCCCCCAGTGCCCCTTTCTTCTGAGTTTGAGCCTCCCATACAGAGGTAAATTTAGAATAGAATAGAATAGAATAGAATAGAATAGAATAGAATAGAATAGCTCTAACGCTGTTTGTGGCCAAGGTTTCATGCGAGCAGACGGCGACCTCTCGGCTATTCGCCGTGCTACCAGGCGGTGGCGCCACGCTGCTGCAGTTAAAAAGCTTCAGCCGGTCTCCAAATCAGAGACTCGCAGTGCCAGGGGTTGGAAGGGACCTCCAGACATCGTCCAGTCCAACCCCCCTGCCAGAGCAGGAGCACCCTGGGCAGGTCACACAGGAACGCACCCAGGCGGGTCTTTAAAGTCTTCAGAGAAGGAGATTCCACAACCTCTCTGGGCAGCCTGCTCCAGGGCTCCATCACCCTGACTGTAAAGAAGTTTCTCCCCACGTTGAGATGGGACCTCCTCTGCTCCAGCTTGTACTTTTTCCTTGTCCTATCACTGGGCACCACCAAAAAGAGACCATCACCTTCATCCTGGCACCCACCCCTCAGATAGTGATAGACATTGATCAGATCCCCTCTCAGGCTTCTCTCAAAACTTAACAACCCCAGGCCTCTCAATCTTTCTTCATAGTAGAGATGTTCAAGTCCCACAGTGATCCCTGTAGCCTCCCTTGGACTCTCTCCAGCAGGTCTCTGTCTCTCTTGAACTAGAGAGCCCAGAACGGGACACGGTATTCCAGATGTGGTCTCACCAGGGCAATTGTGAGAGACTAAAATCTTGTCTCTCCTGATGTGACTCAACAAAGATAAAATCACCTTTGCTGCTTGCCCAGACAATAGCTGATGTGTATTGGGTAGAGCCACTGGAACGACTCTTGGAAGGTGCAAAGATAACGACTGCTCACTGGACCACAGCTGGCCTGACAACAACGGACCGAGGCCACCTTCAGGAGTATGCATAAGACAAGATCATCCCCACCCATCAGACAGCCCAGAAAGGGAGGAGGGTGAGACAATGGATTCACCACCTGGCCCCTGATTTCCTGGGGGACAATACCTGGACACATACCTAAGGACTAAAAACTGTATAAAAGACTTGAGAACCAAAAGCACAGAAGAAGGAAAACACAGATGAAGAAAAACACAGGAGAAGGACAGTGCTGCTGAGAAGGAAAACAGGAGAGAAGGAAAAGCCCAGGGCAATGCTGCTCTGAAGAAAAACTAGGAGAGGAAAAATGAGAGAGACATCACCATGGGGCCTGGAAGAAGCAGAACCCTCTCTCCATGTCCTGAGTCCCGCCTGCTGCAACTCCTGGAGCTGAAGAGGCTGCCCAGAGGACAACATCTCCTCTACAGCCAAACCCTTTCTCTACAGACCCAGCATCTCCTGCAGCACCTTTGCTCCACAGAATCAAACTGTCTTGGGGGGTGAGTGGTGTGGTAACATAATTCCTTTCCTCTTCTCTCTCTCTTCTCTCTCTCCTTCTGATCCAGCCATTTTATTTGTGTAATAAACAGCCTGGCTGTTGCTGTTTTGGCCTTGTTTGTGCCTCTCATTTCATGACACGGGAATATTCAAATGAACTGAGGCTCTTCCCCTCTCTGGGCCGAGACAGCAGTGTGGAGGGAGAGGAGAACCTCGCCTCCCTAGACCTCCCTTTTCTTGCTGCAGCCCTGGAATGCTGTGGGGGTGTGGAGTTCAACCCCACCAGGTTCTTGCAGTGTTTTCTTTAAAATGAACGATACCTGCCGCTCTCTGGCCTTGGTTTAGAAAACAAAGCTCCAACCCAAGCAAATAATCAACCCACTGGAGCTGAATTAAGCTTTCAAATTGTATTTGGAGATCAAACCACATCTCACCTCGACTTCTATTGCATAGAATAGAATAGAATAGAATAGAATAGAATAGAATAGAATAGAATAGAATAGAATAGAATTGAATTGAATTGAATTGAATTGAATTGAATTGAATTGACTAGGTTGGAAGAGACCCTAGAGATCATTGTGTCCAACCCATCACCCAACACCATCTAATCAACTGAACCATGGCACCAAGCACCCCATCAAATCTCTTCCTAAACACTTCCAGGGATGGGGACTCCACCACCTCCCTGGGCAGCACATCCCAATGGCCAATCTCTCTTTCTATGAAGAACTTCTTCCTCACCTCCAGCCTAAACCTCCCCTGGCACAGCTTGAGACTGCGTCCTCTTGTTCTGGTGCTGGGTGCCTGGGAGAAGAGACCAACCCCCACCTGGCTACAACCTCCCTTCAGGGAGCTGGAGAGAGCAAGAAGGTCTCTCCTGAGCCTCCTCTTCTCCAGGCTAAGCAACCCCAGCTCCCTCAGCCTCTCCTCACAGGGCTGTGCTCCAGACCCCTCCCCAGCTTTGTTGCCCTTCTCTGGACACCTTCCAGCAACTCAACATCTTTCCTAAACTGAGAGGCCTAGAACTGGACACAGGACTCAAGGTGTGGCCTGGGCAGTGCTGAGCACAGGGCAGAATGACTTCCCTGCTCCTGCTGGCCACACTCTTCCTGATGCAGGCCAGGATACCATTGTCCTTCTTGGCCAGCTGGGCACACTGCTGGCTCAGGTTCAGCCTACTATCAACCACTACCGCTAGATCCCTTTCTGCCTGGCTGCTCTCCAACATTCTGTCCCCAGCCTGTAGCACTGCATAGGGTTGTTGTGGCATGTTTAGATGTGTTAAATCTCATGGCCTTGGACTCTGCCCATCTGCCCAGCCTGTCAAGGTCCCTCTGCAGAGCTCTCCTACTCTCTAACAGATCAACTCCTGCCCCCAGCTTGGTGTCATCTGCAAATTTGCTGATGACTGACTCAATGCCCTCATCCAGATCATCAATAAAGATATTGAACAGGATGGGGCCCAGCACTGATCCCTGGGGGACACCACTGGTGCCTGGCTGCCAGCTGGCTGTGGCACCATTCACCACCACTCTCTGGGTGACCACCTTGAACGGAGAAACTACTTCTAGAATGATCTGTTTGGGACGGTAGAGTGCAACAAGCAGGACAATGATCATTAACATTTCCCAAGCAACAGGCATGGTCTATGCTAAAGCACAAAAGCCATATTAAAATAGATAGTATTATGAACTTGAATTAAAAAACCCCACTAATCTTCTTGAAGTATATAAATGTCTACCAGTAAACTGCCCTGCCCAAGACTGTTGCTACAAACTTCCAGCAATACCCTTTGTTCCAAGTGAAGTCCATTAGGAAAGCAGGACTCCACTGCCTGCTGGATTAATTAAAAAAGAAATAACAACAAAAAAAGGACTCAGAAGCAATTTGGGAGCAGTTTATTAAAAACCTTTGAAGGCAGTAAAAACCAGTTGTGAAAGATGTGAAATTAGGAGTGTATGAAAGCAGCGCAGGCTCCGGCCGTGCTGTGTAAAACAAATGATTTGTATTGCGTTGCATTTTGTATTTCAGGTGTTCCACACAGCTCTCAGAAGTGTTTTTCTAACAGGGTATGAGAGGGGAACCACAGAACCACAGATTGTTAGAGGCGGGAAGGGACCTCCAGAGATCAGCCAGTCCCAACCCCCCTGCCACAGCAGCATCACCCAGGGCAGTCTGCACAGGAGCACATCCAGGTGGGTTTGGATAGTCTCCAGAGAAGGAGACTCCACAACCTCTCTGGGCAGCCTGCTCCAGGCCTCTGCCACCCTCACTGCAAAGAAGTTTCTCCTCATGTTGAGCTGAAACCTTGTCTGATCAAGTTTGTATCCATTGTTCCTTGGCTTATTCCTGTGCACCACCCACAAGAGCTTGTCCCCCTCCACTTGACACCCACCCCTCACATATGGATAGACATTGATCAGATCCCCTCTCAGCCTTCTCTTCTCCAGACTAAACAGCCCCAGAGCTCTCAGCGTCTCTTCACAGGCTGAAGTCCCCTAAGCATCGTCCTGGCTCGCCCTTGGACTCTCTCCAGCAGGTCTCTGTCTCTCTTAAACTGGGGAGCCCAAAACTGGACACAGGATTGCAGCTGTGGTCTCAGCAGGGCAGAGCAGAGGGGGAGAAGAACCTCCCTAGCCCTGCTGGCCACACTTTGCTTGCTGCACCCCAGGATGCCCTTGGCTCTCTTGGCCACAAGGTCACATTGCTGTCCCATGCAGAACTTGCTGTCCACCAGCACTCCAAGGCCTTTCTCTGCGGAGCTGCTCTCCAGCAGGGCAGCTCCTAAGCTGTCCTGGTGCCTGCTGTTATTTACCCCTAAGGAATACTCTTTATACATAGGCGTGCAAACGGGAAGAATGGGACACAATGTAACTTTCCAGCAACACATGGCTACACTGTAAGGGCCACTCGATGCCACCAGCTGAGGTTCTGAGAGCTCAGGTTCTGCAGGAGCTCTGGGTGCTGTGCTACCGGGTTTCTGGGAAACAAAACCAAGACATTGCATTTTGGGTCAATTTTTTTAGGGCCCATTTTTAAATAGTTTCAAATAGAGAAACATAGTTTGGGGAGCTGCTTCTGACAAAGCCACTCTCAGTGGGATACACACCGCTGTGTTTTTCATACAGCTATTTAACTCGATGCCTGAAGCTAGCTTGTGGGAACTGACATACAACAACACATGGCTCGCAAAAAACGCCTGTGTTGTTGTATTACCTTGCCTGGTGTCTTTTTTCGCCCCCCTCAACGTTTTCAACTGCTTGCTCTGGAGGAGCGAGGGCCTCTGAAGCAGTCTCTGAAGCCTGACCTGCAAGCACCACATCCAGGGCCGCACCAGGGATTGCCCCGATGGCGGCAGCGCCCACGCACCGGCACCTCACGGAGCCGCATCGGAGCCGCGTCGCCTCTCCGGGGCAACGGCCCGCTAAAATAGCGCTGATCAGTGACCGTCACCGTGGGCATGCACCCACGCTGCGGCGGGGGCTGGCGGCCGCCGCTGGGGCAGGGGCGCCGAGGCCGGCTCTCACCCCCCGCCTCAGCGCCGCGCCAGGCGCCGCTCGTACTCCGCACGGCACCGACGTCTTTCTGCGGGGACTGCCCGCAAGGGAAGGGGCACGGCCCGCCGAAACCCCGGGAGACGCCGACCGGCGGCCACCCCGCGCAGCCGCCACGGCCGGGCGCCGGCACCGCGCGAAGCGCCCCGGGGGTCTCCCCTCCTACCCGCAGGGGCGGCGCGGCCCCACCGCCGGGCGGTGCCACCAGCAGCTCCTCGGCCGCCCGCTCCGCCGCCCCCGCCCCGCTCGGTGAGTGCCACGTCGCGGCTGCTCCCCGCACCGCCCCTCCGCGCCACCCCCTGCCTGCCCGCCGGCCGGCACCGCCCAGCACAGGGCAGGGCAGGGCAGGGCAGGACGGGGCGAGGCAGGCAGGGAGAAGGACGGCAGCGCCCGGCGGCTGCTGAGGGGTGGGAAGCGAGGAGCTGTGTCTCCGCCTTTCAGGCGTCAGCCTCCGAGCCGTGCGAGGCGCTGATGGCGGCGCGCTGCGGCAGCGGCGGCTCCTCGGCGGGGCGGTGACGTTGCGCGGTCGGTGGAGGGCGGGGAGGAAGAGGAGGAGACCCGGGCGCCTCTAGGGCTGAGGCAGCTCCTTCCCGCTGAGGTGCCGCTCGTGTCCCGTCCTCCTCCCCCGCTGGCTCCGGCTCGGCCAGGCGACCGCGGCTCTCCTGAAGCTGCGATGCGCTCGGCCTGAGCGCTCCCTCGCTGCCCCGCCCGCGTTGGGCCTTCCCGGGGCAGGGGGCTGCGATGGCTGCGGAGGGCTGGCAGGAGACGGCGGCCCAGCAGGCCGAGGAGGCTGCGGCCCGGGTGCGGGACGTCCTGTCGGGCGGCCTAGGCCTGCTGCGTGCCGAGCTGGGCCTCGAGCTGGGCCTCGACCCGCAAGGCCTGCCCACCTGGCTCGCCCTGGTGGTCCCGGCCGCGCTGGGGCTCGGGCTGCTGGGGCTGTTGCTGGCCGTGGCCTGCGGAGGTGGCCTCCGTAAGAAGCCAGCGCGGAGCGCGGCGGAAAGGAAGGGTGAGGAGGCGGCCGGCGCGGGCCTGACAGCCGGCGGGAGCCAGGGCAAGGCGGCGGGCTCGGGCCCCGGGCAGCTGCACCTGAAGAGCGACGAGCAGAAGAAACGGAGCAAGAAGAAGCTGCCGGAGAAAGCGGCGCGGGTGAGGCGGGCTGCGGCGGCCGCACCGTGCGGGAGGGAAGGGGTGAAGGGAGGCGGTGGGGCGGGGAGGCGGCTGGGCCCGGGTGCCGGCGGGGGATGGGGGATGAAAGGGCTCATTGACAGCGACAGGGTGGGGACGGCGGCGTGTGCCGCGGCACCCGGCCGGGAGCGGCGAGATGGCTGCGGGACGGCAGAGGGGAGGACGTGTCTGGCGAGCGGTCCCGAGCACGACTTTCCCCGTACCCTGTCCCCGGTGCCACCGGCTCGGTGAAACGACCGCGGGTCGGATAGGCGCCGCTGGGAACGGGGAGAACCGACCACAAGATCTGGAGGCCGTGCAGCACCCCCCCCGAGCCGCCGTGCGATTCACCTGGGTGCTATTTGCCAGCGGAAGGGATAGGGGGGCCCTGACTGTCTGCTCTGGAGCTCTGTCGTGTCCCTTAGGTTACACTAAACCTTCATCAAATGCTTGCAGGGTTAGGAATTAGCAGCGGAGACCTTAGTGACACAGAATTTCAAGCCAAGGGTGGCAGTCCAGGCAGGTACAGACTGCTGAAAGCAGCGTTGTAAGCCCCATAAATGCTGTGTTGATTCAAACTTGAGTAAGGCTTTTTGCTGTGTTTTTGGCAGAGCATGTTAACATTAATCTCGTGGGGAGCTTGCCTCAGTAGGAATATGTCTGATTTAGTTGTTACAGTAAGGATCATCTCCTTTAATAAGGAAATCTGTGTCTTAGCAACCTCTTAAAAAACAGATCATTCCTGTCTTTTTTTTTTCCCCCCCCTAAACCCTCACTATGTGGTGTAGGAACCTTCCATCTTTGACAGTACTTGTGCACTTCATGAGAAAATTAGTAGCATGCAGAAACTGCCCTTTTAAAGCTTCCAGTCACCACAGTTTTGGAACTCGAAGGGATTGCTTCAATAGCTTTTATATTGTTAGTATGTTTGTAATCCTATTTATGCCCAAATGGATTATAGGAATGAAAGTGCAGCAGATGTCCCCAGCTTGTTACAACTGTGTCTTTTTAATTATATCTTGCTCTATAAAATCTGAATTGTTTACCTAACGACCAGAAAATGGGTTTATGCCTTCACTTGAGCCTGTGGCACCATTAAGGCTTGAGAAGTTTGGTTGTTGGGGTGTTTTTATGAGAAGTTAGGGCTAGATATCTTAAACCAAAAAAGTCTGCAATACACTGTAAACCTGAGTGAACTTGCTGAAGTTGATTGTGAAAGTTGCAAGACAGAATGCTGAGCACCAAGAAGAGGAAGCATTGTGATTCAGAACCTTTCCACTGGAGCTAAGATCTCCATTTTGGAGAAGGCCCATTTAAAGAGGCAGGGTGGTTTTTTTTGTCACCTTGAACAGCAAATCCTTCAAGACTTAGTAGAGATTTTCTTACTTATTTTGTGTGTGTGTGATGCCTTTCTGAAAACAAATAATTCAGGTTATTTTTTTTCCCCCCATATTCTTTAAACTCCATTCTAAACCCAAAGCATAAACTCTTGCAAGTCATCACTGATGGCATTCAAAAAATGCCTCAGCAGAAGAGACAGTGAAGAGGTAGATGCACTTTTAACTTGGCAATGTTCTGCAGTGCAGGGCTTCAGGAGAGCAAACTTTGTGTTTTATATAAGGCTTAACTCACTTTTTTTTTCTGGTGAATATAAATGCTTGCTCTTGCAGGTTTGGTTTACTCGAGCCCAAAAGTTAAGTTAGGGCTATGTGAAAGCAACTGTTTTTGTAATCAGAAGAGTAAAATAGGGTTTTTCTGGGGGGGTATCAGGCTGTCATTCTGTAGTAGTCAGATGGTCAGTTTTGTTGCACTCTGTTTCTGTGCAGAGGTGAAACAAACCAAGCCCAACCTTCTCCAAAGAGAAAATGAACAAACTGAATCATCAACTGCAGTGCAAATAAGTTTATAGCAGTGGCAGAGTTTAACAGGGCTGCCTCAAGCTTGGTGTCCAAGATCAGTTCCTCGAGACCTCTGTTAGCATGTTCCAGTATTTTTTTTTGACCTACACCAGAAAAATGCCCCAAATAAGATTGCAAATCTGAAGATGCAATAAAAATCCTTCCAGATTGCTGTCCAGTCATTGTTATCTTGTGGTTTTGTGTGCCCTGATGCTAATGCTGAGGTCTGTGGAGGGAAAAGACTAAGCCTATTATCAGTAGATTTACTACAAGGCTTGCTATGCCAGGGTCTAGATTTCCATTGCAGGCATTTTGGAAAGCTTAGAGCAACTGGTGTGTAGCCTTCAAGAGCACACTACAGATGTCTAATTAAAAGCTGTAAGGGTTACTTCAATCCAGAATGGCTGAGCTCATTGTCTGGCAGGTGATGTGTTAACTGTCATCAGTCAGGATCAGTCATACTCTTCACTGAACCCGTTCTGAAGAAGGGCTAGTAAATCTGTGTTGCTGCACATGGCTTGATTGGGTTCCTGCATAGGTAGGCTCCAACTGAAAGGGTATTTTTAGTAAAATAAGCTTGGTTGGCCAGCCCTGCCTTGGCTGGATACAGTAGCAGCTATGAGTTTCTGTTTATTTACTTGCTCTGGGCAGGCTGAGGGAAAAATGAAGCTGAAACAGTTTAGCATTCATTAACACTATAGTTTAAAGAGTTAGTTCCAGCTTTCTTCAGCTGCTTGGAGCAAGGGAGTATCATGGTATCCTTACTTTAGATTCTATGGATTAAACTTGAAGCTTCTTTTTTCTTTCTTTCTTGTTAATGAATGGGGGTTTTTAGCTCCTGGCAGGGGCAAAGGTGTTTGTCTCCTGTTTAATTTCTTTCCAAAACTCTCTTCATCTTAAATCCCTTTCCCTTCAGAATAATTGCTTTGCCTCTCTTCTGCTGGAGGTTTAAAAAGTGGAAAAAGCTGAAAATGTTCTTCCATGGCAGTCTGCAGAACACAGAAACTGGAGAGTGCTCTGCTACAGCTGTAGAAAGCAACTTGAAGCATCTCTTGCTGAGACAGAAAATCCCCAGTTGACTGTGCACTTCCTGTGGTTTGAAGTACACCTGGACAGTCAATGCTACACACATGAGCAGGAGCATTTGCTTTTGAGAATTTTCATGCAGGAGCAAATAAGAAACTGACTTTTCAAGCTATGACTTCTCTGCTTGTTGCACTTACAAATGCAGACAGACTTTCTCAGGCTTCCAACTGGTAGCTGCTGGTCTTGGGTAGATGTTAATTGTCAAAGTGCAGGAGAAGCAGCACTGCAGGATCCTCCAGTGCTCAAAAGAGAAAATTGCTTTGTTTCTCTTAAGAGAAGCTTACAGAAAATAATACTGATAAAAGGATTCTTTCACTGGCCAGAGATAATCTAAGTACCTTTATCTTCACAATGTGTAACTAAGGACTTTGGCTAATACAGCCTTGGAAGGCTCAGATGATGGCAATTTCAGTACTGCCATTTGAAGTGTGAAACTGAGTTATCCATTGCACTGCAATGTATTTAAAGAACAATTTTTCTCCCATTTTGCCAGTCTTGCCAAACCCCTTTATTCTACTTCTGGATTATCTTAATGCCCTTAAATGAATGTGTGTGAAGAAGATTTGTTTAAATATTGAGCTTTTTAAGGCCAGCAGGCAAGAAAAGTGTTGAGGCATCAGTAGGGCTTTTGACAGAGCTATTTCTGCCTTGTTGCATCTTCCCTCTAGTTTTTTGGGGGGGAGGGGGAGAAGTGGCATGTACCAAACTGCACAATTTGAATGGATTAATGTTGTCAGTGGTGTTTAATGTCTGAGCCTAAACTTTCAATCTTTGTAGCTGTTGTCTTTTGGAAGAAACATTTCTGACTATTATAGGGAAAAAAACCCCTTCCCTCTTCCCCACTTCTCTTGCTCACTTTGGTATAGCCCAGAATGGTCACATGAGTTTTGGTTGAAGTTCTATGATTCATCTGTGGGCAGCAAGTTAAATGTGGAAAAGCTTCTACAGAAAAGGAGACTACACAGTTCAGGGAGAAACATAGCAAAGTAGCAGGGTTTAATCATATTAGTGTGGGGTGTCCCTGCCCATGGCAGGGGGGTTGGAACTAGATGATCCTTGTGGTCCCTTCCAACCCTGACTGATACTATGATATTTCTAATGGCTGTTGTCTACATAATGCTGTCAGCTCATCTGATTTTGAACAGTCAGGTGGATGGTTGGTTTTTTTCCCCCCAGAGGGTTCTTAATGAATATGAATTAATTTATTACTTCAAAGAAATGGCTGAATTGGTTTTGCAATTAAAGATTAAAACTTCTGGCTATTGAATATTTGAGAGGGGATTGAAAAAGTGGCATTCAGTGCAGGGTTTGTATGTATGGAGATTCAGGCTGGACATGAGGAGGAAGCTCTTCACCATGAGAGTGGTGAAGCCCTGGAATGGGTTGTCCAGGGAGGTGGTTGAGGCCCTGTCCCTGGAGGTGTTTAAGCCCAGGCTGGATGATAGGACTGTGATAGGACTGGGGGGAATGGAGCAAAACTACAAATGGGTGGATTGAGCTTGGATGTTAGGAAGAAGTTGTTCCCCATGAGGGTGGTGAGAGACTGGCACAGGTTGCCCAGGGAGGTGGTGGAAGCCTCATGCCTGGAGGTTTTTGCAGCCAGGCTGGCTGTGGCTGTGAGCAAGCTGCTGTAGTGTGAGGTGTCCCTGGCCATGGCAGGGGGGTTGGAACTAGATGATACTTGTGGTCCCTTCCAACCCTGACCCTATGATACTCTGAACAGCAAAGAAGCAAAGCAAGGTACAGAATTGAAAGTTAGCTGGTTTGAAACATTTTTGACAGGACTCCAGCAAATCTGTTACCTAAATCTACTGGCAAAGAACTTAGAAATAGTGGTTCTTTCACCAGCTTGAGATCTTAAACGTTGCTCATGGGTGCCAGCATGGTCTGAAAGGCTTCACACCACAAATACCATGACTGTGCAGAATTTGGAGGCTACAGAGGCGTTGGAGAACTGCTTTTTGGCAGCAGGTCGTTTTCCAGATTGAATGTCAGGTCTTTGGAATCCTCTTGGAGTTTTGAGTGCTGTGAGCTTTTGCTGAGAGAACTTTCAGAGTTGGGAGGCACAGCTCTGTAAAACACAGCTTGTTTTTAAAATGCTGTGAGAAATGTACTGCAACTTAGATGTGCAAAGCCTCCTTTGAACCCTGGGGGTTGCAGGAGATGAGTGGTTATTTGACCTGAGCTTTCAATTTCTAATAATAGATGCAAAATCAGAGGTTGGCATACTGGCTAACTACAGGAAGGATTACTATGGTATGCACTGCTGAAATCATAGCAAGGGTGATTTGCAAGCATGATATATAACATGGTAAGACATGCAAGCCTGTGCCACTTGAACTGAGGATCAGCTCTGTTGTGCAGAGGAACAGGTCACATTAAGCTGGAACATAGCCTTTGCTTAGAGCAGTCAGGTCCATGTGATAGAGAGTGAAAAGAGCTTTTGTTTCTTTAATAGCAAAAATAAGGCCAGGCCAGTTTGGACTTCATTTTGAAAGAAATTGCAGAAATTGATGCAACTAGGAAGTACTTGTTTATGCTTGATGTCTTTATTTTCAGTCTGAATCACTATGAGCATGAATCAGTGTGGAATTTGGAGGGCCTCAGTTGCTACTCTTGGCAATTGTTTTTCACTCAGTGAAATAGATGCCTGACAATCACAGAATGCTTTGCTTATGTTCATCTTTTCTGCAGTTAAGCACAGGAACTTCAGAGTAGTTTGTTCATGATAAACAACCTAAGCAAAACTGTAGTAATGGTTTTAGGAATCATACAGAATCATCATAGAATGGCTTAGCTTGGAAGGGACCTCATGGGCAGGGATGCCTCTCAACTAGACTCAGCTGCTCAAGGCCTCATCTAACCTGGCCATCAACATCCCCAGGGAGGAGGCAGCCACAACGTGGTCTGGGCAGCCTGTTCCAGTCTCGCCTCCCTCGCACTGAAGAACTTCTTCCTCAGATCTGGTCTAAGCTTCCTCTCTTTCAGCTCCAAACCATTCCCCCTTGGCCTATCTCTATATGTCCTCAGGAAAAGTCCCTCTGCAGCCTTCCTCTAGGATCCTCAGGGATTGGAAGGCAGCTCTAAGGTCCTACCAGAGTCTCCTCCCCTCCAAACACCTTCAGCTCCCTCAGCCTTTTCCTTGTAGCAGAGGTGCTCCAGCCCTTGGATCATCCTTGTGACCTCCTCTGGCCTCACTCCAGCAGCTCTGTGTCCTCCTTCTGCTGGGGACACCAGAACTGGAGGCAGGATTGGAGGTGGGGTCTCAGCAGAGCAGAGTCAAGGGGCAGAATCCCCTCTCCTGCCCTGCTGCCCACGCTCCTCTGGCTGCAGCCCAGCACACAGCTGCCTGCTGGGCTGCATGAGGGCACTGCTGGCTCCTGGGGAGCTGCTCAGCAACCAACACCCCCAAGTCTCTTCAGAGCCACTCTGCACCCAGCCTGGATGTGCCTGGGGTTGGCCCAATGTAGATGCAGGACTAAGATGTCTGCCTTTGCTGTCAAAGGTGATGATAAAGACTAATTTTATGAGTCCAGAGTTTTAACCTTCTGTGTTAAATAATGCATGCTAATTTTCTTTCCTTTATTATGTGAGGGGAAAAGGGTAGAATAATGTAGCACCTGTAATGAAAATCTGTCTGAAAAGAACAATGGGATGTCATGTGTAGTCATGCTTTGTGTTTGGCTTCTAATTTCTGTTCTACTATGAAGCTGAACTTGTTAAGGAAATGAGCTGTGAGGGATATGCAGAAGTAGAAATTGCTGAAATTTGGTCAAGGTAGAAATGACTTTAAAAATTCAGCCTGTTGCTAAACTGCTGCAAGGTGGTAATTGTGTTCATTTCATTAGGTAATGCATGGCACATCAGCTGTAGCTGTTCTGAAACCTGGGCATTCTCAGAAATCTACCTTCTGATAAGCAATTCTTCTGTTGAGTAGGATTAAGATAGAATCACAGGGCGTTAGGGGTTGGAAGGGACCTCCAGAGATCAGCTAGTCCAACCCCCCTGCCAGAGCAGCTTCACCCAGGGTAGTCTGCACAGGAATGCATCCAGGTGAGGTTGGAAAGTCTGCAGAGCAGGAGACTCCACAACCTCTCTGGGCAGCCTGCTCCAGGGCTCTGCCACCCTCACAGGCAAAAAGTTTTCCCTTCTGTTCCTGTGGCACCTCCTCTGCTCCAGCTTGCCCCCAGTGCCCCTTGTGCTGTCCTTGGACATCCCTGAGCAGAGCCTGGCTCTGTCCTTCTGACACTGCCCTGCACATCTTTAACACGAGCAATGAGGGCAGCCCTCAGACTCCTCTGATCCAAGCTACACAGCCCTCAGCTCAGTCAGGCTCTACTCATAAGGAAGATGTTCCACTGCTTTAACCATTTCTGTGGCTCTGCACTGGAGTCTCACAAGCAGTTCCCTGAGGTCCTTCCTGAACTGAGGTGCCCAGAACTGGACACAGGACTCAAGGTGTGGCCTAACCAATGCAGAGTACAGGGCACAATGACTTCCCTGCTCCTGCTGGCCACACTGTTCCTGATGCAGGCCAGGATGCCATTGGCCCTCTTGGCCAGCTGGGCACACTGCTGGCTCATGTTCAGCTGCTGTCAATCAGCACCCCCAGGTCCCTCTCTGTTTGGGAGCTCTTCAGCCACTCTGACTCCAGCCTGTAGCTCTGCATGGGGTTGCCGTGGCCAAAGTGCAGCACGTGGCACCTGGACTTGTTGAATGCCATCCTGTTGGACTCTGCCCATCTGTCCAGTCGGTCGAGGTCCCTCTGCAGAGCCTTTCTACCCTCTAAGTGACCAACATCTGCTCCTAACTTGGTGTCATCTGCAAACTTGCTGATGACTGACTCAACCCCCTCATCCAGATCATCAATGAAGATGTTAAAGAGGATGGGGCCCAGCACTGATCCCTGGGGGACACCACTGGTGCCTGGCTGCCAGCTGGCTGTGGTACCATTCACCACCACTCTCTGGGCTCAGCCTCCAGCCAGTTCCTAACCCAGCTCAGAGTGCTGCTGTCCAAGCCAGGGGCTGACAGCTTGGCCAGGAGTTTGCTGTGGGGGATGGTGTCAAAGGCCTTGCTGAAGTCCAGATAGACTCCATCCACAGCCTCCCCACACCCACCAGGTGGTCACCTGATCATAGAAGGAGATCAGGTTGGAGAGGCAGGACCTGCCCTTCCTAAATCCATGCTGGCTGGAGCCGAGCCCTTGGCCATCCTTCAGGTGCGCAGTTATTGCCCCCAGGATAATCTGCTCCATCACTTTCCCTGGCACTGAGGTCAGGCTGCCAGGCCTGGAGTTTCCAGGTTCCTCCATCCGACCCTTCTGGTGGATGGGGACCACACTGGCCAGTTTCCAGTCATCTGGGACCTCTCTGGTGAGCCAGGACTGGAGGCAAATGATGGAGAGCGGCTAACACTTGTAAAAATGCTTTTTATTGTCTTTGCTGGGGGAGGAGACCTGTTTCCTTTCCTCTTTGGGGAGTACAGCTTTGCAGCAGCGTTTTTCTGCGCGCCAGTCCAGAGTTCTGACTGCTTTATTTCACCTTGTGAGCGTTTGCCAGTCAGCCAATTTCAGCATTTCAGTTAACAGTGTCATTTGAGCTTTGCTTCATCTGCTTTCTCCCATGCTTTTATCCTTCACAGCCTAATGGACGCTCTTTCCTTGAGGTGTCTGAGGATGAAGTCATCCAAACCGTTCGGAAGGACACCGCCAAGCAGCCGGTGGAGGCAGAAAAGAAGAATGAAAAGGTCAGTTTGTGGGCTGTGAAACAACAATGCCACGCTTCACAGTGCACAGCATTGCAGTTGTCTCCCAGCTATTGGTGAGTTGAAATGCTGTGACTTACAGGAGTGAAGAGTGCTAGTTGCTTTTGGGCTTGGAAAGAGCTGAAGGAATAGGTTCTTAACTTCTCACATCGTAGAATCAATAAGCTTGGGAAAGACCTCATGACTAACTAAGCCATGGCTCCAAGTGCCATATCCAGTCCTTTTTTGAACATCTCCAGGGATGGGGACTCCACCACCTCCCTGGGCAGCACATTCCAATGGTCAATTACTCTTTCTGGGATGAACTTTCTCCTCACCTCCAGCCTAAACTTCCCCTGGCACAGCTTGAGACTGTGTCCTCTTGTTCTGGTGCTGGGTGCCTGGGAGAAGAGACCAACCCCCACCTGGCTATAACCTCCCTTCAGGGAGTTGTAGAGAGCAAGAAGGTCCCCCTGAGCCTCCTCTTCTCCAGGCCAAGCAACCCCAGCTCCCTCAGCCTCTCCTCACAGGGCTGTGCTGCAGACCCCTCCCCAGCTTTATTGCCCTTCTCTGGACACCTTCCAGCAACTCAACATCTTTCCTAAACTGAGGGGCCCAGAACTGGACACAGGACTCAAGGTGTGGCCTAACCAGTGCTGAGTACTGGGCACAATGACTTCCCTGCTGCTGCTGGCCACAGTCTTCCTGATGCAGGCCAGGATGCCATCAGCCTTCTTGGCCAGCTGGGCCCACTGCTGGCTCATGTTCAGCTGCTGTCAACCAGTCCCCCCAGGTCCCTTTCTGCCTGGCTACCTTGTGACAGAGTATTTGCATGAAGCCCACCTCTCTCTCCGCCTCCTTGCTAAACACTGATGGTTCACCATGTGAAAATGAAGTTTGTGTTTCATCCTCTGCTGGCTTCTGTGGGGATGCAGCATAATGATAGTATTGTTAAGGGGCTTGGAAATGGTCTGACAACTGGGGAGGCGGCGGGGGGTTGGAGGGGAATGACTATTGAAAGGATTAAGACCATGTGTCTGCTTATTTCTTTTGTCAGAGGTATCCATTAGTGAGTAGAGTCCTTAATTTCTGCTGACAAATATGGGCTTTGAATTCCAGTGTGAGCTTTTTGTTATGCAGATTGAACAGCTACATTAAAAACAACTTTTTTTTTCCTCTAAGCTTGCCCTGTGGCTTTATCTGAAAGGTAACCATGCTGATGGCAGTTATTTTATTGCACTGTGAGGGCTAAGACCTTCCAGCCTTAGAATAAAAAGCTGTTGTTTGTGGGCAGTGTGGATATCTTTTGGGGTAGGCCTTTGACAGTCATTCTTGACTTGGCTCTTTTGCTAATGTTCTGCATAAATGTTCCTGCTGTTGTGGGTTTCTGATTTATACAGCAAGGTGGATTTGTTGTATCTATACTGAGGAGTGTTGGAAATGTAAGTGATTGTGCATAGAGAGCCAGAAATCACTAGCTGATTGCTGTAATTTCATAGAGTTGTCAGGGTTGGAAGGGACCTCAAGGATCAGCCAGTTCCAACCCCCCTGCCATGGGCAGGGACACCTCACACTACAGCAGGTTGCTCACAGCCACATCCAGCCTGACTGCAAAAACCTCCAGGCATGAGTCTTCCACCACCTCCCTGGGCAATCTCTTGCAGTGTCTCACCACCCTCATGGGGAAGAACTTCTTCCTCACATCCAATCTGAATCTACCCATTTCTAGTTTGTTTCCATTGCCCCCAGTCCTATCACTCCCTGACACCCTCAAAAGTCTCTCCCCAGCTTTCTAGTAGGCCCCTTCAGATATTGGAAGGCCACAATGATTTCTTCTGGGAGCCTTCTCTGAACTGAACAACCCCACTTCTCTCAGCCTGTTCTCACAGGAGTGGAGCTCCAGCTCTCTGATCATCCTCATGGCCCTTCTCTGGACACGTTTAGCTAATTCAAGCTTTAACTTACTTGACTAACTCATTTTGTGGTTCTTTTGTTGGCTAAGAGACCAAATCCTGTTAGCTGGCTGTTGAGTTCTAAACATTTTTAGCATTGACAAATGGAGTTCTCTGTGAAATGGGCTTGGTCTACACTTCCATGCTGCACACTCTTCTTTTCCTCTTCTCCACATGTCCCTATCAGATTGACTTTGGGGTGGTTTTTCAGTAACAAACCAGAATTAGATCCTGAAGGAATAACTGTAGTTTTCTTCCCAGCTTCTACTTTACCTCCAGCAGCTTTCTAAGTAGGTGCAATGTTCAAATGGTGAACTCGAGCTTAACTCTGAAATTGCAAACATAGAATTGTAGAATCATTAAGGTCGGAGAAGACCTCTAAGCTCATCCAGTTTAACCTTCTACCCAACACCTCCAGGACCACTAGATCATGTCCAAAAGTGCAACACCTACTCATTTCTTGAACACCTCCAGGGATGGTGACTTCACCACTTCCTTGGGCAGCCTGCTCCAATGCCTCACCACTCTTTCTCAAAAGAAATTCTTCTTAATACCAAATCTAAACTTCACCTGATGCAGCTGATGCAGGAGGCCATTACCTCCTCTCCTGTTATTAGTTGCTTGGGAGAAGAGGCCCACATCAGCCTTACTACAACCTCCTTTCAGGTAGCTGTATAGAGCAACATAGTGATCTGGCTGGGGTCAGAGTGGCTGGAGAGCAGCCAAGCAGAAAGGGACCTGGGGGTAGCGGTTGACCACAGCTGAACATGAGCCAGCAGTGTGCCCAGCTGGCCAAGAAGGCCAATGGCATCCTGGCCTGCATCAGGAAGAGCGTGGCCAGCAGGAGCAAGGAAGTCATTCTGCCCCTGTGCTATGCCCTGGTTAGGCCACACCATGAGTCCTGTGTCCAGTTCTGGGCTCCTCAGTTTAAGAAGGACATTGAGACACTTGAAGGTGTCCAGAGAAGGGCAACGAGGCTGGGGAGAGGCCTTGAGCACAGCCCTGTGAGGAGAGGCTGAGGGAGCTGGGGTTGCTTAGCCTGGAGAAGAGGAGGCTCAGGGGAGACCTTCTTGCTCTCTACAACTCCCAGAAGGGAGGTTATAGCCAGGTGGGGGTTGGTCTCTTCTCCCAGGCACCCAGCACCAGAACAAGAGGACACAGTCTCAAGCTGTGCCAGGGGAGGTTTAGGCTGGAGGTGAGGAGGAAGCTCTTCATAGAAAGAGGAATTGGCCATTGGAATGTGCTGCCCAGGGAGGTGGTGGAGTCCCCATCCCTGGAGGTGTTCAAAAAAGGCTTGGATGTGGCACTTGAAGCCATGGTTTAGTTGTCTGGAGGTATTGGGTGATAGGTGGGAGTTGATGATCTCTGAGGTCTTTTCCAACCTTGTTGATTCTATGACTTTTAAAATACTAAGTGGGAGCTGCAGCTCCAGGAGCTCAATACCACCACAGGGCTATGGTTGGTTATTCAACCATCTATGGTTCTGTATCACTTCAGGGAGCCCCGGGCAAAGCACAGTTGGCTCAGGGGTTGATTGTTACCCCTCACTTAAAAAGGTACCCAATATCTTTCTTTATCCTATAGGCAATTGTACAGGCTTTGCTTCAGTTGGTTAAGCCTCTGGGGGAATCCGTTGCATTTGGAATGTTACAAACCTCCTAAGAAGGTTGTAGGGGGTCCTGTATGTGTGGTTTTGTATAGCTTGGGGTGGGTGGGATAGGTCAGTGGGTGGGATTTCAGTAGCATGTGCATGTGTCTAGCAGTCTCAATGCACAGAATCTACATCAGCCAGCAGTGTGCTCCTACAGCCCAGAAGGGAAATTGGATCCTGGGCTGCATCAAGAGGAGTGTAGCCAGCAGGCAAAGGGAGGGGATTCTGTCCCTTTTCTCTGCTCTTGTGAGGCCCCACCTTAAATATTGCATCCAGTTCTGGTGTCCCCAGCAGAAGGACATACAGCTGTGGGAGTAAGTCCAGAGGAAGGCCACAAAGATGATCCAAGAGCTGAAACACCTCTGCTGTGAGGACAGGCTGAGGGAGCTGGGGGTGTTCAGCCTGGAGAAGAGAAGACTCCAGGGGAACCTTAGAGCTGCCTTCCAGTACCTGAAGGGATCCTAGAGGAAGGCTGCAGAGGGACTTCTCCTGAGGGTGTCTAGAGACAGGCCAAGGGGGAATGATTTGAAGTTGAGGGAGAGCAGGCTTGGACTGGATCTGAGGAAGAAGTTCTTCAGTCCAATGGTGGTGATACTCTGGAATAGGCTCCCAGGGAGGCTGTGGCTGCCTCCTCCCTGGATATGTTCACTGCTGGGTTGGATGAGGCCTTGAGCAGCTGAGTCTAGGTGAGAGGTGTACCTGTCCATTGCAGGGAGGTTGAAGCAGATGGTCTCTGAGGTCCCTTCCAAGCTGAACCATTCTAGGATTTATGTATTTTTCTTAATGCTTGACTCTATGCTTTCAGTGAAAACCACACCCTCTTGTGTTTCTGTATTTCTTATCTGCTTCTGGATTGTGAATTCCATGGATGCTTTTTCAGGGTAGTAATTTAAGTTGTATCCTCTTGTTCTGCTTTGGGCTGGGGACAGCTTTGGGTAATGTCTGGGTTGCTCATAGGGTTTATGATTCTGTTGCCACTGTGAAGAGTTTCTTCTTTTGCACAGTACAGTGGTTTGGTTTAGGTTTTGTAAGGAGCTAAGAAGTGCCTCTGTGGGTGAGCTTGCAGGATGTTAAATTTCACTGCCTGTTCTGTTTGCAGCCTCACAGCTGCCTTGTCTGGAGTACTAGAAATAAGCAGACCACTGAGTCACCATCACTGGAGGTGTTTAGAAGGAGACTTGATGGGGTGCTTGGTGCCATGGTTTAGTTGATTAGATGGTGTTGGGTGATGGGTTGGACTTGATGATCTTGAAGGTCTCTTCCAACCTGGTCTATCCTATCCTATTCTATCCTATCCTAGATGAGGATAGGAAGGTTTATTTTTCTATTGTCCTTGCATGGGGGACACTGCATCCTAAAGACTTCAAAGATGTGGCAGGCCTGCTGAGTTCCTCACGTGCTCTTTAACTGGTGGCAGAGCCCACACTGGCAGCTTTCTAGGTTGCAGAGGGTGACACTTTGAAGGAGTAGGCTTCTCCAGAATGCCCAGCTAGCTTGCTCACTAACCTTTAGCATCACTTGTTGGATTAGTCAGTTTGGTACTGAGGTAGCAACTGTTCAGAGCAGTGAGTTTGGCAGATGGGTGAGAAAATCGGGTAACTAATTATGGTTCTGGTTTCTCAGATCAGGTTCTAGTAACTCAGATCAGGGAAGTAAATATGTTTTCAAAATGGGGATTTTTTTGGGCTTCTCAAAAACAGCATTTGTTAGTAACAAGCTTATTTTTAAACCTGTTAAGCTCTGAGGCTTTCACGGGAAGTGTGACATTTCATGTTGGTGCCTCTGTAGATGGTAGCTATTTAAGAAACTGGAGTTAGGACTTGGAGGAGCAGTCCTCTTAAACTGCCCCTTGGGAGACCTCTGGCACTAAAAGGACGCCCAAAATGACTTCAGAAAATAACAGGGGCATTATGGCTTTGTGGGTGGGAGCTTGGAAGACCTCAACTTCCATTCCCAGTGCAGCTGAAAATAGGAAATGGAGGTATAAACTTAACTAATCCTCAGCTTGAGCTCCAAGAAGCAATTCATAACTGCTTTTTCATGCTGTTTTTCACTTTGCTTTTTAATTTGCTCCTTAGAAGGTGCTCCAGCAAATAATTTGGCTTGTTTCTATTCTTAGAAATAATTCTTCTTGGGTTGCTTTTGAACTCTGCCCTTCTCCTTTGGAGGCTTTTCAGAAATGAGATAGCTGCTCTGTGGGTAAAGGTAGCAGTGAACAAACCAGTGAGATGGTTCAGTGCAGCCCCATCTGTGTTGGGGATGCCCTAGGGCTGTAGGCCATGAGTTAACCCTTTGGTTCCTAAGTGTTAGAGATGTTTTGGCACTGCCTTGTATCTAATGATCAATCATCAATGATGTTTTGGTGCTGCATTAACAGGCTAAACTGCTTCCAGCAGCCATGGAGGTGCTGGAATATGTCCAGAGAAGGGCCACAAGGATGAGCAGAGGGCTGGTGCACCTCTGCTATGAGGACAGACTGAGAGAGTAGGGGTTGTTCAGTCTGGAGAAGAGAAGGCTCCCAGGAGACCTTCTTGTGGCCGTCCAGTATCTGAAGGGGGCTACAGGAAAGCTGGGCAGGGTTGTTTTAGGGTGTCAGGGAGTGATAGGACTGGGAGGGATGGAACAAAACTAGAAATGGGTAGACTGAGATTGGATGTGAGGAAGTTGTTCCCCATGAGGGTGGTGAGAGACTGGCACAGGTTGCCCAGGGAGGTGGTGGCAGCCTCATGCCTGGAGGTTTTTGCAGCCAGGCTGGCTGTGGCTGTGAGCAACCTGCTGTAGTGTGAGGTGTCCCTGCCCATGGCAGGGGGGTTGGAACTGGCTGATGCTTGAGGTCCTTTCCAACCCTGACAATTCTGTGATTCTCTGTTGAAGCTACCAGACACTTTTTGGGCATGCTGACTCAAAGACAAGTGAACTGCATGTCCTTGTGTGCCCATAAGCTATCTGCTGCAGCTGTGGTGATGATTTTAGGCGTTAGGACTGCTAAATTCTGGAGAGGTTGTTAGACTTTTCTTGGCCATCTAAGAGTAGGTGATAGTAGAGCCCTAAGTCATGTGTAAAGCTGACAATTGTTAGTCATCCTCTGAAATACAGCCACCACTCTTAGAATCTCCTTTTTCAGGTGTTCCAGAGAGTGAATCAGTGAATAGTTCCCCTTACAACATTTGAGTGATTAGCCACCTCTCTTCAAATCCAGTCTGTGCTGCTCCATTCAGGTTTATCTGGTGGTTCTTACACTTCCCTTCACTAGACTGAAAAGTCTTTCAGTGCTGCCTTTTCTTCCTAAGAAGATAGTCAAGTCAATTTGCCATCACTTTAGCTTATCAACAGATTAAGCTCCAAGGCCTTCTGCAGTATCCTCTCTCCCAAAAGCTTGGCTCAGTTTTTAATCTTTTTTTTTTTTAACTTTTTCCCCTCAGTATTATTTTTTTAACCCTTTGTATTGGACTGTGTCCAGTTGTGGGGCCCCCAGCACAGGTGGGACATGGATCTGCTGGGCTGGGTCCAGTGGAGGGCCACAGAGATGATCAGAGCACCTCTCCTGGCAGCCTGAAGACAGGCTGAAGGAATTGGGGCTGTTCAGCCTGGAAAAGAGAACATTTTCCAAGTTGGGATTCTCTTAGCACTTCTTTGAAGGAATCACTGGTATCATTTGTTTCTCCATCTATAACTTCATACCTGCCTCTGCAGAACACAAACATTGCCAGGGTGACACCTGCCTGCCAAGCAGTTTGTTACTCTGAGTGTGATGCCATCAGCAGAGCTTGTTTCATAGAATGGTTCAGGTTGGAAGGGAGCTCAGAGATCATTGCTCCAAGCTCCCCACCATGGGCAGGGACACTTCTCAACTAGACTTGGCTGTTCTTTGCTTCATCCAGCCTGTTCTTGAACAATCCCAGGGAGGAGGCAGCCACAGTCCCTGGGCAGCCTATCCCAGAGTCTCATCACCCTTGAACTGAGGAACTCCTTCCTCAGCTCCAGTCTACCCCTGCTCTTCCTCAGCTTCCACCATTCCCCTTTGTCCTGTCTCTAGACACCCTTAGGAAAAGTCCTTCTGCAGCCTTCCTGTAGGATCCCTTCAGCTATTGGAAGGCATCATTAAGGTCCTTCCAGGTCTTCTTTTCTCCAGGCTGAACACCCCCAGCTCCCTCAGCCTGTCCTCGTAGCAAGAGCTGCTCCAGTCCCTCCTTTCAGGGGCTTGGCCGTGCAGAGGGCTGTGCAGGAAAATCCGTTTCAGTTGACTTTGGGCATGGGACGTTCCTAAGCCACTGTGACATGTGACCACTCAAAATAAGTTCATATTTAATAATCTTTTATTTGTATTGCAGTCAAAGAAAAAGAAGAAATCAAAGGGAGATGCCAAAACGGTTCAAGATACATCACGTCTAGATGGAAAGGAAGTCGATGAAGGTATTGAACACACACACAGTGCAATGAGCCATCTTTTGCCTTAGAAGCTGTGTAACATTTACTTATGCTTCATCAAGAAACAGGAGAAAACTCATGTTGTCCTGTTTACTTACTGTTGTGAAGTTCTCTGTGCAGCAGGGTGTTACCACTCTGCATCCAGAGAAGCTCGCCCACTGGCCAATCTTTCACGCTGTCAGACGTGTTGAGGTCGACTGACCCTGGGTTCAGGCTTCAGCCCTCATACACAGCGAGCTGAAACTCTTCCCTCCTTGCTGACTTGTGTGGTGATGTTGTGATTTGGGGGATATTTTAGGTGCCTGGGAAACAAAAATCAGCAACAGAGAGAAGCGGCAGCAGCGTAAGCGCGACAAGGTGCTGACCGACGGGGGCTCGGGAGAGCCGAATCTGCAGGGGGTGGATAATGCGGTTACTGTAGCCATTGAGCAGCTGGCGCCTGCACCATCGCTTCCAGTGGGACTCAGGAAAAACAAAGGTATGATGAGAAGGTGTTCTAGGAAGATCACAGAGTGATCTGGGTTGGAAGGGACCTCCAAAGATCATCCAGCCCTCTGCAGTCGTCAGGGACATCCTCAACTAGATCAGGTTGCTTAGAGCCTCACCTTTGGATATCTCCATGGATGGGCCCCCAACCACCTCCCTGGGCAACCTGTTGAGGTACCCTCATGGTGCAGAGCTTGTTCTTAACATAGAATCTTATGATCCTCTTCCAACCTTATTGATTCTCAAGTCCAACCTGTCACCCAAGACCTCATGACTACTAAACCATGGCACCAAGTGCCATGTCACATCCCCTCTTGGACACATCAAAGGATGGTGACTCCCCCACCTCCCTGGGCAGCACATTCCAATGGCCAACAACTCTCTCATAGAAGAACTTTCTCCTCACCTTCTGCCTAAACTTCCTCTGGTGCAGCTTGAGACTGTGTCCTCTTGTTCTGGTGCTGGGTGCCTGGGAGAAGAGACCAACCCCCACCTGGCTACAACCTCCCTTCAGGGAGTTGTAGACAGCAAGAAGGTCTCCCCTGAGCCTCCTCTTCTCCAGGCTAAGCAACCCCAGCTCCCTCAGCCTCTCCTCACAGGGCTGTGCTCAAGGCCTCTCCCCAGACTCGTAGCCCTTCTCTGGATACATTCAAGAGTCTGAATGTCCTTCTTAAATTCATCATTCCATCTTGAAATCTGTTCTTCAGTTTGAAGCCATTGCTCCTCATCCTAAGTAAAGGTAACTTTACTTGAGTGCTTAAGCAGCGACTCTGCTCTGTATGTGTGATAAGTGTATTTGAAGGTGTAGCTCTTGAGGAAATGACTTCAAGCTGTGTAAAGGTACTTTCCATTATGCAAAACTCCCTCTTTTTTTGAGCTGTGCTTTCAGGGAAGCTCAGGACAGAGTGTTCTGGAGTAAGTGGCTGAGGCATTGGCCTCCACTGTGCTACTCTGTCAGTAGCTGCACAGCTGCATAGGCATATCACAGAATCACCAGGGTTGGAAGGGACCTTCAAAGGTCATCCAGTCCAACCCTGCTGTGCTCAGCAGGGACATTATCAACTAGATCAGGTTGCCCAGAGCCCTGTCGAGCCTCAGCTTGAATGTCTCCAGGGACAGGGCCTCAACCACCTCTCTGGGCAACCTATTCCAGTGCTCAACCACCCTCATTGTAAAGAATTTTTTCTCAGCATCTCAATTCCTTCACTTGTGCTCCACTGACTCTGCCCTTTCTGTTTCTGGAAGCTTCAAAGACAGCCACAGCACTGCTGCAGGCAGCACCAACTTTTTGAATGCTTGCTTGTGGGAGGATTATGCCCATGAGTTCTTTTTACAGGTCAGTCACTGCTTAACATGAAGACCTGTTTTCCAACACAGATTTAGTAGTATCTCTACAAAGAAAAGTTACTAATGGAGGGGCACATCTGGCTAAGATTTAGTATTTGCTTATAGAATCAATAAGGCTGGAAAAGACCTCAGAGATCATCAAGTCCAACCTATTACCTAATACCCAACACCTCCTGACAACTAAACCATGGCACCAAGTGCTACATCCAAGTCTTTTTGGAACACCTTCAGGGACAGGGACTCCACCACCTCCCTGGGCAGCACATTCCAATGGCTAATCACGCTTTCTGGGAAGAACTTTCTCCACACCTCCAGCCTAAACTTCCCTTGGCACAGCTTGAGACTGTGTCTTCTTGTTCTGGTGCTGGTTGCCTGGGAAAAGAGACCAACCCCCACCTGGCTACAACCTCCCTTCAGTTAGTTGCAGACAGCAAGAAGGTCTCCCCTGAGCCTCCTCTTCTCCAGGCTAAGCAACCCCAGCTCCCTCAGCCTCTCCTTGTAGGGCTGTGCTCCAGACCTCTCCCCAGCCTCGTTGGCCTTTTCAGAAGAGAGGGGAACTAATGTCCTGATGGATGTAAACCACAGCACAGGAGGTTCTGTCTCAGCAAGAGGAGGAACTTCTTCACTGTGAGGGTGCTGAAGCCCTGGAGCAGGCTGCCCAGAGAGGTCGTGGAGTCTCCTTCTCTGCAGCCTTTCCAGCCCCATCTGGATGTGTTCCTGTTGGGGGTGGGTGGGCTCAATCATCTCTGGACATGTTCAAGTGTCTCAATGTCCTTAAATTGAGGAGCCCAGAACTGGACACAGGACTCAAGGTGTGGCCTAACCAGTGCTGAGTACAGGGCAGGATGACTTCCCTGCTCCTGCTGGCCATACTATAGTAGCTAAAGATTAAACAAAGAAATGTAAACTTTAGCTTCTATGGCTGCTGATGTTTAAGACAAAGAGCTGCATGGGCTGTTTCAAACCCCTTGTGGACAAAAGAGTTCTTATTTGGCTGCAGCTGGGAAATTACTTAAGAAGCTAAAAGAATCTGAAGACACAAATGGTTTAGCTCTGTGAACAGCTGTAACTGCTGTAACCTCTTTAGCCAAGCCTTTTATGCCTCCTATGTTCTTCTCTATCACTCTGTGCTAAGCTAACCTGAAAGCAGCTCAGCTGTATCTAGTGGTAGGAGTTAGAACTACCTCTGTGCTTCCACCATAGTTAGAGCTGCCCTTGATTTGAAAATGGTAGCCTCAGATTTCTCTCCATTCTTG
Source organism: Dryobates pubescens (assembly GCF_014839835.1). Taxonomy (NCBI): domain Eukaryota; kingdom Metazoa; phylum Chordata; class Aves; order Piciformes; family Picidae; genus Dryobates; species Dryobates pubescens. The sequence continues at coordinate 25,969,535 of NC_071625.1, read as the reverse complement.
AGGGAACTAGTTAGAGCTCTTGGAAATCTGCAGTTACTTGGTTTATAGGCCCTCAATCAGTTTGGAGCTCAAAATAAACACAGCTGACAAAAACTAGGGCATTTTAGTTGAGTTTTCAGGAAATACCTTCATTTACTGAGGTATTGATGTCTAATTTAAGAACAAAAATATAGAAATGGATACCTTTAGAAGATTTATTTTTATTTTACAGATGTTGGTAGTTGGAGAACTGTCCTTGAGCTCTGTTTCTTCTTTTTAAGCAGGTGATGCACTTCTGAATGCACAGGTTAGCAGCTCTAAACCTGCAAAAGGGGAGTCCTCGATTCCACAAGGTAAAAAGCTTTCATTATTTGGCATCCTAGGGAACTAGGAAATTGCTTTTCAGAAGTGAAAATGCAGATTGTTGGTTGGATCTGAAACCGTGTGATGCAGCTGGCCTTTTTGGCTCTGCAGATGGGGCAATCCCAGGCACCAGTATAGGCTGGGCAGGGACTGGCTGGAGAGCAGCCCTGATGAAAAGGCCTGGGGGGTGCTGGGGGAGGAGAAGCTCAACAGGAGCCAGCAGTCAGCACTTGCAGCCCAGAGAGCCAAGCAGAGCCTGGGCTGCAGCAAGAGAAGTGTGGCCAGCAGGGCCAGGGAGGGGATTCTCCCCTTCTACTCCACTCTGGTGAGACCACACCTGGAGCACTGTGTCCACTACTGGAGACCCCAATACAGGGAGGATCTGGAGGTGCTGGAAGGTGTCCAGAGAGAAGGGCCACCAGGATGTTCATCTACCCATTTGGTCATGGTTTCATAGCAGGCCATCAGATTAGTCAGACAGGATCTCCTCTTGGTAAATCCATGTTGGCTACTCCTGGTAACCTCCTTGTCTTCCATGTGGGAGCCAAGAAGGTTATCAGGAGACCCTTCAAGCTAGTAGACAGATGGTGCCTGTCATCTGAACTGGAAAATAGAATAGAATAGACCAGGTTGGAAGAGACCTTCAAGATCATCGTGTCCAACCCATCGAGCTGAGGCAGAGCAGCAGCTCTTTGGTATCACCCTGATGTAGCAAAGCTGCTACTCATTTGTGCTTTGTTTCAGTTTCTGGATTATTGACTGTGTGTGCACATAGGTGATGTTTTAGTGCCTGATTGAACTAATTGCTTTCATTATGCTTGTGGTGAAGTTTCTCCAGGACTGAGTGAAAGCCATACGGTAAACGGAGGAAGCTGGAACGAGAAGTCTGTCAAAATCCCCTCACAGATTGGTGTAGGGGAGGAGAAATGGACATCTGTTCCTTCAGCTGCATCTGGGAAGAGGAAGGCTGAGCCATCAGCTTGGGGCCAGGACGCTGGGGATGCTAATGGCAATGGAAAGGACTGGGGTGTAACCCTGGTGGGCAGGCCCTGGAAAGAGCGTCCCCTCTTCACTCCTATGGGTAAGCTGTGCCAAAGGAAGCCTGCTGCACTTAAGCACTTGCACAGAAGGGCATTTTTTAGCAGAGAAGCTCTCAAATAGCTTTGAGTTCATACCTGCAAAGAGTCTTGGAGTGCTCCACTGAAGTATCAGCCTAATAGCTTCTGGTTTACTGTGAGTTCTGGTAGTTTAACGTTTATGTCTCTGCTAACAGTTCCACTGGGTTCTTAGGGTTGAGCTGGGATGGAAGAAGGGAGCAAATTCTAAATACCAAATTCCTAACATTCTTGCTCATAGAATCACCTGGGTTAGAAGAGACCTCCAAAGCTCATCCTGTCCAACCCCCTCTGCAGGCAGCAGGGACATCCTTAACTAGATCAGGTTGCCCGGAGCCCTTTCGATCTTCACCTGGAGTATCTCCAGGACTGAGGCCTCAACCTCCTCTCTGGGCAACCTGTTCCAGTGCTCCACCAGCCTTCTGTAAAGAATTTTTCCCAACATCTAATCTAAATCTACTCTTTACTAATTTCAGACCATTGCCCCTAAACCACTTACCAGGTCATTCTGAAGTGTAACTTTTCAGTGAATGTCTTAAACCCTAGGTCACCATCAGTCTACTGTGATCCAGCACCATCAAATCAGCCATGCTTATGAAGGATCTTTAGGAACAGTCTGTTCAGCTCTTGTGAGCACTTAGTGTTATGTTGTTTTACATGTTTCTAATTGGATGTAGTCTTCTCAGGGACAATTTTTTTGCCTTTATCTCAAGTACTGCCTCCAGTTCTGGTGTCACCAGCAAAAGGAGGACACAGAGCTGGTGGAGTGAGGCCAGAAGAGACCACAAAGATGATCCAAGGGTTGGAACACCTCTGCTGTAAGGACAGGCTGAGGGAGCTGGGGGTGTTCAGCCTGGAGAAGACTCTGGGGAGACCTTAGAGCTGCCTTCCAGTAGCTGAAGGGATCCTCCAGGAAGGCTGCAGAGGGACTTTTCCTAAGAGTATCTAGAATCAGGACAAGGGGGAATGGCTTGAAGCTGAAGGAGAGTAAGCTTGGACTGGATCTTAGGAAGAAGCTCTTCAGTGTGAGGGTGGTGAGACTCTGGAATTGGCTGCCCAGGCCAGGTTGTGGCTGCCTCCTCCCTGGGGGTGTTCAATGCCAGATTGGATGAGGCCTTGAGCAGCTGAGTCTAGTTGAGAGGTGTCCCTGCCCATGGTGAGAAGGTTGGAGCAGATGATCTCTGAGGTCCCTTCCAAGCGGAGCCATTCTATGATTTATCTTTGCAGAGTTTTCACAGCTTTATTTTGTAGGCAAGACAGTTTTCCTAATGCAGCTAATAACCCTGCCCCCAGCTTTGTGCAAAGACTTGTAATAGAGGCTCATGTCACCCATGGCATGGCATCTTTCAGTTGTTTGTCCCCACCCCCCTTAAATAAACGTTCAGCTGAAGGACCCATGTCAGATAACCTGTGTACAGTCACATCTCTATTGGCACTGATTGCCTGATGCCCTCTGCTGTGTGAAATGCTATCCTGGCTGGAGGGTCCACTGCTTTTTGACCCTGTTCATAATTAAATAGCAAACTGCTGCAATATTGCAGCAGTGGGAAGTGGTTTGGTTTGTTTTTCTTCTTTTAATTCTCCCTTTTCCCTGCAGCTGCTTGGAACATGGATGCAAGGATTAATACCTCTGAACAGAATTCTACTTCTTTCTCTTCATTTGGCTTAACTCCTGGGGTTTCTGGTATGTATGCCTCTCCAAAGATTATTGGCTTTTGACCCACTCTTCTCCACCAGGTGCCAATTATTATTAGCATGCAGCTTGTTGTTGTTTGATAGTAGCACTGCTAACTGGAAAGAGATGGGAGACAGCCTAGAAAGCTCTTCAGTTAAGCTGAGATTTTGCAGTAAAGTAACTGTTTCAAATTGACAATCAAGGTGATGTTTGTGTGTTTGTTTAGCTTTCCTGCTTGTGTGTTGTGTCTAAACAGCAGGCACAAGAGAACCCTCACTGTATCTCAAGTTAGAGATTGAAAGATTCCTTTCCAGTCAAGTCTTCTGAACCTGATCTCCTGGGAGATTTGTTATTGGCTGATGGAGCTTTTCCCTTGCAAAAAAACAGAAGCATTACTTTCAGAATATGTTCCACAGGAAGGATTTGAAGTCTTATGTCTTGTCCCTGTGTGATGGGTGAGAAAGATGAGCTCTGAGGTTTCCTCCTTTTGAAGGGTGAAATTGCTATAGAGTGCAGTCACAGAATCACAGAATTGTCAGGGTTGGAAGGGGCCTCAAGGATCAGACAGTTCCAAGCCCCCTGCCATGCCCAGGGACACCTCACACTACAGCAGGTTGCTCACAGCCACATCCAGCCTGGCTGCAAAAACCTCCAGGCAGGAGGCTGCCACCACCTCCCTGGGCAACCTGTGCCAGGCTCTCACCACCCTCATGGGCAACAACTTCTTCCTAACAGCCAATCTCAATCTATCCATTTCTAGTTTTGTTCCATTCCCCCCAGTACTATCTCTTCCTGACACCCTCAAAAGTCCCTCCCCAGCTTTCTTGGAGCCCCCTTCAGATACTGGAAGGCCACAAGAAGGTCTCCTGGGAGCCTTCTCCAGACTGAACAACCCCAACTCTCTCAGTCTGTCTCCAGAGCAGAGCAGCTCCAGCCCTCTGCTCATCCTCATGGCCTTTCTCTGGACACCTTCCAGCACCTCCAGATCCTCCTTGTAATAGATTTCATAGGAAGTCTTGTGTTGAACTACTGGCATCAGTGCTACAGTGATGTATTAGACAAAGGGATCATATGGCAGGTTTTCTGGTCTTGCTTCTTCTATCTATCCCTCAAGCTCAGCATGGCTGTTTCTATTTAGGGAGTAGGTGGCCAAGTGCTTATGCACCTGGGCTGTGTTTCCTTGTGTTGCAATTTACAATCCTTTACCTGTGGATCTCATGCCCAGTGTCCTACAGCTCAGAGTGCTTCATGGTTTAGTTACTCATGGGGTGTTGGGTGATAGGTTGGACTTGATGATCTCTGAGGTCTTTTCCAACCTGGTTGATTCTGTGATTCTGTGAACCCATCTATCTGAACCAGAATAACAAAGAAGTTATCAATGCCATGGTCTCGAGGAGGGCCACAAGGCTGATTGGAGGGCTGGAGCACCTCTCCTGTGAGGACAGGCTGAGAGAGTTGGGGTTCTTCAGTTTGGAGGAGAGATGTGGGGTAATAATTTTACCAGCCATAAAATCCCATGGTATTTTTCAGCTCGAGGAGACAGCTGTAAGCCTTAAAGCCTGCTGTTGCTATTCACCCTGATCTTTTATTCACCCTGATCTTTTTTTCCCCCCATATTCTTCTGAGTTAACTTTCTCACCCTTGTTCAGTACCCCAGTTTTCTGACTACATCTTATTTGCAGGACCCTTGCAGTTTCCCTGCCCTGTGCAGTCCACACTTCTTTTGCCTTGAACCTGCTGCCTTCCTTTCCTGCTTCCATTCGAATTTCTTTACCCAGGGAAACCCAGGCAGCTTTTTTCACTTACCACTTTCTTTCTTGCCTTCCAGGATCCAACAGTGAGCCAGTTTCTCAGGCTGGTACTTCTGACTTTCAGTGGGATCATGCTCAACCCCCTGTCGATGACGAATGGTCTGGGTTAAGTATGTTCCTCCAAACTGTTCATGAAGAAAGCTCTGTTACTGTGCCTTTAAAGTGTTGTCACTGACACTGACTGCTTGTCTGAGCTTAGCCAGCTGAAGAAAAACCTGGAGTGTTTCACTTCTGTGGGTTTTTTTCCAAGCTGTCAGTTAGCTTGACAGGAAGAAGTATTTTGGCAAATGATAAAGACAATGGTTCATTTTTACAGGCTCACAGGATGTTAGGGCTTGGAAGGGACCTCTGGAGATCATCCAAACCCCCTGCCAGAGCAGGACCAGAGAATCTAGAGCAGGTCACACAGGAACACATCCAGACAGGGCTGGAAAGGCTCCAGAGAAGGAGGCTCCACAGCCTCTCTGGGCAGCCTGTTCCAGTGCTCTGTGATCCCCACAGTGATGAAGTTCTTCCTCATGTAGAGATGGAACCTCCTGTGCTGTAGAATAGAATAGACCAGGTTGGAAGAGACCTTCAAGATCATCGCGTCCAGCCTATCATCCAACACCATCTAATCAACTAAACCATGGCACCAAGCACCCCATCAAGTCTCCTCCTAAATACCTCCAATGATGGTGACTCAATGGTCTGCTTATTTCTAGTACTCCAGACAAGGCAGCTGTGAGTCTGCAAACAGAGAAGGCAGTGAAATTTAACATCCTGCAAGCTCACCCACAGAGGCACTTCTTAGCTCCTTACACTAAAAACCTAAACCAAACCACTGTACTGGGCAGCCTGGGCAGCCCTTTCCAATGGGCAATCACTCCTTCTGTGTAGAATGTCTTCCTAACCTCCAGCCTAAACCTCCCCTGGTGCAGCTTGAGACTGTGTCCTCTTGTTCTGGTGCTGGTTGCCTGGGAGAAGAGACCAACCCCCACCTGGCTACAACCTCCCCTCAGGTAGTTGTAGAGAGCAAGAAGGTCTCCCCTGAGCCTCCTCTTCTCCAGGCTAATCAACCCCAGCTCCCTCAGCCTCTCCTCACAGGGCTGTGCTCCAGACCCCTCCCCAGCTTTGTTGCCCTTCTCTGGACACCTTCCAGCAGCTCAACATCTTTCCTAAACTGAGAAGCCCAGAACTGGAGACAGGACTCAAGGTGTGGCCTAACCAGTGCTGAGCACAGGGCAGAATGACCTCCCTGCTCCTGCTGGCCATACTGTTCCTGATGCAGGCCAGGGTGGCATCGGCCCTCCTGGCTGCCTGGGCACACTGCTGGCTCATGTTCAGCTGCTGTCAACCAGTCCCCCCAGGTCCCTTTCTGCCTGGCTGCTCTCAGCCACTCTGACCCCAGCCTGTAGCACTGCATGGAGTTGCTGTGGCCAATGTACAGGACAGAGCACTTGGATGTGTTCAGTCTCATCCTGTTGGACTCTGCCCATCTGTCCAGCCTGTTGAGGTCCCTCTGCAAAGCCTCTCTACCCTCCAGCAGATCAACTCCTGCCCCCAGCTTGGTGTCTGTAATTTCCATCCATTGCATCTTGTCCTATCCCAGGGCATAAGAGAGTCTGTCCCTGTCCCTTCCTTCCTGACCCCCAGCCCTCAGATATTGATAGACATTGATCAGATCCCCTCTCAGTCTTCTCCTCTCCAGACTAAACAGCCCCAGGGCTCTCAGCCTTTCCTTATAAGGCAGTGCTCCATTCCCTTCAGCATCCTTGCACTCTATTGTGTAATTTTGAGTAAAAGTGCTTGGATATTGAAACTCAGAAGTAAAAGAGAGCTCCTGCTCTTGTTTTTGCTAGAAGATCTTGGTCATCAGAAATCTTACTGCAAATGGTGAGGCAAATCTCCTGCAGACTTGTTTAGCAGCTTGTATTTGCTCCAGTTTGCATTGACAGGTTTGTAGCTTGTCAAAAAACCTCAGGTGGCATGAGACTTGTACTTAGTCTGATTTGCTTTCTCCTTTAGCAGGCACTGGAATGTTCCTACATGCACAGAAAGCACTCAAAGAATTGTAGGAGAATTGGTGTTTGCTCTCCTCTTTCCCCTCCCTGCTGCTTTTAGTATACTGTTGTAGTTCTTGCCACAAAGCTCTCCCTGCACAGGGCTGTGGTATAAATACAGTTAAAGCAATTGCTATGTATTTACTGTGGAAACTCCCTGAAGAAAGCTTTCAGCCTTCAATTCACCTCTTTAACTGCCTTGTCACCAATATGGAGGGGTTTATTTAAAACCTCAAATTGCCCTTCTCAAGTAAGGAGACATTCCTGAAAAGTCTTTCTTTTTCCCCCTCTCTAGATGGACTTTCTTCAGCTGATCCCAGCTCTGACTGGAATGCACCAGCAGAAGAGTGGGGAAACTGGGTAGATGAAGAAAAAATGGCTTCTGTTCCTCAAGCTGAAGAGATCTCTGATGTTCAGAAGGTAAAAGGGGATATTTTCTCTTTAGCTCCAAGACTTTGCTCTTGCCATTGTTACTTGTTAAATGAGCTTAAGGCTGATGATAAAGGTAATCTCATCTCTTTGACACTGATCAGAGGAGCACAGCTCTTATTTAATGTGTACACAAAGAAGGAAAATGCTGAACCTTGCTATTGAGAACATAGAAGCCACTTAACTCCACCTCAAACCTCACCTTATCAGTACAGAATAGAGGATGAGGTGATAGAAAGCAGCCCTGTGGGAAAAGACTGGGGGATGCTGATGGATGAGAAGCTGGACATGAGCAGGCAGTGTGAGCTTGCAGCACAGAAGGCCAATGGCAGCCTGGGCTGCTTCCAAAGCAGCATTGCCAGCAGAGCCAGAGAGGTGATTCTGACACTTTGCTCTGGTGAGACCTCACCTGGAGTGCTGTGTGCAGGTCTGGAACCCTCAATATAGGGAGGACATGGACCTGATGGAGAGGGTCCAGAGGAGGCCACAAAAATGATCAGGGGGTTGGAGCACCTCTGCTACAAAGACAGGCTGAGGGAGCTGGGGGTGTTCAGCCTGGAGAAGAGAAGGCTCCAGGGAGACCTAATAGCAGCCTGCCAGTACCTGAAGGCTGCAGAGAGACTGTTTGCAAAGGCTTGCAGGGACAGGACAAGGGGCAATGGTTTGAAATTGGAGAAGAGCAGATTTAGATTGGATGTGAGGAGCAGGCTTTTTACTATGAGGGTGGTGGAACACTGGAACAGGTTGCCCAGGGAGATGGTTGAGGCCTCATCCCTGGAGATATTCAAGGTGAGGCTCAATGGGGCTCTGAACAACTTGATCTAGCTGAGGATGCCCCTGCTGACTGCAGGGGGGTTGGACTGGGTGACCTTTGCAGGTCCCTTCCAAGCCAGACTATTCTATGCTAGTATGAGGCTCACTGTATCATCATAGGCTGAGAGAGGATTTAGATCTACTTTCCTAAATGCTTCTTAGTATTTAATTCTCTGGATGCAAACCAGCATTTTCTGCTGCTTTCTTGCCTTTCTCATTCCCAGCTCCTGTACCTCTGGGAGCAGATAGCATGGAAAGAATGTGGGCTGCTTAAAATGCACTGAGCAGATGAGTCTGGGGTTTCTTTATGCTTTGTTTATGCAATTCCATTCCTTGGAGCTATTAATTGTTGTTTAGTGTATATAAAAGTGTGCTTCGTGGACCTTTGAGGTGCTGAATCTCTTCTATTCCCACTTAAAGGCTTCAGATAATGAAAGAGAAAAAGCAGAGGCAGTTCTTCAGGGTGCTGCAAGTGGCAAATCCAAGAAAAAGAAGAAGAAAAAGAAGAAGCAAGGTGAAGAAGCTAACTCACCTGCACAGGTAAAGGGAACAAAAGCTGGAGAGTCTGGAAGGCAGTTCTGAGGAATTCATACAATCTGGTTTCCCCTTTCTTATTTTGCTTTCCCCCCTATTTCTTTTAATTTCCATTTCCTTTTCTTTCCTTTCCTTCCCCCCACTTCTTTTTTCTTTCCTTTCCTCCCCCCCCTTCTTTTTTCTTTCCTTTCCTCCCCCCCCTTCTTTTTTCTTTCCTTTCCTCCCCCCCCTTCTTTTTTCTTTCCTTTCCTCCCCCCCCTTCTTTTTTCTTTCCTTTCCTCCCCCCCTTCTTTTTTCTTTCCTTTCCTTCCCCCCCCTTCTTTTTTCTTTCCTTTCCTTCCCCCCCCTTCTTTTTTCTTTCCTTTCCTTCCCCCCCCTTCTTTTTTCTTTCCTTTCCTTCCCCCCCCTTCTTTTTTCTTTCCTTTCCTTCCCCCCCCTTCTTTTTTCTTTCCTTTCCTTCCCCCCCCTTCTTTTTTCTTTCCTTTCCTTCCCCCCCCTTCTTTTTTCTTTCCTTTCCTTCCCCCCCCTTCTTTTTTCTTTCCTTTCCTTCCCCCCCCTTCTTTTTTCTTTCCTTTCCTTCCCCCCCCTTCTTTTTTCTTTCCTTTCCTTCCCCCCCCTTCTTTTTTCTTTCCTTTCCTTCCCCCCCCCTCTTTTTTCTTTCCTTTCCTTCCCCCCCCCCTCTTTTTTCTTTCCTTTCCTTCCCCCCCCCTTCTTTTTTCTTTCCTTTCCTTCCCCCCCCCCTTCTTTTTTCTTTCCTTTCCTTCCCCCCCCCTTCTTTTTTCTTTCCTTTCCTTCCCCCCCCTTCTTTTTTCTTTCCTTTCCTTCCCCCCCACTTCTTTTTTCTTTCCTTTCCTTCCCCCCCACTTCTTTTTTCTTTCCTTTCCTTCCCCCCCCCTTCTTTTTTCTTTCCTTTCCTTCCCCCCCCCCTTCTTTTTTCTTTCCTTTCCTTCCCCCCCCCTTCTTTTTTCTTTCCTTTCCTTCCCCCCCCCTTCTTTTTTCTTTCCTTTCCTTCCCCCCCCTTCTTTTTTCTTTCCTTTCCTTCCCCCCCCCCTTCTTTTTTCTTTCCTTTCCTTCCCCCCCCCCTTCTTTTTTCTTTCCTTTCCTTCCCCCCCCCTTCTTTTTTCTTTCCTTTCCTTCCCCCCCCCCTTCTTTTTTCTTTCCTTTCCTTCCCCCCCCCCTTCTTTTTTCTTTCCTTTCCTTCCCCCCCCCCTTCTTTTTTCTTTCCTTCCCTTTTTCCATTCCATCTTAACCAAAAATTACTTTGGGGAAATTCATTTCCTTATGTCATTGGAATGTCTGCTCCTATTTCTCAGGAGTTAGAGTACTCTTTCCTTGTGCATTATTGCCTGTGTGGCTTGTGAATCCAGGGTACTTTTGCAGCCTTTATGGAAAACGTGAAATGTGTGGCAATTGTTTATCTTGAATTAATTACTTGCTATTAAATCAGGATTCTGTGCTGTAAGGCTGCTCCCAGGAGGAACTTTCCTCCCCATGGGAAGCCTTCTCCTCCTGTCCTATGAAAGACTCCTGCTTGGTGACATAGCTAGCTAGGAGAACAAGAGAAACTGAAGTTTCCTCTTCGGCTTAGAGCAGGTGAAATGATACCAACACCTCAGATTAGCAGGGGGAGCTGCCCTGAATCAGATTGGGATGACACTGTGTGTGTTGAGGGGACTGTTGGAGTTTTCTGGGTCACTGAAATAGCTGTTGAAGAATTACACTGAAACAGATCTGTTGTAAAAATAGCAAAAGCAGATTGTGCTTCACTTGGCAAGGGAATATGTTGGAAGAGATGAAAACAAGTGCTTTCCTAATAGGAAAAAAAGCTTTTAATAGCTCCTGCTGAGCATACATCCTGCTCCTGCTTATAGTGGCAGCCATTCATAATTTGCATTCCTTACAAACAAGAGAGGGGAAAGCATCTCTGCAGCTATACTTGCCATGGGCAGGACACCTCTCAGCTAGTCTCAGCTGCTCAAGGCCTCAGCCAGCCTGGCCTTGAACACCCTCAGGGAGGAGGCAGCCACAGCTTCCCTGAGCAGCCTATTCCAGAGTCTCACCACCCTCACACTGAAGAACTTCTTCCTCAGCTCCAGTCTAACCCTGCTCTCCCTCAGCTTCAAACCATTCCCCCTTGGCCTGTCTCTAGACACCCTCAGGAAAGGTCCCTCTGCAGCCTTCCTGGAGGATCCCTTCAGCTATTGGAAGGCAGCTCTAAGGTCTCCCCAGAGTCTTCTCCCCTCTAAACACCCCCAGCTCCCTCAGCCTGTCCTCACCGCAGAGCTGCTCCAGCCCCTGGATCAGCTTTGTGGCCTCCTCTGGGCTCACTCCAGCAGCTCTGTGTCCTTCTCCTGCTGGGGACACCAGAACTGGAGGCAGGATTGGAGGTGGGGTCTCAGCAGAGCAGAGCCAAGGGGCAGAATCCCCTCTCTTGCCCTGCTGCCCACACTCCTCTGGCTGCAGCCCAGCACACAGCTGCCTGCTGGGCTGCATGAGGGCACTGCTGGCTCCTGGGGAGCTGCTCAGCAACCAACACCCCCAAGTCTCTTTCTTTAGGGCTGCCCTTACCCCAGCCTGTAATTCAGAAATGTAGTTAGCAGATCACATGAAGAGTGCTGCTTTTTGTGCTTCCTTGGGTTCTTTGGGTCCTTTTGGATCATGTTCTGTAAATGCTGAGTTAATAGAATCTCACAGCTGTTGGTGCTGTGCAGGAAAGAAGAGTCAGAACTTTACTGCAAACACAGGCTCTTTTGTTTGTGGTTTTTTTCCCCTCCTTTCCCCATCCCCCTGTTGTAGGACACTGAAGAACTGGATAGAGAAGCTGGAGAGCAGTTTCAGGAGGATACCTCAAAAGTTCAACCACAGCAGGAAAGAGCTTTTTCTCGGAAGACCCTAAGTACTAGTGAACCAGCCAAGGTAGGGCTGCAAACCTGACCTTATCTTACTCATTCTGATTTGGAAGTGCCAGAAGTCCACTGAAACATTCATCAGGGTAGGTGAGGTTACAGCGGCAATCCTGCTTCAGGCTGGGTGGGCCTGAGTATAAGGGTGTGAGGTGAAGAAACACATGGAAGTGAAGAAAGGCTGAGAGCCCTGGGGCTGTTTAGTCTGGAGAAGGGAAGGCTGCAGGGGCCAGGGATCAGTGTCTGTCAGTAGCTGAGAGGGGAAGGCCGGGAGGGGATCGGGTCGGTGCCTGTCGGTAGCCGGGAGGGGAAGGCCGGGAGGGGATCGGGTCGGTGCCTTTCGGTAGCCGAGAGGGGATCGGGTCAGTGCCTGTCAGTAGCCGGGAGGGGATCGGGTCGGTGCCTGTCAGTAGCCGGGAGGGGAAGGCTGGGAGGGGATCGGGTCGGTGCCTGTCAGTAGCCGGGAGGGGAAGGCCGGGAGGGGATCGGGTCGGTGCCTGTCAGTAGCCGGGAGGGGAAGGCCGGGAGGGGATCGGGTCGGTGCCTGTCGGTAGCCGGGAGGGGAAGGCTGGGAGGGGATCGGGTCGGTGCCTGTCGGTAGCCGGGAGGGGATCGAGTCAGTGCCTGTCAGTAGCCGGGAGGGGATCGGGTTGGTGCCTGTCAGTAGCCGGGAGGGGAAGGCCGGGAGGGGATCGGGTCGGTGCCTGTCAGTAGCCGGGAGGGGAAGGCCGGGAGGGGATCGGGTCGGTGCCTGTCGGTAGCCGGGAGGGGAAGGCTGGGAGGGGATCGGGTCGGTGCCTGTCGGTAGCCGGGAGGGGATCGAGTCAGTGCCTGTCAGTAGCCGGGAGGGGATCGGGTTGGTGCCTGTCAGTAGCCGGGAGGGGAAGGCCGGGAGGGGATCGGATCGGTGTCTGTCAGTAGCCGGGAGGGGAAGGCTGGGAGGGGATCGGGTCGGTGCCTGTCGGTAGCCGGGAGGGGATCGGGTCGGTGCCTGTCGGTAGCCGGGAGGGGATCGGGTCGGTGCCTGTCGGTAGCCGGGAGGGGAAGGCCGGGAGGGGATCGGGTCGGTGCCTGTCGGTAGCCGGGAGGGGATCGGGTCGGTGCCTGTCGGTAGCCGGGAGGGGAAGGCTGGGAGGGGATCGGGTCGGTGCCTGTCGGTAGCCGGGAGGGGATCGGGTCGGTGCCTGTCGGTAGCCGGGAGGGGATCGGGTCGGTGCCTGTCGGTAGCCGGGAGGGGATCGGGTTGGTGCCTGTCGGTAGCCGGGAGGGGATCGGGTCGGTGCCTGTCGGTAGCCGGGAGGGGATCGGGTCGGTGCCTGTCGGTAGCCGAGAGGGGATCGGGTCGGTGCCTGTCGGTAGCCGGGAGGGGAAGGCCGAGAGGGGATCGGGTCGGTGCCTGTCGGTAGCCGAAGGGTGGGTGTCAGGATGAAGGTGATGGTCTCTCTTTGGTGCTCTCCAGTGATAGCATAAGGGACAATGGATATAAGCTGGAACACAGGAGGTTCCACCTCAACAAGAGGAGAAACTTCTTTGCAGTGAGGGTGGCAGAGCCCTGGAGCAGGCTGCCCAGAGAGGTTATGGAGTCTCTGTCTCTGGAGGCTTTCAAAACCTGCCTGGATGCCTTCCTGTGGGACCTGCGCTGGGTGATGCTGCTCTGGCAGGGGGGTTGGACTGGGTGATCTCTGGAGGTCCTCTCCAAACCCTGCCATTTGGTGATGGCTAAGTTGATCTAGTGTGAGGTGTCCCTGCCCATGGCAGGGGGGTTGGAAGTGGCTGATCCTTGGGGTCTCTTCCAACCCTAACAATTCTATGATTCTATAACCTTAGGTATAGATCAGTTAGGAGTGTTGCAGAGGATATCTGCTCTGGAAAGGTTCATCTTCTAAACCAGTAGTCATGACTGTCAAGATTGTTCTTATTTGAGTATTCAGGCAAGAATTCCAAACTTTGTAATCTGGCAACCTAAGAAGTGCCAAGTCTGAGCACAAGTTCTCTTTGCTGTTTCATTGCAATAAGATGAGGTGTTACTCACTCCTTCTGTCTTCAGTGCAGTCTAAATTTGATTTTCACTGGCTGTGCTGAGCCTGGGGTTAATGACTGAGTAAGGAAAGTTTTCCCAACCAAGTCACCATTTGCTTCAGCTCACAGGTGAAACAAATAGTCCAGAGAGTGCCAGTTCTCCTTAAGCCTTGCCCAGCTGGCAGAGGTTTCAAATACAGTTACCTGCAAGCATCACACTGTAGGAAGCAGTAAGGTACTTCATATCTCTAGAGGTAGTGGCTTTGTGCTCTGTAAAGTGAGAGGGCAGTTTGGTACCACAGGATTTGGCAGAGCCTTGAGTTTTTAATTGCTGAGCATTTGTTTTACACAGCTAACAGTTTCACAAGGGCCAGTGGTTTGAACTTAGAGAAGAGGAGGTTTAGACTGGATGTTAGCAACAAGTTCTGCACCATGAGGGTGCTGGAACACTACAGCAGGTTGCCCAGGGAGGTAGGTGAGACCCCATGCTTTGGGACAGTTCAAGGTCAGATTCAACAAGGCTCTGAGCAACCTGGTTTAGTGGAGGGTGTCCCTGCTGACTGCAGGGGGGGTTGGACTGGGTGCCCTTTGGAGGTCCCTTCCAGCCCAAGCCATTCTGTGACTCATTAATGAATTGTAGGGTGATGCATACAGCTGTGTTTTCAAACAGGCTTCACTCAGTGTGTCAGGTTTCCCTTCTGAAGAGCCTTGTTAACACAGAACACCTCAGCAAAAAGTAGGACCCAATTTGATGTTGTTCCTTCCTTCCCCTCATCCAAAATGCAGACAGAAATACAGGACATGGAAGAAGTTCCAGATCATGCTGTAACTGCATCATTACTTCATGTGCTCTCACATTCAAGCTGCAACATGTTTGTTAGTCACCCTGACACACCTCTGTGCCATTTAAATCTGAGCTGAGTTGCTTTACCTGCAGGTGGGGAGTTACTCTGTCCTAACACAACTGTGATAGTGGGTGTTGTCTTCTTGGACCACAGCTTCAATTTCCACTTCTCCCTGGGAGGGGACTTTTTTACAAGGGCTTGGTGAGAGGGAATGGATTGAAGCATGTGCAGGAGAGATTGAAGATTAGGAAGAAATTCTTTCCAGTGAGGGTGGGGAGACACTGGCACAGGCTGCCCAGGGAGGTTGTGGTGGCCCCTCCCTGGAGGTGCTCAAGGCCAGGCTGGATGAGGCCTTGAGCAACCTGGGTTTGTGGGAATTGTCCCTGCCCACAGCAGAGGGGTTGGAACTGGGTGATCTTTAATCTCCCTTCCAACCCAACCTATTATATGAATCTATAATATCAATGACCTGAATCACAACTTCTCTGGGCAGCCTGCTCCAAGGCTCTATCACCCTCACTGTGCACCACTGAAAGGAGCTTGGCCCCCTCCACTTCACACCCCCCACCCCTCAGCTAGTGATAGACATTGATCAGATCCCCTCTCAGCCTTCTCTTCTCCAGACTAAACAGCCCCAGGGCACTCAGTCTCTCTTCACAGGGAAGATGCTCAAGTCCCCTAAGCATCCTCCTGGCTCTCCCTTGGACTCTCTCCAGCAGGTCTCTGTCTCTCTTGAGCTGGGGAGCCCAGAACTGGACACAGGATTGCAGCTGTGGTCTCAGCAGGGCAGAGCAGAGGGGGAGAAGAACCTCCCTAGCCCTGCTGGCCACACTTTGCTTGCTGCACCCCAGGATGCCCTTGGCTCTCTTGGCCCCAAGGGCACATTGCTGTCCCATGGAGAACTTGCTGTCCATCAGCACTCCAAGGCCTTTCTCCATGGAGCTGCTCTCCAGCAGGGCTGCTCCTAACCTGTCCTGGTGCCTGCTGTTATTGCTCCCCAGGTGCAGGACCCTGCACTCGTCCTTCCTGAACCTCATGAGGTTTGCCTGCACCCAGCCCTCAGCCTGTCCAGACCTGTTTGGATGTCAGCACAGCCTGACAGGTGTCAGCCTCCCCCCTGTTTTGTATCATCAATGAACTTGCTAAGGGTACTCTCAATGCCCTCAGCCAGGTCGTTGATAAGGACAATCGACATGTCCAGAGAAGGGCCATGAGGATGATCAGAGGGCTGGAGCTCCTCTCCTGTGAGGACAGGCTGAGAGAGTTGGGGTTGTTCAGTCTGGAGAAGAGAAGGCTCTGAGGAGACCTTCTTGTGGCCTTCCAGTATCTGAAGGGGGCTCCAAGAAAGCTGGGGAGGGACTTTTGAGGGTGTCAGGGAGTGATAGGACTGGGGGGAATGGAGCAAAACTAGAAATGGGTAGATTGAGATTGGATGTTAGGAAGAAGTTGTTCCCCATGAGGGTGGTGAGAGCCTGGCACAAGTTGCCCAGGGAGGTGGTGGAAGCCTCCTGCCTGGAGGTGTTTGCAGCCAGGCTGGCTGTGGCTGTGAGCAACCTGCTGTAGTGTGAGGTGTCCCTGGCCATGGCAGGGGGGTTTGTACTTGGGTGATTCTTGAGGCCCCTTCCAACCCTGACAATTCTGTGACAGTGAACAGAACTGGGCCCTGGCTGCTCTTGCAAGTGTCTACAAAGATAAAAGTTTGATTTCTTCTGGGGTTTGTGCTGTGCATTTAGACCTGGGCAGTTTGCTTTGCAACCAGTGGATGCATGTCACTGTCTACCATCTCTTCTGGAATATTTGTTGGAGTCTCAGTGATTTATTTTTTAAGGCTGTTCTCCCTTTCTTTGTGTGTTCTGTGTCTTAAGAATCATCTGTGTGGTTTCTTTGTGAGCAGCTAGAAGAGCTGGCACTAGATGGCAGTCAGAGTCTTGAACACCTTGAAGGCTTTGAATATTGACTTCATGTTGGTTTTCTTTCCTGTTTTTAACAAACTTCTGGCTTTTTTTTTTCTCCCCCTCTGTTTTTCAACCAGCCTGAGGAGGCTCCTTCACTTGCTGTTTCTACTGAGCCATCTGTAATTGTATCAGAGAGTGATTCTGACAAGATCACTTCCCAAGTGCCACAGATGCTGCAACAGACAGATATTTCTAGTCCCAATATTAAGCAAAACAGTGTGCCTCCTCCACAGAGTAAGTATGTCTCAGTACAATTCCTTTGGCTGAATTTGGGGGGGGGGGGGTTTGCTTTTCCTCTTGTGTGGATCTAGTTGGAATGATTTGCCCTGAGCTTTGGTTGCAGCAGAGTATCACCTAGGTAGTTACACTTCACATTTAGATACCTTGCCATGGCTTAGCTTGCAGTGAAGAGCATGGGCAAATGTGCTGTCACTGGCTTCATGTGCTTGGAACATAGGAATATGTGATGTGTCCCCAGCAGGAGGAGGACACAGAGCTGCTGCTGGACTGAGTCCAGAGGAGGGCACAAGGATGATCCAAGGGCTGAAGCAGCTTTGCTGTGAGGATAGGCTGAGGGATCTGGGGGTGTTCAGCCTGGAGAAGAGAAGACTCTGGGGGAACCTTAGAGCTGCCTTCCAATAGCTGAAGTGATCCTAGAGGAAGGCTGCAGAGGGAGTTTTCCTGAGGGTGTCTAGAGACAGGACAGGGGGGAATGGATTGAGGGAGAGCAGGGTTAGACTGGAAGTGAGGAAGTAGGCTGCCCAGGGAGGCTGTGGATGCCTTATCAATCAAGACCCGGTTGGATGAGCAGCTGAATCTATTTGAGAGGCATGCCTGCCTGAGTCCCTGGAGGAGATGATCACTGAGGTCCCTTCCAACCTGAGCCATTCTAGGACTGACTGAAAATGTCTGTTTGCCTTGCCCAGTCCTTAACAGACATTTGGACATCCTCTTTGCCAGACTGCAGCTCCATGCTGTGACTGAGCAGTCCTGCCAACTCGCCTGCTTGCAAGCCTTCCATGGAACAGATGGATGCTAATCTGGCAGTTGGTAGGATAGCAAACTCCCAGAAATCTGGGGTAGAAAAGCACAACTCATTCAATTTTCAACCCACTGGGTTGGGGTTTGGGGTTTTTTTTTGACTTCTTAATTCATCAACAACTTTTTCAATATACTTCCATGAAATGTAGTAATCATGGAGGAAAGGAGTTGCTGATCTGGGAGCAGAAAGGTGTTGGGGTTATGCAGTTCTGGTTTTTGTAACCTAACATGCATCAGGCTGAACTTTTGCAGGTCTATTGCTTTGAACAACCTGCTGTGCCCAGGGATGTCAAATGTGTCCTCCATGGTACTCAGCAGAAGTACTTGTATTGAAGTGCTCACCTGGGGAGGCAGAGAAGGGAAGTCAGGATGGGGCTTGAAATTTAGGGGGCTGGAGCACCTCTGCTGTGAGGACAGGCTGAGGGAGCGGGGGGTGTTCAGCTTGGAGAAGAGAAGGCTCCAGGGAGACCTAATAGCAGCCTGCCAGTACCTGAAGGGGGCTGCAAGAAGGCTGCAGAGGGACTGTTTGCCAAGGCCTGCAGGGACAGGATGAGGGACAATGGCTTGAAATGAGAGAAGAGCAGATTGAGATTGGATGTGAGGAGCAAATCCTGCACCATGAGGGTGTTGAAACACTGCAACAGGTAGCCCAGGGAGGTAGCTGAGGCCTCATCCCTGTAGAGACATTGAAGGTCTGGCTGGAGCAACCTGCTCTAGTGGAGGATGTCCCTGCTGACTGCAGAGGGCTTGGACTGGACGAGCTTGGAAGTCCCTTCCAACCCAAATCTTTCTGTGGTTGTTTTGAATGACTTCATAATCTATGGGGGTGTACTCCCCAGGATTTGAGATGTCAGGTCTGTGTCAACTTTCCTCCCCAGTCAGTCCTAACTCTCTAGTTATGTTTTGGTTGTAGCCAAGTCTGAAGAAAGCTGGGAATCCCCCAAGCAAGTGAAAAAGAAGAAAAAGGCAAGGAGGGAAACGTGAAGCTGCAGAGATGGACACACCTGTGGCTGAATACTGTCAATGAAGATCATGCTGTTTATGCAATAATTTGTGAACATGTACAGAATTTTATAGGAATTGAAACCAATTTTTAAAGAAAACCAACCAGAACTGCTGTGAACACAACCATCCTGAGAGAGGAAATCCAAGGCAAAGCAAACTGTGCTGGAGCAAAGCAGCAAACCTGCTCCACGGGGAGGGGGGGGAAAGACTTCTCTGAAGAGTCTCAACTTTTGGAGAGAAAGAGAGAGAGAGAGCTCTTAATTAAAAACAAAATGTAACAAAAACAAACTGGTTTGACAACAGTGCTCTGTTTACAACAGATTCAACTCATCTGCAGCTGTGGAGGAAAGATGGCTTTCAAGGAAAGGTTTAAAGGAAAAAGGAAAGAAAAACAAAAAAACCAAACCACCAAACCTAATTGTCTCTCCAATAGTGTTGGGGTGTTTCCTGCCTCTGCTGAGGGGCTGAGAAGCACAGAATGTCAAGCATCTGATAGCTCTTTCATGCCTAAATCCAAGTGCTTTGATTGAATTCCATAATCTGCCATATCTTTCCAGGAAGCTGGTGTAGCAGGGTCTGCTAGCCAGGAGAGGAATCACAAGTGCAAAAATCATTGAGTCATGTGTACAGTCCAAGACCTTCGTGGTTCATTCTATGAAGCTGACAACAATAAAACCAAGCAAGCAAGCAAACAAAACAGAATCTGGCTTTGGGTTAAAAGCTTGAGAATGTGATTTGAAACTTGAGTTAGTGTGGGCTCGTGGAGTTAAGTTTTGATAATGTCTATTACCTTACTTGAATTCTTGGGAGATACATTTTGAAGGGTGCAGTCCATGTGCAGAACCTTTTTGGGGTTGGGTTTGTTTCTCCTTCATTCCATCCAGCTCTTGGTTGATCCAGACTCCCAGATAAAACTGTTCCTTCCAACCTCCACACTCATGGAATGAATCCAAATCAAATGTTCCCTTCCCTTTAATGCTTTTGAACTTGCTATGCCTGATTTTTTCGTCTTCTGCCATACCCAATTCTCCTCTCTGTTACTAAAACCCTGAAGAAAGCAAAGTGATTTTTTTTTGTCCTCATCCCCAATTCTGTTCTGTTCTCTGCTCCTAAAACTCTTAAGGAAAGCAAAGTGAATTACTATTTTGCTCATCCCCAATTCTGTTCTCTGAAGAGAGCAGAAGGAAGCAGAGTGGTTTTTTTTCCTCATCCCCAGTTCTGTTCTCTCTTCCTAAAACCCTGAAGAAATGAAAGTGAATTATTTTTCCCTCATCCCTGATTCTGTTCTCTTCTCTGAAGAGAGCAGAAGAAAGCAAAGTGGTTTTTTTTTTCCTCATCCCCAATTCTGTTCTCTGCTCCTAAAACTCTGAAGCAAAGTGAATTATTCTTGTCCCCATTTCTGCTCTCAGAAGAGAGCAGAAGAAAGTTAAGTGGGGTTTTTTTGGTCTCCTCCCCAATTCTGTTCTGTTCTCTGCTCCTAAAACTCTCAAGAAAGCAAAGTGAATTGTTCTTTTTCTCATCCCCAATTCTGTTCTCTCTTCCTAAAACCCTGAAGAAATGAAAGTGAATTATTCTTTTCCTCATCCCCAGTTCTGTTCTGTTCTCTGAAGAGAGCAGAAGAAAGCAAAGTGGTTTTTTTTCCTCATCCCTAATTCTGTTCTCTCTTCCTAAAACCCTGAAGAAATGAAAGTGAATTATTTTTCCCTCATCCCTGATTCTGTTCTCTTCTCTGAAGAGAGCAGAAGAAAGCAAAGTGGTTTTTTTTTCCTCATCCCCAATTCTGTTCTCTGCTCCTAAAACTCTGAAGCAAAGTGAATTATTCTTGTCCCCATTTCTGCTCTCAGAAGAGAGCAGAAGAAAGTTAAGTGGGGTTTTTTTGGTCTCCTCCCCAATTCTGTTCTGTTCTCTGCTCCTAAAACTCTCAAGAAAGCAAAGTGAATTGTTCTTTTTCTCATCCCCAATTCTGTTCTCTCTTCCTAAAACCCTGAAGAAATGAAAGTGAATTATTCTTTTCCTCATCCCCAGTTCTGTTCTGTTCTCTGAAGAGAGCAGAAGAAAGCAAAGTGGTTTTTTTTCCTCATCCCTAATTCTGTTCTCTCTTCCTAAAACCCTGAAGAAATGAAAGTGAATTACTATTTTTTCCTCATCCCCAATTCTGTTCTTTGCTCCTAAAACTCCTAAAGAAAGCAAAGTGAATTGTTTTTTCCTCATCCCCAATTGTATTCTGTTCTCTGCTCCTAAAACCCTGAAGAAATGAAAGTGAATCACTATTTTTTTCTCATCCCCAGTTCTGTTCTGTTCTCTGAAGAGAGCAGAAGAAATCCAAGTGTTTCTTTTTTCTCATCTCCAATCTTTGCTTTCTTCAAGAGTTTTAGGAGCAAAGTGAATTATTTTTTTCCCTCATCCCCAATTCTGTTCTCTGCTCCTAAAACCCTGAAGAAATGAAAGTGAATTACTATTTTTCTCATCCCCAGTTCTGTTCTGTTCTCTGAAGAGAGCAGAAGAAATCCAAGTGTTTCTTTTTTCTCATCCCCAATTCTGTTCTCTCTTCCTAAAACCCTGAAGAAATGAAAGTGATTTCTTTTTTTTCCTCATCCCCAATTCTGTTCTCTGCTCCTAAAACTCTCAAGAAAGCAAAGTGAATTACTATTTTTCTTATCCCCCACTCTGTTCTCTGAAGAGAGCAGAAGAAAGCAAAGTGGGGTGGTTTTTTTCCCCCCTCATCCCCAGTCCTGTTCTCCATTCCTAAAGCTCTGAAGGAAGCCAAGTGATTAATATTAATTTTGTGTGTGTGGTGTTCTCTCACACAAATCACTTTGAATTTCAAAGGTCTGTTGGAGAGCTAAAAGTGGCTTCAGACAGCTTTAATTGACATTGTCAAGACCAGTTATCAGGAACACATTTTTTTACTGCCTTAACCTGTAGTATGTAGAATGTGTCTAGAGTTCTGGACAGGAATTAGTGTTTTTTATATATATATATATATTAAAAGGACAATAAAAACCCCATGCAAGCATAGCAGCTGTAAAATAAAGACCATTTCCTGCTTGGAAACTGGTGATGAAAAACGGTGTTGAAGGTTTCTTGTGGTTTTCAGGCCTGGCAGGTTGTGTCTGGAAGGTGCTTGCTCAGCCATGGACACTGTAAATAGCCTTCCCAAGCTTCTGGTGACCCAGGATGGAAGTGAATTCAGTTCAACAAGAGCCAAGATTATTTTTGATCCTTTTCCCTTAAAGAATTGACTTTTGGTTTTGGGGGGGTTTGGTTGGGTTTTTTTTGTGGCACAAGCAGAATTGTTAACAGCTGTAACTCGTGGTCCTGATCAACAGCCTCTTGGTCTTAACGTACTTGGCTGCGAGCTTGCACCCATGAGGGTGGTGAGACACTGGCACAGGTTGCCCAGGGAGGTGGTGGAAGCCTCAGCCCTGAGGTTTTTGCAGCCAGGTTCCAAGGAGACCTTCTTGTGGCCTTGCAGTATCTGAAGGGGGCTACAAGAAAGCTGGGGGAGGGACTTTTGAGGGTGTCAGGGAGTGATGGGACTGGGGGGATGGAGCAAAACTAGAAATGGGTAGATTGAGATTGGATGTTAGGAAGAAGTTGTTCCCCATGAGGGTGGTGAGAGACTGGCACAGGTTGCCCAGGGAGGTGGTGGCAGCCTCCTGCCTGGAGGTGTTTGCAGCCAGGCTGGCTGTGGCTGTGAGCAACCTGCTGCAGTGTGAGGTGTCCCTGGCCATGGCAGGGGGGTTGGAACTGGCTGAGCCTTGAGGGCCCTTCCAACCCTAACAATTCTGTGATTAATGAATGCGAGGAGCTGGCTTTAATTGTGCTGAGAGTGCAGCTTGCTACTGGAGAGATCTCCTAGTAACTGAGTACTAACTGGCTCAGTTTTGGCCCCTTGTGTAGCAGGAAGATGTGACACTCAGTGGGTTGGTTGAAAGGAATTGAGCACATTGCCAGTGTTGATTGGGTCGCTGGGAAGGGGGGAATGCCTGAGATCTGTCCTGTCAACTAAACCCAGACCGAAAAGCCCAGAAGCTTGAGACCTGAAGTCCGGCTTTGCAAGGAGTAAACAAACAAGGTGTTAGGAAGAAAGAAAACCAAACCACGATCAATCATGCAGAGTCCTTTGCCTGTAAATAATATTCTCGTTGTGCTTGTCTTCAGTGGGGTTGCCAGAGCACCCTTTGAATTCAGGTCTGTGATGTCTCTGTGTGTCCAAACCGTGTTGCCAGTCCGTGTGTCGTGCCGCAAGCCTCCGCTCGAGGGAACCGCAGGAAGGTTTTGATGGCAGCAGAGCGCCCCCACACCGGGGGTGTTCACTGCACAAGTTCCTCTCCTGGAGATCAAATTGGTGATGTTTCTGGGTTAGTAAAGCTCTAACTCTTGAATAGCTTCTCACTGTGGGGGGAGGGAGTGGGGAAGAAGAAACCAGCTAGCTAACAACACGGGAGCCCTGCTCATTAACTGCTCCCACTTAGCAGGGGGGCGCCAATGCGGAGCCTCCTGTTCAGCAGCTCCTCTTCCCTTCCTGTGCACTTGCAACGTCTGAGGAAGCGAAGCTTGCTTCATTTGGCATCCTTGGAGAGCTTTGCAACTGTCTAGCAACTGTCTAGTAGCTGTCCAGAAATAGAAGCGTGCTGCTCTGTGTCATGTTTCTAGGGCCCCAGCAATGCCTAGTCTTGACGAGACACCGAAGCCACACTTTGCTGCTTGGGGGGAAATGGAAGAACAGCAGGGACAGAAACTTTGGCATTTGAACCTTCTTCCTGCATTTGGCTTGGCTTTTTCCTTTTTCTTTTTCCTGTTTGGTTGGGGGGGGGGTGTGTCCCCTTTTCCTTTGAGTTTTTTTCCCCTTTTCCTTTTTTCCCCTTTCTTTTTTACTCCTGGTTTTCCTTTTCCCTTTGGGGTTTTTTCCTATAGGGCTTTTTCCTTTTCCTTTTTTGGAGTTTTCCTTTTTGGGATTTTTCCTTTTCCTTTCTTATTTGGGGTTTTGCTATTGGGGTTTTTCCTTTGTTGGGGGTTTCCCATTTGGTTTGTTTTTCCTTTTCCTTTGTTGGGGTATTTCCTTTTCCTTTGTTGGGGTATTTCCTATTTGGTTTGTTTTCCT
Source organism: Dryobates pubescens (assembly GCF_014839835.1). Classification (NCBI taxonomy): domain Eukaryota; kingdom Metazoa; phylum Chordata; class Aves; order Piciformes; family Picidae; genus Dryobates; species Dryobates pubescens. The sequence continues at coordinate 25,945,899 of NC_071625.1, read as the reverse complement.
TTGTTGGGGGTTTCCTATTTGGTTTGGTTTTCCTTTTCCTTTGTTGAGGGTTTCCTATTTGGTTTGGTTTTCCTTTTCCTTTGTTGAGGGTTTCCTATTTGGTTTGGTTTTCCTTTTCCTTTGTTGAGGGTTTCCTATTTGGTTTGGTTTTCCTTTTCCTTTGTTGGGGGTTTTCCTTTTCCTTTTTGGGATTTTTTTTTCCTTTGTTGAAGGTTTCTTCTTTGGGGTTTTTCCTTTTCCTTTGTTGGGGGTTTCCTTTTCCTTTGTTGGGGGTTTCCTATTTGGTGGTTTTTCCCTTTTCCTTTGTTGGGGGTTTTTCCCTTTTGGGGATTTTTTTTCCTTTGTTGGAGGTTTCTTGTTGGGGGGTTTTGCCTTTTCCTTTGTTGGGGGGTTTTGCCTTTTCCTTTGTTGGGGGTTTTTCCCTTTTCCTTTGTTGGGGGTTTTTCCCTTTTCCTTTGTTGGGGGTTTTTCCCTTTTCCTTTGTGGGGGGTTTTTCCCTTTTCCTTTGTGGGGGGTTTTTCCCTTTTCCTTTGTGGGGGGTTTTTCCCTTTTCCTTTGTGGGGGGTTTTCCCTTTTGGTCTTTGCTGTTCTCTTGAATGCTTGGAATGGTTTCCTAATCCAATCTGTTGGGTTGTTTTGTTGTTGTTTTGGTTTTGTTTTCCCCTGAATACTCTGGAATTCTTTGTATGCCTAATTTAAGCTGGTTGTGATGATGTGTAATGGGGCAGTCATGGCATATTTTTCTTCCTTGTGTGGGGAGGGAGAGGTGTACAGAGCTCTGATGTACTTGTTACAAAGCTAACAGCTGTGCACTGCTTTGGAGGGGGGGTGAGATGTTCCTGATGCCCTTTTGGAAGTCCAAAGGAAGCAAACAAAAGTGCAAGAGGAAAGCACTCCTTCAGCATTTACTAAGAAAGAATGTACATATTAAAAACATGTCAAACTTTATAGCAATCCTTCTGGTGCTCTTGTGTTGTACCTGGGAATTCGTGTCTCATCAGAAACTGCTCCCAGCTGGGGGATTGTCCTCTGGGCAAGGCTTTGGAGAAGGGCAGAGGGCATGGTTTTCACAGGCTCCAGATCCATAAGCTGTTTAGTCTGGAGAGAAGACTGAGAGGGGATCTGATCAATGTCTATAAATATCTGAGGGCTGGGGGTCAGGAAGGAAGGGACAGGAACAGGCTCTGCTCGCTTGCACCCTGTGACAGGACAAGGGGCAATGGATGGAAAGCACAGCACAGGAAGTTCCACCTCAACTTGAGGAAGAACTTCTTTACCCTGAGGGTCTTAGAGCACTGGAGCAGGCTGCCCAGAGAGGTTGTGGAGTTTCCTTCTCTGGAGCTTTTCCAGCCCTGTCTGGATGTGTTCCTGTGTGACCTGTGCTGGATTCTGTGGTCCTGCTCTGGGTGGACTTGAAGATTTCCAGAGGTCTTTTCCAACCCCTAACACCCTGGGATCTGTGATAAGTACAAGTGCAGAGATGATCTCTGAGGTCCTGTCTGACCTGTGCCATTCTGACTCATTTAAGAGCTAAGAGCATCAACTGGGTGAACTGGGGTGGGGGGCCGGGCTGTGCAGCCAAGGATTTTAGGCCATACCTTGTGTCCCTTGTTCAGTTCTGGGCCCCTCAGTTTAAGAAGGACATTGACACACTTGAAGGTGTCCAGAGAAGGGCAACAAAGCTGGGTAGGGGTCTGGAGCACAGCCCTGTGAGGAGAGGCTGAGGGAGCTGGGGTTGCTTAGCCTGGAGAGGAGGAGGCTCAGGGGAGCCCTCCTTGCTCTGTACAACTCTCTGAAGGGAGGTTGTAGCCAGGTGGGGGTTGGTCTCTTCTCCCAGGCAACCAGCACCAGAACAAGAGGACACAGTCTCAAGCTGTGCCAGGGGAGGTTTAGGCTGGAGGTGAGGAGAAAGTTCTTCCCAGCAAGAGAGATTTGCCATTGGAATGTGCTGCCCAGGGAGGTGGTGGAGTCCCTGTCCCTGGAGGTGTTCAAGAGGGGATTGGACGTGGCACTTGGAGTCATGGTTTAGTTGTCAGGAGGTCTCAGGTGACAGGTTGGACTTGATGATCTCTGAGGTCTTTTCCAACCTTATTGATTCTTACCCTGATACTAGTGCAGCATTCCCACAGGTTCTGTGCCCTGCAGGACTACCAGAGCTGCTGCTGCCAGCTGGGCTGGGTGTGGAGAACAAAGGAGGAGAACTTGCTTTGTCAGATGGGCAGCAGTGGGGAGGGGGTGGGGGGGTGGTGTTGCCTGTAGCCCATGGTTGACAGGCTGAGGCTGTGGAAGCTCGGTTGAATCACTGAAGTTGTGTGGTCTCCATAGTCAGTCCCCTCCACTTATGAAACTGGTGAACTTCTCTTCTTTGAACTGCTCAGTTGTCCCAAGTTGAAGGCTTTCTTTAGTGAGACAATGATGCCTTCAGTTTTGGTGTGTTCTGGAAAGGAAAATGGAATTGAAAACCCTTACCTTGAAGGGTTTCATGCAGGGGGGGAAGAAAAAAGTGTGGTTAGGAACATCTACAGGCCACAACAAGCACATTTTCTGCCCTAGTTCTGGCATCAAGGGGCTGCCTCTTAACTTGGCTGGGGATCTGTAATCCAGTCCATGGCAGAAGGTAAGTCATGGACCTCCCAGAAAGGCCTCACCACTATCAACTCCTAAAGCAGAGTTGTGAAGACTGTTTCCTGCTTGCTCAGGGACAGCAAATTCCCCACACAGTTTCCACTGGATTTTCAACAGGCTCTGACTTGGGCTTAAGTGATTGCTTCTTTCAAATCTCTGGACAGGCTGAAGAGTTGGGCAGGGAGGAACTGGATGAAATCCAACAAGGAGAAGGGTAGAGTCTGGCAACTGGGAAAGAACAACCCCAGGGTTCAGGATAGGTTGGGGACTGACCAGTTGGAGAGCAGCAAAGGGGAAAGGTATCTGGGGGTCCTGATGCACAACAGGATGCCCATGAGCCAGCAATGTGCCATTGTGGCCAAGAAGGCCAAGGGCTTCCTCAGGTGCATTAGAAGGGCTGTGGTTAGTAGGTCCAGAGAGATTCTCCTGCCCCTCTACTCTGCCCTGCTGAGGCCACATCTGGAATATTGTGTCCAGTTCCGGGCTCCTCAGGTCAAGAAGGACCTCAGAGAACTGCTTGAGAGAGTCCAGCACAGAGCCACAAAGCTGCTGCAGGCAGTGGAACATCTCCCTGTGAGGACAGGCTGAGGGAGCTGGGGCTTGGAGCTTGGAGCAGAGGAGCCTGAGGGTGACCTCACTGCTGATGATAAAGATGTGCAGGGCAGTGTGGGGAGGATGGAGCCAGGCTCTGCTCAGGGATGTCCAAAGACAGCACAAGGGGCACTGGGGGCAAGCTGGAGCAGAGGAGGTGCCACAGGAACAGAAGGGAAAAGTTTTTGCCTGTGAGGGTCACAGAGCCCTGGAGCAGGCTGCCCAGAGAGGTTGTGGAGTCTCCTGCTCTGGACACATTCCAACCCCACCTGGATATGTTCCTGTGTGACCTGCCCTGGGTGATGCTGCTCTGGCAGGGGGGGTTGGCCTGGCTGATCTCTGGAGGTCCCTTCCAACCCCTAATGTTCTGTGATTCTGTGACACTGAGGGCACTTTTCAGTGTTTTCCTGCCACAGCTTGGTTCACTCTGTGCTGTTTCCTTGACCCTGTAGCTAGGATGCAAAGCTGTGCCTTGAGCTGTGCCTGCAAGTGAAGCAAAGGAAGCCCAAGCAGCCTGTGTTCTTAATAAGCAAAAATAATGTTCCCGAGATCTGACCTGGGGATTGAACACTTTGGAACAGTAAGGGAAGTGAAATGTCTTTAAGTGCTTTTCTGGAGTGGGCTCAGCACTTGGTAGACCTGAGCTGGCAAATCAATACTGTGCTGTTTCCTATTCATGTGCCACAGGGATGTGATTCAAAGTCATCCAAGTTGTGCAGCCTGCTGCTAGCAAGGAACTTCACCTCACCACAACCTCCCTTCAGGTGTCTCTTTCTGCAGACTTCATCATTTCTCTAAACTCTGGACTTCTAGACTTGGGTGAAAAGCAGGTTGTAGCCAGGTGGGGGTTGGTCTCTTCTCCCAGGCAACCAGCACCAGAACAAGAGGACACAGTCTCAAGCTGTGCCAGGGGAAGTTTAGGCTGGAGGTGAGGAGAAAGTTCTTCACTGAGAGAGTTGTTCGTCATTGGAATGTGCTGCCCAGGGAGGTGGTGGAGTCCCCATCCCTGGAGGTGTTCAAGAGGGGATTGGATGTGGCACTTGGTGCCATGGTCTAGTCATGAGGTCTGTGGTGACAGGTTGGACTTAGATGATCTTTGAGGTCTCTTCCAACCTTGGTGATACTGTGAGACTGTGATATGAAGCTTTAAGTTTCCTGATCTTTCCCATCAAGCTTTCTGAGTGGAATTAATAATTACACAGGAAACTGCTCTGAGGTAATTAGCATTCACCTTCTCATTCTGCCTGCCTTTCTCTTCTGAGGACATCCAGGTTAAAGCCATTGATGGGAAACCATAAGCAGAAAGGAGACATGCAGTCTCCCTGTGCTGCAGGACGTTCTAAGCAGCTACATGCTGCCTGTAGCAGCTCCAGAGCCTGGATCTCCTCCTGCCTGGATGCTGGAGCCCAGCTTGTGCCCAGCACAGGCTGATGGTTGCTGCTGCTGCATTGCTTTCTTCAGACACAGGATGCTGATGGAGATGCCAACAAGAGGTGTTCCCTTCAGCTCTGTCTCCTGTGTGTGGGACTCACAGGAGCCCCAAGGCTAGATGGGATGGTCCAGCATGAAGTTTGCAAGTGGATAACACACAGGCATAGTTTGGGCAGATATTAGCTTTCACCCTCGCAGCAGCCAGCCCCAGGCACTCAGGCTGTGCCCCGTGTCCCATCCCAGCTGCCAGGGCTGAGCCTCTCTCTTGCCTAAGCCATGCTGATCCCCCCCCCACCTAGCTGCCACTTATTCCTTGCAGCCCACACACAGTGTGGAGAGTGAGTCTGCCCAAAGAGACAGATAAAAGACTGCACAAGAAGAGAGGGGGATGAGGAATGAGGCTGAGATGAGGTAGGGTCAGACTATGTAGCTATGTAGCTGACCCTTCTCATAACCCTTTCTGTCTGATCCCCACTTTTTTTCCTTCTTGAGCCCAGTCCTGCAGTCATTCCTTCCTCAGGTTTGCAGAGTCCCCCTCAAATATCCTCAGTTCCCCTGTTCCTCCTGTTTGTCTGTTTTATCAGTTGCATAGGCCAGCTGATCACCTGCAAAGCAGGGCCTGGAGCTCTTCAATCAATAGCCACAGACTCTGGGTCTTTGGCATTGTCTCCGTTGTCCCTTGTCTGCCATTTTTTAACTCTGTGTCCCCCTCTATCTATTATCCATTTTGCTTTGAAACACTCAGGTCCTTGGGCAGATAACCCTGATGAGGCAGATGCTCCTAATCTGCCACAGACACAAGGTGTATGTGCAAGGAGTTAGTTTCTAACTTGCTGACTTTCAGGTCTTACAGGAGAAGGTTTGTTGAGGATATCAGTGAGAGAGTCCAGACCTTTGGTCTCCCTACTACTTGTTTTGGCAATAGGGATAGTTCCTTTTACTAGAATGTCAGTGTCATTCCTGAACATCAATCTGGAAAACACAAGATGTCATTGAGAGTCACAGCATCCCAGGATGTTAGGGGTTGGAAGGGACCTCCGAAGATCATCGAGTCCAACCCCCCTGCAGAGCAGGACCAGAGAATCCAGCACAGGTCACACAGGAACACATCCAGGCAGGGATGGAAAGGCTCCAGAGAAGGAGACTCCACAACCTCTCTGGGCAGCCTGCTCCAGTGCTCTGTGACCCTCCTTATGTTGAGGTGGAACCTCCTGTGCTGTAGTTTATATCTATTGCTCCTTGTCCTATCCCAGGGCACAAGTGAGCAGAGGCTGTCCCTGTCCCTTCCTTCCTAACCCCCACCCCTCAGCTATTGACAGACATTGATCAGATCCCCTCTCAGTCTTCTCCTCTCCAGACTAAACAGCCCCAGGGCTCTCAGCCTCTCCTCACCAGGCAGTGCTGCAGCCCCTTCAGCATCCTTGTAACCCTCCCTTGGACTCTCTCCAGCAGATCCCTGTTCCTCTTGAACTGGGGAACCCAGAGCTGGATGCAGTATTCCAGGTGAGGTCTCCTCAGGGCAGAGTAGAGGGGGAGGAGAACCTCCCTGGCTCTGCTGAACACACTCCTCTGAATGCAGCCCAGGATCCCATTGGCCTTCTTGGCCCCCAGGGCACATTGCTGTCCCATGCAGAACTTGCTGTCCACCAGCACTCCCAGGTCCTCCTCCCCAGGGCTGCTCTCCAGCAGATCCCCTCCCAGCCTGTGCTGCTGCAGTTGATTCTTCCTCCCCAGGTACAGCTTTACAAGTAGGGATAAAGCATTGCTGGCTGTGTTCCTCCTTGCCAAGCTGGCTTTTATCTTGGAGTTCCTGTCCTGTGCAGATGCTTGTATGCAATAAAGAAGAGCCCCAAAGCAGCCATAGAGGCAAACGTTCAACTTCTTTTCAGCATTATATAAATTGAGGGGTTTGGTAGGAAGCCAAGTTAGATGGTACCAAATAAACTGTTCTTAAGGTCAGGCTAGGCACAGGGACCTCCTGGTAGAGTTTTCTTCATTGTTTCCCCTAGAGAGTGATACAAGCATCAGATAATTAAACATGCTTGGTACAAAACTTAGCTACTGTTTGCCTCAGTGCTTGAAAACGCAGCGTTGGATCCTTCCTGCCGAGGCTGGGCAGATGGGCAGAGTCCAAGGGCAGGAGATTGAACACATCCAAGTGCGAGGTTCTGCACATTGGCCACAGCAACCCCATGCAGAGCTACAGGCTGGGGTCAGAGTGGCTGGAGAGGGGCCAGGCAGAGAGGGACCAGGGGGTACTGGTCGATGGTAGGCTGAACATGAGCCTGCAGTGTGCCCAGGCAGCCAAGAGGGCCAGTGGCATCCTGGCCTGCATCAGGAACAGTGTGGCCAGCAGGAGCAGGGAGGTCATTCTGCCCCTGTACACTGCACTGGTTAGGTCACCCCTCGAGTCCTGTGTCCAGTTCTGGGGCCCTCAGTTTAGGAAAGATGTTGAGACTCTTGAACACGTCCAGAGAAGGGCAACGAAGCTGGTGAGGGGCTTGGAACACAGCCCTGTGAGGAGAGGCTCTCACCCGACCCTAACTAATCAAGCAGACCATGGCACTAAGTGCCTCATCCAGGCTCTTCTTGAACACCTCCAGGGACGTCGGCCCCACCCCCTCCCCGGGCAGCACATCCCGATGGCCAGTCTCTCTTTCGGGGAAGCACTTCTGCCTGAGATCAAGCCTAAACCAGGCAAGGCCAGGCTGGCAGCTCGCTGCATTCCCTCAGTTTCGCATTTTGCCAGCGACCTCCGGGGTCCTGCAGGCGGTTGCTGGCTGCCGGGGCCCCCTGGCCGCGACGGGGTGAGGAGAGCGCCGCGGTCCGCAGCCGTCCAGCTGCCGCCGGGGGAAGCGGCGGCCGCTTCACCCCCACCCGCCGGCCGCCGCCGCCTGGGCTGCGTCCCTGCGCTCTCGGTCCCGCCCGCCAGCGGGGGCGGCCCCGGCCCCGGCCCCGCCTCCGCCGAGCGCCGCGGCCAGAAGCGCGGAGCGGCGCGGAGCGCGGAGAAGCTTGGGAGATGCTGAGCTCTCCCTGGGCGCGATTCTACTCCAACAGCTGCTGCCTCTGCTGCCATGTCCGCACCGGCACCATCATCCTCGGCGTTTGGTACCTGGTAAGCTCCCCTCGGCTGTCCCCGACCCCCACCGCGGCGATCGGAACGGGCTGCATGGGCAAGCTGGGCTGCAGGGGCAGGCTGGGATGGTGGTGCTCCGCGGATGGGGTGCCCGCAGCAGCAGCCGAGGCATGTTTCGGAGCTGCTACTCCGAGGAGTCATGTTAGCAGCAGCCTAATGCTCAGCGGCTCCAGCCTTCCCCGCTGCCAACCCGCAGCAGGTTTCCCCCCCGGCGAGAGAAGGCTGCGGTTTAGCCTCTGCCTAAAGTGGGGAATGATTCGTGTCTGTGATTAAAGGGTAGGTGAGCGTGGGGGTAGGAAACACAGGGGAGAGGCAGCAGGGTCTTCAGCAAAAAAGCAGTTTGAGGGCTGAAAATGTGATGAGTGAAGATGCTTAGAGTGAGGGGAGGGGGGGGTCCTTCAAACTTCAGAGCAGTGTGTCTGAGGCCAGGGTTGCCTGCAGCCCTGAATGGTTTGCTCCAGCAAGGCCTCCTGGCCCCTGCCCATGCTGCACTGGAAATCTTTTTTCATCATAGCTGGCTGCTGCTTGATGAAGGAGTCAGCTGTTCTTGCCACTGCTGCTCCTTCTTGGTTAGATAATTGTTTGTCAGTGGTGCCTTGGTCTGCCTGGCAGAGAGCTGGAGCCTTTCAGACAGCTGCTATCAGGTACTAGAAAGACTTCTTTCCTTCTGTGAGGGTTAGAGTGAGGCATTGACCCTCGGGGCACAGCCTTAGTGGGTTACCACCAGCCCCGGAGGTGGCTCCATACCCAACTATTCAGCCAGGGGAAAGGCTGGGTGAGCTGGAGGCATATTAAGCCCTTAGTTCCTCTCCTGCCTTTGACAGTCTTTTCTCAATCCCTTGGGTGGCATTGCAGGGAAAGAGGCTTTTCCAGAGCCGCCCTTGCCACGGTCACAGGGTTTGCAAACGTGTCACAGGAATAAAAAGAACTGGTCCCTCGCTTGGGCTTATGTAGAGGTAATTCTCAGCCTCCTCAGCCCTTCTTGGTGTGAGAAATCAGTCTCTGCCTGACGGCAAGGCCGTGCAGAGCTGCTTGCCAAGCATCATTTTTCAAGCTATTGCAGATGGAAGCAGATCAGACCCAGGCTTCTTTGCTAACTACTGAAATTCCCTCCACAAGGCAGGGGAAGATGCAGGGGTGGCCCCTGTCGTAAGGCAGCTCATTAAATAAATGCAATCAGTGTAATAAAAAAGGCTGGGCTGGCATTTGTGTCCTAGAAATGGTGTCTAAAATGCTCCATGTCCTATAAAATACACATTTCACCACTGAGAAAAGGCTGCATTGGTTGAACTGTCTCTTGCTCCTGGTTTAATCATAGAATCATAGGATTGTTAGGGCTGGAAGGGACCTCAGGGATCAGCCAGTTCCAACCCCCCCATCTCTTGCTGCTGATTTGATCATAGAATTGTTAGGGTTGGAAGGGACCTCAGGGATCAGCCAGTTCCAACCCCCCCATCTCTTGCTGCTGGTTTGATCATAGAATTGTTAGGGTTGGAAGGGACCTCAGGGATCAGCCAGTTCCAACCTCCTCATCTCTTGCTGCTGGTTTGATCATAGAATTGTTAGGGTTGGAAGGGACCTCAAGGATCAGCCAGTTCCAACCCGCCCATCTCTTGCTTCTGGTTTGATCATAGAATTGTTAGGGTTGGAAGGGACCTCAGGGATCAGCCAGTTCCAACCTCCTCATCTCTTGCTGCTGGTTTGATCATAGAATTGTTAGGGTTGGAAGGGACCTCAGGGATCAGCCAGTTCCAACCTCCTCATCTCTTGCTGCTGGTTTGATCATAGAATTGTTAGGGTTGGAAGGGACCTCAAGGATCAGCCAGTTCCAACCCCCCTGCCATGGGCAGGGACACCTCACACTGCAGCAGGTTGCTCACAGCCACATCCAGCCTGGCTGCAAAAGCCTCCCTGAGCAACCTGTGCTGGTGTCTCACCCTCCTCAGGGTGGAGAACTTCTTCCTAACATCCAATCTGAATCTCCCCACGTCTAGGTTTTGCTCCATCCCCCCAAGTCCTGTCCCTTCCTGACACCCTCAAATAAACCACAGTTGACTGCAATGTGCATGGCCTGCAGTACCTGGAATGGTGACAGCACTGAAGATGATGTCCCTCCTTGCCTGCCTGCCAGGAAGTTCCACTTAGTTTTAATGTGACCTGAAAGCTTTTTGAACATTTTTGGTCTTTCCCCTCTTTTCTTTTCTTCCAGGATGCTGATTATTTCTTTTGCCTTCAGCTGAATGCAGCCTTTTCACACTGGCTCCACAAAGGCAGGGCTGCAGATATTTTAGCTGTTCAGTGAACCTAAAGACATTGGGGGAAGAGGGAAGGGAGTGCATCAGCTGGGCCTGGATTCAAAGAGAAGCCTGACAGCTTCTCAGACCTCTCTGCCTTTAAATCCCAGAGCCCCCATTTCACACAGTTTTCTTCCCCCCCCCCCCCCCTTTCTTTCTGCAAAATCTGGGTTTGAATTTTCATATGGTTAACTCTTTCCTGCTTTTCTCTTTCCTGATTCACAGCTTTTCCTACTTTGCCTCTTTTGCTGTCATGGATTTTTTTCCAGGGCAGGTTTCTGAGTGGCTGGTGTTAAGCTGGCTCAGAACATGTGGAGGTGCACATAGCTCTCTGCTCTTTCTCCCCTATTTAGATTTGTAAGGGCTAAATGTGAGGAATAGAAGTTTAGATGCGTGTGGGTAATAAATGCTAAGCCAACCACACCAAGCTGTGTGGTGCAGCTGACAGGCTGGAGGGAAGGGATCCATCCAGAGGGACCTGGACAGGCTGCAGAGCTGTGCCCAAGGCAACCTCATGAAGTTCAACAAGACCAAGTGCAAGGTCCTGCAGCTGGGGCAGGGCAATCCCAGGCACTGATATAGGCTGGGCAGGGACTGGCTTGAGAGCAGCCCTGGAGAAAAGGCCTTGGGGGTGCTGGGGGAGGAGAAGCTCAACAGGAGCCAGCAGTCAGCACTTGCAGCCCAGAGAGCCAAGCAGAGCCTGGGCTGCAGCAAGAGAAGTGTGGCCAGCAGGGCCAGGGAGGGGATTCTGCCCCTCTGCTCCACTCTGCTGAGACCACAGCTGGAGCACTGTGTCCAGTTCTGGAGCCCCTAGGACAGGAAGGGTCTGGAGGTGCTGGAAGGTGTCCAGAGAAGGGCCATGAGGATGAGCAGAGGGCTGGAGCTGCTCTGCTGTGGAGACAGACTGAGAGAGTTGGGGTTGTTCAATCTGGAGAAGAGAAGGCTCTGAGGAGACCTTCTTGTGGCCTTGCAGTATCTGAAGGGGGCTCCAAGAAAGCTGGGGAGGGACTTTTGAGGGTGTCAGGGAGTGATAGGACTGGGGGGAATGGAGCAAAACTAGAAATGAGTAGATTCAGCTTGGATGTCAGGAAGAAGTTGTTGCCCATGAGAGTGGTGAGAGCCTGGCACAGGCTGCCCAGGGAGGTGGTGGAAGCCTCCTGCCTGGAGGTGTTTGCAGCCAGGCTGGAGGTGGCTGTGAGCAACCTGCTGCAGTGTGAGGTGTCCCTGGCCATGGCAGAGTGGGTTGGAACTGGCTGAGCCTTGAGGTCCCTTCCAACCCTGACAGTTGTGTGATTCTGTGGTTTCATGTCTGAATTAATGTGGAAATAAAGAGTGCATTTCTCTGGGATGAAGTTTTAGCTCTTTGGTTTCAATGCTTTAACTGAATGTTTGAGATCCTGCAAAAAACAGAGGAGAGAATGGGGGCAGGAGTGCAGCTGGAGCCATGAGGGCTGCATGCTGGGAGCACTTTGCCACACAGGTGAGGGGAAGGAAGGTTGTGTGCAGGGCCAACAGCCATGGATGCTTACATTAGTTTCATAAACCATCAGCAGCTGGGAAATAAATATTTAACTTCTCTCCATTTTAGAGCATAATGGATCTCAGAATGCTAATGTGTCTCCAGTCATTGTGTGTCTGTAGTTTCTTCCCTCAAAAGCCATAGGTGTGCATCTAGAATAATACCACATGGCTTGGTACCGTGTCCTAGATGCATGGAAGTGTGACCAGCAGGGTGAGGAAGGGGATTCTGCCCCTCTGCTGTGCTCTGCTGAGACCCCACCTGCAGCACTGCCTCCAGTTCTGGTGCCCCCAGCATGAGGGACATGGAGCTGATGGAGTGGGCCCAGAGGAGGCCGCAGAGATGATCAGAGGGCTGCAGAACCTCCCCTAGGAAGACAAGCTGAGAGAGTTGGGGCTGTTCAGTCTGGAGAAGAGAAGGCTGAGAGGGGGTCTGATCAATGTCTATCAATATCTGAGGGGTGGGGGGCAAGTGGAGGGGGCCAAGCTCTTTTGGGTGGTGCACAGGAATAAGCCAAGGAACAATGGAGACAAACCCAGAGAAGGTTTCAGCTCAACATGAGGAGAAACTTCTTTGCAGTGAGGGTGGCAGAGCCCTGGAGCAGGCTGCCCAGAGAGGTTGTGGAGTCTCCTTCTCTGGAGCCTTTCCAACCCCACCTGGATGCATTCCTGTGCAGACTGCCCTGGGTGATGCTGCTGTGGCAGGGGGGGTTGGACTGGATGATCTCTGGAGGTCTCTTCCAACCTCTAACATTCTGTGATTATGCTGAAGATTAAAAGGGCCTTGATATGGCTGGCTGGAGGCTAATCTTAGTCTCAAAACCTGAGTGGTTTGGTTGAGCTGCATGTTAATCTCAGGTTTTTACCCCACTGGACATGGACTCTATGCTTCTCTGTATTATAACATGAAATTAAAGGTCAGAAGCAATAAAGCAGGAGCTCCTTTGGGCACAGAAGTCTTACAGGTGTCATATCCTGAAGGGGATGGGGGGGAAAAATAAAGGCAAATTAGAAAGTCACTTTCAGTAGCTTGGTTTTGTTAGCCAGCTGTGTCAGTGTGATGTTTGAGGCTGTGATAGCACTGAAATGAGCCAAGTTAGGTTCCAGTGTCCCCTGGGTGCTGGAATTCAGGGCACAACCAGCATTTTCCCATGGGGGTAGTGGAACACTGCAACAGGTTGCCCAGGGAGGTGGTTGGGGTCCCATCCCTGGAGATATTCAAGGTGAGGCTCAACAGGGCTCTGGGCAACCTGCTCTAGTTGGGAATGTCCCTGCTGACTCAGAGGGGGTTGGACTGGATGAGCTTTTGAGGTCCCTTCCCTCCCAGACCATTCTGTGATTCTGGTCAGGTCCAGCTAGTGCTGGAAGCAGCCCTGTCAGTAACAGCAGCTCTGAACACACCGTGGCTTCCTCCTGAGTAAAGGGAATCCCCTTCCTTTACCTAAGCCACAAAGGAGGAACACCACCAGATGTGCTGACAGTGTTGTGGAAGGATTCCCCACGCTCCCCACGCGTGGCAGTGGATTTATGCACACCCCTGAGGCTCCACCAGCACCATCTGGGACGACGGGAAGTACTTAACACCGGCTTGGGAGATGAATCTTGAAGGCATCAGTTCCACACTAGAAGCATTACAAAAAGGGGGGGTGTGAGCAGCCTGCTCTAGTGTGAGGTGTCCCTGCCCTTGGCAGGGGGGTTGGAACTGGATGATCTTTGTGGTTCCTTCCAGCCCTGACAAGCTCTAAGGAGCTTTCATTTCTGAGCTCCGTGTGCCCTGTGCCACCTGCTAGCCACCTCGCACCAGCATCGCCCTGGGCTCCCGGGCTGGCCGTGCCGCGGGCCCCTGGAGCCCCGGGCCCGGAGCGCGGCAGGAGCTGTCCAGCCGCCCCCGAGCTGCCCGAGCTCAGCTGCCCGCAGCCGCGGGCTAAAAATAAAAGCTAATGGAAGGCTGAGAACCTTTTATAGCTGCGAACCTTTAATAGCTGCGCTGCCGAGTTGTGGCAGCTCCTCTGAGGACGTGCGGCAAGGAGGTAAATGGAGCGGCCCCGGCTTGTCAGCCAGGGTGGCTCTGAGCTCTATACACTTGAGCTTCTCCCCTGTGAAGAGAGACTGAGCCCTGGGGCTGTTCAGTCTGGAGGGGAGAAGGCTGAGAGGGGATCTGATCAATGTCTATCCATATGTGAGGGGTGGGGGTCAAGTGGAGGGGGCCAAGCTCCTTTGGGTGGTGCACAGGAATGAGCCAAGGAACGATGGAGACAAACTGGAACAGAGAAGGTTTCAGCTCAACATGAGGAGAAACTTCTTTGCAGTGAGGGTGGCAGAGCCCTGGAGCAGGCTGCCCAGAGAGGTTGTGGAGTCTCCTTCTCTGGAGCCTTTCCAGCCCCACCTGGATGCATTCCTGGCATGACCTGCCCTGGGTGATGCTGCTCTGGCAGGGGGGTTGGACTGGCTGATCTCTGGAGGTCCCTTCCAAGCTCTGTCTTCTGTGATTCTGTGATCTGTGGTAAGCTGAGCCTGAGCTGCTGGTTGTGACCTCCTGCTGCTGGGCTGTTCTGAATATAGAGTCCAAACCCTGCAGAACTCTGCATCCCAGTCGATTTTTAGTAAAAGGATTGCATCCTACTGGGTGAGAAGATGTTCTGGGGGAGGCCCATTTCTGCTGTGAGGCACAAGCAAAGCACTTTTGCCGCAGCCTCTTTGATTTCCAGGTTGAACACCCCACTGAGCTCAGGAGAGTGCACTTGACCTGATGGCAAAAAAGAGAATCAAGGTGTGTGTATATATATATATATATATATATATATATATATTGCAACTGGGTCACAGTGATTTCCTTGCCTCTTTCAAGCTCTGTGCAAAAGATCATGTCTGGCAATGTGCTTAACCAGCAGTTAGAAGATTACTGGAAGCTTGGCTTACTCAGCAGGGAGCAGAGCTCAGCACTGACTGCTCATGTAAACAACATGCACCTACACCAGGCTCTGTCTGCACTCCTGCAACCTTTGACACTCTCTGGGACATCACAGAATGGTTTGGGTTGGAAGGGACATCAAAGGTCATCCAGCCCAAGCCCCTCTGCAGTCAGCAGGGACATCCTCTGCTAGATCAGGTTGCTCAGAGCCTTGTCCAGCCAAACCTTCTGTGTCTCCAGGGATGGAGCATGTTCCTCCCTGGGCAACCTGTTGCAGTGTTCCAGCACCCTCATGGTGCAGAACTTGTTCCTCACATCTAAATCTGCTCCTCTTTCATTTCAAACCATTTTGCTCCTCATCCTATCATCTACTTCCAGCCCCCTGGCACTAGGAGGGATACCTTCCACTATAGAGAATCATAGAATCAACAAGATTGGAAAAGACCTCAAAGATCATCAAGTCCAACCTGTCACCCAACACCTCCTGACTACTAAACCATGGCACCAAGTGCCACATCCAGTCCCCTCTTGAATACCTCCAGGGATGGAGACTCCACCACCCCCTTGGGCAGCACATTGGTGCCATGGTTTAGTCATGAGGTGTTGGGTGATAGGTTGGACTTGATGATCTTTGAGGTCTTTTCCAAACTTATTCATTCTAGCACAGGAAGGATCTGGAGGTGCTGGAAGGTGTCCAGAGAAGGGCCACGAGGATGAGCAGAGGGCTGGAGCTGCTCTGCCATGGAGACTGAGAGAGTTGGGGTTGTTCAGTCTGGAGAAGAGAAGGCTCTGAGGAGACCTTCTTGTGGCCTTGCAGTATCTGAAGGGGGCTCCAAGAAAGCTGGGGAGGAACTTTTGAGGGTGCCAGGGAGTGATAGGACTGGGGGGAATGGAGCAAAACTAGAAATGGGTAGACTGAGATTGGATGTTAGGAAGAAGTTGTTCCCCATGAGGGTGGTGAGAGCCTGGCACAGGTTGCCCAGGGAGGTGGTGGAAGCCTCCTGCCTGGAGGTG
The DNA here is from genome assembly GCF_014839835.1 of Dryobates pubescens. NCBI lineage: Eukaryota > Metazoa > Chordata > Aves > Piciformes > Picidae > Dryobates > Dryobates pubescens. The sequence goes on along the minus strand of NC_071625.1, from coordinate 25,930,379 downwards.
TTTGCAGCCAGGCTGGCTGTGGCTGTGAGCAACCTGCTGCAGTGTGAGGTGTCCCTGGCCATGGCAGGGGGGTTGGAACTGGCTGATCCTTGAGGCCCCTTCCAACCCTGACAGTTGTGTGATTCTGTGCTGTGATTACATTCAGTCTTTATAGCCAAACCATGAATGTCTTTATAGGAAGGAGAGGAGGTATTGCATTAATCAATTGAAATGTGTTTAGAAGTCCTGTTGAAGGTTAATGTGCATCTCCTAGTGAGCCAGAGGAGAACACATTAAGCTGGGTAAACTGCTGGTTGATTAGAGTGACGTCAGTGGAAATGCAATTAGGCTTATATATTCCTGGACATATGGAATGGATGCTGCAGAACAGCCAGGAATTCATTTCCTTGATTGCTTTCTTTTTTGTCTCTGCTTTTATCATGAGGATGATGCTTTCACTCTAAAACTCTGCAAGCTTAAAGTGCCTGAGGTCTGAAAACGTGCACAGGAGTTTCTCTGCTCTTCTGCACCTGGGCTGGAGGTTTGAAGCCCCAGAGCTCCAAACAGCAGAGTAGAGAAAAGCCATGCTCCCTGCTGAAGGTGCAAGAGCATGAACTTCTGCTTGATCTGAGGCAGTGAATCTGGCAGGAAGGTATCAGTGAAGAAATAATAGAACTTGAGCCCACTGTATTGTTCCTGGGCCTCCTATGGCCCTCCTCTTTTGGATGTCTGCAGTCAGCTCTGCCTACCCACATCCCAATCCTCTGCCTACCCTCATCCCAATCCCCTGCCTACCCTCATCCCAATCCTCTGCCTACCCTCATCCCAATCCTCTGCCTACCCTCATCCCAATCCCCTGCCTACCCTCATCCCAATCCCCTGCCTACCCACATCCCAATCCTCTGCCTACCCACATCCCAGTCCTCTGCCTACCCTCATCCCAGTCCTCTGCCTACCCTCATCCCAGTCCTCTGCCTACCCTCATCCCAGTCCTCTGCCTACTTTGATCCCAATCCTCTGCCCACCCTCATCCCAGTCCTCTGCCTACCCTCATCCCAGTCCTCTGCCTACCCTCTTCTTAGTCCTCTGACTAGCCTCATTTTAATCCTCTGCCTATCCTCACCCCAGTCCTCTGCCTTTGAAGAGTGCTGTGGGTGTTTGTCATTTCCTTGCTGGCTTGTGCTGAGCCAGCTCTTGTTCTGTCAGGAGATATATTAAGCTGCTTAAAACAGGCAGGCCAGATGCTTTTGGCAGAAGCAGAAGTTTGTGGGAGGTTTTCACCTTGTGGAGGTGCATTTCCTGTCTGTGGGAGAGCTGCCCTGGGGTTGGATGCATGTGCTGATGTTGTTCAGTGTTTCAGTCATTCTCAGTGGTGTGCCTGCTTCTTCCTTGCATAACTGAATCCCTGCCTCGGGTGGCAGAGTGATAGAAGGATGCAGTTTGGCACTGACAGCCCTGGTCCCTTGCATGGATATTGCTTCTGGTGACTACCAAACAGAGCCAAGGTTTGGGATGGTTTGGAGGGCTTTTTTCTAATCAAGTGGGCATGTGTGGCTGCTCTCAGAAGTTTGGGCACAGTCCTCCCGCCAGCGCATTAGCAGGTCCAGAGAGGGCAGAGGTGAGTCTGAGCACAGAGAGCCTTGTGGGCTGCCCTGGGCAAGCCAGCCCAGGTATTCAGTTACAGCTTCACTGACTGACCCATCCCCTGCCACGAGTCACAGAATCACCAAGGTTGGAAGAGACCTCAAAGATCAGCAAGTCCAACCTGTCACCACAGACCTCATGGCTCCAAGTGCCACATCCAATCCCCTCTTGAGCACCTCCAGGGACGGTGACTCCACCACCTCCCTGGGCAGCACATTCCAATCCACACTGAGCTTCAGGCCCGTGGGGGCTGCCACAGCTCACAGCAAACAACAACAGCCCATCAGGTCTGCCCTCAACCTTTCACAGCCTTTCTTTGCCCTCAGCCTTTCACAGTCCCCTGCAAGGCTCAGAAATCCATTTCTGGAAGCGAAGGACAAAGGCAGAAACCAAACAAATCCCAGCAGTCCCAGTCAAACACCTCTGCTTCTGATGAGGTTTTCCTGGGCACCCAGCCTTTGCCAGCTCTCTGCAGCATCCTGAACCGAGCTGTGCTTTGGCAGCAGCTGTGAGTCGCTCTGCCAGGGTGGCCCCTTGAAGGTGGGGGTGTGAGTGCATCTCCCCAGGGCTGAGGAGAAGAGCTCAGCAATCACTTGCAGAGGGCTTTGCTCAGGGTCCAGCCTCCACTTTCTTTAAGCAGAGCAGAAAAGCACCAAAGAGCCCACTGCTCAATTTGCATACAAATATCCCATTTCCTTCATCCTTAAGCATATAACAAATCAAACTCTGTCTCTGGGGAGGAAGAACCCTCTGGTGTGCATCCTGCAGAGTCTATCTGATTATTAATTTATTTTCTCCCCCCTCCCCCAACTAAATTTAGCCATTATCATATTTCATTAATAAGAGAGCTCTTGTGGTTTGGGTTTTATGGCTGTTAAATGGCTGGCAGTAGGCTGCAGTTGAGTCATTTGTGTAGAAGAGTGCTGATAGATGATGCTGGACTTCCTATATCAATTTAATCAGCAGAGCCTTTGGAGTTCAATGCTTAGCATCATTAGAGTAATCAAAGCTGGAATTGCCTGGAAAACCTGATTAAAAACATTTGATGCAGCTTTCTAGTCTCTGCTTTCTACAACATGCACTCTGGATCATGCCAGCCTGAGCCTGCCTGCAGCATTCTTTGACTTCTCATCATAAGTACCATGGAAAAATTAAGCAGTGGGAATTGTAGGCTCTACCCTCTCTTCCCTAGATCAAAGGAACAGAAAACATTCATTGCCCCTTCTGACCTGACTAATGATCCCCCTGGGGTGCTTGGTGCCATGGTTTAGTTGATTAGGTGGTGTTGGATGATGGGTTGGACACAATGATCTTGAAGGTCTCTTCCAACCTGATCTGGTCTGGTCTATTCTATTCTATTCTATTCTATTCTATTCTATTCTAGTACAGTACAGTACAGTACAGTACAGTACAGTGTTTAAGGTAGCAGCCAGAAACATACTCTCTGAGAAACAGAATCATAGAATCACAGAATCATTCAGGTTGGGAAAGACCCTCAGGATCACCAAGTCCAACCATTAACCCTGCTCTACAAGGGTCACCCCTAAACCATAGCCCCAAGCATCACATCTAAGCCACCTTTAAACACATCCAGGCTTGGGGACTCCACCACCCCCCTGAGCAGCTCATTCCAGTGCCTGACCACTCTTGATGGGAAAAAAATTTCCTACTGTCCAGTTTAAACCTACCCTGGTGCAGCTTGAGGCCATTCCCTCCTGTTCTACCATCCCTGTATTCCTCTCCTAGCTGACACTTGACAGTCCTCTTCTGCTGAATCACTTTTTACCACATTCTCCTGTTTAATCCACTTGCTGCATTTCATAGCCAAAGCCTCAGTGCATGTGGAAGTGTCTCTGTGCCACGGGAAAGAGCACATCAGGCCCTGGGCTCAGACTGCCACCCACTCCCATATCCCCTCAAGCCTCCTGATTTAGCAGCTCATGTGAATCAGTTCCATCACTTGTGGCCTCTTACAATTCCACCTCTCCAGCAAACCAGCTCCTCTTTGATCATCTGCCAGTTGGCCAGTTCCAGGTCTGCCATGCTAAGAACCCTTGACTACAGCACTGGCTTGTAACGCTCTCCAAATGATTGCTTTTAAGTGACTTAAGCTTTCTGCAGCAGAACAAACTGAACTGGGTGTGCTGAAGTGTTTTACAGCCTAGAAAGAGCAGTGGCAATGTTTCTGGTGGTGTGGGACAATCTCAGAACAGAAAGGGGTGCTGCAAGTTTTGTTTCCTTTCCCTGCTGCCCCTGGGAGGAGAAATTGGTCCAGTTTACACACACCCAGGGAGATGAATTGCAGTGTTAGTTGCAGAGTTGGAGAATAGCCTCTGCCAGAGGCTGTGGTCAGCACGTGCTGCCCAGAGGTTTTTTCATGTATTGCTTTCACAGCCTGAACCTTTTTCCTTTTCCCTTCTCTGCAGATTATCAATTCAGTGGTCCTGATGATTCTGCTGAGTGCCCTGACTGACCCTGACCAGTACCACCTAACCAGTGCTGAGCTAGGGGGGGAGTTTGAGTTCATGGATGATGCCAGTAAGTACAAACTGCCTAAAGGCTAGCACTCATTGCTCTAGCATTTATCCAACTGACCTTTCCTTTCCCTTTACTGCTCCCCCTTGGTGTCTTACAGGTGCACTTCTATTGTGGAAGGTGTATACAAGGCAAAGGGCAAACTGGTTACCCAGTAGCAGTCCTATCTGCTGTCTGCCAGGACTGCATTTCCTCTGCTGCACCCTGGCTTGGCAGGGGCAGAGCAAACCCTTCCCATGGTGATGTTATCCCTGAGAATGATGCTGAAAGCCCCAGTGGGATTTTGCAAGACACAAGGAGATACAGAGTCCCTGTACCTCCTAGCACCTGCCTGCAGCTGCACAAGAACCCAAATTGCTCTTGATGTAGCTGGCTGAATGTGTTCCTCCATGTTCACAGGCTCACAGGATGTTAGGGGTTGGAAGGGACCTCTGGAGATCTTCCAGTCCAACCCCCCTGCCATAGCAGGAGCAGAGAATCCAGCACAGGTCACACAGGAACACATCCAGACAGGGCTGGAAAGGCTCCAGAGAAGGAGACTCCACAACCTCTCTGGGCAGCCTGCTCCAGGGCTCTGTGACCCTCACAGTCAAGAAGTTCCTCCTCATCTTGAGGTGGAACCTCCTGTGCTGTAGCTTATATCCATTGCCCCTTGTCCTGTCCCAGGGTGCAACTGAGCAGAGGCTGCCCCTGTCCCTTCCTTCCTGACCCTCATTGTACACAGCATGATCTACACAAACCTGTTGTAAGAGATTTGTAGATTGCATTGGGTTGGAAAGGACCCTCCAAGGTCTTCTCATCCAAACCCCCTGCAGTCAGCAGTTGTACAGCCTGGGGGGATTAGTGATAACAAAGGGCTGCTTCCTTCTCTCACAAAAGGGCTTTTCTCATAGCAGATCTTCCAACACCCTTTCAAGGAAGCATGAGCCAGGGCATCTGTGTCACCTGCAAAATCCTCCTGTCCTTTGCAAATGTTTCTTTTGTCCATGACTGTTCCAACTGTGTCCAGAGAAGGGCCATGAGGATGAGCAGAGGGCTGGAGCTGCTCTGCTATGGAGACAGACTGAGAGAGTTGGGGCTGTTCAGTCTGGAGAAGAGAAGGCTCTGAGGAGACTTTCTTGTAGCCTTCCAGTATCTGAAGGGGGCTCCAAGGAAGCTGGGGAGGGACTTTTGAGGGTGTCAGGGAGTGATAGGACTGGGGGGGATGGAGCAAAACTAGAAATGGGTAGATTGAGATTGGCTGTTAGGAAGAAGTTGTTCCCCATGAGGGTGGTGAGAGCCTGGCACAGGTTGCTCAGGGAGGTGGTGGAAGCCTCCTGCCTGGAGGTGTTTGCAGCCAGGCTGGATGTGGCTGTGAGCAACCTGCTGTAGTGTGAGGTGTCCCTGGCCATGGCAGGGGGGTTGGAGATGGCTGAGCCTTGAGGTCCCTTCCAACCCTGACAGTTCTGTGAAGTTATTTGGTGGCATTTAGTTTGTTGAGCTGCTTTAACCATTTGATTCGTGCCTAGAATACTTTTCCCCTCAATCTAATTTTGATTAAAATGTCTTCCTTTTTGTCTTTGCTATTTTTTTCTTATTTCTGCTGACAAGTTTGTTGCATTCAACTTTTTTTTTCCCACAGCAATCTGAAAGGGGAAGTTTAGGCTCGAGATGAGGCTGGGGAGAGGTCTGGAGCACAGCCCTGTGAGGAGAGGCTGAGGGAGCTGGGGTTGCTTAGCCTGGAGAAGAGGAGGCTCAGGGGAGACCTTCTTGCTCTCTCCAACTCCCTGAAGGGAGGTTGTAGCCAGGTGGGGGTTGGTCTCTTCTCCCAGGCAACCAGCACCAGAACAAGAGGACACAGTCTCAAGCTGTGTCAGGGGAAGTTTAGGCTGGAGGTGAGGAGAAAGTTTTTCACTGAGAGAGTAATTGTGCTGCCCAAGGGGGTGGTGGAATCACCATCCCTGGAGGTGTTTAAGAGGGGATTGGATGTGGCACTTGCTGTCATGGTTTAGTAGTCAGGAGGTGTTGGGTACTAGTTAATAGGTTGGACTTGATGATCTCTGAGGTCTTTTCCCACCTGGTTGCTTCTGTGATTGTGTGATTCTATGGAACCAGGGTCTCCTGCTCATGCCTTGCTGCTCAGAATCACAGCAAAAGGCTTCTAGGAGGTTCCTCATTCATCCTGAAATCACTAAAAGTAGCAGCAGGAAAAGGAATAGCCCCAGAGAGGGGAAAAAACCATAATTGCAAGCCATGGTGCGTTAGAGCTGCTGGCTCTAAGGGCTCCTTATTTCCAGGAGGCCTTTAGTAACAGCTGTGCCTTGAGGGCTCTGTGGTTTTAATTACTAATAAGGCACAGTTGCTATTTTATGGTTCCAATCAAACCACCTCCAACTTCCGCCTGGCTGCACGATCTCCTTATGTAACGGGATTGAAGAAAGTCAGGCCCGCAGCAAGTGCAGCTGGGCTCCTAGGCGGGCCTGACGGATCCCCACCGACCGCCTTGTCCTAATTCTCCGAGATTAACCTTGCTAAGGACTGCCTGGCGGCGGGGGCTTAGAGAGCTGACATCAGAGCCCTGGCAGCGCCCAAGGCTTTAGAGGAGTAATTCTGTTTTGTAATGCGGTAGCTGTGGGCTCAGCCGCACAGGGAGGGTTTCCATCGCCACCGGAAGCGCTGGAGTGGCTTTTCTTCATCTTTTATTGGATTGGGAAGGGGTTCCCTTGTTTTCTTCTCTGTTGGTTGGGTTGGGTTGGGTTGGGTTGGTTGTGTGATTGGAGGTTATGATGTTATGTGATTGGTTGAGGTTATTCTTTTATTGTAATGCTTTATGTTATTCCTTGATTTCATTTTGCTTTGGGTTCTTTTATTTTTATATCTCATTTCATTCGTTTATTGATTTGATTTGACATATTTTATTCATTTTATTGTTGTATTTTCTTTTCTTTTGTATTATAGTTATTTAAATATATTTTATTTTATTTTATTTTATTTTAAATTTTATTTTATTTTATTTTATTTTATTTAAATTTTATTTTATTTTATTTTATTTTAAATTTATTTTATTTTTATTTTTATTTTATTTTATTTTTATTTTATTTTATTTTTATTTTATTTTATTTTTATTTTATTTTATTTTAATATTTGATTTTATATTTGATTTTTCTAGTCTATTTCAGTTCATTTTATTTAGGGTTGCTTTATTTTATAACAGTTTATTCTGTTATTTTTTAAAAGATATTTTATTCATTTTATTGTTATATTTTATTTTATATTATATTTATTTAAATTTATTTTTATTTTATTTAAACTTAAACTTATTTCATTTTTATATTTGATTTTATATTTGATTTTCTAGTCTATTTCACTTCATTTTATTTAGGGTTGGTTTATTTTATAACAGTTTATTCTGTTATTTTTTAAAATATGTTTTATTCATTTTATTGTTATATTTTATTTTATATTATATTTATTTAAATTTATGTTTATTTTATTTAAATTTAAATTTATTTCATTTTTATATTTGATTTTATATTTGATTTTCTAGTCTATTTCACTTCATTTTATTTAGGGTTGGTTTATTTTATAACAGTTTATTCTGTTATTTTTTAAAACATATTTTATTCATTTTATTGTTATATTTTATTTTATTTTATTTTATTTTATATTATATTTATTTAAATTTATTTTTATTTTATTTTACTTTAAATTTATTTCATTTTTATATTTGATATTATATTTGATTTTCTATTCTATTTTACTTCATTTTATTAGGGTTGGTTTATTTTATTTTTATAGTTTATTCTGTTATTTTTAAAAATATATTTTATTCCTTTTATTGTTATATTTTATTTTATTATATATTTTATTTTACTTTACTTTTTTTTACTTTTTTTTACTTTATTTTATTTTACTTTATTTTATATATTTTAATTTACTTTCTTTTATTGAGGTTTGGGTTATTTTATTTTTATTTTATTATATATTTTATTTTACTTTACTTTTTTTTACTTTATTGTATATATTTTATTTTACTTTCTTTTATATATTTTATTTTACTTTCTTTTATTGAGGTTTGGGTTATTTTATTTTTATTTTATTATATATTTCATTTTACTTTACTTTTTTTAACTTTATTTTATATATTTTATTTTACTTTATTTTATATATTTTATTTTACTTTCTTTTATTGAGGTTTGGGTTATTTTATTTTTCTCTTTTAGTCTCTTTTTTTTTAAAAAAACTTTATTCAGTTTATTTTTATATTTTAATTTTTGTCTATTTTCTTTTACTTTAATTTATTGAGGTTTGGTTTATTTTATTTTTCTGGTTTATTCTATTATTTTATTTTAGATATTTAATTCATTTTCATTTTATATTTTATTTTAACTTTGCTATATTTTCTGTTACTTTAATTTATTCAGGTTTGGTTTATTTTATTTTTCTGGTTTATTCTATTACTTTATATATTTTATTCATTTTATTTTACTTTATTTTTCTATTTTAGCCTATTACTTTATATATTTTATTCATTTTATTTGATTTTATTTTTCTAGTTTATTTATTTTATTTTAATTTATTATGGTTTGGTTTATTTTGTTTTTCTATTTTAGTCTATTATTTAGTCTATTATTTTGTTTTATACATTTTATTCCTTTCATTTTATTTTTCTAGTTTATTTTATTTTACTTTACTGAAGTTTGGTTTATTTAATTTTTCTATTTTAGTCTATTATTTTATTTTATATCTTCCATTCATTTTCATTTTATATTTTATTTGAATTTTGTTATGTTTTATTTTACTTCAATTTATTGAGGTTTGGTTTATTTTATTTTTCTCTTTTAGTCTATTATTTGAATTTTGTTATGTTTTATTTTGCTTCAAATTATTGAGGTTTGGTTTATTTTATTTTCCTCTTTTAGTCTATTATTTTCTTTTATACATTTTATTCCTTTTATTTTATTTTTCTATTTTATTTATTTTATTTTACTTTAATTTATTGAGGTGTGGTTTATTTTATTTTTCTGTTTTATTTTATATATTTTATTCCTTTTATTTTATTTTTCTATTTTATTCATTTTGTTTTACTTTATTTTATTTTGCTTTATTTTCCTATTTTAGTCTATTATTTTATCTATTTTCTTCATTTTATTTTTTTTTCTATTTTATTTATTTTATTTTACTGTATTTTGCTTTGGTTTATTTTATTTTTCTATTTCAGTCTATCATTTTATTTTATATTATATATTCTATTAATTTTATTTTATTTTTCTATTTTATATTATTATTTTATTTTATTCTAGTTTATTTTGGTTTGTTTTATTTTTCTATTTTATTTATTTCATTACACTTTATTTTGGTGGAATGGAATGGAGTGGAGTGGAATGGAATGGAGTGGAGTGTAATGGAATGGAGTGGAGTGGAATGGAGTGGAGTGGAATGGAATGGAATGGAATGGAATAGAATAGAATAGAATAGAATAGAATAGAATAGAATAGAATAGAATAGAATAGAATAGAATAGAATAGAATAGAATAGAATAGAATAGAATAGAATAGAATAGAATAATCCAGGTTGGAAAAGACCTTTGAGATCATCAAGTCCAACCTATCACCCAACACCATCTAATCAACTAAACCATGGCACCAAGCACCCCATCCAGTCTCTTCCTAAACACCTCCAGGGATGGGGACTCCACCACCTCCCTGGGCAGCACATCCCAATGGCCAATCTCTCTTTCTATAAAGAACTTCTTCCTCACCTCCAGCCTAAACCTCCCCTGGCACAGCTTGAGACTGTGCATTGAGGCTCCTGAAGTGAACCCTGCGAGACTGAAAAGGATGGCTCGTGGGCCAAGAGACCTCATTACTGTTGGGCCAAAGGGAGCATTTCACAGGCAGTTAAATGAGGAGTGGACATCTGAATTAATGTCTCCTTTTATTCTTTGGCTCCCTCTGGTTTAATGCCTCACTGAGTAATGGCAGCTGAATAATGCTCATAGATTTTACTGGAAATAGCTGGCAGGAGATCAGGGATTTTATCTTCTTCTTCTTCTTCTCTGTAAGTGTGACTATATTTGCTCAAGTCTGAGGAAATGTTTGCTTCTGAGATAAAACATCAGACAAACTTCCACAAGGATGATCCAAGGGCTGCAGCAGCTCTGCTGTGAGGACAGGCTGAGGGAGCTGGGGGTGTTCAGCATGGAGAAGAGAGGACTCCAGGGGGACCTTAGAGCTGCCTTCCAGTACCTGAGGAGATCCTCCAGGAAGGCTGCAGAGGGACTTTCCATGAGGATGTCTAGAGACAGGCCAAGGGGGAATGATATGAAGCTGAGGGAGAGCAGGGTGAGATTGGAGCTGAGGAAGAAGTTCTTCAGTGTGAGGGTGGTGAGACTCTGGAACAGGCTGCCCAGGGAGGCTGTGGCTGCCTCTTCCCTGATAATGTCAAAGGCCAGGTTGAATGAGACCTTGAGCAGCTGAGTCTAGTTGAGAGGTGTCCCTGCCCATGGCAGGGGTGTTGGAGTAGATGATCTCTGAGGTCCTTTCCAACCTGAGCCATTCCATAATTCCATGACTCCCCATGCTCTTCCCTTGTCCTTCTTGTATTTGCCTTTTATGAAGGTCAGCTGCATGTACTAAAATTCTTAGATGTGGAATTGCTGAACTGCAGGAAGGTACATCAGCTTTTATGCTAAGGAAGGTGCCAGAGCTGTCACCTAGGTGTGCTTGTGTTGATCACTGATGATAATAATTATATTAAATACCAGCAGCTGTTATTCTCATTACCATTTTTGATATCCCTATTGCTATGAAGCAAAGCAGGCAGGCAGAATTTGCATGAGAAGTGTCCCTCCTTTTCCCTCCCTCCCTCCCTTCCTCCTCACACAGGCTCCTTCATAAGAACATCTGAAAATAGGTGGGATAGCTGGAAACAAACCTATCAGCCGAGTCACAGTAGTGGAATTATGACTAGCCTGAAGTTAATGACAGATTCCCCTCGGCTTCCAAGGGACCAGGATTCCCCCAGTGTTTGTACTGCTGTTTATTTCTGGCTGTGCTCAGGGCTTGCTTGTGGCAAATTGTCAGTATTCTGTTCCAGCAGTGGGAAAAATTCCTGCCACATGCAGAGCCAGAGCCGCTCTGGTGCAGACTGCTTGGAAATGCCAATGCAGCATCAGTTAGAGAAGGATAGGATAGGATGGGATGGGATGGGATGGGAGCATAGCATAGAATAGAATAGAATAGAATTGAATTGAATTGAATTAACCAGGTTGGAAAAGACCTCAGAGATCATCAAATGCAACCACCAGCACCCCCACGTACTTTTCTTCAGGGCTGCTCTCAAGCCAGTCCCTGCCCAGCCTGTATCAGTGCCTGGGATTGCCCTGCCCCAGCTGCAGGACCTTGCCCTTGGTCTTGTTGAACCTCGTGAGGTTGTCTTGGGCCCAGCTCTGCAGCCTGTCCAGGTCCCTCTGGATGGATCCCTTCCCTCCAGCCTGTCAGCTGCACCACCCAGCTTGGTGCTGAGGGAGCCTCACAGCCACTGACCCTGTCACTGATGAAGATGTTAAACAAGACTGGTCCCAGTACTGATCCCTGAGGGAGTCCACTTGGACTTGGATCCATTGACAGCCACTCTTTGGGTGCAGCAGTCCTTTATCCAGTGAGTTGTCCGTCCATCAAACCCATACTGCACCAGCTTGGAGACCACGATGTCATGGGGGGGACAATGTCAAAGGCTTTGCTCAGGTCCAGGTAAATTGTGTCAGTTGCTGTCTGAGCTGTGAGACAGACATTAACCCCAGGGTGGAGGCAGAAGGTCAGAAGGATCTGAGGTCTCCATCGCTTCACACAGGTCCTGGCTCAGGGTCTGAATCACTTCACACAGGTCCTGGCTCAGGGACTCCATCAGTTCACACAGATCCTGGCTCAGGGACTCCATCAGTTCACACAGATCCTGGCTCAGGGACTGTCCGTGCTGGCTGCTCCTCCCTGTCCCTGCAGCACCTGCCACCATCCTCCTCTACAAGAGGAGAAGGGAAAGCAAGGAAATGCTTTGGGAATGGGTTCAGGAGAGTTCCAGCTGCAGAGGTGGCCATGCATGCAAGCACCCCATGGCAGGAGCTTTGCCCAGCCGTGATGCCAGCATCTTCTCTCCCATGTGGCAAGATCTCACTGCAAGGCAAGATCTCACTGCAAGGTATAAGAGGGGAAAAACACCCTGACCAATTGGTTTCTTTAAAGCCAAGCAGAAACCCCAGCAAGCTGCCTAGGACAATAGGGTGTAAAACCCCTGCAGTGATCCAGGCACAGCCCTTCCAGCCATGAATGCCATAGGAAGTACAGCATGGCTGGGAAAAAACCCCACTGCCCTGTTAGTTTCTCAATGAATGTGCTTCATATCTGGTTTCATCTGATTAAGTGAAGCTGACACAGCTAAAAACCAACCAAAAAAACCCCAAACAAACCACAACCCAACACCCTGTGAAGCCTTAAATGAGGAAGCAGCAGCTTGAGCCAACTGGGACTTGGCATAGTGGAGCACAGCTAGGGAGGGGTGGGGAGCATGAGAGTGTCAGAGCAGAGCTTCAGTGTCACGTTTAGCACAGTCTGTGAGGCTCTGGCTCTGAACCAGCACTGCTGTGGACAGGAGCAAAGCAAAGCCTGTAACTGCTGCACCTGCTGCCAGTGACAGGAGCAGCAGACTCCCCTTGGCTGGGAGGTGACTGGGGTTAAGAATGGACAGGAGAAACACATGAGCAGTGCCTTCAAACTGGTGGTTGAAATAGAGACAGTGATCAAAGAGCCTCTTTTACAAAAGGGTTTGACTGAGGATAGTGGCTGCAGGCAGCCATCTCCACCTCTTCTCTTTCATTACCTCAGTTACACCTGGTCTGTTCAGAACAACCTTGCTTTCACACAGTGTAATCACAGCTTCACAGCTTGTGTGGGCTTGGAAGGGACCCTCAAAGGACACCTTGGCCAACCCCCCTGCACTCAGCAGGGACACCTCCAACTACAGCAGGCTGCCCAGGACCACATCCAGTCTGAGCTTGAATGTCTCCAGGGACAGAGCTTCAACCATATCCCTGGGCAGCCTCTTCCAGTATTTCACCACTCTCACTGTGCAGAACTTTCTCCTGATGGCCAACCTGAATCTGCCCTGTTCCAGTTTCAAACCCTGGCCCCTCATCCTATCCCCACAGCCCTTCTGAGCAGTCCCTCCCCAGCCCTCCTGTAGGTCCTCTTCAGATACTGACATGCAGCTCCAAGGTCTCCCTGGAGCCTTCTCTTCTCCAAGGCTGAACAGCTCCAGTTCTTTCAGCCTGTTTTTAACAGCAGAGGTTCTCCAGCCCTCTGATCATCTTAGTGGCCCTGCTCCAGACCTGCTCCAGCACTTTCTGTGCTTCTCATATTTAGGAGGTTTCCCACAGGGCCCTGAGATCTCCTCTAGCTGAAGGATGCTCCTGTCCCCACCTCCACCCTGCCCTTTGAGATGCTCTGCCTGAGGCAGGTGGCAAAAGAGCTGAACCAAGCTCCAGACTTCTCTGCAATCATTGTGGTGTGTTTCTCTTCCAGATATGTGCATTGCCACAGCCATTTCTCTGCTCATGATTCTCATCTGTGCCATGGCCACGTACGGAGCGTACAAGGTAATTCATTTATGATCAGTCAAGCTGGGAATCAGGTGGGCTACACAGCTCTAGAGAAGCAAAATGAAGGACATTTCTCTCTAACAATTCCTGGTTTAGCTGAAAACTGAGAGGAAAAAACCAAAACTCAAAGCAACACAAAGGGTCAAAGGGGCTGCAGACCTGATCTGCAGCCAGGAAAAAGGTTCAGTGGTGGCGACTGCCTGTAGGTCCAGATACGAACAAGCTCTCAGCACACTGTGCCTCCAGAGAGCTGAACCTTATACCTGCCACAGCTGGGTGCAAATCCCTCCAAATGGGAGGGTTTTTTGGTCCCATTCACTTCCCAGGTCTGTGTTTTGTCCCACTGTTGATTAGGGGGAGGGGAAAGCATCATGGTGGTCCTAGTAAAATCAGTTGTGGGACACAGCACGCACATCACTGTGGTTCAGCAGGGCTGAGGCCTGGCTTGGTCAGCCCTTTTGGTGGAGTGTCATATTCATTTCAGGTGATTTAACACCTCATTGTGTCAGTGTGTTTTGTCCCACTATTAATTAAGGGAGGGGAAAGCATCATGGTGGTCCTAGTAAAATCAGTTGTGGGACACAGCACGCACATCACTGTGGTTCAGCAGGGCTGAGGCCTGGCTTGGTCAGCCCTTTTGGTGGAGTGTCATATTCATTTCAGGTGATTTAACACCTCATTGTGTCAGTGTGTTTTGTCCCACTATTAATCCTATTAATTAAGGGAGGGGAAAGCATCATGGGGTCCTAGTGGGGGGACATGCACCACACACATCACTGTGGTTCAGCAGGGATGAGGCTTGGCTTGCCCAAGCCTTTTGGTGGAGTGTCATATTCATTTCAGATGATTTCTCACTCCATTGTGTCAGTGTGTTTTGTCCCACTATTAATCCTATTAATTAAGGGGAGGGGAAAGCATCATGGGGTCCTAGCTGGGGGACATACACCACACACATCACTGTGGTTCAGCAGGGCTGAGGCTTGGCTTGGTCAGCCCTTTTGGTTGAGTGTCATATTCATTTCAGATGATTTAACACCTCATTGTGTCAGTGTGTTTTGTCCCACTATTAATCCTACTAATTATGGGGAGGGGAAAATATCATGGGGTCCTAGCTGGGGGACACACATCACTGTGGTTCAGCAGGGCTGAGGCTTGGCTTGGTCAGCCCTTTTGGTGGAGTGTCATATTCATTTCAGATGATTTAACACCTCATTGTGTCAGTGTGTTTTGTCCCTCTATTAATCCTATTAATTATGGGGAGGGGAAAATATCATGGGGGCCTAGTTTTGGGACATACACCACACACATCACTGTGGTTCAGCAGGGATGAGGCTTGGCTTGCCCAAGCCTGTTGGTGGAGTGTCATATTCATTCCAGATGGTTTCTCCCTGCATTGTGTCCAATATTCCTTAGGTTTTCGTGCAGAAAGACAAATATCCTTCTGTGGTCACCCATGGCTGAGGGCTTTTTGTGTTCTTTCCTTCCTCAGCAACATGCAGCTTGGATCATCCCTTTCTTCTGCTACCAGATCTTCGACTTTGCTCTCAACACCTTGGTTGCCATCAGTGTGCTCGTCTATCCCAGCACCATCCAGGACTACCTCCGCCAGCTGGTAAATCCCTTGGTGTGCACAAGCCTTGGAGGGCTTTAGGGCCAAACCCCAGGGCAAGGTGCACTGCTGGTCCTCTGTTTGTAGCCAGCAGCTTCCTGTTGACTTCCTATGCAGGCCTTGCAAGGTCACAGAATTATTGAGGCTGGAAAACACCACAGAGACCATCCAGTCCAGCCTGTGACCCACACCACCTCAACCAGACCATGGCACTGAGTGCCACATCCAATCTGTCCTTAAACACCTCCAGTGATGGTGACTCCACCACCTCCCTGGGGTGCACATTCCAGTGTCTCATTTCCCCTTCCATAAGGAAGTGCTTCCTAACATCCAACCTAAACCTCCCCTGGCACAGCTTCAGGCCATGCCCTCTTGTCCTGTCACAAGTTGCCTGGGAGCAGAGCCTGACCCCCACCTGACTACAGCTTCCCTTCAGGTAGTTGTGGAGAGCGATAAGGTCCCCTCTGAGCCTCCTCTTCTCCAGGCTGAACACCCCCAGCTGCCTCAGCCTCTCCTCATCAGCCTTCCCCTCCAGCCCCCTCCCCAGTGTGGTTGCTCTCCTCTGGACCTGCTCCAGCACCTCCAGATCCTTCCTGCAGTGAGTGCCCAGAGCTGCACAGAGCTTCCTGTCCTAGGGGCTCCAGAACTGGACCCAGAGCTCCAGCTGTGGTCTCAGCAGAGTGGAGCAGAGGGGCAGAATCCCCTCCCTGGCCCTGCTGGCCACACTTCTCTTGCTGCAGCCCAGGCTCTGCTTGGCTCTCTGGGCTGCAAGTGCTCACTGCTGGCTCCTGTTGAGCTTCTCATCCACCAGCACCCCCAAGGACTTTTCTGACCTAGCTGCAGGACCTTGCACTTGGTCTCGTTGAACCTCATGGGATTGGCTTAGGTCCAGCTCTGCAGCCTGTCCAGGTCCCTCTGGATGGATCCCTTCCTTCCAGCCTGTCTCCTGCACCACACAGCTTGGTGCTGAGGGAGCCTCACAGCCACTGGCCATGTCACTGATGAAGATGTTAAACAAGACTGGTCCCAGTACTGATCCCTGAGGGACTCCACTTGCCACTGGCCTCCAGTGACCGACAGTGTCCTCTCAGTCCTTGCTCAGCACCCTTGCAAGGTTGCATTTCTAACTCTTATGCCAATATTTGTGCCCAGCTCTGGAGCTTTGCTGTCTGGTGGAAGCTCTCAGCACCACTTTCTTCAGAATGAGCCTCATGTTGCAAGGCACAGATCATAAGTAATTGCTGTTCAGGGCTATGATGTGCCTGCCCAGTGGCTTATTCTTGGTGCTATTGCCAGGGTGTTTTGCTGCTCCTTTTTCATTTATTTGCTGGGCTGGCCACAGATTTCATTAGGCAGGAGCTTGGCTGTGCTGGGAAATGGCTTTGGATTCCCAGGGACAATGAGAGGCTCCCTTCTTGCCATGGTCTGCTCTGCCCAAGCATCCATCAGCAGGATGCTGTAAGCTTACAACCAGAGGGTACAGAGGAGATCCCCACCAGCCTCTGTCTCCTCACAGGATCACATGCCACGTCTGGCAGGCTTCAGGTGGAGCTGCAGAGCTCTGCAGAAGCCAGTGCTGAAAGTCTGCCTTGAGGGCTTGAATACAGATTAGCTTGGCTGTGAGCTTTGTTATGTGGATGGAAAACTAGGTAGGGCAGTACCAGTAACAGGTAATGAAAAACAGCAGCCTGAGAAGTAGCCACAGAAAGCTGTGGGGAAGGGTAATGTGTCAAATCATCAGGAGCTGGGGTGCATCAGGAGCCTGTTATCCTTTGCTTTATTTAAGATCCTCCTGCATCCACAGCTGGTGGTGCACTGGGAGAGAGGCAGAGGAAGAATTCACAAGCTCCTCAGGGATACAAATGGGAAAGAGCAAATTATATCCACAGCTTGGTGAGGGTTTGAAGCTGGCACTGCCACTGGCTGGAACTCTCCTCCCTATCCATCACCTGCAGTCCCTTCCTATCCTTCACCTGCCGTCCCTCCCTATCCTTCATCTGCCATCCCTCCCTATCCTTCACCTGCCATCCCTCCCTATCCTTCACCTGCCCTCCCTCCCTATCCATCACCTGCAGTCCCTCCCTTCTGCATGTCTGCCAGCCCAGCTCTGGTAGCAGAACAAGTGTCCATGTGGCTGCAGCAACTCTCAGTGCTCCCAGGCCAGGAGTTCACAGGATTCCAGGATGTTAGGGATTGGAAAGGACCTCCAGAGATCTTTGAGTTCAAACCTCTGCCAGAGCAGGAGCAGAGAATCCAGCACAGGTCACACAGGAACACATCCAGACAGGGCTGGAAAGGCTCCAGAGAAGGAGACTCCACAACGTCTCTGGGCAGCCTGCTCCAGGACTCTGGGACCCTCACAGAGGGTGAAAAGTTCCTTCTCACATTGAGCTGGAACCTCCTGTTATTATATCCATTGCTTCTTATCCTATCCCAGGCTGCAAGTGAGCAGATCCTGTCCCCTCCCTCCTGACCCCCAGCCCTCAGCTATTGATAGACATTGATCAGATCCCCTCTCAGTCTTCTCCTCTCCAGACTAAACAGCCCCAGGGCTCTCAGCCTCTCCTCACCAGGCAGTGCTGCAGTCCCTTCAGCATCCTTGCAGCCGTCCCTCGGGCTCTCTCCAGCAGGTCCCTGTCCCTCCTGAACTGGGGAGCCCAGAGCTGGGTGCAATACTCCAGGTGAGGTCTCAGCAGGGCAGAGTAGAGGGGGAGGAGAACCTCCCTGGATTCGTTGTAACCAGGATTGCTGTGTCAGAGTGTGAGTGGGATAGGAGCAGGCCTGAAGCTTCACCTCTGAAAGCCTCTGCTCTTGTGCTGGAAGCCTGGTGCCACATGTGGAGCCAGCTCACTGGAAGGGTAAAGAGCAGCTCATTCTCTCAAAATGCCTGCTAGAAGATCACTGTGACTCAGAGAATCATAGAATGGGTTGGAAGGGACCTCCAAAGGGCATCCAGTCCAACCCCCTCTGCAGTCAGCAGGGACAACCCCAACTAGATCAGGTTGCCCAGAGCCCTGTTGAGCTTCACCTTGAATATCTCCAGGGATGGAGCCCCAACCACCTCCCTGGGAAAACTGTTGCTGTGTTCCACTACCCTCATGGTAAAGACATAAATATAATAGGCCCTGCCATAGCAGAAATAGAAGGAGCTTTGGAAGGTGTTGGGAATGGTGCAGCAGAGCCCTTTGGTGGCACTCATCTCTGCCTTGCTGGTGTAAATCATCCTCTGGACTGATGATGAAATGCTGCAGCCCTTCAGGAGAGCTCAGAGGAGCCAGGGGGATTTCCAGGCTAATTATAGGCTGCTTAGCCTGACATTGCTACCAAGCAGAATTACACCAGCAGGGCTGAGAGGAGGGTCAGTTGATAAAGGATTGGAGCAGAGGGCTGTGATTAATGGCAGCCCAGTGTTATGGCAAGTCAGTTGTGCAGCAAGGCAAACTCCTCTGCTGTCCCTGACAGGATTCCTGGCTTCATCAGCAGATAGGCAGAGGCATAATGGACTTGTGTGAGACATCTGACTCCACAGCAAGATGCTCAGAGCAACAATAAAGCAGCAGATCAATAAAGGATGTATCAGATGGATTGGGAGAGGTTAGCTAGCAGACTGCAAAGGGTCCTGGCTAAGCTGACCATCTGCCAGGGAGTTTCTATTTTGGGCAGAGAAAGGTCTCCAGGCATCAGCAGTAGATTTCACTCTCTTCCTGACTTCCATTAATAACCTGGGTACCCAAGAGGCCATTCACAAAGGCCAACATCAGCCCTGGGAGAGCTTCCTCAGGTTCACTGAGTAGGAGGACTGAGCCTTCTAGCAGGAGGTTGCAAACAGGAGGCTAAGATTGCTGAGCCCTCAACCAAGGAAGGACATGGGCCTGATGGAGAGGGTCCAGAGGAGGCCACAACAATGATCAGGGGGGTTGGAGCACCTCTGCTGTGAGGACAGGCTGAGGGAGCTGGGGGTGTTCAGCCTGGAGAAGAGAAGGCTCCAGGGAGACCTAATAGCAGCCTGCCAGTACCTGAAGGGGGCTACAGGAAGGCTGCAGAGAGACTGTGTGCAAAGGCCTGCAGGGATAGGATGAGGGACAATGGCTTGAAATGAGAGAAGAGCAGACTGACATTGAATGTCAGGAACAAGTTCTGTACCATGAGGGTGGTGGAACACTGCAACAGGTTGTGCAGTGTAGTTGACACTCCATCCCTGGAGATGTTCAAGGTGAGGCTCAACAGAGCTCTGAGCAACCTGATCTAGTGGAGAATGTCCCTGCTGAGTGCAAGGGGGTTGGAAGGGATGAGCTTTGGAGGTCCCTTTCAGCCCAAACCATTCTGTGTTTCTATGTCATCCTCTGCATTGCTCCAGATGATCACATCTGCACTGCCAGGGGCAGTACTTATGATATTTCCCAGGAAAACCACTTCTAATAAAGCCCAGTGAAGAGGTAAATAACACTGAGGATGGTCTGATTGAGAAGCCAAGCTCAGTCATTACTGTGTGCTGCATTGCTAAATACAAACCCAACCAAGTAAATACAGAATGGCTCAGGTTGGAAGGGACCTCAGAGATCACCTACTGCAACCTCCCCACCACACCCAGGGACACCTCTCAACTGGACTCAGCTGCTCAAGACCTCATCCAGCCTGGCCTTGAACACCCCAGGCAGGAGGCAGCCACAGCCCCCCTGGGCAGCCTATTCCAGAGTCTCACCACCCTCACACTGAAGAACTTCTTCCTCAGCTCCAGTCTCACCCTGCTCTCCCTTAGCTCCAACCCATTCCCCCTTGGCCTGTCTCTAGACACCCTCAGGAAAAGTCTCTTTGCAGCCTTCCTGCAGGATCCCTTCAGCTATTGGAAGGCAGCTCTAAGGTGTCCCTGGAGTCTTTTCCTCTCCAGGCTGAACACCCCCAGCTCCCTCAGCCTGTCCTGACAGCAGAGCTACTCCAACCCTTGGATCATCTTTGTGGCCTCCTCTGGCCTCACTCCAGCAGCTCTGTGTCCTTCTTCTGCTGGGGCCACCAGAACTGGAGGCAGGATTGGAGGTGGGGTCTCAGCAGAGCAGAGCCAAGGGGCAGAATCCCCTCTCCTGCCCTGCTGCCCACACTCCTCTGGCTGCAGCCCAGGCTACGATTTCCCCCCTGGGCTGCATGAGGCAGATGCCTACCAAAGCTGTACCTCAATAAGGACAATGTGATAAAACCTCCAGCCCTTAAATTCAGTTCAGGAACAGAAAGAAGAAGTGGAAAATGTGCTTATGCAACATTTCTCTGCAGAGGGTTACAGCTGCTGTTGATGTTAACCACTCTGAACAGTTCATGGAAGCACTAAAGAGCTGTTCTGACTAGCAGCTGCCCCCCCCCCCCCAAAAAAAAGAGATCATTTCCTGATGCAGAGGGCTGAGTGCTGGTGCAAGGGGCACTGAAAGGGTTCCTCTGGATTTACACCCTCATGGCCAAGAGCACAGTGATAGCTGGGGCTGCTTAATCACCCTGACAATGATGCAGATCTGGCCTGGGTAAGTAATTAGACCTGTAAGGGGAAAAGGGGATGGTGAGTGGAAGAAGCTGCTGCATTCAGCTCTAATGAGGCACTGTTGCAGCAGAGCACAGCTCTGTCTGTGAACAAAGCTCTCTTCTAGCTGAAACAGGAGCTTGTGCCTTGCAGTCTTGCAGAACAATCATCTGCAACATTCGTTTTCAAGGGCTGTGTTTTCTTCCAGCAGGCACAAGCTCAGCCAAACATCTTTTAGAGGTGGTTCTTTATCCAAGCTGGATTCCCCTGGTGAGACCCACCAGTGGCTTCCAGTTGCTGACTGTAATGGCAGGGCCCACTCCTACCTGTGGCAGGTTGGAGAGTACTCAAGGAGGCAGTGGTGGGCCCCCCAGAGCCCTTGCTCAGCTTGGGGTGCAGCCTGCTCACTGCTCTCATCCCTTTCCCCTGCCTGAGGGCAGAGTGAAGCTTGCAAGCTGAGGCAAAGCTCACAGAGAGAATCATAGAATCAATAAGGTGGGAAAAGACCTCAGAGATCATCAAGTCCAACCTGTCACCCAACACCTCCTGACTACTAGACCATGGCACCAAATGCCACATCCAATCCCCTCTTGAACACCTCCAGGGACAGGGACTCCACCACCTCCCTGGGCAGCACATTCCAGTGGCCACTATCTCTTGCTAGGAAGAACTTCTCCCTAACATCCAGCCAAAACCTTCCCTGGCACAGCTTGAGACTGTGTCCTCTTGTTCTGGTGCTGGGTGCCTGGGAGAAGAGACCAACCTCCACCTGGCTGCAACCTCCCTTCAGTTAGTTGCAGACAGCAAGGAGGTCTCCCCTGAGCCTCCTCTTCTCCAGGCTAAGCAACCCCAGCTCCCTCAGCCTCTCCTCACAGGGCTGTGCTCCAGACCCCTCCCCAGCTTTGTTGCCCTTCTCTGGACACATTCAAGTGTCTCAATGTCCTTCTTAAATTGAGGAGTGCAGAACTGGACACAGGACTCAAGGTATGGCATAACCAGTGCTGAGCACAGGGCACAATGACTTCCCTGCTCCTGCTGGCCGCGCTATTCCTGATCCTGGCCTCTCCTCTTGCACTGGGGAGGGATCTTGGGCTAGGTGCCAGGACACAGCTGCCTTTAGACATCATCCTGAAGTTACTGCCCAAGGGAGGGCACTGCCTCGTTGGGCTTGACCTCACCAAGAGGCTTTGTCAGTCCCAAAGAGCAGCATGGATGGACTGGTGCCAGCTGAGCAGCCCACTCGGGTCCTGCCTGCCCCAGCAGAGCTGGCTGCAAGGACAAAGGAAGACAGGAGGAGGCTCAGGGGAGACCTTACTGCCATCTACAACTGCCTGGAGGGAGGTTGTGGCCAGGTGGGGGTTGGGCTCTTCTCCCAGGCAGCCTGTGACAGAGGCAGAGGACATAGCCTCAAGCTGTACCAGGTGAGGTCTGGGCTGGATGTGAGGAAGAAATTCTTCACTGAAAGAGAAATTGGAATGGGCTGGATGGGGAGGTGGTGGAGTCACTGCCCCTGGAAGTGTTTAAGAAGAGCCTGGATGAGGCACTTGGTGCCATGGCTTAGTTGATTACTGGTGCTGGGTGATAGGTTGGGCTTGATGGTCTCTGAGGTCTTTCCCAACCTGGCTGATTCTGTGATTCTTCAGCCAGTGATCCTAAAGTGTTTCAGCAGCATCTGCAGGAGGGAATGGAAAGCTGGGGGGGTGTGTGTAATCTTACTTCCCACCTGAAGTTTAAGTAGGGTTTGCTTTTTTGCCCTCAGAGAGAGCAGACTTGTGCTGCATAATTAAAGCAGCAGGGGAAAAGGCAAGTGGGGGAATTGCTTTTTTTGGAGGTGTTTCATGTTACTGTTGGAATCACCTCCCAAGGGAAGCAGTGGATTCCTTTCCATTGGACAGATTGAAGACTCAGCTTGGCAGGGTGCTGGGCCAGCTCATTCCAGCTGCACCCTCACCTGGAAAGGTTGGAGCAGATGATCCTTGGGGTCCCCTCCACCCTGGGATTCTGTGTGATTGTAAGTCCCTAGAGCCTACCCTGAGCAGAAAGATTGTGACCTGTTATCTCATGTAAGAGGTAACAGAAGGACCTAAAGCACATTTCTGTTTGAAATGATGATATTGCCTCCCTGTAGGACCCTTGCCACCATGGGCTGTGCACTCCAGCAGCAGCATTACCAGGTGCTCCTGGAGAAACAGTCCAAATTCACCCAGAATGGGCTGGGGCAGAATGGATCCTGTGCCTTTGGATCAGATGTTTAGGTCAAAGGCTCGTGCTGTCCAGTTTTCATACCATCATAGAATTGTCAGGGTTGGAAGGGACCTCATGGATCAGCTGGTCACTCTCCTCTGGACCTGCTCCAGCACCTCCAGATCCTTCCTGCAGTGAGAGCTGCACACAGTGCTGGAGGTGAGGCCTCACCAGTGCCCAGGACAGGGCAGAATTCTGTCCCTGCTCCTGCTGGCCACACTGCTCCTGATCCAGGCCAGGATGCCATTGGCCTGCCATGCCCCCTGGGCACACTGCTGGCTCATGTCCAGCTGCTGTCCCCCAGCACTGCCAGGTCCCTCTCTGCCAGGTGCTCTCCAGCCACTGCCCCCCTGTCTGTAGTGCTGCATGGGGTTAGTGTGGCCAAAGTGCAGGGAGAGAATGCCCTTGGAGTTGTTGAACCTCAGCCCATTGGTCTCAGCCCATAAATTCAGCCTGTGTGTCACAGAGTCACAGAACTGTCAGGGTTGGAAGGGACCTCAAGCATCAGCCAGTTCCAACCCCCCTGCCATGGCCAGGGACACCTCACACTACAGCAGGTTGCTCACAGCCACATCCAGCCTGGCTGCAAAAACATCCAGGCAGGAGGCTTCCACCACCTCCCTGGGCAACCTGTGTCAGGCTCTCACCACCCTCATGGGGAACAACTTCTTCCTAACATCCAAGCTCAATCTACCCACTTCTAGTCTTGCTCCATTCCCCCCAGTCCTATCACTCCCTGACACCCTAGAAAGTCCCTCTCCAGGGATGTTTTCCTGCTTTGGCTCTCTGGAAGGAGCTGCCACTGGTCTTTGGCAGCCAGTGCCAGTGTAAGGCTCAGTTAATAAGTACAGGACTTGGCTGCTGCTGCTGCAGACAGCAGGTTTCCTGCTGCAGAGCTCCCAGAGGGGTGTCCTTTGCTGGTTTGTGGCAGATGTGTGCACAGAGGAAAGGAGAGCACACACCATATGCAAAGCCAGGGGAAGTTTAGGCTGGAGGTGAGGAGAAAGTTCTTCCCAGAGAGAGTTGTTAGCCATTGGAATGTGCTGCCCAGGGAGGTGGTGGAGTCCCCATCCCTGGAGGTGTTCAAGAGGGGACTGGATGTGGCACTTGCAGCCATGGTTTAGTTGTCAGGAGGTGTTGGACTGGGTGATCCTTAAGGTCTTTTCCAACCTGGTTGATTCTGTGCTTCAAAGCAGGGATCCCTCAGGCCTCCAGGGAAGCTTGGGCAGCTCGCTCTCACAATGCCTGTTCCAGCCACACGTTCTGAAGCTGGGCAGTGGCACAGAGAGCTCCTCCTTTAGCAGCTCACAGCAAGTTCTGTAAGCTGTTCATTACCCAGGGCACTGATTGAGTGGCTCTTCAGTGACTCCTGGGATTAACTCAGAGTGGTTTGCTTCTTTTTGTTTATGCAGCCCAGCAATTTTCCCTACAAGGAAGAGATTATGTCTGTGAACCCTACCTGCCTGGTTGTGATTATCCTCCTCTTCATAAGCATCATTTTGGCTTTCAAGGTAAGTGCATTACTGTGTGGAAAGTCCATTTCAGGTCGTGGCTGGAATGTCCTCTGCTGGGAGGCCTGGCTTTCAAGATCCAGGGACCTCCACAGCAGGCAGCATGACAGCTCTGCACAAAGCAAAGTGATAGACACACTGTGGGGAGGGGGGAAGCATAAACTGCCACAGCTAAATGCAGAGACATAGAGGCCACAGTGGAGAGGTATGGCTGAAACACCTCAGCTAAGAAGACAGGCTGAGGGAGCTGGAGTTGTTCATTCTAGAGGAGAGAAGACTCCAGGGGAACTTTCCAGTACCTGAAGGGAGGAGGCAGCCACAGCCTCCCTGGGCAGCCTGTTCCAGAGTCTCACCACTCTCACACTGAAGAACTTCTTCCTCAGCTCCAGCCTAACCCTGTTCTCCCTCAGCTTCAAACCTTTCCCCCTTGTCCTGTCTCTAGACACCCTCAGGAAAAGTCTCTCTGCAGCCTTCCTGGAGGATCCCTTCAGCTATTGGAAGGCAGCTCTAAGGTCCCCCCAGAGTCTTCTCTTCTCCAGGCTGAACACCCCCAGCTCCTTCAGCCTATCCTCACAGCAGAGCTGCTCCAGCCCTTGGATCATCCTTGTGGCCTCCTCTGGCCTCACTCCAGCAGCTCTGTGTCCTTCTTCTGCTGGGGACACCAGAACTGGAGGCAGGATTGGAGGTGAGGTCTCAGCAGAGCAGAGCCAAGGGGCAGAATCCCCTCTCTTGCCCTGCTGCCCACACTCCTCTGGCTGCAGCCCAGCACACAGCTGCCTGCTGGGCTGCATGAGGGCACTGCTGGCTCCTGGGGAGCTGCTCAGCAACCAACACCCCCAAGTCTCTTTCTTTAGGGCTGCTCTCAACCCACTCTGCACCCAGCCTGGGTTTGTGCCTGGGGTTGGCCTGTCCCAGCTGCAGGACCTTGCTGGGGCCATGTTTCTCTACTGACACTGGAAAGGTACCAGGCATAAAAATCTGCCTGAGCTCCCTCTGCCACGTGAAATGGGAAGAGAAACCCAAGCACTGTAAACTAGGAATGGCTGCAGCAGGGAAAGCTGCATTCAGCTGGTGGGAAATATGAAAGAGGATCACAGAATTCCTCAGAAACCTTTGGCACTGCAACACTCCTGGTTTGGGTGAAGCTACAAGCAAAGGAAAATGCTGCTGAGCAGCAACCAAGATACAGTGGTACTGGAGAGTGGGTTTGTGAGGAGGGGAGCAGAGACAGCAGAGTAGTAAGGAAGGAAGCCAACAAACCACACAAAAGCATTTGGCTGTTTAGCACTTAGGATTTCCTTGGATTTGAAGCAGCTAATGGATATTTCAGGCAGTTTCTTGCAGAGCCTTGGTCAGAGCAGTACCAAAACGTTTTGTACTACTCCCTGGTGTCTGTAAATTGAACTACAAACCTGAAACACGGGTGGTCTGTGAGGAAGGACAGCCAGCAGCACACGTCCATGTGCACAAGGCTCCAGAAGATACATAGTGTGGTGGCTTTTGAATCATGCCCTCCTCTGCAGCTGCCCTGGGGGACAGGGCCTTGGTTTTGCTGAGGCTTGGACTTTATGCTCTCCACTATGCGTGTAGCCCTCAGGCCCAGAGAAAGTAGGCTCAGGTGAGCACAAACAGGATAAATCTATTCCCCAGACTGCCCTGAGCACTCTGCAGCTGCGGAGTTTTGCCTTTTTGCTCTGCTCTGCTTTGTTTGCTTCGCTCTGCTCTGCTCTGCTCTGCTCTGCTTTGCTTTGCTCTGCTCTGCTCTGCTCTGCTTTGTTTGCTTTGCTCTGCTTTGCTTTGCTCTGCTTTGCTTTGCTTTGCTTTGCTCTGCTTTGCTCTGCTTTGCTTTGCTTTGCTCTGCTCTGCTCTGCTCTGTTTGCTTTGCTTTGCTCTGCTTTGTTTGCTTTGCTTTGCTCTGCTCTGCTCTGCTTTGCTTTGCTTTGCTCTGCTCTGCTCTGCTTTGTTTGCTTTGCTCTGCTCTGCTCTGCTTTGCTCTGCTTTGCTCTGCTTTGCTCTGCTCTGCTCTGCTTTGCTCTGCTTTGCTCTGCTCTGCTCTGCTCTGCCCTGCTTTGCTTTGCCCTGCTCTGCTTTGCTCTGCTTTGCTTTGCTCTGCTCTGCTCTGCTTTGCTCTGCTCTGCTCTGCTTTGCTCTGCTTTGCTTTGCTCTGCTTTGCTCTGCTCTGCTCTGCTCTGCTCTGCTCTGCTTTGTTTGCTCTGCTCTGCTCTGCTCTGCTCTGCTCTGCTCTGCTTTGCTCTGCTCTGCTTTGCTTTGCTCTGCTCTGCTTTGTTTGCTCTGCTCTGCTCTGCTCTGCTCTGCTTTGCTTTGCTCTGCTCTGCTTTGCTCTGCTTTGCTCTGCTTTGCTCTGCTCTGCTTTGCTCTGCTTCGCTCTGCTTTGCTCTGCTCTGCTTTGCTCTGCTCTGCTTTGCTCTGCTTTGCTTTGCTCTGCTTTGCTTTGCTTTGCTCTGCTCTGCTTTGCTCTGCTCTGCTTTGCTCTGCTTTGCTTTGCTCTGCTTTGCTTTGCTTTGCTCTGCTCTGCTCTGCTCTGCTTTGTTTGCTTTGCTTTGCTCTGCTTTGTTTGTTTTGCTTTGGGGTTTTTGTTTGTTAGGTTTGGTTTTGATTGATTTGTTTGCTGCTTGTTGTTGTTGTGTTTTGGGGAGTTTGTTTTGTTTGTGGTTGGTTAGGTTTTGGTTTTAGTTTCTGGAAAGGAGGTAGGAAGAGACAGCTGCCAGTGGGGCAGAGGAAAGAGACAGACATGGCTTCGGCAAGCTGAACATTAACCCTCGTCTCCATAAAGAGGCTGTTGCCTGCATGGCCAAGGTGTGGAGCCTGAAGATGAGAGCTCTCTGCCTATCCTGGTGTCCTCAGCAGGTGGGAAGGGGTGCTGCAGAATGCAGTTCTGTGTTCACCCTGAGGGATTTTGTGGCTCTTTCCAAGGGGATGCCTCCTGGCCTGGGTGCACAGGGCTCTGGTGTCTGCCTCCTTTCCACAGGGGCAGTGGTCCAGCAGCTGGGGACCATGAATATAGCCCAAACAGCCAGGCTCTGATCCTTGCTTCCAGGAACGGCCAACAGAGAGCCAGGAGGGTGCCACCTGTTCCACAAAAGCCTGGGACAGGTCCCAGCACTGGGCTTGCTGGTGACAGGGCATTTATTGGGTACTGTACCCAGTCTTGGGCTCTTCAGTTCCAGAGAGACAGACATCTACTGGAGAGGGCCCAACAAAGAGCTATGAGGATGATTAAGGGTCTTGAACAGCTCTGCTGTGAAGTGAAGCTGAGAGCCCTGGGGCTGTTTAGTCTGGAGAGGAGAAGGCTGAGAGGGATCTGATCAATGTCTATCAATATATGAGGGGTGGGGGTCAAGTGGAGGGGGCCAAGCTCTTTTGGGTGGTGCACAGTAATAGGACAAGGAATAATCAAGCCAAGCTAGAACACAGGAGCTTCCACCTCAACACTTGTTTACTGAGAGGCTGCCCAGAGAGGTTGTGGAGTCTCTTTCTCTGGAGCCCTTCCAACCCCACCTGGATGCATTGCTGTGCAGACTGCCCTGGGTGATGCTGCTGTGGCAGGGGGGCTGGACTGGCTGAGCTCTGGAGGTCCCTTCCAACCCCTAACATTCTGTGATTCTAGGATAGGAGAAGTAGGGTTTTTTTGATTTAGCTTGCACCCCACAGTGTGCCTGACTGTGATCCAACAGATGGTGTCCTGGCCCATCTGGATGAGGGCATTGAGTCCATCATCAGTAAGTTTGCAGATGACACCAAGCTGGGGGCAGGAGTTGATCTGTTAGAGGGTAGAGAGGCTCTGCAGAGGGACCTTGAGAGGCTGGACAGGTAGGCAGAGTCCAAGGGCAGGAGACTGAACACATCTAAGTGCCAGGTGCTACACATTGGCCACAGCAACCCCATGCAGTGCTACAGGCTGGGGTCAGAGTGGCTGAGAGCAGCCAAACAGAGAGGGACCTGGGGGGACTGGTTGACAGCAGCTGAACAGCAGCCATCAGTGTGCCCAGGTAGCCAAGAGGGCCAATGGCATCCTGGCCTGCATCAAGAAGAGTGTGGCCAGCAGGAGCAGGGAAGTCATTGTGCCCTGTGCTCAGCACTGGTTAGGCCACACCTTGAGTCCTGTGTCCAGTTCTGGGCCCCTCAGTTTAGGAAAGATGTTGAGTTGCTGGAAGGTGTCCAGAGAAGGGCAACAAAGCTGGGGAGGGGTCTGGAGCACAGCCCTGTGAGGAGAGGCTGAGGGAGCTGGGGTTGATTAGCCTGGAGAAGAGGAGGCTCAGGGGAGACCTTCTTGCTGTCTACAGCTCCCTGAAGGGAGGTTGTAGCCAGGTGGGGGTTGGTCTCTTCTCCTAGGTAACCAGCCAGCACCAGAACAAGAGGACACAGTCTCAAACTGAGCCAGGGGAGGTTTAGGCTGGATGTTGGGAAGAAATTCCTCCCAGCAAGAGAGATTGGCCATTGGGATGTGCTGCCCAGGGAGGTGGTGGAGTCATCATCCCTGGAGGTGTTTAAGAGGAGCCTGGATGAGGCACTTGGTGCCATGGTTGAGTTGATTAGATAGTGTTGGGTGCTAGGTTGGACTTGCTGATCTCTGAGGTCTTTTCCAACCTGGTTGATTCTATGATTCTAAGACACCACCTAAGTGTTGCAGGCCAGTGGCTGGGTTTGACATTGTTAATTCTTTTCACTCACAGCATTTCTTTGCAGTTGTAAGGAGTGGGCTCTGGCACACACTGTAGGGTGCTGAGGAGATGGGTTTGATTGCAGATTTCATCAGCACAGCAACCCATTGTTTCTCCTTCTGCAGCACCAGCATGGTATAGGTGACCCTGCTCTGGCAGGGGGGGTTGGGCTGGATGATCTCTGGAGGTCCTTTCCAGCCCCTAACACTCTGTGGTTCTGTGAAATACAAGTGGCCAACTGCTCTGCCATTGCCCTCCCTCTGAAACCTTCCTGTACTTTTCAGTTTGTGTTGAAATCTTTAGCCCATTTTCACCAGCTCCTGGAGTCCAGCCCAGCTCCATAAATAGAAAACTCCAGGCAGCTGGGGAATAAACTGGGACAGAGGGGGCTCTGTGGCATTCACCCTCTGCTTGCTTCCAGCAATTTGTGACCCAAATTGGCAGAGACTTTTTTTCCTTGCTGTTAGAAGAGAGAGCAGGGCCCAGCAGCCTCTGACTGCCACGGAGATGCTGGGCAGTCAGCTGGCCAGGCACGTGTGTGAGGAGCAGGAGTCAGGCAGCACATTGTGCTGCTCCACAGATGCACCACCAGCAGCACCACCAGCAACAGGCAGGGCGCTCAGCTTTTGTGCCTTGCAGCTCCTCAGGGGCCTGAGCAATCTCCCACTGTTCAATGGGGAAGGCTGAAAGCTTGTAGAAGTAGGCACAGTGCATTCAGCCCTTCTTGCACAGCTGCCATTCCTGCCCTGTCAGCTGCCTCTCTTGTTTAACATCCTCATCAGTGACAGGGACAGTGGCTGTGAGGCTCCCTCAGCACCGAGCTGTGTGGTGCAGCTGGCAGGCTGGAGGGCAGGGATCCATCCAGAGGGAGCTGGACAGGCTGCAGAGCTGGGCCCAAGACAACCTCAGGAGGTTCAACAAGACCAAGGGCAAGGTCCTGCATCTGGGGAAGGGCAATCCCAAGCACTGATATAGGCTGGGCAGGGATTGGCTTGAGAGCAGCCCTGGAGGACAGGGCTTGGGGGTGCTGGGGGATGAGAAGGTCAACAGGAGCCAGCAGTGAGCACTTGCAGCCCAGAGAGCCAAGCAGAGCCTGGGCTGCAGCAAGAGAAGTGTGGCCAGCAGGGACAGGGAGGGGATTCTGCCCCTCTGCTCCACTCTGCTGAGACCACAGCTGGAGCTCTGTGTCCAGTTCTGGAGCCCCTAGGACAGGAAGGGTCTGGAGGTGCTGGAAGGTGTCCAGAGAAGGGCCATGAAGATGAGCAGAGGGCTGGAGCTGCTCTGCTGTGGAGACAGACTGAGAGGGTTGGAGCAGGGTTGTGCAGTCTGGAGAGGAGAAGGCTCTGAGGAGACCTTCTTGTGGCCTTGCAGTATCTGAAGGGGGCTCCAAGGAAGCTGGGGAGGGACTTTTGAGGGTGCCAGGGAGTGATAGGACTGGGGGGGATGGAGCAAAACTAGAAATGGGGAGATTGAGCTTGGATGTTAGGAAGAAGTTGTTCCCCATGAGGGTGGTGAGAGCCTGGCACAGGTTGCCCAGGGAGGTGGTGGCAGCCTCCTGCCTGGAGGTGTTTGCAGCCAGGCTGGATGTGGCTGTGAGCAACCTGCTGCAGTGTGAGGTGTCCCTGCCCATGGCAGGGGGGTTGGAGCTGGCTGATCCTTGGGGTCCCTTCCAACCTTAACAGTTCTATGATTCCATGATGGCTACCTGGGGCTTTCCCTTGCCCCTACAGAGGTGTCTGTCAGCAGCCTGGTGTGCAGGAATACCTCTTAGGGTGGATAAGGGATGAAGTCACTTAATGCCTCTTGTGCAGGGCCTGTTCCAAGTCTGGACTTGGGTCTCCTGAGGGAAAAAACCATAAAGCAATGCATTTATACCCTGTGTGTCCAGCCACACATTTTAAAGCAGGACTTGAAACCTCAGCCAGGTCTTTCAGGAAGAGAATTGGTAACCGAATCAGCCAGCCCATGTAATGGTGCAGCAGCAGCAGCAAAAGAAGCAAGCTTAAAGAAGTTCCAAGTTGAGGAAGAGAAGTTTCCATGACTCACAACACCCAGGCCAGCAGCACATGTCCAAAGCACTTGGGCAAGGACACGTTTGGAGCTGCTCCCACTCTGGGCCTTATGTGGGTCAGTATCTCGGGGCCAATTATTTGGTGTGTGCTGGGCTGATGACCTCTTTAATTGCAGGGCTGGAACAGATCTCACCCACTGAGAAAAAGCTGGTGCATGCAGGAACAAGGCTGATTAGAGCTGCAAGGGCTGTAGGAGCTCATTGTAGTGTTAAATGTGTTGTAGTCACCGCATGGAACGGGGTGAATGGAGCACATGGCTCCCACTGGCTTCCCCCAGATAAGATTCTTCTCTGAAACAGGGCTTCCCTCCCAGTGGGTTTCCACAGAAGGGCTATAGCAATGGAGTTTCAAATAGATAAGGCTAATGTAAAAGGTTTCCTAAAGAGATGGGCTGTGCCCCTCAGAAATGTGCTGTACTCAGGCTCTGTCCTTTCCTAGCTCCTATGCATTTCCCAGGGCACAGTACCTGGCTGTTGAAAGCTACTGAACCACTTATTCTTGCTCCTAATTATTAGTGGCAGCTTCTGGACCTCTGGAAGGCATGCAGCTCCCCATGGCTGTGCCTTTACTCCCCTCCTTCCAGCAGCCTCTGGCACAGCTGCACAATGCACAGCTCGGGCTGCAGAGCCAACCCAACCCTCCTTTGGGCTTCAGCTGGCTCCAGAAGCCTTTTGCTCTCTGCATTTGATAGTCTAAAGCATTGTCAAAGTGTGTAGCAACTTCAATTCATCCATGGGCTATATGATGCCATAAGGAAGAAGGAGCAGGCTGACTGGATTTCAGCCAGCTTGGCCCTGGTGGGGGGGAAAAAACCTCCTCTTAATCTGCAAGAGAGCCATCAGTGAGTCATGTGGCATCCTGGAAAGCACACAGTGTGTGGCAGCTCTGGCTGGAGAGGAAGCACAGGGCAGCTCAGAAGGATAAGAGGCTTTTGGAAGGTCACCAGTGCAAGTGAGTCACAAAGCTGTGAGTCACCCAGTGAGACACAGATGCAAATCCAGGCAGCGCTGGCAGCTCCGTTCCTGTGCGCTGGGTTTGCCAAAGAATTGCTGTGCAGAGCCTCCCAAGTGAAAAGATGAAGCTGGTCACTACCAAGACACACTGTTCTCCTGGTCACTCTTGGGTCTGGCTGCATGGGAAGCAGAAAGCTCCAGGGGAAGCTGCTTAGTCCCACCAGCCTGGTCCCTGGCATGCTGAGCATCTGATTCTTGCCCCCCTACACACCTGTTACTGCGTCCTCTTTTCCTTCCAGTCACTTTGCTCATCTCTGATGGCCAAACTAGAATCTCTCCTGCTGATAAAGGAGAAGATTCACAGAGTGCAGTGGGTTGGAAGGGACCCTCAGAGGGCATCTTGTCGCTACACTTGGCAGGGGCACCTCCAACTAAATCAGGCTGCCCAGGGCCACACCTTGAATGTCTCCAGGGACAGAGCCTCACCCACATCCCTGGGCAGCCTCTTCCAGTCTTTCACCACTCTCACTGTGCAGAACTTCCTCCTGATGGCCATGGTGGCCTAGGGGTGAAAAAAAGCCCAACCACCAAGCCCTTGTGCGTGGTTTGTTTGGTGCAGAGGGCAGTGAGTGCCTTTCCTTTGCAGGGGTACTTGATCAGCTGCGTGTGGAACTGTTACCGCTACATCACCAGCAGGAACAACTCCGACGTCCTGGTCTACATCACCACCAACGACACCGCGGTAAGGCTGCCGGGCCACCGGCCCCTCCACTTCACAGTAGCACTCCTCAGCCAGCCAGAGCCATTCCTTTGACAGCCCTCATCTGTAGAAATGTCTGAGGGCTGGGGGTCAGGAAGGAAGGGACAGGGACAGGCTCTGCTCAGTTGCGCCCTGGGATGGGACAAGGGGCAATGGATGGAAACTGCAGCACAGGAGGTTCCACCTCAACAGGAGGAAGAACTTCTTTAGTGTAAGGGTCAGGGGAGGTTTAGGCTGGATGTTTGGAAGAAGTTCTTCCCAGAAAGAGAGATTGGCCATTGGGATGTGCTGCCCAGGAGTGGAGTCACCATCCCTGGAGGTGTTTAGGAAGAGACTGGATGGGGTGCTTGGTGCCATGGTTTAGTTGATTAGATGGTGTTGGGTGATAGGGTTGGACTTGATCTCAAAGGTCTTTTCCAACCTGGTTAATTCTATTCTATTTAGAGCCCTGGGGCATGCTGCCCAGAGAGGTTATGGAGTCTCCTTTTCTGGGGACTTTCCAACCCTGTCTAGATGTGTTCCTGTGTGACCTGCACTAGACTTTATGCTCCTGCTCTGGCAGGGGAGTTGGACTTGAAGGTCTCTGTAGGTCCCTTCCATCACCCTGTGATCTTGTAATCTGTTGGTCATATTGGCTTAACAGAATCATAGAATCACAGAATGTTAGGGGTTGGAAGGGATCTCCAGAGATCAGCCAATCCAACACTCCTGCCAAAGCAGTATCACCCAGGGCAGGTCACACAGGATTGCATCCAGGTGGGTTTGGAAGGTCTCCAGAGAAGGAGACTCCACAACCTCTCTGGGCAGCCTGCTCCAGGGCTCTGCCACCCTCACTGTAAAGACATTTCTCCTCATGTTGAGGTAGAACTTGAGATTCAGCAGACTGGTGAGCTATAGCTATAAATTGACAGCTTCACAGAGTGCATTGGGTTGGAAGGGCATCCTGTCCAATGCCCCTGCACTCAGCAGGGACACCTCCAACTACAGCAGGCTGCCCGGGGCCACTGCAAGTCTCATCTTGAATGTCTCCAGGGTCAGGGCCTCAACCACATCCCTGGGCAGCCTGTATTTCACCACTCTCACTGTGCAGAACTTCCTCCTGATGTCCAGCTTAAATCTCCCCTCCCCCAGCTTCCAACCCACTGCAATCTGTCAGTCCTTGAGTGTTTTTCCAATACTTTCCTCCTCTCACTTTCTGGAGGTATCTGCAGGACATTTTGTCATGGCAGGAGGGTGACTTCCCTACAGTGAACCACAGTAACCAGAAGATGACTTTCCCTACTTTCCCAGTCTGGGATTGCTTTTCCCTGCCAACTGTTCAAGCACACTGTGGGTGAAGATTCATTTCCTACACTGATTTCAGCTTGACAGTGGTAGCATGGAAATGTTTGTCCAGGCTGGATCAAACTGGCAGCACTCAATTGGAGAAGGATAACCCAGAGTTAGCCATTTCATTCTGTGGAGCTCCTTTGTGCTCTTGGACAGCCAAAGGATTTCAGTTTGTTTATTTTTCAGCTCTCACTGGAGTCAATCAATGGAAGTTTCATCTCTGGTCCTGCTGCCAGTGGGGATAAGATGTAAAGCCATAAATCTCCTCTCAAAGTGGGATTTAGATCCCAATGTACATTAGCACATTGCTCCAGTGGAGCCTGTCTGGCACACATTTATCCACAATGGTTAAGAAGTTCCTTGTCCCTTCAATGCAGATACATTCCTTCTGTGGACATGACAGGGACTGAGTAGCCTCCAATTAATCTGTCAACACTTTTGCTTGCTCTCTGTTTCTCAAAGCAAACTGCTTGAGAAGTGCAGAGTTAGGTCTTTCATTCCTGCTGGATGTCCTGCTCCACTCTGCCCTGCTGAGGCCACATCTGGAATATTGAGTCCAGTTCTGGACCCCTCAGTTCAGGAAGGACCTCAGGGAACTGCCTGAGCACAGAGCCACAAAGCTGCTGAAAGCAGTGGAACTGCTCCAGGGCTCTGCCACCCTCACAGGGAAATAGTTTTCCCTTCTGTTCCTGTGGCACCTCCTCTGCTCCAGCTTGCCCCCAGTGCCCCTTGTGCTGTCCTTGGACATCCCTGAGCAGAGCCTGGCTCCATCCTCCCCACACTGCCCTGCACATCTTTATCCCCAGCCATGAGGTCACCCTCAGGCTCCTCTGCTCCAAGCCCCAGCTCCCTCAGCCTGGCCTCACAGGGAGATGTTCCACTGCCTGCAGCAGCTTTGTGGCTCTGTGCTGGACTCTCTCAAGCAGTTCCCCGAGGTCCTTCTTGAAGTGAGTGGCCCAGAACTTGGCACTGAGTAGCAGCCATAAATACAGGTTAAAGTGGGTGAATACCACAAATGGGCACCCTTGCATGACTCACTCTGAATCCTCCTCAGGGCCTCCAACTGAGTCCAGGCAGAGGAGTTCTGACCTTCCCTAGTGGAAAGTGTCTGATAAAACCCGTAAGAGGGAAAGTAAGGGAAACAGGAGGCAGAGACAAGGAAGAAGAATTAGGGGCAAGAGCAAAAAGCATGTGAACAAAACCAGCCAGTGCTTGAAGCAAAGGGGGTGTTTGGTGACCATTTGCCTACAGGAGACCTGAGAGGGTGACTTAAAGGCTGGATTGACTTTGCTGCAGAACTGCAGTTATAAACATTCCCAGAGCAATGTCTTCAATCAGAGAACCTTCCAAGGGCTGAGGGCTCCACGTGCACACCAGCATCCACCTCTTGCTAATGTGCATGTCCAGCATGTGAGCTTCAGTCTGTTTGAGTCTCAGCTGCAGAAAAGTGTCATGACAGTCTGCTTCTGCCAACAAACAGCTGCTCAGCTGCTCCAGCTTCTCATATTCTACCTGCAGTGAAGTCATGTTCCTTGGCACTTGTCCTTTAATCTTAGCAAACAGATTGTGTGTGTATATATATATATGTATAAAATAACCTTCCCATCTTGGTCACAACTTCACAGAGTGCATTGGGTTGGAAGGGAGCCTCAAAGGGCAGCTTGTCCAACCCCCCTGCACTCAGCAGGGACACCTCCAGCTACAG
Source organism: Dryobates pubescens (assembly GCF_014839835.1). Classification (NCBI taxonomy): domain Eukaryota; kingdom Metazoa; phylum Chordata; class Aves; order Piciformes; family Picidae; genus Dryobates; species Dryobates pubescens. Next base: position 25,894,219 of record NC_071625.1, on the reverse strand, counting down.
CAGGATGCCCAGGGCCACTGCAAGTCTCATTTTGAATGTCTCCAGGGTCAGGGCCTCAACCACATCCCTGGGCAGCCACTTCCAGTATTTCACCACTCTCACTGTGCAGAACTCCCTCCTGATGCCCAACCTAAATCTGCCCTGCTCCAGTTTCAAACTATTGCCCCTTGTCCTATCCCCACAGCCCTTCTGAGCAGTCTCTCCCCAGCCTGCCTGTAGGTCCCCTTCAGATACTGAAATGCAGCTCTAAGGTCTGCCCAGAGCCTTCTCTTCTCCAGGCTGAACACCCAAAGTGTCACCCTGTCCCCACAGCAGAGGTGCTCCAGCCCTCTGAGCATCCAGCTCTGGACCTGGTCCAGCAGGTCCATGTCTCTGTTGTGCTGGGAGCCCCAGAGCTGGAACAGCACTGCAGGTGAGGTCTCCCCAGAGCAGAGTCCACTCTCTTTATTGCTGGCCCTCTGCTTTGGATGCAGCCCAGGCTGCCATTGGCCTTCTGGGCTGCCAGTGCCCATTGCTGACTCCTGTCCAGCTTCTCCTCCACCAGCACCCCCAAGTCCTTCTCTGCAGGCCTGCTCTCAATTTCATCATCCCCCAGCCTGGGCAGATATTGAGGGTTGCCCTGACCTAGGTGCAGGACCTTGCATTTTGCCTTATTGACCCTCATGAGATTCTCCTCAGCTCAATGCCAAGCCTCTCCAGCTCCCTCTGGGTGGCACCCATCCTGCCTTTCAGACTGATCAACCACCCCAGCTGCCTTGATGAGTGGGATACATGGTGTAATCATCAGAGGAGGCAATGTCTCAAAGAGATGTGACTTAGCAATTAACAAAGCCATCAAAATATTCTTACTCTGTCACAGTCTCTGGGCTCCCTTCAACACATCAACCATTTGTTACACAGAGCCCAAGCACAACGCAGGTCTGCAGTGCTGGTGATGTGCAGGCAAGGACCCCCCCGAGAGAGCCTGAGCTCATCTAGCAAGGGCTGGCTTTGAAAAGCATGAAGGCAAACTTGCAGAGATAGACATGTCCTGTCCACACAAACCCACCATGCACAATGAGAGAGGCAGCAGGAGAGGCCTGGCCAGGATGTCTGTGGCCTGAGGTGGGTTACCCCTTCGTGCCTTTGGAAGCAGAAGCTAATGGCACCAGCGCTCTTGAGGACTGCTGTGAGGCTGCACACGAAGGAAACAGACAACAGCTTCCTGAATGCCATTATCTTCCCACCCAAGGGTAGGCACAGTCTGGCCATAGATATTGCTGTCCTTGCAAGAGACACATTGATCTCTCTGCAACAGATCCATTTATCCCCCCGCAACAGATCCATTTATCCCTCTGCTACAGATCCATTTATCCCTCTGCAACAGATCCATTCATCCCTCTGCTATAGATCCATTCATCCCTCTGCTACAGATCCATTTATCCCTCTGCTATAGATCCATTCATCCCTCTGCTATAGATCCATTCATCCCTCTGCTACAGATCCATTCATCCCTCTGCTACAGATCCATTCATCCCTCTGCTATAGATCCATTTATCCCTCTGCAACAGATCCATTCATCCCTCTGCTATAGATCCATTCATCCCTCTGCAACAGATCCATTCATCCCTCTGCTACAGATCCATTCATCCCTCTGCTACAGATCCATTTATCCCTCTACAGTAGATCCATTTATCCCTCTGCAGTACATCCATTTATCCCTCTGCAGTATATCCATTTATCCCTCTGATATAGATCCATTTATTCCTCTGCAGTATATCCATTTATCCCTCTGATATAGATCCATTTATTCCTCTACATTAGATCCATTTATCCCTCTGCAACAGATCCATTTATCCCTCTGCTATAGATCTATTTATCCCTCTGCAAGGGATCCATTTATCCCTCTGCACCAGATCCATTCATCCCTCTGCTATAGATCCATTTATCCCTCTGCAACAGATCCATTCATCCCTCTGCTATAGATCCATTTATCCCTCTGCTATAGATCCATTTATCCCTCTGCTATAGATCCATTCATCCCTCTGCAACAGATCCATTTATCCCTCTGCAACAGATCCATTTATCCCTCTGCAACAGATCCATTCATCCCTCTGCTATAGATCCATTTATCCCTCTGCTATAGATCCATTTATCCCTCTGCTATAGATCCATTCATCCCTCTGCAACAGATCCATTTATCCCTCTGCAACAGATCCATTTATCCCTCTGCAACAGATCCATTCATCCCTCTGCTATAGATCCATTTATCCCTCTGCAACAGATCCATTTATCCCTCTGCAACAGATCCATTTATCCCTCTGCACCAGATCCATTCATCCTTCTGCTATAGATCCATTTATTCTCTGCAACTGATCAATTTATCCTTCTGCTATAGATCCATTCATCCCTCTGCTATAGATCCATTTATTCCTCTACAGGAGATCCATTTATACCTCTGCAGTACATCCACTTATCCCTCTGCAAGGGATCCATTTATCCCTCTGCTATAGATCCATTTATCCCTCTGCAATAGATCCATTCATCCCTCTGCTATAGATCCATTTATTCTCTGCAACTGATCAATTTATCCTTCTGCTATAGATCCATTCATCCCTCTGCTATAGATCCATTTATTCCTCTACAGGAGATCCATTTATACCTCTGCAGTACATCCACTTATCCCTCTGCAAGGGATCCATTTATCCCTCTGCTATAGATCCATTTATCCCTCCACAACAGATCCATGTATCCCTCTGCAACAGATGCATCTATCCCTCAGCAATGACACACTCACCCCTCCACAACAGATGCATTCACCTCTGCAATGCACACCTGTATCCCTCTGCCTGGAGGGCTGACAACGTTGTGCTGCTTCACTGCAGAAATCCATGAAGTTTCTTAAAGTGTCTTGCAGAGCTGGTGGCTTGGAACAAGCCATCAGGGGAGACCCAATAGCAGCCTCCCAGTACCCGAAGGGGCTACAAGAAGGCTGCAGAGGGACTGTTTGCAAAGGCCTGCAGGGACAGGATGAGGGACAATGGCTTGAAATTAAAGAAGAGCAAATTTAGATTGGAGGTGAGGAGCAAGTTCTGCTCCATGAGGGTGGTGGAACACTGGAACAGGTTGCCCAGGGAGGTGGTTGAGACTCCATCCCTGGAGGTATTCAAGGTGAGGCTGGGCAGGGCTCTGGGCAACCTGATCCAGTTGGGGATGTCCCTGCTGACTGCAGAGGGGGTTGGACTGGGTGAGCTTTGGAGGTCCCTTCCAGCCCAAAGCATTCAGTGATGCTGTGAACTCCAAGCTAGCACTGTTTACTTTTCTAACTGCTCTGCTTCTGCTCTACTAATTTACCCTTTTGTTCTTTTTTTCCTGAGGACAAAGCCTAGAGGCTTTTCTTGTCTCTAAATCACTCCAGCTGGCTTCTCCTTAAAAAGAACCCTTTCTTACTTATTTTCCTCTTTTCCTGCAGGTCCTGCTGCCACCATATGATGATCCTGTGAATGGAGCTGCTGCTAAAGATCCACCCCCCCCTTATGTGTCAGCCTAAGTGAAGAGAGTGCTGTGTACCTAGGGAGGAGGATAGCTTTACTCTGTGCAGACACTGGAGCTATAGTTTGATAAGTTCACTTCCAGGAGATGACCTCTGGGGTTTATTCTTTGCTGTTTTGCTGACACAAGGAAACCTGAATTGTACAATTTGAACCCTGTAGATAGTTTTAATAATTGGCTGCACCTGCAGTAGTGTTTCAGAGCCTAGTGCCCTACTTTCAGAGCATTCCTGGGTAGCATTCAGGTTACAGTAGTCACTTGGAGAGCTTTTATTTTGCCACCACGTCTGACAGGCAATGTTAGGGAAGGTAGAACTTTGCATTCTCAGTCAGGTTCAGAGTGTAACTTTGGAACATCCCAAAGCATTGCAAATGTGTTTCTCAGATGCCCACTTTCGCCTTCAGAATACAGATCAAGTCCTCCCCTCCCCCCCCCCATCCCCTCAAATAATATGATATTCCACTTCATCCCTGTTCTGCAAGAGTTTATTAAGTCATTATGCTGCAAAGGATGATGACTGCAATAAGAATCACAGAATGTGAGGGGTTGGAAGGGACCTCCAGAGATCACCCAGGCCAACCCCCCCTGCCAGAGCAGGGTCACCCAGGGCAGGTCACCCAGGAACACATCCAGGTGGGGTTGGAAGGTCTCCAGAGCAGGAGACTCCACAACCTCTCTGGGCAGCCTGCTCCAGGGCTCTGCCACCCTCACAGGGAAAAAGTTTCCCCTTCTGTTCCTGTGGCACCTCCTCTGCTCCAGCTTGCCCCCAGTGCCCCTTGTGCTGTCCTTGGACATCCCTGAGCAGAGCCTGGCTCCATCCTCCCCACACTGCCCTGCACATCTTTATCCCCAGCCATGAGGTCACCCTCAGGCTCCTCTGCTCCAAGCCCCAGCTCCCTCAGCCTGTCCTCACAGGGAGATGTTCCACTGCCTGCAGCAGCTTTGTGGCTCTGTGCTGGACTCCCTCAAGCAGTTCCCTGAGGTCCTTCTTGACCTGAGGGGCCCAGAATAGGACACAATGTTCCAGATGCAGCCTCAGCAGGGCAGAGTAGAACAAGTCTTATGCAGGATTCTCATCAACCTGCCTGATGGGAAACAGATTCAATGGGGAAGAATAAGTATGGGAAAGGGGAGCAGACAAAGCACCTTGAGATGTTGTATCAAGCCAGAACCTGTGGTCTGCATGGGCTCACTTTGTCCCAGCCTGCAACCATCTCAGCCCTCAATACAAAATAGACTTCTTCCCAACTTCTGGTCATTTCCTTGTCCTGCCTCCAACACCTTTCTTCCTCCCCATCTACTTCCCCCAAAGAGTATTTTGAGGTCCCCAAACCCCTGCTTTTCAAGTCCCATGGTGACACTACTGCCTCTTTCACACTTTACCTGCAGTTCTTCTCCCACTGCTATGTGCCTGTAAATATTGCAACCTCCTGCTGAGTGTGAGCTCAACCATTGCAGGTTCTAAGAGGTGAGTTCCCAGCCTGTGGGAAACTCCTGCATGGAACTTCCTGCAGCATCAGCAGCCCTGTTCTGAGTGTTTCTCCCACACATTAGTGTGGGGAGTTTAGATTTACTGTAGGTCTGGACTGGTTGTGCTGAGAGTCTGTCTCAAGGGCCTCCTCCAGCCCTGACTGCTTGTGTGGGGTGGACATTTCCCCCCCAGAGAAGTGCCTCCTGCACGTGTGACTGCTCTGTGGTTGATGAAGGTTCTACTTCTAACTGAAAGGGAACAGGAAAAGGGAATCTGTGTCTCTACCTCTCATTGTTTCCCCCTGTGTTGTCTCCTCTGCACTTGGGGGGGGGGATAGAACAGGCTGAAGCTAGGCTGATGCCATTGCACCCTGTGCCACGTAAAGGGCAGTGCAGAGCTGAGCCACAGCTCGGAGGGGCACCAGGGGAAGCCAAGGTGCTGTGTCTCCTGTGACTGGGCAGGCATCTGAGTCCCCACATTCCCTAAGGGGGATGCCTGTTCTTCCCCTCAGCACACTGACCCCTCTCTGCAGACTGAAGAGGAGTGGAGCTTGTCCTGCTTTTTTTCTTTTGCTGGGAAAGAGCTTTCCAGGGGAGCAGAGGACCAGCAGCTTCTTTTCATGGAGGTTGCCACTGTGACCTGTCCTTGCAGAGCCCAGGGGAGGAAGGGCCAGAATCTGTCTGCCTGTCCCCTGGGAAAAGGCAGGTCCCCATCTGCCTGTTGGAATTTTCCTTTAGAGCTCATCTGCTCTGAGGTGAAACTAAACAAAGCTTTTGCCCTGAAGCCCATCCATGGATGGCTGTCACAGTCCTCTTGCTTCCTAAGAACACCTCCCCATGTGATTATCTCATTACAGTTATCTTCAGGCATTACTCTGAGTCTGGGGGTTGGGCTGGCTGGCTGGGCTTCTGAGCCTCATTTTCTTTCATTCCTGACAGATCTGTGAAGGATTTTAAACAACCATGTTTGAGACAAGCTGGCTGTAAATACATCCCATCTGTGTATACAAACCTCTCTTCAATAAAAGCCTCTTTCCTCAAGACTGTGTGCAAATCATGTCTGCTGCTGCTTTTCCAAGCAAAACCATACCCAAACTCCATTAGAATAGAATCATTAGAACAGAATGAACCAGGCTGGGAAAGACCTTGGAGATCATTGAGTCCAACCTATCAGCCAGCACCATCTGATCAACTAAACCATGGCACCAAGTGCTGCATCCAGGCTCTTCCTAAACACCTCCAGGGACAGTGACTCCACCACCTCCCTGGGCAGCACATTCCAATGGCCAATCTCGCTTGCTGGGAAGAACTTCTTCCTCACCTCCAGCCTAAGCCTCCCCTGGCACAGCTTGAGACTGTGTCCTCTTGTTCTGCTGCTGGTTGCCTGGGAGAAGAGACCAACCCCCACCTGGCTACAACCTCCCTTCAGGGAGTTGGAGAGAGCAAGAAGGTCTCCCCTGAGCCTCCTCTTCTCCAGGCTAAGCAACCCCAGCTCCCTCAGCCTCTCCTCACAGGGCTGTGCTCCAGACCCCTCCCCAGCTTTGTTGCCCTTCTCTGGACACCTTCAAGAGTCTCAATGTCCTTCTTAAACTGAGGGACCCAGAACTGGACACAGGACTCAAGGTGTGACCTAACCAGTGCTGAGCACAGGGCAGAATGACTTCCCTGCTCCTGCTGGCCACACTGTTCCTGATGCAGGCCAGTGTGCCATTGGCCTTCTTGGCCAGCTGGGCACACTGCTGGCTCATGTTCAGCTGCTGTCAACCAGTCCCCCCAGGTCCCTTTCTGCCTGGCTGCTCTCCAACCACTCTGTCCCCAGCCTGCCCAATCAGCCTGATGTGGCAGGATATTCCCTGTAAACAACCTAAACAGTCCTTCAGTCCCCTCCTCCGTGCTGCATAGATGGAGAGCAGAACAGAAAGCTCTGAATTGTACAATAAACACAAGAGTTGAAGCTCTGCTGCAGCATCCAGACCTGAGATGTGTGTGACACAGAACAGAACCATCCTGAGCTGCACTGGAAAATTCACAGCTTCACAGATTGCATCAGGTTGGGAGGGACCCTCCAAGGGCATCTTGTCCAACCCCCCTGCACTCAGCAGGGACACCTCCAGCTACAGCAGGCTGCACAGGGCCACAGCCAGCCTGAGCTTGAATGTCTCCAGGGACAGAACCTCAACCACATCCCTGGGCAGCCTCTTTCAGTATTTCACCACTCTCACTGTGCAGAACTTCCTCCTGATGGCCAACCTGAATCTGCCCTGCTCCAGTTTCAAACTATTGCCCCTTGTCCTATCCCCACAGCCCTTCTGAGCAGTCCCTCCCCAGCCCTCCTGTAGGTGCCCTTCAGATGTTGAAATGCAGCTCTGAGGTCTGCCCAGAGCCTTCTCTTCTCCAGGCTGAACAGCCCCAGTTCTTGCAGCCTGTCTCCACAGCAGAGGTTCTCCAGCCCTCTGAGCATCTTGGTGACCTCCCCTGGACCTGGTCCACTACGTCCATGTCTCCCTTGTGTGGAGGCCTTAGAGCTGGACAAAAGTGAGGTCTCAGGCAGGTGAGATCTTCCCAGAGCAGAGCAGAGGGGCAGGATCCCCTCTCTCCATCTCTGGCCACTCTGCTTTGGACACAGCACAGGCTGCAGCCTTCTGGGCTGCCAGTGCCCATTGCTGACTCATGCCCAGCTTCTCACCCACCAGCACCCCCAAGTCCTTCTCTGCAGGGCTGCTCTCAATCTCATCATCCCCCAGCCTGGACAGATATCAAGGGTTGCCCTGACCTAGGTGCAGGACCTTGCACTGTGCCTTATTGACCCTCATGAGATTCTCCTCAGCTCACCTCTGCAGCCTGTCCAGGTCCCTCTGGATAGCACCCATCCTGTGCTCCAGTCTGGGGCTTCTTTTTGTCCACATCATTGCATGGATGGTGTTACACTAACTCACATGGAATTCCTGTAGGCTTCAGCTTGTCTCACTAAAGAATCAAGACTCCTTCACACCCCCATACATGCCTAAGTGCAAGCACAAGTGCCCTGCCAGCACTCCTAATGCCTTCTGGATTTGGTCCAGCCCAGGGCAGGGGGATTATGGTATTAAACCCATGACATTCCTGCAAATAATGGAGACAAACAGCTGGGTAGGAAGGAGCAGATAATGCAAGATAGGTTCAGCTCTGCTGACACATCAGAGGATCCAAGTGAGAGATGAGTTCACAGAATCACGGAATGGTCTGCCCTGGAAGGGACCTCCAAAGGTCATCTATCCCAACCCCCTCTGCAGTCAGCAAGGACATCCTCAGGTTGCTCAGAGCCCTGTTGAGCCTCACCTTGACTATCTGCAGGGAAGGAGCCTCAACCACCTCCCTGGGCAACCTGTTCCAGTGTTCCACCACCCTCATGGTGCAGAACTTGTTCCTAACATCCAATCTAAATCTGCTCTGCTCTAGTTTGAAGCCATTGCTCCTCATCCTGTCCCTGCAGGCCTTTGCAAACAGTCTCTCTGCAGCCTTCTTGCAGCCCCCTTCAGGTACTGGCAGGCTGCTATTAGGTCTCCCTGGAGCCTTCTCTTTTCCAGGCTGAACACCCCCAGCTCCCTCAGCCTGTTGTAGCAGAGCTGCTCCAAACCCCTGATGATTTTTGTGGCCCTCCTCTGGCCCCTCTCCATCAGCTCCATGTCCTCCCTGTGCTGATGTCTCCAGAGCTGGACTCAGTAGTGCAGGTGAGGTCTCACCTCACTCCCAAAGGAGAAGGAGGTCCTCTGGGTAACACAGACTCCAGCTGTTGAATTTGTTCTCCAGTCCCATGGCCAATCCAGGGGAATTCACAGCACAGCTTTTCCAGAATTCATTTTTAATAGTCAGTCATCTGTGACACAGAAACCCATTAAAATCCTGGCTCCTGAAGTTCCTCTGCCTGGGGAACAGCTTGCTCCTAGCAGTGCTTATTTTGTTTCTCACTATTCCTTGCATTTTCCTCCCCCTTTCTCCCAGATATTACTCAACTTTCATCCTGTTTTATCCTTTTCAAGTCAAATGTAGCAGTAACTTAACATCAAGGGATGTTAACGAGGAGCACCAGCAATCTGGAGCCCAAACCAGCAAGCAGAAACCTGAACCTTGGGGATTCCACACCTAAAAGTAGGTCCTTTGCTGAAGTCCTCTAATGGTTTTGAAATGCCTGGTTTAAGGCATTTCAGGCTTCACAAAGCATGAAGGCACCAATCCCCTTCCTCTCATCTCTGCCTGATGCTCTTATTTCTGCTGGAACAATGCAGCTTTGCTCTGGAGGTGTTTGCAGCCAGGCTGGATGTGGCTGTGAGCAAGCTGCTGTAGTGTGAGGTGTCCCTGCCCATGGCAGGGGGCTTGGAACTGGCTGAGCCTTGAGGTCCCTTCCAACCCTGGCAATTCTGTGATTCTGTGAGAGCTCACCTGCAGTGCTGTGTCCAGATCTGGAGTCCTCCACACAGGAGGGACATGGACCTGATGGAGAGGGGCCAGAGGAGGCCACAAAAATGATCAGGGGGTTGGAGCAGCTCTGCTGTGAGGACAGGCTGAAGGAGCTGGGGGTGTTCAGCCTGGAGAAGAGAAGGCTCTGTAGGGACCTTAGGGCTGCCTTCCAGAACCTGAAAGGATCCTACATGAAGACTGCAAAGGGACTTTTCATAAGGGTTTGCCCTTCATGCAGAGGGCATTCTACCCCTTTATTCTGCTCTGCTGAGACCCCACCTCCAATCCTGCCTCCAGTTCTGGGGTCTCCATCATAAGGAGGACACAGAGCTGCTGGAGTGAGTCCAGAGGAGTCCACAAAGATGATCCAAGGACTGGAGCAGCTCTGCTGTGGGGACAGGCTGAGGGAGCTGGGGGTGTTCAGCCTGGAGAAGAGAAGGCTCCAGGGAGACCTAATAGCAGCCTGCCAGTACCTGAAGGGGGCTGCAAGAAGGTTGCAGAGGGACTGTTTGCAAAGGCCTGCAGGGACAGGATGAGGCAGAATGGTTTCAAACTAGAGCAGAGCAGATTTAGATTGGATGTTAGGAACAAGCTCTGCACCATGAGGGTGGTGGAATGCTGTAACAGGTTGCCCAGGGAGGTGGTTGAGGCTCCATCCCTGGAGGTATTCAAGGTGAGGCTCAAGAGGGCTCTGAGCAACCTGATCTAGTGGAGGATGTCCCTGCTGACTGCAGAGGGGGTTGGACTAGAATTCTTTCAGGGAAGGGCTCTGGTATTTGTAAATGATGTCTCCACACCCCTGGATGTGACCCAAAATGGCTCTGCAGCGTGGCCAGATTTTCAGCTGAATAGCTCAGCAGGGTGTGGGAGTCAGATCTGTGACCTCCTGCCTGCAGCCTGTCTCTACCTCCAGCAGAATAAGGCACTGAGGCAAGAGGAGTGGGAGAGACCCCAGTGTCACTCAGCTGAAGCAGACAGAAAGTTATCTCAAAGCACACAAAAAACAACCCCAAAGCCCCCAAAAGGCAATCCTGCAACTATCACCTAGAGCAGGAGCAACCAGAGGAGTTCAGTGAAGAGCTCCCAGGAAACTGAACCCAGGATTTCCCTTCTTCTCCTTCAGATTATTCAGCCCTGTCAAACAGGAGGGCATCCAGAACACCATGGAAGGTTTATCTTCTGCAGCCAGAGCTGGATTTAACTAATGAGCTTGAGCAGAGAACACAGGGTCACATGGGAGGCTGGATAAACAGCAAGGAGATGAATCAGGGCTGGCTACTTGGCTTGCAAGAGAAGCTGGCTGGGCAGAGAGAGAGCTGTGGAGCTACTCTAAGAGAGGGAGCTGCGGCATGGAGCAGTCTCTGCAGCCATTTCAGGGGACTTCTCTTTGCTCTTTGAGATCCACAAGGGCAGCAACAGCAGGAATGAGCCACCCAAAGCTTTTTAGCCCAGAACCTGAGTTCCATTGCAGCACCTAAATGCATCCTTGCTAGTAACTCTGCATATAAGGTCTCTGATTTGTATAATCTTTGCCCAAGGAGCCAAATGTTTCTGGGGGTTGGAGGGGCTGAGAGATATTTTGTTTTGCAGTTCCTTTTACTTCATCACCAGGAACACTGGGGGGGGGGGTTGATCACCTGTAATTTTGAAGCTGTGTCCCACTCCAAAGTGCCACATTTCAGATTCCTTCATGTCAGCAGAGGCAAGGAGGCAAAGAGAGACAGAGGTCCAGCACTGATAGACTTTTAGCTTCAAATCATAGTCATAGAATGGTTTGGATTGAAAGAGACCTCCACAGGGCATCTAATCCAACCCCCTCTGCAGTCAGCAGGGGCATCCTCCCCTAAATCAAACTGCTCAGAGCCTTGTTGAGCCTAATCTTGATGAGGATGGGGCCCCAATCACCTCCCTGGGCAACCTGTTGCAGTGTTCCACCACCCTCATGGTGCAGAACTTGTTCCTAACATCCAATCTAAATCTGCTCTGCTCTAGTTTGAAGCCATCCTGCCTCATCCTGTCCCTGCAGGCCTTTGCAAACAGTCTCTCTGCAGCCTTCTTGCAGCCCCCTTCAGGTACTGTCAGGCTGCTATTAGGTCTCCCTGGAGCCTTCTCTTCTCCAGGCTGAACACCCCCAGCTCCCTCAGCCTGTCCTTGTAGCAGAGGTGCTCCAACCCCCTGATCATTTTTGTGGCCTCCCCTATACCCATTCCATCAGGTCCACGTCCTTCAGTGTCAGGATGGGCAAGATGTCCTTAAACATGCAGATACCCCCCTAATAAGACAGATGTCTTGTACTTCATGTATGGCAGACCTTTCTGGCTCCTCTCTGGGAGCCAAAAAGAGGCAAGCACAAGGAGATGTCCTGTCTGTGATGGAGAAAAGACTGTTAGATAAAACCTTGTTGGGACCCTGGGAGCCTGGGGCCATTAGTATGAAGGTGGTGATCCCTGGCAGGATCAGAGGCATTCACCTGGGGGCAGCAAGGGCAAGGAAAGTGCAGGAAGAAAGGCAAGAGCTGCCAGTTGGTCACAGTTTGTTTTGTTTTGAGTTCATGAAGTCTTCTCCCCATCAAATCATCAGAAAATTGGAATGGGCTTCATTTCCTTCCCTGCTTCACAGCAGAGGATGAAATCAGCTTTATCAAGCTGCAGCCAGCTTCAATCTCCTGCCTTTGTGTGATCCTCCACCACTGATTCTTAGCATCACACAAGCATTCATTCAGGTTGGAAAAGACCCTCAGGGTCACCAAGTCCAACCATTAACCCTGCTCTGCAAGGGTCACCCCTAAACCATGTCCCCAAGCACCACATCCAAACCACCTTCGAACACATCCAGGCCTGGGGACTCCACCACCTCCCTGGGCAGCTCATTCTCACAAAGAAAAACCAACTAAAGAATTTCAGAGTGCATCTAATGAATCAGACTGCTGGGTAAAGTATGTCTTTTTCTTTGCTCTTTGTACTCCAAAGACACTCAAGTTTGCCTTTTGTTCTGCCTTTTTCCTCCATGCAAATGTTTTCATTCTAAATACAGTTATTTAGACCTGCAGGAGAGCTAGGGGTGGGAAATGCTACCACCACGACCTGTGGTGGGAACTCTAAAAGCATCTTTTATCAGAGCTGTGAATCAACATTTTTAGGCCTGAGGTATAACACAAGATTCAGAATTTCAGAGCTATGGACTCACTTGAGGGAAGAGGTCGACCCAGATCTTGGCAGGCTTGAGGAGCAGGCCACTTCCAACTGCATGAGGTTCAATGAGTCAAAGTGCAAGGTCCTGCAGCTGGGTCAACCCCAGACACAAATCCAGGCTGGGAGCAGAGTGGGCTCAGAGCAGCCCTAAAGAAAGAGACTTGGGGGTGTTGGTTGCTGAGCAGCTCCCCAGGAGCCAGCAGTGCCCTCATGCAGCCCAGCAGGCAGCTGTGTGCTTGGCTGCAGCCAGAGGAGTGTGGGCAGCAGGGCAGGAGAGGGGATTCTGCCCCTTGGCTCTGCTCTGCTGAGACCCCACCTCCAATCCTGCCTCCAGTTCTGGTGTCCCCAGCACAAGAAGGACACAGAGCTGCTGGAGTGAGGCCAGAGGAGGCCACAAGGATGATCCAAGGGCTGGAGCAGCTCTGCTGTGAGGACAGGCTGAGGGGGCTGGGGGTGTTCAGCCTGGAGAAGAGAAGACTCTGGGGGGACCTTAGAGCTGCCTTCCAATAGCTGAAGGGATCCTCCAGGAAGGCTGCAGAGGGACTTTTCCTGAGGGTGTCTAGAGACAGGGCAAGGGGGAATGGTTTGAAGCTGAGGGAGAGCAGGGTGAGACTGGCAATTACATTTAACACACCAGTGGTGCCCAGCTCGTTCACAAGCTCCCTGAAGATGTTCAGCCATCTGAGCCCCTCTGTGCACTCTTAACTGCACACCCAGGACAGAAAGCTGGGACAAATCTGCTCCACACAAAAGGCAGAAGTGGCTCCTGATGTCTTTTGCAGCACAATCTGAGATACAGCTTGGCTGTTGCTGAGTGCTGTTTGTGGAATGGCTCAGAGCATCTGCCCTGGGGTTGTGCCTGAAAGCAAGCACGGAGTGACCTGCACAAGGACTGGGAGTGCTGGTGGACAACAAGTTCTGCATGGGACAGCAATGTGCCCTGGGGGCCAAGAAGGCCAATGGGATCCTGGGCTGCATTCAGGGGAGTGTGTCCAACAGATCCAGGGAGGTTCTCCTCCCCCTCTACTCTGCCCTGCTGAGACCTCACCTGGAATATTGCATCCAGCTCTGGGCTCCCCAGTTCAGGAGGGACAGGGATCTGCTGGAGAGAGTCCAAGGGAGGGCTGCAAGGATGCTGAAGGGACTGCAGCACTGCCTGGTGAGGAGAGGCTGAGAGCCCTGGGGCTGTTTAGTCTGGAGAGGAGAAGACTGAGAGGGGATCTGATCAACGTCTATCAATAGCTGAGGGCTGGGGGTCAGGAAGGAAGGGACAGGGACAGCCTCTGCTCACTTGTGCCCTGGGATAGGACAAGGGGCAATGGATATAAACTCCAGCACAGGAGGTTCCACCTCAACATGAGGAGAAATGCCTTTACTGTGAGGGTCACAGAGCCCTGGGGCAGGCTGCCCAGAGAGGCTGTGGAGTCTCCTTCTCTGGAGAGTTTCCATCCCTGTCTGGATGTGTTCCTGTGTGACCTGTGCTGGATTCTCTGGTCCTGCTCTGGCAGAGGGGATTGGACTGGAAGATCTCCAGAGGTCCCTTCCAACCCCTGACATCCTGGGATCCTGTGACATGCAGAGAGCCAGGCAGACCCACTGCCCTTTCTCATCTGCCAAGGACCTCTGTACAGCCCTTGCAGCAAGGACCAGACTTCTGGTGTTGTGGGTGTTAGAACAGGATTGGCAACAAAGGAAATGAGCATCCAGATTGCCTTATGCACTTAGAATCATAGCATCTTAGAATCATAGAATAGTTTTGGTTGGAAAAGACCTCTAAGATCATCAAGTCCAAGTGTCAACCCAACACCATCATTTTTGTGGACCTATGAAGTCACTGAGTCTTGCTTCTGCTGCTGCCATGTAGCAGGTGGTTTTTTCCTCACCAGCAGACACTGTCAAGTCTGGACAGTAGCCATAAGCTACCAGACAATTCTACTGAGGAAGATGAAGAAAGGATGCAATCTGTGCATAGCAAATCCTTACTTTTCAGGTCTCAGCTGCAAGAGTTCTCATTTTCTTCTTCCACTATATTTGAAAGAGTCCAAGAGAATTTCAGTAGGGAAAACCTCACTGCTTGCTTCAATAAGGAAAGCTTTTGCCTTGTGCTGATTTCATAGAAACAGAACTGTCAGGGTTGGAAGGGACCTCAAGGCACAGCCAGTTCCAACCCCCCTGCCATGGCCAGGGACACTTCACACTACAGCAGGTTGCTCACAGCCACAGCCAGCCTGGCTGCAAACACCTCCAGGCATGAGGCTTCCACCACCTCCCTGGGCAACCTGTGCCAGGCTCTCACCACCCTCACGGGGAACAACTTCTTCCTCACATCCAATCTCAATCTACCCATTTCTAGTTTTGCTCCATTCCCCCCAGTCCTATCACTCCCTGACACCCTCAAAAGTTCCTCCCCAGCTTTCTTGGAGCCTACTTCAGATCCTGAAAGGCCACAATGAGGTCTTCTGGGAGCCTTCTCTTCTCCAGACTGAACAGCCCCAACTCTCTCAGTCTGTCTCCATAGCAGAGCAGCTCCAGCCCTCTGCTCATCCTCGTGGCCCTTCTCTGGACACCTTCCATCACCTCCAGATCTATTGTGTAGTAGAGGCTCCAGAGCTGGATTCAGTACTCTGGGTGGGGTCTCACCACCCAGGTAGCAACCAGAAAGATGGAAGTCTGCAATGGTACAGAGCCAGCAAAGCAAAAAAAAGGGCTGAACCGAGGCTGTATCTTGACTGGCCATGTATAGCCATGAGTTATTTGCCTGTTTCAGATGCCTTAATGATATGAAGTGATTCTTAGAATCAAGCACAGAGCCTGCCAAGATCCTAATCCTCAAGCATGTGTAACTAAAACGCTTCAAAATCAACACAGAAGTGTGGGAGAGAAGTTCAGGGCACACTCTTCACAAACCCATAGCCCTTCAGGTCCTTGGATCTGCCTCAGTTCCCCAGGTGTTACATAAACACAATGCAGTTCATGAACTATGAGCCATGAACAGAACAGTGTGTGTGTCATCAGCCCATCACTGACACTCAGGTAAGGCTCTTCCTACAAGGGAGAAGTAAACACATCTGGGTTTGGGTCTTTACTGAGCTAAGTTCCTGGGATTATGGAAATTGACAGCTGAACAAAAAGGATCCAAAAAGGAATTCAAAAGACCAGAGAATGGGTTGGGTTGGAAGGGACCTCCAAAGGGCATCCAGTCCACCCCCCCTGCAGTCAGCAGGAGCATCCTCCACTACATCAGGTTGCTCAGAGCCCTGTTGAGCCTCACCGTGAATACCTCCAGGGATGGAGCCTCAACCACCTCCCTGGGCAATCTGTTCCAGTAGCCTCATGGTTCAGAACTTGCTCCTCACAGCCAACCTAACTTTGCTCTTCTCTCATTTCAAACCATTGCCCCTCATGTTATCACTGCAGGCCTTTGCAAACAGTCTCTCTGCAGCCTTCTTGCAGCCCCCTTCAGGTACTGGGAGGCTGCTATCAGGTCTCCCTGGACTTTTCTCTAGCTGAACAACTCCAGCTCCCTTGTAGAAGAGGCTCTCCAGCCCTTGGAACATCTTTGTGGCCGCCTCTGGACTCATTCCAGCAGCTCTGTGTCCTTCTTGTGCTGGGGACAGCAGAACTGGAGGCAGGATTGGAGGTGGGGTCTCACCAGAGTAGAGCAAATATTTTTCTTGTTTACAACAGAAACTAACAAAGCTTTTATCTAGCCCATTATCTAGGCCTTATTTGTGCTTGTCTGCTCAATGCCAAACACTCTGCTGGCTCTAAATACAGACGAAGGCAGGATAATAAGCAAGAGCAGCAGCAACTACAGGCAAGGGAGACCTGAACCTTAACACTCTTTCATGTCAGGAAGAGCAGACAGTTTCCATGCCACATGACAGCACAGCTGTGATAGCAAATTTTGTTGACACCTGGATTGAGTTGGATGGTCCCCAACAAAATGCAATTAATCAGAGAATCACAGAACTGTCAGGGCTGGAAGGTGTCTCAAGGATAATTCAGTTCCAATCCCCCTGCCGTGGGCAGGGACACCTCACACTGCAGCAGGTTGCTCACAGCCACAGCCAGCCTGGCTGCAAACACCTCCAGGCAGGAGGCTTCCACCACCTCCCTGGGCAACCTGTGCCAGGCTCTCACCACCCTCATGGGGAACAACTTCTTCCTAACATCCAATCTGAATCAATCTATTTCTAGTTTTGCTCCATCCCCCCCAGTCCTGTCACTCCCTGGCACCCTCAAAAACCCGTCCCCAGCTTTCTTGGAGCCCCCTTCAGATCCTGGAAGGCCACAAGAAGGTCTCCTCAAAGCCTTCTCTTCTCCAGGCTGAACAACCCCAACCCTCAGCCTGCCTCCACAGGTGAGGTGCAGAAGTTTTCTGATAAAACACAGGAGAGACAACAGACATTGTAAAGATAAAAGGGGAAGAAGGATCTTGTTTGGAAAGAGCTGAATGATCCTGAGATGAAGAGAAGCAGAGGAGAAATGAAGCACCACAGTTTAAAATGCAAGATCCTGGTTTAGGTAGGGGTTATGCACCGGCAAAGCAGTTGCAGCTGCACGTATAAACCGAGCACCAAGAGGACCACCAGCAGCAATGATGCTACTGAAGATGGAGAGGACATTCTAGACCACACCAGACAAAGTATTTTCAAGAAACAGAAATGTTCTGGTGAGAGCTCACACAGTCTATCATGGGCAGTTCTGCCACATGCACCCACAGGAGCCCGCTCAGCACACAGTATCAGAGTATCACAGTATCACTAAGGTTGGAAGAGACCTCAAAGATCACCAAGTCCAACCTGTCACCACAGACCTCATGACTAGACCATGGCACCAAGTGCCACATCCAATCCCCTCTTGAACACCTCCAGGGATGGGGACTCCACCACCTCCCTGGGCAGCACATTCCAATGGCAAATGACTCTCAGTGAAGAACTTTCTCCCTAACATCCAGCCTAAACCTCCCCTGGCACAGCTTGAGACTGTGTCCTCTTGTTCTGGTGCTGGGTGCCTGGGAGAAGAGACCAACCCCTTCCTGGCCACAACCACCTTCCAGGCAGTTGTAGAGAGCAATGAGGTCACCCCTGAGCCTCCTCTTCTCCAGGCTAAGCAACCCCAGCTCCCTCAGCCTCTCCTCACAGGGCTGTGCTCCAGACCCCTCCCCAGCCTTGTTGCCCTTCTCTGAACACCTTCAAGAGTCTCAATGTCCTTCCTAAACTGAGGGGCCCAGAACTGGACACAGGACTCAAGGTGTGGCCTAACCAGTGCTGAGCACAGGGCACAATGACCTCCCTGCTCCTGCTGGCCACACTGTTCCTGATGCAGGCCAGGATGCCATTGGCCCTCTTGGCCACCTGGGCACACTGCTGGCTCATGTTTAGGCAGCTGTCAATCAGCACCCCCAGGTCCCTCTCTGTTTGGCAGCTCTCAGCCACTCTGACCCCAGCCTGTAGCTCTGCATGGGGTTGCTGTGGCCAAAGTGCAGCACCCAGCACTTGGACTTGCTGAATGCCATCCTGTTGGACTCTGCCCATCTGTCCAGTCAGTCAAGGTCCCTCTGCAGAGCCCTTCTGCCCTCTATCTGACCAACATCTGCTCCCAACATCTGCACATGCCTGGCTGGAACCTGTTGAGCAAAGCAAGAGGGAAGGCTGAAAGGGGAAATGAATGCTGGCTAGGCAAGATGTGAAGAAGGGGTGAAAAAAGAGCTGTTTAAGTTGGAAGACAACATTTGTACTAGGAAACAAGAGAAAAAACGGCCATGACTACCTTTAGGCTGTAAATCAGAAGAAAGTATCTAGCTACAGGGAGGTCTGGAACAGTACTCTAGCAGTGGAGGAAAACCAAGTCATAGTTTCACTAAAGCACTTGCTTTGAAGAGGGAAATGTAGTAGCCTACAATAATTCCAAGGCAGCCCACATCACTGGGGCTTTCTTCCAGCCTGAGAACTATGCTTCCAGCCTCTAAGAGAAACCAAGAAAGGAAAGATGAGACACAGAAAGCCTTTAGTATCCAGTTAGCAACCTTCTAGAGGCTTAATAATTGCCTACAGGTCAAAGCATGGCTTGCTAGAAGCCTCCAGCTCCTTCTAACTTAACATCTTCCAGTATCCCTCTACCCATCCTTGCAAACAAATGGAAAAGAAGTCACACCATGGGAATGAAGGACAGGAGCTCATCGTTTGAGGAACAAGTAGAGGAGACAGTGAGACTTTGCAGTGTATCAGTATAGCTTGGGGACTGAGCTGTTGGAGAGCAGTGAAGGGCAGAAGGACCTTGGGGCCTGGTGGATGGCAGGTTGACCATGAGCCAGCAATGTGCTCTGGTGGCCAAGAAGGCCAAGGGCATCCTGGGGTGGATTGTAAGTGCCATAGTTAGCAGGTTGAAAGAGGTTCTCCTTCCCCTCTACTCTGCCCTGGTGAGGACACATCTAGAATATTGTGTCTAGTTCTGGGCCTCTCAGTTCAGGAAGGACCTCAGGGAACTGCTTGAAAGAGAACAGCACAGAGCTACAAAGATGATGAAGGCAGTTGAACATCTTCCTTAGGAGGAGAGTCTGAGGGAGCTAAGGGCTCTGTAGCTTGGAGAGGAGGAGCCTGAGGGTGACCTCATTGCTGTTGATAGAGATGTGCAGGGTGAGTGCCCAGAGGCTGGAGCCAGGCTCTGCTGGGTGATGCCCAAGGACAGCACAAGGGGCACTGGTGGAAGCTGAGGCAGAGGAAGTGCCATGGAAACAGGAGGAAACATTTTTTCCCTGTGAGGGTGGCAGGGGGGTTGTGGAGTCTCCCTCTCTGGAGATATTCCAAACCCACCTGGATGTGTTCCTGTGTGACCTGCCCTGGACTGGGTAAGCTTTGGAGGTCCCTTCCAGCCTCTAGCATTCTGTGATTCTGTGAATACACAGAACTTCTGGTACAGTATCAATAAATAGCAAAGTCAAAAATCCTCCCATCTTCTCAGCTGTGTCTTATGAAATGAATAGATGCCTTCTCATGTTGACCCACTGCCATCACACCCCTCCCTCTGATCTCCAGCTGGGACACTTCCCATGTGTTCAACCTGTCACCAGCAGCAGGCTGCATGGGAAGAGTGAATGTGGGGATTCCTCACACATAAGCTGGAGCTGAAGGCACCAACCTGAGCCTCTGCTCACTCTCATCTTCTTAGAATCAAAGAATCAAAGAATCAATAAGGTTGGAAAAGACCTCAAAGATCATCAAGTCCAACCTATCACCCAACACCTCATGACTACTAAACCATGGCACCAAGTACCACATCCAATCCCCTCTTGAACACCTCCAGGGATGGGGATTCCACCACCTCCCTGGGCAGCACATTCAAATGGCTAACAGCTCTCTCTGGGAAGAACTTTCTCCTCACCTCCACTCTAAACTTCCCCTGGCACAGCTTGAGACTGTGGCCTCTTGTTCTGGTGCTGCTTGCCTGGGAGAAGAGACCAACCCCCACCTGGCTACAACCTCCCTTCAGGTAGTTTTAGAGAGCAAGAAGGTCTCCCCTGAGCCTCCTCTTCTCCAGGCCAAACAACCCCAGCTCCCTCAGCCTCTCCTCATGGGACTTTTGCTTGAGGCTTCTCCCCAGCCTCATTGCCCTTTTCCTTTCCTGCCCTTTGTAAGTCAGCTGTGCCACAGTGAAATCTCCCGGGGTATAGATTCTGGCTTGCAAGGTGATAGAGCATCAGTTGGCACTGGGGCTGGAACCTCCTCCTTGTGCTCACATTACAAAGGATGAAACAGAAGGCGTGAACTGTTCTGCACTTGGCTCTGCTGGGTTTGCTGTAATGTCTACCAAAGGTTCAGGTGCCCTTCTTGTTCTTTACTTTCCTCTGGCTACAAGAGAGGTGCAGGAGGCAGCACTCAGAACAAAAGATGGCATGGATCCGTCCTCTTTCAGTTTGAGATTTGCTCATCACTTACTCTCCCTCTTTTCAGGGATTAGATTTTGTACCCCCACCTGGCAGACAGCAAACGGTGTCTTACAAAACTCACCCAGATTAGCTCTGCTGATTTCCAAAGATTGCTCTGGGGGTATACATTTCCTCTCTCAGAACCCACTGGCACCCGAGGCACCAGAACTGGCATGGCTTGGTGATTTTACCCCGATCCTGCTCGACGTGACAGCGATCCCGGCCCGCCTCTGCCGTTAGCCATGGCTTTCACTGACGTGTCGTGGGGTTTATTTCCATGAAAGAGAAATGACAATTGCTTCGGAACAAAGCAGGGTGTTTTAATATTCTTCATACACGTTAAACACGTGTTGGTATAAACCCCACACTCAGCTTTTTTCCCACCTGGACTGCTGGACAGCAGAGAAACGCCGCTCCCCGCTACTTGCCCCACTGCCTTCACGCCTCCCTCGGCGCTCTCCCCTAGGGAGGCTGGCCCCGCTCGCCGCGGTGGCAGACACCCGCATGATTCACCGGGGACTGTTTGCCTTGGCCCGCAGGGAATGAATGGGATTTCCATTCTCCTGCGCTTCCCTCGGTAGGCTTCCCTGGAGAAGCAGGGCGCTAGCCGGGGCAGGGTGCTGCTGGCTCGGCGCTGAACTGCCGGACCCAAACCCTGCCGCTTTCCTCTAGCGTGACGCCCACGGCCCCCTCCTGCGGGGAGAGCCCACTCGGCCGGGGCACAAATTCCTCCTTGGGGCTGCAGGAGCTTTCCTCGCCGCCGCTCGCAGGTCCGACAGATAAGAACCGGCGGCGGGGACGAGGTGCGCGGCGAACTCTGGGCGACGAGACCGAATCGTGTCCAGGGCAGGCGGGAGGCCGGGGGGTCGGGAAGCAGTAGGTCCCGCGCCCCGCCAGGGGCAGGCGAGGAGGCGTGGGACCGACGGCCACGTACCCCGGGAGGGACATCGCTCCCGTTTCTTTCCTCACGGCAGGCGGGAGGGAGCGGGAGGGCAGCCAACGTCCCTCCGCGGAGCAGACGGGAAGAAGCGGTACCGTGTCCCTGACGGCAGGGGCGGCTGAGCGCAGAGGAGCCCTGCCGCCCGCCCTTCCCCCCGAAGAAGAGCTGACTCGGGAGGTCCGGATAGGGAGGCCGGTGCCTCCCTCGCGGCCGCTCGGGGACAGGGCTGGCGGCAGGCGGCAGCTCCCTACGGCCTGCGGCGCTCCCGGGGGGGCGGGAGGGGGAGCGCCGTCCGGGGCCGCGCCGAGGGGGGAGGAGGCGCTCCCGCGTTCGCTGCCGGCCGCTGCCCGCCGCCGAGCTCAGCGGCCCCGCCAGCCCGTCAGGTAAGCCTGCCTCTGCCGCCCGCGCTGCGCTACGCTGCTCTGCCCTGCCCTGCCCTGCCCTGCCCTGCCCTGCCCTGCCCTGCCCTGCCCTGCCCTGCCCAGCCCTGTCCTGCGCTGTCCGGCCCTGCTCTGCCATGCCGTGCCTTGCCCTGCCCTGCCCTGCCCTGCCCTGCCCAGCCCTGTCCTGCGCTGCCCGGCCCTAATCTGCCATGCCTTGCTCTTCCATGCTCTGCCTTGCCCTGCACTGCCCAGCCTCTCCGCACCGCGCCCGGGGGCACCGGCAGCCCGGCGGGGCTCGGCATGGCAGACAGCTCCGGGGCACAGCACAGCCTGTGGTCACCCCCACGCCGGGGTCCGGGCTCAGCGGACGGACGGTCCTGTCCCGCGACGGCGGTGCTGCGGCAGCCCCTCCGGGTGAGGAGGCGGACGGGGAGGGCCCCGCGGGCGGCGGGGGCTGCAACGTGGGCGGCAGGGGGCCTGGCTGGGAGCGGCAGGCCGAAGCAAGGGGCCGCGGCGGAGTCCGGGGATGGGTTAGATGCTCGTCTGCAGGGTCCTACCGCAGAAATGCTTCCCTTTCGTTTGGACCGCATGGGTCAGAGCAAACTGCCCGCATGCCCTCTTCCCCGTGCGTGCTTCGGTAACTCATTTAACCGCTGTTCACCATCTGCTGTAAGGAAACTGTTTGAAAATCAGAGCAGAAACGGAGCCACCCTTTACCTAGAAACCACTCGTTAGTCCGTAGCCTGCAGGTGTCTTTCCCAGCTTCCAGCTGGACAGGATGCAGCAGGTCTTGGCGCGGTGGGGACAGCCTGCAGCTAGCTCTGCAATGGGGCAGTCACCTCGGTCCTTGCTTTGGCAGGGGGCTGGACCCCCTGGAGGTCCTTGGGTCTCTGGGGGTCCCTTCCAGCCTCTAATATTCTGTGATTCTGTGACAGGCAGCGTGGGAGCTGCTTGGGATTCCTGAAAGCAGGACATTTGCTGGAGATGGAAGGCTTGGGGGGCAGTTTGCTGCACGTGGTGTACTTACCCTGGAAACCCAACCTAGATGGTGCTCTTTCCTGTTGTGGCATCTTTAACGATCACATCTTCCCGCTTCAGCAGACAGCTCTTTCCATGGCAAGACCTAGCCCCTGCCGCTGCTTAACTGAGGGGCAGTGCTGACTGAGAGGCCAGAATGCAACCTATTGGTTTATGTAATGCTTGGGGCTTCTCTCGGGGCCACCATGCAAGGGGTGAATGATCCCGAGTGAGGAGGTGACATGCCGTGGTACATGTTCCAGCTGTGCTACTGTCATGGGGCTGACTGCTTGAGAAGAAAGTGTCATTTCCTAAAGCACACACATGTGGCTTTCCCATAAAACCCTGCACAAACCTGCAAAAGTGATTTCTGAGTGACACACTTTTCCTAGGGCTGGGGCAGCTCTCAGCACTGGATTGGGTGTTTTTCAGCTTCCCCTCATGCATGTCCCCGACTCTAACGATATTAACCCACATTAAATTGGATTCACTTCGTGTTTTGAGCCAGTCTAGCACTGGGCTGCGCAAGGCTGCAGCTAAGCTCCTCAGTCTTGCACTCAGTGTTCACACCTCATGATTTTTCTGTGAATGTTTCCACTGACCTCACTGGGGCTTCTCCTGAGCAAGCTGAACACTCCAGTGCTCGTGGTTTGGGACCCAGCTGTAATCGTAAAAGCTGTTTTCATCAGTCCAGGCAAAGCAGGGAAAGGCTAATCAGATGTAAATATTCCCCCATGACTTATAAACTATCTCCATGGGAGGGTAAAAACGCCAAGCCCTGCTGTCTAATTGTAATCTGGAGGTCCTGAGCAAGCTCCTTTTGTACAGTGTGCTCATTGTTGGATCATGTTTTCATTGTGGGCCAGGAGGATTTGGAATGGAGTGGGTTTTTATCCCCAAGTTAACTGTTCCACGCTGGTGCTGGTACTGGGGTCAGTGTGGGTTTGCAAATGATGCCAGAACTCCTGTCTCAGTCATTGTGCTGACAGCTCAATGTCCAAAGGGAGGACCAGTGACAAGTGGCATCCCTCAGGGGTTGGTGCTGGGACCAGTGGTGTTTGAGATCTTCATCAGTGCCATAGTGGCACTGAGGCACCCTCAGCAAGTTTGCTGATGACTCCAAGCTGTGTGGCGCAGCTGACAGGCTGGAGGGAAGGGATCCATCCTGAGGGACCTGGACAGGCTGCAGAGCTGGGCCCAAGCCAACCTCATGGTGTTCCACAAGGCCAAGTGCAAGGTCCTGGATCCTGGGTCAGGGCAATCCCAAGTACTAATCCAGGCTGGGTGAGGAGTGGCTGGAGAGCAGCCTGGAGGAGAAGGCCTTGGAGGTGGCAGTTGGTGGCAAACTCCCCAGCAGCCAGCAATGGTCCCTGGCAGCCCAGCAGGCAGCTGTGTGCTGAGCTGCATCCAAAGCAGGGAGAGCAGCAGCTCAGGGAGGGGATTCTGCCCCTCTGCTCTGCTCTGCTCAGACCCCACCTGCAGCACTGCCTCCAGTTCTGGTGCCCCCCAGTACAAGAGGGACATGGAGCTGATGGAGCCGGTCCAGAGGAGGCCACAAAGATGATCAGAGGGCTGGAAAACCTCCCATATGGAGACAGGCTGAGAGAGTTGGGGCTGTTCAGCCAGGAGAAGAGAAAGGTCCAGGGAAACCTTAGAGCAGCCTTCCAGTACCTGAAGGGAGCTACAAGAAAGCCAGGAAGGGGCTTTTGACAAGTCCCCTGCAGTGATAGGACAAGGGGGAACGGATTGAAGCATGACTGGGACAGATTTAGTCTGGAGATCAGGAAGAAGTTCCTTCCAGTGAGGGTGGTGAGACCCTGGAACAAGTTGCCCAGGGAGGCTGTGGAGTGTCCTTCTCTGGAGACTTTCAAAACCCACCTGGATGGGTTCCTGCCCGTAGCAGGGGGGTTGGAACTAGATGATCTTTAAGGTCCCTTCCAACCTAAAGCATTTGGTGAATCATTCCATGAATTTTTAATGGTACTTCTGAAAAAGCTTCCTGTTTGCAGTGAGGATGCTATGGTTTGTGACTGGACCTCACAGAGACAAAACTCAGCAGCCCATGTGTATTACATGTCATATAATACATGCTTTCATAGAAATCCCTGGTCCTCATGCTAAAAGGGCAGTTCCTCAGTTTTCCCAAGCTCCTCTTCTGGGAACTTTGTGGAAACTCTGATGTCTAGGAGAGAATCAGAACCAGAAAGTGCAAATGAGTCTTCCCCAGAAAGAACAAGAAAATGAAAAGGTTTATTGTCCAAGTGGTGACTGAAGAGAATCATAGCATGGAGACTGCTGTGGTCATGAACCAAGAATTCCCACTGCTAAACCTTGCTGTCTGACCACTGGGAGCTCAGCAGAGCCAGCCATACTATGGGTGCACTGTTCTACAGCATCATAGGGCAAGCTTTCATAGGGCAAGTATCTGAAATACTGAAATGGTTGTCAGCAGTTCAAGAGAGACAGGCATCTGCTGGAGAGGGTCCAACAGAGAGCTGCCAGGATGAGTGGGGCACTTGGAACATCTCTGCTGGGGAGAAAGACTCAGAGCCCTGGGGCTGTTCAGTCTGGAGAAGACAAGGCTGAGAGGGGATCTGATCAGTGTCTACAAATATCTGAGGGGTAGGTGTCAGGAGGAAGCTGATGGTCTCTTTTTGGTGGTACCCAGTGATAAGACAAGGTGCAGAGGGTACAAGCTGGAGCACAGGAGGTTCCACATGAGGAGAAATGTCTTGACTGTGAGGGTCACAGAGCCCTGGAGCAGGCTGCCCAGAGAGGTTGTGGAGTCTCCTTCTCTGAAGGCTTTCAAAGCCAACCTGGTTGTGCTCCTGTGTGATCTGCCCTGTGGGATTCTGCTCTGGCAGGGGGGTTGGACTGGGTGATCTGGATTGGGTGTTAGGAAGAAGTTGTTCCCCATGAGGCTGGTGAGAGCCTGGCACAGGTTGTCCAGGGAGGTGGTGGAAGCCTCTTGCCTGGAGGTGTTTGCAGCCAGGCTGGATGTGGCTGTGAGCAACCTGCTGTAGTGTGAGGTGTCCCTGCCCCTGGCAGGGGGGGTTGGAACTGGCTGATCCTGGAGGTCCCTTCCAACCCTGACAATTCTATGATTCTATCTGTGGAGGTCCCTTCCAACCCCTAACATCCTGTGACAGCTCTGAGCAAGGGTTGGATCTGATCACTTACAGAGGTACTTGATTATTCTATGACTCTACAATTGAATAGTTCTTGGGTTTACAGCAGTGATACCAGGAAGTCTGTCTGTGGTTTGGATAAATCACTTAAAAATAACCAATAGAACCTTTAAGATTCTTCATTTCATTAGCTTGTAGAAAAAGAAATGCTACCTGGAGTGCATCTACTCTAAGGCCTAATATTTAGAGCTCACAATAAAATGGAGTGCTGATCTTTGCTCTCTCTGATGGGCTGCATCTTTTGGTGGGTATGCTCATCTGACCTCTGTCCCTTGACAGGCACTTTGGTTTTAACAGTATCATTAGAGGCTGGAAGGGACCTCCAGGGATCAGCCACTCCAACCCCCCTGCCACAGCAGCATCACCCAGGGCAGTCTGCACAGGAATGCATCCAGGTGGGTCTGGAAAGTCTCCAGAGAAGAAGACTCCACAACCTCTCTGGGCAGCCTGCTCCAGGGCTCTGCCATCCTCACTGCAAAGAAGCTTCTCCTCATGTTGAGCTGAAACCTTCTCTGTTCAAGTTTCTATCCATCAGTCCTTGGCTTATTACTGTGCACCATCCCAAAGAGCTTGGCCCCCTCCACTTGACACCCACCCCTCACATATTGATAGACATTGATCAGATCCCCTCTCAGCCTTCTCTTCTCCAGACTAAACAGCCCCAGGGCTCTCAGTCTCTTTTCACAGGGGAGATGCTCAAGTCCCCTAAGCATCCTCATGGCTCTCCCTTGGACTCTCTCCAGCAGGTCTCTGTCTCTCTTGAGCTGGGGAGCCCAGAACTAGACACAGGATTGCAGGTGTGGTCTCAGCAGGGCAGAGCAGAGGGGGAGCAGAACCTCCCTAGCCCTGCTGGCCACACTTTGCTTGCTGCACCCCAGGATGCCATTGGCTCTCTTGGCCACCAGGGCACATTGCTGTCCCATGCAGAACTTGCTGTCCACCAGCACTCCAAGGCCTTTCTCCCTGGAGCTGCTCTCCATCAGGGCTGCTCCTAACCTGTCCTGGTGCCTGCTGTTATTCCTCCCCACATGCAGGACCCTGCACTTGTCCATGTTAAACCTCATGAGGTTTGCCTGCACCCAGCTCTCAGCCTGTCCAGATGTGGTTGGATGGCAGCACAGCCTGACAGGTGTCAGCCACCCCCCAGTTTGGTATCATCAGTGAACTTGCTGAGGGTACTCTCAATGCCCTCCTCCAGGTTTCCCCCCATCCCTAAAGCTCTTCTCACAGCTTCCAGAATGTGGTTGTCCTCCTGTATCCTGTAGCACCTTCAGCTACACTCTGCATGCAGGCAGTCATGTACTCTGGTGGCTTTGTGGGAATATTTGGCTAACTACCAGATGTCATTCGACTCCCTTCTAAGGAACTGCTTTCTAAAGCATTTTGGGTCTTCCCTTTGTGGTTTCCAGATCACAGTTAATTTAGTTCACTATCACAGTCTCACTCAGTAGTGCAGGATACAACTCAGCTGTGGGCATTTGGAGCAGCAGGCAGAATAAGTTTGTGCTGATGGGGTTCCAGCTGTAGCCCTCTTGCTATAGGAGGCAGGGGCATGTCTCAGTGCAGAGGGCATTGAAATGGCCTTCTAGCTGCTGAGGGAAGGGAGACTTGCTGGATGAGGAAGACCATGGGAAAGTGTAAGAAAAAAGGTGGCAGGCTTTGTGAGTCTGTGGTTTACATCCTGTCCTCATCATTACACAGGCATGCAAATTGCTGTTGTGTGGCAGCAGCATGCCCTTCATACAGGGCAAGAGAGGGGATTCTGCCCCTTGGCTCTGCTCTGCTGAGACCCCACCTCCAACCCTGCCTCCAGTTCTGCTGTCCCCAGCAGAAGAAGGACACAGAGCTGTTGGAGTGAGTCCAGAGGAGGCCACAAGGATGATCCAAGGGCTGGAGCAGCTCTGCTGTGAGGACAGGCTGAGGGAGTTGGGGGTGTTCAGAGGGGAGAAGACTCTGGGGGGACCTTAGAGCTGCCTTCCAGTAGCTGAAGGGATCCTAGAGGAAGGCTTCAGAGGGACTTTTCCTGAGGGTGTCTAGAGACAGGACAAGGGTGGATGGTTTGAAGCTGAGAGAGAGCAGGGCTAGACTGGAGCTGAGGAAGTTCTTCAGTGTGAGGGTGGTGAGACTCTGGAATAGGCTGCCCAGGGAGGCTGTGGCTGCTTCCTCCCTGGGGATGTTCAAGGGCAGGTTGGATGAGGCCTTGAGCAGTCAAGTCTGGCTGAGTGGTGTCCCTGGGCATGGTGGGGAGGTTGGGAAGTTGGAGTAGATGATCTCTGAGGTCCCTTCCAACCTAAGCCACCCTATGATTTTATGATCCTACCATGCTGGCCTCTGTGGGGCTCTGTAGCTGTCTTTCAGAGCTGCAAAAAGCCTGTGTCAGCACCTGGTCCAGAAAGAGGAAATTCTTAATACTGTGTGTGCTGGTACCCATGCCACACAGAGTGAGTTTCATGAGTAATGGACTAGTAATGCATGTGCTGGCTTGTGGTTGGTGAGGTACCTTGGAACACTTTATAACTGGTAGTTAACAGGGCTTTGCAGTGCCTGCTGACCTTCTTTTACAACGAATTTCTGAGCTGATGGGATTGAGAGAGAGAGGTTTTGTGGCTTCCATGTAATAAGAGCCCACTGGGTTTCCAACTGGCTGTACTTGCTAACCTGGGGACAGAATCTGATTTTATTGACTCCTGTAGATGCTTGCAGTTCCTTTGAGCTTCAGTAAAAGCTTTTGACTTGATCACAGTTGCCTGTTACCTTAAAAATGAGTGGGCAGTAAGGAGTGCTGAAAGCATCATAGAATCATGGAAGTGTTAG
Source organism: Dryobates pubescens (assembly GCF_014839835.1). Taxonomy (NCBI): domain Eukaryota; kingdom Metazoa; phylum Chordata; class Aves; order Piciformes; family Picidae; genus Dryobates; species Dryobates pubescens. Next base: position 25,865,318 of record NC_071625.1, on the reverse strand, counting down.
GGTTGGAAAGGACCTCAAGGGTCAGCCAGTTCCAACCCCCCTGCCATGGGCAGGGACACCTCACACTACAGCAGGTTGCTCACAGCCACAGCCAGCCTGGCTGCAAACACCTCCAGGCAGGAGGCTTCCACCACCTCCCTGGGCAGCCTGTGCCAGGCTCTCACCACCCTCATGGGGAACAACTTCTTCCTCACATCCAAGCTCAATCTACCCATTTCTAGTTTTGCTCCATTCCCCCCAGTCCTATCACTCCCTGACACCCTCAAAAGTCCCTCCCCAGCTTTCTTGTAGCCCCCTTTAAGATCCTGGAAGGCCACAGTTAGAACTTTACAATGTTTCCCCTTTTGTGCTCTTATGTTCTATTCTTTTTCATTGAAAGCCCCATAAATTAGATCTTCTGGCAGCTTAATAAAAGTAAAACTCTGACTCTTATCTATCAAAGAAGGAAAGCTGAAGGCAGCCTCTACAGAGGTGAGAACTGCAGCCTCTGGTGGTTTGGGTTCTTTTTTTGCCTTCACTTTTTTTCCTGTCTATGATGAGAAGTTATAAAGGGTTTGAGAAAGGGATATTATCTGCAGATAGCAAAGGTGTTGATGTATAGAATAGAATAGAATAGAATAGAATAGAATAGAATAGAATAGAATAGTCCAGTTTGGAAGAGACCTTCAAGATCATCGAGTCCAATCTATTATCCAACACCATCTAATCAACTAAACCATGGCACCAAGCACCCCATCCAGTCTCCTCATAAACACCTCCAATGATGATGACTCCACCACCTCCCTGGGCAGCACATTCCAATGGTCAGTCTCTCTCTCTATGAAGAATTTCTTCCTAACCTCCAGCCTAAACCTCCCCTGGCACAGCTTGAGACTGTGTCCTCTTGTTCTGGTGCTGCTTGCCTGGGAGAAGAGACCAACCCCCACCTGGCTACAACCTCCCTTCAGGGAGTTGTAGACAGCAAGAAGGTCTCCCCTGAGCCTCCTCTTCTCCAGGCTAAGCAACCCCAGCTCCCTCAGCCTCTCCTCCCAGGGCTGTGCTCCAGACCCCTCTCCAGCTTTGTTGCCCTTCTCTGGACACCTTCCAGCAACTCAACATCTTTCCTAACCTGAGGGGCCCAGAACTGGAGACAGGACTCAAGATGTGGCCTAACCAGTGCTGAGCACAGGGGCAGGATGACCTCCCTGCTCCTGCTGGCCACACATGTTCAAGGCAACTGCTGAGAATTTCCACTTCTGTGCATTGTGGCAGCTGTAGAAGGTGCAGAGATTGGCTTTGAGGAGTTCATGTCTCTGGTTAGCCTTGGCAGGGAGCTTGTACTGCAAGATGAGGAAGGGGACCACAGGAAGGAGCAGGAGGCATGGCTTGCAATCTCTTTTTCAGCATGACGTGCCCACAATAGAGAGAGACATTTTTTAAGCACCTGAATGACAAAACAACAAAAATAGTGGCTTCCAGGCTGGTGGAGTCTCAGTTCTGTGTGAAACAAAAAATTCCCTGGAGTGAGGCAAGAAGTAGGAGGTTGTTCAGCATGAGCCACAGATCATCTCTGCTCTCTTGGTAGTTTTGAAGGGTTACCACAGTGAAAAACCTTAATGCACCTTGTGGTGGAGAAGGTCAATTGATTGATCACCACTGACAGTGAGAGTGACTTGAGAGCTGGAGGGCAGGGATCCATCCAGAGGGACCTGGACAGGCTGCAGAGCTGGGCCCAAGCCAACCTGATGGAGTTCCACAAGGCCAAGTGCAAGGTCCTGCACCTGGGTCAGGGCAATACCAAGCACAAATCCAGGCTGGGTGAGGATGGATGTTAGGAAGAAGTTCTTCCCAGCAAGAGAGATTGGCCATTGGAATGTGCTGCCCAGGCAGGTGGTGGAGTCACCATCACTGGAGGTGTTTAGGAAGAGCCTGGATGAGGCACTTGGTGCCATGGTTTAGTCAATTAGATGGTGTTGGGTGAGAGGTTGGACTCAATGATCTTGAAGGTCTCTTCCAACCTGGTTAATTCTATTCTATTCTATTTCTACTAGGGTTGGCTGGAGAGCAGCCTGGAGGAGAAGGACTTGTGTGTGCCACTTGGTGATAAGCTCACCCTGAGCCAACAATGGTCACTATGTTCTTACTCATTGCCACCATATCTGCATGCCTGTGTGTGATGGGAAGGAAGCAGCACAGCTGGCGTGCTGGCAGCGTGTCCTTTGGTGCGTTCAAAGAGCTCATCTCCCTCTCTCCTTCATTGCAGTTTCACACCTTTGAATGGCCCTCTGTTTCTTGAAGATGAAGAAAATGATTGCATGCTTCCTCCTGCTGTTTGGACAAGCTCTGCTTTCCACTCTCTCTGTCATGGCAAAAGATCTCCCTGGAGGACGTTTCAGCCCAAGAAGGGACGTGGGCTCACAATCTCTGCTACGTAAGTTACCGAAGACAAACCCCAAACCAAACCAGCAACCCCCAAACCCTGCTGCCAAAAGCCATCTCAGCTGCAAATGAGCTGCTGGCCAAACCTTGGCTGAGTGAGTTTAGAATTGAAAGGAGGCTGCTCTTTGCAAGCAGGAATAGGAGCAAGTTTGTTGAGCAGTTAGCAGCTGTGGAAAGAAGCTGTTTACTTTTTGGGGGTACTACATCTACTCCCTGTAAGTGGTGTGAAATAAATATTTGCTGTCTTGGGAAAAACACCACCCACCACCAGAGTGGGTTGAGAGCAGCTCTGAAGAAAGAGACTGGGGGAGTGTTGGTTGCTGAGCAGCTCCCCAGGAGCCAGCAGCGCCCTCCTGCAGCCCAGCAGGCAGCTGTGTGCTGGGCTGCAGCCAGAGGAGTGTGGGCAGCAGGGCAGGAGAGGGGATTCTGCCCCTTGGCTCTGCTCTGCTGAGACCTCACCTCCAATCCTGCCTCCAGTTCTGGTGTGCCCAGCAGAAGAAGGGCACAGAGCCAGAGGAGGCCACAAAGATGATCCAAGGGCTGGAGCAGCTCTGCTGTGAGGACAGGCTGAAGGAGCTGGGGGTGTTCAGCCTGGAGAAGAGAGGTCTCTGTGGGGACCTTAGGGCTGCCTTCCAGAACCTGAAAGGATCCTACATGAAGGCTGCAAAGGGACTTTTCATAAGGGTTTGCCCTTCATGCAGGTCAAGAGAGGGCATTCTACCCCTTTATTCTGCTCTGCTGAGACCCCACCTCCAATCCTGCCTCCAGTTCTGGGGTCTCCATCATAAGGAGGACACAGAGCTGCTGGAGTGAGTCCAGAGGAGTCCACAAAGATGATCCAAGGACTGGAGCAGCTCTGCTGTGGGGACAGGCTGAGGGAGCTGGGGGTGTTCAGCCTGTATTCTTTATTCTGGCAGTTCTGGCTGAAGAATCTTTTCAAGCCATTAAATGATGCAAGAAACTTGGGCCACTCTCTGGTCCAGCCCATAAAAGTACGTGGCAGTTTGGAATCAGACTTCTGGGCCTTGCCTTCCCTTACAGTAAATTAGGTCACCTGCTTCAGCTTCAGCAGTGCACAGGAAGAGTGGCACAGTTGAAATGTGCCTCCCTGAGGAAGGGAACATGTGGAATGCATTGCCACTCTGCTGGCAAGCTCTGGTGCTCCTTAAGTGACATAGGAAGGAACGGGGCCAAACCATGAGCTCAGTGGCATCGCTGCTGTTGACTTCATAGAATCACTCCTGAACTTCACAGCGGCTCAGCAGGGCTTAGAAGCTGCCACATGCTATACAAAATGTGCCTTGTGAGTAAGAGTGGTGGTGACAGTTGTTGCTGTGGTGGAAAGATTTGGTTGGCAGGCAAAAGTGAGCCATATAGAGACATAGAATCGTGGAATGGCTTTGGTTGGAAGGAGCCTCAGAGATCAGCTAGACTCAGCTGCTCAAGGTCTCATCCAACCTGGCCTTGAACACCCTCAGAATGGAGGACTCCACAATCTCCCTGGGCAGCCTATTCCAGAGTCCCCACATCTTTGTACTGAAGAACTTCATCCTCAGCTCCAGTCTAACCCTATTCTTCCTTCAATCCATTCCCCCTTGTCCTGTCTCTAGACACCCTCAGGTAAAGTCCCTCTGCAGCCTTCCTGTAGGATCCCTTCAGGTACTGGAAAGCAGCTCTAAGGTCCCCTCAGAGACTTCTCTTCTCCAGGCTGAGCACCCCCAGCTCCCTCAGCCTCTCCTCACAGCAGAGGTTTCTCCAGCCTTGCAACATCTTTGTGACCTCCTCTGGCCTCACTCCAGCAGCTCTGTGTCCTTCTCATGCTGGGGACAGCAGAACTGAAGGCAGGGTTGGAGGTGGGGTCTCAGCAGAGCAGAGCCAAGGGGCAGAAACCCCTCTCTTGCCCTGCTGCCCACACTCCTCTTGATGATGATCCCCTTACTTTGTATTAGATTTCTGGAAAAGATTGTTGGAATGTAGACATATTCATGTCTTAAAGGAGCATTTCCATAGTCCTGAAAGATCTTGTGAACTAGGATAATCCATTCTCTTGGAGGAGGTTCAAGGGAGACCTTATTGCTGTCTACAACTACCTGAAGGGAGGTTGTAGCCAGGTGGGGGTTGGTCTCTTCTCCCAGGCAACCAGCACCAGAACAAGAGGACACAGTCTCAGGCTGCACCAGGGGAAGTTTAGGCTGGAGATGAGGAGAAAGTTCTTCCCAGAGAGAGTTGTTAGCCATTGGAATGTGCTGCCCAGGGAGGTGGTGGAGTCCCCATCCCTGGAGGTGTTCAAGAGGGGACTGGATGTGGCACTTGGTGCCATGGTTTAGTAGTCATGAGGTGTTTGGTGACAGGTTGGACTGGATGATCTTTGAGGTCTTTTCCAACCTTATTGATTCTATGACTCTGTGATTTGTCTTCCCTGTAGCAGAAGGTGGTCACCTCTCCCATTATGTGACACATGAACTAAATTTGGTCTTTTCTTTCCCCTGATCAATCATTTGAAGCTGAGCACTGGATCTTGGGCCTTATCCTGATTCCTGAAAGGAAGGGAGAGTTTTGGTGTGGAATCCTTCAGTTTGAAGACTTTATCAGAGCTCTGAAGAGTTTGTGCTCTGCTCTCTGATGAAATCTTTGCTCCTGCTGAGCACAGCTTCTATGCTAGCTTACATGCAGCCCACTGAAAGCACAGTTTGCCAGCTGAGCATTGCTTTGTGAATGCTAAAGAAAAGCAGCAATGGAAATACAGGCTGGGCAGGGACTGGCTTGAGAGCAGCCCTGAAGAAAAGGCCTTGGGGGTGCTGGGGGAGGAGAAGCTCAACAGGAGCCAGCAGTGAGCACTTGCAGCCCAGAGAGCCAAGTAGAGCCTGGGCTGCAGCAAGAGAAGTGTGGCCAGCAGGGCCAGGGAGGGGATTCTGCCCCTCTGCTCCACTCTGCTGAGACCACAGCTGGAGCTCTGTGTCCAGTTCTGGAGCCCCTAGGACAGGAAGGGTCTGGAGGTGCTGGAAGGTGTCCAGAGAAGGGCCACGAGGATGAGCAGAGGGCTGGAGCTGCTCTGCTGTGGAGACAGACTGAGAGGGTTGGAGCTGTTCAGTCTGGAGAAGGCTCTGAGGAGACCTTCTTGTGGCCTTGCAGGATCTGAAGGGGGCTCCAAGAAAGACACTGGCACAGGTTGCCCAGGGAGGTGGTGGAAGCCTCCTGCCTGGAGGTTTTTGCAGCCAGGCTGGCTGTGGCTGTGAGCAACCTGCTGTAGTGTGAGGTGTCCCTGGCCATGGCAGGGGGATTGGAACTGAATTATCCTTGAGGCACATTCCAACCCTGACAATTCTGTGAGTCTAAACCCCACAAGATTTGGTGTTGCTTTTAACTTTTGTTCTCTTGGTGAACTCTGTTCCTGTAAACTGGGCATGTATTTGGTGTCACATGGGGACATTTCTTGGGAGACCTCTGAAACAGAGGCAAGGGAATGATTTAATAAGCTGCAGAATCCTATTCTAAGCAATACCACAATCCTGTTTTCTTGGGGAATGCAAAACATGCACCTCTCTGGTTTGGAAAACAGCTGTTTGTGGGGAGAAAAGCAAATTTAGGGGGCATTCCTTTAGATACTGCCTGATAGCAGAAGAGTGAAACTACAAGAGGTAAAGGATGCTGCACAAAATTGAAAGAGAGAGGGGAAAGGAAACAGAGAGGGGAAAGGAAGAGGGCAAGGAAGCGTACTTGGCTTCTGCTCAGTTAGAAACTGCTGCTAATTGCAGATGGCTTTGTCTGTGTTAAATTATATTTTGCAACTAAGTCTGTCATGGTTTCTGTCATGCAGCCCAGAAGGCAAATTGGATGCTGGGCTGCAGCCAGAGGAGTGTGGCCAGCAGGGCAGGAGGGGGGATTCTGCCCATTTGCTCTGCTGAGACCTCACCTCCAACCCTGCTTCCAGTTTTGGTGTCCCCAGCAGAAGAAGGACACAGAGCTGCTGGAGTGAGTCCAGAGGAGGCCACAAGGATGAACCAAGGGTTGGAGCACACACAGGGTGCCTACAAGAAGGCTGCAGAGAGACTTTGCAAAGGCCTGCAGGGACAGGACAAGGGACAATGGTTTGAAATGAGAGCAGAGCAGATTTAGATTGGATGTTAGGAACAAGCTCTGCACCATGAGGGTGGTGGAACACTGCAACAGGTTGCCCAGGGAGGTGGTTGGGGCTCCATCCCTGGAGATATTCAAGGTGAGGCTCAACAGGGCTCTGGGCAACCTGATCTAGTTGAGGATGTCCCTGCTGACTGCTGTGGGGGTTGGACAGGATGACCTTCAGAGGTCCTTTCGATTTCAGAGGATCCCAAGATGTTAGGAGTTGGAAGGGGCCTTTGAAGATCATCAGGCCCAATCCTGCTGCCAGAGCAGGACCACAGAATCTAGGACAGGTGGCACAGGAACACAGTTATTCTATGATTCTGTGATTAACTCCTGTGTCCCTCCTGCTTGATCTTGCAAAGGAAGCTCCTGCAGTTTTGTAGAAGAAATGTTCAAGTCCCCTAAGCATCCTCCTGGCTCTCCCTTGGACTCTCTCCAGCAGGTCTCTGCCTCTCTTGAGCTGGGGAGCCCAGAACTGGACACAGGATTGCAGCTGTGGTCTCAGCAGGGCAGAGCAGAGGGGGAGCAGAACCTCCCTAGCCCTGCTGGCCACACTTTGCTTGCTGCACCCCAGGATGCCATTGGCTCTCTTGGCCACCAGGGCATATTGCTGTCCCTTGCAGAACTTGCTGTCCACCAGCACTCCAAGGCCTTTCTCCATGGAGCTGCTGTCCATCAGGGCAGCTCCTAACCTGTCCTGGTGCCTGCTGTTATTCCTCCCCAGATGCAGGACCCTGCACTTGTCCTTCCTGAACTTCATGAGTTTGTCCTTCACCCAGCTCTCAGCCTGTCCAGGTCTCATTTATCCTGAGTTTAATAGTGTGGATGCAGGCCAGCTGGCCTGAGCTCAGCTTGTGTCTTAGACTGCTCTGTGCCACTGCAACCAATGGTGTAAACATCCTGCTTCTGTGCCACTGAATCCCCTGAGCTTACAGCGGGGGGGGGGGGGGTTGCATCCACATTGCTTTTATTAGGATGGGTCCCTGGCTCTTGCTACTTCCCATATTCTGCCTGATTGTTTGAGAAAATGTTAATTGTCCTAGGACAAACAATACCAGGAACTGTTCTAATGATTTAGCAGCCTAGAAAAGTCAGTCCCAGTGCCCATGGAATACTGCCTGGTGCTGCTTTAGTTCTATTAAGGCAATGTAGCATTAGTTAGGAGCAAGCTGACTCACTCTCAGGCAGAGGCCCTGGGTAGGTGAGCAAAGTCAGGGCAGCATAAGCTTCATCATAGGCAAAGCAGGGGTTCAGGTCTGCTCATGATTTACTTTGAGAAAGGGCTAGAAGGAAAACTGAAGGGATCAGAGCCAATAAGTGATCAGACTTTTCAGCTTTAGAGGAAATTCAGGCACTCAATGTGAAATATTCTTGTAAGGTTTTTGGGTTGGTGGTGTTTGGTTTGTCTGTTAGTTTTTGGTAGTGTTTTTGTTGTGTTTGTTTCTGTTTTTATCTGTTGGTGGTTGGATCCCATCTGGATTCTTCCAAGTACAGCTGAAGTTTCCTTGCATTGTTAGTTTTGCATCACTGGAACTGTTGAGTGCAGGAGAAGTGCAAGGTCTTACACCTGGGTCAGGGCAATCCCAAGCACTAATCCAGGCTGGGTGAGGAGTGGCTGGAAAGCAGCCTGGAGGAGAAGGCCTTCGGGGTGTCAGTTGGTGACAAACTCCCCAGCAGCCAGCAATGGTCCCTGGCAGCCCAGCAGGCAGCTGTGTGCTGAGCTACAGCCAGAGCAGGGAGAGCAGCAGCACAGGGAGGGGATTCTGCCCCTCTGCTCTGCTCTGCTCAGACCCCACCTGCAGCACTGCCTCCAGTGCCCCCAGCATAAGAAGGACCTGGGGCTGCTGGATTGGGTCCAGAAGAAGCCACAAAGATGATCAGAGGCTGGAAAACTTCCCCTGTGGAGACAGCCTGCAAGAGAGGATGTTTAGCTTGGAGAAGAGAAAGCTCCAGGGAGACCTCAGAGCAGCCTTCCAGTACCTGAAACCAGGAAGGACTTTTGACAAGGGCTGTAGTGGTAGGACAAGAGGGGCTGGACTGAAGCTTGAGGAGGACAGATTTGGACTGGAGATTAGGAAGAAATTCTTCCCCATGAGGGTGGTGAGACACTGGAACAGGTTGCCCAGGGAGGCTGTGGATGCCCCCTCCCTGGAGGTGCTCAAGGCCAGGATGGATGAGACCTTGAGCAACCTGGGCTGGTGGGAGGTGTCCCTGCCTATGGCAGGGAGGTTGGAACTGGGTGATCTTTAAGTTCCTTTCCAAACCAAACCATTCTGTGTATCTATGTACTACTGACTTGACCTTTCCTTCCCTTCTCTGTGTCCTTGTTTTGCCTCTCCTGGCTTGGCCTCTGGCTAATACAGCTCCCACTGAGGACTTTCCTAACTTTTGTGTTGGCAATACAAAACCTCTGCAGAGTCAGAAGCAGGTTTCCAGATGAGTAGCTCTTTTCAATGAGGATGTCACTTTTCATAAGAAGGAGTGGAAAGGGAAAGACTTTTGGGTATGAGGTTGTCTGCCAAAGCTGTGAGGAAGTTCCCTGTTGGAGAGCTGGTGAGAAGAAGGGCTTGTGGTTTACAGGGCAAGTGTAAAAGCATCCAGCTGCTGAAAAGGTACCACTGAGAATCTATTCCCTCTCATCACTACAATATGCCCTTGCAAAAAGTCCTTCCCTGGCTTTCTTGTATCCCCCTTCAAGTACTGGAAGGCTGCTCTAGGGTCTCCCTGGAGCCTTCTCTTCTCCAGCCTGAACAGCCCCAACTCTCAGCCTGTCCCCACAGGGGAGGTTCTCCAGTCCTCTGATCATCTTTGTGGCTTCCTTTGGACCCACTGCAGCAGCTCCATGTCCCTCTTACACTGGGGTCACCAGAACTGGAGGCTGTGCTGCAGGTGGGGTCTCAGCAGAGCAGAGGGGCAGAATCCCTTCCCTGTGCTGCTGCTCTCCCTGCTTTGGATGGGGATGAGTGCTCAGATCTTTGCTGACTGCCACTCTTCCAAATACCTCCCAGCTGGAGCTCTGCTTAATGAAGGAGCTGCACTGATTTTTTTTTATTCTAACAGAGTCCAACTCAGCTAAAGCAACTTTCATAAGGGCAAGGTTACTAAAAATCCCTACCAAGCCAGAAGACAAAAGTGTTGCATACATTTTAATTTGCAAAGCTTTGGGGGTTTCTAATGCTGGATCTTTTAGAATAGAATAGAATAGAATAGAATAGAATAGAATAGAATAGAATAGAATAAACCAGGTTGGAAGAGACCTTCAAGATCATCAAGTCCAACCTATCATCCAACACCATCTGATCAACTAAACCATGGCACCAAGCACCCCATCCAGTCTCCTCCTAAACACCTCCAGTGATGGTGACTCCACCACCTGCCTGGGCAGCACATTCCAATGGGCAATCACTCTCTCTGTGTAGAATTTCTTCCTAACATCCAGTCTGAATCTCCCCTGGCACAACTTGAGACTGTGTCCTCTTGTTCTGGTGCTGGTTGCCTGGGAGAAGAGACCAACCCCCACCTAGCTGCAACCTCCCTTCAGGTAGCTGTAGAGAGCAAGAAGGTCTCCCCTGAGCCTCTTCTTCTGCAGGCTAAGCAACCCCAGCTCCCTCAGCCTCTCCTCACAGGGCTGTGCTCTAGACCTTGTTGCCCTTCTCTGGACACCTTCCAGCATCTCAACATCTTTCCTAACCTGAGGGGCCCAGAACTGGACACAGGACTCAAGGTGTGGCCTAACCAGTGCTGAGCACAGGGCAGAATGACTTCCCTGTTCCTTCTGGCCACACTGTTCCTGATGCAGGCCAGGATGCCATTGGCCTTCTTGGCTGCCTGGGCACACTGCTGGCTCATGTTCAGCTGCTCTCAACCAGCACCCCCAGGTCCCTTTCTGGCTGGCCACTCTGCAGCCACTCTGCTCCCAGCCTGTAGCTCTGCCTGGGGTTGCTGTGGCAAATGTGCAGAACCCGTTCAATCTCCTGTCCTTGGACTCTGCCCATCTGCTCTTTGTGTTCAAATGTTCACGCAAGGCAATTTCAGTTCCCCTTGGAAGGACCCAGCTGGGATCCAATGACAGATTAAAAAAAGAAATAAATAACCCCCCCAAAAAAGAAGAACAAAAGATGAAAATAATATTTCACATGGAGTATCTTAAACACCAGGGCTGTGGTTTTAACTTGCTTTAAAGGCAATAAATCCACAGTGATTTCACTCTTCCCCCTTCCCTGTCCTTTCCCTCCAATCCACAGCCATATTTTGTAGCCTTTTGTCTTTCTTCTATAATTATCTTTCCTTTCCTCTTGCTCTGTTCCCACAAATCATATCTGCATGCTATCTTTGGATTGCAACCCTGCTGGAAGGTTTCATGTGATAGTAGTAAAAACACCAACAATTACTCATGAGATGCCACTGAGATAGCAAGATGGAAAACAATTAATATGTCAGGAGAGCTGTATCCCATTAGGAGTAGGGCTTTGTTTCTGCTCCCTTTGGCTTGCATTCAGCATCCTCTCTGCCTTTGGAAGGCTCAGCAAGCCCAGCGCACTCCTGTGCTAGTGACTGAAAGCTGTGCTGCAGGCTGCACAGGAATCAATTCAGGCAGTCATTTGTTTGTTATTGTCATCACAGGGCATTTTTCATTCTGTGCCCACAAATGTTCTGGGTAAGCTGTTGCAGGGGCCTCTGAGGGAACAGCTGAAGGCAGGCATCTTGCTCACCCCTGGCCTTGGCTTCAGAAGGTTGTGCTCAGCATTCAGCATTCAGCAGCTCAGAGAGTCGTAGGATCATAGGATGGTCCAGGCAGGAAGGGACCTCCAAAGCTCATCCAGCCTGACCTCCCCACAGTTAGCAGGGACATCCCCAACTAGATCAGGCTGCCCAGGATCTCAACCTTGAATATCTGCAGGGAAGGGGCCTCAACCACCTCCCTGGGCAGCCTGTTCCAGTGTTCCAGCACCCTCACTTGTTCCTAACATCCAGTCTAAATCTGCTCTGCTCTAGTTTGAAGCCATTGCCCCTTGACCTGTCCCTGCAGGCCTCTGCAAACAGTCTCTCTGCAGCCTTCTTGTAGCCCCCATCAGGTACTGGCAGGCTGCTATTAGGTCTCCCCTGGAGCCTTCTCTTCTCCAGGCTGAACACCCCCAGCTCCCTCAGCCTGTCCTTGTAGCAGAGGTGCTCCAACCTCCTAATCATTTTCCTCTGGACCCTCTCCATCAGGTCCATGTCCTTCCTATATTGAGGGCTCCAGACCTGCACACAGCACTCCAGGTGAAATCTCAGCAGAGCAAAGTGTCAGAATCACCTCTCTGGATCTGCTGGCCATGCTGCTTTGGATGCAGCCCATGCTGCCATTGGCCTTCTGTGCTGCAAGCTCACACTGCCTGCTCATGTCCAGCACATGCAAAGCCTTCTCTACAGGCAGATGTTTTTGCAGTTGAGCCTTGAACTGGCCCACTGGTGCAGTGTGACATGACCTTTGATTACACTTTACCACCAAGCTATTTGCCTCCCTCAGTGCACAGGAGAGATGAGAGTGCACTGGGAGGGGATTGGGTTGGACAATGAGGGAAATGACTGACTTGTGGTATCTCATGTTGTTAGGGGTTGGAAGATGACAGGTTGTTATGGGTTGGAAGGGACCTCTGGATGTGCTCCTGGGAGGCCTGTCCTGAGTGATCCTGCTCTGGCAGGGGGTTGGACTGCATGATCTCTGGAGGTCCCTTCTGACCCCTAACATTCTGTGATTCTGGTAAGTCAATATGACCAAAGGATCCCAGGATGTTAGGGGTTGGAAGGGACCTTCAGATCTTCAAGCCCACCCCCCCCTGCCAGAGCAGGACCATAAAGTCCAGTGAAGAACACACAGGACACATCCAGACAGGGCTGGAAAGTCTCCAGAGGAGACTCCATAACCTCTCTGGGCAGCCTGCTCCAGGGCTCCATCACCCTCACCATACAGAAGTGTCTTCTCCTATTGAGACAGAACCGCCTGTGTTGTACCCATTGTTCCTTGTCCTCTTGCTGGGCACCACCAAAAAGAGACCCTCACTCTCCTCCTGACACCCACCCCTCAGGTATTTATAGACATTGATCAGATCCCCTCTCAGCCTTCTCCTCTCCAGATCAAACAGCCCCAGGGCTCTCAGTCTTTATTGACAGCAGAGATGTTCAAGTCCCTCAGTCATTCTCATAACTCTCTGTTGGACTCTCTCCAGCAGATCCCTGTCTCTCTTGAACTGGGGAGCCCCAAACTGAACCCGGGGTTCCAGATGTGGCTCAGGGATGCTCTCTGTGGTATTTCTGCTTCAGTGGCTGTTGGGACAACAGAAGAAGGCTGCTGAAACTGAAGCTTTCAGGATATGTGTGAGTGGTCTTTTGGCCAAGCTGAGTGCCGCTGTAGACAGCAGGACTTTTCTGTCTGATGCAGCCAGGGAATTTCTGTGTTTTGCTGAGTTAGTCCAATAGGCCAGGCCATTAATTATACATTTGGAATCCTGAGGTTTCATTTGCAGCAGCACTGAGCAATCCCAGCTGCAGCTGACGTCACTGAGAGCTGTGTTTTGGACGTGCAGAGCCCTGCTTCATGCCAAGTTCCCTCTAAAGTCAGCCCCTCCACGTCTCCTATAGCTCACTGCAGAGAACATTTGCTTTTGCCCTGAACTGTCTTGGGTTCTGCCTGACCTGTTTGCCACCCTGCCTCCCTGCACTCTTAGGTTTCTGAGCTCTCAGGTGCTGCTACAAAAAGCATCACAGTGCAGCCTGCTCTCTGCAGAGAGATCTGCGCAGTTTCAGTCCATGGGCTGAGCTCAACACAATGAGGTTTAACAAGACTGAGGGCTGGGTCCTGCACTTTGGTCACAACAACCCCAAGCAGTGCTCCAGGCTTGGAGCAGAGTGGCTGGAAAGCAGCCTGGTGGAAAAGGATCTGGGGGTGCTGGTGGACACTGAGCGGGACGTGAGCCAGCAGTGTGCTCAGGTGGCCAAGAAAGCCAATAGCATCCTGGTCTGGGTCCAAACCAGTGTCCAGCAGGAGTGGGGCAGTGATGGTGCCCCTGGACTCAGTCCTGGTGATGCCACAGCTTGAGCACTGGGTTCAGTTCCGGGCACCACAGCGTAGGAAACACATTGAGGTGCTGGAGAGAAGAGCAACTAGGCTGGGGAGGGGTTTGAAGGGCATCATATGAGGAGCAGCTGAGGGAGCTGGGGTGGTTTAACCTGGAAATCTTACTGCTCTCTACAGCTCCCTGAAAGGAGGGTGGAGTGAGGCTGGTGTTGAACTCTTCTCCCAAGTAACCAGCAATAGGATGAAAGGAAATGGGCTGAAGTTGTGCCAGGAGAGGTTTATGTTGGACATGAGGAAAAACTTCCTTACTGAGAGAGTGGTGAGGGGTTGGAACAGGCTGCCCAGGGAAGTGGTGGAATCCCCATCCCTGGAGGTGTTCAAGGAGCTGTAGATGTGGTGCTTCAAGATGTAGTTTAGTGGTCATGGTAGCTGGGTTATGGTTGGATTCCATGATCCTAAAGGTCTTTTCCAGCCTGAATGGTTTGCTGATTCTGTCATTCCAACAGGAACTATGTAAGAGAGGGAATTTTCATCCTGCATGGGGTGTGAGGTCAAAATCTCAACAACAATGACAAAGGAGGGTTGAGCACAAGTATCTCTCTGTCCATCCACTGCCATTATCCACCTGATCTCACCAAAAATAATCTATATCTTGTGGCAGAGAAGGGCCATGAGTATGATCAGAGGGCTGGAGCTCCTCTCCTATGAGGACAGGCTGAGAGAGTTGGGGCTGTTCAGTTGGCTTGAGAGAGTTTGGCTTCTTCATTTTGGAGAAGAGAAGGCTCTGAGGAGACCTTCTTGTGGCCTTCCAGTATCTGAAGGGGGTTCCAAGAAAGCTGGGGAGGGACTTTTTAGGGTGTTGGGGGGGAATGGATCCAAGCTAGGTGGGGGGAGATTTAGATTAGATGTTAGGAAGAAGTTCTTCCCCATGAGGGTGGTGAGACATTGGAAGAGGTTGCCCATGAAGGTGGTGGAAGCCTCCTGCCTGGAGGTGTTTGCAGCCAGGCTGGACATGGCTGTGGGCACCCTGCTGTAGTATGAGGTGTCCCTGGCCATGGCAGGGGGGTTGGGAGTGGCTGATCCTTGAGGCCCCTTCCAACCCTGAGGACTGTGTGCTGTCCTGATCATGTCACAGGAACCTTCTGCCATTTACCAGAGGCCAAACTGACGCCGCCTGAGCCGCCTTCGCTCTGGCATCTCCCTCTTCTCCTGCCTTTTGGCAGCACTCAGCAGGGCTCAGGCAGCAGGTCTGAGGTGTCAGGACAACCTGGACCCATCCGCCTGTCGGAATCCTCGCCAAGCCGTTCTGTTTGCATTCTTGCCTTCCAGAGAACGCTTGCAGCAGCAAACGCCTGGACCTGGTCTTCATCATCGACAGCTCCCGCAGCGTCCGGCCCTACGACTTCGAGAAAGTGAAGGAGTTCATCCTGAGCATCCTGCAGTTCCTGGACGTCAGGCCCGAGGCCACCCGCGTGGGGCTGCTGCAGTACGGCAGCACGGTCAAGCAGGAGTTCTCCCTGCGGACGTTCCGGCGCAGGCAGGAGGCGGAGCGGGCGGTCAGGAGGATGCTGCGCCTGGCCACGGGCACCATGACCGGCCTGGCGCTGCAGTACGCCCTCAGCATCGCCTTCTCGGAGCCCGAGGGAGCGCGCCCCCCGCGCCAGCACGTGCCCCGCGTCATCGTCATCGTCACCGACGGCAGGCCGCAGGATCCGGTGGCGGAGATTGCCGCCAGGGCGCGGAACGCCGGCATCCTCATCTTCGCCGTCGGGGTGGGCAGGGTGGACATGAACACCCTGAAGGCCATCGGCAGCGAGCCCCACGAGGAGCACGTCTTCCTGGTGGCTAACTTCAGCCAGATTGAGACGCTCACCTCCGCCTTCCAGACCAGGCTGTGCGGTAAGGGTTTTGTCTGGAGCTGTGAGAGCCTGCAGGGAGGTTATGATGGTTGCTGGAGGATCTGGGAATGGGCTGGGCTCTCCCAGGCCACCCAGCACCAGAACTCCAAACTGACATGCCTGGAGTCTAAAAAGACTTGAGATTTTTCAGGTGCCAAGACTTGGAAGTGTTTGCTGCCAACAGACCTAATAAAGCTGCTACTTCTCCAAGCCCTGTGAGGAGAGGCTGAGGGAGCTGGGGTTGCTTAGCCTGGAGAAGAGGAGGCTCAGGGGAGACCTCATTGCTCTCTACAACTCCCTGAAGAGAGGTTGTAGCCAGGTGGGGGTTGATATCTTCTCCCAGGCACCCAGCACCAGAATAAGAGGACACAGTCTCAAGCTGTGCCAGGGGAGGTTTAGGCTGGAGGTGAGGAGAAAGTTCTTCCCAGCAAGAGAGATTGGCCATTGGGATGTGCTGCCCAGGGAGGTGGTGGAGTCACCGTCCCTGGAGGTGTTCAAGAGGGGATTGGATGTGGCACTTGGTGCCATGGTTTAGTAGTCATGAGGTGTTGGGTGACAGGTTGGACTTGATGATCCTTGTGGTCTTTTCCAACTTTATTGATTCTATGGTTTAGTCATGAGGTCTGTGGTGACAGGTTGGACTTGATGATCTCTTCCAACCTTGGTGATTCTGTGTGATTCTGTGAATATCTGCAGTAGCTCTGCACATGGCCTGTGTGCTACAGAGGGCATGAGGTGGGTTCCTTTCTATGATTCTATGGTTAGAAGGGACCCCCAGAGGTCATCTATCCAACCCCCTCTGCAGTCAGGAGGGGCACCCTCCATTAGAATTGCTGTCCAGTTCTGGACCCTTCAGTTCAAGAAGGACCTCAGGGAACTTTGTCTACTCCCCTTTCCCATACTTATTCTTCCCCATTAAATCTGTTTCCCGTCAGGCAGGTTGATGAGAATCCTGCGTAAGACTTGTTCTACTCTGCCCTGATGAGGCTGCATCTGGAACATTGTGTCCAGTTCTGGGCCCCTCACTTCAAGAAGGACCTCAGGGAACTGCTTGAGATAGTCCAGCATTGAGCCACAAAGCTGCTGAAGGCAGTGGAACATCTCCCTGTGAGGCCAGGCTGAGTGAGCTGGGGCTTGGAGCAGAGGAGCCTGAGGGTGACCTCATTATTGGGGATAAAGATGTGCAGGGCAGTGTGGGGAGGATGGAGCCAGGCTCTGCTCAGGGATGTCCAAGGACAGGACAAGGGGCACTGGGGGCAGAGGCGTTCAGAAGGGAAAACTTTTTCATTGTGAGTGTGCCAGAGCCCTGGAGCAGGCTGCCCAGAGAGGTTGTGGAGTCTCCTGCTCTGGAGCCTTTCCAACCCCACCTGGCTGTGTTCCTGTGTGACCTGCCCTGGGTGACGCTGCTGTGGCAGGGGGGGGTTGGCCTGGCTGATCTCTGGAGGTCCCTTCCCACCCCTAATGTTCTGTGATGCTTTTTGAGTTATCTATTTTTTCCTCCACTCTGTGTGCTTAACACAATTTTCTTCTGGAAGTTTATTTTTTCCTGAGATTATAATTATGAAAGACTTTGAGGGAGATTTGGCACTGAGCTGAGGTATTTTCAGCAGAGTCTAGCAAAAGAATGCACGGGGAGACTGAATGCTCACTCATCTTTGGGGCTGCTTTTGCCAGAAAAGAACTGAGGCTCATTGTCAGGGTGGTGTCTGGAGAGTTTTCCTTACTTGGTCTTTTCCACAACTGTTTCAAAGAGCACCAGGGCTCCAGCTGAACTGCATCAGTGCAAAAGCCCAGCACAGACATTCAGCAGATAATAGATTGGTTCCTGTTTATTCCTTGCTGTACTATCAGCTGGCCTGGTAACTTCCATTTAACAGCAAGAAAAAAAAGAGCAAACCAAATGTGGGCTGAGAGTTTCAATGGAAGGAGCAGCAAACGCTGCAAAACTTCATCCTACTGGATGTTGCTCATTGAGTTGTAGGAACAAATGCAGCACAAATCCTGGCCTGCATCAGGAAGAGTGTGGCCAGCAGGAGCAGGGAGGTCATTGTGCCCTGTGCTTAGCATTGGTTAGGCCACACCTTGGGTCCTGTGTCCAGTTCTGGGCTCCCAAATTTAAGAAGGACATTGAGACACTTGAAGGTCTTCAGAGAAGGGCAATGAGGCTGGGGAGGGGTCTGGAGCACAGCCCTGTGAGGAGAGGCTGAGGGAGCTGGGGCTGCTTAGCCTGGAGAAGAGGAGGCTCAGGGGAGACCTCATTGCTGTCTACAACTCCCTGAAGGGAGGTTGTAGCCAGGAGGGGGTTGGTCTCTTTTCCCAGGCAACCAGTACCAGAACAAGAGGACACAGTCTCAAGCTGTGCCAGGGGAGGTTTAGGCTGGAGGTGAGGAGAAAGTTCTTCCCAGAAAGAGGAACTGGCCATTGGGATGTGCTGCCCAGGGAGGTGGTGGAGTCCCCATCCCTGGAGGTGTTCAAAAAAGGCTTGGATGTGGCACTTGGAGCCATGGTTTAGCTGTCAGGAGGTGTTGGGTATTAGGCAATAGTTTGGACTTGATGATCTCTCAGGTCTTTTCCAACCTGGTTGATTCTGTGATTCTATGATAAATGGCACTTACTTGGTTGTCTTCTGACTGAACAGTGTCCAGTAAATATGCTGGAGTTGTGTAGCTCACTTATACTCCAAACAGATGTAATCCCAAATAACACCCCCACCTCCTGCAGAGGGAGGGGTGGAGGTGACAAGAAGGGGCTGCTGCCTCTTTTTCTAAGGGTTGTCTCCACAGCTTTTGCTGTGTCAGGAATTGAAGGGGATAGCTGAAAATACACTTAAAAAACCAAGGCTGAAATGCAACAGAGAATTTCAGGTGTTAGATTCTTATTGTTAGGTGCTGGAAGGGACCTTCAGAGATCATCCAGTCCAACACCCCCTGTTGGAGGAGCACCCAGAGCAGGTCACACAGGAACACATCCAGGTGGGTTTTGAATACCTCCAGAGAGGCAGACTCCACAACCCCCCTGGGCAGCCTGTCCCAGGGCTCTGTCACCCTCACAGGGAAAAAAATATTCCTCCTGTTTCCATGGAACTTCCTCTGCCACAGCTTCCACCAGTGCCCCTTGTGCTGTCCTTGGGCATCACCCAGCAGAGCCTGGCTCCAGCCTCTGGGCACTCACCCTGCACATCTCTATCAACAGCAATGAGGTCACCCTCAGGCTCCTCCTCTCCAAGCTACAGAGCCCTTAGCTCCCTCAGACTCTCCTAAGGAAGATGTTCAACTGCCTTCATCATCTTTGTAGCTCTGTGCTGTTCTCTTTCAAGCAGTTCCCTGAGGTCCTTCCTGACCCGAGGGGCCCAGAACTAGATACAATACTCCAAATTAAGGCACAGTTTAAGCACTACATTGCAGGTAGGATCCTCTTGAGGCTGGGCTGTGAAGCAGTGTTCAGGTCACTGAATTTCAAGAGAGCAAACTCAGCATCCACAAATGTGCTTCCTAGGGCTCCTGCATTCACCACAAGCTGTGCTTCCTAGAGCTCCTGCATTCATAGAATCATAGAATGGTAATGGTCTAGGTTGGAAGGGATCTCCAAAGGTCACCCAGTCCAACCCCCTGCAGTCAGCAGGGACATCCCCAACCAGATCAGGTTGCCCAGAGCCCTGGTGAGCCTCACCTTGAATATCTGCAGGGATTCCTCCCAGGACATGTAGCTAGTTTTAAGTCCTCCCCAGCAGGGACTCAGAGGCAGTATCATTACAGTGGAGCTGAACATCTGGACACTTTGTCCTTTGCTAGAGCAACTGGAGGCAGCCCTCTGGTCAGTTCATCTGGCAGGCAGAATACTAGGATGCTTCATGCTGTGGGAAAAGGTCTCCTATGGAGACAGACTGAGAGAGTTGGGGTTGTTTGGTCTGGAAAGGAGAAGGCTCCCAGGAGACCTTCTGGTGGCCTTCCAGTATCTGAAGGGGATTAGAAGAAAGTTGGGGAAGGACTTTTGAGGGTGTCAGGGAGTGATAAGACTTGGGGGTTATGGAGCCAAGCTAGAGGAGAGCAGATTTAGATTAGATGTCAGGAAGAAGTTGTTCCCCATGAGGGTGGTGAGAGCCTGGCACAGGTTGCCCAGGGAGGTGGTGGAAGCCTCCTGCCTGGAGGTGTTTGCAGCCAGGCTGGCTGTGGCTGTGAGCAACCTGCTGTGGTGTGAGGTGACCCTGGCCGTGGCAGGGGGGTTGGAACTGGCTGATCCTTGAGGTCCCTTCTGTTTTTAGACTAAGACACCAGTCACAGCTCTAGAGCCTTTGCTTGTGGAGGAGAGGGTCCTGCCTTCTTGCAAACCCAGATTCAGGTGACTCCAGCTGAACACATAGAGTGTGAAGGCTGAAGCTTGCTTGGAGCTTGTGGTGTTATTGTCTTATCCAAAGTCAGGTTATGACCTTGTGGCATAGAGGTGAATCAAATTCACAAGAATCACAGAATCACAGAATGGAAGAGACCTTCAAATCATCCATTCCAACCTTCCACCCAGCACTGAAGAGTCAACACTAAACCATGTCCCTAAGTGCCAGGCCCCAGAAATTGAATGTTCCCTAGAACAGTTTGTACTTGAATTCAATTTATTTTCTCAATCTGAATGTGGTAAGGCTGTTTCATTGTCTTCCTGGGCCCACCAAGTAATTAGTGCTTTGTTTAGATCTGCATTCCACATGTAATTTCATGTCCCAGAGCATGCCACCAGTGTCAACCAGACTGAGCAGCTCCCCAGGAGCCAGCAGTGCCCTCCTGCAGCCCAGCAGGCAGCTGTGTGCTGGGCTGCAGCCAGAGGAGTGTGGGCAGCAGGGCAGGAGAGGGGATTCTGCCCCTTGGCTCTGCTCTGTGAGACCCCACCTCCAATCCTGCCTCCAGTTCTGGTGTCCCCAGCAGAAGAAGGACACAGAGCTGCTGGAGTGAGCCCAGAGGAGGCCACAAGGATGATCCAAGGGCTGGAGCAGCTCTGCTGTGAGGACAGGCTGAGGGAGCTGGGGGTGTTCAGCCTGGAGAAGAGAAGACTCTGGGGGGACCTTAGAGCTGCCTTCCAATAGCTGAAGGGATCCTGCAGGTAGGCTGCAGAGAGACTTTTCCTGAGGTTGTCTGGAGACAAGACATAGGGGAATGGGTTGGAGCTGAGGGAGAGCAGAGTTAGCCTGGAGCTGAGGAAGAAGTTCTTCAGTGTGAGGGGGGTGAGACTCTGGAATAGGCTGCCCAGGGAGGTTGTGGCTGCCTTCTACCTGGGGGTGTTCAAGGCCAGGCTGAATGAGGTCTTGAGCAGCTGAGTGTAGTTGAGAGGTGTCCTTGGGCATGGTGGGGAGGTTGGAGTAGATGACCTCTGAGGACCTTTCCATCCTGAGCCAGTCTGTGCTTCTATGATTAAATTCCTACTTTGAGGCATAAATGCAGAGCACAACTTGGGTAAGCTCTTAGGGGCAGAAGCTTCCATTTTTCTCTTTGCTGTCAGCACTGCCTGTGAAATTTCTAAGCTAATTCTATAAAATGTAGTCATCTTCTTTGTTGGCTTCTTTTCCCCTAATTGAATTTTGTGACCACAAGCTAGCAAAGCCCAGCAGTTAAATAACCTTTTCCTTTGTCTGTTTCAGTGCCCCACATGTGCAGTGTCGTTGAGCATGGCTGTGATCACTTCTGCATCAACACTCCTGGCTCCTACACCTGCAGATGTAAACAAGGATACATTCTGAATGCTGACCACAAGACCTGCAGCAGTAGGTTCTCTTTTCTTACCTTCTTCATGCTCCCAAAGAGTGGGTTTTGGTAGGCTCCTAAAGAGGGACTGAGCTCTAATTGATGGCAATCAAAAGAAAGAGTGAAAAAGAGGAAGTTCTCTTTCTTGTTTCATGTAAGACCTTCCCCAAGCTCATTACACAGAGCTCTGCAGAGCTGCACTGCAACTTCATGACATCTCATGTGGGCATTGTTGGGGTAGGAAGGTCAAGGGTGAAGCAACAATGAAAGCAGGAACTGTTTCTGTCAGAGATTCACAGAATGGTTTAGGCTGGAAGGGACCTTAAAGATCATCCAGTTCCAACTCCCCCTGCTATGGGCAGGGACACCTCACACCAGCCCAGGTTGCTCAAGGTCACATGCAAAACCTGGCCTTGAACACCTCCAGGGAGGGAGCATCCACAGCTGCCCTGGACAACCTGTTCAACTGTCTCACCAGCCTCTTCACAGGGGAGATGCTCAAGTCCCCTAAGCATCCTCCTGGCTCTCCCTTGGACTCTCTCCAGCAGGTCTCTGTCTCTCTTGAGCTGGGGAGCCCAGAACTGGACACAGGATTGCAGCTGTGGTCTCAGCAGGGCAGAGCAGAGAGGGAGCAGAACCTCCCTAGCCCTGCTGGCCACACTTTGCTTGCTGCACCCCAGGATCCCATTGGCTCTCTTGGCCACCAGGGCACATTGCTGTCCCATGCAGAACTTGCTGTCCACCAGCACTCCAAGGCCTTTCTCCATGGAGCTGCTCTCCATCAAGGCAGCTCCTAACCTGTCCTGGTGCCTGCTGTTATTCCTCCCCAGATGCAGGACCCTGCACTTGTCCTTCTTGAACTCCATGAGGTTTGCCTGCACCCAGCTCTCAGCCTGTCCAGATGTGTTTGGATGTCAGCACAGCCTGACAGGTGTCAGCCACATTTAGGCACTGCAGTGCTTCAGAGTACAGATTAATTTCCCAGAGAGGTTTGGAACTGTGGAGAGTTTTCCTACTGGTTTTCCATGCACAGCAGCTCTCACTGTGCTCCCCTCTCTACCATTTTCCAAAGCCCATTGCTGTACTGCTTTACTCTTTCTTTTTCCCATGGCTGAACACTCAGTCTGATAGTAGTTTTTGCCCCCTGACACAGGATTTGCTTGACTGAGTGCTTGCTTTGATCATCACTCAGATGATACCAGTCTGCACTTTGTTAAATAGGGAAGGGAAAGGAATCATTCTCCAAGGCTGCAACAGCTCATGGTGTTCACACCTCTCTCATTTTGCCATTAACCTGGGCAGAGCAGCCTCTTACTATTTCTCCTCATCCCTCTGACACAGCTAAACCAAGGGTTTGTTGTATCCTGTCCAGGCAATCACAGCACAGTCAGGCATCTGCTGTTGGTGCACTTAGCTGTGCAAAGCAGCCTGTGTTGTTGGCACCAAATGACAAAGGCTTGAGCCTAAAAACATGATGGTTTGAGCAACTGCAGAAACAGGGCAGAGGATGACTGAGCCAGAGCTGAGCCTCCAAAGCACTTAACAGCTGCTCTCAGCTCAGAGCTTAGCAGGGCAAATGTTAACAGCAGGTTGAAAAGCTGCCCAACAGTGTTACAGAATCACACAGAATTGTCAGGGTTGGAAGGGACCTCAAGGATCAGCCAGCTCCAACCCCCCTGCCATGGCCAGGGACACCTTACACTTGATCAGCTTGCTCAGAGCCACATCCAGCCTGGCTGCAAAAACCTCAGGGATGAGGCTTCCACAACCTGCTTGGGCAACCTCTTCTAGTGTCTCACCACCCTCATGGGGAAGAACTTCTGCCCTCCTCTAGCTTAGAATCATAGAATAGAATCATAGAATCAATAAGGTTGGAAGAGACCTCAAAGATCATCAAGTCCAACCTGTCACCCAAGACCTCATGACTACTAAACCATGGCTTCAAGTGCCACATCCAATCCCCTTTTGAACACCTCCAGGGACAGGGACTCCATCATGTCCCTGGGCACCACATTCCAGTGGCTAATTACTCTCTCTGGGAAGAACTTTCTCCTCACCTTCAGCCCAAACTTCCCCTGGTGCAGCTTGAGACTGTGTCCTCTTGTTCTGCTGCTGGTTGCCTGGGAGAAGAGACCAACCCCCACCTGGCTACAACCTCCCTTCAGGTAGTTGTAGAGAGCCTCCTCTCCAGATCCATTTCATGGCTTGGATCCATTCCCCCCAGTCACATCACTACCCTAAAAAGTCCCTCCCCAGCTTCCTTCTAGGTCCTACTGAGAGCATGGTGAGAGCAGCCAGAGCTGTGCTGGATGCTGCAGGGCCACCAGAGCAAGCAAAAGCTGACCTCTGTGCATTTCACAGCAAGTCATGTCACGGCTGAGCTTGGAAACACTTTCCAGAAGCTAGCTTTGTGTGATGGACAAACCTTCAAAGGCAGCAGCCAGCTTCAGGTGTTGTGATTGAAATGTTTTGATTAAGATGTTTTGATCGACGACACTTGGAGCCACGGCTGAGTCATGAGGTCTCTGGTGACAGGCTGGACTTGATGATCCTTGAGGTGTCTTCCAACCTTGGTGATTCTGTGATCCTGTGACTTGATCATAGGAAGCTCCATCTCAACATGAGAAGCAACTTCTTTACTTTGAGGGTGGCAGAGCCCTGGAGCAGGCTGCCCAGAGAGGTTGTGGAGGCTCCTCCTCTGGAGATACTCAAAACTCACCTGGATGCATTCCTGTGCAGACTACCCTGGGTGATGCTGCTCTGGCAGGGGGGTTGGACTGGATGATCTCTGGAGGTCCCTTCCAACCCCTCCTATTCTGTGGCTCTGTGATTCATTCAATCTGTTTGTAGCCTACATATAATGGACTTCCCCCCCCCCCCCCCCCCCCCCAAATTCTCCAAGCTCTAAATTAATTTTATTCACTGGCAATCTAGTACTTAGAGCCATCAAACTGATCTGAAATGTGCCAGGATGGTGCATACACTTGGTGAAGGAGGGAGGTGGTATGACAGCAGTCTAGACAAGTCTAAAACCTCACCAAAGGAGCAGCAGAATTCATAAGGAGAGGGGATGGAGCCTGGAGAAACTGGACAGCTTATTTCTGGAGGTAAGGGCAATAGGACACCCCCCCCCCCCCCCCAGTCTGTGACCATTTCTGTTACATTCATTGGCTGCTGATGGTCTACAACTTCACAGAGAGAGAGGAGGAGCCTGAGGGGTGACCTCATTCCTGTTGATAAAGATGTGCAGGGTGAGTGCCCAGAGGCTGGAGCCAGGCTCTGCTGGGTGATGCCCAAGGACAGCACAAGGGGCACTGGTGGAAGCTGAGGCAGAGGAAGTGCCATGGAAACAGGAGGAAGAATTTTTTCTCCCTGTGAGGGTGGCAGAGCCCTGGAGCAGGCTGCCCAGAGGGGTTGTGGAGTCTCCCTCTCTGGAGATATTCCAAACCCACCTGGCTGTGTTCCTGGCTGACCTGCCCTGGGTGACCCTGCTCTGGCAGGGGGTATTGGACTGGATGAGCTTTTGAGGTCCCTTCCAGCCCCTAACATTCTGTGATAATGTGTTCCTCATGTGACCTCTGAGTAAAAGAAGTCTCCATCATGTTTATGTTTAGTGCAAACCATAATAGACATGAACCAGATGTGTTGATCTGTAGCCTGGATGTATCTGTCAGGTCCTTCACCAACAAATCATGAGCTCACATATCCATTTTAACACTTCCCCCAGGAAACAGTGCAGAGAAGATGAATGCTATCTACCCAAAGTTGTGCTCTCTTCATTTGTCTGTCCCCTATCTTGTGAGTGCAGACCATGCCTCTGTTCACTTCCTAGAAGGCCTTGACCAAATGGCTTCCATCAGCAGTGAGGGGACAGCTTTGCTGCAGGCTGGGAAAGGCTGCATTTCTGTTTTGAATAAGTCATAGCTTTACTTCTGATCATTGTAAGGTTATTGCAGGGGAGGGGAGAGGGAGGAATGGTGTTTCCTTACACTGAAGGAGAAGAATCTGCCTTGTGATTTGTTGCTTTCCATCAGGAAAAAAAAAAGAACAACAACAGCAACAAAAAAAAAAGAGAACAAAAAATAAGAAGAGAAGAAAAATGAAAGGAAAGGAATTAAAAGAAGGGCAAAGAAAGAGAAAAGAAATGAAGAAAAGAGAAGAGGAAAAAAAGGAAGGAAAGAGAGAAAAATATTTAAAAAGTGAAAAAAGGAAAATTTTTTTTAAGTAAAAGAAAAGAGGAAAATAGAGGGGAAAAGGAAAAAAGAGAAAAGAAAGAAGATAACAGAAAAAAGAAAAGATAAAAAAGGGAAATTAAGAAGAAAAGAGAGAAAAGAAGAAAAATGAAAAAAGAAAAAAGAAAAGAAAGAAGAAAGGAGAAAAAGAAAAAAAGGACAAAAAGACATAAAGAGAAGGGAAGGGAAGGGAAGGGAAGGGAAGGGAAGGGAAGGGAAGGGAAGGGAAGGGAAGGGAAGGGAAGGGAAGGGAAGGGAAGGGAAGGGAAGGGAAGGGAAGGAGAGGAGAGGAGAGGAGAGGAGAGGAGAGGAGAGGAGAGGAGAGGAGAGGAGAGGAGAGGAGAGGAGAGGAGAAGAGAAGAGAAGAGAAGAGAAGAGAAGAGAAGAGAAGAGAAGAGAAGAGAAGAGAAGAGAAGAGAAGAGAAGAGAAGAGAAGAGAAGAGAAGAGAAGAGAAGAGAAGAGAAGAGAAGAGAAGAGAAGAGAAGAGAAGAGAAGAGAAGAGAAGAGAAGATAGATGAGAACTGAAGGGGAGGGGAGGGGAGGGGAGGGGAGGGGAGGGGAGGGGAGGGGAGGGGAGGGGAGGAAGAGAAATGAAAAAGAGAAGAAAAAGAAGAAAAGAGAGAAAAGAGGAAAGGAAGAGAATGGAAAAAGAAAGAAGAGGAAAAAGAAGAAAAGAGAAAAGAAAGGGGAAAGTGGAAAGGATGGAAGAGAAAGAAAAGGAGAAGAAAAAGAAAGGAAGAAGGGGGAAAGGGCAACTGTGCTATTTTCCAGGAAAAAAAAAAAGGGGGGGAAAAAAGAGTTCTTTTGTTTTGAAGTCAAAACATTCTTCCATTCATTTAATTAAGAGTGTTTTGCTGCTCCTTTGCCATCCTCTGCTCTAATTTCCAGAGCAGAGCAGTGCCAGAGCCTGGCTAGTTTGTGGCATTTTGGCTGGTTTACCTCCTTACACCGCATTGGTTTCCCTTCATCTCTTCCATTCTTCTCCAGAGGTCTTCAAACCACACCTGCATGTCCAAAATAGGACAGGAATAACGAAAGAGGGGAAATGGAGCTGGCAAATGCTCTGCTTGTGCATGTTTCTCCCAGAACAAGAGAGTTACCCAACTGTTTATGCCGTTCATCCTGCCGCTTGATATGAAGCAGAGAGCTCTGAAAGCGAGTTTGTGTTTGCTTGGCTGCTTTCCTCAAATGTGATCCAAAAGTGTGTGTGGGGGGTTGTAGCTGGAAAGGATGATTGGTGTGTTGAACCTGATTCTGGGCCCCTCGCTGCAAGAAAGATCTGGAGGTGCTGGAGCGGGTCCAGAGGAGAGCAACCAGACTGGGGAAGGGACTGGAGGGAAAGCCTGATGAGGAGAGGCTGAGGGAGCTGGGGGTGCTCAGCCTGGAGGAGACTCAAGGGGGACCCTATCAGTCTCTACAACTACCTGAATGGAAGCTGTAGTCAGGTGTAGGTTGGGCTCCTCTCCCAGGCAACTTGTGAGGGCACGGCCTGAAGCTATGCCAGGGGAGGTTTAGGTTGGATGTTAGGAAGCACTTCCTCATGGAAAGGGGAATCAGACACTGGAATGTGCTGCCCAGGGAGGTGGTGGAGTCACCACCCCTGGAGATGTTTAAGGACAGATTGGATGTGGCACTCAGTGCCATGGTCTGGTCGATGTGGTGGTGTAAGGTCACAGGCTGGACTTGATGATCTCAGAGGTCTATTCCAGCCTCAATTATTCTGTGTGATTCTGTGAAAGTTCCTTTGCTTTCCACAGATCTCACTGGAGAAACCTGGGGGAAGAGGGGGGCTCAGAATTCTTCCATGTGTTGAAAAGAAAGCCCAGTGTGCTTTGTAGAGCCAGGTGCAGACCTCATCTATTCATTCAGTAATTTTCCTAATGGGCTCTTTTACTTCTGAGGGGTGACTTGCTCTGTGTTTTGCACTAAGCTGGAAACTCCTAAAACCCAGGAGTTAAATATCCCCACTTCTCCTGGTGTTACATTTTTCTTGCCTTTCCCCTTCCAACCTCATCACTGTTGGCCCATCAGTAGACATTGGTCCACCAATAGTCACTGGCCCATCAGTAGCCATTGGTCCATCAGTAGTCATTGGCCCATCAGTAGGCATTGGTCCCATCAAATAGTCACCGGTCCATCAGTAGTCACTGCCCCACCAATAGTCATTGGCTCATCAGTAGTCATTGGCCCAGCAGTAATCATTGACTCATCAATAGTCATTGGTCCATCAATATCTTTTTGCCTATCAGTAGTCATTGAATCATAAATAGTCACTGGCCCATTAGTAGTCACTGGCCCATCAATAGTCACTGGCCCATCAATAGTCACTGGCCCATCAATAATCATTGGCCCATCAATATTTATTTGCCTATTGGTAGTCATTGACTCATCAATAGTCATGGGTCCATCAGTTGTCATTGGCTCATCAATAGTCATTGGCCCATCAGTAGCCATTGGTCCTTCAGTAGTCACTGGTCCATAAGTAGTCATTGATTCGTCAACAGTCATTGGCTCATCAATATTTATTTGCCTACTGGTAGTCATTGACTCATCAATAGTCATGGGTCCATCAGTTGTCATTGGCTCATCAATAGTCATTGGCCCATCAGTAGCCATTGGTCCACAGTAGGCATTGGTCCAGCAGTAGTCATTGGCCCATCAGTAGTCACTGGTCCATCAGTAGGCATTGGTCCATCAGTAGTCATTGGCTCATCAACAGTCAGGGACTCATCAGTGTTCACTGGTCCATCAGTAGTCATTGGCTCATCAACAGTCATTGACTCATCAATAGTCATTGGCCCATCAATAGTCATTGGCCCATCAGTAGTCATTGACTCAACAGTCATTGGCTCATCAATAGTCACTGGCCCATCAGTAGTCATTGGCTCATCGTCAGTCATTGACTCATCAATGGTCATTGGCCCAATGGTCATTGCCCATCAGTATCATGGCCCCTTGGTGGTCACTGGCCCCTCAGTAGCCATTGGCTTCAGCTGAAGGCAGGAGCTCCTCAGTGATGGCTGCTGCTGGCTTTCAGGCTTTGACAGGACGCTGGCATCACCTCTGTTAAAATGGGCTCGTCTCTGGAGAGCTGTTGGTAGCTTCCTGCAGTTGGGGTTTTGCATCCACAGGCTGCCTGTGCCTTACAGAAGGGGAAGGATGTTCACCTGCCTGCAATTCTGTGTTGTAGCTCAGGACCTGTGTGCCGTGGAGCAGCATGACTGTGAGCAGATCTGTGTCAACACACCTGGCTCCTACGTCTGCCAGTGTTATGAGGGCTATGAGCTGCATGCAAATGGGAAGAACTGCCTGGGTGAGTATGAGTCGGGCCATTCCCATTCGATCCTGACCCCAAAGACGAATTCAGTGCAATATTGTGTCCAGTTCTGGGCCCTTCACTTCAAGAAGGACCTCAGGGACTGCTTGAGAGAGTCCAGCACAGAGCCACAAAGGTGATGAAGGCAGTGGAACATCTCCCTGTGAAGACAGGCTGAGGGAGCTGGGGCTTGGAGCTTGGAGCAGAGGAGCCTGAGGGTGACCTCATTGCTGGTGATAAAGATGTGCAGGGCAGTGTGGGGAGGCTGGAGCCAGGCTCTGCTCAGGGATGTCCAAGGACAGCACAAGGGGCACTGGGGGTAGACGTGTTCAGAAGGGAAAACTTTTTCATTGTGAGGGTGGCAGAGCCCTGGAGCAGGCTGCCCAGAGAGGTTGTGGAGTCTCCTTCTCTGGAGACATTCCAAACTCACCTGGATGTGTTCCTGTGTGACCTGCCCTGGGTGATCCTGCTCTGGCGGGGGGGGGCTGGAAGACCTCTGGAGGTCCCCTCCACCCTCTAACATTCTGTGTGTGTCAAATTAATAGTTTATACACAATTATGAGGGTTGGAAGGGGCCTCAAGGATCAGCCAATTCCAACCCCCCTGCCATGGCCAGGGACACCTCACACTACAGCAGGTTGCTCACAGCCACAGCCAGCCTGGCTGCAAACACCTCCAGGCAGGAGGCTTCCACCACCTCCCTGGGCAACCTGTGCCAGTCTCTCACCACCCTCATGGGGAACAACTTCTTCCTCACATCCAAGCTCAATCTACCCATTTCTAGTTTTGCTCCATTCCCCCCAGTCCTGTCACTCCCTGACACCCTCAAAAGTCCCTCCCCAGCTTTCTTGGAGCCCCCTTCAGATCCTGGAAGGCCACAGGAAGGTCTCCTAGGAGCCTTCTCTTCTCCAGACAGAAGAACCCCAACTCTCTCAGTCTGTCTCCACAGCAGAGCAGCTCCAGCCCTCTGCTCATCCTCGTGGCCCTTCTCTGGACACGTATCTCTATGCCCTCTCCCCTTTCCAGACTAGATGACCTTGCCTAAATATCTTAGCACACCTTTGCAAAGGGAGGAAAGGAAACTGATTCATCCAAACAAATTACTGCCTCCTCCTCAAGTAGTTTGGGAGGCTCAGGAGTATAAATTAATGAAACCAGAATGACTCAGCTGGCCAAGCAGGGGAACCTGTGTCCTGAAATGGCTGTGAAGCTGAGCACGTTGACTGTCTCCTGCAGGAAGAATCAGGCAGTTTTGTCTGGTGTAAAAGCCTGGCAGCTCTTTGGGGAGAGAACACCTGCTTTGTGGCTTGGCTTTCAGTTCTTCCAAGGCTTTCTTTGTGCAGAAACAGCTTAATCTGCAAAGAAATGATAATAATACTAATTAAACCAAAAATAGTGAATTAACTTCCTTAGCACTTTGGACCTGAGTGAGTCAGCTCTGCAGAACTGTCTTACTGCCCCTCAGGAATCTGCCTGGGAAATCTGGAAGTGTGAAATCAGTGACTGTCCTGCCCATGATGTTTTGTTTCTGTCATCCAAAAGGTGTTGCATGAGCAAAACAGCAACGGTGAAGATCAGCCCCAAGCTCTCAGGCTGCTTCCTAGCTGCAACTGCTTTGTGCAGGATGAATCTGGAGAGCATTAGAGAGAGCCAATGTAGAGGGATGGTCCTTTAGTGCAGGAGGTATTGCCATGGGTCTCCTTTATACTCAGGCCATGGAAACGGCTCTTAAGAACAAATACAGCTGGGAAGCAACTAAGGAAAAGTGGAAGCAATCCCAGGACTGGGACAGGAGGCAGAGCTGAATGAAACAAACTTTGCTACGCCCTGCTGTACAGTGTGAACATCTGGACAGAGTTACTGACAAGCATGGCTTCCAGTTCTGAGAAATCATGTTGAGAAGGCTCCTGGCAGTCCAAGAGCTGATAGATGTTCAGAGGGTAGGAGAGATGACCCAGAAGTGACATCAAATCTGATTTATCCACTGGGGAAAGGCTCTTCATGACAGAGGTGTTGTCAGCTTTCCCTCACTCCCAGCTGCTGTGTGTAACTAGTGGCATGCTGGTTCTAGTTTGGTTTTGCTCACTGCACATCTTGTTCTTTTTCAGTTGTTGACTACTGTGCTTTGGATAACCAAGGCTGCCAACACGAATGTGTTAACACTGAGGACTCCTATTACTGTAGATGCTACCCAGGCTTCCTTTTGAACCCAGACAAAAGAACCTGCAGAAGTAAGTTGTGCTGAGGTTGAGTTATGAACAGTTTTGTACTTCTTCTGTCTTCCACTTCTCAGCAGGGATATTCCCACTGGTCCCTGGAGCACTGAACAGTGTATCAGGTGGAGAAGATGTTAGGAGTGCCCTGGAAGCCAAAGGTCTTGCAGGGCAATGCAAGCTGTGTTGGGATTAGTTTGGCTTTTGAGGGGAAGGGCTAAGGGTACAGGTGAAAAACAAGGTAGCAGGAGAGCTCTTTGGAGCAAAAGTGTCCCCTAATTCCCATATGTTATGAATCATAGATTCATAGAATGCTTTGGGTTGGAAGGGACCTTAAAGATCACCTAGTTCCACCTCCCTACCCCCACCATGGGCAGGGACCCCTTCCAGCAGCCCAGGTTGCTCAAGGCCTCATCCAGCCTGGCCTCGAACATCTCCAGGCATCGATGGGGCTTCTACCACCTCCCTGGGCAACCTGTTCCAGCGTCTGATGATGACTGTCCTGCACTGTTTAATGAGCAGCACTCAAAAGCACCTTTGTGTGTTTATTACAGCTCAGATCTACCTTGCTCTGAGTGAAACAAAGAGGTAGCTTTGCTGAGGCAACGTGTGGCACTTAGCTGCAGAATGCTGAGGCACATTTAAGATTCTCACTTCTGCATGCAGTGCTTGTGCACTTGAGGTGTAGCTAAGCAAGGCAGGGATTGGGGGTGGGAGGAAAGGAATGGAATGGAATGGAATGGAATGGAATGGAATGGAATGGAATGGAATGGAATGGAATGGAATGGGATAGAATGGAATGGGATAGAATGGAATAGAATGGAATAGACCAGGTTGGAAGAGACCTTCAAGATCATCCTGTCCAAGAACATTATGTTGTCATGGTTTAAGACAATATGGTGAAACAAGTCAGGATGGCACCTAGGGAAAAAATAACAGCCTAAAGAAAAGAAAGTAAAGCATCTCTCCTGAGGAATTGTATTGTTCACTGACACCATTTTTCTCCCCACCTTCTAGGACCAGACTACTGTGCTCTTGAGGACCATGGTTGTGAACAGGAATGTGTTAATGCAGATGATTCCTATTTCTGTCGATGCCAAGAAGGGTTTAGACTT
Organism: Dryobates pubescens; assembly: GCF_014839835.1. Taxonomy (NCBI): domain Eukaryota; kingdom Metazoa; phylum Chordata; class Aves; order Piciformes; family Picidae; genus Dryobates; species Dryobates pubescens. The sequence goes on along the minus strand of NC_071625.1, from coordinate 25,833,220 downwards.
AATCCAGATAAGAAAACATGCAAAAGTGAGTAATCCTTTGGACAAAACAAAGCTCATCTGCTTGCACTTCTTAAACCTGCAGTCAATAGTTTCCCTGCTGAAGGGATGAAAGTTTTCTCTGTGATTAAGGTTGAAGCGAAATGTTTCTTTATAAAGCTGAGCTTTAACTGAGCCAGTGGTGCTGGGAAAACACTTTGCTTGGTTTGCAGCCTAGGTGTGGGGGATTAGAGGTTTTCTGAATCTGTGCAAAGCTGAAGAGTGACAGAGTGGCTCAAACCCACAGATTCTTAGACTGCATTAGGCTGGAAGAAGGGACCCTCGAAGGGCAGCTTGTCCAACCCCCCTGCACTCAGCAGGGACACCTCCAACTAGAGCAGGCTGCACAGGCACACATCCAGTCTCATCTTCTATGTGTCCAAGCTTGCAGCTTCAACCACATCCCTGGGCAGCCTGTTCCAGTCTTTCACCACTCTCACTGTGCAGAACTTCCTCTTGATGGCCAACCTGAATCTGCCCTGCTCCAGTTTCAAACCCCTGCCTCTCATCCTGTCCCCAGAGGCCCTTCTGAACAGTCCCTCCCCAGCCTTCCTGTAGGTCCCCTTCAGATATTGAAATGCTTCCCTAAGCTTTCTCTAGAGCCTTCTCCTCTCCAGGCTGAACAGCCCCAATTCTGACCTTGTCTTGCAGTGCCACAAGCAGCTTTAAGCAATAAAATGAATTCACCTTGCTTAGCCCAGTTGCTTTAGCCAAGGACAGATGTTTGTCAGTAGCAGAATGAACTAAGCTGACGAAGTGACTCAGTTCTTGTGAGGGGAGCAATGTACTGCTGATATTTCATAGAATCATAGAATCAATAAGGTTGGAAAAGACCTCAGAGATCATCAAGTCCAACCTGTCACCCAACACCTCATGACTAACTAAACCATGGCTCCAAGTGCCACATCCAATCCCCTCTTGAACACCTCCAGGGACAGTGACTCCACCACCTCCCTGGGCAGCACATCCCAATGGCTAATCTCTCTTGCTGGGAAGAACTTTCTCCTCACCTCCAGCCTCAACCTCCCCTGGTGCAGCTTGAGACTGTGTCCTCTTGTTCTGGTGCTGGTTGCCTGGGAGAAGAGACCAACCCCCACCTGGCTACAACCTCCCTTCAGGGAGTTGTAGAGAGCAAGAAGGTCTCCCCTGAGCTTCCTCTTCTCCAGGCTAAGCAACCCCAGCTCCCTCAGCCTCTCCTCACAGGGCTGTGCTCCAGACCCCTCCCCAGCCTTGTTGCCCTTCTCTGGACACGTTCAAGAGTCTCTATGTCCTTCTTAAATTGAGGGGCCCAGAACTGGACACAGGACTCAAGGTAGGGCCTAACCAGCGCTGAATAAAGAGGTTGCCTGGAGCAGCATCATGATAGATCTACACTCCTAACATTTGGAAGTTCTGGAACTGTGGAGGCATTTTTCTTTTTCAGCCTTAAACTTGCTTTCCCAAGAAGCATCATTGTGTAAACAGTGCTGCTTTCCAGCACTCCCTGCTACCCTGGGTTTTATTGTCCCTGTGGAATTTTAGTACATTCAGGGGGGTGAGAAACTGGAAGATAGACTGAGAGACCTGAGGCTGTTTAGTTTGGAGAGGAGAAGGCTGAGAGAGGATCTGATCAATGTCTATCAATAGCTGAGGGGTGGGTGTCAGGATGAAGGTGATGGTTTCTTTTTGGTGGTGCCCAGTGATAGGACAAGGAACAGCAGGTACAAGCTGGAACACAGGAGGTTCCATCTCAACATGAGGAGACACCTCTGTATGGTGAGGGTGGCAGAGCCCTGGAGCAGGCTGCCCAGAGAGGTTGTGGAGTCTCCTTCTCTGGAGACATTCAAGACCTCCCTCAATGTGTTCCTGTGTAACCTGCCCTAGGTGATGCTGCTCTGGCAGGGGGTTGGACTGGATGATCTCTGGAGGTCACTTCCAACCCTTAACATCCTGTGATCCTGTGTCCAGTTCTGGGCCCCTCAGTTTAGGAAAGATGTTGACTTGCTGGAAGGTGTCCAGAGAAGGGCAACAAAGCTGGGGAGGGGTCTGGAGCACAACTCTGTGAGGAGAGGCTGAGGGAGCTGGGGTTGCTTAGCCTGGAGAAGAGGAGGCTCAGGGGAGACCTTATTGCTGTCTACAACTACCTGAAGGGAGGTTGTAGCCAGGTGGGGGTTGGTCTCTTCTCTCAGGCAACCAGCACCAGAACAAGAGGACACAGCCTCAAGCTGTGCCAGGGGAGAGTCAGACTGGATGTTAGGAAGAAATTCTTGATAGAGAGAGTAATTGGCCATTGGGATGTGCTGCCCAGGGAGGTGGTGGAGTCACCATCATTGGAGGTGTTTAGGAGGTGACTTGATGGGGTGCTTGGTGCCATGGTTTAGTTGATTAGATGGTGTTGGGTGATAGGTTGGACTCGATCTCAAAGGTCTCTTCCAGCCTGGATTATTCCATTCCATTCCATTCCATTCCATTCCATTCCATTCCATTCCATTCCATTCCATTCCATTCCATGTTTCCAGTTATGCTGATTTCTAAAGGCTGCTAAGAAGCAGCTTGATAATTACTCCCCTCTTTGGAAAAGTGAACTGAGAGGTGCTGCATCAGAACCCCAACTATTTTAAGCCTGGAATATTTGAGGTTAGACTTTACAGTAGTGTGGGTGTTTGTGTTGTAAAAGCCCCAAGCAGATGCAGTTTCTCACAGAGTTTGCTTTTCTTTCCCACAATTCTTTCTGAGCTCTGAGAGCCTCTTCAGGATGATGTAAGCTCTTGGAAAAAAAAGAAACCAAACCAGAAGAATCTTCCAACTGGAACTTGCTCAAGCTAGTAAAAACACCTTAGCTTTGCCTGTTCAAGCCAATGTCATCCCTGTGTAGGAAGTTAAACCTGGACCAAATACTAGGGGGGGGAGGAAAAAGTGTTGCTTGGTTAAATAAACAGCGCAATTTAGCATGAAGTCATTTTAAATCAAGTAGAGCAATGGGTTTTATGTAAGCAAAGAGCTGCAGACGTGCCTTTGCACATCTGTAAATCATCTGCTAATGCAGACAGAGGAGAGGGTGTTTGTGTCTGGTGGAACACCACTACATTTGATCAAGTTAAGCTGAAGTGGTTTGTGCCTAGGTCACAGAATGGCTTAGCTAGGAGGGGACCTCGAAGCTCATCTACTCCAACCTCCCTGCCATGCCCAGAGACACCTCTCAACTAGACTCAGCTGCTCAAGGCCTCATCCAGCCTGGCCTGGAACACCCCCAGGCAGGAGGCAGCCACAGCCTCCCTGGGCAGCCTGTTCCAGAGTCTCACCACCCTCACACTGAACAACTTCTTCCTCAGCTCCAGTCTCACCCTGCTCTCCCTCAGCTTCAAACCATTCCCCCTTGGCCTGTCTCTGGACACCCTTAGGAAAAGTCTCTCTGCAGCCTTTCCCTAGGATCCTTTCAGATACTGGAAGGCAGCTCTAAGGTCCCCCCAGAGTCTTCTCTTCTCCAGGCTGACCACCCCCAGCTCCCTCAACTGATCCTCATAGCAGAGCTGCTCCAGCCCTTGCATCCTCCAGGAAGGCTGCAGAAGCTCAGAGCAGCTGAGAACTGTGTTCAGTTCTGGAGCCCCTAGGACAGGAAGGATCTGGAGGTGCTGGAAGGTGTCCAAAGAAGGGCCATGAGGATGAGCAGAGGGCTGGAGCTGCTCTGCTATGGGGACAGACTGAGAGAGTTGGGGCTGTTCAGTCTGGAGAAGAGAAGGCTCTGAGGAGACCTTCTGGTGGCCTTGCAGTATCTGAAGGGGGCTCCAAGAAAGTTGGGGAGGGACTTTTGAGGGTGTCAGGGAGTGATAGGGATGGGGGGAATGGAGCAAAACTAGAAATGGGGAGATTGAGCTTGGATGTGAGGAAGAAGTTGTTCCCCATGAGGGTGGTGAGAGCCTGGCACAGGTTGCCCATGAAGGTGGTGGAAGCCTCATCCCTGGAGGTTTTTGCAGCCAGGCTGGATGTGGCTGTGAGCAACCTGCTGTAGTGTGAGGTGTCCCTGGCCATGGCAGGGGGGTTGGAACTGGCTGAGCCTTGAGGTCCTTTCCAAACATGACAATTCTGTGATTCTTCATCGTTTGTTACCTGCCAGATGGGGTTGTTGATTTCATGTGGGTGCTGTTGAGTAACTCAAGCTGCTGAAGCAGGTGGGGATGCTGCAGAAATGAAGAGCTGTGCTGATCTGTTGGCCTGGCTCTGTGAAGGCATCGCCTGCTAACCACAGCGTGGCAGTGGTTGTGTCCGTGGCTCTAAGGTGATTTCTTCAACTGTTCTCACCAATCAACAGGGGTGGACCACTGTGCTGAGAGCAATCATGGCTGTGAGCAGCTCTGCCTGAACACTGATACCTCCTATGTCTGTCAGTGCACTGAAGGATTTGTCATCAATGAGGACCTGAAAACCTGCACACGTGAGTCTCCTGATGTTAGGGAGAAGTTCTTCCCAGCCAGAGAGATTGGCCATGGGGATGTGCTGCCCAGGGAGGTGGTGGAGTCCCCATCACTGGAGGTGTTTAAGAGGAGCCTGGATGAGGCACTTGGTGCCATGGTTTAGTTGATTAGATGGACTTTTCCAAACTGATTAATTCTATAATTCTATTCTATTCTATTCTTGTGGTTGTAAACCTCCTTTGCTGGACAGATGGGCAGAGTCCAACAGGATGGCATTCAACAAGTCCAGGTGCCAGGTGCTGCACTTTGGCCACAACAACCCCAGGCAGTGCTACAGGCTGGGGTCAGAGTGGCTGGAGAGCAGCCAGGCAGAAAGGGACCTGAGGGTAGTGATTGACAGCAGCTGAACATGAGCCAGCAGTGTGCCCAGCTGGCCAAGAAGGCCAATGGCATCCTGGCTTGCATCAGAAATAGTGTGGCCAGCAGGAGCAGGGAAGCCATTGTGCCCTGTGCTCAGCACTGGTTAGGCCACACCTTGAGTCCTGTGTCCAGTTCTGGGCCCCTCAGTTTGGGAAAGATGTTGAGTTGCTGGAAGGTGTCCAGAGAAGGGCAACAAAGCTGGGGAGGAGTCTGGAGCACAGCCCTGTGAGGAGAGGCTGAGGGAGCTGGGGTTGCTTAGCCTGCAGAAGAGGAGGCTCAGGGGAAACCTTCTTGCTCTCTCCAACTCCCTGAAGGGAGGTTGTAGCCAGGTGGGGGTTGGTCTCTTCTCCCAGGCAACCAGCACCAGAACAAGAGGACACAGTCTCAAGCTGTGCCAGGGAAAGTTTAGGCTGGAGGGGAGGAGAAAGTTCTTCCCAGCAAGAGAGATTGGCCATTGGAATGTGCTGCCCAGGGAGGTGGTGGAGTCACCGTCCCTGGAGGTGTTCAAGAGGGGATTGGATGTGACACTTGGAGCCATGGTTTAGTTTGTCAGGAGGTGTTGGGTGACAGGTTGGACTTGATGATCTCTGAGGTCTTTTCCAACCTTGTGGATTCTCTGATTCCTTAACCTTGTTCCTTTCCTCACAGGGCAGAGGAATTTATTCTTCCAGGCTTACCTTCAGTTTATTCTTACAGACTGCATGCTGGCAATGCTTCAACCATGGCTGGAAAGCAGAAACAGACAGGGGGAATAATAAATTGAAAGCCCCGGGGGAGGGTCCAGTCAGGATAACTGTAAATGCTCAGAGATTTGGAAGAGCTTTGTAAGATCCAGGTGTTGAGGACAGTTTTTCAATGGCATGCCAAATGTGCCTGACCAACAGCTCAGTGTCCCCCAGGCAAACTGCAGCAGCTTACCTGGGCTCAGAGGAGAGTGAGGGTCCCACACTGGGCTTCATATTTTGTGTGGAAGCCCTTTAAGAAGGGGTCAAAATCTGTCCTGACAGCTCTCCCCCCTTTTGTCAGTCACATGCTCATTGAGAATCGTTGCAGATACACAGATGGCTGAATTGCCTCCTTCAGAGGGCAAAACACTTCTCTGGGAAGGGTCAGGGGAAGTGGAATGTGAATTCATTTTGCCTGTTGCCTTTTCCTGGCCCTCTTTGATGAGAAGGATGTGGCCACTTCTGCTCCAGGCTAAGGAGGTACACTATTTTTCAAGCTTGAGTGTTGGAGCAGCTCCAAAGCTTGCTCCTTTGCTTGCTCTCAGGCAACACAGTTTTAACAGCCCTCACAATGCAAGTGCTCAGCCACAGAAATGGTCTGGGGAGAGGTGAGGCAAGTCAGCAAAGGAAAATTTGTCTTTAAACTTATCTTTGCCTCCATGCTATTCCCTCCCCCCCACCTCCAATAACTTGAGGGACTTGGCTTCTACAGCTGCAGCTCTAATAGGAAAGCAGAACCAGTGTACATGGAGCAGTGACAGGGTCTGGAGCCTAACCCCTGCTTGAGACACCTGGAGGCTGTGTGGCCATTCAGAGACTTGGACAGACTGAGAGCTGGGCAGAGAGGAACCTAAGGAGGTTCAACAAGGAGAAGTGCAGAGTCCTGCACCTGGGGAGGAAGAATCAACTGCAGCAGCACAGGCTGGGAGGGGATCTGCTGGAGAGCAGCCCTGGGGAGAAGGAGCTGGGAGTGCTGGTGGACAACAAGTTCTGCATGGGACAGCAGAGTGCCCTGGATTTCCTTGCTCATGTGCCATGCAACTGCTAGAGGCTAAAACCCAGTGATGTGCTGATCTATTTTTTTTGTGGCTGCTAACTGTGATTGCTCCTGCAGGAGTTGACTATTGTGCCCTGAGTGATCATGGCTGTGAACACTTGTGTGTGAGTGGGGACAGATCTTACACCTGCCAGTGCCTGGAAGGCTACAGGCTTCGGAGTGACGGCAAAACCTGCAGACGTGAGTGAGCATCCAGCAGCCTGCAGCTGGGTTTGTACTGCACACCTACAGGGTCAGGAGGGGATCTGCTGGACAGCAGCCCTGTGGAGAAGGACCTAGGAGTGCTGGTGGACAGCAAGTTCTGTATGGGACAGCAAAGTGCCCTGGGGGCTAAGAAGGCCAAGGGGATCCTGGGCTGCATTCAGAGGAGTGTGGCCAGCAGAGCCAGGGAGGTTCTCCTCCCCCTCTACTCTGCCCTGCTGAGACCTCACCTGGAATATTGCATCCAGCTCTGGGCTCCCCAGTTCAAGAGGGACAGGGATCTGCTGGAGATAGTCCAAGGGAGGGTTACAAGGATGCTGAAGGGGCTGCAGCACTGCCTGGTGAGGAGAGGCTGAGAGCCCTGGGGCTGTTTAGTCTGGAGAGGAGAAGACTGAGAGGGGATCTGATCAATGTCTGTCAATAGCTGAGGGGTGGGGGTTAGGAAGGAAGGGACAGGGACAGCCTCTGCTCACTTGTGCCCTGGGATAGGACAAAGGGCAGTGGATGGAAACTACAGCAAGGGAGGTTCCACCTCAACCTGAGGAGAAACTTCTTCACTGTGAGGGTACCAGAGCCCTGGAACAGGCTGCCCAGAGAGGTTGTGGAGTCTCCTTCTCTGGACCCTTTCCATCCCTGTCTGGATGTGTTCCTGTGCTGCCTGTGCTGGATTCTCTGGTTCTGCTCTGGCAGGGGGGGTGGACTGGATGATCTCCAGAGGTCCCTTCCAACCCTTAACATCCTGTGTGACCCTGTGAAGAAGTCTGTAACCTAGGGTGTGATTGCCTGAACATTGCTGTCCAGTGGCATTTTAAACTGTCAAGGACTGCAAAAGTTCATTGTTTCCCCTTTGGTGTCCTGTTTGCCAGCAGTATGCCATCCACCTTGGATATGTTACAGCATCTGAAATGGTACTGGGTGAACACTTCCAGGCACCTCAATCACACCCTGATCGTTTGTGTCCTCGAAAAAGCAGCCCTGGAATTGGACTCTTGTGGATTCAAAACTATGTCATTCTGACTTAATCCTTGCAAAGGACAACTGTAATTGTCTTCTCAAATCAAGGCACAAATACTCTGCTTCTGAAGCCTTGCACTCAGCATGAAGCTTGCAATAGGAGTAAGGGAAAGGTCATTTTGTCCAGCATGGGGTAAGGATGATTGCAAAAGGGATAGGCTTGCAATACAGATGTGAGACTTTATGCAGCTGGGATGAATGGCAGATACCAAGAAAAAGAATCCATTGCCAATTTTTTTTCTCCACTTTTATACTTTTGATCCCTAAGCCAGAGGAGGCTTAGGTTGGTTTTTATAGCTGGAAAGGATGATTGGTGTGTTGAACCTGATTCTGGGCCCCTCGCTGCAAGAAAGATCTGGAGGTGCTGGAGTGGGTCCAGAGGAGAGCAACCAGACTGGGGAAGGGACTGGAGGGAAAGCCTGATGAGGAGAGGCTGAGGGAGCTGGGGGTGCTCAGCCTGGAGGAGACTCAGGGGGAACCTTATCACTCTCTACAACTACCTGAAGGGAAGCTGTAGTCAGGTGTAGGTTGGGCTCCTCTCCCAGGCAACTTGTGAGGGCATGGCCTGAAGCTGTGCCAGGGGAGGTTTAGGTTGAAAGCACTTCCTCATGGAAAGGGGAATCAGACACTGGAATGTGCTGCCCACGGAGGTGGTGGAGTCACCACCCCTGGAGGTGTTTAAGGGCAGATTGGATGTGGCACTTAGTGACATGGTCTAATTGATCTGGTGGTGTAAGGTCATAGGCTGGACTTGATGATCTCAGAGGTCTATTCCAGCCTCAATATTTCTGTGAAAGAAGGATCATGGACAAGTCTCTGAAAAACACACAGGCATTGAGTAGTTTGTAACTGCAAGCCCAAAAAATAGCCACAGATCTCATCAGCTTTTTGTTACAGCTGGAAACAGGGGGGGCTAGAGATTCATAGAGTTATGGAGAGGTTTGGGTTGGCAGGGAACTTAAAGATCACCTAGTGCCACCCCCCCTGCCATGGGCAAGGACACCTCCCACCAGCCCAGGCTGCTCAAGGCCTCATCCAGCCTGGCCTTGAACACCCCCAGGAAGGGGACATCCACCACTTCCCTGAGCAGCCTGTTCCAATGTCTCACTGCAAAGAACTTATTAATCTCCAGTCTAAATCTACCCTCCTCAAGCTTCAATCCATTGCCTCATCCTATCACTACAGCCCTTGTCAAAAGTCCCTCCCCAGTTCTCCTGTAGCCCCTTCAGGTACTGGAAGGCTGCTTTAAGGTCTCCCCGGAGCCTTCTCTTCTTCAGCCTGAACAGCCCCAGCTCTTCCAGCCTGCCTTCATAGGGGAAGTTCTCCAGCCCTCTGATCATCTTTGTGGCCTCCTCGGGACCCACTCCACCAGCTCCATGTCTGTCTTATGCTGAGGGCAGCAGAACTGGAGGCAGTGCTGCAGGTGGGGTCTCAGCAGGGCAGAGCAGAGGGGCAGAATCCCCTCCCTCATTCTGTTGGATGAGCCCAGGAAAAAAAAACAACTGAGTCCAGTCTGCTAGCAAGGACAAAGAGCATTCAGCAGCTGGGAACTGTAAGACTTTGAACATCTCACCCTTAGCTAACTCACCTCACTTTTATTTTTCATCTATTAAATTCTTCCCAGGTAAAAATGTCTGCAAATCAGTCAGCCATGGCTGTGAGCACATTTGTGTTAGTGCTGACAGCTCCTACAGCTGCAAGTGTCATGAAGGATTCATACTGAGAGAAGATGGCAAGACCTGCAGAAGTGAGTGACCACTATCTCCTGAACATTTTACCATGTGCATCAGGCAAGGAAAGAAACCTTTCTGCCCTTCTCACTGAAAAACACAACAAAAACCCAAACCAAAACCCCCCACCCCCTGTCCCCCCTCGACACTCATTTTGAGCCTGAGCAGAGGGCTGGAGCTGCTCTGCTATGGGGATAGACTGAGAGAGTTGGGGTTGTTCAGTCTGGAGAAGAGAAGGCTCTGAGGAGACCTTCTGGTGGCCTTGCAGTATCTGAAGAGGGCTCCAAGAAAGCTGGGGAGGGACTTTTGAGGGTGTCAGGGAGTGATAGGACTGGGGGGAATGGAGCAAAACTAGAAATGGGTAGATTGAGATTGGATGTGAGGAAGAAGTTGTTCCCCATGAGGGTGGTGAGAGCCTGGCACAGGTTGCCCAGGGAGGTGGTGGCAGCCTCCTGCCTGGAGGTGTTTGCAGCCAGACTGGATGTGGCTGTGAGCAACCTGCTGTAGTGTGAGGTGTCCCTGGCCATGGCAGGGGGGCTGAGCCTTGAGGTCCCTTCCAACCCTGACAATTTTATGCTATCTGCATTCTTCTACCACCTTTTCATTCATGCAAAACCTATTTTTGTATCAATCATTCCCAGGACAGGACATCTGCCAGTCAGTCAGCCATGGCTGTGAGCATGTCTGTGTTAGTGAAGGGGACTCCTATGTTTGCAAGTGTCATGAGGGTTTTCTGCTGAGAGAAGATGGGAAAACCTGCAGGAGTAAGTATCACAGAGTCACACAATGTGTGGTCTGCAGAAGAGCATCCTGAGAGGAGGTCTTCTCCATTCTGATCAGTATTTACAGGGCAGGTGTCCACAGGATGGTGCTGGGCTCTTTTCAGGGATGCCCAGTGACAGGACAAGGGGCAATGGGCACAAACTGCAACCCAGGAGGTTCCACTTAAACCAAGGGAAAGCTTATTTCCTGTGAGGCTGCTGGAGCAGGCTGCCCAGGCTGATTGTGGAGTCTCCTTCTCAGGAGGCCTCCAAAACCCAGCTGGACACATTCAGAGAATCACAGAATGTTAGGGGCTGGAAGGGATCTTGAAAGATCATCCAATCCAACCCAACTGCCAGAGCAGGATCACACAGGAATGCATCCAGACAGGGCTTGAATGTCTCCAGAGCAGGAGACTACACAACCTCTCTGGGCAGCCTGCTCCAGGGCTCTGCCACCCTCACAGGGAAAAAGTTTTGCCTTCTGTCCCTGTGGAGCCTCCTTTGTTCCCACTTGCCCTCAGTGCCCCTTGTCCTGTCCTTGGACATCCCTGTACTCTGATACTGACTCAGACTTTCCTCTGCAGTGTGTAGATCTGTGGAAGTGTTCTAACAAATCCAACAACAAGAGATGATTATTATAACAGAGGAGTAGCACTGGAACACCTGCTGGAAGCTTGTAGGAGGCTCTGTGGACAGAAAGGGTATTCTAAACTCCAAACTGACATGCCTGGAGTCTAAAAAGACTTGAGAATTTTCAGGTGCCAAGACATGGAAGTGTTTGCTGCCAACAAACCTACTTCTCCAAGCCCTGTGAGGAGAGGCTGAGGGAGCTGGGGTTGCTTAGCCTGGAGAAGAGGAGGCTCAGGGGAGACCTTCTTGCTCTCTACAACTCCCTGAAGGGAGGTTGTAGCTAGGTGGGGGTTGGTCTCTTCTCCCAGGCAAGCAGCACCAGAACAAGGGGACACAGTCTCAAGCTGTGCCAGGGGAGGTTTAGGCTGGAGGTGAGGAGAAAGTTCTTCATAGAGAGAGTTGTTGGCCATTGGGATGTGCTGCCCAGGGAGGTGGTGGAGTCCCCATCCCTGGAGGTGTTCAAGAGGGGATTGGATGTGGCACTTGGAGCCATGGTTTAGTAGTCATGAGGTGTTGGGTGACAGGTTGGACTTGATGATCTCTGAGGTCTTTTCCAACCTTATTGATTCTATGATTCGCTGTCTGTAGATCTACTTTAACCAAACACCTCAACTCCTCTCAGGTAAAGACATCTGCAGTGCAGTTGACCACGGCTGTGAACATCTTTGTGTCAGTGCTGACGAGTCCTACATCTGCCAGTGTTCTGAGGGATTTGCACTAAGGGAAGATGGGAAAACCTGTAGGAGTAAGTCTCCTTTATCCTCAGCAGATGTCCTTTGTCAGCTGTGCGTTCACAGACATCTTTTCAATACTGGCAACCAAGACGACACCAAGCTGGGGGCAGGAGTTGATCTGTTAGAGGGCAGGAGAGCTCTGCAGAGGGATCTTGACAGGATGGACAGATGGGCAGAGCCCAAGAGGATGGCATTGAACAAGTCCAAGTGCTGGGTGCTGCACTTTGGCCACAACAACCCCATGCAGAGCTACAGGCTGGGGGCAGAGTGGCTGAGAGCTGCCAAACAGAGAGGGACCTGGGGGGACTGGTTGACAGCAGCTGAACATGAGCCAGCAGTGTGCCCAGCTGGCCAAGAAGGCCAAGGGCATCCTGGCCTGCATCAGGAATAGTTAGAGCAGGGAAGTCATTGTTCCCCTGTGCTCAGCACTGGTTAGGCCACACCTTGAGTCCTGTGTCCAGTTCTGGGCTCCTCAATTTAAGAAGGACATCGAGACACTTGAAGGTGTCCAGAGAAGGGCAAGGAGGCTGGGGAGGGGTCTGGAGTCCCCATCCCTGGAGATGTTCAAGAGGGGATTGGATGTGGCACTTGAAGCCATGGTTTAGTTGTCATGAGGTGTTGGGTGATAGGTTGGACTTGATGATCTCTGAAGTCTTTTTCAACCTTATTGGTTCTATGACTTATTTACTTATATTCTCCTTTCTTTCCAGACAAAGATGTTTGCAATTCTGTTGACCATGGCTGTGAGCATATTTGTGTGAACACTGACAGTTCATACATCTGCCAGTGCTATGAGGGCTTTGTCTTGAGGGATGACAAGAAAACATGTAGAAGTAAGTTGGTTTGATGTTACTCTGCTTTATTGTTGTTGTTGTTTGGCACTCACAGGGCTACTGGAGAAACATCTTGGACTGAAGGAACATCTTGTGTTAGAGGCAGGGCTTCTTGTGGGCAGTTTTGCCAGCCAAAAGGAGGCTATATTCTGTATTTGTTAGGAACTTACTGATTTTAGCCTTAAAAGTCTTGGAAATCACAGAATGTATCTGGTTGGAAGAGACCTTCATGCTCATCCACCCAGCACTGCAAGGGTCAACACTAAGCCATGTCTCTGAGCACCCACACACTGCTTAAACACCTCCAGGGATGGGGACTCCAGCACTGCCCTGGGCAGAGCATTCCAATGGCTGAGAAACCTCTCTGGGAAGAAATATTTCCTAGCATCCAGCCTGAGCCTCCCCTGGTGCAGCTTGGAGCCATTTCCTCTGCTCCTGTGTCTTGCCACCAAGGAGCAGAGGCTGCCCCCTCCTCGCTCCAACCTCCCTTCAGGGAGCTGTAGAGAGCCAGGAGGTCTCCCCTCAGCCTCCTCTGCTCCAGCCTGAACACCCCCAGCTCCCTCAGCCCCTCCTCAGAGCCCAGGGTCTCCAGACCCTTCTCCAGCCTCATTGCCCTCCTCTGGACACTCTCCAGCCCCTCAATGTCCTTCCTGGAGTGAGAGGCCCAGAACTGAAACCAACACTTGAGGTGTGGCTGAGCACACTCTCTCATTCATCCAGCTGTAGTAACTAAAATCTCAATTATTCCTAGGTAAGGACATCTGCAGGTCAGTCAGTCATGGCTGTGAGCACCTCTGCATTAACACTGATGACTCCTACACTTGCCAGTGCCATGATGGATTCGTACTGAGGCAGGACGGGAGGACATGCCGAAGTAAGTACCTCAGCGAGAAGAGAACACCTTTCCTTTTCCTCTTCTTAGCAGGTTAGTCACTGATTCATTGCTCTCACAAGAGAATATTGCTCTCCATAGATCACACACAATCACAGAATCACACAATGGTAGGGGTTGGAAGGGAGCTCAAAAGATCATCCAGTCCAACCCCCCTGCCAGAGCAGCATCACCCAGGGCAGGTCACACAGGAACACATCCAGGTGGGGTTGGAAAGTCTCCAGAGAAGAAGTCTCCACAACTTCTCTGGGCAGCCTGCTCCAGGGCTCCAACACAGAAGTATTTCCTCTTGTTTAGGTGGCACCTCTGCTCCAGCTTGCCCCCAGTGCCCCTTGTGCTGTCCCTGGACATCCCTGAGCAGAGCCTGGCTCCATCCTCCCTCCACTGCCCTGCACATCTTTATCCCCAGCAGTGAGGTCACCCTCAGGCTCCTCTGCTCCAAGCCCCAGCTCCCTCAGCCTGTCCTCACAGGGAGATGTTCCACTGCCTGCAGCAGCTTTGTGGCTCTGTGCTGGACTCTCGGAGGCATTTCCTGAAGTCCTTCTTGAAGTGAGGGGCCCAGAACTGGCCACAATATTCCAGATGTGTCCTCAGCAGGACAGAGCAGATGGGGAGGAGAAGCTCTCTCAAGCTAAGAAGTGGAGAATGCTGCTAGATGAGTCCACTTCCTTCCATACTTTCTCCCCATCTATCCTTCTTGACAGGGCTTTACCCAGCTGGTTTTACCCATTGCAGTCATACAAATAGTCCCTTCAGATCTCAGCAATACCAGCTGGATGTGAATTATCCTCATATCAACAGTTCCTATTCTTCTGAGGTTTGTTTATGCAGAGTCCTGACATCGGTGTAAGGATGTAAAGAATTCTTTTGCTTTCCATCCTGTGGTGTTTGGATTCATTTTGGACTTTTAGCAGCATGAATTTGTGCTCAGTGACTACGGAGTTATTTCCTCCTTTCACTTTTACAGCTCTTCATTCAAAGTCCTCCTCCTTGCTCTAGTCAGATTAATCCTGAAATGACACTGGAGGAGGTAGCCCAGGGAGGTGGTGGAAGCCTCATCCCTGGAGGCTTTGGCAGCCAGGCTGGATGTGGCTGTGAGCAACCTGCTGTAGTGTGAGGTGTCCCTGGCCATGGCAGGGGGATTGTTGCTGGCTGATCCTTGAGGTCCCTTCCAACCCTGACAGTTCCATGATTCTATGATTTCTTGTCAGTAGGAGGCCATCTCCACCATGCAACTCCTTCTGCTCAGGTGGTAAGGAGCTCATGCTCCATGTAAGCTGAGCCATTTAATCAGCCAAGTTGCTTGCAGTTTCATAGACTCATAGAACCAATAAGGTTGGAAAAGACCTCAGAGATCATCAAGTCCAATCTGTCACCCAACACCTCATGACTACTAAACCATGTTTCCAAGTGCCACATCCAATCCCCTCTTGAACACCTCCAGGGATGGGGACTCTACCACCTCCCTGGGCAGCACATCCCAATGGCCAATTACTCTTGCTGGGAAGAACTTTCTCCTCACCTCCAGCCTAAATTTCCCCTGGCACAGCTTGAGACTGTGTCCTCTTGTTCTGGTTGCCTGGGAGAAGAGACTAACCCCCACCTGGCTACAACCTCCCTTCAGGGAGTTGGAGAGAGCAAGAAGGTCTCCCCTGAGCCTCCTCTTCTCCAGGCTAAGCAACCCCAGCTCCCTCAGCCTCTCCAAACAGGACTGTGCTCCAGAGCCCTCCCCAGCCTGGTTGCCCTTCTCTGGACACATTCAAGAGTCTCAATGTCCTTCTTACATTGAGGGGCCCAGAACTGGACACAGCACTCAAGGTTTGCAGGCTTCCATCTTTCTTTGCTCATGGGATTACCCCCATGGGTTTTTGGAGGTGTAATAACAATAGTTGAGCTCACAAAGCACATCAGCTACTGTCTGACTGTTCCCAGGCAAGGATGTCTGCACATCAGTGAGCCACGGCTGTGAGCACGCTTGTGTCAGCACTGGTGAGTCCTATGTCTGTACCTGTCAGGAGGGATTCCTGCTAAGAGAAGATGGGAAAACCTGCAAAAGTAAGTAGGCTGCTTGTGCATCAGCACACTCTCCATCTGCAGCTGGTGTAGAAGTGCACTGAGCAGCAGGAGCTGGCATCTGCTTGCAGGTAAGGATCTCTGCGGAGCGCTGAGGCACGGCTGTGAGCACCTCTGTGTTAACACTGAGGACTCCTACATCTGCCAGTGCCACGATGGGTTCCTGCTGGCAGAAGATGGGAAAACCTGCAGAAGTGAGCAGCATCAGGACTTCATTTGGTGAACTGCAGACCCAATGGAGGCCTCAGCTTGATGTATGCTGACTACCAACTCTTGTGTTTGCAGAGAAGGATGCTTGCAGTTCGCTCGAGCACGGCTGTGAACAGCTCTGTGTGAGCACTGGAGATTCATACACCTGCAGGTGTCAGGAGAAGTTCACACTGAATGAGGATGGAAAGACCTGTAGATGTGAGTAGCCTGAGCTGCAGAAGTGTGTTCTTATGTGAGGCTTTTAAGTGTTGTGTTTTCACGTGTGTGTTTGTGGCATCCAGCCAGCTGAGTCACAGAATGGCCCTCAGGAGGGGAATCATCTGCTAATGCAGACAGAGGAGAGGGTGTTTGTGTCTGGTGGAACACCACTACATTTGATCAAGTTAAGCTGAAGTGGTTTGTGCCTAGGTCACAGAATGGCTTAGCTAGGAGGGGACCTCAAAGCTCATCTACTCCAACCTCCCCACCATGCCCAGGGACACCTCTCAACAAGACTCAGCTGCTCGAGGCCTCATCTAGCCTGGCTTTGAACACAACACCCCCAGGCAGGAGGCAGCCACAGCCTCCCTGGGCAGCCTGTTCCAGAGTCTCACCACCCTCTCACTGAGAAACTTCTTCCTCAGCTCCACTCTCACCCTGCTCTCCCTCAGCTTCAAACCATTCCCCCTTGGCCTGTCTCTAGATACCCTCAGGAAAAGTCCCTCTGCAGCCTTCCTGGAGGATCCCTTCAGCTATTGGAAGGCAGCTCTAAGGTCCCCCTGGAGTGTTCCAGGCTGACCACCCCCAGCTCCCTCAACTGCTCCTCATAGCAGAGGTGCTGCAGCCCTTGGATCATCCTTGTGACCTCCTCTGGACTGATTTGAGCTGGTTAATAAAAAGTAGTCTCTACCTAAAGAACCTCACCTCACAAACTCCATCCACTCTTCCCAGATCAGGATGTCTGCAACTCAGTTGACCATGGCTGTGAACAAATTTGTGTTAATATGGATGATTCCTATGTCTGCAAGTGCCATGAGGACTTCGTCTTGAGGGAGGATGGAAGAACTTGTAGGAGTAAGTTGTTAAATCTTTGGTTTGTGCTTCCTGATCTGGTAATGAAATGCACTGTGTAATCACAGAACCACAGAGTGTTAGGGGTTGGAAGGGACCCCCAGAGATCAGCCAGGCCAGCCCCCCTGCCAGAGCAGCATCACCCAGGGCAGGTCACACAGGAACACATCCAGGTGGGGTTGGAAAGTCTCCAGAGCAGGAGACTCCACAAGCTCTCTGGGCAGCCTGCTCCAGGGCTCTGCCACCCTCACAGGCAAAAAGTTTCCTCTTTCTGTTCCTGTGGCACCTCCTCTGCTCCAGCTTGCCCCCAGTGCCCCTTGTCCTGTCCTTGGACATCCCTGAGCAGAGCCTGGCTCCATCCTCCCCACACTGCCCTGCACATCTTTATCCCCAGCAATGAGGTCACCCTCAGGCTCCCCTGCTCCAAGCTCCAGCTCCCTCAGCCTGTCCTCACAGGGAGATGTTCCACTGCCTGCAGCAGCTTTGTGACTCTGTGCTGGACTCTCTCAAGCAGTTCCCTGAGGTCCTTCTTGACCTGAGGGGCCCAGAACTGGACACAATATTCCAGTTGTGGTCTCACCAGGGAAGGACATAGGGGAAGCAGAACCTCTCTTGACCTACTCACCACAGCCCTTCTAATCCACCCCAGGATGCCCTTGGCCTTCTTGGCCACGAGGCCACACTGCTGGCTCATGGCTTCTGTCCACCAGGACCCCCAGGTCCCTCTCCTCTGCACTGCTCTCCAATGGTGTTGTGTTATTTGTGTCTTCATTATAGAACCAACCCCCTGAGGGTGAGCTCCTTCAGGGGGTACTATTGCCATCATTTGGCATGGAGTGGAAGTTACTTACCCAGCTCACCAGGCTACATGCACTTTTTACTATTCCAAGGGAAAACAAATACCTGCAAAACACTCAGCCAGGGCTGTGACCAGCTCTGTGTTCCACCTGGTGACTCCCACACATGTCAGTGTCACAGGGGACTGATGCTGAGGTGAGGCAGAAGGTGCAGGGGTGAGTGGGAGGAACTTCCATGGGGCTGTGCTCTTCTTTTCAGCCATGAAGGAAATCACAGCCTCCATTCCACTCCAAGCTTTGCCAGGCCAGAGTTGCTCTAATAAGGAAACTCTTTTCCCAATTCCCAGGTAAAGACCTGTGTACATCCATTGCCCATGGCTGTGAGCATCTGTGCATCAGTGATGGCAACTGGTACAGCTGCCAGTGCCCCGACGGCTTTGTGCTGAGACAGGATGGCAAAAGCTGCCGAGGTGAGGTGGGGGGTGGGTGGGTGCCAGCCATGGTCCTCTGGCCCTGCTGCACGAGGGAGACAAGGTCATGCACTCCTCAGGTGTCATCTGTGGAGTCTGAATTTCCAGAGGTTCACAGAATGGCTCAGGTGGGAAGGGACCACACACATCATTTCCTCCAAACCCCCTGCCCTGGGCAGGGACTCATCCAACCCGGCCTTGAGCACCTCCAGGGAGGGGGCATCCACCGCCTCCCTGGGCCACCTGTGCCAGTGTCTCACCAGCCTCACTGGAAAGGATTTCTTCCTCATCTCCAGTCTCAATCTGCCCTCCTCAGGCTTCAATCCATTCCCTCTCATCTTTTCACTACAGACCCTTGTGAAAAGTCCCTTCCCTAACCTGTAAATATGTCCAACAAAATCCACAGCAGTACTATCCATTTTTTTCCTAGCTGAAGATGTCTGCAAATCAGTTGCCCATGGCTGTGAGCATACCTGTGTCAATAATGATGATTCCTACATCTGCAAGTGCCAGGAGGGATATGTCCTGAAAGAGGATCAGAAAACATGCAGAAGTAAGTACATTCTATCCAGGAGGAATGGGTTGAAGCTGAGGGAGAGCAGGGTCAGACTGGAGCTGGGGAAGAAATTCTTCAGTGTGAGGTGAGTGAAACTCTGGAACAGGCTGCCCAGGGAGGTTGTGGCTGTCTCCTCCTTGGGGGTATTCAAGGCCAGGTTGGATGAGGGCTTGGGCAGCTGCAACTAGTTGAGAGGTGTCCCTGCCCACGGTGGGGAGGTTGGAGTAGATGATCTCTGAGGTCCCTTCCAACCTGAGCCGTTCTGTGGTTCTTTGATTTCTAAGATGGCCTCACTACAAAAAGTGCCTCACTTCAAAACTGACTGGATGCTTGAAAAGCCCAAAGCAAAGGTGAGTGTGATGGGAAATGCTTTGAACAAATCATTTGATGCTCCTGTGAGCAAAACAACTGACAGGCTGGAAGAGCTGTTTGCTGCAGCATCAAGCACACCAACAATTCCTTCCAAACAACAGGCATAAAGTCAAAATGAAACCTTATCATCAAGGAATGTGCACTTCACTCAGAGTCATGTACTCTGGAGCTTTTCATGGAATCACAAAAGGTTAGGGCTTGGAAGGGACCTCCAGAGATCAGCCAGTCCACCCCCCCTGCCAGAGCAGGAGCACCCAGGGCAGGTCACACAGGAACACATCCAGGTGGGTTTGGAATGTCTCCAGAGCTGGAGACTCCACAACCTCTCTGGGCAGCCTGCTCCAGGGCTCTGCCACCCTCACAGGGAAGAAGTTTTCCCTTCTGTTCCTGTGGCACCTCCTCTGCTCCAGCTTGCCCCCAGTGCCCCTTGTCCTGTCCTTGGACATCCCTGAGCAGAGCCTGGCTCCATCCTCCCCACACTGCCCTGCACATCTTTATCCCCAGCCATGAGGTCACCCTCAGGCTCCTCTGCTCCAAGTCCCAGCTCCCTCAGCCTGTCCTCACAGGGAGATGTTCCACTGCCTGCAGCAGCTTTGTGGCTCTGTGCTGGACTCTCTCAAGCAGTTCCCTGAGGTCCTTCTTGAAGTGAGGGGCCCAGAACTGGACACAATATTCCAGATGTGTCCTCAGCAGGGCAGAGTAGAGTGGCAGGAGAACCTCCCAACCTCTATACCCCATGTTCAAATACCATTCATTCCATTTGCTTCCCTTCCAACATGTCCTGCTTAGAGCATGATGTGCATTTATCACATCACCCTTGAACACTCAGAGGAGAAACTCTTCTGCTGGAACTGACTCAAAACATTCATTCTGCAGAAATAGATGCCTTGGGGAGACTTACTCCCAAAAGGATGGTAACATGCTCATGGCTGATCTCAGTCCTAACTAAAACCATGCCCCAGGAACTCCTTCCCTGTCTTTATGAAGTGATCTTGGTATAGTTCTGGTAGCTCACATTCATTGCATTGCCATCACCTTACAACATAGAATCATCATAGGCTGGTTTGGATGTAGGCTGTACACATCCCCTTCAGACACACTGGCAAAGTCAGATGATCATCTCTGGATGATCAGGGGGTTGGTGCACCTCTGCTACAAGGACAGGCTGAAGGGGCTGTTGCAGGGCTATTGCTTTGAAAAACCTGCTGTGCCCAGAAAATGTCAGATGTGCTCTCCATGGTACTCAGCAGAAGTCCCTGGAACTGCTCACCTGGGGAGACAGACAAATTAGAAGGGCAGTCAGGATGGGGCTTGAAGCATGGGGGGCTGGAGCACCTCTGTTACAAGGACAGGCTGAGGGAGCTGGGGGTGTTCAGCCTGCAGAAGAGAAGGCTCCAGGGAGACCTAATAGCAACCTGAAGGAGGCTACAAAAAGGATGGAGACTGTTTGCAGAGGCCTGCAGGGACAGGACAAGGGACAATGGCTTCAAACTAGAGCAGAGCAGATTTAGATTGGATGTTAGGAGCAAGTTCTGCACCATGAGGGTGGTGGAACACTGGAGCAGGTTGCCCAGGGAGGTGGTTGGGGTCCCATCCCTGGAGATATTCAAGGTGAGACTCGACAGGGCTCTGGGCAGCCTGATCTAGTTGAGGATGCCCCTGCTGACTGTAGAGGGGGTTGGACTAGATGGACTTTGGAGTTCTCTTCCAACCCAGACTCTTCTCTGCTGCTCTGCCCTGTGAGTGGGTGCAGTCTCCCAGCTGCCTTTCCGGGTGCCGTGCAGCTTTCTGACGCTATGAACGTTCTGCTGCTTGTCCCACAGGGTGCACCGAAGGCCCCATTGACCTGGTGTTTGTCATTGATGGATCAAAAAGCCTGGGAGAGGACAACTTTGCAACTGTCAAACAGTTTGTCACAAGCATCTTGGATTCCCTCGAGATTTCCCCCAAAGCCGCCCGGGTTGGGCTGCTGCAGTACTCCACGGAGGTGCGCACGGAGTTCTCCCTGCGGCAGTTCGGCTCAGCCAAGGACATGAAGAAAGCCGTGGCACAAATGAAGTATATGGGGAGAGGCTCCATGACAGGGCTGGCCCTGAGGCAGATGTTTGAGAGGAGTTTCACAGAAGCAGAAGGAGCCAGACCGTTTTCAGCTCGTGTGCCTCGCATCTCCATTGTATTCACAGACGGACGAGCCCAGGATGAGGTCTCGGAGTGGGCGACCAGAGCCAAGCGAAGCGGTGAGTGAGATGTGGTTACACAGCTGCACACACTGCTCTGGCTGGGAAGGGAGCCTCCAAGGGCAGCTTGGCTGACCCCCCTGCACTCAGCAGGGACACCTCCAACTACAGCAGGCTGCCCAGAGACACAGCCAGCCTGAGCTTGAATGTCTCCAGGGACAGGGCCTCAACCACATCCCTGGGCAGCCTCTTCCAGTCTTTCACCACTCTCACTGTGCAGAACTTCCTCCTGATGGCCAACCTGAATCTGCCCTGCTCCAGTTTCCAACCATTGCCCTTCATCCTATCCCCACAGTCTGTGTCCATCTTTGGAGCCCTCCACACAGGAAGGACATGGACCTGATGGAGAGGAGGCCACAAAACCAATCAACTCTGCTACAAGGACAGGCTGAGGGAGCTGGGGGTGTTCAGCCTGGAGAAGGCTCCAAGGACACCTAATAGCAGCCTGCCACTACCTGAAGGGGGCTACAAGAAGGCTGCAGAGGGACTATTTGCAAAGGCCTGCAGGGACAGGATGAGGGACAATGGCTTGAAATGAGAGCAGAGCAGATTTAGATTGGATGTGAGGAACAAGCTCTGCACCATGAGGGTGGTGGAACACCAGAACAGGTTGCCCAGGGAGGTGGTTAAGGCTCCATCCCTGGAGATATTCAAATTGAGGCTGGACAGGGCTCTGAGCAACCTGATCTAGCTGAGGATGTCCCTGCTGACTGCAGGGTGTTGGACTGGATGACCTTTGGAGGTCCCTTCCAACACATTCTATGACTCTCTAACTTCAGTCTATTAAGGGGCTGAGCTGTTCAGCTTTGAAGTTCCCCAGCAGAGACATTCCTGATGCTCACCCTTCCTCGCTCTCTAGAATGAGTAATGTTGTCCAGTTCTGGGCACCTCAGTTTAAGAAGGACATTGAGACTCTTGAAGGTGTCCAGAGAAGGGCAGCCAGGCTGGGGAGGGGTCTGGAGCACAGCCCTGTGAGGAGAGGCTGAGGGAGCTGGGGTTGCTTAGCCTGGAGAAGAGGAGGCTCAGGGGAGACCTTCTTGCTCTCTACAATTCCCCGAAGGGAGGTTGTAGCCAGGTGGGGGTTGGTCTCTTCTCCCAGGCAACCAGAACAAGAGGACACAGTCTCAAGCTGTGCCAGGGGAGGTTTGGGCTGGAGGTGAGGAGAAAGTTCTTCACAGAGAGAGTTGTTGGCCATTGGGACGTGCTGCCCAGGGAGGTGGTGGAGTCCCCATCCCTGGAGGTGTTCAAGAGGGGACTGGATGTGGCACTTGGAGCCATGGTTTAGTAGTCATGAGGTGTTGGGTGATAGGTTGGACTTGAGGATCTGAGAGGTCTTTTCCAACCAGGCTGATTCTGAGTCTCTGACAATGTTCCTTTTTTCCTGTCAGCAAACAAGGATTCAGGACTGCTGCTGTAATCCTCATGTGCACCTTCTTTTGCATCCAGGTATCATTATCTATGCCATTGGAATAGGGAAGGCCATTGAGGAAGAGCTGCTGGAAATTGCATCAGAGCCCTCATACAAACATCTCTTCTATGCTGAGGATTTCACAGCTTTGGAGGACATAAGTGAAGAGCTCAGAGCCCAGATCTGTGAAGGTAACAATACTCCCCTTTTGTTGAGAGAGAAGAGGAATAAATGCTCATAGATTTCATTTGTTTGTTTGTTTGCAGGCCTGAAAGAACAACTAAGGGAATGTCAGCTGGGACCAGAGCTGTTTAGACAGACAGGACAGCATGTCATAGTCATAGAAGTTTGGGTTGGAAGGGACCTTAAAGGTCATCTAGTTCCACCCCCCCCTGCCATTGGCAGGGACACCTTCCACTAGCCCAGGCTGCTTAAGGCCTCTCCACTCACACATTCTCAGGTTTTAAGCTTAGAATCATAGAATATTAGGGGTTGGAAGGGACCTCCGGAGATCATCCAGTCCAACCCCCCTGCCAGAGCAGCATCACCCAGGGCAGTCTGCACAGGAACACATCCAGGTGGGCTTGGAAAGTCTCCAGAGAAGGAGACTCCACAACCTCTCTGGGCAGCCTGCTCCAGGGCTCTGCCACCCTCACTGCAAAGAAGTTTCTCCTCACGTTGAACTGAAACCTTCTCTGTTCAAGTTTGTATCCATTGTTCCTTGGCTTATTGCTGTGCACCACCCAAAAGAGCTTGGCCCCCTCCACTTGACACCCACCCCTCACATATTGATAGACATTGATCAGATCCCTCTCAGCCTTCTCCTCTCCACACTAAACAGCCCCAGGGCTCTCAGTGTCTCTTCACAGGGAAGATGCTCAAGTCCCCTAAGCATCCTCCTGGCTCTCCCTTGGACTCTCTCCAGCAGGTCTCTGCCTCTCTTGAACTGGGGAGCCCCAAACTGGACACAGGGTTGCAGCTGTGGTCTCAGCAGGGCAGAGCAGAGGGGGAGCAGAACCTCCCTAGCCCTGCCAAGGCTGGAAGTGCTGCGGTCAGGTTTCTCACTGGTTAGCAAACCCCCGTGCTCGCTGGTGGAAATGCAGCCTCCTTCGGGCACCCACGCTGCTGTTTAGCAGCCACCAGCTGGAAAACTTGGGCTTTTTAACTTCAAGACTGAGACAAAAACTAAGGCAATCCTGCCCCTTGGTGGCAGGCTCTGGTCTGCAGGTCTAGTAGCTGGGCAGAGCCTCCCTGCTGCTGTGCTCTCACACCAACAGGAACTGCCTCATGCCTGGGAACTGATGACTGCCCCAGCCTCGTTTTTCTGGATACTCCAGGACTACCTATTGCTCATCAACTCACTCCACCAGAAATTCTGCCTCCAAGCTGAAACACGTTGTGGGTTGTTTGTGTTTTGGTTGGTTGGTTTGGTTTTGTTTCCCCTTCCCTTTTGTTTACAGCCTGTTTTTTCCCCCTTCTTTGCAAGAGCACTAATTGCACTTTTACTCCAGCCTTCATCTTTAGCTGAGGACTTCTGAGCCTGCAGCCTGTGAGGGGCTGGGAAACCCTCTGAACTTCTGAGTTCCACTGACAAGGCCTCTCTCATCCCTGCTCCCAGCTGTGGAGGGGCTGCATGCTCCCAAGTAAAGCCGGAGCCCTCCTAATCTCCTTTTCCCCCTTTTATTCTGCAAGAGAGCAGCAGCAGCTTTGGACAAGAGCTGCTGGTTATTATTCATTCTTAATTACTACTGTTGAAAAGAAAGAGGTAGCTCTCTCTTTTGCTGCCTCACAGAAATTCAGTCAGAAGGTTCCCCTTCATTGCCTTGCTTCATCATTTCTCACCCCACTGGAAGCACTGAGGAGGCTACAGCCATGTCCTGCCTACTGCACACTCATCACGATTGCCTCCTCACCCCTGCTGAGCCTCTCATGACATGGCCACCTAACTCTTTGTGTCACCAGACCCCAGCCCTGGTCAGATGACAGCAGATGACAGAACATTCTGTTCTCCTTCCAAGCTGCAGATGGTTCTCCTGGCTGCAAATAGACACAGAATCACAGAATATTAGGGGCTGGAAGGGACCTGCTGGCCACACTTTGCTTGCTGCACCCCAGGATGCCATTGGCTCTCTTGGCCACCAGGGCACCTTGCTGTCCCATGCAGAACTTGCTGCCCACCAGCACTCCAAGGCCTTTCTCCATGGAGCTGCTCTCCATCAGGGCAGCTCCTAACCTGTGCTGGTGCCTGCTGTTATTCCTCCCCAGATGCAGGACCCTGCACTCGTCCTTCTTGAACTCCATGAGGTTTGCTTGCACCCAGCTCTGCTATATGAACATTGTAGTTCTGCCCACTGAACTGTGGTGGTGGTCTTCTTACTCAACAACTTACCTTGCTTCATTCCCAGCATGCTCAGTCACTCCAACCTCCACCCAGAGGGTCTCATCTCCTTCTCATCTCCTTAGCACAGCTGCCTAACAGCATGTGTGTCAAAATTCACTAGATCAAGGGGGATCCCAATAGCTAGAAACTATCTGTGGAGTCCAGAAGCATCTTCCACCTCCCTACTCCATCCTCCAAGGCACCCTTCTCACCTGAACACTCCCAACTCATCAATGTCTCCCATTATAAAGGAGAAAATAGGATTAGGCCTTTTCTTCCCATTCCAAGTGGTTTCTACCCTTCTACTCAGTTCACCCCAAAGGGCTGAGGGATGGGGCAAGGGGTGCCAGGATTCCCACTGAAGGGCACAAAGCAGCTTGCTGCCATTTCAGATTACTACTCTCCATCTGTTCATAGAGCACTTCTGGTTTTGGAAGAGCTCCTCTGCTAGTCTGAGGGTTGAAGGGTGAGTCCTGGAGTTTCCATCCACAGTGGACCTCATCTCAACTGCACAGATCTGAGGCACTCTCCATGGGGGACAAACACCAAGCCAGTGGCAAGAACCAGCTCTGTTTCCAGGCAATGTGAACAGTTCTATTGCTGCTTTTGCAATCTCATTTCCTTTGGCAATTTCTTTCTACACCAGCCTTGAAAGAGTCACCTCAGCAGCAGGATCCATCATCTGGGAGGCTTCCCAAGACTGCTCCACAGCCTTCAGGTGGGCTGTTTTAACTCAGTGTCTGGCTGCCTCCCCATTGCTCCTTTGTGCTGCCTTCTGTGGAGAAGCCTAACAATTCACCTGTGAGTGACCTGCTCACCCCATCCCCCTTCCCACCCCCCTCCAAGCCACCTTCCTTTGGCAGTTCAGATCTGCTTTGTACAAAACCACCACGTGTGAGTCACTCTAACAAGTGCATGGCTGCTGCTCCTTACATCATCCAAACCAGTCCCTTGATGGGGAGCTTGCATTGCAACACTCCCTGCTGGGGGTTTTAAAGCATCTTCAGCTTTCAGTCACTTCTGTTTCTTTCTCACAGGAACTTTTCACCACCTCCCTTCCAGTTCTGCAACCCACAGCTTCAATCATGTGTCCAGCAAATGCAGCCTAACAGCTAACCCTAACAGCTCAGCTTCCACTCACGTCCTTGTATCCCCCTGCTCCTCTCCAGCAAGGATCCTCACTGCAGGCAGTGAGATTCAGTGCATGTGAGTGGAAAGCAGACCACAGACAACAACTCTGTGATTAAATGCAGTGGGTTTGGTTTTTAGACTTTTGGGGGGTTTCCTGCAGGACCTGACTCAGCCACCATAGCCATCACAGATGTCATTGCCTGTCCCAACCTTGCAGTACACCACAAGTACCTTTTTGAGGATGGTCACACTCACTCCACCACAGGTAATCAGCTTCCCTTTGTCTAGAACCACCCAGCCTGCTCTCTGAATGCACAGCCCTGCCTTAGGGACCCTCTACTCTGGTGACAAAATTTGCCCCAGAGCATTCACAGAATCTTAGGGGCTGCAAGGTACCTCAGCCAGTCCAACCCCCTGCCAGAGCAGGATTATCCTGGGCAAGTCACACAGGAACACATCCAGGTGGGGTTGGAAGGGCTCCAGAGAAGGAGACTCCACAACCTCCCTGGGCAGTCTGCTCCAGGGCTCTGCCACCCTCACTGCAAAGAAGTTTCTCCTCATGTTGAGCTGAAACCTTCTCTGTTCAAGTTTGTATCCATTGGTCCTTGGCTTATTGCTGTGCACCACCCAGAAGAGCTTGGCCCCCTCCACCTGACACCCACCCCCCACATATTGATAGACATTGATCAGATCCCCTCTCAGCCTTCTCTTCTCCAGACTAAACAGCCCCAGGGCTCTCAGTCTCTCTTCACAGGGGAGTTGCCACCCTCATAGTAGAGAGGTTTCTCCTTATGTTCACTATGCTCCAGCTTCCCTTGGGATGTTGGCATGTGCTGGGTACAGGAAGCTGTGTCAAACCTGCCCTGCATTTCCAAGTCCTTGCCACAGAGTCACAGAATCACTAAGGCTGGGACAGACCTTTAAGATCCTCCAGTCTGACCATAACCCAACTACCACATCCTGCCCCATCCCATTTGGTTTGCTCTGCATTCAGCCAATGCTTCACTGTTTGATTGGTGTTTGGTGGTTTGTTTTTCCTTCCCAGCAAAAGCCTCAAAAGATAAAGAGCAGTGCAAATGTGAAAACCTTGTGACCTTCCAGAACTATGCAACCAGTGAAGTCAGGAAGCTCACCCAGCGCTATATCCTTTCACGTGTGAGAGGTGAGGGGGCAGCTGCTACAGGAATGAGGACACAGCCACTCTGAGCTGCCTCCAGAGCCCAAATCAGTCTGCTGCAGGGAACAGCTCAGGACTCCCTGTGGAGGAGTTACTCTCCCAAAAAGCAAGGCTTGAAATCTGCCTCTTTTCCTAGAGTTCTCAGGATTGGAAGGGGCCTCAAGGATCAGCCAGTTCCAACCCCCCTGCCATGGCCAGGGACACCTCACACTGCAGCAGGCTGCTCACAGCCACATCCAGCCTGGCTGCAAACACCTCCAGGCAGGAGGCTTCCACCACCTCCCTGGACAACCTGTGCCAGGCTCTCACCACCCTCATGGGGAACAACTTCTTCCTAACATCCAATCTCAATCTACCCATTTCTAGTTTTGCTCCATCCCCCCCAGTCCACTCCCTGACACCCTCAAAAGTCCCTCCCCAGCTTTCTTGTAGATCCCGTCAGATACTACAAGGCCACAAGAAGGTCTCCCCAGAGCCTTCTCTTCTCCAGACTGAACAACCCCAACTCCCTCAGTCTGTCTCCATAGCAGAGCAGCTCCAGCCCTCTGCTCATCCTCGTGGCCCTTCTCTGGACACCTTCCAGCACCTCCAGATCCTTCCTGTCCTAGGGGCTCCAGAACTGGACACAGTGCTCCAGGTGGGGTCTCAGCAGAGTGGAGCAGAGGGGCAGAATCCCCTCCCTGGCCCTGCTGGCCACACTTCTCTTGCTGCAGCCCAGGCTCCTCTTGGCTCTCTGGGCTCCTGTTGAGCTTCTCCTCCACCAGCACCCCCACGTCCTTTTCTCCAGGGCTGCTCTCCAGCCAGTCCCTGCCCAGCCTACATCAGTGCTTGGGATTGCCCTGACCCAGCTGCAGGAGCTTGCCCTTGGTCTTGTTGAACCTCCTGAGGTTGTCTTGGGCCCAGCTCTGCAGCCTGTCCAGGTCCCTCTAGACAGGAACATCATAAGGATCTTTGAATAAGCCCTAACAGCAGACCCTTTCAGGGGCAGCACAGGCATGACTGGTCAAATCCAAGAGTCAGACTCTCTGGGTTGCTTCTTCAGAGGGTGTTGACAGAGATGATTTTTAACTGCCTTCTGTTGATGCAAAATTCATCAGCCCTCTGAACTCCTCCTCATTTGCAGTATTGTTTGAAACAACTGGCTGCATCTGGTGCTCCACCATGCAGTGCAGGAGGGAAGCAGCTGCTGTGCTCTGCCTCCTGCAGCCAGTAGATGCCAAGTGCAGGCTGGCACCTCCCCTGCCAGGCCAGTCTTTGCAAGGCAGCTGTCAGCACAGCAGCCTTGACACAACTTCCAGAACAGAGAATTAACCAGGTTGGAAAAGACCTTTGAGATCATCAAGTCCAACCTGCAACACCGAGTTTAGGCTGGAGGTGAGGAGAAAGTTCTGCCCAGAGAGAGTTGTTGGCTGTTGGAATGTGCTGCCCAGGGAAGTGGTGGAGTCACCATCCCTGGAGGTGTTCAAGAGGGGATTGGACATGGCACTTGGTGCCATGGTTTAGTAGTCAGGAGATCTTGGGTGACAGGTTGGACCTGATGATCTTTGAGGCCTTTTCCAACCTTGTTGATTGTATGATTCTATGATCTCCCAGCTGTTTAGCTTCCCTTTAGGACAGAGCAGAAGTGGCAGCTCTCAGAAGCAGCACCCTGAGCTCCCTTGTCCAGGTGTCTGTTAATGATTAGAGCTGAAGCTCAGCTCAGCTGAACAAGGGACTAGCACATCATAAACTGCTGGCAGTCAAAGAGGGGAACCAAGAGAAAGAGCAGCACTGCACCACAGCCAGCAGGCAGCAGCTCCTCTTCTATTCATGCATCCCATCAGTAGCTCTTTCCTTAACCTCTGCCTACTGGAAGAGATGACCAAGAGGATGGAAGAGCTGGAGAACAGGCTAAAATCCTGATCAAACCAAAGGGCATCCTGCACTCTTTTATTTATACCTACAAAGTGGTCAGAGCTATTTTCTTAAGCTGGTTCCAAGTAAAACAAACAAACAAACAACAGCTCCTGGTGTCTGAAGCTGAGAGAGGGTTTTGGTTTGGATCCCTGCACCTGTACCCTGGGTTCTTGCATTGATTGCAGAGGTGTTGACCTTTTTTTTTATGATATAAACAATTCAGTACCTAGCAAGAGCAACATAAAATCCAAGTCTAATTCAGCAGAACTAAAGAACTGAAAGCAGCTATGCAAAATAATAAAATGCTGTTATTTTTGTGAAGTGAAACCTCCCTCTTTGCAAGTACTTTCAAGGGATGAATTTATCTGGCTTGGTTTCCTGCATTTCCCTCCTCTGCCTCCCACTAGGCTCTGCTGGTCTGTTTTAAGCACCCTCTGTGAGGTTCTGGATCTACACCTAGAAAACAGAACAAGTGGGACAGCACTCACAGCAGAGTGCTTTCACTTCAGAGTGGCTCAGGTTGGAAAGGACCTCAGAGCTCATCTACTCCAACCTCCCCACCATGGGCAGGGGACACCTCTCAAGTAGATTCAGCTGCTCAAGGCCTCATCCAGCCTGGCCTTATACATCCCCAGGAAAGAGGCAGCCACAGCCTCCCTGGGCAGCCTATTCCAAAGTCTCACCACCCTCACACTGAAAAATTTCTTCCTCAGCTCCATTCTAACCCTGCTCTCCCTCACCTTCAAACCATTCCCCCTTGTCCCGTCTCTAGACACCCTCAGGAAAAGTCCCTCTGCAGCCTTCCTGGAGGATCCCTTCAGGTACTGGAAGGCAGCTCTAAGGTCCCCCCTGAAGCCTTCTCCAGGCTGAACACCCTCATCTCCCTCAGCCTGTCCTCATAGCAGAGGTGCTCCAACCCCCTGGTCATTTTCATGTCCCTTCCCTGAAGCTGCTCCATCAGGTCCATGTCCTTCCTATATTGAGGGCTCCAGACCTGCACGAAGTACTGCAGGTAAGGTCTCACCAGAGCAAAGTGGCAGAATCACCTCTCTGGCTCTGCTGGCAGTGCTGCTTTGGATGCAGCCCAGGCTGTCATGCGTCATGCTGGCAGCTGTCCTCTGCCATGTGACAGACCCACAGAATGATAGAGTGTTAGGGGGTGGAAGAGACCTCCAGAGATCATCAAGTCCAACCCCCCTGCCAAAGCAGGGCCATATTCTCTTGGAAGACAAAGGAGGTGGGTAATGTGCCTCAGGTGCTTTGTGATTAACTTGGTAACAGTCTGATTCGTAAATGCAAGTAAACCCTTTGGGATCTCCCAACAGCCCAAAGTTGCTGCTGTACCTCCCAACATGCCTTAGTTTTGCAGTAACACCCCACACCAAACAACTAAGGCAACTGTAGCCTGTTGGGAAGGGGCAACATACTTGCCACGACCAAGTCTTCCTCCACTTACCTCTTGAGATGCAGGCAAAGCTTTGTCCTGTGCAGTTGCTGCCAACAGAACAGGCAACACAGCAGTGGTAACCAACCTCCATTCCTTTCAGACAGGCAAAGCTTTGTCCTGGGCAGTTGCTGCCAACAGAACAGGCAACACAGCAGTGGTAACCAACCTCCATTCCTTTCAGACAGGCAAAGCTTTGTCCTGTGCAGTTGCTGCCAACAGAACAGGCAACACAGCAGTGGTAACCAACCTCCATTCCTTTCAGACAGGCAAAGCTTTGTCCTGGGCAGTTGCTGCCAACAGAACAGGCAACACAGCAGGGGTAACCAACCTCCATTTATAAAGCCAGCAAAGGTATAATACCAACGGGTTTTGTTTTCTCAAAACACATCTGTAACCAGTTTTATTGTAGAAACAACACCTTTACAGCATTTACTTCTCACTGGTTTGCTCTGGCATGCTTCTGATGATGTCAGAGTCACCTGTAAAACAACAACAACAAAAAGAGGACTCTCAGAATGCTCCCAGTAAAATAAAACCATGATTAACCCCACCACCACCACCACCCTGATGCTACAAGCAGGTTATCAGCTTCAAAGCAACACCAAGCCTTTTCACAATGCTTATGCAGCTGTGACTAGCATTCACAAAGCCAGTCCTAGAGCAGCAGTCTAGTCCTGGAGGACACAATGCAGTTTTGCTCTAGCGAATGTCTAGCCTCCCCTGGCCACCGATGCCAGGGCAGCGAGAATGATTCGCAGGGCGCCTGGCGCGCGGCACTTCGCTTTTGGGGCAGCAAACACACCCACACAGGCACCCTCCTCTGGGAGGATCCTGCAGAGAGGATGGAAAGTCACCTCAGCAGCAGACCATGCCAGGAATTGGAGTGCCACGGCACAGAATCACAGAAGCATTCAGGTTGGGAAAGACCCTCAGGGTCACCAAGCCCAACCATTAACCCCCCTCTACCAGGGTCATCCCTAAACCATGTCCCCAAGCACCACAGCCAAACCTCCTTTAAACACATCCAGGCTTGGGGACTCCACCACCTCCCTGGGCAGCTCATTCCAGTGCCTGACCACTCTGTCCCTGAAAATATTTTTCCTGTTGTCCAGTCTAAACCTCCCCTGATGCAGCTTGAGGCCATTCCCTCTTGGACTATCACTAATTACCAGGGAGGAGACCAGCACCAACCTCTCCACAAGGTCCTTTCAGGGAGCTGTAGACAGCAATGAGGTCTCCCCTCAGCCTCCTGTTTCACACTAACCATCCTCAGCTCCTTCAGTTGCTCTTCATCACATTCCTTCTCTAGGCCCTTCACAGCTTCTTTGCCCTCCTCTGCCCTGGCTCCAGCACCTCCACAGCTCTCCTGTATTGAGGTGCCCAAACCTGGACACAAGACTCCAGGTGTGGCCTCCCCAGAGCTGAGTACAAGAGGACAATCAGCTCCCTGCTCCTGCTGGACACAGCATTGCTGATCCCAGCCAGGATGCCTTTGGCTTTCTTGGCCACCTGG
The DNA here is from genome assembly GCF_014839835.1 of Dryobates pubescens. Taxonomy (NCBI): domain Eukaryota; kingdom Metazoa; phylum Chordata; class Aves; order Piciformes; family Picidae; genus Dryobates; species Dryobates pubescens. The sequence continues at coordinate 25,801,076 of NC_071625.1, read as the reverse complement.
GCACACTGCTGGCTTATATTCAGCTTCTTGTCAATTGCACAGACTCACAGATACCAACTGCAGGTGGTCTTCAGTCCTGAATCAGCATCCAGCTGTCTGTGGGTTATTTTGGTATGGATCATCCTGGGAACCAGGACAATTCACAACCCTTTGCCTTAGATTAAGGCAAATCAAACAAGGTATTGGAATGAGCTGCCCAAGGAGGTGGTGGAGTCCCCAAGCCTGGATGTGTTTAAAGGTGGCTTGGACGTGGTGCTTGGGAATATGGTTTAGGGGTGACCCTGGTAGAGGAAGGTTAATGGTTGGACTTGGTGATCCTGAGGGTCTTTCCCAACCTGAATGCTTCTGTGACTCTGTGAAACAGCATGCAGCACAAGCTCATGTTCTACCTGATGTGTTCAGAAACAGATTCATAGAATGGTTTAGGCTGGAAGAGACCTTAAAGGTCATCTAATTTCAACCCCCCTGCCATAGGCAGGGACACCTTCCACCAGACCAGGCTGCTCAAGGATTCATCCAGCCTGGCCTTCAACACCTCCAGGGAGGGGGCATTCAAGTTGGTTCTCAGCCACTGAAGCATCAGTACAGACCAACACAGGGCCAGAGTTTGGCAGTATGAGGAGCTAAGTGCAAACATAAGCAGCAGTAATTTCAAGTCCTAAGAACCTGAGACTCAGGAAAGAACAGGATCTTAGAGGAAATTATAACCTAACATTAAACCTGACATAAAAGGACAGGAAAGTTCTTTCAGTACAAGGGTGGTAAGACTCTGGAATGGGTTGCTCTGGGAGGTTGTGGATGGTGTTGAAGGCCTTGAGTCTAGTTGAGAGGTGTCCCTGCCCACATCAGAGCGATTGGAGTAGATCTCTCAGGCGCTTTCCAACCCTGGCCATTCTATGACTCTGTGACAGCAGAGTGTGCCATCACCCCTGCAGGCCTGTGCTCAGTGCTGCTGCTCAGAGGTGAACGGAGGAAGCAGCAGCAGGCCCCCACGTGGGGAGCCCAGGGGCAGAGCCCTACCTGGGTCGATGATGGCCAGCGTGCAGACCCTGTAGTACTTGCCGCAGGCTGTGCCCAGCTCGATGTTGTTGCCGCTGTAGTGGTGGACGCCAGTCTTGGCCAGCATGGCGTAGTACTCAATCTCTGACTTCCTGTGGCCAGGGAGAGGGCAGTGAGCACTGACAGACCTGGCCAGCTGGGGCACAGCCAGAGCAGCTCTGGCTCCATCACTCTCAGACCTTCCCAGACACCATCGCAGCATCACCGAATGGCAGGGGCTGGGAGGGACCCCCAGAGCTCATCCAGTCCAACCCCCTGCCAGAGCAGCACCACCCAGGGCAGGTCACACAGGAACACATCCAGCTGGGTTTGGAATGTCTGCAGAGAAGGAGACTCCACAACCTCTCTGGGCAGCCTGCTGCAAAGTTTCTCCATGTTGAGATGGAACCTCCTGTGTTCCAGCTTGTACCCACTGCTCCTTGGCCTATCACTGGGCACCACTGAGAAGAGACCATCACCTCCATCCTGACACCCACCCCTCAGGTACTTTCAGATATTGATCAGATCCCCTCTCAGCCTCAAGACTAACCAACCCCAGGGCTCTCAGTCATTCCTCACAGCAGAGATGTTCAAGCCCTCCAGTCATCCTCATAGCTGTCCCTGTCTCTAAAAGTGGGGAGCCCATAACTGGCTGCTGCTGGCTGCCACAGGAACTTGGCATTTTTCTTCTCCATCATCTGTTTTCCTTCTGTTATGATTCCCACCAGGAGACTCTAGCTGTCAAACCTGTTGCTCAAACACTTTCAGGATCTCTACAAACGTGCTGCCTACTGTAAACAGCCCTCTGCCATTCCTCAAACAGCTTATCTTGGGTTTCTGCATTTACAGTTGCTTGAACCTGTCTTGAGGACAGAAAGGGCCCAGAAATTCAACTAACTGGTGGACAACAAGTTCTGCATGGGACAGCAATGTGCCCTGGGGACCAAGAAGGCCAATGAGATCCTGGGCTGCATTCAGAGGAGTGTGTCCAGCAGAGCCAGGGAGGTTCTCCTCCCCCTCTACTCTGCCCTGAGGAGACCTCACCTGGAATATTGCATCCAGGTCTGGGCTCCCCAGTTCAGGAGGGACAGGGATCTGCTGGAGAGAGTCCAAGGGAGGGCTCCAAGGATGCTGAAGGGGCTGCAGCACTACCTGGTGAGGAGAGGCTGAGAGCCCTGGGGCTGTTTAGTCTGGAGAGGAGAAGACTGAGAGGGGATCTGATCAGTATCTATCAATATCTGAGGGCTGGGGGTCAAGAGGGATGGGACAGGGACAGCCTCTGCTCACTTGCACCCTGGGATAGGATAAGGAGGAATGGATATAAATTGCAGCACAGGAGGTTCCACCTCAACATGAGGAAGAACTTTTTTACTGTGAGAGTCACAGAGCCCTGGAGCAGGCTGCCCAGAGGTTGTGGAGTCTCTTTCTCTTGAGATTTTGCAGCCCTGTCTGGATGTGTTCCTGTGTGACCTGTGCTGGATTCTCTGGTCCTGCTCTGATAGGGGGGTTGCACTGGATGATCTCCAGAAGTCCCTTCCAGCCCCTAACACCCTGGGATCCTGTGAACTCTTTGGACTGGAAAGATACAGCAAACACTGGGAAGCATTTGCACACACCCAGACCTAAAATCCTTACACACCAAACTGATCATCACTTTAACTTCAGGGCACTAACAGCCAGCAAAGCATCCTGCATTCTTAAGTCAGGGCAGCAATAAACATTAAGTACACCCTGTTTTGCACCCAAAACATGCAGTACACTCTGTATTTGTACCCCAAACAAACAGAAAAAGAATGTCTTGATGAGAATGAGCTTTTCACACATCTGCTTACCTCAAAGCAGGACAGTTGTTGGCGAGGATGACCAACTTGGCTTTGCCCTGCCTAATCATTTTCAGAGTCTGTTTGTAGCCTAGCACATATTTACCACTTTTCATAACCAGCTGCAGCCTGGAGTTTATGGACTCTAGGGACTTTTTCTGTAAGAACAGAGAAAGGAAAGCATTAGTGCTGTGTTAGCCTACAGTCTGCAAAACGGTGGAGAAAGCACAGAAGCCAAGGAGTTCCAAATCTTAAGCAAACTTTTACTCATTTCTTCATGATCTGCAACGTGGAAGAAGGAGAAACAGCCTTCCACAGCAGTATGCTTGTGGATAAGGGATGAGGTTGCCAGTACAGTGTTTCCACGACCTCATAAAAATCTCTCCTCCTCATGGATCTTCCTGTACATCCTGAAGCACTGCCGCTTCCATCTGCTCTAGCCATTAAAATCCAGGTGCATTCGACAAGCCTTTACCAAAGCTCTGCTCGCTGAGGGCAAGTAAATAGCACTGCTCTGCAAACCTAGGCCAGCTTTGGAGTATTTCCCAAGCGGTCAGCAGAAACGTAATCACAAGCAACAGGAGGTGGCAGTCCAGCAGGAGAGCACGGTGCTCCCGACAAGCACTTGCAAGCAAGGAAACCACCGTCGAGACAGAAGCCCGTACCTTCCAGAGCCGCTCACAGAGAAAGGCAAGAACATGGCAGGAAAGGCAAATGCGAAGCTCCACAAGCACCAGGAACTCGGCACCGGCTCCCCCTTCCTCCAGCGGCCCAGGGTAGTGCACGGAAGGACCCCGAGGCCAGAAACGCCGGCGGGAGGCAGCCGCAGGGCACGGCCGGCAGCCCGCGCAAGGAGGGCAGGGCCTGAGCTCCGAGGGTCGCGACAAGGGTCCGCGCCCAGGCCGCTGCCAGCCCCAGCCGGGGCCCGCCGCGCCTCACCGCCCCGCGCCTCACCGCCCCGCGCCTCACCGCCCCGCGCCTCAGCGCCCCGCGCCGCCGGCGGAGCCCGGGCCGCCGCCACGTGAGCCCCGCTCCCACTCACCGTCTTCTTCGCGGCCACCATGGTGCTGCCTCGCGTCGGCTCGGGCGGTAACTGGAACACAAGGGGGAACGCGGGGAGGCGTTAGCACCCGGCAAGCGGCTCCCCCGGCCCGCCCGCGCCGCCCCGGCCGAGCCCCACTCACCGGAGACGCTGCGCCAAGATGGACGGGCAGCAGGAAAGGGCCGAGCTCCCGCCGGGCACCGCGCCTCGCGCCGCGCCGCTCTCGCGAGAGCCGCCGGCGCGCCTGCGCCGACCGCTTCCGCCGGCCTCGCCGCCGCTCCCCCCAGCGGCAGCCTCACAACAGCTCCCCCCAGCGGCAGGAGGCAGCCTCACAACCTCTCCCCCTCCCAGCGGCCGGCGGCAGCCTCACAACAGCTCCCCCCCAAGTGGCAGGCGGCAGCCTCACAACAGCGCCCCCTAGCGGCAGGCGGCAGCCTCACAACCGCTCACCCTAGCGGTAGGCGGCAGCTTCACAACCGCTCCCCCCCCTAGCGGCAGGCGGCAGCCTCACAACAGCTCACCCTAGCGGCAGGCGGCAGCCTCACAACAGCTCACCCTAGCGGCAGGCGGCAGCCTCACAACAGCTCACCCTAGCGGCAGGCGGCAGCCTCACAACAGCGCCCCCTAGCGGCAGGCGGCAGCCTTCCAACCGGTCCGCGGCAGCGGCTGGAGATGAGGAGCTGCTCCCGGGCGGAGCGGCAGGGCTCTTGAGATGACGACGGCGGCTAACGCGTGTAAGGAAAATGGGTCCGTCGCTAGAGGAGACAGAGGAGTGCTGTGAAACGTTGTTCGAATAAAGGGAGAGTCCGAGGGATTCCCTATGGAATCTCAAATTGCTGGCAGGCGCAGCTTCCCTTTTATCCTAAATTCCCAGAGGCAAGTTTCCCTCTCCCTTACCCCTTCAGCTGAGGTGCTTGGAATTTACAGCATTCCCGATCCACCCGCTACAGGTCTCCTTTAACCATCGGAATGTGCTGCCCAGGCAGTCACCATCCCTGGAGGTGTTCAAGAGGGGATTGGACGTGGCACTTGGTGCCCTGGTTTAGTAGTCATGAGGTGTTGGGTGACAGGTTGGATTTGATGATCCTTGAGGTCTTTTCCAACCTTGTTGATTTTCTGATTCTATTCCCAGTGCCGTGCTAGTCAGGTGCCCTGCATGCTGTCATCCAGGCTAATCATGGGTGAAGCAGCTTCACTTCCCTCCAAGGCTCAGGGATCTCTGCACTTCAGTCTTCCAGGAGCTGCAGGTACCGCTGAGAAGGGCTGGAGTGACCACCAGATGTCAGTGGTCCTCCAAGGGTCACACTTTGGTGTGCCTCAGATCTGCAGCAGAAGACAGGGTTTGAAAAGCAACCCCTGATCTCAGCGCGGCGTGGATGTGAGCATCCTCATCAGGCTAGCAGTGCCTCAAGAGCTCTTTAACTCCTTTGGTCTGCTGCAGGTTGCTTCTCCCATGCCCCTCACTGCTTTGGTCTGCTGCAGGTTGCTTCTCCCATGCCCCTCACTGCTTTGGTCTGCTGCAGGTTGCATCTCCCATGCCCCTCATTGTTTTGGTCTGCTGCAGGTTGTTTCTCCCATGCCCCTCACTGCTTTGGTCTGCTGCAGGTTGTTTCTCCCATGCCCCTCACTGCTTTGCTCTGCTGCAGGTTGTTTCTCCCATGCCCATCACTGCTTTGCTCTGCTGCAGGTTGTTTCTCCCATGCCCATCACTGCTTTGCTCTGCTGCAGGTTGTTTCTCCCATGCCCATCACTGCTTTGGTCTGCTGCAGGTTGTTTCTCCCATGCCCCTCACTGCTTTGCTCTGCTGCAGGTTGCTTCTCCCATACCTATCATTGATGTTTGTGTCAACTCTTTGCAGTGGTACCCAGGGACAGGAAAAGGGGCAAATGAGCACAAAGTAGAACCCAGGAGGTTTCACTTCAGCGTAAGGAAAAAAGCATCTTCCCTGTGAGAGTGCTGGATCTCTGGAGCAGGCTACCCAGAGAGGTTGTGGAGTCGCCTTCTCTGGAGCCTTTCCAAACCCAAGTGGACACTGCAATAGGAGGGGATGGACTCAATGATCTCTGGAGGCCCCTTCCATCCCCCACCATTCTGTGATTTAGTTTCCATGCTGGGTAAATAGGGCAAAGCTGAAATATTGTCTCCCATCAACATGGATGTCACTGGGCAGCAACTGAACTTGTCACCTGAGCAATGAACACAGTTCTTTACCACAAGGGTGGTGGACCACAGCAACAGATTGGCCCCATGGAGGTGATTTGGGCCACATCCCTGGAGATATTCAAGGTGAGGCTTGAAGGGGCTGATCTAGTTGAGGATGAAGATCTGTTAGAGTGTAGAAGGCTCTGAAGAGGACCCTTGCCAGGCTGGACAGGTGGGCAGAGTCCAACAGGATGGCATTGAACAAGTCCAAGTGCTGGGTGCTGCACTTTGGCCACAACAACCCCATGCAGAGCTACAGGCTGGGGTCAGAGTGACTGGAGAGCAGCCAGGCAGAAAGGGAGCTGGGGGGACTGGTTGACAGCAGCCTGGTTTCCTAGCCTGGTCTCTGTCTTCTTTGCCAAGTCAAACCAAGCACCTTTGAGGCCCACACAGCATTGTTCTGATGCTGTCCAAGGAGGGAAGCCTCTGGTGGTTCAGTTCAGAAAGTGTTCAGCAGGTTGTCTGGAGTAATTGGCCATTGGAATGTGCTGCACATGGTGGTGGTGGAGTCCCCATCCCTGGAGGTGTTCAAAAAAGGATTTTAGCCTGGACAGGGGAAGTTCAGGCTGGAGGTGAGGAGAAAGTTCTTCCCAGAGAGAGTCATTAGGCATTGGAATGTGCTGCCCAGGGAGGTGGTGGAGTCCCCATCCCTGGAGGTGTTCAAGAGGGGATTGGAAGTGGCACTTGGTGCCATGGTTTACTCATGAGGTCTGTGGTGATGTGTTGGACTTGATGATCTTTGAGGTCTCTTCCAACCTTGGTGATTCTGTGTGTGATGTGGCACTTGGAGCCATGCCTTAGTTAGTCAGGAGGTGTTGGGTGTTAGGTTGGACTTGCTGATCTCTGAGGTCTTTTCCAACCTTAGTGATTCAATGATTCTATGACTCTATGAGTGTCTCTGGAAGCAACAGCTGCACTGAGAGTTTCTTTGGTAATTTGTCTGAGCTGCGTGTGCATGAGGCTGGGCAGGAGCCATACAATCATCTGAAAAGGCCATTAAAGGAGGGCAAGCAGGTTTTGTGTTTTCAGCTAAGCCATGAAAACAAACTAACAAATTGGAGGAGCAGACAGTTCAGGTGTCCCTAAAGTGACCAACAAGGGATTGCAGCCCTTGGACATCAGGTTCCATGTAAAGCTGAGGGGCCACCAGGGTCAAGTCTCTTCTTCTGTCTTCTTCAATGGCCAGCATATCTGAAGAGGAGTCTGTCCCTTCTGGCTTCAATCTTCATCCATGACTTCCTGAATCCAGCTCTAAAATCCAGCTCCTGAATCTGGATCCTGTCTGCTGCTGAGTCCAGTCTGGGACTTCTACCACAGCATCAGTGCTGACAGTGACCAGTTGCCATCAGGGGCTGGGTTCAGTATTGGTTTGTAGCTATTTGTATCTGTTTGATTCCATTATTTTCATTAAAGCTGGTTTAGTTTCTTTCCTACCCCATCAACCTCTCTCCCTTATTCCCTTTCTCTTCCCTTTGGGAGTCAGAAGGGTTCATAGAGAGCATCTGGAACTCTTTTGATGGCCAGTCCAGCCCTGCCCTTTGACAGATAGATGCCACAGCCATCCAACATGCAGGTCTGAACATGGCCTGTACCACAGGTCCTTTCTAGCACTGAGCCTTTTTAGCAAGTGGTCATCAGCATGGTAAGACAGAGGCTTAAACCACATGGCCTGCTGCTATGTGATGCACAGGGTGCATGTACAGGTTTCTGGGTCAGGTGTTGTTTCATGCTCTGAGGACCGTGGTGCTGCACAGGACTGGATGGAAAATGAACATCAGGGTGTGTAAAAAATAGTAGAAATCAAATGGAAAATTAGGTGTGCTGCCAAATGGATATTAAACATCTGCTCCAGAAAAGAATGGATCCCAGGGTGGTAGGGGTTGGAAGGGACCTCTGGAGATCTTCCAGTCCAACCCACCTACCAGCACAGGTCACACAGGAACACATCCAGACAAGAATGGAAAGGCTCCAGAGAAGGAGACTCCACAACCTCTCTGGGCAGCCTGCTTCAGGGCTCTGGGACCCTCACAGTCAAGAAGTTCCTCCTGTTGAGGTGGAACCTCCTGTGCTCTAGTTTATATGCACTACCCCATGTCCTGTCACGGATCAACTGAGCAGAGGCTGTCCCCATGCCTTTCTTCCTGACCCCCAGCCCTCAGCTATTGATAGACACTGATCAGATTCCCTCTCAGTCTTATTCTCTCCATACTAAACAGCCCCAGGGCTCTCAGCCTCTCCTCACCAGGCAGTGCTCCAGTCCCTGCAGCATCCTTGGAGCCCTCCCTTGGACTCTCTGCAGCAGATCTCTGTCCCTCCTGAACTGGGGAGCCCAGAACTGGATGCAATTCTCCAGATGGTGCCTCCCCAGGGCAGAGTAGGAGGGGAGGAGAACCTCCCTGGATCTGCTGGACACAATGGAGACAACCTTGTTTTTTCTGCTCAGGACATGGCAGGAGTTCAGATGTACTCCTGGGAATGCTCCTAAACCCTTTTTCTGGCCTGAGTCAGACCCAAACTTGCTCATGTGGAGGCTGTGATGAGCTCACAGTTGGAGTACCCTGGAGTGGATCTCACAGGAGAAATTCCATCCTGGACAGTTAAAGCCTTCCTGATTCTTTCTGCATGTGTTTAAATAGAATCATAGAATCAATAAGGTTGGAAAAGACCTCAAGGATCATCAAGTCCAACCTGTCACCCAACACCTCCTGACTACTAAACCATGGCACCAAGTACCACATCCAATCCCCTCTTGAACTCCAGGGATGGGGACTCCACCACCTCCCTGGGCAGCACATTCCAATGGCTAACAACTCTCTCTGGGAAGAACTTTCTCCTCACCTCCAGCCTAAAATGGATAACTTGAAGCCACTGTGTCTCATCTACCTGTTGTTTTCTTGCAGAGGCATGGGTTTTGATTCTCCTTCACCAACAGAAACACCCCCCCACACCCAACCAGCAACAGGAAGCTGCATTGGCTAAGCTGCCTAGAGCAGAGTGCACGCACAGGTCTGCTTCCACGTCTCCACAACGAGCCTGCTGCCTTCCCAGGCAGTGCTGCTGGTGGAATTTTCCTTCTCCTTGGGTGGCTGAGGTTGACTGACTGTGAGTTTTATTATAACAGCACCTGAGGCAGGCAGTAATCACAGCAACATGCACTGTCTGGAGCCCATTACTCTTCGCCTGCTGTACTTTTGCTGGGTGGCTGCAAACACCCAACCGATCAAAACCCATGCCCCAAAGAGTTCTGCTTCACACTCACCCTGAAATGCTGGGTGCTGGGGGTGAATTATTGTTCATTTGGGAGGTGATGCATTCTGGGTCTTACTAATGAAAAGCTTTTTTGTTCATTTGTAATGAAAATCTATTCCCCCCCCCCCCTTCTTAGTCCCTCTCCTCCACTCTCCTGCAAGCAGCAGCCACGGTACCTGGAATAAATGGATGTAACTTTTGAGCATTTGCTGTGTCTGAAGAGATGTTTTTAACCTCTCAACTAGGCTGAGAAATGTGTTTTGGGTTTGGTTGGTTGGTTTTTTTCTTCAGTTTTGCCAGGGTTCTGTTGTCTGTTGACACCTGTGCTCTGATGGGTTCAGTGTGGCTTTCCTGAAGAAGAGGGTATCCCAATCCAACCTCATGAGGTTCAACAAGACCAAGTGCAAAGTCCTGCAGCTGGGGCAGGGCAATCCCAAGCACCAATATAGGCTGGGCAGGGACTGGCTTGAGAGCAGCCCTTAAGAAAAGGACTTGAGGGTGCTGGGGGATGAGAAGCTCAACAGGAGCCAGCAGTGAGCACTTGCAGCCCAGAGAGCCAAGCAGAGCCTGGGCTGCAGCAAGAGAAGTGTGGCCAGAAGCGGCCAGCAGGGCCAGGGAGGGGATTCTCTCCCTCTGCTCCACTCTGCTGAGACCCCACCTGGAGCTCTGTGTCCAGTTCTGGAGCCCCTAGGACAGGAAGGATCTGGAGGTGCTGGAAGGTGTCCAGAGAAGGATCACGAGGATGAGCAGAGGGCTGGAGCTGCTCTGCTGTGGAGACAGACTGAGAGGGTTGGGGTGGTTTGGTGTGGAGAAGAGAAGGCTCTGAGGAGACCTTCTTGTGGCCTTCCAGTATCTGAAGGGGGCTCCAAAAAAGCAGGGGAGGGACTTTTGGGGGTGTCAGGGAGTGATAGGACTGGGGGGAATGGATTGAAGCTAGAGGAGGGCAGATTGAGCTTGGATGTTAGGAAGAAGTTGTTCCCCATGAGGGTGGTGAGAGCCTGGCACAGGTTGCCCAGGGAGGTGGTGGCAGCCTCCTGCCTGGAGGTGTTTGCAGCCAGGCTGGATGTGGCTGTGAGCAAGCTGCTGGAGTGTGAGGTGTCCCTGGCTGTGGCAGGGGGGTTGGAACTGGTTGTGCCTTGAGGTCCCTTCCAACCCTGACAGTTGTGTGATTCTATGATTTCCAGGAATGCTCAGGAGATGTTCACAGCATGAGGAATTCCTGTGCCTCCCTGTAGATCAGCAGTCATCCCCAGCGAGGCCTGGATGGGGACTGGGCTGACAGGCTCAGGCTGCACCCCTTAAGCAGATGAGAAATCAATGAAGCAGTTCAGGAGAGTTTTGTGGTGTGCCTGCAGAAGGGCAGAGAGTAGGAAAAACAGCAACAGCACCTGGGAGAGATTAGGAGAAGGGGGGGGAAATGACTCTCTTAGCTGGGAGGTCTGTCCAGTTGTGAATGTAATTTTATTTCAAAGATGCAGTTTCACATGGAAACTTTGACTGTGGAGCAGGCAGCTGTGCTGAGATCTCGGTCAAGAGCGTTTTGCATGAAACTGGCAGGGTGTCATCAGCCAGCGAGTGGCTGTTGCACGGCAACAAACTTCCACACTGAGGCTTAGATGAGGAGCAACTTAGACTGAACGCACCGTGAAAAAGATCAGAGGAAAGGCAGACTGAGAGAGTTGGGGCTGGTCAGCACGGAGAGGAGAAGGCTCCAGGCAGACCTTAGAGCAGCCTTCCAGTATGTGAAGGGGGCTACAGGAGAGCTGGGGAGGGACTTCTGATAAGGGCTGGGACTGACAGGATGAGGGGGAATGGATTGAAGCTTGAGGAGGGCAGATTTAGACTGGAGATTAGGAAGAAATTCTTTAGAGTGTGGGTGGTGAGAGACTGGCACAGGTTGCCCAGGGAGGTGGTGGAAGCCTCCTGCCTGGAGGTGTTTGCAGCCAGGCTGGATGTGGCTGTGAGCAAGCTGCTGGAGTGTGAGGTGTCCCTGGCCATGGCAGGGGGGTTGGAACTGGCATTGCCTTGAGGTCCCTTCCAACCCTGACAATTCTCTGATTCCATGATTCTGCCACTGCTGAATCTACAACCTGAGTGTCTGGGCAGCTCAGGCAAGCCCAGTGCTCTGGAAGACAGAGGAGACACCATGTCCATTAGCCTGTGTGAGGAGAAGATGGAAATTGCCTGGATGGACTCCTGCATCATCTTTGAGGTCCCTTCCAACCCTAACAATGACTCTAATTGCCACTTCTAGAATCATCCAAATGACCTCCTCCAAGCTTAGCCTTTCCCCCAGGATTTCCCTTTGTGTCCTTTGCCAAGCTAATGAGCAGGCAGCTTGAGGAGACAGTTTGCCATACATATCCCTAGCCTATTTCCTGCACATTTATTTGATTCCTACATTTCAGAGGGGGGGATTCCTCCTCCGTGGAGGTGTTCAAGGCCAGGTTGGATGAGACCTTAAGCAACCTGGGCTGGTGTGATGTGTCCCTGCCAATGGCAGGGGGGTTGGACCTAGATGATCCTTAAGGTCCCTTCCAACCTAAACCATTCTGTGAATCAGCTCTACAGGAATAAAATGATGACAGTCCCAAGGGACACCACTGAAGGCAAAAACAACCCCTCCAGATGCACTGATTTGTGCTCACAGTTATGTCCATCTTAACCCCCACTTAGTTTGGACATAGCTGAAAGCTGGCTTTGAGTCTGTCCTGGACCTCCCTGGAGTGCTGTACTTGCTTTGTGCAGCTGATCTTTAAACTAACAGAGCCAGAAGGAAGAGAGGGCTGGTTTGGAGTGGGTCTCAGTAAAGGGAGGCACCTCCAGCAAAGAGTTTTTGTGTCCAGGGATTTCAGTTCCTTTGTCTGCAAGCTGTGAAAGCTGTGTGCTGGCCTCCTGTGTTAAAAATGAAAGCAAAGCAGCCATGGTTGAGTTTCCCCCTTGTGCCTGGCAATCAGCTGCTGCTGAACAGTTTTCAGTTTTCATCTGACACTGCAGCATTGATAACCCAAGCTGGGATGAAACAGCTGAAGCCTGGACCTGTCTGATACAGCACTGAAGACATCACAGAGTCACAGAAGCACTCAGGTTGGAGCAGACCCTCAGGGTCACCAAGTCCAACCATTAACCCTGCTCTGCAAGGGTCACCCCTAAACCATAGCCCCAAGCACCACATCCAAACCTCCTTTAAACACATCCAGGCTTGGGGACTCCACCACCTCCCTGGGCAGCTCATTCCAATCCCTGACCACTCTTGCTGGGAAAAATGCTTTCCTACTCTCCATGCATACATCTTTGCAGCTGGGATCAGCTTTGGAGCCCTCACTCCAAGAAGGACACTGAGGGGCTGGAGCAAGTCCAGAGAAGGGCAACAAAGCTGGGGAAGGATCTGGAGAACGGGGCTGGGGAGGAGCAGCTGAGGGAGCTGGGGGTGTTTAGTCTGGAGAAGAGGAGGCTGAGGGGAGACCTCATTGCTCTCTACAGCTCCCTGGAGGGAGGTTGGATAAGCTGGGTGTTGGGTGCTTCTCTGCAGTATCAGGGAGGTGGTGGAGTCCCCATCCCTGGAGGTGTTCAAAAAAGGCTTGGATGTGGCACTTGGAGCCATGGTTTAGTTGTCAGGAGGTGTTGGGCATTGGGTAATAGGTTGGACTTGATGATCTCTGAGGTATTTTCCGGCCTGGTTGATTCTATTCTATTCTATTCTATTCTATTCTATTCTATTCTATTCTATTCTATTCTATTCTATTCCATTCCATTCCATTCCATTCCATTCCATTCCATTCCATTCCATTCCATTCTATTCCATTCTATTCTATTCTATTCTATTCTATTCTATTCTATTCTATTCTATTCTATTCTATTCTATCAGGGAGGGAGAGGGAAGTGAGGGAATGGCCTGAATTTGTGCCAGGAGAGGTTCAGGTTGGAGATTAGGAAGAATGTCTTTGCAGCTGGGGTCAGTTTTGGGCCTCCCACTCCAAGAAGGACATTGAGGGGCTGAAGCAGGTCCAGAGAAGCTGGGGAAGGGTCTGGAGAACAGGGCTGGGGAGGAGCAGCTGAGGGAACTTGGTTTCAGTCTGGAGAATAGAACAGAATGGAATGGAATGGAATGGAATGGAATGGAATGGAATGGAATGGAATGGAATGGAATGGAATAGACCAGGTTGGAAGAGACCTTCAAGATCATCGTGTACAACCTATCAACCAATCCAACACCACCTAAACAACTAACCCATGGCACCAAGCACCCCATCAAGTCTCCTTCTGAACACCTCCAGTGATGGTGACTCCACCACCTCCCCATGCAGCCCATTCCAATGGGCAATCACTCTCTCTGCATAGAACTTCTTCCTAACATCCAACCTTAACCTCCCCTGGCACAGCCTGAGAAGAGAAGGCAGAGGGGAAAACTCAGTGCGCTCTTCAAGTCCTTGGAAGGAGGTTGGAGCCAGGTGGGGGTTGGGCTTTTTATCTAAGCAATAGGGCAAGAGGAAGTGGTCTCAAGTGGTAGCAAGGGAGATTTAGTTTTGATATTAAGAAAAAAACTCTTCACAAAAAGGGCTGTCAAGCACTGGAGCAGGCTGCCCAGGGGAGCTGGTCGAGTCACCTTCCCTGGAGGTGTTTAGAAGAGGCAGAGATGTGGTGCTGAGTAACATGGGTTGTGCTGGACTTGGCAGGATCAGGCTAATGGTTGAACTTGATGATCTTCAAGAACTTATCCAACCTAAGTGATTCTATGACTAAAGGAAGAAATATTTACACTACATGTATTGGGATTTCCTTGCTCTACCCTCATGGTTCCTCTCAGAAGACTGAGAGGGGATCTGATCAATGTCTACAAATACCTGAGGGCTGGACGTCAAGAGGGAGGGGACAGGCTCTGCTCAGTTGCACCCTGGGGTAGGAGAAGGGGCAATGGATATAAACTCCAGCACAGGAGGTTCCACCTCAACATGAGGAGGAACTTCCCTGTGAGGGTCCCAGAGCCCTGGAGCAGGCTGCCCAGAGAGGTTGTGGAGTCTCCTTCTCTGGAGCCTTTGCATCCCTGTCTGGATGTGTTCCTGTGTGACCTGTGCTGGATTCTCTGCTCCTGCTCTGGCAGGGGGGCTGGACTGGAAGATCTCCAGAAGTCCCTTTCAACCCCTAACATCCTGGGATCCTGTGAACTACTGCTGAATCAAAGACAGCCTGCCTCAGCAAGGTGGCCAGCCTGCTGCCAGAGGTGCCCTTGCCTCTTCCAGACAGGTGTATTCCATCCCTTCCTAACAGTTATAGCCATCAAAGAGTGTCCCAAGTCACAGCAGTGCAGGCTGCAAGGGTTCTTGTGAGACTGCAGCTGTCACTTGCCAGCACAGCAAGCACCATCCTGTAAATCCTCTCATGGTCACAAGCAAGGCAGAGGAGCTGCCACAGAAGTGGGGAGTGAAAGAGCTGCCTTTACATCTGCAACAATATTTTGGCTGCTTTTCACTTGCTCTGAATCTCAATGTGAGATTTTGTGTGTGTGTGTGTGTGGACAAAGGTCTGCCCAGTCAATAGCAACCTTGCCTCCTAAAGCAAACTAAGGCACTTCATACCAGTTATCCCCATGGCTTAAATGCCAAGGAGTGAGGATTTCTGCAGTGCAGTGCTTGAACACATAAATCCAGCAAACTGGAAAGCATTTGGAGAGAGGTCTTTGAAATGTAACCACCCAGCTTCTGAGCAGAAAGGGCAGCAAGGTGAGAATTGTCCCCAAGCCCATGGAACTGCTCAGTCTGACCCATGAAGCTGATCCTGCTTGCTTAGCACATTAAAGAACTTCAAACAAACCAGCCCTGCCAACCCAGGTCGACCATGACCAAGGAGGATTGAACTGAGTTTGCAGCTGAATTAAAATCACTGCTGCCTGTGATAGGATATCCCCCTGGAGCACCTCACTGCTGTGGAGACAGATGGAAAGAGTTGGGGTGGTTTGGTGTGGAGAAGAGAAGACTCTGAGGAGACCTTCTTGTGGCCTTCCAGTGTCTGAAGGGGGCTCCAAAAAAGCAGGGGAGGGACTTTTGGGGGTGTCAGGGAGTGATAGGACTGGGGGGAATGGATTGAAGCTAGAGGAGGGCAGATTGAGCTTGGATGTTAGGAAGAAGTTGTTCCCCATGAGGGTGGTGAGAGACTGGCACAGGTTGCCCAGGGAGGTGGTGGAAGCCTCCTGCCTGGAGGTGTTTGCAGCCAGGCTGGCTGTGGCTGTGAGCAACCTGCTGCAGTGTGAGGTGTTCCTGGCCATGGCAGGGGGGTTGGAACTGGCATTGCCTTGAGGTCCCTTCCAACCCTGACAATTCTCTGATTCCATGATTCTGCCACTGCTGAATCTACAACCTGAGTGTCTGGGCAGCTCAGGCAAGCCCAGTGCTCTGGAAGACAGAGGAGACACCATGTCCATTAGCCTGTGTGAGGAGAAGATGGAAATTGCCTGGATGGACTCCTGCAGCATCTTTGAGGTCCCTTCCAACCCTAACAATGACTCGAATTGCCACTTCTAGAATCATCCAAATGACCTCCTCCAAGCTTAGCCTTTCCCCCAGGATTTCACTTTGTGTCCTTTGCCAAGCCAATGAGCAGGCAGCTTGAGGAGACAGTTTGCCATACATATCCCTAGCCTATTTCCTGCACATTTATTTGATTCCTACATTTCAGGCCGGGGGGGAGGAGGGGAAACAGGCCAAGGAATCATTCTAATGTAGGCAGATGCAGACTACATCTCCTCCTTTACTGTTTCTTTGCATGCCCTGATCCAGATTTCTCTTGGCTGGGTTTGTTTCCTTATTGCAGGTGATTTAGTGGGGAGTCCATGGCCTTAGGGTACATTTGCTGACCAGCTCTGGACTTTTACAGTCAAATTAATGGGCTTTGGAGAAGTGGGGAAGGTACACCCTGAGTCATTAAGCATTCTGAATTATTAAACAAGGGCTAATGTTTGGAGTGTTTATATTAAAACAATAAACAGTCCACACACTGGGGGGGGGGGGGGGGGGGGGAAGGAAAAGAACAGAGTAAGGATCAGCTTGAAGAAGATGCCCAAAGGAGGATTTTTATCTCTGTGTAAGCAAATCCCTTGGAAGCAACTCTGCCTGGATTGTTCCAAGGAGAAATGAGGTCACATTTGGCCTGCATGACTTTATTGTCAGGGTAACCTGCTCCTTTGGCTCCTCCTGCTCAGCTCTGGGTCTGGTTTTTCGTGTGTGCTTGTGTGCACTTTCTCACTGACAGCACATGGGGAGAGCCCTGCAAAGGAGCTGACTGTTGGGCTTTAATTCCTGTATCGCTGTGGGTTCTTCCTCTGTTGCTGCAGGTGCTTTGGCAAGCTGGGGGCCAAAAGAAGTCAGTGAATGTTTAGGCTTCTTTGATCTTGGCATTCATCTTGGTTTCTTTTTCAAGCAAACCTATTTCCAGCACTTAGAGGCTGTTCTGTTTTGCAGGCTCTGGAGCCTGTGTTGCAGAAAACAGGCTTCCAATAATAACAACTGTGCAAAGTAATTTCAAAGTAACCTCCCATTATCTAGTTGACAAGGAACAAAGAATAAGAACATTGGTGCTGGAAATCCAACATTTAAGAGCTCTTTGGCCTTTTTCAGTTCAAGAAGGACCTCAGGGAACTGCTTGAAAGAGTCCAGCACTGAGCCACAAAGCTGCTGCAGGCAGTGGAACATCTCCCTGTGAGGACAGGCTGGGGAAGCTGGGGCTTGGAGCTGAGGGTGACCTCATTGCTGGGGATAAAGATGTGCAGGGCAGTGTGGGGAGGCTGGAGCCAGGTTCTGCTCAGGGATGTCCTTGAGTCCTGTGCCCAGTTCTGGGCCCCTCAATTTAAGAAGGAATTTGAGACTCTTGAACGTGTCCAGAGAAGGTCAACGAGGATGGGGAGGGGTCTGGAGCACAGCCCTGTGAGGAGAGGCTGAGGGAGCTGGGGTTGCTTAGCCTGGAGAAGAGTAGGCTCAGGAGAGACCTTCTTGCTGTCTACAAATGCCTGCAGGAAGGTTGTAGCCAGGTGGGGGTTGGTCTCTTCTCCCAGGCACCCAGCACCAGAACAAGAGGACACAGTCTTAAGCTGTGCCAGGGGAGGTTAGGAAGAAATTCTAGACAGAGAAATTAGCCATTGGGATGTGCTGCCCAGGGAGGTGGTGGAGTCCCTGTTCTTGGAGCTGTTCAAGAGGGGATTGGATGTGGCACTTGGAGCCATGGTTTAGTTGTCATGAAGTGTTGGGTGACAGGCTGGACCTGATGATCTTTGAGGTCTTTTCCAACATTATTTATTCTCTGATTCTATGTCCAAGGACAGACCAAGGAGCACTGGGGGCAAGCTGGAGCAGAGGAGGTACCACAGGAACAGAAGGGATAACTTTTTCCCTGTGAAGGTGGCAGAGCCCTGGAGCAGGCTGCCCAGAGAGGTTGTGGAGTCTCCTGCTCTGGAGACATTCAACCCCACCTGGATGTGTTCCTGTGTGACCTGTCCTGGGTGACCCTGCTCTGGATGATCTCTGGAGGTGCCTTCCAACCGCTAACATTCTGTGGTTCTGTGATTCGAGAGCAACAAGTGGATGTGTGATTCAGCTGTGGTCTTGTGCTTTTTTGAGAGCTCTGTTATCAGTCTGATGTTGAAAATATCACCATGGGTGCCATAGTTATCAGTGCAGTTATCAGGTAGCTATGAGGTAGCTATTAGTGCCCTTAACTGTTACTCTATGATCTACACACAGCCTCAGAGGATGTCAATGTTCCTCCTGTATCCTCACACTTGTATGAGTGCAGACTCTATGCTATTTCTGTGCTTCACACAATACTCTGAGCCAAGCCAATGTATATTCCACACCAGAGGTGTGCAATCCTCTCCCAGCATCACAGGGATGAAGAGCAAGCAAAGTCCCACACAGCAAGCTGTATAAGCCCACAGAGCAAACTGGCTTCAAACTAGAGCAGAGCAGATTTAGATTGGATGTTAGGAGCAGGTTCTGCACCATGAGGGTGGTGGAACACTGGAACAGGTTGCCCAGGGTGGTGGCTGGGGCTCCATCTCTGGAGACATTCAAGGTGAGGCTCAACAGGGCTCTGGGCAGCCTGATCTAGCTGAGGATGTCCCTGCTGACTGCAGAGGGGTTTGGACTGGATGACCTTTGGAAGTCCCTTCCAACCCAGGCCATTTTGTGGTTCTGTGATTTGATGATTCATTGATTGTATGGTTCTATGATGCTGTGATTCTGTGATTCTATGGTCCTGAATTGGAGATGTTTTCTAATATGGCTTTGAGGTTGCACAGGTCTGAGCCCTGGCCCAGGGACTGCTCCAGACTCCAACACAATTTGTGAAACAAGAAGGCTCTGTTCTTAGCAAAGGCCCTTGTGAAGCATGGATCTGGTGACAACACAGCTCAGAAATCAGAATGGACAGATCCCAGGAATAGAATAGAATGGAAGAGAAGAGAAGAGAAGAGAAGAGAAGGGAAGGGAAGGGAAGGGAAGGGAAGGGAAGGGAAGGGAAGGGAAGGGAAGGGAAGGGAAGGGAAGGGAAGGGAAGGGAAGGGAAGGGAAGGGAAGGGAAGGGAAGGGAAGGGAAGGGAAGGGAAGGGAAGGGAAGGGAAGGGAAGGGAAGGGAAGGGAAGGGAAGGGAAGGGAAGGGAAGGGAAGGGAAGGGAAGGGAAGGGAAGGGAAGGGAAGGGAAGGGAAGGGAAGGGAAGGGAAGGGAAGGGAAGGAAAGGGAAGGGAAGGGAAGCAGAATAGAATTAACCAGATTGGAAGAGACCTTTGAGATCATTGAGTCCAGCCTATCACCCAACACCATCTAATCAACTAAACCATGGCACCAAGTGCCTCATCCAGCCTCTTCCTAAACACCTCCAGTGATGGTGACTCCACCACCTCCCTGGGCAGCACATCCCAATGGCCAATCTCTCTTGCTGGGAAGAATTTCTTCCCCACATCCAGCCTAAACCTCCCCTGGCACAGCTTGAGACTGTGTCCTCTTGTTCTGACACTGGTTGCCTGGGAGAGGAGACCAACCCCCACCTGGCTACAACCTCCCTTCAGGGAGTTGTAAAGGGCAATGAGGTCTCCCCTGAGCCTCCTCTTCTCCAGGCTAAGCAACCCCAGCTCCCTCAGCCTCTCCTCACAGGGCTGTGCTCCAGACCCCTCCCCAGCTTCGTTGCCCTTCTCTGGACACCTTCCCTCATCTCAACATCTTTCCTAAACTGAGGGGCCCAGAACTGGGCACAGGACTCAAGGTGTGGCCTAACCAGTGCTGAGCTCAGATCCCAGGATGTTAGGGGTTGGAAGGGAACTCCAGAGATCATCGAGCCCACCCCCTGCCCTGCCAGAGCAGGACAAGTGGAAATTAAGACACTTGAGATGGAAGCAAAACTGCTTCAGCTTAAGTTCGAACCTAAGCTGTGAAGGCAGTGGCATTTCAAACCCAATTAACAGGGATATTTAATAAGCTGAGCTGGCACTGTGCAAATGGAGAACAAAAAAGAAGAGGGGAAAAAGCTCTGAGTAATGTCAAACCCTTTGGCACAGCCTGAGCTCTGTTAGAAGGCTGGGGGCTGATTTGAAAGGCAAAGGCATTAAGCCTGTGGAGGTAGCAAGGCAAACCAGGATAAAATGCAATATAAGGGTTAGCAGAGCCCCATCTTGAAGTTTAGCCCAATATTTTTCTTTAATAAAGATGGATTTCATTTTCTTTGTTTCTGACTGGGGAAATGCAGGAGATCTGCCTGGCTTTCAGGCAAGTGTTTGATTTGCTGCCATGGAGGAAATGAGCAGTGAAACTGAAATAAAAGGGGACTTGGGAGACAAGTTGCAAGGTGAGGAAGGAACTGGCTGAGGGAGCTGGGGTTGCTTAGCCTGGAGAAGAGGAGGCTCAGGGGAGACCTTCTTGCTCTCTGCAACTCCCTGCAGGGAGGTTGTAGCCAGGAGGGGGTTGGTCTCTTCTCCCAGGCAACCAGCACCAGAACAAGAGGATGCAGTCTCAAGCTGTGCCAGGGGAGGTTTAGACTCAAGGTGAGGAGAAAGTTCTTCCCAGAGAGAGTTGTTAGCCATTGGGATGTGCTGCCCAGGGAGGTGGTGGAGTCCCCATCCCTGGAGGTGTTCAAGAGGGGACTGGATGTGGCACTTGGAGCCATGGTTTAGTAGTCATGAGGTGTTGGGTGACAGGTTGATGATCTTTGAAGTGTTTTCCAACCTTATTGATTCTATGATTCTATGAAAAAGAAAAACTGTGTGGGTTGTGCATAGGAAGGAGCTCTCAAGCTAAAGGGACGTTACTAGAGGCATTCTTAAAGGATCTGTGTGGGACCAATCTCACCTGGAGTTCTGCATCCAGCTCTAGAGCCCTCAACACAAGTAGGGCATGGACCTGATGGAGAGGGGCCAGAGGAGGGCCACAAAGGTGATCTGTGCTCTGGAGCACCTCTGCTATGAGGACAGGCTGAGGGAGCTGGGGGTGTCCAGCCTGGAGAAGAGAAGGCTCCAGGGAGACCTAATAGCAGCCTGGCAGTACTACAAGAAGGCTGCAGAGGGACTGTTTGCAAAGGGCTGCAGGGATAGGATGAGGGAAAATGGTTTGAAATGAGAGAAGAGCAGATTTGGATTAGATGTTAGAAACAAGTTCTGCATCATGAGGGTGGTGGAACACTGGGACAGGTTGCCCAGGGAGGTGGTTGAGGCTCCATCCCTGGAGGTATTCAAGGTGAGGCTCGACAGGGTTCAGAGCAACCTGATCTAGCTGAGGATGTCCCTGATGAGTGCAGGGGGGTTGGACTGGATGACCTATGGAGGTCCCTTCCAACCCAAACCACTGTATGACTGTATAATTCTATACTATCTTCAGTAGAAATCACTAGCTGTGAAAGAGAGCAGTGACTTCAGATCACCTGCTGATGACCCAGGATGGTGATTGTCCACACTTGAAGGCCAAACAATATTTTAGAGGGGAGTCAGCCTGGCTTGCAGCCAAGGTCTTCCTAGACTGCCTTTCCCAGAGAAGGTTTGGCAGGTGGGAGACAGCTGGCCATAGGTTTGCAAGGTCTTTTCACCTCCCACCTGACCGTTTGACAGCAGCAGAACATGAGCCAGCAGTGTGCTCAGGCAGCCAAGAAGGCCAATGGCATCCTGGCCTGCATCAGGAACTGTGTGGCCAGCAGGAGCAGGGAGGTCATTCTGCCCCTGTACACTGCACTGGTTAGGCCACACCTTGAGTCCTGTGTCCAGTTCTGGGCCCCTCAGTTTAGGAAAGATGTTGAGTTGCTGGAAGGTGTCCAGAGAAGGGCAACAAAGCTGGGGAGGGGTCTGGAGCACAGCCCTGTGAGGAGAGGCTGAGGGAGCTGGGGTTGCTTAGCCTGGAGAAGAGGAGGCTCAGGGGAGACCTTCTTGCTCTCTCCAACTCCCTGAGGTTGTAGCCAGGTGGGGGTTGGTCTCTTCTCCCAGGCAACCAGTGTCAGAACAAGAGGACACAGTCTCAAGCTGTGCCAGGGGAGGTTTAGGCTGGAGTTGAGGAGGAAATCCTTCCCAGCAAGAGAGATTGGCCATTGGAATGTGCTGCCCAGGGAGGTGGTGGAGTCACCATCCCTGGAGGTGTTTAGGAAGAGCCTGGATGAGGCACTTGGTGCCATGGTTTAGTTGATTAGATGGTGCTGGGTGATAGGTTGGACTTGATGATCTCAGAGGTCTTTTCCAACCTGGTTAATCTGTATTCTCTGTTCTTAGCAGGTCCTGTGTTCCTGGCAGGGCATCACCTGGGGCAGTCTCTTCACAAATCCCTCCAGTAACATTCAGTGGAACCCCAGAGCAGCACCAGCTCAGAGCTGTGTCCAAGGCAACATGCTCAGCCTCTCTGCAGGGCACAGGAACTCTGGCAGAGTGCTGTATGAAGGCTTTTATATGGCTCCTGGGTCCGAGCTGGCTTGCAGCTGCCCAGCTTGGCACTGGGACTCAGATGTAGAGAAAGCCTAAGCTGGCTTGGCTGGTTCAGCCCTACCCAAGTGAAGGCTGAGCAGAAATTGGATTATATGGTAATTGCAGGAATGGAATTATAGTAAATTGTTTCCTTAAATAAAAAGGAGCTGGATTTGATGCTCCCTCCAGTCCTATCTCCTAAGCTTTTAAGTCATGCCTAACTGCCTCTGTGACTCTTCTGGCAGCCAGGCCTTGCCAAGATGGTCTGTGGCCAAAGGCTGTACACCTAATTAATGCTTCAAGAGAGGTGGAGCTGGAGCTTCTGCCCCCTCTGTGCAACTTTGTGCTGCTGGAGGAGTCTCTGCAGTCTAGATGGGATTGACAGCAAGAAACAGCTTTGGCAGAGGCTGAGCACAGCTCACTGAGAGCAGCACAAGAAACAGCAAGGGAGGGGAACCTCTGCCTGAAGGAGGCCATAGGCTTACTTGAAGGAGCCAGGGAATCAGCACTTTGGTGGCAAGGCCATGTGTCTGTGCTGGAGAAAGGGAGAGCTATGGCCTGGGTTTATGTGGCAAGGGTTTGGCAGCAGGGGGACTACAGTGGTGGCTTCTGTGAGAAGCTGCTAAAAGCTTCCTCTGTGTCTGATAGAGCCAGTGCAAGCCCCTGGCCAAGGCTGAGCCATGCCAGTGCCAGCACTTCTGGGATAACACATTTAAGAGGGAGGAAAAAACCTATGCAGGTGCAGCTGGAGAGAAGACTGAGAATGTGAGAGAGGAACAACCCTGCAGACACTGAGCTCAGTGAAGGAGGAGGGGAAGGAGGTGCTCCAGCCACTGGAGGACCCCAGGCCTGAGGGTTGGGGTGCTTGCATGAGGCTGTGACCCCATGGGATAGGCTTTTGGCAGGACTTGTGGACCCATGGAGAGAGAAGAAGCCATGGAGAGAGAGGAAGCCATGGAGAGAGGAGTCCATGGAGAAAGAGGAAGCCATGGAGAGAGATGAAGCCATGGAGAGAGATGAAGCCATGGAGAGACAGGAAGCCATGGAGAGAGAGGAGACCAGGGAGAGGAAGCCATGGAGAGAGTGGAAGCCATGGAGAGAGCGGAAGCCATGGAGAGAGAGGAAGCCATGGAGAGAGAGGAGACCAGGGAGAGAAATGAAGCCATGGAGAGAGAGGAAGCCATGGAGAGAGGAGACCAGGGAGAGAGAGGAAGCCATGGAGAGAGAGGAGACCAGAGAGAGAAGCCATGCAGAGAGTGAAAGCCATGGAGAGAGAGGAAGCCATGGAGAGAGAGGAGACCAGGGAGAGAGAGGAAGCCATGGAGAGAGAAGAGAGGAGACCAGGGAGAGAGAGGAAGCCATGGAGAGAGAGGAAGCCATGGAGCGAGAGGAAGCCATGGAGAGAGAGGAAGCCATGGAGAGAGAGGAGACCAGAGAGAGAGAGGAAGCCATGGAGAGAGAGGAAGCCATGGAGAGAGAGGAGACCAGGGAGAGAGAGGAAGCCATGGAGAGAGAGGAGACCAGGGAGAGAGAGGAAGCCATGGAGAGAGAGGAAGCCATGGAGAGAGAGGAGACCAGAGAGAGAGAGGAAGCCATGGAGAGAGAGGAGACCAGGGAGAGAGAGGAAGCCATGGAGAGAGAGGAGACCAGAGAGAGAGAGGAAGCCATGGAGAGAGAGGAAGCTATGGAGAGATAAGAGAGTGAAGCCCATGGTGGAGAAGTTTTGCTGGCAGGACCTGTGAGCTCGTGGGGGACACACACCCTGGAGCAGTCTGTTGCTGAAGCCATGGAGGAGATGCATGCAGAAGGAGCAGCAGAAGCTGTGTGATGAACTGGCCATAACTTCCCTTCCCTGACTGTGCTGCCTGAAGGGGAAAAGGCAGAGAAAACTGGGAGTAGAGTTAAGCCCAGAGACTGTGCTCCAGTCTCATTGCCCTTCTCTGGACACAGGAGAGGTTCTTTGGTAGGAGCAGAATCTGCTGTTGGTTGTTTTGTGAAGTCAGATGTATGATCCTGGTTCCATGGTGCAGATGTCAGAGCACTTGGGTGATGTATGGTTTTATTTCTGCAGAGCAGTGCTGCACAAGTGTGCTGTAAAGAAACCTGGGGCAGCCTGCCAGGGCAGGTGACCTGCACACAGCCACGGTGCAGTGCTTCCTGCACTTCCAGTAGAGAGGGTGGCAAAGAGCATGGGGCTGCAGCTGGCCAGACCTTTCCTACACCCTGCTGGATGACAGGCAGCATCTGAAATGTCAGTGTTGGGCAGGCTTTGGTTAGGAACTTGCCAGTTTTCCCAGTCAGTGCCTTTCCCTCCTCCTTGGCAGGCATCTGAAGGGTGGATTGAGGACTGGGGAGCCCCAGCATTTCCAGATAGCTGGAGAAACTCTCTCCTGAGAGCAAGCATCTCTGTGCCTGGGGATGGGGACTTTGTGATGACTTTCCCTGTGACACGCCTCTGCCCCAGTTCTACTGCATGAATCACAGAGCATAGAAGATATCTGGTTGGAAGAGACCTCCAAGCCCATCCAGTCCAACCCTCCACCCAGTACTGAGGGGTCAACTCTAAACCATGTTGCTAAGCACCACACTGCTTGAACACCTCCTGGGATGGTGACTCCCCCACTGCCCAGGGCAGGCTGTTCCAAAGTTTGAGAACCTTCTCTGGGAAGAAATATTTCCTAGCATCCAGCCTGAACCTCCCCTGCTGCAGCTTGGAACCATTTCCTCTGCTCCTGTCACTTGACATCAAGGAGCAGAGGCTGCCCCCTCCTTGCTCCAACCTCCCTTCAGGTCTGACATCAGGTTGAAGGTCCCAGGCCCTTCGAGTCCCTCAGCTCTGGACCTCTACTGTTTGAGCTGCTCAGGATCTAGGGTCAGCAGTCAGCACAGCAGTAGCCTGCTGGGCATGCAGCTGGCCACCACTTCACCCACTGGAGCCTGGTCTGCCACGATGCACAGCTGCTGCTGCTCCCAATCACTGTGTTGGATGCAGTTTGGTGACTGCCAGGGATCTTAGGGCACACATTTCCCTTGGAAACACCTTGTTGTTGGAGTGGTTCTGAGAAGAAACATGGCTGGCTTTCAGTGCTGGGAAAATTTTCCAGTGCTTGACTTTTCCTCCCAAAGCAGGATGAAAAAAAATATTCTGGTAATTGGGAAATGATCAGAGAATGGAAACTCATCCCCCAGGCCAAGTCTATTTATGAGCAGACTAAGTCAAGGACTCATCTACCAACTCCAGGCTGCTTAGCCTTTAATTGGATTGGAAGTCTGAGCTGTTGTGTTGTCCTTCTGCTTTGCTTTCCATAACCTCCTTGAGGTTCTTCCTTACCTTCTTTTGGCTATGATGGCTCTTGGAATCCACTAAGAAAGCATGCCAAAGAGTGGCAGATCCAGGGAGGTTCTCCTTCACCTCTACTCTGCCCTACTGAGACCTCCCCTGGGATATTGCATCCAGCCCTGGGCTCTCCAGTTCAGGAGGGACAGGGATCTGCTGCAGAGAGTCCAAGGGAGGGCTCCAAGGATGCTGAAGGGACTGCAGCACTGCCTGGTGAGGAGAGACTGAGAGCCCTGGGGCTGTTTAGTCTGGAGAGGACAAGACTGAGAGGGATCTGATCAATATCTATCAATATCTGGGGGCTGGGGTTCAAGAAGGAGGAGACAGGGACAGCCTCTGCTCACCTGTGCCCTGGGATAGGACAAGGGGCAGTGGATGGATACTACAGCAAGGGAGGTTCCACCTCAACATGAGGAGGAACTTCTTCACTGTCAGGGTCCCAGAGCCCTGGAACAGGCTGCCCAGAGAGGTTGTGGAGTCTCCTTCTCTGGAGCCTTTCCAGCCCTGTCTGGATGTGTTCCTGTGGGACCTGTGCTGGATTCTGTGGTCCTGCTCTGGCAGGGGGTTGGACTGGAAGATGTCCAGAGGTCCCTTCCAACCCCTAACATCCTGGGATGCTGTGAGCTGATTTTCTTGTGGGACTGTATATGGCACCTGAAGACTTCCACTTCAGCTAGTGGTCCCTCCTCTCCTCTAGTGAGAACACTTTGGATTGAATCATTAAAGGCATTAAGAAAACCCCAAAGGGTAAATAGTGAAACTGAATGGTTGTTGTTTAGATCTTCCTCTTCAGTGTGTGCTTATGCTCAGAATGTCTGATGGGGTCATGCAAATGAGGACCACTCTTGATTCAGTGCTTCATTTAAGGTCTTGGTACCTGAAGGGGGCTAGAGGAGGGCTGGGGAGGGACTTTTGCCAAGGGCTGGGAGTGA
Organism: Dryobates pubescens; assembly: GCF_014839835.1. Lineage (NCBI taxonomy): Eukaryota > Metazoa > Chordata > Aves > Piciformes > Picidae > Dryobates > Dryobates pubescens. The sequence goes on along the minus strand of NC_071625.1, from coordinate 25,774,542 downwards.
CAGGCTGAGAAGCAATGGCTTTGAGCTGGGAGGGGGCAGATTGAGCCAGGAGATTAGAGAGAAATTATTCAGAATGAGGCTAGTGAGACACTGGCACAGGTTGCCCAGGGAGGCTGTGGCTGCCCCCTCACTGGAGGTGTTCAAGGCCAGGTTGGATGAGTCCTTGAGCAACCTGGGCTGGCGGGAGGGGTCCCTGCCTGTGGCCAGGGCAGTTGGGACTGGATGATCTTTAATGCCCCTTCCATCCTAAGCCATTCTGTGATTCCATCATTCTAGGATTTGGCCTGCAGTCAGGAGTGCTAATTCCTTGTGCACCTTTCAGAAGATGTCTGCTGGTCTCACTTTGTGTTTTCGAGCCGTGAGGCTCCGCTCCGTGTGTTTGCCAGACGTCAAAATACAGCTGCTCCAGGGATAGATTACACTGAGTGCACTGGGGGAAAGGAGGGGAAAAAAGAAGAAGTTAATTGGCAAATGATGCAACACTGTGGAAAAGAGAAAGAGAGTTGGATGGTGCTGGGGAAAAACTATAAATGAGGGAAAGGAAAAAGAGTGACCTTGCGTCATGCAGCCAGGGGTGATGTGGGCTCCGCTCCGCGTCCCGCAGTGCTGCGCCACTTCCACCACCATGCTGGTGGGAAGGCTCAGCAGCAGGGCAGGGAGGACAGGCCTAGGTAAAAGGGGAGCAGTTGTGGATCTGTTAGAGGGTAGGAGAGCTCTGCAGAGGGACCTTGACAGCCTGGACAGATGGGCAGAGCCCAACAGGATGGCATTGAACAAGTCCAAGTGGTGGGTGCTGCACTTTGGCCACAGCAACCCCATGCAGAGCTACAGGCTGGGGTCAGAGTGGCTGCAGAGCAGCCTGGGGGTGCTGGTTGACAGCAGCTGAACAGGAGCCAGCAGTGTGCCCAGCTGGCCAAGAAAGCCAATGGCATCCTGGCCTGCATCAGGAACAGTGTGACGAGCAGGAGCAAGGAGGTCATTGTGCCCTGTGCTCAGCACTGGTTAGGCCACACCTTGAGTCCTGTGTCCAGTTCTGGGCTCCTCAGGTTAGGAAAGATGTTGAGTTGCTGGAAGGTGTCTAGAGAAGGGCAACAAGGTTGGGGAGGGGTCTGGAGCACAGCCCTGTGAGGAGAGGCTGAGGGAGCTGGGGTTGCTTAGCCTGCAGAAGGGGAGGCTCAGGGGAGACCTTCTTGCTCTCTACAACTCCCTGAAGGGAGGTTGTAGCCAGGTGGGGGTTGGTCTCTTCTCCCAGGCACCCAGCACCAGAACAAGAGGACACAGTCTCAAGCTGTGCCAAGGGAAATTTAGGCTGGAGGTGAGGAGAAAGTTCTTCCCAGAAAAAGAGATTGGCCATTGGAATGTGCTGCCCAGGGAGGTGGTGGAGTCCCCATCCCTGGAGGTGTTCAAAGAAGGCTTGGATGTGGCACTTGGAGCCATAGTTTAGTTGTCAGGAGGTGTTAGGTATTAGGTAATAGGTTGGACTTGATGATCTCTGAGGTCTTTCCCAACCTTATTGATTCTATTATTCATTGATCCCTCTGATCCCTCAGTGCTGGTGTCTGAGTCCTGGGCTTTCAGTGCACCTCAGAGTCCGTGGAAGTGAGTGCTGCAGGGCAGGGCAAGTGAGCTGGGTGCTGATGTTAAACAACTACACACTTCCTAAGGCAGCAGCTGCTCAGGGTGGGGGCTGTCCCATCTGTGAATCCATGCAGCAGGAGAGGACAAGGGTGCAGAGGCTCCATGTGTCCTTGTACATGTTCCATGGCCAAAGCTGCTCAGGGCTGGTGTGTGCAGCCTGGGCACCCGCAGTGCCCCATGCCAGCCTCAGGTTCCCCAGGCAGGCTGCTTCAGCACTGCAGCCAGACTGCAGCCTGCTCCTCAGAGCTGCTCAGACAGCAGCCTGGCCACCACTCGTGCCACACCAGTCACTGCCTGGGTGGCCATGATGGCCACCAGCATCCTGTCCTGGATCAGTAAGAGTTTGGCCAGCAGGATCAGGGCAGTGATGATTGTCTCTGCTCAGTCCTGGGTTCAGTTTTGGGGTCCTCACTACAAGGAGGACATAGAGAAGAGCTTAGAGAAGAGCAACAAAGCTGGGGAAGGGTCTGGAGAACAGGGCTGGGGAGGAGCAGCTGAGGGAGCTGGGGGTGTTCAGTCTGGAGAAGAGGAGGCTGAGGGGAGACCTCATTGCTCTCTACAGTGCCCTGGAGGGAGGATGGGATCAGCTGGGTGTTGGGCTGTTCTCTGCAGTATCAGGGAGGTGGTGCACTCCCCATCTCTGGAAGTGTTCAAGAAACCTGTGGCCATGGCACTCTGGGACATGGTTTAGTGGCTGTGGTGGTGTTGGGTTGAAGGCTGAACTCAATGACCTTAAAGGTCTTTTCCAACCAATAGAATTCTCTGGTTTTGTGAGAGGAGAGGTTCTCCAGGGCAGGGGGGGGTGGAAAGTGGGGGAAAAAAGAAAGGGAATGTGAATTTAGTCCATCAGAGCCTGTGGAATCTGCTCCTTCTCAGTGCAGCCTGTTCTGCAAGCCTTGGCAGCACTTCTGTCTAGCTGCTGGTTGTGAGAACTCACTCTGTGCATGAAAGAACTTCCCCCGTGGCATCTTGTGTGACGTGCTTTGGCCAGGGCTCTGCCTTGGATGTGAGGTAAGATGTGAGTGAGGAAACCTTCCCTGCGCTCCACCCTTCCATGGGACGATTTGCATCACCCTGCCTGGAGCGCTGGCAGGGGAACCCCTCCCTGCGGTCGCACATCTGTCCCGGGGCAGGGGCTGCGCCTGAGGCCGCCGGGCTCTGCCGCTGGAGGTCAGTGTCCCGGAGCGGAGCGGACGCAGCTTTCCCCGGCTCTTGGGTAATCCCTGGAGCCGGGAAGCGGCGTCCCGGCCCTCCCACACGTCTCTGTGCTGGTGAGCATTTGTCATCCTGCCTTGCGTGGGAACAGGCAGGGGCTGTGCTGCTGAGCCCAGAGCACAGCCGGTACCCACCGCTCAGCTCAGGAGGCTGCCCCCTTGCTAACTGCACTTTGCTGATCTCACTGCATGACGGGACAGCAGGGCAGGAGGTCAGCAAAGCCAGCAGGAACAGTAAGCTTGGAGCAGAGGAGCCTGAGGGTGACCTCATGGCTGGTACCACAGTGTCACAGTATCACTAAGGTTGGAAGAGACCTCAAAGATCATCGAGTCCAACCTGTCACCACAGACCTCATGGCTAGACCATGGCTCCAAGTGCCACATCCAATCCCCTCTTGAACACCTCCAGGGATGGGGACTCCACCACCTCCCTGGGCAGCACATTCCAATGACAAATGACTCTCTCCGTGAAGAACTTTCTCCTCACCTCCAGTCTAAACTTCCCCTGGCACAGCTTGAGACTGTGTCCCCTTGTCCCCTGAGCCTCCTCTTCTCCGGGGAAGTGATAAAGATGTGCAGGGCAGTGCGGGGAGGATGGAGCCAGGCTCTGCTCAGGGATGTCCAAGGACAGCACAAGGGTCACTGGGGGCAAGCTGGAGCAGAGGTACCACAGGAACAGAAGGGAAAACATTTTGCCTGTGAGAGTGGCAGAGCCCTGGAGCAGGCTGCCCAGAGAGGTTGTGGAGTCTCCTTCTCTGACCCAGAGCTCTGAGACCACTCCTGGCTCTTCCAGTGGCATGGTTGTCCTTGGCCACCCCCTGCCCCCCAGAGCCCTTCTCTCCTGCTCATGCTGAGAAGGTGGGGTAGGTGGGAAGGGAGAAGCAGATCATGCTCTTTCCAGATTCCTTTCTTTTCTCCAGGCTGATGTGATTTGGAGAGTCTCCAAACAAAAGCGTGCCACAGTCACAGAATGCTTTGGGTTGGAAGGGACCTTTAAAGATCATCCAGTTCCAACCCCCAGCCATGGGCAGGGACACCTCCCACCAGCCCAGGTTGCTCAAGGCCCTCATCCAGCCTGGCCTTGCACACTTCCAGGGAGAGGGCATGCACAGCCCCACCTGGTGTACCTCACCAGTGAGCAGTACCTAGAGATATTGCCACTAGTGCTTCCCAGCCTGGTGAACCTCTTCAGTCATGATCTAGATGATGGAACAGGGCACTCTCAACATGAGGAACAGAAATAATTGTTTGCAGTGAGGGTGGCAGAGCCCTGGAGCAGGCTGCCCAGAGAGGTTGTGGAGTCTCCTTCTCTAAAGGTCTTCAAAACCTGCCTGGATGTGTTCCTGTGTGACCTGTCCTTAGTGGTCCTTCTTTACAGAGGAGTGGACTGGATGCTTCCTGGAGGTGCCTTCCAAATCTGTGATTCTGTGCTACAGTTCTGGGAGGAGTGGCTGATGCACCAGGAGGTTGTGCCTCATCCAGCCTGACCTTACACACTTCTAGGTATGAGGCATCCAGAACTTCTCTGGACTACCCATTCCAGTGTCTTACCACCCTCATGGTAAAGAACTTCTTCCTAATGTCTACCGTGCTCTAGTTTCAAACCATTGCCCCTCATCCTACCACCACAGACCCCTACTAAAACTCCCTCCCCTCTTCAGTGACTGGAAGACAGCTATTAGGTCTCCCTGCAGCCTTCTCTTCACCAGGCTGAACATCCTCAGCTCCCTCAGCATGTGGCAACTTTTCTTTGCTGCTGGAAGTTTTCCGCTTGTAAAAACCAGGTGCCTCAGAAAACTGCCCAACTGATCACTGGTTGGCCATGGGGGAACTTTGAAGGCCTCCTGGGAAAGGAAATAGCAAAGGTGACTCCTGTGGTACATTTATCCACAAGCAGAGTCATAGAATTGTAGAACTGTTAGGATTGGAAGGGACCTCAATGATCAGCTGGTTCCAACCCCCCTGCCATGGGCAGGGACACCTCACTCTACAGCAGGTTGCTCACAGCCACAGCCAGCCTGGCTGCAAACACCTCCAGGCAGGAGGCTTCCACCACCTCCCTGGGCAACCTGTGCCAGTTCTGGGCCCCTCAGTTTAGGAAAGATGTTGAGTTGCTGGAAGGTGTCCAGAGAAGGGCAATGAGGCTGGGGAGGGGTCTGGAGCACAGCCCTGTGAGGAGAGGCTGAGGGAGCTGGGGTTGCTTAGCCTGGAGAAGAGGAGGCTCAGGGGAGACCTTCTTGCTCTCTCCAGCTCCCTGAAGGGAGGTTGTAGCCAGGTGGGGGTTGGTCTCTTCTCCCAGGCAACCAGCACCAGAACAAGAGGACACAGTCTCAAGCTGTGCCAGTGGAGGTTTAGGCTGAATGTTAGGAAGAAGTTCTTCCCAGAAAGAGAGACTGGCCATTGGAATGTGCTGCCCAGGGAGGTGGTGGAGTCACCATCCCTGGAGGTATTTAGGAGGAGACTTGATGGGGTGCTTGGTGCCATGGTTGAGTTGATTAGATGGTGTTGGGTGATAGGTTGGACTTGACGATCTCAGAGGTCTCTTCCCCTGGTTAATTCTATTCTATTCTGTTCTATTCTATTCTATTCTATTCTACTCTACTCTACTCTACTCTACTCTATTCTATTCCATTCTATTCTATTTTGTATCTCACCACCCTCATAGGGAAGAACTTCTTCCTGATGTTAACAGCCTCAGGACTGAGGAGGGTTCAGCTTCCACATGTTCCACTGTTATTTTTTGTCTTCAGGGGCAGCAGTCCATGGCCACTTTGATCCTGGGGTATCATTTGAGTTAAACAGTAGGAGAGAGGTTCTAGAGTGTAACTTCAAACCCCTTTCCTCGGCAGCATTCTGCCCCAAGAAGTGCTCACTCCATTTTTTAATCAGGGCCAAACTGTCAGTAATTCTCTTTGCTGCTTGCTTGACCTTTCTTAAAGCTGCCCTCTCTCCCAAGGGCTTCAGTCTGTTTCTGTGTTCCATGGGCTCCATTACAGCACACCCACTGCAGCATCCTGCAGCTCGTTAGCCCTCTGTGTCATGGCTCTTGTGAGTGGGCTGCGTTTGGGTGGTGGCTCCCCACAGTTCACTCTTCTGCACTTCAGCAGGAGCTTCACTCCTTCCCTCATTAAAAGATGACTGCCAGCAGCAGCAAAGTTTCCACCAGAGCAGAGGAAGGAGACAATGGAGGCCATTGAAGGCTCACAGACTCGTGTGACCACAGCTCTGGACCTTCCTTGCCCTCAAAAAGGAGCAAACATTTCTGGTGAGAGACAGTTTAGGAAAGATGTTGAGTTGCTGGAAGGTGTCCAGAGGAGGGCAACAAAGCTGGGGAGGGGTCTGGAGCACAGCCCTGTGAGGAGAGGCTGAGGGAGCTGGGGTTGCTTAGCCTGGAGAAGAGGAGGCTCAGGGGAGACCTTATTGCTGTCTACAACTACCTGAAGGGAGGTTGTAGCCAGGTGGGGGTTGGTCTCTTCTCTCAGGCAACCAGCACCAGAACAAGAGGACACAGTCTCAAGCTGTGACAGGGGAAGAAAGAGTAATTTGCCATTGGAATGTGCTGCCCAGGGAGGTGGTGGAGTCACCATCATTGGAGGTGTTTAGAAAGAGCCTGGATGAGGCACTTGGAGCCATGGTTTAGTTGATTAGATGGTGTTGGGTGATAGGTTGGACTTGATGATCTCAAAGGTCTTTTCCAACCTGGTTAATTCTATTCTATTCTATTCTATTCTATTCTATTCTATTCTATTCTATTCTATTCTATTCTATTCTGTAAGTTACAGGGATGGGTTAATTGGTGCTCCTCAGGGGGCAGTGCTGGGTCCAGTCTTGTTCAATATCTTCAGCACTGGCATGTATGAAGGCACAGAGTTGACCCTCAGCAAGTTTGCTGATGATACCAGCCTGGGAGGGGTGGCTGACACCCCATCAGGCTGTGCTGCCCTCCAGTGAGACCTGGCCAGGCTGCAGAGCTGGGCAGGGGGGAACCTCATGAAATTACAGAATCACAGAATGTTAGGGGCTGGAAGAGACCTCAAAAACTCACCCAGCCCAACCCCCCTTGCCAGAGCAGGATCACCCAGGGCAGATCACACAGGAACATATCCAGGCAGCTCTTGAATTTCTCCAGAAAGTGAGACTCCACAACCCCCCTGGGCAGCCTGTTCCAGGGCTCTGTCAGCCTCACAGGGAAAAAAAATGTCCTCAACAAGGACATGTGTAGGGTGCTGCACCCTGGGAGGAACAACCTCCTGCACTAGTACAGGTGAGGGGTGACCTGCTGGGAAGCAGCTCTGCAGAGAAGGACCTGGGAGTGCTGGTGGATGAGTTCCCCATAAGCCAGCAAAGTGCCCTTGTGGCCAAGAAGACTAATGGCATACTGGAGTCATGAAGAAGAGTGTGGCCAGCAGGTAGAGGAAGGTTGTCCTTTCCCTCCACACTGCCCTAGTAGGACCACATCTGGAGTATTGTGTCCAGTTCTGGGCTCCCCAGTTCAAGAGAAACAGAGAACTATTGGAGGGAGTCCAACAGAGGGTTACAAAGATGCTTGGAGCATCTCTCTTACAAGGAGAGGCTGAGGGACCTGGGGCTGTTTGGTCTGCAGAAGAGCAGCCTGAGAGGAGGTCTTCTCCATTCTGATCAGTATTTACAGGGCAGGTGTCCACAGGATGGTGCTGGGCTCTTTTCAGGGATGCCCAGTGACAGGACAAGGGGCAATGGGCACAAACTGCAACCCAGGAGGTTCCACTTAAACCAAGGGAAAGCTTATTTCCTGTGAGGCTGCTGGAGCAGGCTGCCCAGGCTGCTTGTGGAGTCTCCTTCTCAGGAGGCTTCCAAAACCCAGCTGGACACATTCAGAGAATCACAGAATGTTAGGGGCTGGAAGGGACCTCCAGAGATCATGGAGCCCAGCCCCCCCTGAAAAGCAGGGTCACCTAGGGCAGGCCACACAGGAATGCAGGTTTTGAAGATCTCTAGAGAAGGAGACTCCACAGCCTCTCTGGGCAGCCTGCTGCAGGGCTCCAGCACCCTCACAGTAAAGAAGATGGAGTTTCCTGTGATTGAGTTCACTTCCATTGCCCCTTGTCCTATCCTTGGATGTCACTGAATGAGCTTGGCTGCGTCCCTCTGACAACCACCCTTCAGATAGTTGTAGACATTGATCAGATCCCCTCTCAGCCTTCTCTTCTCCAGGCTAAACAGCCCCAGGGCTCTCAGCCTTTCCTTATGCTCCAGTCCCTTATCCATCCTTGTAGCTCTCTGCTGAACTCTCCCAAGCAATTCCCTGTCCCTCTTGAACTGAGGATCCCAGAACTGGACACAGTGCTGCAGATGTGGTCTAGCTAGGGCTGTTTAGAGGAGGAGGAGAACCTCCATCCACCTGCTGGCCACACTCCACTAAATGCACCCCAGTTTACCATTGGCCTTCTTACCCACCAGGGCACATTGCTGTGCCATGGGTAACATTATCAACCTGGGCACCAAGGTCCTGCTCTACAGAGCTACTTTCCAGCAGGTCAGCTCCCAATTTCTCCTGGTGTATGGTGTTGTTCCTCCCCAGGTGCAGGACCCTACACTTACCCTTATTGGATTTCATCTTTGCCCAGCTCTCCAGTCTGCCCAAGTCTCACTGGGACCTATAGCAGACTCTGGCTTTGGACAGAAAGCAAGCTGTGAGTGTGGCAGCAGCCAAGGCTGGGTCAGGTGGGGGTACATACAAAGGATAACAATACCACCAGGCTGAGAGAAGGTGATTTTTATGCCCTCAGTTGAGCTGCAACAACGGGAAACTCATGGTGAGAAGGGGGGACCTTTCTCTAACTAAATAGAATGAGTCACAGCAACAGGTTGGAACTGAACTGAGCATGTCTTCTGGCAGCACTTCAGCTCTGTCCTATGGTCCAAATGCATCTGAGTGAGCAGCTGCATGGAGAAAGGCCTTGGAGTGCTGGTGGACAGCAAGTTCTGCCTGGGACAGCAATGTGCCCTGGTGGCCAAGAGAGCCAATGGCATCCTGGGGTGCAGCAAGCAAAGTGTGGCCAGCAGGGCTAGGGAGGTTCTTCTCCCCCTCTGATCTGCCCTGCTGAGGCCACACCTGCAACCCTGTGTCCAGTTTGTGCTGTAGGATGCTTAGATTTATAGCTTGTGGTTGATGATCCCCAGCACAGATGCTGGCTGATTTACCCCATGCAGTGCTACAGGCTGGGGGCAGAGTGGCTGCAGAGCAGCCAGGCAGAAAGGGACCTGGGGGGGACTGGTTGACAGCAGCTGAATATGAGCCAGCAGTGTGCCCAGCTGGCCAAGAAGGCCAATGGCATCCTGGTCTGGATCAGCAATAGTGAGGCCAGCAGGAGCAGGGAAGTCATTGTGCCCTGTGCTCAGCACTGGTTAGGCCACACCTTGAGTCCTGTGTCCAGGTCGGGGCTCCTCAGTTTAGGAAGGACATTGAGACTCCAGAGAAGGGCAACAAAACTGGGGAGGGGTCTGGAGCACAGCCCTGTGAGGAGAGGCTGAGGGAGCTGGGGTTGCTTAGCCTGGAGAAGAGGAGGCTCAGGGGAGACCTTCTTGCTCTCTCCAACTCCCTGAAGGGAGGTTGTAGCCAGGTGGGGGTTGGTCTCTTCTCCCAGGCAACCAGCACCACAACAAGAGGACACAGTCTCAAGCTTTGCCAGGGGAAATTTAGGCTGGAGGTGAGGAGAAAGTTCTTCCCAGCAAGAGAGATTGGCCATTGGAATGTGCTGCTCTCTGCAGCTCCCTGGAGAGAGGTTGAATAAGCTGGGTGTTGGGTGCTTCTCTGCAGTATCAGGGAGGTGGTGGAGTCCCCATCCCTGGAGGTGTTCAAAAAAGGCTTGGATGTGACACTTGGAGCCAGCTGTCAGGAGGTGTTGGGCACTGGGTAATAGGTTGGACTTGATGATCCCTGAGGTCTTTTCCAACCTGGTTGATTCTATGAATCTATGATTCTATGTCTCCAGCCAGGACCTCTATTGGAGTGCTCAGGTGATGCTTAAGTTATTGTGTCAATCTGGCTCTTAAACATCCACTGGAGGCCTTCAGTCCCTTGGTTAGACAATTGAGAGTGAAGGGGTGGGAAAAGCTTTAAGAGCTTGGGGGAGTATTTTTGGGGTTTTTTTTGGTGTGTGTGTGTCCAGGAGAGTACAATTTAACTGAAGAGAGAAAAAAAAACCCCAAACAACTAGATTTTGACTCACTTGCAGATATTTTAATGGCCAAGTGTAAAGGGACCATTAGTAGAGTTGCAGATGGTTTGAGTGAGGTGGCTGAGTTACAGGAAGAGCTGCATGAACTTTTACCCTGAGCTCAAACCAAGATCTTGCTCCCTTCCCTTCAGCCTTTTTTTTCCTCCCTTGATGTACTAAGTTGTTTAGTTAAACTTTTGGTTTGTTTCTTTTCCTGTTCCTACGCCTCCTTAGCCCCCATAGCTTTCTCTTTTTCAGCTGGGGCTAGGACTCAGCTACCACCAGGAAGGCTGATTTATGAGAATCACAGCCAGCCTCTGCTCTGTGTTGGCCAAATCTGTCCCGGTTGCAGCAATAGCAGAGTCCCAGCAGCCTTCCTAAGCTTTTCCATTTGCAGACTGCTCCTGGATTTTGCTACCAGGGAAAGGAGGTGAGAACTTTTCTCTTGCTGTCAGCAGAGATGTGAGGCTCCTGTCTGAAATGGCAATTCTCCCTAGAAGGGGCTCCTCAGAAATGTTGCACCAAGGTTTTCCCAGCATTTCACTGCATTCATTCTGAAGACCACTTTGACCCCTTCAGCTCTCTCCCTTCCCTGTGTTACTCTCCTGAGCGTGACTCACCCATTCTAAGCTCCACTGAATCCTGTTCAACATCTTCACCAATGACACTGATGAGGGGACAGACAGACAGAGTCTGCTCAGCAAGTTTGCTGACAATACCAAGCTGGGAGGCTTGGCTGAGACACCTGGAGGCTGTGTGGCCATTCAAAGACTTGGACAGACTGAGAGCTGGGCAGAGAGGAACCTCATGAGGTTCTACAAGGAGAAGTGCAGAGTCCTGCACCTGGGGAGGAAGAATCAACTGCAGCAGCACAGGCTGGGAGGGGATCTGCTGGACAGCAGCCCTGTGGAGAAGGAGCTGGGAGTGCTGGTGGACAGCAAGTTCTGCATGGGACAGCAATGTGCCCTGGGGGCCAAGAAGGCCAATGGGATCCTGGGCTGCATTCAGAGGAGTGTGTTCAGCAGAGCCAGGGAGGTTCTCCTCCCTCTCTGCTCTGCCCTGGTGAGACCTCACTTGGAATATTGCATCCAGTTCTGGGCTCCCCAGTTCAAGAGGGACAGGGATCTGCTGGAGAGAGTCCAAGGGAGGGCTACAAGGATGCTGAAGGGACTGCAGCACTGCCTGGTGAGGAGAGGCTGAGAGCCCTGGGGCTGTTTAGTCTGGAGAGGAGAAGACTGAGAGGGGATCTGATCAATGTCTATCAATAGCTGAGGGCTGGGGGTCAGGAAGGAAGGGACAGGGACTGCCTCTGCTCAGTTGCACCCTGGGATAGGACAAGGGACAATGGATGGAAACTACAGCACAGGAGGTTCCACCTCAACAAGAGAAGGAACTTCTTCACTGTGAGGGTCCCAGAGCCCTGGAGCAGGCTGCCCAGAGAGGTTGTGGAGTCTCCTTCTCTGGAGCCTTTCCAGCCCCATCTGGATGTGTTCCTGTGTGACCTGTGCTGGATTCTCTGGTCCTGCTCTGGCAGGGGGGTTGGACTGACAGATCTCCAGAGGTCCCTTCCAACCCCTAACATCCTGGGATCCTGGGATCCTGTGAATCTGGTAGATCTTCAGAATTTCCTTTCAGCCTGCTACCCTCCTCATCATTTCTCCCTGTCTCTCCTCATCACCTCATGCTTTCCTTCTGCCTTCTTTTCCAGATCACATCCTGCTCACCTCTGTTCTTTGCTTCCTAATTCTTTCCTCTATAGTCTCTGCATTTTCCTAAGCACCAAACCCTGCTCCACCAACTCACACAGGAATCTTCACTGGTAAGGCAGAAGGAAGCAGGTGGAGGTGGGCTGCAGGTACAGCTACATGCAGGGGATCTTCCTAAAGAGCTGTTCATTTTCATTGGCTGCCTTGGGATGTACACAGCCTGGTGAATAACAGAGCAGCAGGGATGGAGAATTTGAAGAAGCAACAGTGGAGAAAAGGTGCACCAGTGGCAGATGCACAAAAAGATGGCTAAGAAGGCCACCAGCATCCTGGCCTAGATCAGCAATATTGTGGCCAGCAGCATCAACTTGTTGTCCCCTCTGTACTCTCCACCGGGGAGCCCACATTTGTGAGTTCTGGGTTCAGATTTGTCCACTCCAAGGAGGACATTGAGGTGCTGGAGTGGGTCCACAGATGGACCACAAAGCTGGGGAAGAGCCTGGAGAACAGGGCTGGTGAGGAGCAGCTGAGGAGAAGGGTCTGGAGGACAGGGCTGGTGAGGAGCAGCTGAAAGAGCTGTGGTTGTTTAGTCTGGAGAAGGGGATGCTGAGGTAAGACCTCATTGCTCTCTACAATTTCCTGAAAGGAGATTGGAACCAGGTAGGTGTTGGTCTCTTCTCCCAGCTGACAAGGTGAGAGGAAATGGCCTCAAGTTGCACCAGGGGAGGTTTAGGTCAGATGTGAGAAGAAGCCTGAAAGGCTTCTCAACCAGGAACAGGCTGCCCAGGGAGGTGGTTGAGTCCCCCTCCCTGGAGGGATTTCAGGTAGGCAGAGATGTGGTGCTGGGTGACAGGGTTTAGCCTCAGCTTCGGTAGAGCTGAATAGCCATTGGACTGGCTGATCTGAGAGGCCTTTTCCAACCCAAATGATTCTGTGATTCTATTCTGCGGAGGGATGGGCAGGAAAGAACGGAGACAGCAACCACTGTGCTTTCAGCTGTCCAATATAATTGTTTTTTTCCCCCAGCAATGAGAAAAGCTCCAGCTCTGTGGCTGGAACTTGGAATCTCTTCTTTGAGCTCCTTAAAGTGAAACAAAATTATTCTAGCAGCTGGGAGACACGCTTCGGCCTCTCCTCGCACATGTGCTCCCTCCTTCACCTTACTCTTGGACTGCAGCAACACAGCAATGGAAAGCTGGCCAGCTGAGATGCCTGGAGATGCTTTCAGCTACCAGATTTGCTACAGCTGTGCAGAAGTCCTGCTATGCCCCAACCACTTAACCCATTATTCGTTCACAGAATCACCAAGGTTGGAAGAGACCTCAAAGATCATCAAGTCCAACCTGTCACCACAGACCTCATGACTAGACCATGGCACCAAGTGCCACATCCAATCCCCTCTTGAACACCTCCAGGGATGGGGACTCCACCACCTCCCTGGGCAGCACATTTCAATGGCCAGTCTCTCTTGCTGGGAAGAACTTTCTCCTCACCTCCAGCCTAAACTTCCCCTGGCACAGCTTGAGACTGTGTCCTCATGTTCTGGTGCTGGTTGCTTGAGAGAAGAGACCAACCCCCACCTGGCTACAACCTCCCTTCAGGGAGTTGTGGGAAGGGAAGGGAAGGGAAGGGAAGGGAAGGGAAGGGAAGGGAAGGGAAGGGAAGGGAAGGGAAGGGAAGGGAAGGGAAGGGAAGGGAAGGGAAGGGAAGGGAAGGGAAGGGAAGGGAAATAAATAGAGCAATTTAATTTTACATAGGCAGATCATGGTGGCTGTGACTAAGTCTGGAATATGGCCAGTGCAGGAAGATTTGAGATGCCAGGCCGGCAAGGCACTTAGCCATGAAGCTGGTGGAACACTGGAACAGGTTGCCAAGGGAGGTGGTTGAGGCTCCTTCCCTGGAGATATTCAAGGTGAGGCTCGAGAGGGCTCTGGGCAACCTGATCTAGTTGAGGATGCCCCTGCTGAGTGCAGAGGGGGTTGGACTGGATGAGGTGCCTTCCAACACAGACCATTCTGTGGTTCTGTGATTCTGTGGTTCTATGACTCTGTGATTCTATGACTCTGTGATTCTTTGGTTTTATGATTCTGTGGTTCTGTGATTCTATGACTCTGTGATTCTGTGATTCTATGTCTCTGTGACTTTGTGATTCTGTGGTTCTTTGATTCTGTGGTGCTATGATTCTGTGGTGCTATGATTCTGTGATTCTAGGAATGATAGTATAATCATGGAATCATTTGGGTTGGAAGAGCCCTTTTAGATCAGTCCAACCACTCTGTAACTCTGCCAAGGCTGGGGCTAACCCATGGCCCTCAGCACCACATCTCCACCCCTTTGAGACACCTCCCGGGATGGGGATCCAACCACCTCCCTGGGGGAGCTGTTCCAGTAGCTGAGGACCTTTCATGGAAGAAGTTTCTCACAATGTCCATTGCACACTTTATTGAAATTGAAGTCTTGACTGCTCATGTTCTGAACATCAGCCTAGAGCTTGAATGTTTGGTTGGGATGGGACCTTACATCCCCATTCCATACACATGAAGCAGGACCAATGATAACAGAGTATCCTTAGATGTTGTGGGCAAATGCCATTTTCTACCACTGGCACTCCTAAGTGGTGGGACATGAAATAGTTTTGATGCAGAAAAGGTGACTCTCAGTAATGTAATGCTGAATGCACTGTACCTCACAGTGGGGCTTAGTTCCATGGACACACCACTGCTATCTCACAGTACCACAGAGTGTTAGGGGTTGGAAGGGACCTCTGGAGATCAGCCAGTCCAACCCCCCACTGCCAAAGCAGCATCACCCAGGGCAGGTCACACAGGAACACATCCAAATGGGTTTGGAATGTTTCCAGAGCAGGAGACTCCACAAGCTCTCTGGGCAGCCTGCTCCAGGGCTCTGGCACCCTCACTACAAAGAAGTGTCTCCCCAGTTGAGGTGGAAGCTCCTGGGTTCCAATTTGTGTCCCTTGCCTCTTGTCCTATCAGGACACCAAAGAAAAGAGACTTCCCCCCCTGCTTGACACCTGCCCCTCAGGTATTGATAGACATTGATCAGATTCCCTCTCAGCCCTCTTCTCTACAGCCTAAGCAGCCCCCAGGTCCCTCAGTCTTTCTTCATAGCAGAGATGCTCCAGTCCCCAGATCATCCTCATAGCCTCTGTTGGTCTCTCTCCAGCAGGTCTCTGTGTTGAACTGGGGAGCCCAAAACCGGACACAGTATTGCAGGTGTGGTCTCAGCAGGGCAGAGGAGAAGGGTGGGGAGGAGAACCTCCCTAGCCCTGCTGGCCACACTTTGCTTGACACACCCCAGGATCCCACTGGCCCTCTTGGGCACATTGCTCTCCCATGGGGAACTTGCTGCCCGCTAGGACTCCGAGGTCTTTCTCCGTGAAGCTGCTTTCCAGCAGGCCAACTTCTACTCTGTCCTGGTGCCTGCTGTTACTCCTCCCCAGATGCATGGTTGACGAGCAGCCCCAAGAACAAAGCTTGCAGCTGCCTGCCCCAAACACAACCTGCTGTGGCCTCACATTCATCTGCCCAGAGGGAGCTTCCTGCACCGCGCTCTGCACTATTTACCGGCGTGGGGCTCGCGAGTGAGCGTGGAAGGGTCAGTGGCACCACGGAGGGTGTTGTAACTCCCCATCAAAAGTGGGAGGAATTCTGCCTTTTCCTTTTTGGGATCAGCTTTCTCCACTTGTGAAAGGGTTCACCAGGCTGTAGAACAAAGCTAACTTTGCCTGCAAGAAGGTAAGTCCCTTCAGACATCCTCCACTGGTGCACAGGCTAGCACAGGCTGCTTCTGAGGGGGGAGGAATTTCACACAGTGAAGATCAGCCTCCCCCCCCCCCCCCCCCCCCCCCCTTTTACTTTATTCCTTTTTTTTTAAGTGTTAAAGAGCCAAAGAAAGACAAATAAAAATTGGGCTCATTTTCTTCTCACAAGAAGGGGGCCAGATACTCAGCTGGTCTGTGTTAGTCCTCCTGAACTCTTAGGAGTGATGCTGATTAGAACCATCTGAAGACCCTGTCTGGGCTCTCTTGCTGCTTTCACAGAAGGGAATGAAATAGATCTCAGCTCTCAGTAGGGCTAAAAAGAAGCTGTACTCCAGGGGGCATTTTAGCAGCTAGGAGCAAGACAGAAGGAATGTGGGGACACTTTTTGACATGGAAGGTAGCAAAGTATCTCAGAATCACAGAAGCATGCAGGTTGGAAAAGACCCTCAGAATCACCCAGTCCAACCATTAACCCTGCTCTGCAAGGGTCACCCCTAAACCACATCCCCAGGCACCACATCCAAACCACCTTTAAACACATCCAGGCTTGGGGACTCCACCACCTCCCTGGGCAGCTCATTCCAGTGCCTGAGCACTCTTGCTGGGAAAAATTCTTCCTACTCTCCAGGTTAAACCTATCCTAGAGCAGCTTGAGGCCATTCCTTTCTGTTCTATCACTAATTACCTGTGAGGAGAGACCAGCACCAACCACTCCACAAGGTCCTTTCAGGTAGCTGTAGAGAGCCATGAGGTCTCCCCCTCAGCCTCCTCTTTTCCAAACTAAACAGCCCCAGCTCCTTCAAGTTGCTCTTCATAAGATGTGGAAAAAATTACCAATTGAGTGACAGATTTAAAAGCTTGAAGGCTCTGGTTTGGAAGCAAGAATGGAGTTGGGTCTGGCATCAACAGCTGCCTCTTTTTTTGTTGTTCATTTTTTTCTGAGTGAGTGTTTAGATTCAGCTTTATTAATGAACCCATTTACTCAACCTGCTCGTTTGTGTTTTGGTTTGGTTTGGTGTTTGTTTTATTTTTCCTCCCCAGATAAATGTAAATCATAAAAACCTCTGCTAGGTGGCTCTTTTAAATGAATATTATGAAAAAGAAGAGAAAAAGAAAGTCTTGGCAAGGCAGAAATAGATCTTGAGCATCTTTCGTAGGAGCGCTGTGAGCAGCTACAAGGAAAGAGTCCTGGACAAAGCAACGAAGAGTTTTGACCTCCTTGCCTAGCCAGCCAGGATTTGTCACAGAATCACAGAATGCTAGGGGCTGGAAGGGACCTCCAGAGATCAGCCAGTCCAACCCCCCTGCCAGAGCAGCATCACCCAGGGCAGATCACACAGGAGGGCATCCAGGTGGATGCCTCCACAACCCGCCCTGGGCAGCCTGCTCCTGTTTCGGTTTACTTGCTCAAATTTGGAGGCCCACTGTACCTAGCAGGGATAGGAAGAGTTTTCCACTGCCTGAGTATAGACTCATAGAATCTATAAGGTTGGAAAAGACCTCAGAGATCATCAAGTCCAACCTGTCACCCAACACCTCATGACTAACTAAACCATGGCTCCAAGTGCCACATCCAATCCCTTTTTCAACACCTCCAGTGATGGGGACTCCACCACCTCCCTGGGCAGCACATTCCCATGGCCAATCTCTCTTGCTGGGAAGAACTTTCTCCTCACCTCCATCCTAAACCTCCCCTGGCACAGCTTGAGACTGTGTCCTCTTGTTCTGGTGCTGGGTGCCTGGGAGAAGAGACCAACCCCCACCTGGCTACAACCTCCCTTCAGGGAGCTGGAGAGAGCAAGAAGGTCTCCCCTGAGCCTCCTCTTCTGCAGGCTAAGCAACCCCAGCTCCCTCAGCCTCTCCTCACAGGGCTGTGCTCCAGACCCCTCCCCAGCTTTGTTGCCCTTCTCTGGACACCTTCCAGCAACTCAACATCTTTGCTAAACTGAGGAGCCCAGACCTGGACACAGGACTCAAGGTGTGGCCTAACCAGTGCTGAGCACAGGGCAGGATGACCTCCCTGCTCCTGCTGGCCACACTATTGCTGATTCAGGCCAGGATGCCATTGGCCTTCTTGGGGTTGGAGTAGATGATCTCTGAAGTCCTTTCCAACCTGAGCCATTCTGTGATTCAGTATACACACAGCTGAGCACAGAAGCACAGAGACTGGGCAGCAATGCAATAAGAGCACAGTGAATCACAGTTAAAAGTTAGATAATTACTACTTCTACATTGTTCACTGCCCTTAAAAGTGCTGTGGGGGAACAGTTCTTCACTGGCATGGACAGACAATGTGACCAAGTAGCTGCTGGGTCCTTTCCAGCTTTAATTTTTGTGATTTCCTGATTTGTGATTCCCTCTTACTCCCTGTGCATCAGGTGCTTGGTAATAACATGTCCTTGTTTCCTCTGCTAGGTCTTACTTATTGAGTGGTTTTGGTTTGGGGTTGGGAATGGATGACATCTGGAGGTGCCTTCCAACCTCTAATATTCTGTGATTCTGTAATTGCCTCATGGGACATCACTGACCCAGAGCTCTGAGACCACTCCTGGCTCTTCCATTGGCATGGTTCTCCTTTGCCATCCCCTGCCCCCCAGAGCTCTTCTCTCCTGCTCATGCTGAGAAGGTGGGGTAGGTGGGAAGGGAGAAGCAGGAGCATGCTCTCTGCAGTTCCTTTCTTTTCTCCAGGCTGATGTGATTTGGAGAGTCTCCAAATAAAGTATTCCACAGAATCACAGAATGCTTTGGGTTGGAAGGAACCTTGAAGATGTTAAGCCCCAGCCATGGGCAGGGACACCTCCCACCAGCCCAGGTTGCTCAAGGCCTCATCCAGCCTGGCCTTGCACACCTCCAGGGAGAGGGCATGCACAGCCCCACCTGGTGTACCTCACTGGTGGGCAGTACCTAGAGATATTGCCACTAGTGCTTCCCAGCCTGGTGAACCTCTTCAGTCATGATCTAGATGATGGAACAGGGCACTCTCAACATGAGGAACAGAAATAATTGTTTGCAGGAGGGTGGCAGAGCCCTGGAGCAGGCTGCCCAGAGAGGTTGTGGAGTCTCCTTCTCTAAAGGTCTTCAAAACCTGCCTGGATGTGTTCCTGTGTGACCTGTCCTAAGAGGTCCTGCTTTACAGGGTGGGTAGGCTGGCTGCATACACCACCTCCCTGGGCAGCCTGTTCCAGGGTCTCCCAATCCTCACTGTAAAGAATCTCTTCCTTATCTCCAGTCTCAGTCTCCCCTCTTCCAGCTCAAAGCCCTTACCTTTCATCCTGTCACTCCCTGTCAACAGTCCCTTAGCTTTTGCATTTTCTCCAGTGAAATGAAACAAAACCAGGCAAACAGATAATAATAACTAGCAACACCAACAAAGAAGGGAGCAAGTGTTGCTCATAAAAACGGTGCTAGTAAAACTAAAGCAAGATCCCACTCTGAGTGCTGGGGATAACCCAGAGCTGCAGGTGGAGAGTCTGGATTTGCTGGAGAGCCAAAAGAAAGACTCAGAGCCTGGGCAGCTAGCTGGGAGAGTGTTAGTGCAGCTGTGAGCTGGGGGAAGGCAAAGGACAAACAGCTGTGTGAGGCAGACAGGACAGCCTCTGATGGAAAGGGGTGAGGGAGGAGGAAGAGGAGTTTGGCCATGGCTGGGTGGAAGGCCAGAGAAAGCTTTGGATCAGAAGATCAGAATCTGACTGTAATGTTTTAGCAGTTCCCTGTAGGGCAGAAAAGTCAGCAAGAGTTTGCTTAGTAGGTTGAGAGGAGTGAGGAAAGCCCCTGGGTTTTGCTTTCTTTGTCACCAAGATTGCCCCTGAGTGTCCTGTCCCATTGTGGCTCTGTCCTGTCCCACTCTGACTCTGTCCTGTCCCACCATGGCTCTGTTCTGTCCCATTGTGGCTCTGTCCTGTCCCACTCTGACTCTGTCCTGTCCCACCATGGCTCTGTTCTGTCCTACTCTGTCTCTGTCCTGTCCCATTGTGGCTCTGTCCCGTCACATCATGGCTTTGTCCTGTCCCACTCTGGCTCTGTCCTGTCCCACCATGGCTCTGTTCTGTCCTACTCTAGCTCTGTCCTGTCCCATTGTGGCTCTGTCCTGTCCCATTGAGGCTCTGTCCCATCACACCATGGCTTTGTCCTGTCCCACTGTGGCTCTGTCCTGTCCCACCATGGCTCTGTTCTGTCCTACTCTAGCTCTGTCCTGTCCCATTGTGGCTCTGTCCCATCACACCATGGTTTTGTCCTGTCCCATTGTGGCTCTGTCCTGTCCCATTGTGGCTCTGTCTTGTCCCATTGTGGCTCTGTCCTGTCCCACCATGGCTCTGTCTTGTCCCATTGTGGCTCTGTCCTGTCCCACCATGGCTCTGTCTTGTCCCATTGTGGCTCTGTCTTGTCCCACCATGGCTTTGTCCAGTCCCATTGTGGCTCTGTCCTGTCCCACCATGGCTCTGTCTTGTCCCATTGTGGCTCTGTCCTGTCCCACCATGGCTCTGTCCTGTCCCATTGTGGCTCTGTCCTGTCCCATTATGGCTCTGTCCTGTCCCATTGTGGCTCTGTCCTGTCCCACCATGGCTCTGTCCTGTCCCATTGTGGCTCTGTCTTGTCCCACCGTGGCTTTGTCCAGTCCCATTGTGGCTCTGTCCTGTCCCACCATGGCTCTGTCTTGTCCCATTGTGGTTCTGTCCTGTCCCACCATGGCTCTGTCCTGTCCCATTGTGGCTCTGTCCTGTCCCACCATGGCTCTGTCTTGTCCCATTGTGGCTCTGTACCGTCACACCATGGCTTTGTCGAGTCCCATTGTGGCTCTGTCCTGTCAGCAGCCCAGTGAGCAGAAGGAACCCCAAACCCCACCCTGCTACTAACAGTCTTTTTAGCTGCCTGGACCAGCTAGCTCTTCAGGGAGCAGCTAATCTTGGGGGGACTGTCTTGTTCCTCACGAGGCCAGCAAAGCACAGAGCTCATCTGTAACCCTAGGTGAAGTTTTCTGGGGTTCAGGTTGTTTTTCCAGTCTTCTGCCATTGCAAATACTCTATTTTCTCAAGCAGGCTCCATGTGGCATCTGCAAAAGGCAGGGGAAGGGCTGCTTGTGACTCCTCAGAGCTGGCATTTGCAAAGGAGCTAAAATCAAGCCAGCCTGAAGGGAGTGGTTTAGCTTTTATTTTTATCTCCCTCCTGGGAAAGGAATGTTAAATATAATTCAGAGCTGAATTTGCTCTTCTCTCCCATGCTGCCTTTGTTCTAGTGTGAAGACTTTTAATCCTGATGCACCAAGGGAGAATATGATTCCCTGCTCTTGGTTCCCCCCTCCCCCTGTTTTTTTTCTCTCAGGAGCGGAGATGCTGTTTGTGACTACAAAGGAGAGGTGGAAGTGCCAATTTTTTAAGCTGTAAGTCATGGAATCATAGAATGGTTGGGTTGGAAGGGACCTCCAAAGCTCATCCAGTCCAACACCCTGCAGTCAGCAGGGACCTCCTCAGCTAGATCAGGTTGCTCAGAGCCCTGTCCAGCCTCAACTTGAATATCTCCAGGGATGGAGCCTCAACCACCTCCCTGGGCAACCTGTTCCAGTGTTCCACCACCCTCATGGTGCAGAACTTGCTCCTCACATCCAATCTAAATCTGCTCTGCTCTAGTTTGAAGCCATTGCCCCTTGTCCTGTCCCTGCAGGCCTCTGCAAACAGTCTCTCTCCATTCTTCTTGTAGCCCCCTTCAGGTACTGGCAGGCTGCTATTAGGTCTCCCTGGAGCCTCCTCTTCTCCAGGCTGAACACCCCCAGTTCCCTCAGCCTGTCCTCATAGCAGAGGTGCTCCAACCACTTGATCATTTTCATGGTCTCCTGTGGACCTGCTCCATCAGGTTCATCTCCTTCCTGTGTTGAGGGCTCCAGACCTGGATGCAGTACTCCAGGTGAGGTCTCACCAGAACAAAGTAAATCCCACCACCACCACCACCACCCCAAAAAAAAACCCAAACAAAAGCCAAAAGTGATATTTATTCTTGTTTTAATAGAAGGATTTTTCTTCTTACAGGAGAAATGAGCATGAGAAAAAATTGCCTACACAGAAATCAGCAGGAACTGCAGCATAATGTGGGATAGGTTTTCCCTTTCTTCCCTTTCCCTCCCTGGCCTTGGAATTCATTAAGTGTTAGGGGGTACTGAGCTGACAAAAAAATAAAGGCAAAACAAAAACCAACCCCAGCCCAGCCACACTGGGAATTTCAAAGGAGACAGAATTGCTTCAAGTCTAAGCTCCCCTTGACTTTTGGTGGGAGCTGTGCTGCCATCCTGCTCTCTTCCCCCTGCCGTGTTAAGCCAAAGCCCTCAGTGCGGTCCCAGATGGATGCTCGCCTTTCCCCAACAGCCCAGAGGCACAGCTCTGCCTTTTGGAAGTCATTGTGTAATGTGTGGGGTTTGGTGTAAAGGCTCAGGGTTTCAGTTCTAGCAGGCAGTGATTTCTTTCATTTCTTTAGTTTTTATTCCCTCCCTGGTTCAGGGGGCCTGGAAGAAGATGAAGGCCTCCCCTAAAGGGGAGCACACCCAGCTTTACAGCTTTGCAGGCTGTCTGACCAGTGGCTTTTAAACACAGGCTCTGGCTTGTTCCTGAACCCACCCTGATCAAGCCTTTTGTCATGAGGAGGAGGAGGAGGATGTACATGGCTGCAAACTCCCTTACAAAGGGAGAGCTCTGTCCTACAGGCTGAGCCACTCCTGGTGGGGTCTGAAGAGGGGTTGTGTGCCCCTGGTGATCACAGAGTTGTCCTGGTTGAGAAAGACTTTTATCACCATTGAGCCCAACCATTATCTAACTCTACCACATCTCTGTTTGAAATACCTGCAGGTTGGGGATTCAAACACCTGCAGACTTGGGATTTAAACACCTGCAGGCTTGGGGATTCAAACACCTGCAGGCTTGGGGATTCAAACACCTGCAGACTTGGGATTTAAACACCTGCAGGCTTGGGATTTAAACACCTGCAGGCTTGGGGATTCAAACACCTGCAGACTTGGGATTCAAACACCTGCAGGCTTGGGGATTCAAACACCTGCAGGCTTGAGGATTCAAACACCTGCAGGCTTGGGATTCAAACACCTGCAGGCTTGGGGATTCAAACACCTGCAGGTTGGGGATTCAAACACCTGCAGGTTGGGGATTCAAACACCTGCAGGCTTGGGGATTCAAACACCTGCAGGCTTGGGGATTCAAACACCTGCAGGCTTGGGGATTCAAACACCTGCAGGCCTGGGATTCAAACACCTGCAGGCTTGGGGATTCAAACACCTGCAGGCTTGGGGATTCAAACACCTGCAGGTTGGGGATTCAAACACCTGCAGGTTGGGGATTCAAACACCTGCAGGTTGGGGATTCAAACACCTGCAGGCTTGGGGATTCAAACACCTGCAGGCTTGGGGATTCAAACACCTGCAGGTTGGGGATTCAAACACCTGCAGGTTGGGGATTCAAACACCTGCAGGCTTGGGGATTCAAACACCTGCAGGCTTGGGATTCAAACACCTGCAGGTTGGGGATTCAAACACCTGCAGGTTGGGGATTCAAATACCTGCAGGTTGGGGATTCAAACACCTGCAGGCTGGGGATTCAAACCCCTGCAGGCTTGGGGATTCAAACACCTGCAGGCTTGGGGATTCAATCACCTCCCTGGACACCCCAAGAACCCTTTCAGTCAAGAAGTTTCTTCTCATATCCAACCTAAACCTCCCCTGGTGCAACTTAAGACTATTTCCTCTCATCCTGTCACTCATTACAAGGGAGAGGAGATCAACCTCAACCTCATTGCAACCTCCTTTCAGGGAGCTGCAGAGAACAATGAGGTCTCCCTGCAGCTTCCTCTTCTCCAGACTAAACACCCCCAGCTTCCTCAGCTGCTCCTCCCCAGCCTTGTTCTCCAGACCCTTCCCCAGCTTCATTGCCCTTTTCTTGACCTGCTCCAGTACCTCAATGTCCTTCTTGGAGTGAGGGCCCCCAGAGTGTACCCAGGATCCAGCACTTGGTCTTGTTGAAGCTCACACAGATGAATCTGTCTGTGTTAGGATCTGGCACCATTTGGCATGCAGACCACCTCTGCTTGGCTCAAATGATAACCATGGTTGGGCTGGGAATGCTGTTTCACAGGAGAAGCTGTATGGACAGGCACAAAATGATCAGATGGTGTTGGGTGATGGCTTGGACTTGATCATCTCAAAGGTCTTTTCCAACCTGGTTAATTCTATTCTATTCTATTCTATTCTATTCTATTCTATTCTATTCTATTCTATTCTATTCTATTCTATTCTATTCCATTCCATTCCATTCCATTCCATTCCATTCCATTCCATCCCATCCCATCCCATCCCATCCCATCCCATCCCATCCCATCCCATTCCATTCCATTCCATTTCATTCTAAAGACAGTTGGTGTGTAGTTTTGGCATGCTTGGCCTTAGCTGAGGCTTCCTGAGCTACCCTCTTGCTGGTGTTATCTGGGTTTTGCCCAGGGAGATTTCTCTCTTCAGAGCCTGCAGATTCATTTTCAGCCTGTGTGAGCTTCCCAGAAGATGAAGGTGGCCCTGGTGGCCTCTGCAGCAGATGTGGCTGTGCTTGCTTCAGTTTAGAACCTCAGATGATTCACTGCCTGCCCTTATTCTGGGAAATACAACAGGGAAAGCCCCATTCCCTGCCTTTGAGCACAAGAGACAGGAAAAGGCTGTCATCAGGCAACCAGGAACAATGGCATCCTGGCCTGCATCAGGAAGAGTGTGGCCAGCAGGAGCAGGGAAGTCATTCTGCCCTGTGCTCAGCACTGGTTAGGCCACACCTTGAGTCCTGTGTCCAGTTCTGGACTCCTCAATTTAAGAAGGACACTTGAATGTGTCCAGAGAAGAGCAACAAGGCCGGGGAGGGGTCTGGAGCACAGCCCTGTGAGGAGAGGCTGAGGGAGCTGGGGTTGCTTAGCCTGGAGAGGGACTTATTGCACAGCCAAGATGCACCAAGGATCCTGGTGACACACAGAGAGCTTTGTTCCTGGTGGCAATGCTGTGCTTTGGGTTTGTAGAATCAGGCAGGCTCTGTGATTGGAGAAGACTATTGTAATTATCCATTCCAATCATGTGAAAGCATCATGGAATTGTTTCCACTGGAAAGGCCCTTCAAGATCCACCAGTCACACAGACTCACAGAATCACCAAGGTTGGAAGAGTCCAGCCACTCTCTCTCTCTAGGCTGGGGCTAACCCATGGCCCTCAGGACCACATCTCTGCCTCTTTGAAGCACCTCCAGGGATGAGGATTCACCTTCCTCCCTGGAATGCTTCTTCCAGTGGTTGAGAACCTTTGGATTTAAGAAGAGTTTCTCTCATACCCAACCTAAATCTCCTCTGGTGCAGCTTGAGGCCATTTCTTCTCCTCCAATCACTTGTTACTTGCAACAAAAGACCAACCCTCACCTGGCTCCAACCTTCTTTCAGGGAGCTGTAGAGAGCAATAAGGTCTTCCCTCAGCCTCCTCTTCTCCAGACTGAACACCCTCAACTCCCTCGGCTGCTCCTCCCCAGCCCTGTTCTCCAGACCCTTCCTCAGCTTCATTGCTCTTCTCTGGACAACCTCCAGCACCTCCACGTCTTTCTTGGAGCCAGAGCCCCAAAACTGAACCCAGCCCTCCAGGTGTGGCCTCACCAGTGCTGAGTCCAGGGGAGCAGTCTTATGTTGGGAGAAAAGAGTTTGCCTGCAGCTTTGTTCCAGTCCCAAGCTCAAACAGCTTGGATTCTCAGTGGGCAGAGGTAGAGCTTTTCAAAAGTGGTTTTGAAAGAAGGAAAACCAAACTGATTCTCTGCACCTATACCAAAGTGAAGGCTGCCTATAGTCTGCTTCTGGCAAGGAAGGTGCTTCTGTTGGTACAAGCAAATGAGCCTGTGAGGAGCCACAACGCTCATCAATGGCCTGAGAGCACCGTTGCACCTTCTGTGCTTGGATTTTGTGACCCACCAAGGCAAATAAATTTCCCATCTGTTTGGAAACTATGAACTGCCTTTCTCTCTCTTCAGCCTGCAAGACACCACCCTGTGATTTATTGTAGCAGAAGAGTCAGAGACTCTGAGGATGTCGACTGTCTGGAAGTCTCTGGTTCAAGGCCATTGTTATTAGGGTAATTTGGGGTCAGCAGTCTGGCTGGGGAGGAGAAGCATCACTTCACCTCACCTCACAGCCTCCTTAAGGCTAATATTTGTGAACCTCCCTGTCCTTAAAGACTGTCATTCCCACACTTGTGTTCATTAATCAGCATGCAAGAGAAGGCTGCAGAGGGACTGTTTCCAAAGTCCTGCAGTGACTCATTAAGAGCAAGCTCTGCACCATGAGGGTGGTGGAACACTGCAACAGGTTGCCCAGGGAGGTGGTTGAGGCTCCATCCCTGAAGGTATTCAAGGTGAGGCTCAACAGGGCTCTGGGCAACTGATCCCATTGAGGATGTCCCTGCTGAGTGCAGGGTGGGGTGGATTGGATGCCCTTTGAAGGTCCCTTCCAACCCAGACCATTCTGTGATTGTATAATTCTATGATGCCAAATCAGAAGCAGACTCCAGAACATTTTCTGCCTCAAAAAAGGTGACAATTTGTCTGTTTGTCTGCAGTTCTGCTCCCTTTTGTTCTCTGGCTACTGAATGTCTTTGAAAGGGTGTTTGAGCACTACTTGCAAATGCAACCCACAAGACTGGAAGGATCCAAGTGAAATCCATGTGGCATTGTAATTGCTTGCTCCTGCTGTATATGGCCCCAGTGGCTCTGTGTCCCAGTGCCTTTTGAAATAGCTTTGTCTGACCAGCTTGGGAAACAGCCCAAAGAATTTGGTTCTGCTTCTGAGTCTTGTGTCTAGTCACTGTTGCAGTCTGCATTTATGCCTCTCCTCACAGCATCAAAGAATGGTAGTGGTTGGAAGAAACCTTGAAAGCTCGTCCAGCCCAACCCCCCTGCAGGATCACACAGGAACACATCCAGGTGGGGTTGGAAAGGCTCCAGAGCAGGAGACTCCACAACCTCTCTGGGCAGCCTGCTCCAGGGCTCTGCCACCCTCACAGGGAAAAAGTTTCCCCTTCTGTTCCTGTGGCACCTCCTCTGCTCCAGCTTGCCCCCAGTGCCCCTTGTGCTGTCCTTGGCCATCCCTGAGCAGAGCCTGGCTCCATCCTCCCCACACTGCCCTGCACATCTTTATCCCCAGCCATGAGATCACCCTCAGGCTCCTCTGCTCCAAGCCCCAGCTCCCTCAGCCTGTCCTCACAGGGAGATGTTCCACTGCCTGCAGCAGCTTTGTGGCTCTGTGCTGGACTCTTTCAATCATTTCTCTGAAGTCCGTCTTGACCTGAGGGGCCCAGAACTGGACACAATATTCCAGATGTGGCCTCAGCAGGGCAGAGTTGAGGGGGAGGAGAACCTTTCTTTACCTACTAACCACAGCATCAGCTTGAGACTGTGTCCTCTTGTTCTG
Source organism: Dryobates pubescens (assembly GCF_014839835.1). Lineage (NCBI taxonomy): Eukaryota > Metazoa > Chordata > Aves > Piciformes > Picidae > Dryobates > Dryobates pubescens. Next base: position 25,747,541 of record NC_071625.1, on the reverse strand, counting down.
GTGCTGGTTGCCTGGGAGAAGAGACCAACCCCCACCTGACTACAACCTCCCTTCAGGGAGTTGTAGAGAGCAAGAAGGTCTCCCCTGAGCCTCCTCTTCTCCAGGCTAAGCAACCCCAGCTCCCTCAGCCTCTCCCCACAGGGCTGTGCTCCAGACCCCTCCCCAGCCTTGTTGCCCTTCTCTGGACACATTCAAGTGTCTCAATGTCCTTCTTAAACTGAGGAGCCCAGAACTGGACACAGGACTCAAGGTGTGGCCTAACCAGTGCTGAGCACAGGGCACAATGACTTCCCTGCTCCTGCTGGCCACACTCTTCCTGATGCAGGCCAGGATGCCATTGTTCCTGGTTGCCTGATGACAGCCTTTTCCTGTCTCTTGTGCTCAAAGGCAGGGAATGGGGCTTTCCCTGTTGTATTTCCCAGAATAAGGGCAGGCAGTGAATCATCTGAGGTTCTAAACTGAAGCAAGCACAGCCACATCTGCTGCAGAGGCCACCAGGGCCACCTTCATCTTCTGGGAAGCTCACACAGGCTGAAAATGAATCTGCAGGCTCTGAAGAGAGAAAACTCCCTGGGCAAAACCCAGATAGCACCAGCAAGAGGGTAGCTCAGGAAGCCTCAGCCAAGGCCAAGCATGCCAAAACCACACACCAACTGTCTTTAGAATGGAATGGAATGGAATGGAATGGAATAGAATGGAATTGAATTGAATTGAATTGAATTGAATTGAATTGAATTGAATTGAATTGAATTGAATTGAATTGAATTGAATTGAATTAACCAGGTTGGAAAAGACCTTTGAGATCCTCAAGTCCAACCTATCACCCAACACCATCTAATCAACTAAACCATGGCACCAAGCACCCCATCCAGTCTCTTCCTAAACACCTCCAGTGATGATGACTCCACCACCTCCCTGGGCAGCAGCTTGAGACTCTGTCCTCTTGTCCATCCCAGTGCCTAATCAGCATTTCCCTGAGGAAGTGCTTCCTAATATCCAACCTAAACCTTCCCTGGCACAGCTTCAGGCCATGCCCTCTTGTCCTGTCACAAGTTGCCTGGGAGCACAGCCTGAGCCCCACCTGAATGCAGATTTCCTTCAGGTAGTTGCAGAGAGCAATGAGGTCTTCCCTGAGCCTCCTCTTCTCCAAGCTAAACAGAATCAGAGAATCACAGAACCACCAAGGTTGGAAGAGACCTCTGAGATCATCAAGTCCAACCCCTCACCACAGACCTCATGACTAAAGCATGGCACCAAGTGCCACATCCAATCCCCTCTTGAACACCTCCAGGGATGGTGACTCCACCACCTCCCTGGGCAGCACATTCCAGTGGCTAACAGCTCTCTCTGGGAAGAACTTCCTCTTCATATCCAGCCTAAACTTCCCCTGGCACAGCTTGAGACTGTGTCCTCTTGTTCTGGTGCTGCTTGCCTGGGAGAAGAGACCAACCCCCACCTGGCTACAGCCTCTCTTCAGGGAGTTGTAGACAGCAAGAAGGTCTCCCCTGAGCCTCCTCTTCTCCAGGCTAAGCAACCCCAGCTCCCTCAGCCTCTCCTCACAGGGCTGTGCTCCAGACCCCTCCCCAGCTTTGTTGCCCTTCTCTGGACACATTCAAGTATCTCAATGTCCTTCTTACACTGAGGGGCCCAGAACTGGACACATCACCCAGCACTTGGACTTGTTCAATGCCATCCTGTTGGACTCTGCCTATCTGTCCAGCCTGGCAAGGTCCCTCTGCAGAGTTCTCCTACCCTCTAACATATCACTCCTGCCCCCAGCTTGCTGTCATCTGTAAATTTGATGATGATGGACTCAATGCCCTCATCCAGATCATCAGTGAAGATATTGAACAGGATGGGGCCCAGCACTGATCCTTGGGGCACACCACTGGTGCCTGGCTGCCAGCTGGCTGTGGCACCCTTCACCACCACTCTCTGGGCACAGCCCTCCAGCCAGTTCCTAACCCATCAAAATAAGCAGATAAACCAAACCAGCAGCTTGGCAAACCCTGAAATGGAAAATCCCTCCTCCCCACCCCCCAAAAAGAGAAGGAGGCTTTATAAATACACACTGTCTGTGGAACTGACAGCAGCTGGAGTGGCTTTGCAGCCAAGTGCCTTGACACCACTTCTTCAATGCAGACTCCAGTAATAAAGCCTGAATCCCTGCTAAGTCAGGAAGCTCTGAGATGTTGCACTGAAAAAAACCCAACAGAAACCCACAACCTCTTCAGGCTGCTTTCTTTCCTTCAGCACCTGAAGATACTGCAGATTTAAGACTGTCTGCTGTCAGTCTGGTGGGTGACTGATGGAGGTTAACAGCAGACAATGAAGGTTGGCAACTGACCAGACTGGAATTTTGGTATTTCTGGAATCATTCCCTGCTGAGGCTGCATCTGGAATATTGTGTCCAGCTCTGGGCCCCTCAGTTCAGGAAGGACCTCAGGGAACTGCTTGAGAGAGTCCAGCTCAGAGCCACAAAGATGCTGAAGGCAGTGGAACATCTTCCTTAGGAGGAGAGACTGAGGGAGCTGAGGGCTCTGGAGCTTGGAGAGGAGGAGCCTGAGGGTGACCTCATTGCTGTTGATAAAGATGTGCAGGGTGAGTGCCCAGAGGCTGGAGCCAGGCTCTGCTGGGTGATGCCCAAGGACAGCACAAGGGGCAGTGGTGGAAGCTGAGGCAGAGGAAGTGCCATGGAAACAGGAGGAAGAATTTCTTCACTGTGAAGGTGACAAAACCCTGGAGCAGGCTGCCCAGGGGGGTTGTGGAGTCTGCCTCTCTGGAGATATTCCAAACCCACCAGGATGTGTTCCTGTGTGACCTGCCCTGGGTGATGCTGTTCTGGCAGGAGGGTTGGACTGGATGATCTCTGGAGCTGCCTTCCAACCTCTAATGTTCTATGATTCTATGACTATCCAGGGAGGCAGGGGACAGAAGAGGAGCAAGGTGAGGAAGAGCCCAAGAGGAAACTCAAACAGGCTTCCCCCTCTCCTGGGCAAACTTCCTCCTTTGCTCTTAGTGTGACAGTGTGGGATACACCTGCAGCAAACTCCAGCCAGCTGTGCTAACTGCCCCAGAGCCACTGGTGGCCTGCAGCCCAGGGTGGCCTGGCATTCTGGCCAGGTGGGGGTTGGTCTCTTCTCCCAGGCACCCAGCACCAGAACAAGAGGACACAGTCTCTAGCTGTGCCAGGGGAGACTTAGGCTGGATGTTAGGAAGAAGTTCTTCCCAGCAAGAGAGATTGGCCACTGGGATGTGCTGCCCAGGGAGGTGGTGGAGTCACCATCACTGGAAGTGTTTAGGAAGAGAGTGCATGGGGTGCTTGGTGCCATGGTTTAGTTGATTAGATGGTGTTGGGTGAGAGGTTGGACTTGATGATTTTGAAGGTCTTTTCCAACCTGGTTGATTCTATTCTATTCTTTTCTATTCTAATGGTCTGGAAACCAATGTGTCTAGGGAAGAGTGAAGCTGATGGTATTGCTATTTTAGTCACTTTAGTACCACGCTGGTAGCTATTGTGGAAAGAGGAGGTGTAGTGATGAATGACAGAAACATTCAGGATCACCAAGTCCAACCATTAACCCTGCTCTGCAAGGGTCACTCCTAAACCATAGCCCCAAGCACCACATCCAAACCAACTCTAAACCCATCCAGTGCTGGTGACTCCACCACCTCCCTGAGCAGCTCATTCCAATGCCTGACCACTCCTTCCATGAAAAATCTCTTCCTACTGTCCAGTCTAAACCTCCGCAGTGGCAGCTTGAGGCCATTCCCTCTTGTTCTATCACTAATTACCTGTGAGAAGAGACCAGCACCAACCTCTCCACAATCTCCTTTCCAGGAGTTGCAGAGAGCCATGAGGTCTCTCATCAGCCTCCTCTGTTTCACACAAGCCATCCTCAGCTCCTTCATTTGCTCCTCATCAGATTTATTCTCCAGGTCTCCAAGAAGGTTAGAAAACTTCAAGCATTTCCTTCTCTCAGTAGCATTCTGAACTATGACCACTGGAAACCACAGAAGCTTTACTGCTTTCTGGTTTTCTTTTGACTCATTTCACAATTTCTTTTGTTAGTGACAGCTGTTTATTGCATTTGGCTCACTGGTCTTTCATCACCCTGTGCTAGTCTGGCCTCTCTTTACTGCTTTAACTCCTACCTCTCAGGGGGAACAATAGGAATAGGAACAGGCTGCCCAGGGAGGTGGTGGAGTCCCCATCCCTGGAGGGCTTCAAGAAAGGCTTCTTCCAGAGAAGGGCAACAAGGCTGGGGGAGAGTTCTGCAGCACAGCCCTGTGAGGAGAGGCTGAAGGAGCTGAGGTTGCTTAGCCTGGAGAAGAAGAGGCTCAGGGGAGACGTTCTTGCTGTCTACAATTCCCTGAAGGGAGGTTGTAGCCAGGTGGGGGTTGGTCTCTTCTCCCAGGCAACCAGCACCAGAACAAGAGGACACAGTCTCAAGCTGTGCCAGGGGAGGTTTAGACTGGAGGTGAGGGCAAGTTCTACCCAGCAAGAGAGATTGGCCATTGGAATGTGCTGCCCAGGGAGGTGGTGGAGTCCCCATCCCTGGAGGTGTTCAAAAAAGGCTTGGATGTGGCACTTGGTGCCATGGTTTAGTAGTCAGGAGGTGTTGGGTGATAGGTTGGACTTGATGATCTCTGAGGTCTGTTCCAACCTGGCTGATTCTATGATTCTATGAAATGTGTGGCCATGGCACCTGGGGCCATGGTTTAATGGCCATGGGGGTGTGGGGCTGATGGTTGGACTGGATGCTCTTAGCAGTCTTTTCCAGCAGAAACATTTCTATGATCCTCATTTTGGAGGAGGTGATGAACTTGGCCCTCCTGAGAGCCTTCTTCTGTTTCTTGTCTTGTGAGGCAAAGCCATTGCTATGGCCTGTTTGGTGGACTCCTTTCTTTGATGGCTGACAAGGATGCACTCCTCTGATTTCTTCACTCCTCACTGGGGGAAGGCAGAAGAGGAAGGAGCAGCACAGAGTGATGCAATACTTACAGAGTCAAGACAGGTTGGGTCTGTGCTGCAACATGCCTGGCACATCATCAGGCTCCTCTTTGCCTTGCTGGGGCACATCTCAAGCAATACTTGGGATTGCTGCTGTTGGCTCCACACGACAAGGGATCCTACATTCTGTCAGTGAACACTTGCACAAAGTTATGGAAAAGGTGGTGTAAGAGTCTACTCCTGGTGTGACTCAACGAAGATAAAATCACTTGCTGCTTGCCCAGGCAGTACCAATCCTGGATGCAAATCACCTCGCGGTTGCATCGTGATAACACTGGACTGCAGCTGGCCTATAACAATGGCCGAAGGACCCAGCCCATCATGCCTTCAGGACAAGATCCTTTCCAGGAAGGGAGGACGGCGAGACAATGGGTGTAATGGGTGTGTGGGCGGGTTAGATGGAGAAGGGAAGGCGGAGGCCTCCCCCCCCTCCATCTAGACCCCTGCCTAAACACACAGGATTACACAGAAAGATTTCCTGGGGAACGATATCTGGATACTTATGATTTCCTGGCTCCTGAATTCCTGAGGGACAATGCTTGGACACATACCTAAGGACTAAAAACTGTATAAAAGACTTGACCACTACTGGCTCAGTTGGAAGAAAACCACAGAGGAAGAAAACCGCAATGGAAGGAAGAAAAACGCAAAGAGAAAAACGCTGAAGGAGGACCATGCCGCTGAGAAGGAAGGAAGCAGACTGAACCCTCTCTCCGTGTCCTAAGTCCCGCTTGCTGCCACTCATGGAGCTGACACACGCTACCCAGAGGGACCTCATCTGTTCTCCAGCCAAAGCCTCAGCACCCTTTCTCTACAGACCCAGGCTGCCCAGAGGGATCACATCACATCCCCAGCCAAAGCCTCAGCACAAACCCAGCACCTCCTGCAGCACCTTTCCTCCACAGACTCAAACTGTCTTGGGGTGGGTGAGGGGTGTGGTAATATAACTCCTTTCCTCTTCTCTCTCTTCTCTCTCTCCCTCTCTATCTTCTCCCTCTCTCCTTCTGTGGTGGTTTGAAAGGAAAGGCTCTGCTTTCCCTCCCCCACTGAGAAAGAGACCACGGCTAAACCCAGTCGGAGAAATGAGAGTATATTTTACAAGGAAACAGATTCTATGTAACACAACAAATACAGGTATTTTACAGTATATACAGGAATATACAGCAAATGAACTCAACCAGAAACCAGACCCCCCACAGAGGGGGCTTCCCCCTGTGCCCCCTTCACCCCCCTACCTCCCTTCTCCCCCAAAAGAGGTAGAAGAAGAGACGAAAAGGGAGTTAGTACAGCAAGCGGAGGCCTATGCACAGGGAGTTAGTTCTTATCTTTTGGCAAGAAGCCCAGAAGCAGATCCAGCCGAGAGGGACAGCGAAGGAAGGAAGACTGAGAGAAAGTTCCCAACTCCCCTGGGTCCAATCTCTCCTCCCACAATCCTACCAATGAAATTCGTTTAGAATACCAAACTATTTTACAAACATTTAGCCAGTGTGCCCCTTTCTTAAAGGCACAGCCTCAAACGGCCACACCTTCTTATTGCCATTTTCTCTATGTAATAAATAGTCTGGCTGTTGATATTTTGGCCTCGCTTGTGCCTCTCATTTCACAACACGGGAATATTCAAAAGAACTGTGTCTCCTTCCCTCTCCGGACCGAGACAGGTGGGAAAATCCTACATCAGACCTGCTTCATCTTTTCTTTCCTGACAGACAAAGAAGCTTAGCACAGCAAGACTGGCCTTAGAGTTTTGCAGATATTATTGATTCCTGATCCCTGGTTCAAGTGCAGGAATGGAAGCTGGACAGGAGCCAGCAATGGGCACCGGCAGCACAGAAGGCAAATGAAAGCCTGCGCTGCATCCAAAGCAGTGTGGCCAGAGATGGAGAGAGGGGATCCTGCCCCTCTGCTCTGCTCTGGTCAGACATCACCTGCAGGGCTGTGTCCAGCTCTAGGGCCCCCAACACAAGAGAGACATGGACCTGATAGAGCAGGTCCAGAGGAGGCCACCAAGATGATCAGAGGGTTGCTGTGAAGACAGGTTGAAAGAATTGGGACTGTTCAGCCTGGAGAGGAGAAGGCTCTGGGGAAAGCTTAGGGAAGCATTTCAATATCTGAAGGGGACCTACAGTCAGGCTGGAGAGGGACTGCTCAGAAGGGCTGTGAGGATAGGATGAGGGGCAAGGGTTTGAAACTGGAGCAGGGCAGATGCAGGTTGGCCATCAGGAGGGAGTTCTGCACAGTAAGAGTGGTGAAATACTGGAAGAGGCTGCCCAGGGATGTGGTTGAGGCCCTGTCCCTGGAGACATTCAAAATCAGACTGGATGTGGCTCTGTACAGCTGCTTTGGTTGAAGGTGTCCCTGCTGCCTGCAGGGGACTTGACCAAGCTGCCCTTTGAGGCTCCCTTCCAGCCCAATGTAATCTGTGAAATAAATTCATTCTTTTTCAGCACCCCCATACATTTGGTTCAGCCAGAAGGTGGCTGTCAGAGCACTCAGACATTGGTCAGGGGTGGATTTGCTGGCTTCAGCTCTTCTCTTTGCCCAGCAGGGTTGACCTACCTCATTACTGGGCAATTATTTACCCCCAGACTGCTCTGGGTGAGAGTATTAAGCAGAACCACTTATAAAGAGTGAGCTTTTAAAAATAGATCTCTGAAAGTTCTGGAAGTGCTGGTGGCTCTGGCATGTGGCTGAGTGGAAAAGTCATTTGCATTATTGTTCCTGTCAAAAGAAATATTGCTTGGGTTTTTTTTTTCCCCATCTGCCTCACCCTGACAATTTACATTCTGAATACCAGCTCCCCAGAGATGTGATTTTCTTTCACAGAACCACACAATTATTGAGGCTGGGAAAGACCTCTGAGATCATCAAGCCCAGCCTGTGACCCAACACCACCACATCAGCTAAACCCTGCCACCAAGTGCCACATCCAATCTGTCCTTAAAGACCTCCAGTGATGGTGGCTCCACCACCTCCCTGGGCAGCCCATCCCAGTGCCTAATCAGCATTTCTCTGAGGAAGTGCTTCCTAACATCCAACCTAAACCTCCCCTGGCACAGCTTCAGGCCATGCCCTCTCATCCAAGTTGCCTGGGAGCAGAGCCTGACCCCCACCTGACTACAGCTTCCCTTCAGGTAGTTGTAGAGTGTGATGTGGTCCTCCTTGAGCTTCCTCTTCTCCAGGCTGAAGTCCCCCAGCTCCCTCAGCCTCTCCTCATCAGACTTTCCCTCCAGCCCCCTCCCCATTCTGGTTGCTCTCCTCTGGACCTGCTCCAGCACCTCCAGATCCTTCCTGCAGTGAGTGCCCAGAGCTGCACACAGTGCTGGGGGTGAGGCATTGCTAGAGACTAGCCTGCATCTCTCTGTCCTTAACAACAAAGCCCCTTGGTACAGAAAGCAACAAAACACTCTGCCCACAGTGAAAATGAACCTTTTAGAGGAAGGGACATGAAGGTGATGCACTCAGTCCTTTCCTGAATATGGCATGACCACCTTTGGATGCTTGCTCCTTCTGAGGTGCCAAGCCCCCTGCTATGACTGGAAATTGAAGCAGCTCTAAGTCTCCTGGACTCTGAGTTCTTACTTGGTTATAGACACAGAAAGATTGTGTCCTTTTTTTGTTCTGTTAGAGGGCAGGAGGGCTCTGCAGAGGGACCTTGCCAGGCTGGACAAATGGGCAGAGTCCAACATGATGGCATTGAACAAGTCCAAGTGCCAGGTGCTGCACTTTGGCCACAGCAACCCCAGGCAGGCCACAGGCTGGGGTCAGAGTGGACCATAGAATCCAGCACAGGTCACACAGGAACACATCCAGACAGGGCTGGGAAGTCTCCAGAGAAGGAGGCTCCACAACCTTTCTGGGCAGCCTGGTCCAAGGCTCCAGCACTCTCATAGCAAAGCAGTTTATCCTCCTGTTTAACTGAAATGTTCTGGGTTCCAGTTTGTGCTCATTGCCCCTTGTCCTGTCACTGAGCACCACTGGGGAAAGCCCAGCCCCATCCTCTTCCCTCCCACCCTTTTGCTCTTGCTGATCATTAATCAGATCCCCTCTCAGGCTGCTCTTCTCCAGGCAAAACAGCCCCAGGGCTCTCAGACCTTCTCACAGAGATGCTCCAGGAACCTTTGTAGACTCCACTGGACTCTCTCCAGTAGTTTTCTGTCTCTCCTGAATTTGGCAGCCCAGAACTGGTCACAATACTCCAGATGTGGCCTCACTAGGGCAGGGTGGAGGGGGAGGAGAATCTCCCTCAACCTGCTGGCCACACTCTTCCTGATGTACCCCAGGAGGTCATTTGCATTCTTGGCCATGAGGGCACATTTCTGGCTTGTGGTGACCTTGTTGTTCACCATGACCCCCAGGTCCTTCTCTTCAGAGTTGTTCTCCAGCAGGTCAGCCTCTCACCTGTCCTGGTGCAGGGCTTATTCCTCCCCAGGTGCAGGATTCTACTCTTGCCCTTGCTGAATTTCATAGAATCATAGAATAAGGTTGGAAAAGACCTCAGTCCAACCTATCACCCAACACCTCCTGACTAACTAAACCATGGCTCCCAGTGCCACATCCAATCACTTCTTGAACACCCCCAGGGACAGGGACTCCACCACCTCCCTGGGCAGCACATCCCAGTGGCCAATTACTCTTTCTGGGAAGAACTTTCATGAGGTTCCTCTCTGCCTCAGCCTGGCCAGGTCTCACTGGAGGGTAGCACAGCCTGATGGGATGTCAGTCACCTCTCCCAGGTTGGTATCATCAGCAAACTTGCTGAGGGTCCACTCTGTCCCTTCATACATGGCACTGATAAACACATTGAACAAGTCTGGACCCAGTACTGGTCAAGGATTTAGAGATTATGAAGTTTGAGATCACAAGTTCCTGCTGCCACCTCAGGCTGATAAATTCACTTACCCCATGGGCTCTTGCCTGGTCAGGCCCAGTATCAGATCTTGCCTTGCTCTTCAGCTCAGCACTTTTTAATCAACACAGAATCACAGAATGGTTTGGTATGGAAGGCATCTCCAAAGGGCATCCAGTCCAATCCCCCCTGCAGTCAGCAAGGACATCCTCAACTAGACCAGGTTGCCCAGAGCACTGTTGAGCCTCACCTTGAATATCTCCAGGGATGGGACCTCAACCACCTCCCTGGGCAACCTGTCCCAGTGTTCCATCTTTGGAAGCCTCTTTCTTGGCAGAGACTGAAGCCCCTTAGCTGACACTCCCCAGCAACCCTCTGAGGAGTAGACAATAGCAATGCTTCAAAGGGTTAACACCCAGCAGAGCCATAAGCTGCTGGGAATGAGCTCTCACAAGGGGATATTCAGCTGTACAAAGAACAGGGATATACTGAGGTGGGATTGAGGGCTCTGGGAGGGGACTGGGAGTCACTAGAAGGGCAGTGGGAGGAACTGGGATGGGACTGGCAGTGGCTAAGAGGGGATTGAGTGGCACTGGGAGCAACTTGTATATACTGGGAGGGGATTAAGAAGGTACTGGGAGGGGATCAGAAGGCACTGAGAGGGTCTGGGAGTGGACTGGAAGACACTGGGACATACTAGGAGAGGACTGGGCAGAACTTGGAGGCACTGGGAAGGGACTGAGGAGCACTGGTGTGGATGGAGATATACTGAGAGGGTACTGGGAGGCTCTGGGATATACTAGAAGATAGAAGAGAGGAGAAAGTTCTTCCCAGAGAGAGTTGTTAGCCATTGGAATGTGCTGCCCAGGGAGGTGGTGGAGTCACCATCCCTGGAGGTGCTTAGGAAGAGACTGGATGGATTCCTTGGTGCCATGGTTTAGTAGTCATGAGGTGTTGGGTGACAGGTTGGACTTGATGATCTCTGAGCTCTCTTCCAACCTTATTGATTCTCTGATTCTAAGGTGCTGGGAGGGCACTGGCAGGGCCTGGGCCATACTGGTGGAGGCTGGGAATATCCTGGCAGTCCCAAGTGCGGTGCTGAAGGCAGGGTGCCTGAGGCCCAGCAGAAGATAAGAGGTTGACACAAGCCATGCTGACAGCTCTGACACAAACAGGGAGGCACGGGCTGATGTTTCAAGTTATTGCTGGAGAGCTCCCAGCCTGAAGAGCAGCGTTCCAAGCCCTGCCTCCCACTGCAGGGTACAGCACTTCAAATACTGAGTAACAGAGGCAGTTGAGCATCATCTCTCTCTTTCCCTTTTAGCTGCAAGGAGTTTTTATAGGAAGATTGCTTTTGGTTATCTTTTAGATTGTGTTAAATCCAGCCATAGTTCTGCAGGGATGGAAAGAGAAGATGGAGTTGCTGGTTTGGAGTTCCTGCATGTCCTGTTGCTAGTCACAGTATCGCAGTATCACTAAGGTTGGAAGAGACCTCGAGGATCATCGAGTCCAACCTGTCACCACAGACCTCATGACTAGACCATGGCAGTCATCTCTACCCAGTTTCCTGCAGGAGAAAAGAAGAGAAGTGTTCAAAGAATGGTCAGGGAAGAGAAAACTAAGCCACAAACCAGAGCTGTGCTTGAGGTGCTGACTCGCCTTCCACATGAGGAAAGGCTGAGAGAGCTGGGGTTGTTCAGCCTGGGGAAGAGTCATAGAATCACAGAATCAGCCAGGTTGGAAAAGGCTTCAAGGATCACCAAGTCCACCCTGTCACCCAGCACCTCCTGACTACTAAACCATGGCACCAAGTGCCATGTCCAATCACCTCTTAAACACCTCCAGGGATGGTGACTCCACCACCTCCCTGGGCAGCACATCCCAATGGCTAACAACTCTCTCTGGGAAAAACTTTCTCCTCACCTCCAGCCTAAACCTCCCCTGGCACAGCTTGAGACTGTGTCCTCTTGTTCTGGTGCTGGTTGCCTGGGAGAAGAGACCAACCCCCACCTGGCTACAACCTCCCTTCAGGGAGCTGTAGAGAGCAAGAAGGTCTCCCCTGAGCCTCCTCTTCTCCAGGCTAAGCAACCCCAGCTCCCTCAGCCTCTCCTCACAGGGCTGTGCTCCAGACCCCTCCCCAGCTTTGCTGTCTTCACAGCAGAGGTGCTGCAGCCCTCTGATCATTTTTGTGGCCTCCTCTGGACCTGCTCCATCAGATCCATGTCTCTCATGTGTTGGGGGCCCCAGAGCTGGACACAGCCCTGCAGGTGAGGTCTGACCAGAGCAGAGCAGAGGGGCAGAATCCCCTCTCTCCATCCCTGGCCACGTTGCTTTTGATGCAGCCCAGACTGTCGTTGGGCTTCTGTGCTGCTAGTGCCCATTGCTGGCTCCTGCCCAGCTTCTCAGCCACCAGCACCCCCGAGTCTTTTCCTGACCCTTTTCCCAGTGACCTTTCCTGAATACAGGCACCACAGAGAGCAGACATGCAAGGGTTAAAAGAGGAGCAGGAGAAACTGCATCCTTGGTTGCTTATCTTAGTCTTACACAAGAGTCAGCAGATGAAACAAAATCATTCTTCACTCCAGGCTCGAGCCTGCTGCTGAAGCTCTCAGTGAGAGTAGGGAAGAAAGCCTAAAACTGACAGAAGTAAAAGGATGGCAAAAGCTTAGTGGCAGTTCCATTCCCAGCCCTCCAGAAGACATTGTTCTTTTTCTCACTGTTATTCTAACAGTTATCTTGGAAATCTTATTCCTCAGGGAGTTGTCCTTAAAAGATTTGCAGCCCTGAGCAAAAATCTGGATGGGAACACACTCAGACTTCCTGGCATGAAGCAGAGAAGGCTCCAGACCCATGGCTGCAATGGAAGTTCTGGAGCTGTAATTTTTTCACCTCTATTTTAATTCCACCCTCCTACCCCTCCTATCAGTCCTGCCTCTGCAGCTGCCTTCCCTACACCTGGTGATTTGCTGCAGTCAGAGGGTGCTCAGCAAGCTGCTGCTCCCCAGGCTGCTGTGCTGCTCTGGGATTGGGGTATGCAGCCAGACTGATGCAGTGAGTGCTCCTCTCCTCTTGGCTTCTCTCCTCATCCCACAGCCAGACAGACAAAGCTCAGCTGCCATATTGGGGCTGCCTGTGCCCAGCATCTCAGGTTTCTCTCCTCTTTGACTAGATGTGAGAGTTTTCCTAGGTCTAGCTTGACTAAATGAGGGGATGGAGAGTGCCCCCAGCACATCTGATGATGATACCAAGGAGTGGCTGGCGCAGCAGAGGGTTGTGTGGCCACGCAGGGAGCTCTGGACAGGCTGGAGTGCTGAGCAAAGGGCAACCTCATGAGGTTCAACGAGGGTAAGCATAGAGCTCTGCACCTGGGGAGGAACAATACCAGGGCAGGTGAGGGGTGAGCTGCTGGAAAACAGCTCCACAGAGAAGGACCTGGGAGTGCTGGTGGGCAAGAGGTTATCCATGGGACAGCAAGATGCCCTGGTGGCCCAGAAGGGAAATAGAATAGAATTAACCAGGTAGGAAAAGACCTTTGAGATCATCGAGTCCAACATATCAACCAACACCATCTAATCAACTAAACCATGGCTCCAAGTGCCACATCCAATCCCCTCTTGAACACCTCCAGGGATGGGGACTCCATCACCTCCCTGGGCAGCACATCCCAATGGCCAATCTCTCTTTCTATGAAGAACTTCTTCCTAACATCCAGCCTGGACCTCCCCTGGTGCAGCTTGAGACTGTGTCCTCTTGTTCTGGTGCTGCTTGCCTGGGAGAAGAGACCAACCCCCACCTGGCTACAACCTCCCTTCAGGGAGTTGTAGACAGCAGATTGAAAGCAGTCTGCATGCTTGTGAAGTGTTGAAAGGAAGAGGTAAAAGAAAGAGGCCTTTAAACTAGAAGCCAGGCAAAAAATAAAGTTAAATCTTCTATGCCAGCTTTGAAACTAATACTAAGGCACATCAGAGCCTCAATTCAACAGCAAGCTTAAGCATTCTGCCTCTCTTCTTATTAGCTCAGTGCCACTTCAGTCATTTAATTGGAATTAATTTAGGGTCTCAGGCAAAAGAGAATTTCAAAATGTCTTTAATTTTAAGCCCATGAGTGGTGGGACTACTGAAATACCTCTGAGTAAGTACATGATTGCCATCTGCAAACTTACTGAGGTTTTTTCTTCCTGCCTCTGCCCCTTTTTCACAGGATCACAGAATGTTAGAGGCTGGAAGGGACATCCAAATATCACCCAGTCCAACCCTCCTGCCAGAGCAGGATCACCCAGGGCAGGTCACACAGGAACACATCCAGGTGGGTTTTGAATATCTCCAGAGAAGGAGACTCCACAGCCCCCCTGGGCAGCCTGCTCCAGGGCTCTGTCACCCACGCAGGGAAAAAATTCTTCCTCCTGTTTCCATGGCACTTCCTCTGCCTCAGCTTCCACCAGTGCCCCTTGTGCTGTCCTTGGGCATCACCCAGCAGAGCCTGGCTCCAGCCTCTGGGCACTCACCCTGCACATCTCTATCAACAGCAATGAGGTCACCCTCAGGCTCCTCCTCTCCAAGCTACAGAGCCCTCAGCTCCCTCAGGCTCTCCTCATAAGGAAGATGTTCCACTCCCTCCATCATCTTTGTGGCTCTGTGCTGGACTCTCTCAAGCAGTTCCCTGAGGTCCTTCCTGAATTGAGGGGCCCAGAGCTGGACACAATATTCCAGATGCAGCCTCACCAGGGCAGAGCAGAGGGGCAGGAGAACCTCTCTGGACCTACTGACCACAGCCTTTCTAATCCACCCCAGGATGCCCTTGGCCTTCTTGGCCACCAGAGCACATTGCTGCCTCATGGTCAACCTCCCATCCACCAGGACCCCCAGGTCCTTTCCCCCCTCACTGCTCTCCAGCAGCTCAGTCCCCAGCCTATCCTGCTCCATGGGGTTGTTCTTTCTTGTCACACAAACATTTTGGCAGCTTTCAGCAGAGCTGTGAAAATTTGGAATTTGCTTAATCAGAGGTAAGTAAGAACTGGAATCTACATTGCAATGTTTACAATGAGAAAGGATGGGGTTTACCTTTGGACCAAATACTCAAGAAAAGGAGGCAAAGAATAGAATCATAGCATCACAGAACTATCAGGGTTGGAAGGGACCTCAAGGCACAGCCAGTTCCAACCCCTCTGCCATGGCCAGGGACACCTCACACTGCAGCAGGTTGCTCACAGCCACAGCCAGCCTGGCTGCAAACACCTCCAGGCAGGAGGCTTCCACCACCTCCCTGGGCAACCTGTGCCAGTCTCTCACCACTTTCATGGGGAAGAGCTTCTTCCTAACATCCAATCTGAATCTATCTATTTCTAGTTTTGCTCCATTCCCCCCACTCCTATCACTCCCTGACACCCTCAAAAGTCCCTCCCCAGCTTTCTTGGAGCCCCCTGCAGATCCTGGAAGGCCACAAAAATGTCTCCTGGGAGCCTTCTCTTCTCCAGACTGCACAGCCCCAACTCTCTCAGTCTGTCTCCACAGACTGACTTATCTTTCCCCTTAGAACCTGTCCCAAGACTGTCCAAGGTGTTCTGATGGATGAGCCAAGGAGCAGCTGTGACTTCTCTTTGGTTCATAGTTATGTGCTTGGTCTCCTTCTGGGCTCATTCTCCTATCAGAAAAAATTTACCACGTTTGGAAAGGTAAAGCTACAAAAGCAAATCAAGATGCAGTGTTCTTAAACAACTCATCATTTCATTATCTTCTTGGCAGGGACATCAGTCAAAGATATCAGAGCCTGAAACAGCACCAGGGCCAGTTCAAACAAAGCAGCTTTTCTCACTGGGATTATGCCAGGTCCCTTTTCCATGGAAAGTCCTTTGGTGTCATTTCTGCTTCTCTCTCTATAATGTGCACAAAAAGGACAGGACTTGGAGTGGTGGGTGCTTGTCACAACACTTCAGGTGTCTTGCTTGGGTGTGGATGCCATTTCCATTGCAATGACTGTGAGCAGCCCCATGGAGAGGGACCTGGGAGTGACGGTAGACAAGGTCTGCATGGGACAGCAATGTGCCCTGGGGGCCAAGAAGGCCAATGGGATCCTGGGCTGCATTCAGAGGAGTGTGTCCAGCAGAGCCAGGGAGGTTCTCCTCCCCCTCTGCTCTGCCCTGAGGAGACCTCACCTGGAATATTGCATCCAGCTCTGGGCTCCCCAGTTCAAGAGGGACAGAGATCTGCTGGAGAGAGTCCAAGGGAGGGCTGCAAGGATGCTGAAGGGACTGCAGCACTGCCTGGTGAGGAGAGGCTGAGAGCCCTGGGGCTGTTTAGTCTGGAGAGGAGAAGACTGAGAGGGGATCTGATCAATGTCTATCAATAGCTGAGGGCTGGGGGTCAGGAGGGAGGGGACAGGCTCTGCTCTCTTGCTCCCTGGGATAGGACAAGGGGCAATGGATGTAAGCTGCAGCACAGGAGGTTCCACCTCAACACAAGGGGGAACTTCTTTACTGTAAGGGTTGCAGGGCACTGGAACAGGCTGCCCAGAGAGGTTGTGGAGTCTCCTTCTCTGGAACCTTTCCAGCCCCATCCCTGTGTGACCTGTGCTGGATTCTCTGGTCCTGCTCTGGCAGGGGTCTTGGACTCAATGATCTCTTTGGGTCCCTTTCAATCGCTAACATCCTGTGAGCCTGTGACTCAGGCAGGGGAATGGATTTACAGTAGATGGCTGGTCCTGGAATGCAGGTGGCTTGTAACCATTACTTTTTATGTGTGGCATAATTAACAATAGTTAGTCCTCCTGCCATTTACACCAGTTAAACCAAAAAGGCAGAATCAGTCACAGAATCACAGAAAATATCTGTTTGGAAGAGATCTCCAAGCTCATCCAGTCCAACCCTCAACCCAGCACTGAAGGGTCAGCACTAAACCATGTCCCTAAGCACCAAGTCCACACACTGCCTGAACACCTCCAGGGATGGTGACTCCAGCACTGCCTTGGGCAGTACATTCCAATGGCTGAGAACCCTCTCAGTGAAGAAATATTTCCTGACATCCAGCCTGAACTTGCCCTGGTGAACTTCAAGATCTAATAAAGAAGGTTAAAGGGAAGTTGAGGTTGGGACAAGGGGGGATTTGGAAGGAACATGAGTTACTTATAATCCTAGAACCATGGAATCATCTTGGTTGGACCTGCTCCACCACCTCAATGTCCTTCTTGACCTCATTCCTGTTGATAAAGACGTGCAGGGTGAGTGCCCAGAGGCTGGAGCCAGGCTCTGCTGGGTGATGCCCAAGGACAGCACAAGGGGCACTGGTGGAAGTTCCATTCCATGGAAACAGGAGGAAGACTTTTTCCCCTGTGAGGGTGGCAGAGCCCTGGAGCAGGCTGCCCAGAGGGGTTGTGGAGTCTCCCTCTCTGGAGGTATTCAAAACCCACTTGGATGTGTTCCTATGTGACCTGCCCTGGTGCTCCTGCTCTGGCAGGGAGGGTGGACTGGATGATCTCTGGAGGTCCCTTCCAGCCCCTAACATTCTGTGCTTCTTGGAACAAGGGCCTCAAATCTGAACCCAGGATTCAAGGTGCAGCCTCAACAGCACTGACTGCAGGGGTACAATCACTTCCCTGCTCCTCCTGGTCTCACTATTGCTGATCCAGGCCAGGATGCTGGTGGCCTTCTTGGCCACCTGGGCACACAGGCACACACTGGCTTATCTTCAGCCTGCTGTCAACCAACACCTCCAGGTCATTCTCTGCTGGGCAATTTCCAGCTACTTTTCCTCAAGCCTGGAGTGTTCATGGGGTTGTTGTGACCCAAAGTGTTGATGCTCATCCCATTGGCCACAGCCCATTGATGCAGCCTGGCCAGGTGCCTCTGCAGAGCCTTCCTACCCTGCAGCAGATCAGCACTGCCTGTTAGCTTAGTGTCATCTGCACACTTACTGTGGGTAAATATCTTTACTATGATTCTGTGACTGAAAGGGTTTTCAGCCACTGGCACAGGCTGCCCAGGGAGGTGGTTGAGTCCCCATCCTTGGAGCCATTTGAAAGAAGCAGAGACATGGTGTTGAGGGACCTTGGTAGAGTTAGAGAATGGTTAGACTGGATGATCTTACAGGGCTTTTCCAAACAAAACAACTCTGTGATGACTTCATCCTCTCTAGAATTCTCTGCCTGTCTTTGCTACCTGCTCTTTAGATCTGGAGCAGCTTTCCCCCACTCTTTCAGTACCACATATAGAGTTTGGGTGCCTGACATAGGAATTCAAGAACTGCTAGATGCCTGTAAGAAGGAAGGAGTGATGGGACATCTTTGTAGAGGCAGGAGAGGGTCTCAAGAGGAGATGGAGAATTCCTTCCACTGAATCAAACTTTAGGAGACTCTCTACAAGCTAAGGGACTGTTGACATAGCAAAAAGGTGGACAAAAAGTGGGCTGAATCATAGAATCATTAAGGTTGGAAAAGACCTCAGAGGTCATCAAGTCCAACCTGTCACCCAACACCTCCTGACTAACTAAACCATGGCACCAAGTGCCACATCCAGTCCCCTCTTGACCACCTCCAGGGATGGGCACTCCACCACCTCCCTGGGCAGCACATTCTATGATGTGTTTCCCACTGCACCCTGGTGGGGCAGGCTGCCTCCTCCAGCCAGGGTCACAGGAATGCTCCTGTTGCTTGCAGGCTTGGGAAGAACAGTGCTGCTGCTTCTGCACCAGTGCTGTGCAGCCTTGCCTGCTGGAAGGGGGACCAAAGGGAGGGACAGCTTTTGCCATACTCATCCTCCAGAAACAAGAAGTGTTAAGCTCTGGGACTTTCTACAAGGGCTTGTAGTGAGAGGATGAGAGGTGATGGCTTTGAGCTGCAAAAGGCAGAGTTAGAGTGTGAGATTAAAGCAAGGACATTAGAACTCTCTATCCTGTGCTCACCAGGCATTGCTAAACCACATATTCCACAAGCAAAAGGTTTCAGTTGCTATTTAGCAGCAGAGGGGTTAGGTTCCTTGAATTACCTTCTGGTCTCAAACACACCATGAAAGCTTCCACCTTAATGTAGTACAGAATACAGAATTAACCAGCTTGGAAAAGGCCTTGGAGATCATCGAGTCCAACCTGTCACCCAACACCATCTAATCAACTCAACCATGGCACCAAGTGCCTCATCCTGGCTCTTCCTAAACACCTCCAGGGATGGTGACTCCACCACCTCCCTGGGCAGCACATTCCAATGGCCAGTCTCCCTTTCTGGGAAGAACTTCTTCCTCAGCTCCAGCCTAGACTTTCTCTGGCACAGCTTGAGACTGTGTCCTCTTGTTCTGGTGCCGGTCGCCTGGGAGAAGAGACCAACCCCCACCTGGCTACAGCCTCCCCTTGAGCTGGTGCCTGCTTTCCTTGCTCTGTGGCTATCACACTGAAGTCAGCAGGATTTTCCTGCTCTAGTTGTGAGCAGAATTTGGCCCTCAAATGAGACAAACATCTGGAACAATGAGGAGTTTATTTACACAGCCACCAACTTCCTTGAGCGCTGCGGAGATCAAGGCAATGCTCAAGAGAGTAAACCACAATAACAAATAAAAGAGATGAAAAATAAATGAGGGCTTCATAGGCTACAGCAAACAGCTTGGAAGCAAAGAGGGGTTTATTTCCAAGAAAAACTTCAATTCAGTTGAAGTGGACAGTGAAGAACAAGCCAGCAATGGGTACAAGGAGGCACAGTGGAAAACCCTTGCAGAACATAGGAGGGGAAATTACTTTGGAGGTTAGAAAGTGGCAAGTGGGGAGAAGGAAAGAGATTTCTCAGAATCTCAGAATTAGCCACGTTGGAAAAGACCTCAAAGACCATCAAGTCCAACCTATCACCCAACACCTTCTAGTCAACTAAACCATGGCACCGACTGCCTCATCCACTCTGGTTTTAAAGACTTCCAGGTATGGGGACTCCACCACCTCCTTGGGCAGCACATTCCAATGGCTAACAATTCTCTCTGGGAAGAACTTTCTCCTCACCTCCAGCCTAAACCTCCCCTGGCACAGCTTGAGACTGTGTCCTCTTGTTCTGGTGCTGGGTGCCTGGGAGAGGAGACCAACCCCCACCTGGCTACAACCTCCCTTCAGGGAGTTGTAGAGAGCAAGAAGGTCTCCCCTGAGCCTCCTCTTCTGCAGGCTAAGCAACCCCAGCTCCCTCAGCCTCTCCTCACAGGGCTGTGCTCCAGACCCCTCCCCAGCTTTGTTGCCCCTCTCTGGACACCTTCCAGCAACTCAACATCTTTCCTAAACTGAGGAGCCCAGAACTGGACACAGGACTCAAGGTGTGGCCTAACCAGTGCTGAGCACAGGGCACAATGACTTCCCTGCTCCTGCTGGCCACACTATTGCAGGCAGGCCAGGATGCCATTGGCCTTCTTGGCCAGCTGGGCACACTGCTGGCTCATGTTCAGCTGCTGTCAACCAGTCCCCCCAGGTCCCTTTCTGCCTGGCTGCTCTGCAGCCACTCTGGCCCCAGCCTGTAGCACTGCATGGGGTTGCTGTGGCCAAAGTGCAGCACTTGTTCAATGCCATTCTGTTGAACTCTGTCCATGTGTCCAGCCTGGCAAGGTCCCTCTGCAGAGCCCTCCCACCCTCTAACAGACCAACAGCTCCAGGCTAAGCTGGAGCACAAGCAGGTCTACCTTTCATAGGGGACCAAGT
Source organism: Dryobates pubescens (assembly GCF_014839835.1). Lineage (NCBI taxonomy): Eukaryota > Metazoa > Chordata > Aves > Piciformes > Picidae > Dryobates > Dryobates pubescens. The sequence goes on along the minus strand of NC_071625.1, from coordinate 25,727,032 downwards.
GTAGGAGATGAGTGGAAAACAACTCCGGAGTGCGTTCAGGCTTCAAGCAGCACTCCAAAGGAGCCCTTGGTGGCCAGCCAAAGGATCTGGTATTTAGTTTGTCAGCCTTCCCACTGATTTCCAGCCAGGCTTCCACAGGTTTTGTTTTTTTCCCTTGCCCCTTCACATTTGTTTTGCTTTTGTCCAACGCTTGTGGCACTTCTCAGAAATAGCTGCAGCCCAGTCAGAGCATCAGTCCACTTAATGGAGAGGTGAGGTCAGACTCTGGTTGCTGCAATACCCATTTATGGAATGAGAGGGAAAAGGGCATCTTTTTGCCTCTTTTTTTTCTCTCCTTAGTGTGGTAGTTTTCTTCCGTAGCTTTCCAGGATTTGAAGGGGGCTACAGGGGAGCTGGCCAGGGACTTTTGACAAAGGCATGGAGTGGGAGGACAAGAGCTGGTGGCCTCAAAATGGAAGAAGCTCCATTTAGATACATAGAATACATAGAATACATAGAATAAACCAGGTTGGAAGAGACCTTCAAGATCATCGCGTCCAACCCATCAACCAATCCAACTCCGCCCAAGCAACTAACCCACAGCACCAAGTACCCCGTCAAGTCTTCTCCTAAAAACCTCCAGTGATGGTGACTCCACCACCTCCCCAGGCAGCCCATTCCAATGTGCAATCACTCTTTCTGTATAGAACTTTTTTCTAACATCCAGCCTGTATCTCCCCTGGCGCAGCCTGAGACTGTGTCCTCTTGTTCTGGTACTGCTTGCCTGGGAGAAGAGACCAACATCCGTCTGTCTACAACCTCCCTTCAGGTAGTTGTAGAGAGTAATAAGGTCACCCCTCAGTCTCCTCTTCTCCAGGCTAAGCAACCCCAGCTCCCTCAGCCTCTCCTCATAGGGCTTGTGTTCCAAACCCCTCACCAACTTTGTTGCTCTTCTCTGGACTCGTTCCAGCAAGTCAACATCCTTCCTAAACTGAGGGGCCCAGAACTGGACACAGTACTCGAGGTGCGGCCTAACCAGTGCAGTGTACAGGGGCAGAATGACCTCCCTGCTCCTGCTGGCCACACTGTTCCTGATGCAGGCCAGGATGCCATTGGCCCTCTTAGCTGCCTGGGCACACTGCAGGCTCATGTTCAGTCTACCGTCGACCAGCACCCCCAGGTCCCTCTCAGCCTGACTGCTCTCCAGCCACTCTGACCCCAGCCTGTAGCTCTGCATGGGGTTGCTGTGGCCAATGTGCAGAACCCGGCACTTGGATGTGTTAAATCTCATGCCGTTGGACTCTGCCCAACTGCCCAGCCTGTCGAGGTCCCTCTGCAGAGCCTCTCTACCCTCCAGCAGATCAACTCCTGCGCCCAGCTTGGTGTCGTCAGCAAATTTGCTGATGATGGACTCGATGCCCTCGTCCAGATCATCAATAAAGATGTTAAAGAGCAAGGGGCCCAGTACTGATCCCTGGGGCACACCACTGGTGACTGGCTGCCAGCTGGATGTGGCACCATTCACCACCACTCTCTGGGCTCGGCCCTCCAGCCAGTTCCTAACCCATCTCAGTGTGCTCCCATCCAAGCCATGGGCTGACAGCTTGGCCAGGAGTTTGCTATGGGGAACGGTGTCAAAGGCCTTGCTGAGGTCCAGGTAGACTACATCCACAGGCCTCCCCACATCCACCAGGCGGGTCACCTGATCATAGAAGGAGATCAGGTTGGTCAGGCAGGACCTGCCCTTCCTAAACCCATGCTGGCTGGGCCTGATCCCTTGGCCATCCTCTAAGTGTTGCGTGATTGCACTCAGGATGACCTGCTCCATAATCTTTCCTGGCACTGAGGTCAGGCTGACAGGCCTGTAATTCCCTGGCTCATCCAACCGGCCCTTCTTGTGGATGGGTACCACGTTGGCCAGCTTCCAGTCAGCTGGGATCTCTCCAGTGAGCCAGGACTGATGGAAAATAATGGAGAGTGGCTTGGCCAGCTCATCTGCCAGCTCTCTCAGCACCTTAGGATGGATCCCATCTGGTCCCATGGACTTGTGGGGGTCCAAGCTGCTGAGGAGAGCTCCTATCACTTGCTCATGGAACACAGGGAAACCATGCAGCTCCCTGGCTCCCTCTGCCAGTTCTGCAGGCCAGCTGTCTGGTAGACGTTCTTTCCAGCTAGTAAAAACTGAGGTAAAGAAGGTGTTAAGTACCTCTGCCTTTTCCTCATCCTGTGTTACAACATTTCCTTCCATGTCAACCAAGGAGTGGAGGTTGTCCCTGCCCTTCCTCTTGCTATTAATATATTTATAGAAGGACTTTTTGTTGTCCTTCACATCAGAGGCCAGTTTAAGTTCCAAATATGCTTTTGCCTCCCTAATTTTCCTCCTACATGCCCTAGCAACCTCTTTAAACATTCCATGGGTTGCCTCACCTTTCTTCCAAAGATTATACACCCTCTTTTTTTCCCTTAGTTCAATTAAAAGTTCATTACACAGCCAGGCTGGCCGTCTGCCCCGGCGGCTCCTCTTCCGGCACATTGGCACAGCCTGCTCCTGAGCCTTCATCAGCTCTTTCTTGAAGCAGGTCCAGCCCTCCTGGACCCCTTTATTTTTAAGGGCTTTCTCCCAAGGAACCCTCTGAATTATTTCCTTGAGCAACCTGAAGTCCGCCCTCCGGAAGTCCAGAGTGGAGGTCTTCTTGCTGGCCCTCTTAGCTTGACTGAATACTGAAAATTCTATTATTTCATGGTCACTGGCCCCTAAACAGCCTCCGACCACCACATCACCCACCAGCCCTTCCCTGTTGGTGAAGAGGAGGTCAAGCATAGCCTTGCCCCTGGTAGGCTCACGCAGCACCTGGGATAAGAAGCTGTCCTCTATGCAGTCTAAGAACCTCCTAGACTGCCTCCTCTCTGCTGTGTTGAGATCCCAGCAGATGTCAGGCAGGTTGAAGTCGCCCATAAGGACAAGGTCAGGAGATCTTGAGACAGCCTTAAGCTGTCTATAGAATGCTTCGTCGACATCATCCTCCTGGTTGGGTGGTCTATAACAGACTCCAACCAGGATGTCTGCCCTACCGGTCTTCCCTCTAATTCTTGCCCACAAGCATTCAACCTGATTGTCCCTAATCTCTAGCTCAATGGCATCTAGTGCCTCCCTGATGTACATGGCCACCCCTCCACCCCTTCTTCCTTGTCTATCTCTCCTGAAAAGCCTGTAGCCATCAACTGCAGCACTCCAGTCATGTGAGCTATCCCACCACGTCTCCGTGATGGCAACTACGTCATAACTTTCCTGCTGCAACAAGGCTTCCAGCTCCTCTTGTTTGTTTCCCATGCTTCGTGCATTAGTGTACATGCACCTCAGCTGGGCTGCTGGTTTGGCCTCTGACCCTAGCTTACTGCCCCCAGACTCTTGCCTGAGGGGACTAGTTTCAGCCCCTCCCCCCTTCGAAACTAGTTTAAAGCCCTGTCGATGAGAGCTGCCAGTTCCCTCCCCAGAATCTTTTTACCTTTGGGGGACAGGCCATTCTCATATACTGTGACCTTATATATACATGAGACATGGGGAAGAAATTCTCCCCCTTGAGGGTGGTGAGGCACTGGAACAGGTTACCCAGAGAAGCTGTGGAGGTTGCAAGCTTGGAAGTGTTCCAAGCCAGGTTGGGCAGGGCCTTGATCAATGTGGTCTAGCAGGAGGTGTCCCTGTCACAGAATCACCGAGGTTGGAAGACACCTCAAAGATCATCAAGTCCAACCTGTCACCACAGACCTCATGTCTAAACCAAGGCACCAAGTGCCACGTCCAATCCACTCTTGAACCCCTCCAGGGATGGGGACTCCACCACCTCCCTGGGCAGCACATTCCAATGGCTAACAACTCTCTCTGGGAAGAACTTTCTCCTCACCTCCAGCCTAAACCTCCCCTGGTGCAGCTTGAGACTGTGTCCTCTTGTTCTGGTGCTGGTTGCTTGAGAGAAGAGACCAACCCCCACCTGGCTACAACCTCCCTTGAGGTAGTTGGAGAGAGCAAGAAGGTCTCCCCTGAGCCTCCTCTTCTCCAGGCTAAGCAACCCCAGCTCCCTCAGCCTCTCCTTGTAGGGCTTGTGCTCAAGGCCTCTCCCCAGCCTCCATGGCAGGGAGGTTGGATCTGGATGATCTTTAAGGTCCCTTCCATTTCAAACTGTTCTATGATTCTGTGATCCAGTGATGTGAAGCCTGCAAGTAGAATGAGGGCTGAACACAAGCAGCTGCCATGGAACACAATTCCTCAGATATAAATCCACACTAGAATTAATTGAGATGCTGTTAACTGTACTGCAGTTCATCTAATCAATTATGTTCAACATATTTATGGATTAAAAGTACTTAAGATCATTTTTGGAAGCTCCAAGCCTGGATGTGCTCAAGCCAGTTTGGCAGGGACCCAGAGCAACCTGGTCTAGTAGGATTTGTCCCTGTCCATGGCAGGGAGGTTGGAACTGGGTGATCTTTGAGGTCTCTTCCAAAATGATTCTATGACTCCTAAGAACTCCTGACTCAGCACAGACTCTGGCAAAGCTTCTTGACCAAGTACATCCTGGACTGCAGCAAGAGAAGTGTGGCCAGCAGGGCCAGGGAGGGGATTCTGCCCCTCTGCTACACTCTGCTGAGACCTCACCTGGAGCTCTGTGTCCAGTTCTGGAGCCCCTAGGATGGGAAGGATCTGGAGGTGCTGGAAAGTGTCCAGAGAAGGGCCATGAGGATGAGCAGAGGGCTGGAGCTGCTCTGCTATGGAGACAGACTGAGAGAGTTGGGGCTGTTGAGTCTGGAGAAGAGAAGGCTCTGAGGAGACCTTCTTGTGGCCTTCCAGTATCTGAAGGGGGCTCCAAGGAAGCTGGGGAAGGACTTTTGAGGGTGTCAGGGAGTGATAGGACTGGGGGGAATGGAGCAAAACTAGAAATGGGGAGATTCAGCTTGGATGTTAGGAAGAAGTTGTTCCCCATGAGGGTGGTGAGAGCCTGGCACAGGTTGCCCAGGGAGGTGGTGGAAGCCTCCTGCCTGGAGGTGTTTGCAGCCAGGCTGGATGTGGCTGTGAGCAACCTGCTGTAGTGTGAGGTGTCCCTGGCCATGGCAGAGGGTTTGGAACTGGATCACAGAACCACAGAACTATTAAGGCTGGGAAAGACCTCTGAGATCATCCAGTCCAGTCTGTGACCTAACACCACCACATCAGCTAAACCCTGCCACCAAGTGCCGCATCCAATCTGTCTTTAAAGACCTCCAGTGATGGTAACTCCACCACCCCCCTGGGCAGTCCATCCCAGTGTCTGATTCCCCTTTCCCTGAGGAAGTGCTTCCTAATATCCAACCTAAACCTCCCCTGGCACAGGGCACAATGACTTCCCTGTTCCTGCTGGCCATATTATACCTGATGTCGTCCAGGGTGCCATTGGCCTTCTTGGCCACCTGGACACACTGCAGGCTCGTGTTCAGCTGCTATCAACCAGCACCCCCAGGTACCTCTCTGCCTGGCTGCTCTCAGCCACTCTGCCCCCAGCCTGTAGCACTTCATGGGGTTGTTGTGGCCAAAGTGCAACACCCAGCACTTGGACTTGTTAAATGCCATCCTGTTGGACTCTGCCCATCTGCCCAGCCTGTCAAGGTCCCTCTGCAGAGCTCTCCTACCCTCTAACAGATCAACTCCTGCCCCCAGCTTGGTGTCATCTGCAAATTTAATGATGATGGACTCAATGCCCTCATCCAGATCATCAATAAAGGTATTGAACAGGATGGGGCCCAGCGCCGATCCCTGGGGCACACCACTGGTGCCTGGCTGCCAGCTGGCTGTGGCACCATTCACCACCACTCTCTGGGCTCCATCACAGGAAGGAAAAGGTCAGCAACATGTTGAGAGGTGACAAATTCTACCTTATGTAACACAAGAAGCAGCTGATTGGGAGTTAGGCTTTCAGCTTCCCTACACATGTTCAGGACACTGTTGTTCTCCCTAATAAACTCCATGCCCTGTTAATCATCAGCTTTTGAGGAACACTCAGAAGCATGTGTGCTCCAAAACACATGGACTGAGGAGAAGGGACAGGGTTGCTCTTAGCCTCCAAGGGGGGAGATCTGTTAGCCTGTTTTTGAAGGAATTTCTGTCTAATGCTTTGGGAAGCTAATGACAGCAAGAACTACAGCACTGCCTCCAGCTCTGCAGCCCTCATTGCAGGAAGGACATGGACCTGATGGAGCAGGTCTAGAGGAGGGCCACAAAAATGATCAGGGGGTTGGAGCACCTCTGCTATGAGGACAGGCTGGGGGAGCTGGGGGTATTCAGCCTGCAGAAGGCTCTGGGGAGACCTAATTGTGACGTTCCAGTACCTGAAGGGAGCTAGAAGAATGATGGAGAGAGACTATTTACAGTGATAAGACAAGGGCCAATGGCTTCAAAGTGGAGAAGAGCAGATTTAGATTGGATGTTAGGAACAAGTCCTGCACCATGAGGGTGCTGGAACAGGTTGCCCAGGGAGGTGGTTGGGGCTCCATCCCTGGACATATTCAAGGTGAGGCTCAAGAGGACTCTGGGCAACCTGATCTAGTTGGGGATGTCCCTGCTGACTGCAGGGGTGATTGGACTGGATGACCTTTGGAGGTCCCTTCCAGCCCAAACCATTCTGTGATTTTATGGTTCTATGATTCTAAAACAGTTGTGAGGTAAGCTCTGGGAATACCTTTGAGGCAAAGGTATCACAGTGCAGCTTAGGCTGGAAGGGACCTTGGAGACCACCTTCTCTAAGCCTCCTACCATGAAGGGGTTGGACTAGATGACTTCAGGATGTCCCTTTCTAACCCAGACCATTCTATGATTCTAGAGGAAAATTAACATTTAAGCCCACTGATGCTTGGAGAGAGAGAGCCACAAAAATGAGGGATCCTCCAAAGCCAAGCTGCTGTTTCCCGTTTGAATAATCTCCCAACACACTGCATGTGTGCAAGGCCAGCTTTGGAGTGCAGTGTATGAGCAGAGATTGCTGGCTTCAAGATTCCTTTGCCTCTGATTTTTCCAGGAAAGAGAAACAAAACACTGCTGAGCCACACCAGCCTGCAGATCTCAGTCCAGCTCCTCCTGTGCAGCAGACCCCTGCCAGGTATATCAAAGATGAAGAGTGGCAGAGTTGTTTCCCCCCACTTTGCACTGTTGGGCTCTATGGGATCATAGTATCAGTCAGGGTTGGAAGGGACCACAAGGATCATCTAGTTCCTGCCATGGGCAGGGACACCCCACACTAGATCAGGCTGGCCACAGCCTCATCCAGCCTGGCCTTAAACACCTCCAGGGACAGGGCCTCAACCACCTCCCTGGACAACCCATTCCAGGGCTTCACCACTCTCATGGGGAAGAACTTCCTCCTCACCTCCAGCCTCAATCTCCCCACCTCCAGCTTCATTCCATTCCCCCCAGTCCTATCACTGCCTGAGATCCTGAGCAGTCCCTCCCCAGCCTTCTTGTAGCCCCCTTCAGACACTGAGGTCACCTGGGAGCCTTCTCTTCTCCAGACTGAACAACCCCAGCTCTCTCAGTCTGTCTCCATAGCAGAGCAGCTCCAGCCCTCTGCTCATCCTCATGGCCCTTCTCTGGACACCTTCCAGCACCTCCAGATCCCTCTTGGAATAGGGGCTCCAGAACTGGAGGCAGTACTGCAGGTGGGGTCTCAGCAGAGCTGAGCAGAGGGGCAGAATCCCCTCCCTGGCCCTGCTGGCCACACTTCTCTTGCTGCAGCCCAGGCTCTGATTGGCTTTCTGGGCTGCAAGTGCACACTGAGAGCTCCTGGTGAGCTTCTCCTCCACCAGGACAGGATAGAGAGTTTTAATGTCCTTGCTTTAATCTCACACTCTAACTCTCCTCTTTTGCAGCTCAAAGCCATCACCTCTCATCCTCTCACTACAAGCCCTTGTAGAAAGTCCCAGAGCACTACACTTCTTTCCTTGTCTCTGGAGGACGAGTATGGCAAAACTCCCTTTTGTCCCCCTTCCAGCAGGCAGGGCTGCACAGCACTGGTGCAGAAGCAGCAGCACTGTTCTTCCCAAGCCTGCAAGCAACAGGAGCATTCCTGTGACCCTGGCTGGAGGAGGCAGCCTGCCCCACCAGGGTGCAGTGGGAAACAGATCACAGGATCAGTAAGGTTGGAAAAGACCTCAGAGATCATCAAGTCCAACCTGTCATCCAACACCTCAGGACTAACTAATCCATGGCTTCAAGTGCCACAACCAATCCTTTTTTGAACACCTCCAGGGATGGGGACTCCACCACCTCCCTGGGCAGCACATTCCAATGGCTAACAACTCTCTCTGGGAAGAACTTTCTCCTCACCTCCAGCCTAAACCTCCCCTGGCACAGCTTGAGACTGTGTCCTCTTGTTCTGGTGCTGGGTGCCTGGGAGAAGAGACCAACCCCCACCTGGCTACAACCTCCCTTCAGGGACTTGTAGAGAGCAAGAAGGTCTCCCCTGAGCCTCCTCTTCTCCAGGCTAGGCAACCCCAGCTCCCTCAGCCTCTCCTCACAGGGCTGTGCTCCAGACCTCTCCCCAGCCTCATTGCCCTTCTCTGGACACGTTCAGGAGTCTCAATGTCCTTCTTAAACTGAAGGGCCCAGAACTGGACACAGGACTCAAGGTGTGGCCTAACCAGTGCTGAGCACAGGGCACAATGACTTCCCTGCTCCTGCTGGCCACACTGTTCCTGATGCAGGCCAGGATGCCATTGGCCTTCTTGGCCCCCTGCATGCACTGCTGGCTCATGTTCAGCTGTCTCATTTGTGGCAATAGCACTAACTGATGCAGCCTGCAGACCTTTTGCTCCAGTGGCTATGTGAAGGTCTTAATAAATGGGCATGAGGAAGGCAGAACCCTCTCCTAGGTAACTATTGTTGCCTCACCTAGTTGTTTTCCAAGCCCGAAGAGCAGAGGTTTCAAAGCTGTGTTATCAGGATGTAATCCCTAAGTCAGCTCCTCTGAGGCACTTTCTGTACCAGCTGCTATCTTCCCCATTCCAAACAACAGATACTGCAAATAAAACAAATACAATTAAAAGGAAAAATGAATTTGTTATGTTTGGGGCTTTCCCACAGACTATTTTTAAACAATGACTTTTGAAGAACTGTGCTGGCCACCTTTCAACTGCTCACAAGTTAAAGCCCTGAGGATTCTTGATTGAAGCTCTTCACTTCTCAGTGAGGCAATCAGAGGGTCTTGCCTGACCTGAGGGGCCCAGAGCTGGACACAATATTCCAGATGTGGCCTCAGCAGGGCAAAGTAGAGGGGCAGGAGAACCTCTCTGTCTGGACCTACTGACCACAGCCCTTCTAATCCACCCCAGGATGCCCTTGGCCTTTTTGGCCACAAGAGCACATTGCTGGCTCATGGTCAACCTCCCATCCACCAGGACCCCCAGGTCATTTTCCCCTTCACTGCTCTCCAGCAGCTCAGTCCCCAACCTCTCCTGCTCCATGGGGTTGTTCTTTCCCAGGTGCCAGACTCTCCCTTTGCCCTTGTTGAATCCCATTCCATTTCTCCCTGCCCAGCTCTCAGCCTGTCCAGGTCTGGCTGAATGGCAGCACCACCCTCCTGTGTCAGCCACTCCACCCAGCTTGGTGCCATCAGCAAACTTGCTGGCAGTGCTCTCTGTGCCCTCATCCAGGTCATTGATGAATATATTGAAGGTCACTGGTCCCAGTAGTGAGCCCTGAGGGACTCCACGAGGCACAGGCCTTCAACTAGCCTCTGTCCCATACATTCAAAACTCTCCTGGATGTGTTCCTGTGTAATCTGCTGTAGGTGCTCCTGCTCTAGCAGGGGGTTGGACTGGATGAGCTTTTGAGGTCCCTCCCAGCCCCTGAAATTCTGTGATTTTATGATGTCTGAGCAAGCTTTGTGTTTAGCTGTCCCAGAGAAGATGGGGATGTGAATGCCACTGCCACCCCCTGTGCAGCTTTGCAGCACCTGAAAGGCCAGGGCTCATGTGAGCGCAGTCATTGCAGTCTTCTACTCTTAGTGCATAGAATCCTTTAGGTTGGAAAAGACCTCTGAGATCAGAGGTCTTTAGCCTGGAGAAGTGGAGGCTCAGAGGAGACCTTATTGCCATCTATTGCCACACTGTTCCTGACCCAGGCCAGGATGCCATTGGACTTCTTGGCCATCTGGGCACACTGTTGGCTTATGTTCAGCTGCTGTCAACCAGCACCCCCAGGTCCCTTTCTGCCTGGCCACTCTCCAGCCACTCTGTCCCCAGCCTGTAGCTCTGCATGGGGTTGCTGTGGCCAATGTGCAGATAGAGTGAGCCTCCAGCAAGCAATGTACCACATGTGGTATCTTCACATGGGACTAATTCTAGCTTTATTTCTGAGCTGAAACCTAAAGATACTGAGAGGTGACTCTGGACCTCTGAAGTGTGAGGGCACAAGGTTTGGGATAAGCCTGAAAGAGCTGGGAAGTCATTACGGGATGTTTTGTGACAAAAAGAGATGTCAGATACTGCACCCTCAGCAAGTTTGCCAAGGACACCAAGCTGTGTGGTGCACTGAACTCACCTGAGGCCAGGGATCCATCCAGAAGGATCTTGACAGGCTTGAGAAGTGGACCAGTGTAAAGTGCATGAAGTTCAACAAGTCAAAAAGCAAGGTCCTGCAGCTGGGTCAGGCCAACCCCAGGCACAAATCCAGGCTGGGTTGAGAGCAGCTCTGAAGAGAGAGTCTTGGGGGTGTTGGTTGCTGAGCAGCTCCCCAGGAGCCAGCAGTGCCCTCATGCAGCCCAGCAGGCAGCTGTGTGCTGGGCTGCAGCCAGAGGAGTGTGGGCAGCAGGGCAAGAGAGGGGATTCTGCCCCTTGGCTCTGCTCTGCTGAGACCCCACCTCCAATCCTGCCTCCAGTTCTGCTGTCCCCAGCAGAAGAAGGACACAGAGCTGCTGGAGTGAGTGCAGAGGAGGCCACAAGGATGATCCAAGGGCTGGAGCAGCTCTGCTGTGAGGATAGGCTGAGGGAGCTGCAGGAGACTCTGGGGAGATCTTACAGCTGCCTTCCAATTCCTGAAGGAAGGCTGCAGAGAGGATTCTCATAAACATGTCTAGGAACAGGACAAAAGTGAATGGCTTGAAGCTGAGGGAGAGCAGGGTTAGACTGGAGCTGAGGAAGTTGTTCTTCAGTCTGAGGGTGGCAAGACTGGGATGAGTTGACCAGAGAGGTTGTGAATGTCTCCTCCCTGGAGGTGTTTCAAAGCTGGGTTGGATGAGGCCTTGAGCAACCAATCTAGTTGGGAGACATCCCTGCCCTTGGCAGGAGAGTTGGAGAAGATCTCTGAGGTCCCTTCCAGCCTAAGTTGCTCTATGATACCTTTGGTATCACAGAGGTATTCCCAGAGCTCATCTCATAACTGTTTCAGAATCATAGACTCATAAAATCACAGAATATTCTGGGTTGGAAGGGACCTCTAAAGGTCATCCAGTCCCAACCCCTCTGCACTCAGCAGGGACATCCTCAACTAGATCAGGTTGCTCAGAGTCCTCTCGAGCCTCACCTTGAATATCTCCAGGGATGGAGCCCCAGCCACCTCCTGAGCAACCTGTTCCAGCGTTCCACCACCCTCATGGTGCAGAACTTGTTCCTAACATCCAATCTGAATCTGCCCTGCTCTCATTTCAAACCATTGCCCCATGTCCTGTCCCTGCAGGCCTTTGCAAACAGTCTCTCTTCAGCTTTTTTGTAGCCCTTCAGGTACTGCCAGGCTGCTATTAGATCTCCCTAGAACCTTCTGTTCTCCAGGGTCCCTCAGCCTGCCCTTGTAGCAGAGGTGCTCCAACCCCCTGATCATATTCATGGCCATGCTCTGGACCTGCTCCATCAGGTCCATGTTCTTCTTATACTGAGGGCTCCAGACCTGCACAAAGTACTCCAGGTGAGGTCTTCCCAGAGCAGAGCAAAGTGGCAGAACCACCTCTCTGGCTCTGCTGGCAGGGCAGCATGGGTCAGCTCTGCAGAGCACTTGCACACATGCTTATGGGACCCCAGGACTTTAAAGACTTTTGAGACCAGGCTGCAGAATTGGGCAGCTGGAATGAGGATTCTTTGGTCTAAGCTGCTAAGGGAACCTTGGATGCTGTTGGTGTACTTCTGATAACAGAAGTTTTGAGCACAAACTTGGCAGGAGGTAGAGATGATAGGAACATTATCAGTGATTGATGGCATGCAATGGAAGGCAGCCTGACAGAAACCATCTTTGGGGTCCCACAGGGGAGTAAATGCAATGAGAAGGACAGTGATCCAAATCCTTAGCAGTTTGGGGTGGTTTTAAGCTGTGGGGGGTAGGAGAGGGCAACACATTCTGCACAGCCTCGAGATTTTGAGAGGAGACTTAGTGCTAGGCTGTGTTTAACACTGCAGTTGGCTTTTCCAAGGGGCTCTGCAGTTTTCACACAGGAGATAAAGTCTGTCAAAAGCTGCAGGCCACAAGGGAAGATTTTCTAAGAACAACTCAGTGTCCACATGATGAATGCTTCAGAAATAGAAACCATCTGCAGCTCTGGGTAGTGCTGAGCTGTAAATTGATTTGACAGGCCTGGCTAACCTGATTGGGATGCATCTTGATTCAGCTTTTCTATCTGGAAGCTACATCTCTGTTCTCTGAGCTGTGATTTCACCCTAGTGCTTTGTGTCTATGGTTGGGTATTTGCTTAAGGTACAGCATGGGTTTTCTTTTGGTCAGCAACACTGACAGTGGGATGGAGGCACCTGCAGCAACTTCGTGGCTGACACCAAGCTGTGTGGTGCAGCTGACAGGCTGGAGGGAAGGGATCCATCCTGAGGGACCTGGACAGATTGGAGAGCTTGCCCAAGGCAACCTCATGAGGTGCAACAAGGCCAAGTGCAAGGTCCTGCACCTGGGTCAGGGCAATCCCAAGCGCTTATCCAGGCTGGGTGAGGAGTGGCTGAGAGCAGCCTGGAGGAGAAGGCCTTGGGGGTGGCAGTTGGTGGCAAACTCCCCAGGAGCCAGCAATGGTCACTGGCAGCCCAGCAGGCAGCTGTGTGCTGAGCTGCAGCCAGAGCAGGGAGAGCAGCAGCACAGGGAGGGGATTCTGCCCCTCTGCTCTGCTCTGCTCAGACTCCACCTGCAGCACTGCCTCCAGTTCTGGTGCCCCCAGCACAAGAGAGACATGGAGCTGATGGAGAGGGTCCAGAGTGCCACAAAGAGAAACAGAGGGCTGGAGAATCTTGCCTGTGGGGGCAGGCTGAGAGAGTTGGGGCTGTTCAGCCTGGAGAAGAGAAGGCTCCAGGGAGACCTTAGAGCAGCCTTCCAGTACCTGAAGCATCCTACAAGAAAGCTAGGGAGGAATGTTTTACAAGGGCTTGTGATGGGATGAGAGGGAATGGATTGAAGCTTGAGGAAGGCAAATTTAGACTGGAATTAGGAAGAAATTCTTTCCAGTGAGGGTGGTGAGACACTAGAACAGGTTGCCCAGGGAGGTTTTGGATGGCCCCTCCCTGGAGGTGTTCAAGGCCAGGCTGGATGAGTCATTGAATCCCCTGGTTGGGCAGAAGGTGTCCCTGCCCATGGCAGAGGGATTGGAACTAGATGATCTTCAAAGTCTCTTCCAACCCAAGCCATTCTATGGATCTGTGACTCCATTCCTTTGGAACCCAACAGCCCCCCTAAGCAGCACTGTGCCATGCCAGCTCTGGTAAGGAAGGAACACGCAGTTGGAACTGGACCTACCTGAATAGTAACTGCAGTGACTGTTTTAGTGTTGGCTAACAGGGTGGATGATATCCCCATGGCATCACTTTGGACACTTCTGAGGGGATGTTTGGCTTCAGTTCACCTCTTTAAAGGGTCACCAGCTGCAGGTTTCATCTGCCCATGCCATACTGATATTGGGTTAATTTCTTTGTAACTGTATTAGTTCCCAGCAGCACAGACACTCACTGAAACTCATTTGATCAGAGCCAAGAGTAAAACCCTGATGTCTACTGGAAGTATCTTGAACAACTTAGATAACAACCTAAGAGCTCAGTCTTGGTTTGGAAAGGGGGAGATATCTCACCATGCTTCAGATGAAGGCAGAAAAGCATGGAGGAGAATCCAGTGTAGGTCAAACTTCGTGTTTCTGGCCAACAACCTCCCTCTTGGACTAGAAGAATAATTTGTTGGCCATGGATGTTGTCTGTGTTAGGTCATTGCCATCCTTTTTTGGTGCTTACAATTTGGTCTGGTCCGGACCCCAGCCTCTTAGTCTTGAGGTGCTGGGTGACAGGTTGGACTTGATGATCTCTCAGGTCTTTTCCAACCTCATTGATTCTATGATTCTATGATTCTGATGTGTTGTACAATGGAAAAAGAGAGGAGAAGGGCCTCATAGCCTGGGTTTCAAACAAACTGCACTGGAGAAGTGTGTTGGGGAGCTCTGCTGGTACAGATGGCTCCTGAAGCCTCCTCACATACAGGCAGGAGCAGATAAGCTTAAGTCACCTGTGCATTCACAGAATCAATCAGGTTGGAAGAGACCTCAGAGATCATCAAGTCCAACCTATTGCCTAATACCTAACACCTAAACACAACTAAACCATGGCTCCAAGTGCCACATTCAAGCCTTTTTTGAACACCTCCAGGGACAGGGACTCCACCACCTCCCTGGGCAGCACATCCCAATGGCTAACAACTCTCTCTGGGAAGAACTTTCTCCTCACCTCCAGCCTAAACCTCCCCTGGCACAGCTTGAGACTGTGTCCCCTTCTTCTGGTGCTGCTTGCCTGGGAGAAGAGACCAACCCCCACCTGGCTACAACCTCCCTTCAGGGAGTTGGAGAGAGCAAGAAGGTCTCCCCTGAGCCTCCTCTTCTGCAGGCTAAGCAACCCCAGCTCCCTCAGCCTCTCCTCACAGGGCTGTGCTCCAGACCCCTCCCCAGCCTCGTTGCCCTTCTCTGGACACCTTCAAGAGTCTCAATGTCCTTCTTAAACTGAGGAGCCCAGAACTGGACACAGGGCTCACACATGACCTTGGTCATTGTAAGCCATTAACCAGCACAGTTGTCCAGCTCTCCAGCATGTTTTTTTGGGGGGGTTGACTCATCTCATGTTTTTATTAGTTCCTTTACTTTTGGAAGGAATTGCCTTTTGGTTGGCTTCAAAGCCAAGGTTTAGCTGAGCATTACATCAGAAGGCTTCCAACCCCTTGGGAGATGGCCAGTGCATATGGATGTATTAAACAGCACAGCAAAGGAGGAGAGAGAGAGCACCTCTGCTGAGAAAGGCAGTTTCAGTGTGGGTAGTCTCAGTTCACATTTTAGTTTGCTCACTGAGCCAGACTCTTCTATATGCTGCATGTCTGATGGGTAGGAGTTTGAGGTAGGGCTGTGTGGATTTGGTACTTCCTCCTGATGCATGTGGTTGGTTTGCAGCATTCTGAGCTGTCTTTACAGCTGCCCCTGCAAGCTGATCTATGCCATAAACACAGGATCACAGTATGTTAGGGGTTGGAAGGGACCTCCAGAGATCATCCAGTCCAACCCCCCTGCCAGAGCAGCATCACCTAGAGCAGATCACACAGGAACACATCCAGATGGGTCTTGAATATGTCCAGAGAGGGAGACTCCACAACCCCCTCAGGCAGCCTGTTCCAGTCACCTTCATGTTTGCAGTGGGATTCAGAGGTGTGGTGGTGCCTCCATCCTACAGCTGGGGCACTGAGACACAGAATCATAGAATAGATTGGGTTGGAAGGGACCTCTAGAGGTCATCTAGTCCAACCCCTCTGCAATAAGCAGGGTCTTGCCCAACTAGATCAGGCTGCTTAGGACCTTGTCAAGCCTGACCTTGAGTATATCCAGGGATGGAGCCTCCACCACCTTTCTGGGCAACCTCTTCCATTGTTCCACCAGCCTCACAGTAAAGAACTTCTTCCTCATATCTAATCTAAATCTACCCTGCTCTAGTTTAGAACCACTGCCTCTCCTCCAGTCCCAACAACTCTGCCACCAAAACAAGAGAACAACTGAAAGTCCTTGTTAGAATAGAGTAAACCAGGTAGGAAAAGACGTTTGAGATCATGGAGTTCAACCTAGCACCCAACACCATCTAATCAACTAAACCATGGCACCAAGTGCCTCATCCAGGCTCTTCTTATACACTTCCAGTGATGGTGACTCCACCACCTCCCTGGGCAGCACATCCCAATGGCCAATCTCTCTTTCTGGAAAGAACTTCTTCCTAACATTGCATCAAAGAACCATAGAATCAATAAAGTTGGAAAAGACCTCAGAGATCATCAAGTCCAACCTATCACCCAACACCTCCTGACAACTAAACCATGACTCCAAGTGCCACATCCAGTCCCTTCTTGAACACCTCCAGGGACAATGACTCCACCACCTCCCTGGGCAGCACATTCCAATGACCAATTACTCTTTCTGGGAAGAACTTTCTCCTCACCTCCAGCCTAAACCTCCCCTGGTGCAGCTTGAGACTGTGTCCTCTTGTGCTAGCTGCCTGGGAGAAGAGACCAACCCCCACCTGGCTACAACCTCCCTTCAGGGAGTTGGAGAGAGCAAGAAGGTCTCCCCTGAGCCTCCTCTTTTCCAGGCTAAGCAACCCCAGCTCCCTCAGCCTCTCCTCACAGGGCTGTGCTCCAGACCCCTCCCCAGCTTTGTTGCCCTTCTCTGGACACCTTCCAGCAGCTCAACATCTTCCCTAACCTGAGGGGCCCAGAACTGGACACCTCTCTGTCACCAAAAGAAGAGAATCGATCAGTGTCAATTATTAAAGCCACAGAAAGGCATCTAGAAGTGATTTCTCTATGCAAATGCTGGAGGCCTGCCTGATGGGAAAGATGGGTTTCATTTAGAAGTGGGAGGAGAGGGAACAAATTAACTGAAGGTCTTCTGGGGCATGTTTGTGGTGGCGTAGGTTTGACTTCAGGGTGTGGTGCAGTATTTCTGGCTCCCTCTCTGGTTTTTAACAAGCAGGCTGACTGCCCATAGCACAGAGTGATATCAAAATGTGCATCACACTTCAGGGATGTGCATCACCATAGTACCTTGGCAGGCCTGCTGCTAGAGCGTGAAGACAACCAAGAGGATTTATTTTCACCATGGAATTCGGGAGCTCCGATGATACCCAGCTGTGGCACAGCCTTCCCCTGCGCTGACATCTGCCATGTACTTGCAGCTGAGACACTGCCTAGTCCAGGAGGAGGTGGGGTAGCTTCTTCTAGCAGTTACCCAGTGTAGATTGGAGTGAGTGCTGATCCAGAACAGTGTGGCTTAGCCAGGAGCCATAGGGGAACTATAAACTAATCAAATAAAACCAGAGGATAGAATCACAGATTCAATGCCTAGATTAGAAAAGACCTCGAAGGTCATGGAGCCAAATCATTAAGCTAACACTGACAAGCCCTTGACTAAACCATGTCCCTAAGGACTGCATCAACACAGCTTTTAAATACCTCCAAGGATGGTGAGTCCCCCACCGCCCTGGGCAAGCCCTTCTGATGCCTGACAGCCCTCTCAGTGAAGAAATTCTTGCTAATATCCCACCTGAACTTCCCTTGCCACAGCTTGAGGCCATTTCCTCTCATGCTGTTGCTAGTTATCAGGGAGAGCAGACCAGCACCCACCTCACTCCAGCTTCCTTTCAAGGAGCAGTACAGAGCCACCAGGCTCTCCTCAGCCTCCACTTCTCCAGCCTAAGGAATTTCAGTTCTCCTAATCAGTTCCTCACAAGACCTTTTCTCCAGACCTTTCACCAGCTTTGCTGCTCTTCTTTGGGTATCCTACAGTACCTCAATGTCTTTGCTGGGGAGAGGAACCCAAAACTGAATCCAACACTTGAGCTCCCAAGCACTGAGCACAGGGGGACAACCACATCCCTACTGCTGCTGGCCACACTGTTCCTGATACAGGCCAGGATGCTGTTGGCCTTCTTGGCCACCAGGATCATTAACCTTGGAAATGACTTCTAAGCTCATCAAGTCCAGCTGTCATACCACCATTAAGCCATTACCACCATAACCATTAAGCCATGCCCTGCAGGGCCATTTCTACCCGGTTTGGAAATGTGCAGTTCATGTGCAACAACCTTCTCTTTGCAGCCACTCTCAGAGTGATGGAAAACAAAGCAAGAACAAAAGCTAGGAGCCAGAATCTGCCTCAGGAAACCATCCTCCAGGCAGCTAACATCAGAGAAGATCCTGTATTTCATCTCAAGTCTTGTGTCCTGTCCTCCCATGTGGTACACAGGTATGGGAGCCGTGTGGCTGTTGCGGAGGAGAAGCTGCAGAGATGAGGCAGAGAAGCCTTGAAGAATGTTGGGGAAAATTGAGAGACTAGTTGTCCCAGAAGCACAGATTTTTTAGGGTTGGAAGGGACCTCAAGGATTATCTAGGTCCAAGCCCCTGCCACCTCACACTACAGCAGGTTGCTCACAGCCACAGCCAGCCTGCCCTTCAAAGCTTCCAGGCATGAGGCTTCCACCACCTCCAGCAGACACCTCTTCCAGTGTCTCACCACCCTCATGGGGAAGAACTTCCTAAGGTCTAATCCAAATCTCCCCTCCTTCAGCATGGATCCATTCCCCCCAGTCCTGTCACTCCCTGACACCCTCAGACGTCCCTCCCCAGCTTTCTTGGAGCCCCCTTCAGATCCTGCAAGGCCACAAGAAGGTCTCCTCAGAGCCTTCTCCAGACTGAACAACCCCAACTCTCTCAGTCTGTCTCCAGAGCAGAGCAGCTCCAGCCCTCTGATCATCCTTGTGGCCCTTCTCTGGACACCTTCCAGCACCTCCAGATCCTTCCTGTCCTAGGGGCTCCAGAACTGGACACAGAGCTCCAGCTGTGGTCTCAGCAGAGTGGAGCAGAGGGGCAGAATCCCCTCCCTGGCCCTGCTGGCCACACTTCTCTTGCTGCAGCCCAGGCTCTGCTTGGCTCTCTGGGCTGCAAGTGCTGACTGCTGGCTCCTGTTGAGCTTCTCCTCCCCCAGCACCCCCAAGGCCTTTTCTTTAGGGCTGCTCTCCAGCCAGTCCCTGCCCAGCCTATATCGGTGCCTATAGATGTGAAAAGGAGGATGAAGACTAAGGCACTTTGGGAGGCATCATCTTACTAATCACTAAAAATAGCAGCTGAAGCTAAGGGACATCTTGTGTGCCTAGCAAGAGGAGCAGCTTTCTGCAGAAGTGCCTCTCACTGCTGCATGTTCCTGTTCAGTCTGCATTTGGCTGTCAGGAACCAGTCGAAGATTTAAGTGGTGCCTGTAATTGAAAACACATTGATGAGACTTTCCTTGTTTCATTTAATGCTTCAGCACTCCTTAGAGGTTTCCAGAAGAGCTAACACAGGGCAAAGAGCCACTGGGCCCGAGACTCTACCCAGGAATGCAGACAGCCCCAGCTTAAAGGGCTGTAAGGATACTCAAAGGATTAAAATGAATTGCCACAGTGATATGACCAGAGGGCTGGCAGCCTTAACATGTAAGGCTGAGAGAGAAGGCTTAAGGGAGACCTTATTGCCATGGACCAGTACATAAAGGGTGGCTAGGAGGAGCTTGGAGACTCCCTCTGTAGAAGGGGTCCCATGGAAAAGACAAGATACTGCTGGGGAGATTCCCATTGGGCTCCAGAAGAAAATGTTTCCCCCTGGGCACATTCAGACCCTGGAATCCCAGCTTCACAGAATACCAGGTTGGAAGGGACCTCAAGGATCATCCAGTGCAACCTTTCAGGGGAGGAATACAGTTGAAATGAACCAGCCCAGCACCCTGGCAAGCTGGGCCTTGTAACTGCCTAATGTAGGGGAATCCACCACCTCCCCTAGGAGTTTCTTCCAATGTTTCATAGTTCAAATGATGAGGAAAAGATTCTGGTATCCAGTGAGAATCTTCCCAATAGCAGCTTGTCCCTATCCCCCCCAGTCTTTGCCATGGGACTCCTTGTACAGAGGGAGTCTCCCTCTTCATGAGAGTGACCTTTTATGTGCTTGTCCGTGGTTATGAGATCCTCTTCAGCCTTCTCAAGGCTGACCAAGCCCATCTCCCTCAGCCTTCCTTCCTATGACAGGGCTCCCAGTCCTCTGATCGTTCTCGTGGCCCTTCCCTGGGTCCTTTCCAGCCTGCCCACATCCTTCTTGTGCAGCAGGGACCAAACCTGTGCACAGTGCTCAAGGTGTGGCCTGCCCAGCACTGAGCAGAGTGGGACAATGACATCTTTATCCCTGCCTGTGATAGCCTGGCTGATGCAACCAAGCATCCTGCTGGCTCGCTTTGCCCCTGCAGCTCACTGTTCGCTCCTGTTGAGCTTTCTGTCCACCAAGACCCCCAGGTCCCTCTCCACAGTGCTGCTCTCCAGCCAGGTGGCTCCCAGCCTGAGCTGCATTCCTGGGTTATTTATTCCCAGGTGCAAGACCCTGCATTTGGCCTCATTAAACTCCATACAATCACCTCCCAAGGGGAGCAGTGGATTCCCCTACAGTGGGCATTCTGAACACTCAGCTCGCCAGGCTGCTGGGCCAGCTCATTTCTACTACACCATCACCTAGAAAGGTTAGAGCAGATGATCCTTGGGGGCCCTTCCAACCTGGCATCCCGGGATTCTGTGACTGCTATACAGAAGCACAGGCACAGCATGCAGGGTAACAGTAACAGGAGGTTTGTTATTGCAAGGTAGCAGTCTGGGGGGATATTCACAACGATTTAGTTTAGCCAGCTGGGACTTTTGCCTCCTTTCCCTGCAGCCTGTGACAAGAAAGGAGCTACATCAGGCTCAGCCTATGTCACCCTTTCCTGGAACATCCTTTTCTTTATTAGCTACAGAGGGAGCCTAGCTGGACCTGGATCCCACCAGTACTGCACATTAATTTGCTAGGCATCCTTTGTGATGTGTGTCATATTGCAGCTCATTTCACTGCCCCCTGCTAATTTTTCCCAGTGATGGATGGCCTTCCAGAGCTGAAAAGCCAGGTTTTGGTCCCTGGCGTGTCAGTATTTCACTCAGAACCGTTTGTCATTCCCCATTTCCCAGTGCACTGTGTTACTAAGTTTTACTGCTAGCCTAAAGAATGTTGGACTCCCTTTCCCTTTGCATTGTGTGAGTTGTATTTGGCCATAGACCCCTCTGAAGTTTTAACTGTGTGCTTCGCTGCCTGGAGCAGGAACGACTACAAACCCAGGGTGCTCTGAGTGGCTCACCTGGTTGGGCTAAGGTTTACACAGTGAATCTGATCTGCATGGTTAGGTTACTATTTTTGTGGCTTACCTTAGTCTTTTTATTGCTCTAGCCTTCACAGATTCACAGGTTCCATTGTGCTGGAAGGGACCCTCAAAGGATATCTTGGCCAACCCCCCTGCAGGCAGCAGGGAGCCCTTCAACTAGAGCAGGCTGTACAGGACCACAGCCAGTCTGAGCTTGAATGTCTCCAGGGACAGGGCCTCAAGCACATCCCTGGGCAGTCTGTTCCAGTGTTTCACCACTCTCACTGTGCAGAACTTCCTCCTGATGGCCAACCTAACTCTGTCCTGCTCCAGTTTCAAACCATTGCCCCTTGTCCTATCACTCCAAGCCATCTAAACAGTCCCTCCTCAGCCTTCTTGTAAGTCCCCTTCAGATATTCAAATGTAGCTCTTAAGTCTCCCCAGAGCCTTCTCTTCTCCAGGCTGAACCACCCCAACTCACTGAGCCTGTCTTCATAACAGAGGTGTTCCAGCCTCCTGTCTTGGCCCAGAGAGGGAAAGAGCCTCAGTTCTTTTGGATATTCTCATGTTATGAAATGAGAGGCACAAATGAGGGCAAAATATCAACAGCCAGGCTCTTTATTACACAAAGTGGCTGGATCAGAAGGGGAGAGTGAGAGAAAATACAGAGTGAGAGGGAGACTAGGGAGAGAGAAGAGGAAAGCAATTATATTACCACACCCCTCACCCCCCAAGAGAGTTTGGGTCTGTGGAGGGAAGGCTGCTGCAGCTTTGGCTGTAGAGGAGATGTTGGGTCTGTGGAGGGAAGGCTGCTGCAGCTTTGGCTGTAGAGGAGATGCTGGGTCTGTGGAGAGAAGGCTGCTGCAGCTTTGGATGTAGAGGAGATGCTGGGTCTGTGGAGGGAAGGCTGCTGCAGCTTTGGCTGTAGAGGAGATGCTGGGTCTGTGGAGAGAAGGCTGCTGCAGCTTTGGCTGTAGAGGAGATGCTGGGTCTGTGGAGAGAAGGCTGCTGCAGCTTTGGATGTAGAGGAGATGCTGGGTCTGTGGAGGGAAGGCTGCTGCAGCTTTGGCTGTAGAGGAGATGCTGGGTCTGTGGAGGGAAGGCTGCTGCAGCTTTGGCTGTAGAGGAGATGCTGGGTCTGTGGAGGGAAGGCTGCTGCAGCTTTGGCTGTAGAGGAGATGCTGGGTCTGTGGAGGGAAGGCTGCTGCAGCTTTGGCTGTAGAGGAGATGCTGGGTCTGTGGAGGGAAGGCTGCTGCAGCTTTGGCTGTAGAGGAGATGCTGGGTCTGTGGAGGGAAGGCTGCTGCAGCTTTGGCTGTAGAGGAGATGCTGGGTCTGTGGAGGGAAGGCTGCTGCAGCTTTGGCTGTAGAGGAGATGCTGGGTCTGTGGAGGGAAGGCTGCTGCAGCTTTGGCTGTAGAGGAGATGCTGGGTCTGTGGAGGGAAGGCTGCTGCAGCTTTGGCTGTAGAGGAGATGCTGGGTCTGTGGAGGGAAGGCTGCTGCAGCTTTGGCTGTAGAGGAGATGCTGGGTCTGTGGAGAGAAGGCTGCTGCAGCTTTGGCTGTAGAGGAGATGCTGGGTCTGTGGAGAGAAGGCTGCTGCAGCTTTGGATGTAGAGGAGATGCTGGGTCTGTGGAGGGAAGGCTGCTGCAGCTTTGGCTGTAGAGGAGATGCTGGGTCTGTGGAGAGAAGGCTGCTGCAGCTTTGGATGTAGAGGAGATGCTGGGTCTGTGGAGGGAAGGCTGCTGCAGCTTTGGCTGTAGAGGAGATGCTGGGTCTGTGGAGGGAAGGCTGCTGCAGCTTTGGCTGTAGAGGAGATGCTGGGTCTGTGGAGGGAAGGCTGCTGCAGCTTTGGCTGTAGAGGAGATGCTGGGTCTGTGGAGGGAAGGCTGCTGCAGCTTTGGCTGTAGAGGAGATGCTGGGTCTGTGGAGGGAAGGCTGCTGCAGCTTTGGCTGTAGAGGAGATGCTGGGTCTGTGGAGGGAAGGCTGCTGCAGCTTTGGCTGTAGAGGAGATGCTGGGTCTGTGGAGGGAAGGCTGCTGCAGCTTTGGCTGTAGAGGAGATGTTGGGTCTGTGGAGGGAAGGCTGCTGCAGCTTTGGCTGTAGAGGAGATGCTGGGTCTGTGGAGGGAAGGCTGCTGCAGCTTTGGCTGTAGAGGAGATGCTGGGTCTGTGGAGAGAAGGCTGCTGCAGCTTTGGCTGTAGAGGAGATGCTGGGTCTGTGGAGAGAAGGCTGCTGCAGCTTTGGATGTAGAGGAGATGCTGGGTCTGTGGAGGGAAGGCTGCTGCAGCTTTGGCTGTAGAGGAGATGCTGGGTCTGTGGAGGGAAGGCTGCTGCAGCTTTGGCTGTAGAGGAGATGCTGGGTCTGTGGAGGGAAGGCTGCTGCAGCTTTGGCTGTAGAGGAGATGCTGGGTCTGTGGAGGGAAGGCTGCTGCAGCTTTGGCTGTAGAGGAGATGCTGGGTCTGTGGAGGGAAGGCTGCTGCAGCTTTGGCTGTAGAGGAGATGCTGGGTCTGTGGAGGGAAGGCTGCTGCAGCTTTGGCTGTAGAGGAGATGCTGGGTCTGTGGAGGGAAGGCTGCTGCAGCTTTGGCTGTAGAGGAGATGTCCTCTGAGCAGCCTCTTCAGCTCCATGAGTTGCAGCAGGCAGAACTTATGACACAGAGAGAGGGCTCCTCTTGGTCTGCTTCTTCCAGGCTCCATGATGATGTCTCTGTCATTTTTTCTCTCCTGGTTTTAATTCAGAGCAACATTGCCCCAGGCTTGTCCTTCTCTCCTGTTTTCCTTCCCAGTGGCATTTTCCAGGTCTTTTCCTTCTGTGTTTTCCTCCTCCTGAGCCAGTGAGCAATCCTTGTCTATGTACCCTCCCGAGAGTCGTTCCAGTGGCTCTGCCCAGTACACATCAGCTATTGTCTGGGCAAGCAGCAAAGGTGATTTTGTCTTTGTTGAGTCACACCAGGAGAGACAAGCTTTAGTCTCTCACACCTTCTGATCACCTTGGTGGCCTCCTCTGGATCCACTCCATCAGCTCCATCTCAGTCTTGTGTTGGAGGCTGCATAGCTGGACCCAGTACTGGTTGTGGGGTGAACAACTTAGCCATTGTTAAAATTACTTTTCACTCTTACCCAGAGGATTGCATTGCAGAGCTCAGCAGGGTGCATGTAGCCACCTCCATCAGAGGTCATGGATAAAGCTCACTTTTGGTATGTCTTGGATTCTGCTTTCACTTCATTCTCTTAACTATGGAGAACCAGCTTTATCACTGTGGATCTCACATAAGCCTCTGCCATGAATGATGGCGTGTAGGCACATGGAATCATAGAATCATTTAGGTGAGAAAAGACCTCTAGGGTCATCACATCCAACCATTCTCTCTACCAAGGCTGGGGCTAACCCATGTCCCTCAGGCACCATAAGTCTCATGAGGAGCAACTGAAGGAACTGGGGGATAGTTAGTTGGGAAAAGAGGAAGCTGAGGGAAGACCTCATGGCTCTCCACAACTACCTGAAAGGAGGTTGTGGAGGGGCTGGTTCTTGTGTCTTCTCACAGGTCATTAGTGATAGGACAAGAGGGAATGGCCTCAAGCTGCAACTGAGAAGGTTTAAGCAGGACTGTAGGAAAAAGTTTTCCAAGAAGAGTGGTCAGGCACTGGAATGTGTTGCTCAAGGAGGCGATAGTCACCAACCCTGGATGTGTTTAAAGGTAGCTTGAATGTGGTGCTTAGGGATATGATTCAGAGGTGAACCTTGTAGAGGAGGATTAATGGTTGGACTTAGCGAGCCTGAGGGTCTTTTCCAACCTGAACATTTCTATGACTCATCTTCCCAAAGCAGCTCCTGCTCCACCACCATCTCCCCTCTTTACATTCCCAAAGCAGCCCCTGAGGTCTCTATTCCATCCTCCACCCTGCCTAAACAGCTCCTGCTCCACCACCATCATTTTTGCACCCATCCCAGAGCCAGGGGAAAGACCCTCAACCAGCCAAGAGACCACACAGAAGAGCTCAGCCCCAGCAAGAAGCCCCAGCCAGCACCCATGGGGGACACTGGAGAAGTCATCAATCATTGCCCTAACAACCGGGGGGCCACCAGGCCCCCCGGCCTTTGTTGTCACCACCACCATCACCCAGTGCACACCAGGGGCACTCACCAGCGATGAGAGGAGGATCCTCAGCCCAGATGGGCTCAGCTTAGGGCTGCTGCCCTTCCTAGGGGGGATTAAATAGGGGAGTGGGTGGGGAGGGCAAAGTGGCCACACCTGGGGTGGGAGGAGACTCCAACAGAGCCCAGGTGCTCTGGGATGTGAGGGGGAAAAGGTGCAGGTGGGGAGGAAAAGGGACAGATGTGGTGGGAAAGGAGAGGTGGTGGTGAAAGGAGGGGGTTTAATAACCTTGTTTTCCATAAATCTTTCATAATGCACAACTGCAGTTCATGGTTTGCTTTGCCTCCAGGCAAAAAGAGCAAACCCAGCAATACTTCTCAAAGTGAAGCACAAATCAAGGCTGCACCTTGAGTATTTGCTTCAGTCTGGGGCCCCTCAATAGCCA
Source organism: Dryobates pubescens (assembly GCF_014839835.1). Classification (NCBI taxonomy): domain Eukaryota; kingdom Metazoa; phylum Chordata; class Aves; order Piciformes; family Picidae; genus Dryobates; species Dryobates pubescens. The sequence goes on along the minus strand of NC_071625.1, from coordinate 25,701,319 downwards.
AGAAGGATATTGAGTTGCTTGAGTGTGTCCAGAGAAGGGCAGCAAAGCTGATGAAGGGTCTGGAGAACAGGGCTGGGGAGGAGCAGCTGAAGGATCTGGGGTAGTTCACCCTGGAGAAAAGGAGGTTGAGGGGAGACCTCATTGCTCTCTACCCTGAAAGGAGGTTGCAGTGAGGTGGGGGTTGGTGTCTTCTCTCTAGTATCAGGTGACAGAATAAGAGGAAATGGCTTAAAATTGTGCCAGGGGAGAGTTAGGTTGGAGATAAAAAATTCTTTGTTGCAAGAGTGGTCAGGCATTGGAACAGGCTGCCCAGGGAGGTGGTGGAGTCAGCATCCCTGGAGGTGTTCAGTAAAGGTGTGGCCATGGCTCTTGAGGACATGGTTTAAGGCCCATGGAGGTGTGGGGTTGCTGGTTGGACTGGATGATCTTGGAGAGCTTTTCCAACCAAGGTGATTCTGTGATTTCTACACATCTCTGCCTCTTTGAAACACCTCCAGGGGTGGGGATTCAAGCACCTCCTTAAGAATCCTGTTCCAGTGGTTGAGAACCCTTTCAGTGAAGGTTTAAACCTCCCCTGGTGCAACTTGAGGCCATTTCCTCTCATTCTTGTTCCTAAAGAGACCAACACCCACCCAGTTCCAACCTCCTTTCAGGGAGTTGCAGAGGGCAATGAGGTCTCCCCTCAGCCTCCTCTGTTTCACACTAACCATGCCCAGCTCCTTCAGTTGCTCTTCATCACATTCCTTCTCCAGGCCCTTCACAGCTTCCTTGCCCTCCTCTGCCCTGGCTCCAGCACCTTCACAGCTCTCCTGTACTGAGCTGCCCAAACCTGGACACAAGACTCCAGGAGTGGCCTCCCCAGAGCTGAGTACAAGAGGACAATCAGCTCCCTGCTCCTGCTGGACACAACATTGCTGATCCCAGCCAGGATGCCTTTGGCTGTCTTGGCCACCTGGGCACACTGCTGGCTCCTATTCAGCCCCTTCTCCATTAGCATCCCCAGGTCCCTTTGTGCCAGGCAGTTTCCAGCCACCCTGCCCCAAGCCTGGAGCATTGCTTGGGATTGCTGTGCCCCAAGTGCAGGACCTGGCACTTGGCCTTGTCAGAGAGCCCTGGGGGTTTTGGGTAGACCCTCAGGTGGTGAGCAGGGAGGTGCTGGGAGGCCTTTGGGTGTGCTGTAAGGGACTCTGTACACTTTGGGATTCTTTTCCACTGTGATTTGTAGTCTCTGTAAAACACCAATTGCTTTTCCATTCAAACTGTCCATCACTTTCCAATCCCTTTGTGTGAGTGCCATTCTTTTGGCCCTTTCAGGGGCAACAGAGGATCTGTCCAGCCTCAAACCAGGACAAATGGACAGGGTGAGAGGGGGAAAAAAAATGTAACAAAGGTCAGTAATAAGATAGAAGCAATTTTAATAAAAATGAGGAAAAAAAGCAATAGACTCTGCTGAAGCAAAAGCAGAGAGATATTAGTCTCCACTTCCCATCAGCAGGGCTCTCTAGGCTTGGTGGTTCCTTAGGAGGATAGACACCATGGTTGAACCCCCCACTTCCTTCTTTCACTTCATTCTTATGTCTGAGCTGCTCTCATAGGGCATGGAGTACCTCTTTGGCCAGTCTGGGTCAGCTGGCTCAGCCCTGTCCACTCCCAAGACCCTGCCCCAAACTGAACCAAGTATTCAAGGTGCAGCCTTGATTTGTGCTTCACTTTGAGAAGTATTGCTGGGTTTGCTCTTTATGCCTGGAGGCAAAGCAAACCATGAACTGCAGTTGTGCATCATGGAAGATGTATGGAAAAGAAAGTTATTTTTAAACCCCTCCCTTTCACCACCACCTCTCCTTTCGTACCACATCTGCCCCTTTTCCTCCCCACCTGCACCTTTTCCCCCTCACATCCCAGAGCACCTGGGCTCTGTTGGAGTCTCCTCCCACCCCAGGTGTGGCCACTTTGCCCTCCCCACCCACTCCCCTTTTTAATCCCCCCAGGAAGGGCAGCAGCCCTAAGCTGAGCCCATCTGGGCTGAGGATCCTCCTCTCATCGCTGGTGAGTGCCCCTGGTGTGCACTGGGTGATGGTGGTGGTGACAACAAAGGCCGGGGGGCCTGGTGGCCCCCCGGTTGTTAGGGCAATGATTGATGACTACTCCAAGATCATCCACGGGTGCTGGCTGGGGCTTCTTGCTGGGGCTGAGCTCTTCTGTGTGGTCTCTTGGCTGGTTGAGGGTCTTTCCCCTGGCTCTGGGATGGGTGCAAAAATGATGGTGGTGGAGCAGAAGCTGTTTAGGCAGGGTGGAGGATGGAATAGAGACCTCAGGAGCTGCTTTGGGAATGTAAAGGGGGGTGATGGTGGAGCAGGAGCTGCTTTGGGAAGATGAGTCATAGAAACATTCAGGTTGGAAAAGACCCTGAGCCAGTTTGTCCATACGAATTCTACTGGAAGCACTGTTTCCAGTGTTTTGGGAAGCCTAGGCAGACAATATCCATAGCCTTTCCCTCATCCAACAGTTCCGTAATCCTCTCTTAGAAACAGCTCAGGTTGGTCCCAGGCAGCCAGCACCAGAACAAGAGGACACAGTCTCAAGCTGCACCAGGCTAAGTTTAGGCTGGAGGTGAGGAGAAAGTTCTTCCCAGACAGAGTAATTGGCCATTGGAATGTGCTGCACAGGGAGGTGGTGGAGTCACCATCCATGGAGGTGTTCAGGAAGGGATTGGACATGGCAGTTGGTGCCATAGTTTAGTAGCCATGAGGTGAGCACCTCAGCCTTCTCCTCATCCTTAGTCACTGTTTCCCTCTGCATCCTCCAAAGGATGGAGGTTTTCCCTATTCCTCCTTTTGTTGGTAATGAATTTACAGAAACATTTCCTCTTCTCCTGGATGCCTGCATGGCTGACAACCTCTGTCTGGGTACCCCCAGTTCCAGTCTATTAGAGGTTGGAAGGCACCTCAAGATCTCTGGGTCCAACCCCCCTGCCAAAGCAGGATCACTTAGGGTAGTCTGTGCAGGAGTGTATCCAGGAGGGTTTTGAAAGTCTCCAGTGAAGGAGACTCCACAATGTGCCTGGGCAGCCTGCTCCAGGGCTCCAGCACTCTCCCTGGAAAGCAGTTTCTCCCCATGTTGAGGTGGAACCTCCTGTGCTGACATCTTCAAGATCTCTTTCAACCTAAGCTATTTTATGAATCTATGAAGATCACAGGATGTTAGGGGTTGGAAGGGACCCCTGGAGGTCTTCAGAAGAGACCATAGCACCCAGCACAGGTCACACAGGAACACATCCAGACAGGGCTGGAAAGGCTCCAGAGAAGGAGACTCCACAACCTCTCTGGGCAGCCTGCTCCAGGGCTCTGAGACCCTCACACTCAAGAAGTTCCTCCTAATATTGAGGTGGAATCTCCTGTGCTGTAGTTCCCATCCATTGCCCCTTGTCCTATCCCAGGGTGCAACTGAGCAGAGCCTGTCCCCTCCTTCTTGACACCTAGCCCTCAGGTATTTATAGGCATTGATTAAATCCTCCTCCCATGTTAACTACCTGGCCACAAGGAGAACATTTCCACTCCTGAGCGAATCTCCTTGTTTTCAGTTCCTCTGATCAGCACCAGGGGGGCTCCTGTTCCAAGGAAAGGGAAGGTCAGGTTAGCAAAGCTCTGGCGTTGAAGAGTGCACAGTACATGGAGATCTTCAGCTGCCAAACACTGACAGCAGGTGGCTAGCCAGAGATGGGCTGACTGAAACCGGGCTAAGTGCTGTGCTTAGAGGCTCCTAACATTGAAACTTCTCTTAAAGCTTCCTCCATAAAGTGAAAAAATTATCACAGAACCATAGAATCATTCAGGTTGGGGGAAAAAACTCTAAGAACATGGAGTCCAACCATCAACCCAATAGTACCATGACTACTAAACCATGGTGGTGCTGGGTTGGACTCTGTGATCTTCAGGATCATAGAATCAATAAGGTTGGAAAAGACCTCAGAGATCATCAAGTCCAACCTAGTACCTAATATCTAACACCTCCTGACTACTAAACCATGGCTCCAAGTGCCTCATCCAGTCTCCTCTTGAACACCTCCAGGGATGGGGACTCCACCACCTCCCTGGGCAGCACATTCCAATGGCCAATCTCTCTTTCTGGGAAGAACTTTCTCCTCACCTCCAGCCTAAACTTCCCTTGGCACAGCTTGAGACTGTGTCCTCTTGTTCTGGTGCTGGGTGCCTGGGAGAAGAGACCAACCCCCTCCTGGCTACAACCTCCCTTCAGGTAGTTGTATAGAGCAATGAGGTCCCCCCTGAGCCTCCTCTTCTGCAGGCTAAGCAACCCCAGCTCCCTCAGCCTCTCCTCACAGGGCTGTGCTCCAGACCCCTCCCCAGCCTTGTTGCCCTTCTCTGGACTCATTCAAGTGTCTCAATGTCCTTCTTAAACTGAAGGGCCCAGAACTGGACACAGGACTCAAGGTGTGGCCTAAATCAGTGCTGAGTACAGGGGTAGTGATCTCCAAGGTCATTTCCATCTGAAACAATTCTTTCATTGTATGGCTGCAAGCCTTTGGTTAGTGCCCTGTTTCTGTTTAAGAAGCCATAATCACACTTTGTCAGCTGTTCAGGGTGCTGTTTCTGTATCATCTCTGTTTAAGTTCTTCTTCAGGACCTGTCCATTTGCAGAGCAGCCTCTCTACTGCTGGAGAGCCCCTACATGTTTTTTAAACCTTAGCAGCAGCAGTGCTGTTTTGTTTGGATCCAGTGCTACAGATCCATGGCTGTCTCGATACCTTCTGCTTTCCTCTTGCAGTAACATCTCCTCTTTGGGCTCCAGCTATGTTCAGCTCATCTTTTCCCAGTGCCTCCATCCAAGCTGTGAAAGCAGTTAGGAACTGCCTTTTCCTAAGGTGGTTTTTTTTTTGTGTGTGCATGCCTCTTAAACTCTGGATGCACTCAGCCCATTGCTTCTGAGCTGTGGTGATGGCCCTACCTCCTGCTTGCACTCTGCAACCCTTCTTGGGTTACAGCCTTTACATTTGTCTTGGAGCTAGGATGCCTGGAGTGCTTTTGGGGCAGATTAAAGAGTTGTGAGTTCCCCACTCAAACTTTCCTAGGAAATCAACATTTTATGGGGTGTGTAAAAACTAAAGTAGTGATGCTGAACGTTTTCCTGTGTTTCCAGCATGCATTTTTGGAAGCAAGGTAAGAAATACCAAGTAATTCTGGGAGCTATTTGGTGAAGCTCTAAGGAAAACAGCCTCAGATTGGATGTTTGTTTGGGTTTTTTTCCTGCAAAGCTTTGCTCAAGATGATTTCTGCTTGGATAATGCACATTGGCCACAGCAACCCCAGGCAGTGCTACAGGCTGGGGGCAGAGTGGCTGGAGAGCAGCCAGGCAGAGAGGGACCTGGGGGTGCTGGTTGATGGTAGGCTGAACATGAGCCTGCAGTGTGCCCAGGCAGCCAAGAGGGCCAATGGCATCCTGGCCTGCATCAGGAACAGTGTGGCCAGCAGGAGCAGGGAGGTCATTCTGCCCCTGTACACTGCACTGGTTAGGCCACACCTTGAGTCCTGTGTCCAGTTCTGGGCCCCTCAGTTTAGGAAGGAGGTTGACTTGCTGGGAGGTGTCCAGAGAAGGGCAACAAAGCTGGGGAGGGGTCTGGAGCACAGCCCTGTGAGGAGATGCTGAGGAAGCTGGGGTTGCTTAGCCTGCAGAAGAGGAGGCTCAGGGGAGACCTTCTTGCTCTCTACACCTGCCTGAAGGGAGGTTGTAGCCAGGTGAGAGTTGGTCTCCTCTCCCAGGCAACCAGCCCCAGAACAAGAGGACACAGTCTCAAGCTGTACCAGAGGAAGTCTAGGCTGGATGTTAGGAAGAAATTCTTCACAGAGGGAATGATTTGCCATTGGAATGTGCTGCCCAGGGAGGTGGTGGAGTCACCATCATTGGAGGTGTTCAGGAGGAGACTGGATGGGGTGCTTGGTTGCATGGTTTAGTTGTTTAGGTGGTGTTGGATGATAGATTGGACAGGATAATCTTGAAGGTCTCTTCCAACCTGGTCTATTCTATTCTAATTAGTTGGCTATATTGGTGCTATGAGGGAAAGTGATAGCACAAAACAATAGAACTGCAGAATCAGAATTCTTTTGGTGCTTGGAAAAGGCCTCTAAGGTCATCCAGTCCAATCATCAACCCTACACCACCATGGCCATCCAACCCTGTCCCCAAGTGCTGTGGCCACAGGTTTCTTGGAGGCTTCCAGGGATAGTGGCTCCACTGCCTGCTACTAGGGAGAAGAGACCAACCCACACCTCACTTCAACCTCTGGTCTTGACTAGAAAGAACCCTTAGTTTCCTAACCTGTGGCTGTTTCCTCTAAATCAGTACCTGAATCATACCTATACCTAGCTTTATTTTAGGGTTAGGCTCAAGGCTTCATCCAACCTGGCCCTGAACACCTAAAAGGAGGGGACACCCATAGTCTCACTGGGCAACCTGTTCCTGTGTCTCACCACCGTCACTGTAGAGAACTTCATCCTAATCTCCAGTCTGAATCTGCCCTCCTCAATGTTAAAGCCATTGCCCTTTGTCCTGTCACTACAAGCATGTGTCAGAAGTCCCTTCCAGGCTTTCTTGAAGGCCCCCTTCAGGTACTAGAAGGCTTCTATAAGGTCTCCCTGGAGCCTTCTCTTCTTCAGGCTGAACAGCCACAATTCTTTCAGCCTGCCCCAAAGAGGTTCTCCAGCCCTCTGATCATCCTTGTGGCCTCCTCTGGACCCTCTCCATCTGTTCCATGTCCTTCCTGTGTCGGGAGCACCAGAACCAGATGCAGAGCTCCAGGTGGGGTCTTCCCAGAGCAGATCAGAGGGGCAGAATTCCCTTTCTGTGCTGCTGCTCGCTCTGCTTTTGATGCAGCCCAGCACATGGCTGGCTTCTGGGCTGCAAGCAACCATTGCTGGCTCCTGGGGAGTTTGTCACCAACTGACACTGAGGTTTGTGAGCACTTCTGAGTGCTGTCTTTCAGAGAGACCTTTCTGTGGAGCTTTATATCTGCTTCACTTACAGGTGGGACACTGCAGTGCATCTGGTGACCTGAACACTTCATCTGAAGACTTTTGGAGGTTGACTGATGTAGGAAGGAGATCTCTTTTGCAACTATCTGCTGAATTCAACCTTCTCTTAGGATGCAACTCATGTATTGATTTTTGACACACAAAGTGTCAGCACTAAACTGCCTGAACCATGAACCTGCAGAGGGTTTGAAGCATAACAAGAAGGTAGATAGGAAATGGAGAATAAGTGAAGTCATGAAGGAATGGAATGGAACAGAATAAACCAGGTTGGAAGAGACCTTCAAGATCATCTTGACCAATCTATCATCCAACACCACCTAATCAACTAAACCATGGCACCAAGCACCCCATCAAGTCTCCCCCTAAACACCTCCAGTGATGGTGACTCCACCACCTCCCTGGGCAGCACATTCCAATGGCCAATCTCTCTTGGGTATAAAAAGGAAACTAAGGATAATTCTAAGCAACCCCATTGGAAGAGATAAGGGCCTAAAGGTGGTTGTCCCAAACCAATCTCTTCTCTTCTTGTTTCTTTGCTCTGAGACAGATGCTAACTGGCTTCTGCTTGACCTTGGCTGAGTTGTTTTGGCTAAGTCTAACATCCCTCTGCTCCTTTCTCTTTTGCACAGGGTGGGGGTAAGGTGGAGGCAGGGAGGGAGAAGTTAATAGCTTCCCCTGGTCTTTGACCAGGGGGAATTCTTGTGCTGTTTATTAATTGTAAACACCTGCCAATATTGTCAATCCTGTGTATTGTGTACACATTCATTGCATTCCATTGTAGCCTGTAGTTCTGCTTGTAAATACAGCTTTCATTTGCTTCCAACCGAGCTGGTCTGGCAAATTCAATGGTGGGGGCAGTGGGGGTGGGAATTTTCAACCCACCACAGAAGAGGTTGCAAGTTCAATGGCAGGAGAACAACCTAGACATTAGAAAGCACTTTCTAACATTGAGGTTAGCCAGGCTCTGGGGAGATTGTGAAATACATCATTGGAGGCCTTTTCCAAAAGAACAAAATATTCCATTGACAGGCAGAAGCTGCTGGAGTCTTCCCCAGCTTCAATGATTCTGTGCCACCATCATTTATGTCCTTTCTGCCTCACAGATCACAGAATTTTCAGGGTTGGAAGGGACCTCGAGGATCAGCCAGTTCCAACCCCCCTGCCATGGCCAGGGACACCTCACACTACAGCAGGTTGCTCACAGCCACAGCCAGCCTGGCTGCAAACACCTCCAGGCAGGAGGCTTCTACCACCTCCCTGGGCAACCTGTGCCAGGCTCTCACCACCCTCATGGGGAACAACTTCTTCCTCACATCCAAGCTCAATCTACCCCTTTCCAGTTTTTCTCCTGACTCACTACCTGACAGCCTAAAATGCAGTGTAGCCTATAAAATATTCTGCCTTGGAAGATGAGATGAGCAGACATTTAGTTATCTCCTAGTAGTCAACAGCTATAAAGACACTTTTCTTCTAAAACCCCTTCCCTTTTGACATAAGATGTTTAAAGGATGATATCTGTTAAGGGTTAGGGCTGGGCTGGCCTCTAAAGGAAGTGACAGCTTCTGTCTGTGAACACCTTAGGGAATAAGGGAGGGAGGCTGATGGACTGGAAAAGGAAAACAGCTTTATGGAAATGGCAGCAATAAAATGACCTGTGTGGAAATAGGCACAAATCAGTATCACATCCAAACCCTGATGGCAACTGCTCTCTGTCAGCACTGACACTGTGGGCAGGCTCTGGGGAACTCTGACTGGGCTCAGCAGCATATGGCAACCACACTCAGGAGCTGGATTCTGGAACAGGATTCAGAAACTCATGGGTAGTGGTGGGATTAGAACCTGTGCCTCAGAAACCAGAGGAGAGCACAAATCATAGAATCACAAAACATTAGAGGCTGGAAGGGACCTCCAGAGGTCATCCAGTCCAACCCCCCTGCCACAGCAGCATCACCCAGGGCAGTCTGCACAGGAATGCATCCAGGTGGGGTTGGAAAGGCTCCAGAGAAGGAGACTCCACAACCTCTCTGGGCAGCCTGCTCCAGGGCTCTGCCACCCTCACACCAAAGAGGTTTCTCCTCACATTGAGCTGAAACCTCCTCTGTTCAAGCTTGAACCTGTTGTTCCTTGTCCTATTACTGCACATCACCCAAAAGAGGTTGGCCCCCTCCACTTACTTGCCACCCACCCCTCAGATATTAATAGACATTGATCAGATCCCCTCTCAGCCTTCTCTTCTCCAGACTGAACAGCCCCAGGGCTCTCAGTCTCTCTTCACAGGGCAGATGCTCAAGTCCCCAGTTAAAGAGGACTATTTGTCCTTCCCCCTGATGATTTCATTCTGATTAAGCTGCCTGTGATTTGTATCTTGGCTCCAATTGTTACTTTGGGTGATTTGTAATATCATGGAGAATATCAGAGCTCTGTTTGCACTTCTATAAATAGATGGGAGGGGACACCTCATGGCTCTCTGCAGCTCCCTGGAAGGAGGTGGCAGTGAGGTGGGGTTTGGTCTCTTCTCCCTAGTATCAGGTGGTAAAAGGAGAGGAAATGGCCTGAAATTGTGCTGGGGAGGGTTAGGTGGGATATTAGGAAGAATTTCTTTGTAGCAAGGCATTGAAAGAGGCTTCCCAGTCTGCCCTATCCCTGAAGGTGGTCAAGACATGGGTGGCCATGGCAATTAGGGACAAGGTTTACTGGCCATGGTGGTGTTGGGTCAATGGTTGCAGTGCATGATCTTCAAGCTCTCTTCCAACTGAAACAACAGTATGATTCTGTGATGCTATCCAAATAGCTACAGGTAATAAACCCAAACTGTTCTATCCACTTGCTTTCTACCATTAGTGGACACACTGATAAAAAAAGACAGTGTCAGAGAGCTGGGCAGAGAGGAACCCAATGAGGTTCAACAAGGATCAGTGCAGAGTCCTGCACCTGGGGAGGAAGAATCAACTGCAGCAGCACAGGCTGGGAGGGGATCTGCTGGAGAGCAGCCCTGGGGAGGAGGAGCTGGGAGTGCTGGTGGACAACAAGTTCTGCATGGGACAGCAATGTGCCCTGGGGGCCAAGAAGGCCAATGGGATCCTGGGCTGCATTCAGAGGAGTGTGTCCAGCAGAGCCAGGGAGGTTCTCCTCCCCCTCTACTCTGCCCTGAGGAGTCCTCACCTGGAATATTGCATCCAGTACTGGGCTCCCCAGTTCAAGAGGGACAGGGATCTGCTGGAGAGAGTCCAAGGGAGGGCTCCAAGGATGCTGAAGGGCCTGGAGCACTGCCTGGTGAGGAGAGGCTGAGAGCCCTGGGGTTGTTTAGTCTGGAGAGGAGAAGACTGAGAGGGGATCTGATCAATGTCTATCAATAGCTGAGGGCTGGGGGTCAAGAGGGAGGGGACAGCCTCTGCTCTCTTGTGCCATGGGATAGGACAAGTGGCAGTGGATATAAAATCCAGCACAGGAGGTTCCACCTCAACATGAGGAGGAACTTCTTGACTGTGAGGGTCCCAGGCACTGGAACAGGCTGCCCAGAGAGGTTGTGGAGTCTCCTTCTCTGGAGCCTTTCCATCCCTGCCTGGATGTGTTCCTGTGTGACCTGTGCTGTAGTCTCTGGCCCTGCTGTGTTAGGGGGGTTGGACTGGATGATCTCCAGAGGTCCCTTCCAACCTGGGATCCTGTGACTCTCAATTTATTTCATTTTAAATGTGCATTTTCTCCTGGGTTTCTGCCACATGAAAAAGGTGATGCAGCACTTGAAACACACATGCAGCAATCATTTAGGGCCCAGGCTAAAAAGGCTAGAGCACAACCAACTCAAATAAACCAAAGCCATCCCCAAACCTTAGCTATACAATAAATGAGAATGAGGTATGTGGAGTTGAGAGTTGGTGGGAGTTTTTTTTAAGGGGGTGGAAGGAGGGTTCAAGCACTCAAATCTATTTTCAACCCACTCCCCACCGTAGTACATTTTGGCTTTGTGTCCTGTGAAACAATAAAAGTGGTGATATGTTGAAGCAGAAACCATCAGGTGAGAAAGCAAAGTCTGTTGTCTGATTTTATGTGGCCTTTTGGGCTTGGATTTTTTGTTGTAATTTGCTATCCAAATACTCTAATCAAAACCTCCTTTCCGTGCTCAGAGCCAGCCAACAAGAGGTTGGGTTGGAAATAATGAAAGCACACTCCAGGAAGTTGTGTGAGATCAAATGTTAAATGAGAACTTCACCCATGAATAAGTTTTTTGTGTGCCTTTCCACCCCTCCCCCCCCCCCCTTTTTTTTTAATGTATTGTTATTATTTTATACAGGGAATTTGAGCAAATGAGAGAGACATAAACATTTTTAACCCCAATGAAAAACCCCTTTCATCCCACAGAACCCTGCTTTGTAAGACAAAGAAGTTCAGCACAATTGCAAATCACAGAATGGTCTGGGGTGGAGGGAACCTCCAAAGCTCATCTCGTGCAACCCCCTCTGTAGTTAGCAGGAGCATCCTCAGCTAGAGCAGGTTGATCTGAGCCTTGTCAAGCCTCACCTTGAATATCTCCAGGGATGGTGCATCAGGTACAGAATCACAGAATGTGAGGGGCTGGAAGCAACCTCAAAAGCTCATCCAGCCCAACCTCCTGCCAGAGCAGGAGCACCTAGAGCAGATCACACAGGAACACATCCAGGTGGGTTTGGAATATCTCCAGAGAGGGAGACTCCACAACCCCCCTGGGCAGCCTGCTGCAGGGCTCTGTCACCCTCACAGGGAAAAAATTCTTCCTCCTGTTTCCATGGCACTTCTATGCCTCAACTTCCACCAGTGCCCCTTGTGCTGTCCTTGGGCATCACCCAGCAGAGCCTGGCTCCAGCCTCTGGGCACTCACCCTGCACATCTTTATCAACAGGAATGAGGTCAGCCTCAGGCTTCTCCTCTCCAAGCTACAGAGCCCTCAGGTCCCTCAGGTTCGTCTCATGAGGAAGATGTTCCACTGCCTTCATCATCTTTGGGGCTCTGTGCTGGACTCTCTCAAGCAGTTCCCTGAGGTTCTTCCTGAACTGAGGTGCCCAGACTTCCCTGGGCAACCTCTGCCAGTGTTCCACCACCCTCATAGTAAAGAACTTTTTGCTAACATCCAATCTCAATTTGCCTTTGTCTCATTTCAAGCCATTGTCCCTCATCCTGTCCCTGCAGGCCTTTGCAAACAGTCCCTCTGCAGCCTTCTTGCAGCCCCCTTCAGGTACTGGCAGGCTGCTATTAGGTCTGCCCAGATCCTTCTCTTCTCCGGGCTGAACATCTCCAGCTCCCTCAGCCTGTCCTCCTTACAAAAGGTGAGGAGCAGTTTGAGACTTTGTCCCTGGCTTCACAGATCTGTCCCTTTGACAGAGTTCTGCAGTCACTCTTGTGATTGTAAAGCTGTGACACTGCTAGGAACTCTCTGCTACTTTGTGCTTGAAAACTCATCCCTTGATGACAGCTGCCACCACATCAGACCTCTGAAATCCACACCGACGACACATTAGTGTGACAGACCTCTGCTCTCTTTGCAGCATGGCTTCATTGGCTTTTAGTGAAGACCACAGTTCTCTGAAGACAAGGGCACATCAGTGTGGTGGTTTGAGCCTTAGCTGGGATTTAAGAGCTCAGATGAGGGCAAGGCTGAGAATCTCTCCCCTGCTTCCCACCTCTTCTTTCCCGATAGAGAGGAAAAGAAAGGGAAGGAGCAAATCCGCCAAGAAATAATTTGGAGTTGGCTTGGAAGGAGAGAGGTAAAGAATTTTCTTTAAACAGTGTGTGTGTGTATATATATATGCAGGGGGGGAGGGCTTGTAAGAGCACTGCCCTCCCTGAAGGGCATTTGCCCCCTGGGAAACAGTTAACCTGTTCCGCTGCCCCCTCCCTGTCCAGCAAGGCTGTAAAGAGGAGGACACTGCAGCCATTAGCTCTCTTGGGGCCTGCCTTTGCTTGGACAAGAACTGCTGGTGGCTCCCTGCTTCTCTGCCATGTGGTCAGGCCTGATCCTTCTCCCTGCTGCCTCCATGCCTCTTCAGAGAGACTGGTTTTGTATTCTTGTTTATTTTTCCCCCTCTCATCCATCCTTGTGCCTTGCCCTTGTGAACCTTACCTGGTATTGTTACATATATACATATATATATATATATATATATATATAGTTTAAGGAAAATTCTTTACCTCTCTACTTCCAAGCTGACTCCAAATTATTTCTTGGAGGATTTGCTCCTTCCCTTTCTTTTTTCCTCTCTCTCGGGAGGGAGGAGGAGGGAGCAGGGAAGGGATTCTCAGCCTTGCCCCCATCTGAGCTCTTAAGTCCCAGTTAAGGCTCAAATCACCATGAGATATATATAACAATAAAAGGAAGGGTTCACAAAGATAGGGAACAAGTATGGATGGGGAAAAAAATAAGAACACAAAACCAGACTCTTTGGAGAAACATGGATGTAGCAGGGAGAAGGACCAGAGAAGCAGGAAGCCAGCAGCAGTCCTCATCCAGGCAAAAGCAGGGGCAAGAGAGTTAATGGCTGCAGTGTCTTCCTTTTTATAGGCTTGCTGGACAAGGAGGGGGAGTGGAACACACTAACTCTGTTTCCCAGTGGGAAAACACCCTCCAGGGAGGGCAATGCCCTCACAAGCCCTCCCTCTGCCCCGCTTTCAGGATGGGCATAACCCATCACAATCAGCTGGAGGAGAAGCTTAGGACAGCTACAGCCCTCAAATTAGCATCATCTCTGTGACAGGGAAAAACTGTCACAGGAAGAAGGAAAAACCAACCAGAGAATCACAGAGTCATGTGGGTGGGAAAAGGCCTCCAAGATCATTGAGCCCAACCATTATCCAATTCTTCCAAGTCTGGTGCTTTATCACTTTGGATCTCACATAAGCCTCTGCCATGGAAGATGGAGTGTAGGCACATGGAATCATAGACTCATTTGGGTCCAGAAAGATCACATCAAACCATTCTCTATGTTTACCAAGGCTGCTGCTAAGCCATGGCCTTCAGCATCACATCTCTGCCTCTTTGAAACACTTCCAGATGATGAAGGGAGTGGAACATCTTCCTCATGGGGACAGCCTGAGGGAGCTGAGGGCTCTGTAGCTTGGAGAGGAGGAGCCTGGGGGTGACCTCATTCATGTTGATAAAGATGTGCAGGGTAAGTGCCAAGAGGATTCAGCCACCTCCCTGGGCAGCCTGTTAAGCCACAATAAGGTCACCTCAGAGCCTTCTTTTCTCCAGACTGAACATCCCCATCTCTCAGTCTGTTCTACAATATTCTGCAGCAACACTGTCCTGGTTTAAGCTAGACCAGAACTAACTCTGTTCAGTGCTGTCCCTTCCCAACTCAGTCTCTGCTCAGGGCCAGCACTTTCTGCAGCTCAGGGCAGGTTTGCACAGCCAGGGGCTGCTGCTAGCAGTGAGAACCTGATAGGAGAGCTCTTGCCAAGGGCTGGGCTGCAGACCAAGGGCACTGCCACATCGAATGTGTCCAGAGAAGGGCAACAAAGGTGGGGAAGGGTCTGGAGCACAGGGGTGTTGAGGGGTCTGGAGCACAGCTCTGTGAGGAGAGGCTGAGGGAGCTGGGGTTGTTTAGCCTGGAGAAGAGGAGGCTCAGGGGAGACCTTCTTGCTCTCTCGAACTCCCTGAAGGGAGCTTGTAGCCAGGTGGGGGTTGGTCTCTTCTCCCAGGCAACCAGCACCAGAACAAGAGGACACAGTCCCAAGCTGCACCAGGGGAGGTTTAGGCTGGAGGTGAGGAGAAAGTTCTTCTCAGCAAGAGAGATTTGCCATTGGAATGTGCTGAGGCAGAGGAAGTTCCATGGAAACAGGAGGAAGAATTTTTTCCCTGTGAGGGCGACAGAGCCCTGGGACAGGCTGCCAAAGAGGGTAGTGGAGTCTCCCTCTCTGGAGAGATTCAAAACCCACCTGGATGTGTTTCTGTGTGATCCACATAGGTGACCCTGTTCTGGCAGGGGGGTTGGACTGGGTGAGTGTTTGAGGTCCCTTCCAGCTCCTGTGATTCTGTGATCAAAATCCAAACTGGGACTTAAGAGACTCTGACATTGGGAAGAGGCATGGAAGAGCCTCCATTGATCTGCTGGTCACCTTCTTCTTAAAGCACTTAGTATTGTTCATGTGCTGATTGGGCACAAAGGGTCCAGAAACTTCATCACACACAAGAAAAATGCAGAAACTAACTCACAGCTCATCTATGCAAGCACTTCTGATGTGGGGCTTAACAGAAGACCTAGCTGCCTATTTCAAAAGCTTTCCATGTCCAAGATGTCAACAGGGCAAATGCTAGGAAAAGGAAGATCATGCATCAGGATCCCCATGGAGGAGGCTTTGGGGAACATGGATCTTAACCACTAAGTTGAAGAGCAGTAGACCAAGCCCCATGGCAAATTCAGTGTTCAGATTAAGTGGCAGTCCAGTTTTACCTTGCACTGAGCTGGAACACCAAGTCCAAGGCACAGAAAAGCTTGACTACCCCATTTCTTTCTGTACATGCTGCCCATGGCAGGGCAACACACGGTCTAACCCTGCTGTCTTCTGGCAGCATCTCCCAGTGAGACCGCAAAGCTGATGGAGATGCAAGGTCAAAGCCTCACTTGCTGCACACACCAGTGGAGGTATCTGCTGGATGCCTACAGAACAGAGAAGCTGGCACAGGTTGCCCAGGGAAGTGGTGGCAGCCCCATCCCTGGAGGATTTTAAGGCCAGGCTGGATGTGGCTCTGGGCAACCTGATCTGGTGTCTCTGCCTATGGTAGGGGGGGTTGGGACTGGCTGATCCTTGAGGTCCCTTCCAACCCTGACAATTCTATGAAATTCAAGAGCCTCAGTTACTGCTGTTTACTAAGAGGCAACATCTGGCAGCCCTTTCAGTGCACACAGCAGCTGAAACAGAGCAGTGGAAACGCTCTCTTTGTCCAGTGCCTCTGAAAAACCTGAAAGCAGCTTGAGAAATGTTTGAAAGCAGCTTGACAGCAATGATGCTGTGGCTCACAGCAGGCTGCTGCCACATCCCTCAGGCAGCAGATGACACAAATGCTAGCTGAGCCCCTGCAGGAAACCTGAGAGGCTGTATTTTTAGCAGAGTGCTGGCAGAAGCCAGGATTATGTAAGTTTTAAACCAAAGATTGCTTGCCTTCCTGAACTGCAGTTCACAAATGTAATTACAGGATCTCAGGATGTTAGGGGCTGGAAGCGACCTCCAAAGATCATTGAGTCCAACCCCCCTGCCAGAGCAGGACCAGAGAATCCAGTGCAGGTCACACAGGAACACATCCAGATGGGTTTTGAAAGTCTCCAGAGAAGGAGACTCCACAACCCCTCTGGGCAGCCTGCTCCAGGGCTCTGTGACCCTCACAGTCAAGAAGTTCCTCCTCATGTTGAGCTGGAACCTCCTGTGCTGTAGTTTCCATCCATTGCCCCTTGTCCTATCACAAGGTGCAACTGAGCAGAGCCTGTCCCCTCCCTCCTGACCCCCAGCCCTCAGAACTTGTCCCATGCAGAACTTGTTGTCCACCAGCACTCCCAGGTCCTTCTCCACAGGGCTGCCCTCCAGCAGATCCCCTCCCAACCTGTTCTGCTGCAGTTGATTCTTCCTTCCCAGATGAAGGACCTTGCACATTTTAGCTGCCCAAAGTGTAGCTGGCTTTGAAATAGAGGACTAGAACAGTGCCTAGTTTGGAAGATGTGATCTTTCATTTCACAGGAGCCACATTTTGTGTGTTTCTCAGCCATCAGATACAACTCTGCAGCCTTCCTGCAGCCCCCTTCAGGTACTGGCAAGCTGCTATTAGGTTTCCCTGGAACCTCCTCTTCTCCAGGCTGAACACCCCCAGCTCCCTCAGCCTGTCCTCGTAGCAGAGGTGCTCCAACCCCCTGATCATTCACCCAAGCCAGAGCCTTTACAAAGTGCTGCCAGAGGCCTGCAGGGCTTTCATCAGGCATGTCCTCATCTAATCTAATGCCCCACGAGCCCCCAGGTTTATTTCTGCTAAAACAGCAAACATTGCAAAGCAGAACTCCCTGCAAGATACTGCCTCCTTTGTTCTCTGCCCTAAGCTGTGCCTTTCTCTGAAAGGTAGAGCTGCCCTGTCAGGAGTCAGTTAGCTTTTCCTGACAGTTGTTTGGACATATGGCAGCAGTCCCATGGAATTCTCTGTTGCTGTTAGATTTCAGTGTTTCAGGGAAAATGGCTTTTCTGACTCTGTTGCCATCTTTAGGCTGTCCCTTTTTAACTCTAAACATTTCCCTTCAGGGTGAATTGGATGTGTCACTTCTGCAGGCATGGCTTATTTCATCTTGTGCCACAGCATTGCCACGCTTGGAAAAGTCCTGTGAGATCATCCAGTCCAGCCACTCTCCAACTCTGCCAAGGCTGGGGTTAAACCATGGCCCTCAGCACCACATCTCAGCCTCTCTGAAACACCTCCAGAGATGGTGACTGCACCACTGCCCTGGACAGCCTGTGCCAGTGATTGAGAACCCTTTCAATTAAGAGCTTTCTTCCAGTATCCAGCTTAAACCTCCCCTGGGGTAACTTGAGGACAATTTTTCTCTTCCTATCACTTGTTACTAGGGAGAAGAGACCAATCCCCACCTCACTCCAACCTCCTTTCAGGGAGCTGTAGAGAGCAATGAGGTCTCCCTCAGCCTCCTCTTCTCCAGACTAAACATCCCCAGCTCCCTCAGCTGCTCCTTCCCAGCCCTGTTCTCCACATCCATCTCCAGCTTTGTTGCCTTTCTCTGGACTTGCTCCAGCACCTCAATGTCTTTCTTGGAGTGAGGGTCTCCAAAACTGAACTCAGTATTCAAGGGGCTGAGTACAGGGGGGCAAGTAGGGGAAGAAAGGGACAGTAGAGTTGGAAGGGACCTCAAGGATCAGCCAGTCCCAACCCCCCTGCCATGGCCAGGGACACCTCACACTACAGCAGCTTGCTCACAGCCACATCCAGCCTGGCTGCAAATACCTCCAGGCAGGAGGCTTCCACCACCTCCCTGGGCAACCTGTGCCAGTCTCTCACCACCCTCAATGGGAACAACTTCTTCCTAACATCCAATCTCAATCTGCCCACTTCTAGTTTTGTTCCATCCCCCCAGTCCTGTCACTACCTGACACCCTAAAATGCCTTTCCTGCACTCTTTCCCTCTCTCTCTCTCCATTTCCCTCTCTCTCTCCCTCTTCTGTTCCATCCACATTATTCTGTTAATAAATAGCCTGGCTGTTGATGTTTTGGCCCTGTTTGTGCCTTCAATTTCATAACACAGGGATGTTCAAAAAGAACTGAGTCTCTCTTCTGCCTCCTGAGCAAGACACACAGATTGGAACAGGCTGCCCAGGGAAGTGCTTGAATCTCCACCCCTGGGTGTATGCAAAAGCCATCTGGAGATGGTGCTCAAGGATGTGGTGTAGTGGTGGCCCTGGTGGACTTAGACAATGGCTGGACTCTATAGTTTTGAAGGTCTTTTCCAAGCATGGTGATTGATTCTGTGAGAGGAATCCTCCAGGAGGGTGTAGCAGCTAACACAAATGAAGGTATCTCAGGTCTTGTGCAGGGTAATGGTTACTCACTCCCCACACAAGGCTAGCAAGCAAGCTGGATCTGTTTTACTTAGCAGGCAGGTAGAAATGACTGGTAGGGAGGGTGTCCAGGTCTAATTTCATAACTGTCTCAAAAAGGATATTAGGACCAAGCAGAGACTCTACCAAAATGGGGATAAAAGGACTGGTAAGCCAAGAAACTTTGCCTTAAAGGTCAGGAAGGATAAAGCAGGCTGCCAAAAGCCAAGCTGTGTTAGCCCTTGTAAGGGATATTCACACATGCAGAAGAGGCTCCTTCCAATGCAGCCATACAGAAGGAAATTGATGCTTTGTGCACTGTGCTAAGAGGCAAATGGGAAGCAAATGAATTATGTTCCAAGAAACTAAGTTAATTATTTGCTTCAGCTGTGATAGAAAGAAAATGAAGTGCTTAAAATAATCCAGTTGCAAGGCCTGCAGAATATCTGTTCCATGAAGTCTCTAAAGAGGCATATGAAACCCTAGATGGAATAACTAAAATGGCCAATAAATATGTCAGCAAGGATTCAGCACAATGCAGCTAGAAAAGAGCAGAGAGCTAGGAGGAAAGGAAATGATCTGGTACATCTATTTCCATTGCTATGGCTTCAATAACACTCAGTGATATGAGCCTGGAAAGGTATGAGCCAGTGTGTGCCTAGGTGGCCAAGAAGGCCACCAGCATCCTGGCCTGGATCAGGCATAGCATGGCCAGCAGGAGCAGGGAAGTGATTGTCCTCCTGTGCTAAGAACTGGGGAGGCCACACCTCGAATGCTGGGCTCAGTTTTGGGCTCCTCACTGCAAGAAAGTCATTGAGGAGCTGGAGCAGGTCCAGAGAAGGGCAACAGCCTGGGGAAGGGTCTGGAGAACAGGGCTGCTGAGGAGGGGCTGAAGGACCTGGGGGTGTTTATTCCGGAGAAGAGAAGGGAGAGGGGAGACCTCATTGCTCTCTGCAACTCCCTGAGAGGAGGTTAGAGTGTGTTGGATGTTGGTCTCTTCTCCCTAGGCATCCTGGCATGCATCAAGAATAGTGTGGCCAGCAGGAGCAGGGAAGTCATTGTGCCCTGTACTCAGCACTGGTTAGGCTGCACCTCGAGTCCTGTGTCCAGTTCTGGGCCCCTCAATTTAAGAAGGACATTGAGACACTTGAAGGTGTCCAGAGAAGGGCAACAAAGCTGGGGAGGGGTCTGGAGCACAGCCCTGTGAGGAGAGGCTGAGGGAGCTGGGGTTGCTTAGCCTGGAGAAGAGGAGGCTCAGGGGAGACCTTCTTGCTCTCTCCAACTCCCTGAAGGGAGGTTGTAGCCAGGTGGGGGTTGGTCTCTTCTCCCAGGCAACCAGCACCAGAACAAGAGGACACAATCTCAAGCTGTGCCAGGGGAGGTTTAGGCTGGAGGTGAGGAGAAAGTTCTTCCCAGAGAGAGTTGTTAGCCATTGGGATGTGCTGCCCAGGGAGGTGGTGGAGTCCCCATCCCTGGAGGTGTTCAAGAGGGGATTGGACGTGGAGCCTTCTCTTCTCCAGGCTGAACACCCCCAGCTCCCTCAGCCTGTGCTTGTAGCAGAGGTACTCCAGCTCCCTGATCATCTTCATGGCCCTCTTCTGGACCTGTTGCACCAGGTCCATGTCCTTGCTGCTGTGACACACACCAGGCTGGAACACCTGGGCTACTCTTCTTGGTAAAACATATCCAGCCATGAAAAAAAAATCAGCAGAAGACAGCCAGAAAGTTAGCAGAGAAAAACCTTCATTCCCATGGAGAGTTAGCCTCTCAAGGACTAGTCTAGGGGAAGGATTATCTTTACAGTGATGGCTTTTGTATGTCTTGGCTGATTTAATGAAGAGGAGAAACAAGAAAGCCACAACAGCGATGGACTTCTCGAGGATGAAAATGGTCACCGCAGCTACGGACACGCAGCTGATTTGTGTGTGTGTGTGTGTGTCACTGATCCTAACAGCAGTTACTGTTGACATTGGCTGAGGAGAAATGAAAACATGAACTTGTTCCTGACTAGACTGAGAGGCAGTGTGGGTTTCTTATCTTATTTACTAAGAACAACTGCTTCAAAGGCTTTGAACTAGCTCCGTTTACACATTAGCACTGCCCAGCTCTCTGCGCTGTCACCGTCAGCCTCCACTCTCTCTGCAGTCACAAATTCTTCCCTCAGCTCTTAGGAAGGATTTCTGTGTGGAAACTGGCAGCCTACAAACTCTTTCCCAAGATCCCAGGTTTCTCCTGAGGGAAAGCAATGAGAAAATGCTGCGATTCCCATGAGAAGGGGAGACTTTGGCAGGGCCTTGCGGGTCTCTTTGTGGGAAGAGAAGGGCTCCAATGTTTGTCGTAATCTCTTCCTGAAAGAGATGTATTTTGAGCTCTGAATTGCATCCCTGCCTCACAGATGGACGTTGGAATAATGCAGTGTTTTACGTCTTCAGGGAAGAAAAAAAACCTGGCAACCTCTCCCAGTGCCTCACCACTCTCACAGAAATTCTTTCCAGGGAGGGTGGTGAGACACTGGAACAGGTTGCTCAGGGAGGTTGTGGATGTCTCCTCCCTGGAGGTGTTCAAGACCAGGTTGGATGAAGCCTTCAGCGGCCTGGGCTGGTGAGAAGCGTCCCTGCCCATGGCAGGGGGTTGAAACTGGATGACTGTTAAGTTCTCTTCCAACCCAACCCAATCCATGAATCTATGAATTTGATGAAAACCTTTTATCATGCATGGTTGGTGTTGTAAGGACTTCTTTTCAATCCAAAGGCGGTGAGGTTTTGGCACCATCCACTTACAGGTGAACACAGACGGTGTGGCCGTATCCTCTTTGTTAACCGAGGAGCAAAACTGCAGCTGTAAGCAAGAATGTTTCATTGAATGGCCCAGGTTGGGAAGGACCTGAGAGATATCTGCTCCAACCCCCCTGCCATGGGCAGGGATGCCTCTCAGCTAGACTTGACTGCCCAAGGCCTCATCCAGCCTGGCCTGGAACGCCTCCATGGAGGAGGAATCCACAGCCTCCCTGGGCAGCCTATTCCAGAGTCTCACCACCCTCACACTGAAGAACTTCTTCCTCAGCTCCAGTCTAACCCTGCTCTCCCTCAGCTTCAAACCATTCCTCCTTGTCCTGTCTCTAGACACCCTCAGGAAAAGTCTCTCTGCAGCCTTCCTGGAGGATCCCTTCAGCTATTGGAAGGCAGCTCTAAGGTCCCCCAGAATTCTGTTTCCAAGAGAATCTGAAGGAATCACCTTTTTTTTTACACACTGGTAGCTGCTGCCTTTTCATAACTAATACTACATTAGTTAACATTTGGAATAATTGAACTATCTGCCAGCTGGGGTAGTGTATTCCATTGAAGGATTAAAACATTTCTAGTATTCAACTCCTCTTATGAATCTCTTCCTTTTGGTTTTCCATGAGCTTCTAGCAGGAGCTCATTTAGCACTAGTAGGAGTTCATAACTAGTACTCAGCACTGGTTAGGCCACACCTTGAGTCCTGTGTCCAGTTCTGGCTCCTCAGTTTAGCAAAGATGTTGAGTTGCTGGAAGGTGTCCAGAGAAGGGCAACAAAGCTGGGGAGAGGTCTGGAGCACAGCCCTGTGAGGAGAGGCTGAGGGAGCTGGGGTTGCTTAGCCTGGAGAAGAGGAGGCTCAGGGGAGACCTTCTGGCTGTCAACAACCACCTGAAGGGAGGTTGTAGCCAGGTGGGGGTTGGTCTCTTCTCCCAGGCAAGCAGCACCAGAACAAGAGGACACAGTCTCAAGCTGTGCCAGGGGAGGTTTAGGCTGGATGTTAGGAAGAAGTTCTTTCCAGAAAGAGAGATTGGCCATTGGGATGTGCTGCCCAGGGAGGTGGTGGAGTTATCATCACTGGAAGTATTTAGGAAGAGCCTGGATGAGGCACTTGGTGCCATGGTTTAGTTGATCAGATGGTGTTGGGTGACAGGTTGGACTTGATGATCTCAAAGGTCTTTTCCAACATGGTATGGTCTATTCTATTCTATTCTATTCTATTCTATTCTATTCTATTCTATTCTATTCTATTCTATTCTATTCTATTCTATTCTATTCCATTCCATTCCATTCCATTCCATTCCATTCCATTCCATTCCATTCCATTCTACTCTATACTATTTCCAATGTGCTGCAGGGATAGCACAGTGAGTCTGAGTAGAAACCTAGGAGCTGCTCTATGCCAACAATGGCTGTAACACACCTGGGACCAATTCTGTTTAACATCTTTATTGATGATCTTGACAAGGACACGGAAAGGATCAGCAGTGAGGTTGTGGGCAACACCAAGGTAGGAGGAGTGTTGACCTGCACCAGGGTAGGGAGGCTCTGCAGAGGGACTTGAATAGGTTGGATCCATGGCCAATGTTAACAGGATGAGCTTCAACAAGGCCAAGTGCCAGGTCCTGCACTTGGGGCACAACAGCCCCAAGCAATGCTCCAGGCCTGGGGCAGGGTGGCTGGAAACTGCCTGGCAGAAAGGGGCCTGGGGATGCTAATGGAGAAGGGGCTGAACAGGAGCCAGCAGTGTGCCCAGGTGGCCAAGAAAGCCAAAGGCACCCTGGCTGGGATCAGCAATGCTGTGTCCAGCAGGAGCAGGGAGCTGATTGTCCTCTTGTACTCAGCTCTGGGGAGGCCACACCTGGATCCTTGTGTCCAGGTTTGGGCAGCTCAATACAGGAGAGCTGTGGAGGTGCTGGAGCCAGGGCAGAGGAGGGCAAGGAAGCTGTGAAGGGCCTGGAGAAGGAATGTGATGAAGAGCAACTGAAGGAGCTGAGGATGGTTAGTGTGAAACAGAGGAGGCTGAGGGGAGACCTCATGGCTCTCTGCAACTCCCTGAAAGGACCTTGTGGAGAGGTTGGTGCTGGTCTCTTCTCACAGGTAATTAGTGACAGAACAAGAGGGAATGGCATCAAGCTGTGACTGGGGAGGTTTAGACAGGACAGTAGGAAAAAAGTATTTCCCATCAAGAGTGGTCAGACATTGGAATGAGCTGCCCAGGAAGGTGGTGGAGTCCCCAAGCCTGGATGTGTTTAAAGGTGGTTTGGATGTGGCGCCTGGGGCTATGGTTTAGGGGTGACCCTTGTAGAGTAGGGCTCTCAGCTGGACTTGGTGATCCTGAGGCTCTTTTCCAACCTGTTTCTGTGTGATTCTGTGATCCTTTCTTTTTCAGCCTTTCTGATTCCTCCTGTCTCTGCAGTGCCTGGCATTTCCCCTGTGCCATGGGGAAGCCTCAGGACTGAGGATTCATCTTCAAACCCCCCCAAGTGCTATAGCCAGCCTCTGATAAGAGCGATTTCCAACCTCCTCATTCTACCGTTCACTGGGAAAGTGGTAACCTATTGGCAATGTCAGCTCATGATGTCACTTGTGGCACTAAGTAAACACAGAAACAGCCACTCTCTGCTAATAATTTAATGGGGTCACTTGTTTCTTTGACTTCTCTTGCTTTGGCCCCTCCTTTTTGGGTGCAGTCCCTGCTTTGCTGTCCCACGTTTCCCGACACCTCTTCTGAAACCGCTCATTTGACAGCTGCCTTCTTGCTGCTAGCCACAGTCATGCTGCTCTGCTCCTTAAAGCTGTACATCTGGTTGAAACTTTTCCTCCAGTGAGAGCTGCCAGGTCTGCTGTTGATTTGCACTGTTCCACAAACTTCAGGGTTTTGTTGGGGTTTCTTTTTGGGGGGTGGGGGATCGATGGCTCTGACTTAGCTCAGCCAGATCTCCACCTTCACTGAAGGTATTTGACCTCCTGCTGAGCAGTAACTGCAGAGGAATGTTCCAACAGAGAGAACATTTCTTGTGTGGGGATGGTCCTTCCCTTTTTCTCTTCCCCCTAGTCAGCATTTTTTGTTAGCCTTGTAAACAGAAGACCCAAACAGTAATGGAGCTTAATTTTGCTATAAACCATCCAAATGCCTTCAGTGGGTTTACAAATTACCCCTTCTGCTGCTTTACAAGATGATCATTTTTTAAATGGAGGTATATAAAGCTCCTCTCCAAACACCCCCCCCAGCCCTCAACTCCCCTCCCCTCCCCTCCCCACCCCCCTTCCCTCTGACTTTTTTTTGCTTTCTGGAAAGCACATCTGGGCAGCTGTACAGATTTGAAAGAGCAAAGCTAAACACAAACTGGGCTTGATGCCCAGAGAAACCAACTCTAATAAAACCTGGGCAAAATAAACTGTCCCAAATAGGAAGAGCTAGATAGGAGCAAAAATAATGTGTGTAAACCTGCCCAAGGCTACAGCCTGTGGAGCAGGAGGAGTTTGCACTGAGCAGGGTTGCTTGGACAGGAGACACACCAAGGTATAAGAACCAATATAGGCTGGGAAGGGACTGGCTTGAGAGCAGCCCTGAAGTAAAGGCCTTGGGGGTGCTGGGGGATGAGAAGCTCAACAGGAGCCAGCAGTGAGCACTTGCAGCCCAGAGAGCCAAGCAGAGCCTGGGCTGCAGCAAGAGAAGTGTGGCCAGCAGGGCCAGGGAGGGGATTCTGCCCCTCTGCTCCACTCTGCTGAGACCACAGCTGGAGCTCTGTGTCCAGTTCTGGAGCCCCTAGGACAGGAGGTGCTGGAAGGTGTCCAGAGAAGGGCCATGAGGATGAGCAGAGGGCTGGAGCTGCTCTGCCATGGAGACAGACTGAGAGAGTTGGGGCTGTTCAGTCTGGAGAAGAGAAGGCTCTGAGGAGACCTCATTGTGGCCTTGCAGTGTCTGAAGGGGGCTCCAAGAAAGCTGGGGAGGAACTTTTGAGGGTGTCAGGGAGTGATAGGACTGGGGGGAATGGAGCAAAACTCGAAGTGGGTAGATTGAGATTGAATGTTAGGAAGAAGTTGTTCCCCATGAGGGTGGTGAGAGCCTGGCACAGGTTGCCCAGGGAGGTGGTGGAAGCCTCATGCCTGGAGGTGTTTGCAGCCAGGCTGGAGGTGGCTGTGAGCAACCTGCTGTAGTGTGAGGTGTCCCTGGCCATGGCAGTAGGGTTAGAACTGGCTGAGCCTTGAAGTCCCTTCCAATTCTATGATTCTAAGATGCCTGTAAAAAGGGATGCTAAGCAGGTTGAGTCTCAAGGTCAAGCATTGAAACAGGCTGCTGAGGAGGTAGTGGAGCCAGCAACCCTGGAGGTTCTCAGGAAATGTGTGGACCATGGCACTTTGGGTGTGTGGTGTAGTGGCCCTGGTGGTATTGGGTTGATGGTTGGACTGGCTGATCTTAGAAGGGTTTTTCCCAACCTTCAAGATAATGATTTTAAATCCTGCTTTGGCTTAGATTCAACTGCAGGAAGACTGTTCTTGAGGAAATATGTGATGCTTCTGCCACAGCCCCTGAAAGCACCTTGTTTCCCAGGTACACAGATTGCATAGGAATGGAAGGGAGCCTCAAAGGGCATCTTGGCCAACCCCCCTGTACTCAGCAGGGGAATCTCCACCAAGAGCAGACTGCCCAGGGACACATCCAGGCTGAGCTTCAATGTCTCCAAACATGCAGCTTCAACCACAGCCCTGGGCAGCCTGTTCCAGTATTTCACCACTCTCACTGTGCAGAACTTCTTCCTGATGGCCATCCTAATTCAGCCTTGCTCCAGTTTCAAACCCTTGCCCCTCATCCTATCCCCACAGACCCTTCTGAACAGTCCCTCCCCAGCCTTCCTGGAGGTTCCCTTCAGCTATTGAAATGCAGCTCTAAGGTCTCCTTGGAGCTTTCTCTTCTCCAGACTAAGCAACCCCAACTCTCCCAGCCTGTGCCCATAGCAGGGGTGCTCCAGCCCTCATTTCAAGCCCCAAAGCTCTGGGTGCTCTATCAGTTTAGCAGCATGAGCAGCTTAGGTGAAGGTAGGCTGTCTGGTGAAGGCAGGATTGGATCTTGCCCTCTTGTTTTTCCCCACACTAAGCAACTGCAAATTGCTTACACAAGGAACTGACACATCAGGCCTGACAGCTCTAACCTCTGGAATATACCCTGCTCCAGATACTATGAGACTGCCTTACAAGCATGAGATTGTAATAACAATATTTTTTCAGTGCCTTTCACTAGCAATCTGAACCTTTCAGCTCTCCTGGCTTGTTTTACAACGTGTCCTACATCCCTCAGGAGGGTAAGCTACAATTAGAACAAACTGAAACCCCAAATTCTCTGGGACTGAGATGCTCATAACTGCAGGGCTCTGCAAAAAAACACAGTTGCAAAAGCTGGAATGTGTGTCTTTGCTTGGGACATCTTCTGAGCTTACCAGATGGCTTGTGGCTGAATGCACTTGAAAGCCCATTAGGGTACTATCAAAGCCATTAAGTTGGTGGGGCTTTCATAAAAGGAGTGATCTGGTTCCTAACCTGCAGACATTGAGGTGCTGGAGCAGGTCCAGAGGAGGGCAACAAAGCTGGGGAAGGGTCTGGAGAACAGGGCTGGGGAGGAGCACCTGAGAGAACTGGAGGAGGCTGAGGGGAGACCTCACTGTTCTCTACATCTCCCCTCAGAGGAGGTTGCAGTGTGGTCTCTTCTCCCTAATATCAAGTGATAGAGTGAGAGGAAATTACCTGAAATTGTGCCAGGGGAGGTTCAGGTTGGAGTTCAGGGAAAACTTCTTTGCTGTAAGAGTGGTCAGAGATTGGAACAGGCTGCCCAGGGTGGTGGTGGAGTCAGTGTCCATGAAGGTGATCAAGAAACCTGTGGTCTCCCTGAAAGGAGGTTATAGTGAGGTGGGGGTTGGACTCTTCATCCAAGTAACTAACACTAGGTCAAGATGAAATGGCACCAGGGGAGGTTTAGGTTGGATATGGTGAAACATTTCTTTGCTGCAGGAGTGGTCAGGGATTGGAACATGCTGCCCAGAGAGCATGGTGGAGTCACTGTCCCTGGAGGCATTCAAGAAACCAGCGTGGCCATGGCACTTGGGGACATGGTTTAATGGGTATGGTGTTGGTGGTTGGACTCCATGATTTCAGAGGTCTTTCCCAACCAAGCTGGGGGCAGGAGTTGATCTGCTGGAGGGTAGAGAGGCTCTGCAGAGGGACCTCGACAGGCTGGACAGATGGGCAGAGTCCAAGGGCAGGAGATTGAACACATCCAAGTGCCAGGTTCTGCACATTGGCCACAGCAACCCCATGCAGAGCTACAGGCTGGGGTCAGAGTGGCTGGAGAGCAGCCAGGTAGAGAGGGACCTGGGGGTGCTGGTTGATGGTAGGCTGAACATGAGCCTGCAGTGTGCCCAGGCAGCCAAGAGGGCCAATGGCATCCTGGCCTGCATCAGGAACAGTATGGCCAGCAGGAGCAGGGAGGTCATTGTGCCCCTGTACACTGCACTGGTTAGGCCACACCTCGAGTACTGTGTCCAGTTCTGGGCCCCTCAGTTTAGGAAGGAGGTTGACTTGCTGGAACGAGTCCAGAGAAGAGCAACAAAGTTGGTGAGGGGTTTGGAACACAGCCCTGTGAGGAGAGGCTGAGGGAGCTGGGGTTGCTTAGCCTGGAGAAGAGGAGACTCAGGGGTACCTTATAGGAGGTGTTCAGGAGGAGACTTGATGGGGTGCTTGGTGTCATGGTTTAGTTGTTTAGGTGGGTTGGATTGGTTGAGGGGTTGGACACCATGATCTTGAAGGTCTCTTCCAACCTGGTCTATTCTATTCTATTCTATTCTATTCTATTCTATTCTATTCTATTCTATTCTATTCTATTCTATTCTATTCTATTCCATTCCATTCCATTCCATTCCATTCCATTCCATTCCATTCCATTCCATTCCATTCCATTTTACTTGCTTAGTGATTCTGTGATTCTAACCTGCAGGATTGTTTGGTCTTTACAGTTGGGTGAAAGAAAAGCATTGTGGGCAGCAGCCAGTTTATCATCTTGGTGTTCCCATCATCTCTCACAGAACTGTGCATGATCTTAATGTCATCTAGAAGCAGAGGAGCCTCCCTGAGCCAAGCAGGGGTTGGGCCCTTCTTCTTGGAGGGTTTGACAGTATTTCTTTGGCTTGTGTCACAAGTGGTAATCCCAGCTGATCCACCTTCAGCCTTCCTACAGCAGGCACAGCCTCCCTATTCTGCTTCCAGTTGCACCTCCTTATCCTGCTGGATGCTCAAGCAGATTCAGAGGAAGGCCACAAAGATGTTCAGAAGGCTGGAGCACCTCTCCTACAAAGACAGGTTGAAAGAATGGGGGCTGTTCAGCCTGGAGAAAAGAAGGCTCTGGGGAGGCCTTAGAGCTACATTTCAGTATCTGAAGGGGACCTACAGGAAGGCTGGGGAGGGACTGCTCAGAAGGGCTGTGGGGATAGGATGAGGGGCACTGGTGTGAAACTGAAGCAGGGGAGATTGAGGTTGGCCATCAGGAGGGAGTTCTGCACAGTGAGAGTGGTGAAATACTGGAACAGGCTGCCCAGGGCTGTGGTTGAAGCTACATGCTTGGAGATATTGAAGATCAGCCAGGATATGGTGCTGGGCAGCCTGCTGTAGCTGGAGGTGTCCCTGCTGAGCGCAGGGGGGCTGGCTGAGAGGCTCCCTTCACCCAGTGCAATCTGTGACTCGGTGACTCCTTCCACCAGCTCCCTTCCACCCTCGCTCCCTTCTCGCTTCCTGTAATTCCCTCTTTCCATCACTGTCCTCTAATTTATATCTCAACCATAGTTTATTCAATTTGTACTTGGAAGAGGAGAGCTGATCTGGGTTCCAGGAAGAGAAGCGACCATCTGATCGCTGTCTTACCAACCCCTCCCCGCCTCAGTCCTTACGTTTCTGCTCCACTGCCTTCATTAAGCCTTCTCTATATTTGGAGAACATTTAGTTTGCCCTCTGCTCAAAGTTTTTATCTCTGCTGGGCTGTGTTTGTAGGACACCCTGTGTACTTTTCAGGAGTAACCTCGATTCCCTTGACAGGCTCTACTTGTTGTTTGCCTGCCTGCCTCTTGCATGACCTCCTCTGCTCCCTTAGTGCTCCTCTTTGGTTTCCAACCTGAAACAAAGGCAAGCATGGAGTCAGTTTTATTAGTATTTCCACTAACTCAACTGAGCTCTCTCACAACCTCCCCCCCCCTGCCCCAAACTGTGTATTTCCTATTGCATTTGTTTTACCCAGCAGGCAAACCAAACCGTTAATCAGTCGGATTTATATGACCTGAAGCATCAGGTCCTGGCAACCACGACCTTACTCCTGGACAGTGTTTAAGCAGGGGATTGGCTTTGAGCAGATACTTAGCTCCTATTTTTTCTCTTGACAGAGGAATGTAAGCACATCTGCTTCCTAAGGAGGCTCATTTCCACTGAAGTTAGTGCAAGGATTTCTCTGACTCTAAAATGACCTGGATCAGACTTTGGTTTCTTGAAGATGCTGAAGAATCCTGGAACTCTCTAAAAACAATAAAACTAAAAGGCTTTTAAAAGCATTTAATTAGAGTGAAAATAATTGGGCTTCTCAAAGCAATCACCATTTATGTCTCAATTCTGCCACAGTGCCCTAGAGTGTATTCTGTTCAGCTCCATAGAAGGGAAGGGAAGGGAAGGGAAGGGAAGGGAAGGGAAGGGAAGGGAAGGGAAGGGAAGGGAAGGGAAGGGAAGGGAAGGGAAGGGAAGGGAAGGGAAGGGAAGGGAAGGGAAGGGAGGGGAAGGGAGGGGAAGGGAGGGGAAGGGAGGGGAAGGGAGGGGAAGGGAGGGGAAGGGAGGGGAAGGGAAGGGAAGGGAAGGGAAGGGAAGGGAAGGGAAGGGAAGGGAAGGGAAGGGAAGGGAAGGGAAGGGAAGGGAAGGGAAGGGAAGGGAAGGGAAGGGAAGGGAAGGGAGGGAGGGGAGGGGAGGGGAGGGGAGGGGAGGGGAGGGGAGGGGAGGGGAGAGGAGGGGAGGGGAGGGGAGGGGAGGGGAGGGAAGGGAAGGGAAGGGAAGGGAAGGGAAGGGAAGGGAAGGGAAGGGAAGGGAAGGGAAGGGAAGGGAAGGGAAGGGAAGGGAAGGGAAGGGAAGGGAAGGGAAGGGAAGGGAAGGGAAGGGAAGGGAAGGGAAGGGAAGGGAAGGGAAGGGAAGGGAAGGGAAGGGGAAGGGAAGGGAAGGGGAAGGGAAGGGAAGGGAAGGGAAGGGAAGGGAAGGGAAGGGAAGGGAAGGGAAGGGAAGGGAAGGGAAGGGAAGGGAAGGGAAGGGAAGGGAAGGGAAGGGAAGGGAAGGGAAGGGGAGGGGAGGGGAGGGAAGGGGAGGGAAGGGGAGGGAAGGGGAGGGAAGGGAAGAATAGAATTAACCAAGTTGGAAAAGACCTTTGAGATCATCAAGTCCAACCTATCACCAACACCATCTAATCAACTAAACCATGGCACCAAGTGCCTCATCCAGTCTCTTCCTAAACACCTCCAGTGATGGTGACTCCACCACCTCCTTGGGCAGCACATTCTGATGGGCAATCTCTCTCTCTATGAAGAACTTCCTAACATCCAGCCTAAACCTCCCCTGGCACAGCTTGAGACTGTGTCCTCTTGTTCTGGTGCTGCTTGCCTGGGAGAAGAGACCAACCCCCACCTGGCTACAGCCTCCAATGTGAGGAACAAGTTCTGCACCATGAGGGTGGTGGAACACTGGAACAGGTTGCCCAGGGAGGTGGTTGAGGCTCCATCCCTGGAGATATTCAAGGGGAGGCTTAAGAGGGCTCTGGGCAACCTGATGTAGTTGAAGATGTCCCTGCTGAGTGCAGAGGGGGTTGGACTGGATGACCTTTGGAGGTCCCTTCCAACCCAAAGGATTCTATGAAATAGAGCAGATTTATGGAGTATCCATTTCAGATGTATGCTTATTAAAAGAGACTATGCAAATACAACCCCCATAGTGCTCTGTCAACACTGGGAAGTACCTATTGGTCTGTGTTCTATGTGGAGTATGGTTTGGATGTGTGTTCTGCTCTTCCACTGACATGCTATGTTTAAATATTAAGTGTTGGCTTATATATCATCCAACAAAGAGGACAGCAGAACTCCTCCTCTAACTGCTTGTGAAAGGCTTCCTCTATAACCTCAGCATCCATCACACTTTTCCAGGAATTCACTCTTCTTTTTTTCCCCACTACTGTGATTTTTCTTTGCAATATGATTTTGCTCTAATTTGATGCTGGACCTAAGCAGGTTTATGCCTCCAAAGATTCACAGATGGAATGAGATAGGAATTTGATGGGTGGACTGTCCAGTGCATAAGGGCCACAAGGATGATCAGAGGGCTGGAGCACCTCTCCTATGAGGACAGACTGAGAGAGTTGGGGTTGTTCAGTCTGGAGAAGGCTCCCAGGAGACCTTCTTGTGGCCTTCCAGTATCTGAAGGGGCTACAAGAAAGCTGGAGAGGGACTTTTGAGGGTGTGAGGGAGTGATAGGACTGGGGGGGATGGAGCAAAACTAGAAATGGAAAGATTCAGCTTGGATGTTAGGAAGAAGTTGTTCACCATGAGGGTGGTGAGAACCTGGCACAGGTTGCCCAGGGAGGTGGTGGAAGCCTCCTGCTTGGAGGTTTTTGCAGCCAGGCTAGATGTGGCTGTGAGCAACCTGCTGTAGTGTGAGGTGTCCCTGGGCATGGCAGGGGGGTTGGAACTGGCTGAGCCTTGAGGTCCCTTCCAACCCTGACAACTCTATGATTCTGTGGTTGGATGATTGCATGCAAAGGGAAGTGGCCAATTGCTTGATGTTCAGATGGAGGCAGTTGACAAGCAGTGTCCCTCAAGAGTCTGTCTTGGGACCAGTGCTGTTCAATATGTCTATCAATGCTATAGACAGTGAGAATGAGGCACCCTCAGCAAGTCTGCAGATGATACCAAGCTGAGTGGTGTGGGTGACCAATCTGAAGGACAGATGGTTGTCATCCAGAGGGACCTGGACAGGCAGGAGAGGTGAGCTGAGGAGACTCTCATGAGGTTTGATAAGGCAAAGTGCAAGGTCCTTCACCTAGGTCAGGGCAACCATCAATATCTGTCCAGGCTGAGAGCAGCCCTGCAGAGAAAGGCTTGGGGGTTGCTGGTGGAGGAGAAGCTGTACAGGAGCCAGCAATGGGCACTGGCAGCCCAGGAGAGTGGCAGCCTGGGCTGCATCCAAAGCAACATGGCCAGAGATGGAGAGAGGGATCCTGCCCCTCTGCTGTGGGGAGACCTCACCTGCAGTGCTGTGTCCAGCTATGGGGCTTCAAACACAAGAGCTACTGGAGTGGATGCAGAGGAAGCCAGCAAGATGCTCAGAGGGATGGAGCACCTCTCCTGTGAGGACAGGCTGCAAAAGTTGGAGCTGTTCA
This sequence comes from Dryobates pubescens, assembly GCF_014839835.1. Taxonomy (NCBI): domain Eukaryota; kingdom Metazoa; phylum Chordata; class Aves; order Piciformes; family Picidae; genus Dryobates; species Dryobates pubescens. The sequence goes on along the minus strand of NC_071625.1, from coordinate 25,668,506 downwards.
GCTTGGAGAAGAGAAGGCTTTGGGCAGACCTTAGAGCTGCATTTCAATAGCTGAAGGGAACCTCCAGGAAGGCTGGGGAGGGACTGTTCAGAAGGGTCTGTGGGGATAAGACAAAGGGCAATGGTTTGAAACTGGAGCAGGGCAGATTCAGGTTGGCCATCAGGAGGAAGTTCTGCACAGTGAGAGCAGTGAAATACTGCAACAGGCTGCCCAGGGCTGCAGTTGAGGCTGCATGTTTGGAGACATTGAAGATCAGCCTGGATGTGTCCCTGGACAGCCTGCTCTTGGTGGAGATTCCCCTGCTGAGTGCAGGGGGGATGCACAAGATGCCCTTTGAAGGTCCTTTCCGACCCAGTGCAAGCTGTGCATCTCCAAACCTGTGAATCACAGATCTTGGAGATACCGCCCTGGAGTCATTCCAGTGAAGGAAGCAGAGGAAGTCACCAGGACCACTAGAGAGAGCTCTCCTAACAACACACTTCTCCCCCACGAAGATCCCTGCAATCAGTCCAGGCACTTCCCTGAGTTCCAGGCAGATTTTGCCACTTACCTGCAGCCAGATCCCAAGTTAAATATAGCTTCACGCAAGGCTTCAGCCTGACCTGGCGTAGAGCAGACAAGAAGATTATAGAGCCACGAGCTATTAGCAGGCTGGATTTATGAAGTGAAAACTGTGCAACACAAATGTTGACTGTTTTTTGTGGACCAGTTACAAAAGCAATTGGGAAGCAGGAAAGAGGATATCATCTGGGGTTTGGTAGAGCATTCGATCCCATGCCTGACAAAAGCTTGCTTCTCAAATGGGTTCCAGTTGGCTCCAGCCTGAGCTCCGTCACATGGGCTTGAAACTTGGCATCCAGAACACAAAACAGGATGCCAAGCAACAACATCTTGAGCTGCCCAGGGTGGGTGCCACGGGGCTCTCCTGAAGGTGTTCTCTTCTTTTACATCTGCATAAGCGACCTGGAATGGAAACAGAAGTGTGGTAATGAAATTCACAGCTGATGGTAAAGTGCAGGTTGTGCCAGTAGCAGTCAAGAGAGGTAAATAGCAGTGGGTCCTAGGGGGGAAGAAATAGGCATGTGGGCCAAGAATAATGAAAAGAGAGTCAGGTTGGCACACTGCAAGTGGTGGGGGAAATTAGCTGGAGATACACACTCAACAAGAAGGCTTCATCTGGGCAGGTATGATACAGATGTAGAAACCTGAGGTGGGACAGGACAAGGAGTGAAATAATCACACCTAGAATCACACACAGAAAGCATCCAGCTGGAAGAGACCTCCAGTCCCACCTTCCACCCAGCACTGAAGGGTCAACCCTAAACCATGTCCCTAAGCAGCAGCTCCACAGCTGCTTAAACACCTCCAGGGATGGTGACTGCAGCACTGCCCTGGGCAGAGCATTCCAATGGCTGAGAACCCTCTCTGGGAAGAAATATTTCCTAGCATCCAGCCTGAACCTCCCCTGCTGCAGCTTGGAACCATTTCCTCTGCTCCTGTCACTTGCTACCAAAGAGAAGAGGCTGCCCCCTCCTTGATCTAATGTGTGAGTCTGTAAAGGAAGAGCAGCCTTTGCTAAATATCTCTTCCCAACAAGGCTGAAGGAATGGTATCTGAAATATTTTGGTTGCTTCTAGGTGTTTCACAATCACAACATGTGAAAGCAAAGCTTGATTTTAATGGGGGGATCATATGCTGGCATTGTAGAAGCTGCACCTCATCTAGCAACATCACCTCATTACCCTTTATATTCAAGGGAGGGAGGGGGTAAAAAGAGCAAGGAGGCAGAAAGCAGGTGACCTACAGCACCTCCTGGTTCTGTTTATCTTAAAAACCTACCTGCTAGGGGATAAATTGCATCTTTCTACCACTGGAAAAGAGCCCTGTGATGATGAGCTGCCAGGCTTGGAGCAAGTGTAATTGCATTTGCTTTCTTCTACCCACTCCAGCCCCTTCTGTCAGGATGGAACAAAACTAGAAGTGGGGAGATTCAGCTTGGATGTTAGGAAGTTCTTCCCCATGAGAGTGGTGAGAGACTGGCACAGGTTGCCCAGGGAGGTGGTGAAAGCCTCATCCCTGGGGGTTTTTGCAGCCAGGCTGGATGTGGCTGTGAGTAACCTGCTGTAGTGTGAGGTGTCCCTGCCCATGGCAGGGGGGTTGGGACTGGCTGAGCCTTGAGGTCCCTTCCAACCCTGACAGTTCTATGATTCTATGATGAAAGGCCAGCTTCATAGCAGGATTGCTTCTGAATGCCCTAGCCAGCAGGCAGCTTATCCCTGAGATCTTGTTGGCCTCACAGACCTTGCACTCCCAGGTGCCCAGTGGTCCAGCTACAACAGGGGCCTGCTACTCTTCCTCATTCCAATCAAATGGCATGGGAGTTTGGATGTAGCAAACATGAATCTGTTCCTACATCTCAATATCTGAAGGGGACCTGCAGGAAGCCTGGGGAGGGTCTGTGTAGAAGAGCCTGTGGGTATAGAATGTGTGGCTTAGTCTGAAATTGGAGCAGGCAGTGCAAACACCTAGTAGATCCTCATTGCTGCTTCATTGTTCTCTGCAGCTGCCTGAAAGGAGGTTGGAATGAGCTGGGGGTTGGTCTATTCTCCCTAGTCTCAGGTGGTAGAAGAAGAGGAAATGGCCTGAAATTGTGCCAGAGGAGGTTTAGGTTAGACATTAGAAAAAATGTCTGTGCTGCAAGAGTGCTCAGGGACTGGAACAGGCTGCCCAGGGAGGTGCTGCAGCCACCACCCCTGGAGGAGCTCAAGAAACACGTGGCCATGGCATTCAGGGATGTGGTTTAATGGCCAGGGGGGTGCTGGGCTGATGGTTGGACTGGATGAGCTTAGAGGTCTATTCCAACTGAAACAGTTCTATGATTCTGTGATTGTTACAGCATGTAGTTAACTCTGTGGCTGGTCCAGACTGAAAAGTCTGCTAAGTTCCACCTCTGTTGCTCTTGGTGTCTCAGATGTGATGTTTTCATTCTTCAGGTAGGTGTTGGCCTGGACTTGAAAGATGGCACAGGATAGACACTTATGCTGCTCAGCCTCAAAACCAGCTGTTTGATAGCAGCTGCTTTCAACTTTGGTGGCCTTCCAGCATCCTTTTCACAAAGCCTTGTAGGGATAGGAGGAGGGGCAATGGGTTGAAGCTTGAGGAGGGCAGATTTAGACTGGAGGTTAGGAAGAAGTTCTTCACAGTGAGGGTGGGGAGGCAGTGGAACAGGTTGTGGATTCCTCCTCCCTGGGAGGTGTTCAAGGCCAGGTTGGATCAGGCTGTGAGCAACCTAGGCTGATGGGAGGTACCCCTGCTCATGGCAGGGGGGATGGAACTGGAGGACCTTTAAGACCCCCTCCAACCCAAACCATTCTGTGATTCTGTGGAGGAGCCCATCTGAACCTGATGCTATTTAAGACATCCAAACCTGAGATGTAAGCAGCTCTCTTGGCACAAAAGAGCCCTGGCATGCAGCAGATGAAGTCTCAGCATGTTTCTGGGCTCATCAAAAAACCTAACAAAGCCCTTGGCATTTCCTCAGTGGGGAATGTTGGGCTCAGTCTGACAGAAATTAAAGCTTTCACTTGGAGAATTCAGAACCTTCTGGCATTTGCCACCAGGAAGATGGAGGGGGAGCACCTGAGGCAATTGTTTTCATTGCTGTTAGAGACTGGAATGGAGGATTTGATGATTTCCCTTCTTGTTTCCATAGTGCTCACAGGTTCCTTATGGGATACCTGACAGGAGAGCCAGTGTGGAAATTCTCTCCCTCACACAGGTTCCTCATGGGATACTTAAGAGGAGATCCAGTGTGGAAATCCTCTCCTTCCCACAGGTTCCTCATGGGATACTTAAGAGGAGGTCCAGTGTGGAAATCCTCTCCTTCCCACAGGTTCCTCATGGGATACTTAAGAGGAGATCCAGTGTGGAAATTCTCTCCTTCCCACAGGTTCCTCATGGGATACCTGACAGGAGATCCAGTGTGGAAATTCTCTCCTTCCCACAGGCTCTTCATGGGACACCTGACAGGAGATCCAGTGTGGAAATTCCCTCCTTCCCTGCAGCCCCATGAAACACAGGTTACTGGTAGAAACAATAATCTATGTGACAGAGAAAACCCAACTCTGAGCGAATTGTAAGAAGGACTCTATTCCAGGGGAAAATCCTCTTCTAGAGAAGCCTAAAAAACTAAGAAGATGGGTTAAAAAAAAAATGTTACAACTGGAAGGCTATGGACCTGGTGGAGTGAGTCCAGAGGAGAGCCATGAAGATGACTGGTGGGGGATGGAACACTTTTGTGAGGACAGGCTGAGGGAGCTGGGGATGTTCAGCCTGGAGAAGAGAAGGCTTCAGGGGGAACTAATAGCAGCTTGCTAGTACCTGAAGGGGGCTACAGAAAGGATGGAGAGAGACTGTTTGCAATGGCCTGCAGTGACAGGATGAGGGACAGTGGCTTCAAACTAGAGAGCAGATTTAGATTGGATGTTAGGAACAAGTTCTTTACTATGAGGGGTGGTGGAACACTGGAACAGGTTGCCCAGGGAGGTAGCTGAGGCCTGGGGATATTCAAAGCAAGGCTCAACAGGGCTCTGGGCAGCCTGATCTAGTTGAGGCTGTCTCTGCTGACTGCAGAGGGTGTTGGATTGGATGAACTTTGGAGGTCCCTTCCAATCCAAACCATTCTGTGATTCTATAAAAAGTATACTTACTGTTGAAAACAAGTCCTATTTACTTAAAGAGTAGTATCTGCTCTTGCTGAAGGCTTCATTCTGATCAATGCTGTCTTGGCAGAGGTAAGAACTCTGGATACACACAGACTAAGCCTGGAAGAGGGACTGAGGTTATTGTAGTGCTGGCAGCCAGGTTGGCATCAGATGGGTTCTTTCAGGAACAGTCAAATTGTACACTGGCAGAAATGTTCATAGAATCATAAAATGGTTGGAAGGGACCTTAAAGATCATCTAGCTCCAACCTCCTGTCACAGGCAGAGGGAAACCTTCCACTAGACCAGGTTGCTCCTCTGGCCTGGCTCTGAAGACCTCCAGGGAAGGGCCATCCAAAACCTCCCTGGGCAACCTGTTCTAGTGTCTCACCACCCTCATGGGGAAGAACTTCTTCCTAATCTCCAGTGTAAATTTGCCTTCCTCAAGCTTCAATCCATTCCCTCTCATCCCATCACAAGCCCTTGTAAAACATTCCTCCCTAGCTTTCTTGTAGGATGCTTCAGGTACTGGAAGGCTGCTCTAAGGTCTCCCTGGAGCCTTCTCTTCTCCAGGCTGAACAGCCCCAACTCTCTCAGCCTGCCCCCACAGGCAAGATTCTCCAGCCCTCTGTTTATCTTTGTGTCACTCTGGACCCTCTCCATCAGCTCCATGTCTCTCTTGTGCTGGAGGCACCAGAGCTGGAGGCAGTGCTGCAGGTGGAGTCTGAGCAGAGCAGAGCAGAAGGGCAGAATCCCCTCCCTGTGCTGCTGCTCTCCCTGCTCTGGCTGCAGCTCAGCACACAGCTGCCTGCTGGGCTGCCAGGGACCATTGCTGGCTCCTGGGGAGTTTGTCACCAACTGCCACCCCCAAGGCCTTCTCCTCCAGGCTGCTCTTGAGCCACAACTTGTCCAGTTTGGATTTGTGCTTGGGGTTGCTGTGACCCAGGTGCAGGAACCTTGCACTTGACCCTGCTGAACTTCATGAGGTTGGCTTGAGCCCAGCTCTGCAGCCTGTCCAATTCTTCTGTCTCTCCATGCTGCTGACCAAGCTCCCTACACAGAAAACACCTCATCATTTATTTACAGAGTAGAGGATTTCTACCACTTTACTGCTGTTTTCTTTCTTTGCAGTGCCTGTCCTAGAGGCAGCTAAATCCCTTTCTACCTTGCCAATGTTTTTTAAACCTCATTTTATTCTCTGTCTTCAATAAAACCAAATGTGTAGATTTCCTACCTTTGCCAGCATCTCTCCCCAGCACATCTCCCCCCATCACAAACATCTTTTGCTTGCCACAGCTCCCATTCAAAAGAAGGCATTTTCCATATACCCTCAGAAGCTGCTTTTTCCTTCCACTACCTTTCATTCCTCTTTCTTTTCACAGAAGCACACCATCATGGCCAGGTGGAGGTTGGGCTCTTCTCCCAGGCAACCAGCACCAGAACAAGAGGATACAGTCTCAAGCTGTGCCAGGGGAGGTTTAGGCTGGAGGTTAGGAAGAAGTTCTAGACAGAGAGACTGATTGCCCATTGAAATGTGCTGCCCAGAGAGGTGGTGGAGTCCCCATCATTGGAGGTGTTTAGGAGGAGACTTGATGGGGTGCTTGGTGCCATGGGTTAGTTGATTAGGTGGTGTTGGGTGATAGGTTGGATGCAATGATCTCGAAGGTCTCTTCCAACCTGGTCTGGTCTGATCTATTCTATTCTATTCTATTCTATTCTATTCTATTCTATTCTATTCTATTCTATTCTATTCTATTCTATTCTATTCTATTCTATTCTATTCTATTCTATTCTATCACAGAATGTTAGGGGCTGGAAGGGACTTCCAAAGCTCATCCAGTCCCACTCGCCTGGCAGAGCAGAGTCACCCAGGGCAGGTCACACAGGAACACATCCAGGTGGGTCTTGAATATCTCCAGAGAGGGAGACTCCACAACCCCCCTGGGCTGCCTGCTCCAGGGCTCTGTCATCCTCACAGGGAAAGAATTTTCCTCCTCTTTCCATGGAACTTCCTCTGCCTCAGCTTCCACCAGTGCCCCTTGTGCTGTCCTTGGGCATCACCCAGCAGAGCCTGGCTCCAGCCTCTGGGTACTCACCCTGCATATCTTTATCAACATGATTCAGGGCACCTCTCAGTCTCCTCCTCTCCAAGCTACACAGCCCCATCTCCTTCAGGCTCTCCTCCTAAGGAAGATGTTCCACTGCCCTAATCATTTTTGTGGCTCTGTGCTGGACTCTCTCAAGCAGCATCCTGAGGTCCTTCCTGAACTGAGGGGCCCAGTTCTCCACAGCTCCTCCACTCCTCTGTATTCCTACTCCCTGGCTTTCTGACCAACATTTCTTCCCCTGCAGCCCATTTCTCAAATTCTTCTCTCCCTTTCTGGAGCATATGGAAACGATTTTGTTTTGCTGTAGACCTGTTCCAAGTTCACCCACCTAAAACTCCTGAATTCTCTTTACTGGCTCTTTGCATAAAACGCAGGTTCTGGGGCCTAAATGTGGTAGCTGATGTCTTTTGGCAGGATTCCTGACTTTTCTCTTGCCAATGTCCTTGTTAGTAGGTCCTGGCGTGAGTAGCACAGATCTGGGCTTCAGAGCTTCTCCAAGGTGGTCAAGCAGGCAGGTATGATATAAAATCCATAGTCCATACAGCCCCTCAACTGCTTTTCCAGGGCTAGCAGTCAGGCTCAGCAGCTTTTGTTCTTCTGTGGCAATGAGTGAACAGTCATAGATTCATAGAATCAATAAGGTTGGAACAGACCTCAGAGATCATCAAGTCCAACCTGTCACCCAACACCTCATGACTACTAAACCATGGCACCAAGTGCCACGTCCAATCCCCTCTTGAACACCTCCAGGGACAGTGACTCCACCACCTCCCTGGGCAGCACATTCCAACAGCTAACAACTCTGTCTATGAAGAACTTTCTCCTCATCTCCAGCCTAAACCTCCCCTGGCACACCTTGAGACTGTGTCCTCTTGTTCTGGTGCTGATTGCCTGGGAGAAGAGACCAACTCTCACCTGGCTACAACCTCCCTTCAGGGAGTTGTAGAGAGCAATGAGGTCTCCCCTGAGCCTCCTCCAGGCTAAACAATCCCAGGTCCCTCAGCCTCTCTCAGCCTCACAGAATGGTTCTTTAAAGGCACCTAGAAGATCATTCATTGCCAACCCCCTCACCATGGGCAGAGACACCTTCCACTAGATCATGCTGCTCAAAGTCCCATCCAACCTGAACACCTCCAGGGAGGGGGCATCCACAACTTCTCTGGGAAATGTGTTCCAGTGTCTCACCATCCTCACAGCAAAGAGGTTTTTTCCTAATAGCACATCTGAATCTCCCTTTTTCCACTTTGAAATCATCTCCCCTCATTTTATTGCTAAACTCCCTGATAAAGAGTTCCTCACCATCTTGCTTGTAGCCCCCTTTTTATGTACTGGAAGGTCACAATAAGGTTTATCTGAGCCTTCTCTTCTCCAGATTGAACAACCCCTGATCATCTTCATGGTGCTCCTCTGGACCCACTCAAGTAGCTCCACATCTTATGCAGGCAGCCCCGGAGCTGGATGCAGTACTGCAGATGGGGGCTTAGAAGATGCTTCCTTTGATGGAATCAAAGGTTTCAAATCTCTTGAGCTACCATAATCATGATGGAAGATGCTCCATATGCTACATCATTGCAGTGTACTAGCACAAAACCCAAAGGGAAGCCTAAGGAGGCAGGTAGACTATTCAGGTATGGATAGATGACATTGATGGACACCATGCTGCTTAGCTAATCATGGGTTAAAAACTGCAGCATCTTGTGGCCTCACCAGCAAAAAGAAGGGCTGTGGTCAGTAGGTCCAGAGAGGTTCTCCTTCCCCTCTACTCTGCCCTGCTGAGGCCACATCTGGAATATTGTGTCCAGTTCTGGGCACCTCAGGTCAAGAAGGACCTCAGCAAACTGCTTCAAAGTGTCCAGCACAGAGCACAAAGATGATGAAGGAAGTGGAACCTCTTCCATAGGAGGAGAGCCTGAGGGAGCTGAGGGCTCTGTAGCTTGGAGAGGAGGAGCCTGAGGGTGACCTCATTGTTGTTGATAAAGATGTGCAGGGTGAGTGCCCAGAGGCTGGAGCCAGGCTCTGCTGGGTGATGCCCAAGGACAGCACAAGGGGCACTGGTGGAAGCTGAGGCAAAGGAAGTGCCATGGAAACAGGAGGAAGAACTTTATCTCTGTGAGAGTGACAGAGCCCTGGAGCAGGCTGCCCAGGGGGGTTGTGGAGTCTCCCTCTGGAGATATTCCAGACCCACCTGGATGTGTTCCTGTGCGACCTGCTCCGGTTGCTCCTGCTCTGGCAGGAGGGTTGGACTGGGTGAGCTTTGGATGTCCCTTCCAGCCTCTAACATTCTGTGACTCTGTTAAAAAAACAACCCCTCTCAAGCCCTGTTCCATGCCTTTGGGCTGACTTTGCAGGTGTCTTCCAAGGGGGAGTCCATTTAACTCATCCCCAGAACTGGCTTCGAAAACCCTGCCCTGAGTTGCAGGAAATGTCTCAAATAATCCTTGTTTGTTTAGAGAGAATTCCTTTTGGAAAAAACATTTCTTCCCCAAAGTGGGGGCCAAGGGTATTTTCATAAACTTTAACCAAAAGTTGTGTTCTGAAAATACATTTTCAGTAAAAAGAGTTTATTTTGGACTGATTTGGCCTTCATGTTTTTTAGCATGTGAACAAAATGATCTGGTTTTTTTTTTCCTTCTGAGTCCTCCAGCATTCATCTGTTGCTTTCCACCCCCCCCCCCCCCCACCCTCTTTCAGAGAGCACACAAGGAAAAGACCACTGAAAAATAACATTTCAATGGGCTCCTCTTTTATGCAGGCAGACTGAAAGAGTTGGGGTTGTTCAGTCTGTAGAAGAGAAGGTTCTGAGGAGGCCTAATTGTGGTCTTCCAGTTGAAGGGGGCTACAAGAGAGCTGGGGAGGGACTTTTGAGGGTGTCAGGGAGTGATAGGACTGGGGGGATGGAGCAAAACTAGAAATGGGGAGATTCAGCTTGGATGTTAGGAAGAAGTTGTTCCCCATGAGGGTGGTGAGAGACTGGCAGAGGTTGCCCAGGGAGGTGGTGGAAGCCTCCTGCCTGGAGGTGTTTGCAGCCAGGCTGGCTGTGGCTGTGAGCAACCTGCTGTAGTGTGAGGTGTCCCTGCCCATGGCAGGGGGGTTGGAACTGGCTGATCCTTGAGGTCCCTTCCAACCCTGACAATTCTCTGATTCAGTTCTATGATTCTATGACTTGAATGTGAGACGAATTCAGCTGCATGCCCTTATTCCCACTCACAACTCTTATTTCCTTCTCCTCTCCAAACAAGGAGACCTTAACTCCCTGCCTCTTTTTCCCTTGGTCAACCACATCTGGTGCACTTCACAAGTCCTAAGCCAAAAGTGTGAGTCTGTCAATGGTCACTATCTTGCAGGCTCTGGAGAGCAGAAACATACTGCAGCAAACATCAGCAATGTGACACACTCCACAGAATCACTGAATCACTATGCCTGGACAAGCCCTCTAAGGTCACCCAGTCCAGCCATCAACCCACCACCACCATGGCCACTAAACAGTGTCCCCAAGGGTCGGGTCCACAAGTTTCTTGAACACCTCCAGGGATGGTGACTCCACCACCTCCCTGGGCAGCCTATTCCAATGCCTGACAGCTCTTTAAGTCAAGAATTGTTTCTTAATATCCAACCTAACCTCCCCCTAGTGAAACTTGAGGCCATTTTTTTCTCGTCTTGTCACTTGTTACTAGACAGAAGAGAGCAATCCTTGCCTAACTCCAACCTCCTTTCAGGGAGTTGTAAAGAGTGAGAAGGTCTCACCTCAGCCTCCTTTTCTCCAGGCTAAACAAGCCCAAGTTCTCAGCCAGTCTTGCTCTTCACCAGCTTTGCTGCCCTTCTCTGGACCCACTCTAGCACCAGTGGAACATCTTCCTTAGGAGGAGAGCCTGAGGGAGCTGAGGGCTCTGGAGCTTGGAGAGGAGGATCCTGAAGGGTGACCTCATTGCTGTTGATAAAGATGTGCAGGGTGAGTGCCCAGAGGCTGGAGCCAGGCTCTGCTGGGTGATGCCCAAGGACAGCACAAGGGGCACTGCTGGAAGCTGAGGCAGAGGAAGTTCCATGGAAACAGGAGGAAGAATTTTTCCCTTTGAGGGTGACAGAGCCCTGGAACAGGGGGGTTGTGGAGTCTCCCTCTCTGGAGATATTCAAAACCCACCTGGCTCTGTTCCTGTGTGACCTGCTCTAGGTGCTCCTGCTCTGGCAGGGGGTGTTGGGCTGGATGAGCTTTCGAGGTTGCTTCCAGCCCCTAACATTCTGTGATTCAATGCCCTTCTTGGAGTGAGGACCCAAAACCTGAGCCCATTATTTGAAGTGCCCTCACCAGTGCTAAGTACAGAAGGAAAGATGTTTCCAGGGCTTTGAAATGTGTTCTTCCTTAAGGACCTCTGGTCTGAAAGCTCAGCCATGCTAACTGCTCTGACACAGTCACACCAATGGCACTGTGAGGAACCAAGAAGGTGATAGGAATAGGAAATAAGAGAATCATAGAATGGTCCAGGCCAGGAGGAACCCCCAAAGCTCATCCAGTCTGACCTCCCCACACTCAGCAGGGACATCTTCAACCAGATCAGGTTGCCCAGAGCCCTGTCAAAACTTACCTTGAATATTTCCTGGGAAGGAGCTCCAACCACCACCCTGGGCAACCTGTTCCAGTGTTCCAACACCTTCATGGTGCAGAATGTATTCCTAACTGTCAATCTAAACCTGCTCTTCTCTAGTTTGAAACCATTGACCCTCATCCTGTCCCTGCAGGCCTTTGCAAACTCTCTCTGAAACTCTCCTGCAGCCCCCTTCAGGTACTGGCAGGCTGCTGTTAATCTCCCTGGAGCCTTCTCTTCTCCAAGCTGAACACCCCCAGCTCCCTCAGCCTGTCCTTGTAGCAGAGGTGCTCCAACCCCCTGATCATTTTCTTGGCCCTCTTCTAGACCTATTCCATCAGGTCCATGTCCTTCCTATATTGAGGACTCCAGACCTGTACACAGCACTCCAGGTGAGGTCTCAGCAGAGCAGAGTCAAATGGCAGAATCATGTATGGAAGACAGGAGGTTTGCTCTGGCATTTGTGAGGGCATTTCTTTTCTTCCAAAGCATTTCCTGAAAGTGAAACAAGGCTGTGTTGCAGCAGGCATTTTTTTGCCAGCTATTTTTATCACTGTAGACACAGGAGAAACAGCAAAGCTGTCTGCCATTCCCTGCTCTATTGACTCAGCCTGAGCCTTTTGGAAGCGCTTTGTAAACTCCTGCACTGGGTGATGCTGGATTGGATGCAGTGTTTCTGTGGACAGAGAAATCAGGGATCTAACTCCCAGCCACAGCAAACAGCTGCAGGTGTTGCTGTACAGGACCCTGTTGCTGAACAACAGCAGGGCAGGTTGTTTTCTGCCTGACTGAGATGGGAGGAGCCTCAGGTGTGGGGGGCACGATGTGTCTGCTGGGTAGGGCAGGTACTCGCTTGTCTATGGAGTGGAATGGAATGGAATGGAATAGAATGGAATGGAATGGGATAGGATAGGATAGGATAGGATAGGATAGGATAGGATAGGATAGGATAGGATAGGATAGGATAGGATAGGATAGGATAGGAATGGAGGAATGGAATGGAATAGAATGGAATGGAATGGAATAGAATAGAATAGAATAGAATGGAATGGAATAGGATAGGACAGGATAGGATAGGATAGGATAGGAATGGAGGAATGGAATGGAATGGAATGGAATGGAATGGAATAGAATAGAATAGAATAGAATAGAATAGAATAGAATAGAATAGAATAGAATAGAATAGAATAGAATAGAATAGAATTAACCAGGTTGCAAAAGACCTTTGAGATCATCAAGTCCAACCTATCACCCAGCACCATCAACTAAACCATGGCACCAAGTGCCTCATCCAGTCTCTTCCTAAACACCTCCAGGGATGGTGACTCCACCACCTCCCTGGGCAGCACATCCCAATGGCCAATAGCTCTCTCTATAAAGGATTTCTTCCTAACATCCAGCCTAAACCTCCCCTGGCACAGCTTGAGACTGTGTCCTCTTGTTCTGGTGCTGGTTGCCTGGGAGAAGAGACCAACCCCCACCTGGCTACAGCCTCCCTTCAGGGAGTTGTAGACAGCAAGAAGGTCTTCCCTGAGCCTCCTCTTCTCCAGGCTAAGCAACCCCAGCTGCCTCAGCCTCTCCTCACAGGGCTGTGCTCCAGACCCCTCCCTAGCTTTGTAGTCCTTCTTTGGACACTTTCCAGCAACTCAACATCTTCAGTTCCCCTTCCTGAGAGGTGTAAAGGGATCAATGAGGTTCAGTCTCAGGACTGCTCTATGGTGTGGTGAGTACAGCAGTTGCTGCTGTACAGGTCTGTGTTGCTGAACAACAGCAGGGCAGGTTGTTTTCTGCCAGCCTGAGAAGGGAGTAGCCTCAGGCATGGGGGGCATGGCATGTCTGCTGCGTAGGGCAGGTACTCGCTTATCATCGAGTTCCCCTTCCTGAGGGGTGTAAAGGGATTAATGTGGTTCAGTCTCAGGACTGCTCTATGGTGTGGTGAATAAAGCATCTCTAAATGGTCATGCAAGAAGGGTCATCCCTATTTGAAGAGGCTTCCATCATCTCTTCCAGTGTCTCACCACCCTCATGGGGAAGAATCTGAATCTCCCTATTTCTAGTTTTGCTCCATACCCCCCAGTCCTATCACTCCCTGACACCCTCAAAAGTCCCTCCCCAGCTTTCTTGGAGCCCCCTGCAGATACTGGCAGACCACAATGAGGTCTCCTCAGAGCCTTCTCCTCTCCAGACTGAACAACCCCAACTCTCTCAGGCTGTCTCCAGAGCAGAGCAGCTCCAGCCCTCTGCTCATCCTCGTGGCCCTTCTCTGGACATCTTCCAGCACCTCCAGATCCTTCCTGTCCTAGGGGCTCCAGAACTGGACACAGAGCTCCGGGTGTGGTCTCCCCAGAGTGGAGCAGAGGGGCAGAATCCCCTCCCTGCCCCTGCTGGCCACACTTCTCTTGCTGCAGCCCAGGCTCTGCTTGGCTCTCTGGGCTGCAAGTGCTCACTGCTGGCTCCTGTTGAGCCTCTCATCCACCAGCACCCCCAAGGCCTTTTCTTCAGGGCTGCTCTCAAGCCAGTTCCTGCCCAGCCTGGGATTGGTGCCTGAGATTGCCTTGACCCAGCTGCAGGACCTTGCACTTGCTCTTGTTGAACCTCAAGAGGTTGACTAGGGCTCAGCTCTGCAGCCTCTCCAGGTCCCTCTGGATGGATCCCTTCCCTCCAGCCTGTCAGCTCCCCCACACAGCTTGGTGTAGTAGTTGATTAAACTGAGTTAGCTGCCCCTTTTTCCAAGGTAATCCTGAGAAACTCCATGTTCTCCTCCTCAGATTCTCCTGTGTTTGCTTTGCACAGCACAGCAGTGTGAGCTGATTAGGCAGGCAGTGTGTCCTCAAGCCGAGTCGCAGACGTGAACTCAAAGGAATAAGAAGCCTTCTCCCTTTCCTAGTATTGTTGTGTGCTTTCACTTAGCCCAGCTCTGGGAGATGTAATAAAATAAACAGATTGTTTTTGAACAGCTGTTGTGGTGGTGGTGGTGTGCATGGGAACAGCTGATACATCAGGGAACAGTTTAAGGCCCGGCACAACAATAATATTTCATTTGGAAGCAGCCCACTCGTGATTTACACCTAACGCTGCTCTCACTCTGACAGGCAGCCAAATGTTACAGAGGAAAATATCCAGGGAGTCTTCTGGGGTTTGGAACAGCACAGTAGAGCTGTGGAGAGGAGAGGAGAGGAGAGCACAAAGGGTGGAAGACACCTTACAGAGTTAGGCTTCGGGCGTGCGCTTCGATCGGTTGCAGTGGGCTTGTTGACAGCAGCTTGGAGCCACTCTCCAAAGCTTTTAAAGCCCCATGTATTTTTAGTAACTAGTCCTGCTTTGGGAGTGGGAGCTTCAAAGGTGTCTAAGAGAACTAAATATTAAATTCCTTGGAAGTTTGACTCCTGAGCTAGCACTCAAAGAGCCTGATCCAACAGGGCCCTCTTGGAGATCAGAGCACAGAGTCCCTTGTTGGATCGATATTTATGGCAGCTTCTGAATCTCTCCCATGCTGTGCCAGCTGCTAAAGCTCCAGAGAGTTGCACCTCTGCTACAAGGACAGGCTGAGGGAGCTGAGGGTCTGAGCCTGGAGAAGCAGAGGCTCTGGGGAGACCTAATAGCAGCCTGCCAGTACCTGAAGGGGGCTACCAGAAGGCTCCAGAGAGACTGTTTGCAAAGGCCTGCAGGGACAGGAGGAGGGACAATGGTTTTAAAATAGAGAAGAGATTTAGATTGGCTGTTAGGAACACATTCTGCACCATGAGGGTGGTAGAACACTGAAACAGGTTGCCTGGGGAGGTGGTTGGGGCTCCATCCCTGGAGATACTCAAGGTAAGACTTGACAGGGCTGTGGACAACCTGATCTAGCTGGGGATGTCCCTGCTGACTGCAGAGGGATTGGACTGAATGACTTTTGGATGTCCCTTCCAACCCAGACCATTCTATGGTTCTGTGATTCTATTACCTCCTGACAACCTAGTGCAGCCTGCAAGCAGTGGTCCAGACTGCAAGCGGTGGTGCAGCCTGCAAGCAGTGGTCCAGACTGCAAGCGGTGGTGCAGACTGCAAGCGGTGGTCCAGACTGCAAGTGGTGGTGCAGACCGCAAGCGGTGGTGCAGACTGCAAGCGGTGGTGCAGACCGCAAGCGGTGGTGCAGACTGCAAGCGGTGGTGCAGACTGCAAGCGGTGGTGCAGCCCGCAAGCAGTGGTCCAGACTGCAAGCAGTGGTGCAGACTGCAAGCGGTGGTGCAGCCCGCAAGCGGTGGTGCAGCCTGCAAGCGGTGGTCCAGACTGCAAGCGGTGGTGCAGACTGCAAGTGGTGGTCCAGACTGCAAGCGGTGGTGCAGACCGCAAGCGGTGGTGCAGCCTGCAAGCGGTGGTGCAGCCCGCAAGCGGTGGTGCAGACCGCAAGCGGTGGTGCAGACTGCAAGCGGTGGTGCAGCCCGCAAGCAGTGGTCCAGACTGCAAGCAGTGGTGCAGACTGCAAGCGGTGGTGCAGCCCGCAAGCGGTGGTGCAGCCTGCAAGCGGTGGTCCAGACTGCAAGCGGTGGTGCAGACTGCAAGTGGTGGTCCAGACTGCAAGCGGTGGTGCAGACCGCAAGCGGTGGTGCAGCCTGCAAGCGGTGGTGCAGACTGCAAGCGGTGGTGCAGACTGCAAGCGGTGGTGCAGACTGCAAGCGGTGGTGCAGCCTGCAAGCAGTGGTCCAGACTGCAAGCGGTGGTGCAGACTGCAAGTGGTGGTGCAGCCCGCAAGCGGTGGTGCAGCCTGCAAGCGGTGGTCCAGACTGCAAGCGGTGGTGCAGACTGCAAGCGGTGGTCCAGACTGCAAGCGGTGGTGCAGACTGCAAGCGGTGGTCCAGACTGCAAGCGGTGGTCCAGACTGCAAGCGGTGGTGCAGCCCGCAAGCGGTGGTGCAGACTGCAAGCGGTGGTGCAGCCCGCAAGCGGTGGTGCAGACTGCAAGCGGTGGTGCAGCCTGCAAGCGGTGGTGCAGCCCGCAAGCGGTGGTGCAGCCCGCAAGCGGTGGTGCAGACTGCAAGCGGTGGTGCAGCCTGCAAGCGGTGGTGCAGACTGCAAGCGGTGGTGCAGACTGCTGGGGAGCACCCTTGATGTACCTGGTTCCTATTTCTCTGCTTTGGGGACGATAACAACTCTCTGTCCCCTGCTAACAACCTAGCACAGTTGATAAGCAGTGGACAGAGCACTGAGGCACACCCTCTTGATGTACCTGGCTCCTACTTCTCCTACTCTCTGGGGACAATAACAGCAATCAATTAACCTTCTAGCAGCTTAGTGCACCTGCATGTGGGTTATGGCTCAGAGCAGGGATACCAGAAGCCCGAGTTCTGGGCATGCACAACTGGTGGACAATGGAGAAGTACTTGAACCAAAGTGAGCTGTCTCAGACCTTATAAATAGTGCTGCTAAGCAAGCCCATGTGAGCAGCTGTGGATGGCAGCAGGCTGTAAGCAGCACCTCCCCAGCGCTGGGACGCTTCTCAGCATTGTCTGCTGGCAAAGCTGATGGGAGGTCAGGGTGACTCAACTGGCTCAAGACTCAGTTATTGCCCTTTGAGGATTTGCATCTTGAGGACTTGCTTCAGGCTGAAAGAGGGAAAGTTTACCCATGAGCTAACCTCTCCCATCCAACTTCTCTACATATCTATGGGCTTGGACTACGCACATTGACCTTCACCAGTGTGGGTGCCTGGTTCCATTTCACTGCCTCCAAACACTCCTGTCTGTCTGTCTGTGCTTCTGTGCTTGCTTTTTATACCTCTAGAAGTACTTTGCTTTAGGACATCTCAGAGCAAGACAGGCTGAAGCTGTCCATTCCCCAGCCTGTAATTAAGTCACTATTATATTACAGCATACTTTACTGACTGACTTCTCAGTCTTTAAAGTGATTAATCACTGAGTGCTGCTAAAATTCAGGGTTTGATTTCATAGAATAATAGAATCAGAATCACTGAATGGTTTATGTTGGAGTGGACCCTAAAGATCATCCAGTTCCAACCCCTCTGCCATGGGCAGGAACACCTCACACCAGCCCAAGTTACTCAAGGTCTCACCCAACCTGGCCTTGAACATCTCCAGGGAGAGGACATGCATGACCTCCTGGGCAACCTGTTCCAGTGTCTCACCACCCTCACTGTCAAGAATTTAATCCTAATCTCTGCCCTTTTCCATCTAAAAGATCCTTCTTGAACTGAGGAGCCCAGAACTGGACACAGTATTGCAGTTGTGGCCTCAGCAGGGCAGAGTAGAGGGGCAGGAGAACCTCTCTCAACCTACTAACCACAGCCCTTCTAATCCACCCCAGGATGCCTTTGGCCTTCTTGGCCACAAGTACATGTTGCTGGCTCATGGGCATCCACCAGGACCCCCAGGTCCTTTTCCCCTATGCTGCTCTCCAGTGGATCAGTCCCCAACCTATCCTGCTCCGTGGGGTTGCTCTTTCCCAGGTGCAAGACTCTCCCCATGCAGTTGTTGAATTCCATTTCTCCCTGCCCAGCTCTCAGCCTGTCCAGGTCTGGCTGAATGGCAGCACCACCCTCCTGTGTCAGCCACTCCACCCAGGTTGGTGCCATGGTTTAGTTGATTAGGTGGTGTTGGATGATGGGTTGGATGTGGTGATCTCAAAAGTCTCTTCCAACCTGGTCTATTCTATTCTATTCTATTCTATTCTATTCTATTCTATTCTATTCTATTCTATTCTATTCTATTCTTCTATTCTATTCTATTAGATTCTATTCCATTCTATTCTTCTATTCTATTCTATTCTATTCTATTCTATTCTATTCTATTCTATTCTATTCTATTCCATTCCATTCCATTCCATTCCATTCCATTCCATTCCATTCCGGTTCTGGGTATGTTCACAAATCAGCACACTTGCTGACAGTGCTCTCTGTGCCCTCATCCAGGTCACTGATGAATAAAAAAGGGATTGGAAGAATAATTGGCCATTGGGATGTGCTGCCCAGGGAGGTGGTGGAGTCCCCATCCCTGGAGGTGTCAAGAGGGGATTGGATGTGGCACTTGAAGCCATGGTTTAGTTGTCAGGAGATGTTGGGTGGTAGATTGGACTTGATGATCTCTGAGGTCTTTTCCAACCTTATTGATTCTACATTGAAGAGCACTGGTCCCAGTAGTGACCCCTGAGGGACTCCACTAGACACAGGCCTCCATCTAGACTCTGTCCCATTGACCACAGCTCTCTGACTTCTTTCCTTCCAACCACTTCCCACCCCAAAGTGAAGGTGTAGCCCTTTCATTTCGAAAGCCTGTGGTGTGTGTGTGCTCTGCTGATGCACTCAGTTGGATGTGATGGGTGGTAGTATAAGCAGAAAAATGTTTAAAAAAAAAAAGAAGAAAGGAATGGCCTGCATTGAAGCAAAGCTTTATTTTTTTGTGAAGCCAAACATTTCTTAAGAGCTCTGCAAGGAGCTGTTTCAGAGGTTGACTTAGAGAGCGGATCCGGAGGCAGGTCCTGCGGTAATCCTCCGGCTCCTGCCAAAGCCCGCGGTGGGTCACGGCTCCCAGCACAGCACACAGCACAGCTAGCCTGGCTCCTTAAGGAGGTGTTTTACTGCTCCTGGAGTGGCTAGTGCACTGCCTGATGGAAATACCTGTGCCCCTGCCAGGCTGGAGCCAAACCAAACACTCACAAGCCTGGGATACCCTAGAGTTGATCTTATTACCAAGCTCCCAAATAAAACTCCAACGGTTACGACTTCCTTTTGCCTCACTTCTGTTCAAAAAATGAAGCAAGATAGAAATAACAATAAAAATAAGGAGGGAAATAAAGAAAAAACCCAACAAGGAATCCACTTTTTTAGATGCTACAGCATGCCTTAGCTGGACACCTGGAAGGCAGTCAGCCCTCCAGAGAAGCCTGAGCAAGAGATGTGATTCCTTTCTCTTCCTTGTCCACACAAACACAAAGCACACCCCATGCCCTGCCACTGAAGGCCCAGAAATGCATTCCAAGTCTTTGCAGTTTCTTGCTTGGCAGGAGGTGACTGCCTTGGATGAAATGGGCTTTCCAGGATGAAATGGGCTTTCCAGGATGAAATTGCCTTTCCAGCCTGCTCTTAGTCCACAGCTTGAAACAGAATTGGTGTTTTAAAATGCTTTTTATTTTTAAAGCAGAGATTCTTTCTTTTCAGTCTTTCCTCCTCCTCCCCCCCTGCCCAGGAACATTGGTGATTTTAATGTGTGTCCAGCAGAGCCAGGGAGGTTCTCCTCCCACTCTACTCTACTCTGGGGAGACCTCACCTGGAATAGTGCATCCAGTTCTGGGCTCCCCAGGTCAGGAGGGACAGGGATCTGCTGGAGAGAATCCAAGGGAGGGCTCCAAGGATGTTGAAGGGACTGCAGCACTGCCTGGTGAGGAGAGGCTGAGAGCCCTGGGGCTGTTTAGTCTGGAGAAAAGAAGACTGAGAGGGGATCTGATCAATGTCTATCAATAGCTGAGGGCTGGGGGTCAGGAGGGAGGGGAAAGCCTCTGCTCACTTGTGTCCTATGATAGGACAAGGGGCAATGGATATTAGCTACAGCACAGGAGGTTCCACCTCAACATGAGGAGGAACTTCTTGACTTCTTGACAGAGCCCTGGAGCAGGCTGCCCAGAGAGGTTGTGGAGTCACCTTCTCTGGAACCTTCCAAGACCCATCTGGATGCATTCCTGTGCAACCTACACTGCATTCTGTGGTCTTGCTCTGGCAGGGGGGTTGGACTGGAAGATCTTTGGAGGTCCCTTCCAACCCCTAACATCCTGGGATCCTGTGAATGGCAAACCATTTGAGTTCAATTTGCTTCCTGCTTTCATCCAAAAGATTGCCAGGAGGTTTAAAACATCCAAGTGCTATCTGGCCACAGCTCTCCAAAGTGCCCCGAAGAATGAGAGTGAAGCTAGACTTTGCCATTCGAGCTCTGTGGCATAGTATTTATCACACCCTAGGGTATGGTACAGGAGGTTTTTCATACTGTTTGGCCCTTGAAATATTTAAGTTATTCACATTATTTCTTTAAATAAACACTGCAAGTATTTGCTTACTGATCTGACCTCTAAACAGTGAGGGCAAAAATGCTAATAAAGAGCAGTAAGTAAAGAGTAAGTAAAGAGTAAGTAAAGAGTAAGTAAAGAACACTCCCCCTGAAAGTGTGGAAGGTTGGACAGGACCTTGACATCCACTTGATTTAGGAGGAGGTGTCCCTGCTCATGGCAGAGGGGTGGAAATAGAAGATCTCTAAGGTCCCTTCCAACCCATTCTAGGATTCTCTGAACTGTAGCTCTTCCATATGGATGTAATCTTTCCACAACAGTGATGAGATGACCAAAAATCCTACCCAATTCAGTCTCAAGCTGCACCAGGGGAGGTTCAGGCTGGATGTCAGGAAGAAATTCTTCACAGAGAGAGTGATTGGCCATTGGAATGTGCTGCCCGGGGAGGTGGTGGAGTCCCCATCATTGGAGGTGTTTAGGAGGAGACTTGATGGGGTTCTCAAGGACCCTCCTGAAGAGGGCCATGAAATGATCAGGGGCTTGAAACACCCCTGCTACAAGGACAGGCTGAGGGAGCTGGGGGTGTTCAGCCTGGAGAAGAAAAGGCTCCAGGGAGACCTAATAGCAGCCTGCCAGTACCTGAAGGGGGCTACAGGAAGGATGGAGAGAGACTGTTTGCAAAGGCCTGCAGGGACAGGACCAAGGGCAGAGGTTCCTTCCAAACCCCAGCATTGTGAGCTTCTGTGATTCTGTGACTCTGTGGTTCACTGAATTGTCAGGGTTGGAAGGGATCTCAAGGATCAGCCAGTTCCAACCCCCCTGCCATGGCCAGGGACACCTCACAATACAGCAGGTTGCTCACAGCCACAGCCAGCCTGGCTGCAAAAACTTCCAGGCAGGAGGCTGCCACCACCTCCCTGGGCAACCTGTGCCAGTCTCTCACCACCCTCATGGGGAACAACTTCTTCCTAACATCCAATCTCAATCTCCCCATTTCTAGTTTTGCTCCATCCCCAGTCTCTAAGTAACAGAAACGTAGAATGGCTGAGTAGCAGACTAGGAAGTAATTTGCTAATGCAAAGAGGTCTTAGGAGGCTTCAGCTCTGCTAATATTCTCATGTTGTCTTCATTTGGTGCTGTGAGCAGAGTACACAGCACAGTTCATGCTGAGGTCCAAGCTTAAGTCACCCCAATGAGGACCTGGGTACAGCATGCTGCAAGTTGTTTTCAGGACACTTGCCCAGCAGTGTTGTGGAAACAGAGAAGGAAAAAGTAGGCTTAGGGAGGACTGGTGGCTTCTGAGTCTTATCCTCACTTGGGAACAGTAGAAGGGCAAAATATGGCTACTTGTGATGGGTTAAAAATTCCACCCCCCCCCCAACATTGAATTTGCCAGAGCAGCTCAGCTGGAAGCAAATGAAAGCTGCATTTACAAGCAGAGCTACAATCTGCAGTGGAATGCAATGGATATGAATACAATATACAGGATTGACAATATTGGCAGGGATGTACAATTACCAAACAGCACAAGGACCCCCCTGGCCAAGGACCAGGGGAGCTGCAACAACTTCTCCCCCTTTACTCCCCCTTGCCCCCCTGTACAAAAGGGACAAGTGAAAGGAGCAGAGAGACGTTAGACTTAGCCTAAACAATGCATCCAAGGTCAAGCAGAAGCCAGCAGAAGCACAAAGTTGGTATCTCCCAGCCTGAGGAAGCCAGAAGAGAGAGGACATTGTTTACATTACTAGCTTCAGTTGGTTATCATTCCAGTGGGTTGTTTAGAACTCTCATTCTTTTCCTTTTTCCACCCAACAGTGATTTATTCATCTTTTTACTACTCTTCTGTCCAAGGTCTGTGAAAAAAATCTGTTTATTTAAAGGCATGGCCTAAAACTGCCACACTACTAATGAAAGACCCCTTAGGTGCAGCAAGAAAAAGCTGCTGAAGCCACCTGGAGAGCTCAGGAGAGTGGTGATGAGGAATTTGGCAGAGGTTCAAACCCCTGGTGACAAACCAGATTCCTCTTGTGAAAAACTCCTGTCCTTCCAGTCACTGCCAAGGGAGGTCAGGGCAAAGAGCATCACTGGCCTTGGTTATCTTCTCTGAACCTCTTTCTAAGCTCCCAGTGTAGATATACCAAGTAAACCCTCATGATGGGGAGCTGGGGGTGTTCAGCCTGGAGAAGAGGAGGCTCTGGGGGAGACCTAATAGCAGCCTGCCAGTACCTGAAGGGGGCTACAAGGCTGCAGAGAGACAGTTTGCAAAGGCCTGAAGGAACAGGATGAGGGACAATGGTTTGAAATGAGAGAAGAGCAGATTCAGACTGGATGTTCAGAACAAGTTCTGCACCATGAGGGTGGTGGAACAGTGCAGCAGGTTGCCCAGGGAGGTGCCCCATCTCTAGAGATCTTCAAAGTGAGGCTCAAGGAAGCCCTGGGTAACATGATCTAGTTGGGGATGTCTCTTCTGAGTGCAGGGAGGTCAGACTGGATGAGCTTTGGAGGTCCCTTCCCACCAGGACCATTCTATGATTGTGTGATTTGACTCCCCCATGTTGATGTGTTGATATGGCATGAAGGGGCTGGAACCCTGGAACAGGTTGCCCAGGGAGGTGGTTGAGGTCCCATCCCTGGACATATTCAAGGTGAGGCTCAACAGGGCTCTGTGCAGCCTGATCTGGTTGAGGATGTCCCTGCTGAGTGCAGAGGGGGTTGGACTGGATGAGCTTTGGAGGTCCCTTCCAACCCAGCCCACTCTGTGATTCTATGACTGTATGATTCTGTGATTCTATGACTGTATGATTCTGTGGTTCCTTCCAATTCACCCTTCCCTCGTGGCAAAATAATACTCAGTTCCCCAGGTTTTTAAGCTCCAAATGATGTGTCTTGTTCTCCTGGCAGAATCCAGAGAGATGTGAGAAACCCAGTGATGATAAGGTTGCTCTCAGGGGGCTGGGGGCAGGGGTTGACTCCCATGTTTTTGGAGCAGCTCCCAGGAAAACACAGTGTCCAGTGCAGATGACCAACAGCAATCAAGACATAAAAGTCTCAATTAAAATGCTAGCTTTCCCTGAGTTTAAAACCTCCTGCCTTAGTCATGGCTCTGAGGCCTGTGTTTGTATTTTGAATCATTTCTCCTTGGTTTATTGACAAAAATAACATTTTGCTACATTCTATTTTCTCCAGAGCCAGAAAAACTCTGAAAGCTGGAGCTGCAGGCCTGCTTCTACCTTTCCCTTCCAAAACTTGAGATTGTGAGAAGCCTTTTTTGGGGGGTTTTGGTTATTTTTCTCTTGTGTGTATGTGATTAGACAAAGCAGCAGTTCGGGGACTTCTTAAAGACAATCTAAGGTTTACCCCTTGCTGTCCTACAACAAAACTTTGTGGCCAGCTCTGGGCCCCTCAGTTTAGGAAAGATGTGGAGTTGCTGGAAGGTGTCCAGAGAAGGGCAGCAAAGCTGGGGAGGGGTCTGGAGCACAGCCCTGTGAGGAGAGGCTGAGGGAGCTGGGGTTGCTTAGCCTGGAGAAGAGGAGGCTCAGGGGAGACCTTCTTGCTCTCTCCAACTCCCTGAAGGGAGGTTGTAGCCAGGAGGGAGTTGGTCTCTTCTCCCAGGCAACCAGCACCAGAACAAGAGGACACAGTCTCAAGCTGCACCAGGGGAGGTTTAGGCTGGAGGTGAGGAAGAAATTCTACACAGAGAGAGAGATTGGCCATTGGAATGTGCTGCCCAGGGAGGTGGTGGAGTCCCCATCCCTGGAAATGTTTAGGAGGAGACTTGACAGGTTGCTTGGTTGCATGGTTTAGTTGATTAGATGGTGTTGGGTGATAGGTTGGACTCAATGATCTTGAAGGTCTTTTCCAACCTGTTCTGTTCTGTTCTGTTCTGTTCTGTTCTATTCTATTCTATTCTATTCTATTCTATTCTATAAAAGCATCTTGGATTTAGTGTGTGTGTGGGGAGGTTGGACTCGATGATCTTCAGAGGTCCTGTCTGCCCCCCCCAGCTTATGAGGATTGTGTCATCATTTCATTTCATGGGAAAAGTTTCATTACCAAGGATGATGGATCTGGGTTGGGGAAATCCCAGGCACTTATAGAGGCTGGGCAGGGACTGGCTTGAAAGCAGCCCTGAAGAAAAGGCCTTGGGGGTGTTGGGGGATGAGAAGCTCAACAGGAGCCAGCAGTCAGCACTTGCAGCCCAGAAAGCCAAGCAGAGCCTGGGCTGCAGCAAGAGAAGTGTGGCCAGCAGGGCCAGGGAGGGGATTCTGCCCCTCTGCTCCACTCTGCTGAGACCCCACCTGGAGCTCTGTGTCCAGTTCTGGAGCCCCTAGGACAGGAAGGATCTGGAGGTGCTGGAAGGTGTCCAGAGAAGGGCCATGAGGATGAGCAGAGGGCTGGAGCTGCTCTGCCATGGAGACAGACTGAGGGAGTTGGGGTTGTTGAGTCTGGAGAAGAGAAGGCTCTGAGGAGACCTTCTTGTGGCTTTCCAGTATCTGAAAGGGGCTCCAAGAAAGCTGGGGAGGGACTTTTGAGGGTGTCAGGGAGTGATAGGACTGGGGGGAATGGAACAAAACTAGAAATGGGTGGATTCAGCTTGGATGTTAGGAAGAAGTTGTTCCCCATGAGGGTGGTGAGAGCCTGGCAGAGGTTGCCCAGGGAGGTGGTGGAAGCCTCCTGCCTGGAGGTGTTTGCAGCCAGGCTGGATGTGGCTGTGAGCAACCCAAGGCAGGGTTGGGACTGGATGATCCCTGAGATCCCTTCCAACCCTGACAATTCTGAGAGTCTAAGAAAAAAAAGCATAAAATGAAGAGCCCATCTGCAATCCAGGGAGTGTCTGGAGAGTCAGACAGTTTTTCTGCTTAGGAAAGTAGCAGACTCACTTCAGAACTTCTTGCTATTTAACAAGCCTGGAGTCCTATGCTGCTTTTTGCAGCAAACCTGGACTCACTTGAGGCCAG
The DNA here is from genome assembly GCF_014839835.1 of Dryobates pubescens. Taxonomy (NCBI): domain Eukaryota; kingdom Metazoa; phylum Chordata; class Aves; order Piciformes; family Picidae; genus Dryobates; species Dryobates pubescens. The sequence continues at coordinate 25,643,169 of NC_071625.1, read as the reverse complement.
AAGGATCTTGACAGGCTTGAGAAGTGTGTCACTGCCAACTGCATGAAGTTCAACAAGTCCAAGTACAAGGTTCTGCAGCTGGGTCAGGCCAACCCCAGGCACAAATCCAGGCTGGGTGCAGAGTGGGTTGGGAGCAGCCTTAAAGAAAGAGACTTGGGGGTGTTGGGTGCTGAGCAGCTCCCCAGGAGCCAGCAGTGCCCTCCTGCAGCCCAGCAGGCAGCTGTGTGCTGGGCTGCAGCCAGAGGAGTGTGGGCAGCAGGGCAGGAGAGGGGATTCTGCCCCTTGGCTCTGCTCTGCTGAGACCCCACCTCCAATCCTGCCTCCAGCTCTGCTGTCCCCAGCAGAAGAAGGACACAGAGCTGCTGGAGTGAGGCCAGACAAGACAAAGATGATCCAAGGGCTGGAGCAGCTCTGCTGTGAGGATAGGCTGAGGGGGCTGGGGGTGTTCAGAGGGGACAAGAGAAGACTCTGGGGGGACCTTAGAGCTGCCTTCCAGTACCTGAAGGGATCCTCCAGGAAGGCTGCAGAGGGACTTTTCCTGAGGGTGTCTAGAGACAGGCCAAGGGGGAATGGTTTGAAGCTGAGGGAGAGCAGGGTTAGCCTGGAGCTGAGGAAGAAGTTCTTCAGTGTGAGGGTGGTGAGACTCTGGAACAGGCTGCCCAGGGAGGTTGTGGATAGCTCCTTCCTGGAAGCATTTAAGGCCAGGCTGGACGAGGCCTTGAGCAAACAAGTGTAGTTGAGAGGCTTCCCAGCCCATGGCAGGGAGGTTGGAGTAGATGATCTCTGGAGTTCCTTCCAACCTAGGCCATTGTCTGATAAGAGTCTATGAAAGCTATACCTCAAACAATGAAGATTGGGTAATTTATACAGCAGTATTTCATGCTGGGCTCAATAAACTCAACATTTCTGCTACACAGGTGTAATCCTTTGCAGACATGATCAGGTTTCTCTTCCTGCAAGCTTTTTCCTTAAGTTTTAAGGACTTAAATTATTAGGTGCCATGTAATAAATCTTCCTCTGAAGAGAAAAAACAAAGGAGACATGAACACTAGCAGTGCAAGTCCTAGGGATTTGTGAACCTTCTGCTGGGTGGTTGTCCCAAAAGCTTCTCAAAGTGCATTTTCTCTCCAGTTTCACAAAGGATTAAAGTCAGCACAGGGCAGCTGAAAATCCCTGTTTAGGTGGAAAATCACTTCAAGAGCATGCCTGAAATGAATAGAAGAATGGAATGGAATGGAATGGAATGGAATGGAATGGAATGGAATAGAATAGAATAGAATAGAATAGAATAGAATAGAATAGAATAGAATAGAATAGAATAGAATAGAATAGAATAGAATAGAATAATCCAGGTTGGAAAAGACCTTCAAGATCATCGAGTCCAACCTATCATCCAACACCACCTAATCAACTAAACCATGGCACCAAGCACCCCATCAAGTCTCCTCCTGAACACCTCCAATGATGGTGACTCCACCACCTCCCTGGGCAGTACATTCCAATGGGCAATCACTCTATCAAGAATTTCTTCCTCACATCCAGTCTACACCTCCCCTGGCACAGCTTGAGACTGTGTCCTCTTGTTCTGGTGCTGGGTGCCTGGGGGAAGAGACCAACCCCCACCTGTCTACAACCTCCCTTCAGGTAGTTGTAGAGAGCAATAAGGTCTCCCCTGAGTCTCCTCTTCTCCAGGCTAAACAACCCCAGCTCCCTCAGTCTCTCCTCGTAGGGCTTGTGTTCCAAGCCCCTCACCAACATTGTTGCCCTTCTCTGGAAACATGAAATGAAAACCCACAATGAAGAAAGAGCACTTATAAATAGGTCTCATATTCACAGGCTCACACAGTTTCACAGCTTGCACTGGGTTGGAAAGGACCCTCAAAGGACATCCTGTCCAACCCCCCTGCACTCAGCAGGGACACCTCCAAACTAGATCAGGATACCCAGGGCCGCATCCAGTTTGATCTTGAATGTATGCAGGGATGTTGCTTCAACATCTCCTGATCCAGCGTCTCACCAGCCTCACTGTGCAAACATCCTCCTGATGTCCAACCTGTATCTGCCCTGCTCCAATTGCAAACCCTTGCCCCTCATCCTATCCCCACAGCTCTTCTGAACAGTCCCTCCCCAGCCTTCCTGGAGGTCCCCTTCAGAGCCTTCTCTTCTCCAGGCCGAACAGCCCCAACTCTCTCAGCCTGTCCCCATAGCAGAGGTTCTCCAGCCCTCTGATCATCTTTGTGGCCCTCCTCTGGACCCACTCCAGCAGGTCCATGTCCCTCTTGTGTTTGAGACCCCAAGAGTGGACACAGTACTGTCAGTGAGGTCTCAGCAGAGCAGGGGGGACAAAATCACTTCCCCTGACCTCCTGGCCACTGCCATTTGCCTTTTGGGCTGCCAGTGCCTATTGCTGGCTCACATCCAGCTTCTCACCCCCCAGCACTCCCATGCCCTTTCCTGCAGGGCTGATCATCATCCCCCAGCCTGGACTGATACCCAGGGCTGGCCTGACCTAGGTGCAGGACCTTGCACTCTGTCTTTCTGAACCTTCACTTGGAAGATTCCTGAACTGTTTGATAAATACTGCCTCAGTGTGAGGATGCTTTTCCCACAAGTGAATGCTGCTGCTGATTAATGTCAGCTGCCTGTACACTCTGAGGGGTGGAATAGTGACAACCATCACCTGGGATGTGAACTTTAACAGTGGCAGTGGCCTCCAGTAGCTTCTTTAGTGTGGAGCCACCGTGAATTTGTGGCAGTTTGGGGGTGGGCACATCAGAGTAAATCAACAGCTAAAAAGATGGACCACTTAGCAATACCTCATACACTGATGGGAAATGTTTCCTCCAGAATGACTCCTTGGGTTTTACTAAGCCAGCTGGAATAAGGAAGCTTGGAAGTTCATTTAAAATACATTTCCACAGAAAAAAACAGCATGGCACTTGTGTCATATGGCTTCAGACTGCCTTGGCCACTCAGTTTCTCCTTGAAGATGGAGCTTCAGGCATCTCAAACCTCCTCCTAGTTTTCTCTTGGCAATGCCAGTGTAGTACCTTCAGTTTCAAAGAATTTACTTAATCGTAGAATCAGAGAGTCACAGATTGTGAGGGGCTGGAAGGGACCTCCAAAGCTCATCCAGCCTGATTTCCCTGCCAGAGCAGCAGCACCCAGGGCAGGTCACACAGGAACACATCCAGGTGGGTTTTGAATCTCTCCAGAGAGGGAGATTCTACAACCCCCCTGGGCAGCCTGCTCCAGGGTTCTGCCACCCACACAGGAAAAGATTCTTCCTTCTCTTTCCATGGAATTTCCTCTGCCTCAGCTTCCACCAATGCCCCTTGTGCTGTCCTTGGGCATCACCCAGCAGAGCCTGGCTCCAGCCTCTGGGCACTAACCCTGCACATCTTTATCAACAGGAATGAGGTCACCCTCAGGCTCCTCCTCCCCAAGCTACAGAGCCCTCAGCTCCCTCAGGCTCTCTCCTAAGAAAGATGTTCCACTCCCTCTGGCTTTGTGCTGGACTTTTTTAAGCAGTTCCCTGAGGTCCTTCTTGACCTGAGGGGCCCAGAACTGGACACAGCTTCCAGAAGTGGCCTCACCAGGGCATAATAGAGATGGAGGAGAACCTCTGTGGACCTACTCACCACAGCCCTTCTAATCCACCCCAGGATGCCCTTGGCCTTCTTGGCCACAAGAGCACATTGCTGCCTCATGGTCAACCTCCCATCCACCAGGACCCCCAGGTCCTTTTCCCCCTCACTGCTCTCCAGCAGCTCAGTCCCCAACCTCTCCTGCTCCATGGGGTTGTTCTTTCCCAGGTGCCAGACTCTCCCTTTGCCCTTGTTGAATCCCATTCCATTTCTCCCTGCCCAGCTCTCAGCCTGTCCAGGTCTGGCTGAATGGCAGCACCACCCTCCTGTGTCAGCCACTCCACCCAGCTTGGTGCCATCAGCAAACCTGCTGGCAGTGCTCTCTGTGCCCTCATCCAGGTCACTGATGAATATATTGAATAGTTCTGGCCCCAGTACTGACCCCTGAGGGACTCCATTAGACACAGGTCTCCAACTAGCCTCTGTCCCCTTGACCACAGCTCTCTGACTTCCTCCCTTCAACCAATTCCCATCCACCTCACTCCCTGCCCATCCAGACCACACTGCCTCAGTGTAGCTGTGAGGATGCTGTGGGAGGCAGTGTCAAATGCCTTACTGAAGTCAAGATAAACCACAGCCACTGCTCTACCATGCTGCAGTGATTCACACCTGACTAAGGCTGCTAGTGCTGGCACTGGTTTGGGATGATTCCCTTTTTCAGGCTTTAGCAAATACACATGCCAAGCTTCTTGCAGAGTGTGCAGGAACTATCATGTTGAGTGGCTTCCAGTTGTTTTGAAGAGGCAAGGGTGCAGGTAAGTGCCAAAAGAAGAGCAAAAAGTCTTGCTCCTTCCTGATGCTAACCCAAGTGTGAGAGAGCAACAGCTCTGCCCTTCAGTGAGGCAAACTGATGAGCCTGGTGAAAGACTCAGGTTTCATCAAAGAGAGATGGAAACGTCAAAGAGAGAAGAAATGATTTCCAGCCCAACATTTGATGTGGCATAAAAGATATTTACCTCTTCTTCTGCTTGTTAATGTCCTTTTGCTGTTTTGAATGAGCTATCTATTCACAGTTTAGGATTAAACAGTTGTGGCCAAGAAGGTGAGGGAAGTAGTTCTCCTCTCCCTCTACTCTGCCCTGTTGAGGCTAAGCCTGGACTATTATGTCCATAGAATCAATAATGTTGGAAAAGACCTCAGAGATCATCAAGTCCAACCTGTCACCCAACACCTCATGACTACTAAACCACAGCTCCAAGTGCCACATCCAGTCCCTTCTTGAACACCTCCAGGGATGGTGATTCCACCACCTCCCTGGGCAGCACATTCCAATCTCTCTTTCTGGGAAGAACTTTCTCCTCACTTCCAGCCTAAACTTCCCCTGGCACAGCTTGAGACTGTGTCCTCTTGTTCTGTAACAGGTCCAGTTCTGGGCTACCCAGTTCAAGAGAAACAGGGAGAGAGTGTCTCTCCCTTTCTTTCTTGAGTACTGGGGAGAGTCCAGTGGAGGGCCAGGGAGATGCTGAGGGGACTGCAGCACCTCTGTGACACAGGGAAGTTGAGAGCCCTGGGACTTTTTAGTCTGGAGAAGAGCAGACTCAGAGGGGGGCTAATCAATGCTGATCAATAGCTGAGGGGCAGGAGAGTGAGACCAGACTCTTCAAGACCCATCTGGATGCATTTCTGTGTGACCTGTGCTGGATTCTCTGGTCCTGCTGTGGCAGGGGGGTTGGACTCAATGATCTTTGGAGGTCCCTTCCAATCCCTAACAACCTAGGATCCTGGGAACCTGGGGTCTTCTCAGGGATGCCCAGTGACAGGACAAGGGACACTGGGCATTAACTGAAATTGAGGAAGTTCCACCTCAACAGGGTGGTGAGAGCCTGGCACAGGTCACCCAGGGAGGTGGTGGAAGCCTCCTGCCTGGAGGTGTTTGCAGCCAGGCTGGCTGTGGCTGTGAGCAACCTGCTGTAGTGTGAGGTGTCCCTGGCCATGGCAGGGGGGTTGGAACTGGCTGATCCTTGAGGTCCCTTCCAACCCTGACAATCCTGTGATTCCATAAGGGAAAACTTGGGTGTGAGGCTTCCCAGAAAAGTTGTGGAGTCTCCTTCTCTGGAGACATTCCAAACCTGCCTGGCCATTGTTATCCTGGGCAAGCTGCTCTGCTTGAGCAGGGAGGGGTGAGCTGGATGATCTCCAAGAGGTCCCTTCCAACCCCCAGCATGCTGGGCTCCTGTGATTAAATGACAAGGGGTATTTCCAGTTAATCTCAGCAAGAGGCTGGTGCTGCTCCTTAAGCCAGTTCATGCATCACACTGCTCTGCTTTGTCCAGCTGCTCATATAAATGATGATCTGTTGAAGTGTATCTCTCTTGGCAATGCATGAAGCTGGCAAGGCTTTCTGGACTGCCCTGTGCAATTGCTTTATGAACAAGCACACCATTCTCTGTCCCAGCCCTCCCTGCTCTGCATTAAAACAGCCCTGCAAACATCCAGCCCTGCAAACATCTCTGTGAGAGCTTCAGCTAAACAAATCTTTTGTTGCAGGGATCAAGACTTGCAGTGGTTGTGGCTTCTGTTTTGTCAGGGCTGAGAAGTTTGTTTTAAAATGTTGAGATGGGAAAATTAAACTAATTTGAGAATGAGCAAGGCAATTAATCCAGGCTGGGTGCAGAGGGGGGCTGAGAGCAGCCCTGAAGAAAGAGACTTGGGGGTGCTGATTGAGGGGAAGCTCCCCAGGAGCCAGCAGTGCCCTCATGCAGCCCAGCAGGCAGCAGTTTGTCTGCTTAGGAAAGTAGCAGACTCACTTCAGAACTTCTTGATATTTAATAAGCCTGGAGTCTTATGCAAAGCTGGACTCACCTGAGGCCAGGGATCCATCCAGAAGGATCTTGAGAGGCTTGAGAAGTGTGTCAGTGCCAGATGCATGAAGTTCAATAAGTGCAAGGTCCTGCAGCTGGGTCAGGCCAACCCCAGGCACAAATCCAGGCTGGGTGCAGAGTAGGTTGAGAGCAGCTCTGAAGAAAGAGGCTTGGGGGTGTTGGGTGCTGAGCAGCTCCCCAGGAGCCAGCAGTGCCCTCCTGCAGCCCAGCAGGCAGCTGTGTGCTGGGCTGCAGCCAGAGGAGTGTGGGCAGCAGGGCAAGAGAGGGGATTCTGCCCCTTGACTCTGCTCTGCTGAGACCCCACCTCCAATCCTGCCTCCAGTTCTGCTGTCCCCAGCAGAAGAATCACAGAATCTTCCAAGCTGGAAAGGACTTCCAAGATCATCAAGTCCAGATGTTTTACCCACTCCACCAAGTCTGTCACTAGACCATGTCCCCAAACCAGGGGATGGTCACTCAACCACCTCCTTGGGCAGCCTCTTCCAGTGCCTGACCACCCTTTTCATGAAAGTTTTTTCCTCATGTCCAGCCCAGACCTCTCCTGGTGCAGCTTGAGGACATTCCTTCTCATTCTATTAGTTACTTGTGAGAAGATACCAGTGCCTGCCTCTCTACAACATCCTTTCAGGTAGCTGTAGAGCAATGAGGTCTCCCCTCAGCATTCTTCTCTGGAGACTAACCAACCCCAGCTCCTTCAGCCACTCCAACCCTGACAATTCTATGATTCTAAGATTGCTGTGCTGGAGCACAGCGTCACAGCATCACCAAGGTTGGAAGAGACCTCAAAGATCATTGAGTCCAACCTGTCACCACAGACCTCATGACTAGACCATGGCACCAAGTGCCACATCCAATCCCCTCTTGAACACCTCCAGGGACGGTGACTCCACCACCTCCCTGGGCAGCACATTCCAGTGGCAAATGACTCTCTCAGTGAAGAACTTTCTCCTCACCTCCAGCCTAAACTTCCCCTGGCACAGCTTGAGACTGTGTCCCCTTGTTCTGGTGCTGGTTGCCTGGGAGAAGAGACCAACCCCTTCATGGCTACAACCTCCCTTCAGGGAGTTGTAGAGGGCAATGAGGTCTCCCCTGAGCCTCCTCTTCTCCAGGCTGAACAATCCCAGCTCCCTCAGCCTCTCCTCACAGGGCTGTGCTCCAGACCCCTCCCCAGCCTTGTTGCCCTTCTCTGGACACCTTCAAGTCTCTCAATGTCCTTCCTAAACTGAGGGGCCCAGAACTGGACACAGGACTCAAGGTGTGGCCTAACCAATGCAGAGCACAGGGCACAATGACTTCCCTGCTCCTGCTGGCCACACTATTCCTAATGCAGGCCAGGATGCCATTGGCCTTCTTGGCCAGCTGGGCACACTGCTGGCTCATGTTTAGGTGGCTGTCAATCAGCACCCCCAGGTCCCTCTCTGTTTGGGAGCTCTCCAGCCACTCTGACCCCAGCCTGTAGCTCTGCATGGGGTTGCTGTGGCCAAAGTGCAGCCCCTGGCACTTGGATTTGTTGAATGCCATCCTGGTGGACTCTGCCCATCTGTCCAGTTGGTCGAGGTCCCTCTGCAGAGCCTTTCTACCCTCTAAGTGACCAACATCTGCTCCTAACTTGGTGTCATCTGCAAATTTGCTGATGACTGACTCAACCCCCTCATCCAGATCATCAATGAAGACGTTAAAGAGGATGGGGCCCAGCACTGATCCCTGGGGGACGCCACTGGTGCCTGGCTGCCAGCTGGCTGTGGCACCATTCACCACCACTCTCTGGGCTCAGCCTCCAGCCAGTTCCTAACCCAGCTCAGAGTGCTGCTGTCCAAGCCAGGGGCTGACAGCTTGGCCAGGAGCTTGCTGTGGGGGACGGTGTCAAAGGCCTTGCTGAAGCCCAGGCAGACTCCATCCACAGCCTGCCCCACATCCACCAGGCAGTCACCTGGGCATAGAAGGAGATCAGGTTGGAGAGGCAGCCTGTGTGTGCTTGTACAGATGATTTTCTGCTGCCAGAAAGTGTGAAAAGAAGCACAGGTTTTTGCACTTGTACTGCTTCAGCTGTTGCCCTGTGCTCAGCCCATCCTGCCCTGCACCTCTGCTGCAGCATTTTGGTTTTACCAGACTTAGAGGATCATGCTGAACCTCTAGAAATGCCTTCTTTTTTCCTCTTTTTCCCTTCTTGTTTTCTTTTTCTTCTTTAAGGTAATTTCAAATGATGCTTTGGAATGGAAAATGGTGCAAGAAAAATAGCCAAAAAAATATATAATCTCCTCTTCTGTGTCACTTTATTTATGGCACCACAATTCACTGATGGCACAGCGCAGAGGTTATAAACACAGCACTCAGGGCTTAATCATTCCCATCAGCAGTGATTTCCCTCATCCTCACATGGCCTTAAATGTTCCATCTTTAAGCTGACACAGCACACCACTACCAGAGTGGTGCCTGTTTGTTGAGAAATAAAGCCCTTGACTGAAAAAAAAAGTGCTGCTCACCAGCTGGTAACCCCACAATTCATCATAACCAAATGGGACTGACACAGGGTTGGAAGGGCCCTCAAGGATCAGCCAGTTCCAACCCCCTTGCCATGGCCAGGGACACCTCACACTACAGCAGGTTGCTCACAGCCACAGCCAGCCTGGCTGCAAACACCTCCAGGCAGGAGGCTTCCACCACCTCCCTGGGCAACCTGTGCCAGGCTCTCACCACCCTGTTGATGTGGAACTTCCTCAATTTCAGTTAATGCCCAGTGTCCCTTGTCACTGGGCATCCCTGAATAGGTCCCATGGGTTACTTAGCCTGGAGAAGAGGAGGCTCAGGGGAGACCTTCTTGCTGTCTACAACTCCCTGAAGGGAGGTTGTAGCCAGGGGGGGGTTGGTCTCTTCTCCTAGGCAGCCAGCACCAGAACAAGAGGACACAGTCTCAAGCTGTGCCAGGGGAGCTTTAGGCTGGATATTAGGAAGAAGTTCTTCATAGAGAAAGTGATTGGCCATTGGAATGTGCTGCCCAGGGAGGTGGTGGAGCCACCATCACTGGAGGTGTTTAGGAAGAGACTGGATGGGGTGCTTGGTGCCATGGTTTAGTTGATTAGATGGTGTTGGGTGATAGGTTGGACTTGATGATCTCAAAGGACTTTTCCAACCTGCTTAATTCTATTCTATTCTATTCTATTCTATTCTATTCTATTCTATTCTATTCTATTCTATTCTATTCTATTCTATTCTATTCTATTCTATTCTATTCTATTCTATTCTATTCTATTCTATCTTATCCTATCTTATCCTATCCTATCCTATTCCAGATGAGGCCTCAGCAGGGCCTCAAAGGTTTCAGAGCAAGGTTCAGTAGGACAAGATTTGGCTTAGTTGCATTTGTCCTTCTAAGTCAGTAGTGAATCCCTGACCCTGAATTATTTTGGAGGATCAGGTTTTCCCATAATGTACTTGACTAAGTATAGGCCTTAAGGAGCTCAGGAGGGACTTTTGACAAGGGCTTGTAGTAACAGGGTGAGAGGCAATGGGTTTGAGCTGGAAGAGGGGAGATTGAGACTGGATATGAGGAAGAAATTCTGTACAGTGAGGGTGGAACAGGTTGCCCAGGGAGGCTGTGGCTGCCTCCTCCCTGGAGGTGTTCAAGGCCAGGTTGGATGAGGCCTTGAGCAACCTGGGCTGGTGGGAGGTGTCCCTGCCTATGGCAGGGGGTTGGAACTGGAGGATCTTTAAGGTCCTTTCCAACCCCAACCATTCAGTGAACCTCTGCATTAGAGCTCACACCCAACTCTGCAGAAGGATGGAGGTGCTTTTCTGGATGTTTGAGCTGCATTCTAACCTGAATCCTCCTATTCAGCCTCCTTATACTTCCCCCACTGACTGAGTGGCAATGACAGGTTTGGGGTGGACAGGGTTTAGTCTAATATTTAATCTAGTTTTGAATTGGGTTTTTGTTGTTGTTGTTGTTTCTTTTGGGGCTTTTTTTTTTGGGGGGGGGGGGGGGGAGGGTGGAGGGTGCTTTTTTTCTTTCCACTGCTGAAAATCTTTTGTGCTGACAGAGGCACAGGTGGCTTTGCACAAAAGAGATGAAAGATCAGCTCATGGTAATGGTGGTGGATTGCCATGCTCATGTGAGCCTAGCAGCCTAATGCACAAAAGATGTTCATCTCCCTGGGTGCATCTGCAGCCTGCACCTGCAAGTAGCTGTTGACTTTCTGGCAGCTGCAGCTGCTGTGATCTGTGCTGGTATCTGACTTAGGAGCTTCAGTCTCACCCATTTCCAGTGTGGCTCTGCTGATGTAGACAGCTTTAATGGGCAGTTAACTGGAACTGCAAATCAAATGTCAGGAAAAAGACTTCTTTTTTTCCTAAAATGGGAAGGGAAGGGAAGGGAAGGGAAGGGAAGGGAAGGGAAGGGAAGGGAAGGGAAGGGAAGGGAAGGGAAGGGAAGGGAAGGGAAGGGAAGGGAAGGGAAGGGAAGGGAAGGGAAGGGAAGGGAAGGGAAGGGAAGGGAAGGGAAGGGAAGGGAAGGGAAGGGAAGGGAATTAACCAGGTTGGAAAAGACCTTCAAGGTCATCAAGTCCAAGCTATCACCCACACAGACCGAAATGACTCTCTAAGACTGAACAAGATCCCAGAGTCCCAGAATGGCAGGGATTGGAAGGGATCTCTGAAGATCTTCCAGTCCAAATCTTCTCCTAAACCTAGAAGAAATCACAGAGGAATGCATCCAGGTAAGTTTGGAATGCCTAAAGAGATGGAGACTCCACAGCCTCTCTGGGCAGCCTGTTCCAGAGCTCTGTGACCCTCACAGTCAAGAAGTTCCTCCACATGTTGAGGTGGAACCTCCTGTGCTGTAGTTTCCATCCATTGCCCCTTGTCCTATCACAGGAACAGAGCCTGTTCCCTCCCTCATGACCCCCAGCCCTCAGATATTTCTAAACATTGATTAAATCCCCTCTCAGCCTTCTCTTCTCCAGACTAAAAAGCCACAGGGCTCTCAACCTCTCCTCATAGGGCACATTGGCTCTTAAAAACCCAAGGTTTCACTTTCTTTAGAAGTGTCTAAATTCAGGGGCCAAAAAATGCCAGCAGGAGAAGGACTGAAATAAAAGCTGTATCTACTGCATGCAGAGAGAAATGAAAATGATCAGGGGGCAGGAACACCTTTGCTACAAGGACAGGTTGAGGGAGCTGGGGGCGTTCAGAGGGGACAAGAGAAGACTCTGGGGGCACCTTAGAGCTGCCTTCCAATAGCTGAAGGGATCCTCCAGGAAAGCTCCAGGGAGGCCTAATAGCAGCCTGCCAGTACCTGAAGGGGGCTACAGGAAGGCTGCAGAGAGATTGCTTGCAAAGGCCTGCAGGGACAGGATGAGGGACACTGGCTTCAAACTAGAGAAGAGCAGATTTAGATTGGATATTAGGAACAAGTTCTGCACCATGAGGGTGTTGGAACTCTGGAACAGGTTCCCAAGGGAGGTGGTTGAGGCTCCATCCCTGGAGGTATTCAAGGGGAGGCTCAACAGGGCTCTGAGCAATCTGATCTAGTTGGCAATGTCCCTGCTGAGTGTGGGGAGGTCAGACTGGATGAGCTTTGGTGGTCCCTTCCATCCTGGACCATTCTATCATTCCATGATTCTCTGACTCTGTGATTCCATGATTCTAGGATTCTGTGATTCTGTTCCTGTGTCTAGCTTGTAAAACCCTCTCTAATCTTCCCAGGTTAGGGCCATTATGCAGCACCAAATAGTTCTTGGCTAATGAATAGAAAGAACACACACCCAGGTGCCACACAAGTACAGATGCCAGACAGAACCCCAGCAGTGCACCTTAACATGAGCTGTGTCTCCCTCCACTTCCCTGGAACTCAGTCATTTGCATGAGTGCTTCAAAATGAGATTGTGGAATCACTCTGCTTAGCACTACATTAAAATGTCTGATGAGGCCATGGCTTCCTTTTACTAAATGAAAAGCTTTATTTTTTTGTTGTTCTTTTAACACCAGAACTGGTTATATTTTATGAACTTGAACTTGGGTCAGGAAAGGAAGGTTGTTTTCTTACCCAAAAAACAGCATTGTTGTATGCAGCTGGAAACCAAACCAAACCAATATAAACCAAACCAATATAAACCAAGCCAAACCAATATAATCCAAAGCAATATAAACCAAACCAATATAAACCAAACTAAACCACACCAATGTAAACCAAACCAATATAAATTAAACCAAACCAAGCCAAACCAATATAAACCAAACCAAACCAATATAAATCAAACCAAGCCCAAACAATATAAACCAAACCAATATTAACCAAATCAAATCAAACCAAACCAATATAAATGAAACCAAACCAATATAAACCAAGCCAAACCAATATAAACCAAACCAATATAAACCAAATCAAACCAAACCAATATAAATGAAACCAAACCAATATAAACCTAACCAAACCAATATAAATGAAACCAAACCAATATAAACCTAACCAAACCAATATAAACCAAATCAAACCAATATAAACCAAATCAAACCAAACCAATATAAACCTAACCAAACCAATATAAACCAAATCAAACCAATATAAACCAAATCAAACCAAACCAATATAAATGAAACCAAACCAATATAAATCAAAACAAACCAATATAAACCTAACCAAACCCATATAAACCAAATCAAACCAATATAAACCAAATCAAACCAAACCCACATAAATCAAACCAAACCAATATAAATCTAACCAACCCAATATAAAGCAAGCCAAAACAATACAATCCATACCAAACCAATATAAACCAAATCAAACCAAACCAAGCCAAACCAATATAAACCTATACAAAACAATACAAACCAAATCAAAACAATATAAACCAAATCAAACCAAACCAGTATAAACCAAACCAATATAAACCAAAGCAAACCAAACCAATATAATCCAAACCAAACCAATATTAACCAAATCAAACCAACCCAATGTAAACCAAATCAAACCAAACCAATATAATCCAAACCAAACCTATATTAACCAAATCAAACCAACCCAATATAAACCAAACCAAACTAAACCAATATAAACCAAATCAAACCAAACCAATATAAACCAAACCAAACCAATATAAACCAAATCAAACTAAACCAAAGTAAACCAAACCAACCAATATAAACCAAACCAAATAAATGCAAACCAATATAAACCAAACCAAACCAATATAAACCAAATCAAACTAAACCAAACTAAACCAAACCAATATAAGCCAAACCACACCAATATAAACCAAATCAAGCCAAACCAAACCAATATAAACCAAACCAACCAATATAAACCAAACCAATATAAACCAAATAAATGCAAACCAATATAAACCAAACCAAACCAATATAAACCAAACCAACCAATATAAACCAAACCAATATAAACCAAATAAATGCAAACCAATATAAACCAAACCAAGCCAATATAAACCAAATCAAACTAAACCAAACTAAACCAAACCAAACCAATATAAACCAAACCAATGTAAACCAAACCAAACCAATATAAACCACATCAAACCAAACCAACCAGTATAAACCAAACGAATATAAACCAATCCAAAGCAATTTAAACCAAATCAAACCAAACCCATACAAACCAAACCAAGCTGATATAAACCAAACCAATATAAACCAAACCACCATAAACCAAATCAAACCAAACCAATATAAATCAAACCAAACCAATATAAACCAAACCAATACAAAACAACACAGAACAAAACAAAACAAACCCAGGAAGCAACATTCAGGAGGGCAGCAGAGCTGAATATTAGTGCTCTGCCTCTTGTGAATACAGAAGGTGAAATTCCAATTTGCATTTGCATCACTTGGCAAACCCTCTGTAAAAACAAACCCAACACCACCATTCCCCCCTACCCCCTTTCTCCCTCCTCCCCCCCCAAATATTTTGTCTAGTTGTATTACCAGAGATCTTTGTCAGAGATCTGTGCTTGAGGTCAAAGAGGCCATTGTGCTGCCTGTGTTCATGAAAGTGTAAATAATCCAACAGACTGACACGAGGAGAAAGTGCCTCCTTTAGGTTTTGCCAGGTTTTGGGTTTGCTGTTTGCTTTTTTTTTTTCCCCCCAAATTGAAGGCAGATGTGGTCAGGGGAACACTCCTGAGGACAGAAGGCAATCTCCAAATGAAGCAGTGGAAGAAGTCCCCTTCCTGCGACAATATTTTGAATTCAGGCGACATAAAGAGTTGAAATGCATCTCTCTTCAAATCTGTCACAGTGTCACAGTATCAGAGTACATTAGAGGTTGGAAGGGACCTCCAGAGATCAGCCAGTCCAACCCCCCTGCCACAGCAGCATCACTCAGGGTAGTCCACACAGGAATGCACCCAGGAAGGTTTGGAAAGGCTCCAGAGAAGGAGACTCCACAACCTCTCTGGGCAGCCTGCTCCAGGGCTCTGCCACCCTCACTGCAAAGAAGTTTCTCCTCATGTTGAGCTGAAACCTTCTCTGTTCAAGTTTGTATCCATTGTTCCTTGGCTTATTACTGTGCACCACCCAAAAGAGCTTGGCCCCCTCCACTTGACACCCCCCCTCTCACATATTGATAGATATATTGATGAGATCCCTCACAGCCTTCTCTTCTCCAGACTAAACAGCCCCAGGGTTCTCAGCCTCTTCTCACAGGGGAGATGCTCAAGTCCCCTAAGCATCCTCCTAGCTCTCCCTTGGACTCTCTCCAGCAGGTCTCTGTCTCTCTTGAACTGGGGAGCCCAGAACTGGACACAGGATTGCAGCTGTGGTCTCAGCAGGGCAGAGCAGAGGGGGAGCAGAACCTCCCTAGCCCTGCTGGCCACACTTTGCTTGCTGCACCCCAGGATCCCATTGGCTCTCTTGGCCCCCAGGGCACATTGCTGTCCCATGCAGAACTTGCTGTCCACCAGCACTCCAAGGTCTTTCTCTCTGGAGCTCCTGTCCACCAGGACAGCTCCTAACCTGTCCTGGTGCCTGCTGTTATTCCTCCCCAGATGCAGGACCCTGCACTTGTCCTTCTTGAACTTCATGAGGTTTGCCTGCGCCCAGCTCTCAGCCTGTCCAGATCTGGTTGGATGGTAGCACAGCCTCCCCCTAGTTTTGTATCATCAATGAACTTGCTGAGGGTCCTCTCAATCTTTCAGACCTCTGGCCTGACTCAGTTCCACGAGGTCCATGGTCAGCATGTTTAGCTGACATACAAAATAGAAAACTAACGAAAAGAAGTTGATTTGCCAAAGTGATTGGGGAAAGTGCACCAAAAATGCTCAGGAGCAAAACCATGCAAGGCAAAAATCCCAGAGATAAGTCAGGATCAAATATGTGGCTGACCATAGAAGCATGGAATGGGTTGGGTTGGAAGGGACCTTAAAGATCATCTAGTTCCAACACCCATGCCATAGGCATGGACACCTCCTACTAGACCAGGTTGCTTAAGGCCCCATCCTGCCTGGTTTGAAACACTTCCAGAATCGCAGCCTTCACAGCTTCTCTGGGCAGAGCCTCACCATCCTTATGGGGCAGAATTTCTTACTAATATTCAAGCTACTTGGAGCTTCTTCCAGTTTGAAGCCATCACCCCCTAGTCCTGTCACTCCATACCCTCGTGAAAATCCTTCTCCAGTTCTTCTGTAGGCCTCTTCAGCTACTGGCAGGCTGCCCTAAGGTCTCTCCACAGCTTTCTCTTTTCCAGGCTGAACAACTCCATGCTAGAGACTTTCTCTTTCTCTACACATTGTTAGGGTTGAAGCCCTCAGTATAGGAAGGACATGGACCTGATGGAGCAGGTCCTGAGGAGGGCCACGAAAATGATCAGGGGCTTGGAACACCTCTGCTACAAGGACAGGCTGAGGGAGCTGGGGGTGTTCAGCCTGGACAAGAGAAGGCTCCAGGGAGACCTAACAGCAGCCTGACAGTACCTGAAGGGGGCTACAGAAAGGATGGAGAGAAACTGTTTGCAAAGGCCTGCAGGGACCAGGACTAAGGGCAGAGGTTCCTTCCAAACCCCAGCATTGTGTGCTTCTGTGATTCTGTGACTCTGTGGTTCACTGAAGTACATTACCAGAGTCATAGAATTGTCAGGGTTGGAAGGGGCCTCAAGGCTCAGCCAGCTCCAACCCCCCTGCCATGGCCAGGGACACCTCACACTGCAGCAGGTTGCTCACAGCCACCTCCAGCCTGGCTGCAAACACCTCCAGGCAGGAGGCTTCCACCACCTCCCTGGGCAACCTGTGCCAGTCTCTCACCACCCTCATGGGGAACAACTTCTTCCTCACATCCAATCTCAATCTACCCATTTCTAGTTTTGCTCCATTCCCCCCAGTCCTATCACTCCCTGACATCCTCAAAAGTCCCTCCCCAGCTTTCTTGTAGCCCCCTTCAGATACTGCAAGGCCACAATTAGGTCACCTCAGAGCCTTCTCCTCTCCAGACTGAACAACCCCAACTCTCTCAGTCTGTCTCCATGGCAGAGCAGCTCCAGCCCTCTGCTCATCCTCCTGGCCCTTCTCTGGACACCTTCCAGCACCTCCAGATCCTTCCTATACTAGGGGCTCCAGAACTGGACACAGAGCTCCAGCTGTGGTCTCAACAGAGTGGAGCAGAGGGGGAGAATCCCCTCCCTGGCCCTGCTGGCCACACTTCTCTTGCTGCAGCCCAGGCACTGGTTGACAGCTACTTAATCTGAGTGGTGTTTTTAGATCAGAATTATTCAAATAAATGTTTTTTTAAGGTTATTTGACTATTTTGCCTAAGGACAAAGCCAAACTATCCCACATTGTTAACAAGCTTCTTTTACTCAGTCTAAAGCATTTGGGAACAGAACATGAAATCAAACCAGAAATGAGAGGAACTTGACCAAAGCACCAAGAGAGTTAACAAGCTCTTCCTAAAGTGGGAAGAAGCCCTCTGTAGATAGAGGATTATTTCCCCTGGGTTCTAGTGTCATATATCATAGGGTTGAGATGAAGTTCAAAGTCAGATAAAGTCAATATGTTTGACCTTCTCTTAGCAAAACAAACACTGATGGTGAGCAGCAGTAACAGCTCCATAGCAATGAATGTTTTTCTTAAAAGATAGAGACAGGGACTCTGTTTTCCCTCCATTTCTGAGGGTTACTTTTTTTCTCTGCTGGTGGTGTTGGGCTGACTGTGGGGCTCAGTGATCTTAGAATCATAGAATTGTCAGGGTTGGAAGGGACCTCAAGGATCAGCCAGTTCCAACCCCCCTGCCATGGGCAGGGACACCTCACACTACAGCAGCTTGCTCACAGCCACATCCAGCCTGGCTGCAAACACCTCCAGGCAGGAGGCTTCCACCACCTCCCTGGGCAACCTGTGCCAGGCTCTCACCACCCTCATGGGGAACAACTCCTTGCTAACATCCAATCTCAATCTCCCCATTTCTAGTTTTGCTCCATTCCCCCCAGCCCTATCACTCCCTGACACCCTCAAAAGTCCCTCCCCAGCTTTCTTGGAGCCCCCTTCAGATACTGGAAGGCCACAAGAAGGTCTCAGAGCCTTCTCTTCTCCAGACTCAACAACCCCAACTCTCTCAGTCTGTCTCCATGGCAGAGCAGCTCCAGCCCTCTGCTCATCCTCATGGCCCTTCTCTGGACACCTTCCAGCACCTCCAGACCCTTCCTGTCCTAGGGGCTCCAGAACTGGACACAGAGCTCCAGCTGTGGTCTCAGCAGAGTGGAGCAGAGGGGCAGAATCTCCTCCCTGGCCCTGCTGGCCACACTTCTCTTGCTGCAGCCCAGGAAGCCCTTAGAGGTCTTTTCCAACCTTAATGGTTCTAGGATTCAACCCTAGGCCTTAAAAATTTTTCTGCTTAGTGCAAAGAGAAGAGAAAGAAAAAAAGGCAGAAGAATATCTGGAGACACAGGTTTGGCCTTCAGCCTGAAGCTGTAAGCAGTAAGCTACTTGCCTAGAGTCACAAGGAATTTCAGCAGCTGATCCAGAAATTGATGTTACATTTTCTGCTTCCAATACAGTGAACTGGTCATGAAACCATAATGCCTTCAAAGTAAATATTTAGAAACTTTTTCAAGCTCAAATTCAATTTCCTCAAGCAAAGTTCTTTGGGGCATGTTCAGGTCAAACGTAATTTAGAAGGGTGGTTGTATTTTTTTGGTCACAGAAGTTGAAGGAAGATGAATCCTCTGAAAGGCAAGGAAAATAGAGCAGAATATAAGCACTCAGTCTTCAAAGGTGGTGCCATGTCTTCAATACTGCTATGATGCCAATGGCTTCCTGGCTTGGGTCAGAAACAGGGTGGGCAGCAGAGACAAGGAGGTGGTCATCCCCATGTGCTCAGCACTGGAGCCTGTCCAGAGGAGGGCAACGAGGCTGGAGAAGGACCTGGAGCACCTGGGCTATGAGGGGCTGAGGGAGCTGGGGGTGTTCAGGCTGGAGAAGAGGAGGCTGAGGGGAGACCTCATTGCTCTCTACAGCTCCCTGAAGGAAGGTTGCAGTGAGGAGGGGGCAGCCTCTGCTATTTGGTGGCAAGAGACATAGAATAGAATCATAGAATCATAGAATCAATAATGTTGGAAAAGACCTCAAGGATCATCAAGTCCAACCTGTCACTCAAGACCTCATGACGACTAAACCATGGCACCAAGTGCCACATCCAATCCCCTGTCGAACACCTCCAGGGATGGGGACTCCACCACCTCCCTGGGCAGCACATTCCAATGGCTAACAAGTCTCTCTGTGAAGAACTTTCTCCTCACCTCGAGCCTAGACGTCCTCTGGCACAGCTTGAGACTGTGTCCTCTTGTTCTGGTGCTGGTTGCCTGGGAGAAGAGACCAACCCCCTCCTGGCTACAACCTCCCTTCAGGGAGTTGTAGAGAGCAAGAAGGTCTCTCCTGAGCCTCCTCTTCTCCAGGCTAAGCAACCCCAGCTCCCTCAGCCTCTCCTCCCAGGGCTGTGCTCCAGACCCCTCCCCAGCCTCGTTGCCCTTCTCTGGACATATTCAAGTGTCTCAATGCCCTTCTTAAATTGAGGGGCCCAGACCTGGACACAGGAGCAGAGAAAATGGTTCCAAGCTGCACCAGGAGAAGTTCAGGCTGGATGCTAGGAAATATTTCTTCCCAGAGAGGGTTCTCAGCCATTGGCATGGTCTGTCCAGGGCAGTGGAGGTGTTTAAGCAGTGTGTGGACCTGGTGCTTGGGGACATGGTTTAGGATTGACCCTAAACTGGGTCAGGGGTGTGACTGGATGAGCTTGGAGATCTCTTCCCCAAAAAAAAGAGAGAAATATTAAAAGTGTTGAAAATGACACAATGCTAGAATCTGAACCTGATTTGCAGGTGACAGATGTTGAACCCTCACTCAGCTATTATTCTTTTTCACTTGAGTACTCTTCAAAGGCTGAAAAATAGATGCTTCAGTCCAGCAGAAATGAAACATGAACTTCTGCCCTTGGAATGAGAAGTGTTGCTTTATTGAGTCCTGGGATACACTGGATTTTCAAATGCATTTTTGATTATAAAGATGCTTAGAGCACCATATAAAGAGAAGACAATTATCAAGGAGCTTTTTGTATGAGAGCACACAAAAAGATGCTTAGGTTTGGGTTGAAAAGGACCTGAAAGACCATCTAGTTCCAACCCCCATGCCATTTTCAGGGATACCTCCTACTAAGCCAGGTGCTTCAAGGCTCCATCCTACCTACCCTTGAACAATTCCAGGCTTGGAGTTTCCATAACTGTTTAGGCCACACCTCGAGTCCTGTGTCCAGTTCTGGGCTCCTCAATTTAAGAAAGACATTGAGACTCTTGAACGTGTCCAGAGAAGGGCAACAAAGCTAAGGAGAGGTCTGGAGCACAGCCCTGTGAGGAGAGGCTGAGGGAGCTGGGGTTGCTTAGCCTGGAGAAGAGGAGGCTCAGGGGAGACCTCATTGCTCTCTACAACTACCTGAAGGGAGGTTGTAGCCAGGGTGGGGGTTGGTCTCTTCTCTCTAGCAACCAGCACCAGAACAAGAGGATGCAGTCTCAAGCTGTGCCAGGAGAAGTTTAGGCTGGAAGTGAGGAGAAAGTTTTTCCTAGAAAGAGTAATTTGCCATTGGGATGTGCTGCCCAGGGAGGTGGTGGAGTCCCCATCCCTGGAGGTGTTCAAAAAGGATTGGACATGGCACTTGAAGCTGTGGTTTAGTTGTCATAAGGTGTTGGGTGATAGGCTGGATTTGATGATGTTTGAGGTCTTTTCTAGCCTTATTTATTCTATGATTCTAACTTCTCTGGGCAACCTTTCCAGCGTCTCTGCACCCTCAAAGGGAAGAATTTCTTCCTGATGCCTCATCTACATCAGAGTGAGCTCACAAGGCAAGCACTGCAGACACTAATGGTTAGGGAGACTTTGGGTTGTAATTTCCCCCTCCAAAGAAGATGAGCACTGATGTGGTTATCCTTTTTCATTGCTCTGGGTCTGATGAGATTCCTAAGTGAAAGCTCAGAGCAGTGAAAAATGACACAAGAACCATAAGAAAGTCTGAATATTAGAATAGAATAGAATAGAATAGAATAGAATAGAATAGAATAGAATAGAATAGAATAGAATAAACCAGGTTGGAAGAGACCTTCACTATCATCGTGTCCAACCTATCATCCAATACCACGAGTCACAGAATCATAGAATCCTAGAATCATAGAATCTTAGAATCATAGAATCACAGTATCACAGAATGGTCTGGGTTGGAAGGGACCTCCAAAGGTCATCCAGTCCAACCTCCTCTGCAGTCAGCAGGGACATCCTCAACTAGACCAGGTTGCCCAAAGCCCTGTTGAGTCTGGGCTCGAGTCTGGAAAATGTATGCCTCATGTCACAGCCACACTCAGCCTCCTCAATTCTTAGCCCTTCTGTTTCCCTTCTCTGTGGCCAGTGGTTGCTGCTGATGTATTAGTGAGAAGAACTCTGCTTTTTTCAGTGCCTCAGAGTGTGCTAATTACCTCATTTCTAAGAAATGTTGTGTTATGCCTGGCGCAGCTCTTCAGCATCCACTCTACTCAGCAGTAATTTCTTGGCCAAGCAGAGTCCTCGCTATGTGTAATTAGCATTTCCTCCCATTATAAATAATTGTTCCTCATTTTCTGCTAATTCTTTTCTAGGGCTGTTGATCCCTCTCCAGGAACAATAGACAAACCTGAGCAAATTCTTTCAGGAGCCTGCCATTGGCCAATTTTGTTATCGTTGCAACCCAACCCTGTGCCATTAGCTCCGCAGAGTATTAAGAGCATTAATGCTTGTGCTTGGTGGAAGGTGGGAAATGCAGGGCAAATGTTTAATGCTGAGAGTAAAGTTATCCATACTGTATTTGTTCTCTCTTCTTGGTATAAAAGCTTTAATTTCTGGATGGGATTTGTATATACAAGATATGTTGATCTGTTGGAGAGGATCCAGTCTGAGATGAAGGCACCAAAAGGAAGTGTTTGTATGGAAGCTGAGTGCTCAAGCCCCCAGTGTAGTCACCAAAGATATGGTCAAGCCACAGGTTGGAAGAGTTGCTCAAGCAACCTGCCAAGGTGAGTGTCTGATGCAACTTGAGAGGTCCTCATCTGATCACCTCATGTACTTCAAAAAGGCACAGATCTCCTTAAGCTCTATGTCACAGGATAGAGTCCTAGAGGAGTGGTTCAGGCTGGAAGGGACCTTAGAAGGCCATATAGTCCAACCACCCTGCACTCAGCAGGGAAATCTGCAACTAGAGCTGGTTGCTCATAGCCCCAAACAACCTGACCTGGAATGGTTCCAGGGATGGGGCATCTACCACGTCTCTGGGCAACCTGGGCCAGGGTCTCACCAGCCTCAATGTAAAATATTTCTCCCTTCTCTCTAGTCTGAACCTCCCTCTTTTAGTTCAAACCTTCACCTCTTGTCCTGCCACAACAGGCCCTGCTAAAAAACATCTGTCCCCAGCTTTCTGATCTCCCCTTTAAAGCCACCAGAAGGTCTCCCTGGAACCTTCTCTTCTGCAGGCTGAACAACCCTAACTCTCAGACCCTCCCCACAGCAGAGGGCTTAGAGTCTTCCTGTCATTGCAGTGGCCTCCTCTGGCCCCACTCCAACAGGTCCATGTCCTTCTTGTGCTGAGGACTCCAATCTTAAATCTCAAGGCTTAAATTTAGCCTGCTTTTTTTTTTCTCTCTGAAAACTGTTGTGATGCAATAGTTCTGTATCTGTGAACAGACATCTCCAATGTCTGAGCATCTCAAGTCAAAGTAGGAGTTTGTGTCTGGGCAACAGAAAATCTCTTCTGGTAAGCTGAAACCATTTCTAGGCTTCACTGTTCCTCAGCTGCCATTACAGAAGGGCCATGAGGATGATCAGAGGGCTGGAGCTGGAGGTCTGTCTGTATGGAGACAGACTGAGAGCGTTGGGGTTGTTCACTCTGGAGAAGAGAAGGCTCTGAGGAGACCTTCTTGTGGCCTTCCAGTATCTGAAGGGAGCTACAAGAAAGCTGGGGAGGGACTTTTGAGGGTGTCAGGGAGTGATAGGACTGGGGGAAATGGAGCTAAACTAGAAATGGGGAGATTGAGATTGGATGTTAGGAAGAAGTCCTTCCCCATGAGGGTGGTGAGAGCCTGGCACAGGTTGCCCAGGGAGGTGGTGGAAGCCTCCTGCCTGGAGGTTTTTCCAGCCAGGCTGGATGTGGCTGTGAGCAACCTGCTGTAGTGTGAGGTGTCCCTGGCCATGGCAGGGGGGTTGGAACTGGCTGGTCCTCAAGGTCCCTTCCAATCCTAACAATTTTATGATTCTATGATGTTTTTCAAGAGTTAAGATCACTCCATGCACACTCAGAATCTTAAACTGAAGACTCCCACTGTAGGCCCCAGTGGCTTATTTCAGACTTCACCTATGGCAGTCCTGACGCTTCTGTCACCACCCTGCCAGAGGGAGGTAAATATTGCCAAAGACCTCCTCAATAAAGATGTTGTTTCCCATTCTCATTTCACTTCCTTTTCTTTTTTGTCCTTAAGGTACAGTTGGAAATCTATCTTCTTCCCCAGCTGGAAACCTACCTTCTTCCCCAGCATGACCCAGAGGTAGCAGTTGATCTATAGTCTAGGACCTGGTAGAGCTCAGATCAAGATACTGCTTGCTGCATGATTCTTGAGTAACTATAGGTATGCTACTTAGCTTCCCAGCACTTCATTGACTCTGTATGATGGCTATCAGTGTGATGAAGCATCAAAAAGAAAAGGACAAATATCAGAATGTGTGCAACTTTTTGATCTTTTCTCTGTCAGGAGATATAGAACAGGGAAAGAAAAAATAAAAGCACTTTGGGTTCTATTTTATGAACAAATTCTATGGCTTAAAGTCGTAATATCAACTGCATCTGCAATACCAAGCAGGTATTTACTCTGCTCTGGTGAGACCTCACATGGAGTCCAGGTCTGGAGCCCTCAATATAAGAAGGACATGGACCTGATAGTGGAGGTCCAGAGGAGGGCCATGAAAATGGTCAGGGGCTTGGAGCACCTCTGCTGTGAGGATAGGCTGAGGGAGCTGGCAGGGTTCAGCCTGGAGAAGACAAGGCTCCAGGGAGACCTAATAGCAGCCTGCCAGTACCTGAAAGGGGCTACAGGAAGGCTGCAGAGAGACTGTTTACAAAGGCCTGCAGTGACAGGACAAGGAACAATGGTTTGAAATGAGAGAAAAGCAGATTTAGATTGGATGTCAGGAACAAGTTCTGCACCGTGAGGGTGGTGGAACACTGGAACAGGTTTCCCAGGGAGGTGGTTGAGGCTCCTTCCCTGGAGATACTCAAGATGATGCTCAACAGGGCTCTGTGCAGCCTGATCTAGTTGAGGATGTCCCTGATGAGTGCAGAGGGGGTTGGACTGGATGAGCTTCGGAGTTCCCTTCCAACCCAGACAATTCTATCTTTCTAGGATTCTATTTCTCTGTGATTCTATGATTCTAAGAGTCTGTGATTCTAAGAGTCTAAGATTCTATGACTCTATTTTTCTGTGATTCTAGGCTTCTGTGATTGTAAGATTCTAAGATTCTATTTTTCTGTGATTTTAAGATTCTATGATTCTAAGATTCTGTGATTCTAAGAGTCTAAGATTCAATGATTCTATTTTTCTGTGATTCTAAGATGCTATGATTCTAAGATTCTGTGATTCTAAGAGTCTAAGATTCTATGATTCTATTTTGCTGTGATTCTAAGATGCTATGATTCTAAGATTCTGTGATTCTAAGAGTCTAAGATTCTATGATTCTATTTTTCTGTGATTCTAAGATTCTGTGATTCTAAGATTCTGTGATTCTAAGAGTCTGAGATTCTATGATTCTATTTTGCTGTGATTCTAAGATGCTATGATTCTAAGATTCTACTTCTAAATGTTTCAGGCTTCATTGTCAAATGTTAGCAGCCAGCACAAAGCTGATCTGGTGCAAGTGCACTGTCCTGAAACGTTGGCTTCTGCACAGTCATAATTCATTTACTGAAATAAAGGTCAGTCAAAACGATGGAGCTCCTGCTACTGTGTTGAGTAATGGATGATTAGAGGATCAGAATTGGTATTGTTAATCCAAGGCATACGCTGCAGAAGAACTCTCAAGTGCTGTGAGTCACCACTCCTGTTGTGCAATGAAGACAGAGTTGGTGTGTTTCATAAACGTCTATCCTGCTCTCTTTCACCCGTGCCTCTGTACAGCCTGTCTTCCAGATCAGATCTAGATCTTATGCTAATACTTTGTCTTGCCATTGCTGCTCTCTTTTTTTTTTTGTCCTGTGGCTGTTGTTTTTCCCCTGTGCTTGAACACCATTTCTGTGAAAAAGTAGGCATTTCCTGGCCAGCCTGAACAGTCCACTCCATTTCCTAGAACTCAGAGAGCCTTTCAAAAGATAAACTGAGTTATTTTTCTTTCTTAGTTTCTTCTGCATTCTTTCTCCTTCTTGACTGTATAAATTTCTTGCTTGCTAACATTTGCCAAGGTTAAGCACAAGAATTATTGCTTTTTCTTTCCTCCCCCCAGGCTGCTCAGTAACCATGTGGCGGTTGCCTTGGCTGGCACGTTGTGCTCTTAATTGGGTTTGCAGATATTTTGCCCCACCAGCTTCTATCTCTTTGTCTTTTCTGAGTGGGCTGAAGAGTCAGGAAATAGTTCTTTGCAGATGGCTCCACTCACCTCTCATTTTTCTCCTTACAAGACTGCAGACACCTGTGATGCTTCTTGTCTTCATCCTTCATTTTATCCATTTCTCTCCTTGGTGTGGATCTTCATGAGGACTTTAGTGTGGCTTCACTGATCTTGCTTGCTTATTTTCACTGCACTGCCTCATTTTTTCCAGAAGAAAACTGAATGCTCATACCTCTATGGCTGTCTTAGATCAGAATCATAGAATCACAGAATCAACCAGGTTGGAAAAGACCTCAGAGATCATCAAGTCCAACCTATTACCTAATACCTAACACCTCCTGACAACTAAACCATGGCACCAAGTGCCACATCCAAGCCTTTTTTTCAACACCTCCAGGGATGGTGACTCCACCACCTCCCTGGGCAGCACATCCCAATGGCCAATTTCTCTTTCTGGGAAGAACTTTCTCCTCACCTCCAGCCTAAAACTCTACTGGCACAGCTTGAGACTGTGTCCTCTTGTTCTGGTGCTGCTTGCCTGGGAGAAGAGACCAACCCCCACCTGGCTACAACCTCCCTTCAGGAAACAGTAGACAGCAAGAAGGTCTCCCTTGAGCCTCCTCTTCTCCAGGCTAAGCAACCCCAGCTCCCTCAGCCTCTCCTCACAGGGCTGTGCTCCAGACCCCTCCCCAGCTTTGTTGCCCTTCAAGTGTCTCAATGTCCTTCCTAAACTGAGGAGCCCAGAACAGGACACAGGACTCAAGGTGTGACCTAACCAGTGCTGAGTACAGGGGCACAATGACTTCCCTGCTCCTGCTGGCCACCCTATTGCTGATCCGGGCCAGGATGCCACTGGCCTTCTTGGCCACCTGGGCACACTGCTGGCTCATGTTCAGCCTACCATCGACCAGTACCCACAGGTCCCTTTCTGCCTGGCTGCTCTCCAGCCACTCTGCCCCCAGCCTGTAGCACTGCACGGGGTTGCTGTGGCCAAAGTGCAGAACCCAGCACTTGGACTTGTTCAGTGCCATCATGTTGGACTCTGCCCAGGTATCTTGGTAGTCAAGCTTGAGAGTTCTTATTGCTCTTTCACTCTTTAGCACAGAACTTAGTACAACAGGCTTGGGTCATGGCACTCTCACAGCTTAAAGACTTCCATGCTCACCACAGACTTTTTGCTGTTGTGCTTGGTGCTGTTGCTCAGAACCTCTTTTTCTACGTTCAGATGAGAGGTTACACTGACTGCCAGTGAGACATGGAAACAAATAATTAGGCAATGACCACAAGCTATGGAAATAGAAGCAGTCTCACAAGCTGGCCCATTCTTAGGGAAGCACAGCTCAGTTTTGCAGCTGGGAATGTTGTATTTTACAACATTCTCTTGCACATCCTAACTGTTCTGCGTAGGGCCCTGTGTCATAACAGGCTCCAGCTCCTGCCACAGGCAGGAAACAATTACAGCAATCTTAAATGTGACTAACTGGTAAAAATCTACCTTCTGAACTTCCTGAGGTGTTACCCAGCTGCCTTCTTCTCTGGGATAACTTACTGCCGTTCAGATGAAATCAAAGCAGCTCAAAAGGAGATGAGAATCCTCCCCATTGTGTTCAAACAATGGGAGGACAGCTCTTGCCATTAAGATAAACAATTATGCACTTCATTTCAGGAGAGAGAAAACTAAGTGGGGGGGATACAAATCATCCATCATCTAGTCCTGCAAAGACAAATGATGTGTTAAAGTTTCCTGTACAGTCATGCAAAGGAATACCTGCGGCTGCATTGTGAGCAGCAGCTTGGGACATGCTGGGCAGCACACCTGGCAACAGAGCTAAGTGATGATACTTGGTGCCTACTTAACCACCTCTCATCACAAGCTGCGCTATCAAACCCTTCGTTATTGGAGCCTTACAACACGTCTGCAGAAGACAATTCCACCATTGTAGCGATTGCACAGGGAGATTAAACGGCTGGGGTTAGGCCACACAGCGAGTGAGCAGCAGAGCCAAGAGGAGAGCGTGAGTGTTGGCTTCCAGCCCCCTGCTCTAACTACCGGACTTAGCTGCCTTAATACTTAATTCCCATATTGCTTCTCTAAATGCAGCTACTGGAAACGTCGGAGAGCCCTCGACGGGTTTTGGTGTATTACCAAACCAGTTGTGCTTCTCTCTGCCGGCTCCTTTAAGATGTCACAAAACACTGCAATGACTTTTCTTTCTTTTTATTATTATTTTTTTCCCTCTCCAAGGGCCTCATTTTATGAGTTGCCCCAGGTTGCCCAGCCCCGGTGGGGGATCAGCCTGACATTGTGCTGCTCACATCCCCTGGCCCCAGAACACAATTGCTGGCTGCTGCTGCCTCTCTCTGCTAAGCTTTCGTCATGGCCTCAGCCTTATGCCCTCAGCTCTGCTGTCTGAGAAGCTGGACCATTCTGTGCTCAGAGCGTTCCAGCTATATGCTGCTTAACGGGAACCAGATGTCTCCCCGGCACCGGCCAGAGCTTTCTGTCCTGTCGCTCCCTTAGCTTCTCCCGGGCAGACCCCCAGGTAACCGAGAGCGGCCAGCCGCGACCTGCCCGGAGTTTGCTGCCGGGTGCGCCGGGGGAGAGCAGGCGGAGGGAGGAGGCGAAGGGGAAGCGAAGCGGGCTGCGGGCCGGCGAGGAGGGAGGAGCGGCAGCCCGCCCGGCTCGGCGATGGATGGATGCCACTCGCCTGCCCTGCCGCTGCCAGCCGGGCTCCGACGGACACCTCCCGGCTCGCCGGGGCCCGCGCCCCACGGCGCAACACAGCGCGGAACGAGCCGGGGCGAGGAAGGGAGCGGGGGGACGGCGCTGCATAGGTTCCGTTTCCTGAGGCTGCAAACTTTCTGTGCTTCGCTCGGCTCCGGGGCCGCTCCGAGAGCTGCCTACCTTTGCCAAGCCAGAGTGATGCTCGTGAAATGAGGTGGGGAGCGGTGCGGGGGGGGAGGGGAAACGACTATGGAGGAAAACAAAGGTCGGACGTAGCGGATAAAGAGTCTCGCCGGTCGCCTCTTTGTAGTAGAGAACCTGGAGGTGTGACTGAAGAGCCAAACCACCTACACCCCAGGGATGCCACCCAATCGCTGCCTGTGTGCTGTGCAGAACTCCTCCCCTCTGGCTTGGCTGAGCGGAGACCTTCGGAGAAGCTGCCTGCTCTGGCTTCTACAGACTGTAACATATAAAAGCTGTTAGTAGCTCCCGTGGCCAGAAGCTTCAAAAGCAGCAGAGATTTGTTCTTACTGGGGGGTTGTAATAAGAGACACTCCTTCACAAAGGTCCATGCCATCACATAGGAGAGTGCTGTAGATACTGGGAGAACAATAGGCTGTGGTTGTGGTTTTATTTCTTATTTCTCTTGCTATTATCCAGAGGTAAGCCGTTCAGCTCACTCAGTTTGCTTTGCATGCAGCTTTAGCACTGCTCCTCACATGTGGTTGAAGCTAAGATTTGAATGCTGTCTCTCTGAGATGTCCTGCTGTCATGCTTTCTGTGTTGCCTTGTGCCTCCTGGTTTCTCTGTGCCACACTGTGTCACAAGGATCCATGCCTGGGGGGGCAGGCAGAGCCTAGGAGGGATTTTTTTTGCCTTTTCGGAGGAGGGGTGGAATGTGCTGGGAGGTTTCTTGCAGCCTCCCCATTTCAGCCTCAGAGTGTGGTTTATGGGGTGATCTGGTGTGACAGCACTGTAGCTATTTCAGGAGCACCAGCTCTGGCCATGTAACTGATGGTGTGAGGATGCTGCTTCACTCGGTGTGCTTACAGCAAGGACACCTCCTCACTCCCTGTGATTACTGAAGGTTGCTCGGTAACACATCGCCCTGCCCGGATCGCTTTTATGGCTGGGCTGACAGGCAGAATCCTCTTTCTGCTCACAGCCTGCCAACGAGCCGTGCCTTGCTACCCAGGTGCACAGAGTCACATCTTTGACATCTTCTCTTCTACAGATCTGGTGCCTCCTGCCCTGGCTTGGTGCAGGGTACCTCTGTGGCCTGCCCTTCTGCCCTGGCCCAAAATGACGGCGATCGCCGCAGTCAGCTGCGCTTTCTTCTTTTCCCTTCTCTGTGAAACAAGTGCATTCGTGGTACCCAATTCCACCGACCTGCCCCTGGCAGAGAAGAATTTCACTGAGGCGGAGGTGGCTTTGACAGCTCCCCTGGACTCTGCCAGCATGCCCAGGGCCAGGCGGAAGCGCTACATCTCGCAGAGCGACATGATTGCCATCCTCGATTACCACAACCAGGTCAGAGGCAAAGTCTTCCCACCTGCTTCCAACATGGAATACATGGTAAGTGAACTTTCTTTAGTCCCCAGCAAAACAAGCCCTGAGCCTGTGATTTCACTTTTCTCCAGCACTTTGGGAGGGTTTAGTTAAGCAGCTAATTGGCTTCTAGCTCTTGCTGCTGACCAAAATGTTCTGCCCTTCCATTTTTTATTTCAAGTTGCAGTAACTTAAGCAAGGAAAAGCTCAGTCCTGAACTCTGAACCTTTTGCTTGCCCTGCTGAATGTTCCTTTCTGTGAGCAGACCCAGTGAAGCTTCTGGGACCCAAAGCAAAGGAGGTTGTGAGTTAACTGCTTGTTGGCCTGAGGCACAGGATGTGACTACAACATGGGATCACAGCCTTTAAAGTGCTAACCCTTAGCAGCCCCGTTGCTTTTGTGGAGTACACTGGAAGCCGTTGCCCTGATGTGTGCAAAAACACAGCCAATGACCACTCGTCATTTCTCTCACCCACAATACTTTTTGGAGGCTCCACTTCTCATTTCCCTCCCCCACAATACTTGGAGGCTCTATGGTGAGACTGTGCTTGCAGAGTTCTTCCTCTGATGCACTGTTTGTCTCCTGCTCATGTGTTTTACCTGCTTGCATGTTGTTGTCTGCACCTAATCCTTTCCTGATTTGTTCATTTTTTTTTCCATCAGACAGTGCTGCTTTTAAATGCTGCTCTAGCATGGAGGGTTTCAGTCTGCTCAAAATGTTATGTTTGTGGCTTTCCCCCTTATTGGTAGGTCCTCCTGACGTGAGCTATCTGTCCCTGCAGGTATGATAGAAGTTATTAATTCCCTGTGATTTCATACTTGGCACCGGGAGCTGAAGCAGCATGTTTGCTATTTTGTGTGCCAGCTTTTGAATGCATTCATTCTGTGGAGCTCTCATGTTAAACATAGACTGGCCAAGCAAAAATTGTTTTGCCTTCTGAGTAAGCTATTCAGGGTTTTGAGAGCACAGACAAGTGGTGCCAGAAGTCGCAGAGCTTCTTGTCTGACAACAGACGGTTAACAAGGTCTGAGAAACAGGACACCGTCAGCCTGACATGTAAAAAGGGGGCTTATTGTAGTAACAACTCCTCCTTGTTAGCAGCTAGTGACTAACGGTTTGGACATCTTTTTTTATCACAGCTGTTACCTAAAATCTGGATCTGATCATACAATCTGCTTAGCACATCCCAGCAGCCCCTCGAAATGCTGAGTGCGCTCAAAACGTGGCAGGGGGGCAGCCTGTGGCCATCCCATAGGCTGAGTTTGAAGCTTGGTTGAGTGGAAAGGTCAGAGACAAGAAAAAACAGAGAGGTTAGAAGTCAGGCTCAGTCATCATTTTCATTGCTCTGCTCTCCACTGACATTTCCTTTGATTCTGCATAAATAAACTTTGTTGTAATGTCTGAGGGAATGGCAGCCTACCATGCCCTTGCTTGGCTTGTGTGCTTTAGAAATGTGCTCCCACAGCTTGCTTAAGCCAAGCCAGCACCCTGACCTATTCCCAAGAGTTCTGAGAGACCAGTGTTCTTGAGTTCTGCTTTGAATTCCTCTTTGGATGACTTCATGTGTATAAACCACCCAGGTTTTACCGGTAGGGGATGGAG
Source organism: Dryobates pubescens (assembly GCF_014839835.1). NCBI lineage: Eukaryota > Metazoa > Chordata > Aves > Piciformes > Picidae > Dryobates > Dryobates pubescens. Next base: position 25,611,724 of record NC_071625.1, on the reverse strand, counting down.
ATTCTGCTGCAGCTTTGCTCTGCAGAGAGACTGTGCAAGGTTTAACACAAATGATGACACCAAGCTGGGTGGAGTGGGTTGGGAGGCACTACAGAGGGACTTAGGTAGGTTGGATCCATGGCCAGTGTTAACAGGATGAGCTTCAACAAGGCCAAGTGCCAGGTCCTGCACTTGAATCACAACAACCCCAAGCAATGCTCCAGGCTTGGAGCACTGTGGCTGGAAACTGCCTGGCAGAAAGGGACCTGGGGATGCTAATGGAGAAGGGGCTGAACAGGAGGCAGCAACATGCCCAGTTGGCCAAGAAAGCCAAAGGCATCCTGGCTGGGATCAGCAATGCTGTGTCCAGCAGGAGCAGGGAGCTGATTGTCCTCTTGTACTCAGCTCTGGGGAGGCCACACCTGGGGTCTTGTGTCCAGGTTTGGGCACCTCAATACAGGAGAGCTGTGGAGGTGCTGGAGCCAGGGCAGAGGAGGGCAAGGAAGCTGTGAAGGGCCTGGAGAAGGAATGTGATGAAGAGCAACTGAAGGAGCTGGGGATGGTTAGTGTGAAACAGGAGGCTGAGGGGAGACCTCATGGCTCTCTGCAACTCCCTGAAAGGACCTTGAGGAGAGGTTGTTGCTGGTCTCTTCTCCCAGGTAATCATTGATAGACCAAGAGGGAATGGCCTCAAGCTGTGACTGGGGAGGTTTGGACTGGACAGCACGAAAAAATGTTTCCGAGCAAGAGTGGTCAGGCACTGGAATGAGCTGCCCAGGGAGGTGGTGGGGTCATCAACCCTGGATATGTTTAAAGGTGGTTTGGATGTGGTGCTTGGGGATATGGTTTAGGGGTGACCCTGGTAGAGCAGGGTTAATGGTTGGACTTGGTGATCCTGAGGGTCTTTTCCAACCTGACTGTTTCTGTGATTCCGTGAAAATCAAGATTGAAACCATGCTCTTCATAGCATTGCTTTTACCAGTACCAACTAGCAAAAGGAGGTATATGTGTCCCTATCAGCATCAGGTCTAAGGCTTTGTTTCATGCTTGGCTTCCCAGTCTTAAAGTACTTTGTGACTTCATGCTGTGCAGTTCAGAGCAGCATCTTGAGCTATGCAGGCAATGATTTTGGTTAGAAAAGCCCTTTAAGGTCATCAAGCTCAACCAAGTCTACTAAGAGGGTTGCTATAACCTTGTCCCTCAGCACCACACCTCTGTGTGTGTTCACCCAAAGTGCAACTTCAACTTGGTCCCCAAGTGGAAGCCAACCCCTTTGGCACCAATTCTCTTTCACAATTTAGTGTTTGTGGGTCCTGTGTAACTTTGCAGAGATAGAAGCCCAGCGAGCACCATCACACAGAGCTTGCTCTGCTGTCTGGCTTGCAGCCACGGCATCATCTACTTATCAACTTCAACAAATGTACCATTGTCAGCTTTTTATCCCTGTCACTACAGAGAGGCTTTGGTAGGAAGGTCTTGAAGATGACATGGTGGTGTGAGCCATATCAAAACTGGAGCCCCCTCTGTCAATAATGCCTTTTCAAACTTGCTTAGCTGTTTGCTGGTCTCTGTATGGTTTCAGAGCATCTCTTGTGTCCTATGGCAAGAGAATCTCATGACAGATGATTGCCACTGTTGTATATGAAAGATGTTATACCACTGGAACAGGCTGCCAAGGGGGGTTGTGGATGCCCCCTCCCTGGAGGTGCTCAAGGCCAGGTTGGATGAGGCCTTGAGCAACCTGGGCTGGTGACTGGGGTCCCTTCCCATGGCAGGGGAGTTGAAACTACATGATAGGACTAGGAGGAATGGATCCAAGCTAGAGGAGGGCAGATTTAGATTAGACCTTAGGAAGAAGTTCTTCCCCATGAGGGTGGTGAGAGACGGGCACAGGTTGCCCAGGGAGGTGGTGGAAGCCTCATCCCTAGCGGTTTTAAGGCCAGGCTGGCTGTGAGCAACCTGCTGCAGTGTGAGGTGTCCCCATGGCAGGGGAGTTGGAACTGGATGATCCTCGAGGTCTTTTCCAACCCTGACAGTTCTATGATTCTGTGATCTTCAGTTTCCCCTCCAACCTGAACCATTCTGTGAATCTGTGATGGCCAACACATTGTCACTACCAGCAGAGAAGGTACCCTGTGCTGAAAGACCACTACAGAGCATGGGCTCCTGTGCTGAGCATTATGGAAGAGTGAAGGGTAGTGATGGAAGTGGCCTTTCTATTCCTCCTAATGATGGCTGAAAAGGATGTCCCATGTCAGAGAGCTGGAATTATTTACAGATGTGGCAGCTTGTGGAAATCTCATGTAAGCGTGTGGAGGTAGAGAAGCCCTGAGCAGTGTGGAAGGCCAAGAGTGTCCACAGTCATATTAAATTGTGCTTTGCTCTTTTTTCCTAATTCAGTTAGGAGCTCTGCTCTTCTCATGAACTGCTGTATCTCATTTCTGCACTGTTCCCCTTGCTTTTTCTTCTCCACTGGTAGGAGCTCAGGGTTTAGCTGGACAGGTTGGTTCTTGTGATTCCAGTTCTGCACTCAGCCATTGGGGGGGGGGGGGGCTTTTCTCCTTGACACATTCTGTTCTTTCCCTGGTGCAGTCTGTTTCTCACATGTTCAGTGCATTCATGGACACTTTGACCTCCTTGGATACTGTTCTGCCTGCCCCTGCTGTCTGGAGATTTAGTGTGCTGTAGGGCTTTGGAGGAGAGGGCTTGAAGAGTGGCTTTGAGTGTACACGTGGTAGGCAGGGGAAGTTCAGGTGAACACTGCAGCAGCTGAGCTGGAGGAGTGCTTCAGTTCTCTTTGGGAGATGCTGCTCTGAGTACTGCTCCAGCTTGTTGATGTATGCAGTCCTCAAAGAAAGCAGACAGCTGGGAAGTCAAAAGCAATGTTGGGAGACATTGTTTGATGATAGAACCATAGAATCATTAAGGCTGGAAAAAACCTTTTAAGATCATTGAGCCATAACCCAACTAAACTATAACCACTAACTAACTACTATAACCACTAAACTATATGCTGAAGCATCACATCTACAGCTCCTTGAACACCTCCAGGGATGGTGACTCCACCACCTCCCTGGGCAGCCTGTTCCAGTGCTTCACCTGGTGCATCTTCAGCCCATATCCTCTCTCCCTATCTCCAGTTAATTGAGAGGAGAGCCCAACACCAGCCTGACTCCAACCCTCCCCACTGGTTAGGCCACACCTGGAGTACTGTGGCCAGTTCTGGTCCCCCATCTGCAAACTTACTAATGGTGGACTCAATCCCCTTGTCCAAATCATCAATAAAGACATTGAACAGGATGGGGCCCAGCACTGATCCCTGGGGGATGCCACTGGTGCCTGGCTGCCAGCTGGCTGTGGCACCATTCACCACCACTCTTGGGGCTCTGCCCTCCAGCCAGTTCCTAACCCAGCTCAGAGTGCTGCTGTCCAAGCCAGGGGCTGACAGCTTGGCCAGGAGATTGCTATGCTGAAGTCCAGGCAGACTACATCCACAGCCTGCCCCACATCCACCAGAAGGAGATCAGGTTGGTCAGGCAGGATCTGCCCCTCTTAAATCCATTCTGGCTGAGTCTGATCCCTTGGCCATCCTGTAGGTGCTGTGTGATTGCACTCAAGATGACCTCTTTCATAGTCTTGCATAGTCCAACCCGTAGGGGTTGGAAGGGACCTCAAAAGATCCTCATGTACGACCCCTGTAGCCCTGTTGAAAGGCAGGCATCAGATGATGGGTCAGGTTTCAAAGATTTCAGTGTGCTTCTCATCATGCCAGAGCACAGAGTGACAGTATAGTCCACCTTAAGGGGCAATGGATATAAACTACAGTGCAGGAGGTTCCACCTCAACCCTCACCATGGAGGTCAAGCTGACAGGCCTGGAATTGCCTAGTTCATCCTTGCAGTCCTTCTTGTGGATGGGCCACAGGAGTCACAGGAGAAATCTGTGCATGACCCAGCAGTGACCTTCTTGGCTGAGGCCATGCACTTTGCTTCCTGCCCATGAAGATCTGCAGAGAACTTGCAAAGGCAGGCCAGAGAAGCAAGCAAGTAGCTCCTGTCGTGGGTCAGAAATGTCAATAATTGCATTATTATTATTTCACTCCCACGTTTGAAAGTCTTTGGCAACATTTTCTTGCTGCCAAGTTGACCTTCAAAGTGCTCTGTGAATATTCAGTAGGTGGTGGGTAAGGCAGAAGGGGGAAAAAAAAAAACCCAAACCCAACCCCTCTTCAGGTTTTCCACATTGAATACCTCAAGGCTTTTATCTGGCCATGGGGAAAAAAGGAGTTAATTTGGGGTTTCTCTCCAATTCCAAAGCACTGCTGATAAATAAGCCTCTCAGCTCCTTTACCTAGTTTTTGCTGTTGTCAATGTGGTTTCTTACAGACCATTCTAGATCTTAAAGGACATTTTGTTCTTATTTGCCCTGGCTCATCTACATGATCCCACTGAAATCATCCATGCCTGTGTGTAAAGGATTGCAGGGCTAGTTCCTCCAGGATTTATGTCTGAGGAGCTGGATAGGATCTCTCAATTCACATAGTTTATCCCTGCCCTGTTGCAGGACTTCCTCCTGCATTAAATACATATGGTTTTCATCTTGCCTCCTCCTGAACACAGAGAGTGATGCTGTCTCAGTCACATCTCCTGGCAAAAAAATAATCTTTGACATTAGGCATAGAAATGATTTCCAACTGCCTAACCTAAATATTTCACTCTAAACCTCAGATAATTAATCTTTATGTGCACTTTTTAGCTCCCCAACAGAATTCCTTTTCTTTCTAGTCTTCTTTGTTTCTTTTTTTCACTTCCAGTATTACCCTTTCCATACTTACTGACAGTTTTCTTGGCGTTAATCAAGAGAATGATTCCTTAATTTCCATGTGTGTGCCTTAATAACGCTTCTGCATAGGGCAGCAAACTGCAGTTGCTCTCCATCTACAGCTCTTTGCTTGACTCAGTGAACAGCACCCTTGAAAGCCCCAGCAGATGGGGGCCACTGTTTGATCTCTGCATGTTTGCAGACACCAGTGCCATGATTTGGTGGAGGATTTCCTCCAGGACTTACTTGGCAGCCTGCTTTTTCCTTTGAGAATCACAGAATCACCAAGGTTGGAAGAGACCTCAAAGATCATCGAGTCTAACCTGTCACCACAGACCTCATGACTAGACCATGGCTCCAAGTGCCACATCCAATCCCCTCTTGAACACCTCCAGGGATGGGGACTCCACCACCTCCCTGGGCAGCACATTCCAATAGCTAACAACTCTCTCAGTGAAGAACTTTCTCCTCGACGCGAGCTTAAACTTCCCCTGGTGCAGCTGTAGACTGTATCCTCTTGTTCTGGTGCTGGTTGCCTGGGAGAAGAGACCAACCCCCTCCTGGCTACAACCTCCCTTCAGGTAGTTGTAGAATGTTAGGGGTTGGAAGGGACCTCAAAAGATCCTCCAGTCCAACCTCTGTAGCCCTGTTCCCTTAAATTCTACCCACATGGTGCAGGTTGAAAGGCAGGCATCAGATGAGGGGCCAGGTTTCAAAGACTCCAGTCTGCTTCTCATCATGCCAGAGCACAGAGTGACAGTATAGCTCACCTTAAGGGGCAATGGATATGAACTACAGCACAGGAGTTTTCACCTCAACATGAGGAGGAACTTTTTCACTGTGAGGGTCACAGAGCACTGGAGCAGGCTGCCCAGGGAGGTTGTGGAGTCTCCTTCTCTGGAGCCTTTCCAGCCCTGTCTGGATGTGTTCCTGTGTGACCTGCCCTAGGTGAGCAGGGGGGGTTGGACTCAATGTTTTCTAGAGGTCCCTTCCAACCCTCACCATTCTGTGGTTCTGTGATGGTGAAATATGCTCACTGGTTCCAGTTTCTCCTTCCTACCATTTGTGCTTCTGTTCAGCCAGTTGAGTATGTCCCTCCTGCCTGGTGCCATCATCCAGCACCAGGTGTGTCTGAAGATCGTGGGCTGATGAATTCTGGATTATCAGCGCTCTCAGAACAGCAGGGGGAAAAAGACAGAGGACTGATGTGGGTTACAAAGCTCCAGGCAGGACTGTTTGTCTGCATGCCAGCTTTGAAAGCAGGCAACCCTTTTCTACATGGAGGCAAGACACAGAGCCATAGAATGGTTCATTGATTCATAGATTCCATGATTCATTGATCCACAGATTCTATGATTCATTGATCCAATGATTCTATGACTCATTTGTTCTATGATTCATTGATTCATAGATTCTATGATTCATTGATCCAATGATTCTATGACTCATTGGTTCTATGATTCATTGATTCATAGATTCTATGATTCATTGATCCAATGATTCTATGACTCATTTGTTCTATGATTCATTGATTCATTGATTCCATGATTCATTGATCCAATGATTCTATGACTCATTGGTTCTATGATTCATTGATTCATTGATTCCATGATTCAATGATTCTGTGATTCTATGATTCCATGATTCTATGATTCCATAACTCTAGGATTCTGATTCATTGATTCTATAATTCCATGACTCTATGATGCTATGATTCATTGATTCTGTTTCATTGATTCTATGATTCTGATTCATTGATTCATTGATTCCATAATCCCATGACTCTATGATGCTATGATTCATTGATTCTGTGTTTCATTGTTTCTATGATTCTGATTCATTGATTCTATAATTCCATGACTCTATGATTCACTGATTCTGTGTTTCATTGACTCTATGATTCTGATTCATTGATTCTACAATTCTATGACTCTGTGATTCTATGATTCACTGATTCTGATTCATTGATTCTATAATTCCATGACTCTATGATTCACTGATTCTGTGTTTCATTGACTCTATGATTCTGATTCATTGATTCTACAATTCTATGACTCTGTGATTCTATGATTCACTGATTCTGTTTCATTGAATCTATGATGCTGATTCATTGATTCATTGATTCTATAATTCCATGATTCTGATTCTATGACTCATTTATTCTGTTTCATTGACTCTATGATGCTGATTCATTGATTCTACAATTCTATGACTCTGTGATTCTATGATTCATTGATTCTGTGTTTGATTGATTCATGATTCTGATTCATTGATTCTATAATTCCATGACTCTGATTCTATGATTCATTGATTCCACGGTTCTGTGACAGGCAGGATGGTGCTCACTTTTCTGGCAGAAGTTCATCTGCAAGGGGCTAGGATCCCCTGTTTTAGTCTCAGTAACTCAGCTGGTGCTCCTCTGGGATCAAATCCAAGGGGATGCTAGCCAAATGAAGTACAAAAGCCACCAGCTGTGTTCAGAGCTGTTCAAGAGTTGAGTAGCAAAGACCTTTCCTGGAAAGCACTCCTTGAAAAATCTGAAAAGCTTCCACAAAAATGCTGTTGTTGATGAATATTGTGATAAAGGGTGACTGTGTTAAACACCCTGATGGTGTTTCAGAAGAGAATATTTATGTTATTTAAATTCAGTATTAGCAGAAAGCCTTCTAGGGGTTGAAGCAAGCAAACAAAACAAAACAAAACAACCTAGTGAAGTCTCAGATAGAAAAGCAGCCTGCCCAGAGCCCTCAGAATTAGACATTCCTCTATTATTAAATGCAGCACCTCTTGAACTTCTTGGCTGAAAACAGAGACAGGGCATTTTTGACAAGAGTCTTGATCCAAAGCACACAATGCTTCCTTTCGCCCATGAATGGAGCTGATAGTAACCTTAAACCTCTCAGCATTTTTGTTCTCTTTCTCTACCTGAACAGCAAATGTGAAAAGAAGAACAGGCACACAACCACAGAATCACCTCATGAGGGTGGTGAGAGCCTGGCACAGGTTGCCCAGGGAGGTGGTGGCAGCCTCATCCCTGGAGGTTTTTGCAGCCAGGCTGGATGTGGCTGTGAGCAACCTGCTGCAGTGTGAGGTGTCCCTGGCCATGGCAGGGGGTTGGGTCTGGCTGATCCTTGAGGTCCCTTCCAACCCTGACAATTCTATGATTATGTTTAAAATGATCAAGGTCAAACACTTTCCCCTTCAGACTTATGACCATTTGTCAGGGTGTCATGGAGCTAGACGAAGTTTGGTCTTTTTCCTTACCATTTCTGAGGTTAGCTCTTGCCAACTAAAAGATGCCTAGCAGTAGGTTAGGCAAGCACTGAGTATTTGAAGATATGGAGCTCTGATATTTAACTCTTCCATAAGCTAAATAAATTACAGCATATCTGGGATGCTTATTCTTGTTAAACCTGGCAGACTTCCAGTAATTAAAGGGAGCTACAAGAAAGCTGGGGAGGGACTTTTGAGGGTGTCAGGGAGTGATAGGACTGGGGAGAATGGAGCTAAACTAGAAATGGGGAGATTGAGATTGGCTGTTAGGAAGAAGTTGTTCCCCATGAGGGTGGTGAGAGACTGGCACAGGTTGCCCAGGGAGGTGGTGGAAGCCTCCTGCCTGGAGGTTTTTGCAGCCAGGCTGGATGTGGCTGTGAGCAACCTGCTGTAGTGTGAGGTGTCCCTGGGCATGGCAGGGGGGTTGGAACTGGCTGAGCCTTGAGGTCCCTTCCAACCCTGACAATTCTGTGATTGTGTAATTCTATGATTTTCTTTGTTTCTCATTGTGTAAAAGCCTGGTGCCAACCACAAAAAGAAAATGCAGACAACCTTTAGAAGGCACAAACTGACTGCTATCAGTGGTCAAGCTTCAAACCATGGCACTTTGAAAGCGGGCCAGACAGACATCCAGGAATATCAAGTCCTGTATGAAACACAGACTTGAGGTTTCCTAAGAGGAGGAGAAGGTTTCTTGGACATCTGTCTGGTGATGCCCTAATTCCTTCTAAGGCAGCCCTTCTAATAGTGACCCCTTGAGAAGTGGGAACCAGGAGTCTGAAGGTTTGCTTGCAGCAGAGTAAATTGACTCCAAACCATTGCACAGCCTCGCTTTGAGCCGCAGTGGAGTATTGGCCACGCAGCTTGATGCATTCACCCTCTATTTATTTGCAGAAGGATGAGAGACAGACCTGTGATTCCCATGGAGATTTTTGTCTGTGGATGTCAGCGATTTGCTGTGTAAACTTTCTGATAGTTACCTAATGCAGCTGGGGAAAGGGCTTGCACATGTGGTGGGCACCCGCCGCAGCCCGCGCGGTACAACAGCGAGCAGGTGGCAGCTGAGAGCAAAAAGGAGTCGTGTTCCTAGAGAGAGGGAGAGAGAGCTTGGAGTTCAGATGACCTCAGAGCCCAAATAAATACATCAGGTTGGCCAGCTCTGTCTGTGAATTCCAATGAGCTCATCTGTTTTCATCACACACTATGGATTGAGAGAAAGGGAAGGCAAAGAGAGGAGGCTCTTGCAGTCGCACCGCTGCAAAAGCATTCAGGGGGAAGGGCTGGGAGGTGTTCTACACAATCAGAAACATGCAGGTTAGAAAAGACCCTCAGGATCACCAAGTCCAACCATTAACCCCACTCTACAAGCGTCACCCCTAAACCACATCCCCAAGCACCACATCCAAGCCACCTTTAAACGCATCCAGGGTTGGGGACTCCACCACCTCCCTGGGCAGCTCATTCCAGTGCCTGACCACTCTGTCCCTGAAAAAATGTTTCCTAATGTCCAGCCTAAACCTACCCAGTGGCAGTTTGAGGCCATTCCCTCTTGTTCTATCATTAATTACCTGGCAGAAGAGACCCGCACCAACCTCTCCACAAGGTCCTTTCAGGGAGTTGTAGGCAGCAAGGAGGTCTCACCTCAGTCTCCTCTTCTTCACACTAACCATCCCCAGCTCCTTCAGTTGCTCTTCCTCAGGTTTATTCTCCAGGCTCTTCCCCAGCTTCCTTGCCCTCCTTTGCACTTGCTTTTAATCTGTATGCCTAGAGAAGAAAAGAAGGGGAGAAGTGGTGCAAGGGGCTCTCACCTGCCCTGCAGGCTGCTGGGAGGTTTCTCAGAACAGCCAGCAGACGTGTGAGCAGCAAGGCTGGTGCAAGGCTGCACAGCTGAATGAGCCATGAGGACGAGACCTGCATGTTGGAGGGCAGAAGCCTACATCTGCTAATCCACTCCGGGACTTGCTCTAGCAGCTGTGGCCTGCAGCTGCACAGATGGGCTGGACATGTCAGATTTCATCCCTCAGCTTCTCAATGTTTTTCCAAGAGGAACAAATCCCTTGAACTGAGGTTTTATTCTTTCCCACTTGCTGCCATTCTGGAATTGAGAGCTTCTGATCTTCATCTGGGAAAACAAGCAAAAGCACAGGGCTAGGGGAGAATAAAATCAGAAGGCAGAGGTAGCCAGGCTAATTTTATTGGACTGATCACTGCTGAAAGAAGGCTTTGCTGGCCACCTCTTTGAGGTCCCCAGGAACCACTGTGGCTTTGTCTGTACCAAATAATCTGAAGACATTAAAGTGAGCCCACAGTAAACCCATATGGATGACATAAAGGATGCCCAAACTGACAAATAAATTGCCAGCTTCTATTACTGTCATGAAACAGGGTAGTGGAACACTGGAACAGGCTGCCCAGGGAGGTGGTTGAGGTCCTATCACTGGTGATATTCAAGGTGGGGCTGGACAGGACTCTGGGCAACCTGATCTAGTTGGGGGTGTCCCTGCTGACTACAGAGGGGTTTGGACTGGATGATCTTTGGAGGTTCATTTCAATCCAGACCATTCTGTGATTCTATGGTTGAATGAGGCCTCAAATCACACATCCCAACATTTCATTTGCAATCTCATCATGTCACTGCAGTCATGTAAAGAAGTTGTTGAGGGGGAGAGTGATTAAGACAGGGTTGTTGAGGGGGAGAGTGATTAAGACAGGGTAATTCATCTATTTGCTCTTAATTTCTGCTCAAACATCTGTCTGGTTCTTGTCCCTCCAGCAGCCAGCTTGAGAAGCTGGTGACACCACTGCTATTGGAGAGGGGATTCCCATGCTGCCTAGTTCCCAGAGCTCAGGGAATTCCTAGGAGGGCCACCAGTGGTCTGGTTAAAATCCTTGGTTTACCACTGAGAAATCTGCAGAATAGAATCATAGAGTTGTTAGGGTTGGAAGGGACCATCTTAATTATTTATTTGTTTAAGAGAAAGAAAAATAAGGAAGGTGAAGCACTTCTTCTCCCATGAAATACAATGAAATTCTACCTGGCACAGGATGCCCAGGGAGGTGGTGGAAGCCTCATGCCTGGAGGTGTTTGCAGCCCAGCTGGCTGTGGCTGTGAGCAACCTGCTGTAGTGTGAGGTGTCCCTGCCCATGGCAGGGGGGTTGGAACTGGCTGATCCCTGAGGTTCCAACCCTGACAATTCTGTGATTTTCATAGCTGAAGAAGGCTCTGTCCAAGTGTTTTTCACTAGCCAACTGATGATGGAATGGAGGAAATCGATAAGATGTTGCATATGGTCCCCTCCCCCAGGCCAGGCAGTCTCACCTCTGTGCCTGGCAAGATCATGGAGCAGACCCTCCTGAAGGTCTTGCTAAGGCATACAGAAAATGAAGAAGAGGTGATTGGTGGTAACCAACATGGCTTCAGCAAGGGCAAGTCATGCCTGATGAACTTGGTGGCCTTCTCTGATGGAGCTACAGCGTCAGTGCATAAGGGAAGAGCAACTGATGGCATCTACCTGGGCTTGTTTAAGCCTTTGACGCTGTCCTGCATGACATCCTGGTCACCAAATTGGAACAGCATGGACTTGAGGGATGGAGTACTGGCTGGCTAAAGAACTGGCTGGCTGGTTGCACTCACAGAGTTGTGGTCAACAGCTCAGTCTCCAGATGGAGACCAGTGACTAGTGGTGTCCCTCAGGAGTCGATACTGAATCCAGTGCTGTTTAACATCTTTATTGGTGACATGGGCACTGGGATGGAGGCACCCTCAGCAAGTCTGTGGATGGCACCAAGCTGTGTGGCTCAGTTGACATGTTGGAGGGAAGGGATCCATCCAGAGGGACCTGGACAGGCTGCAGAGATGGGCCCATGACAACCTCATGAAGTTCCACAAGACCAAGTGCAAGGTCCTGCACCTGAGTCACAGCAATCTCAAGCACAAATCCAGGCTGGGTGAGGAGTGACTCAAGAGCAGTCTGGAAAAGAAGGACTTAAGGGTCTCAGTTGGTGACAAACTCCCCAGGGGCCAGCAATGGTCCCTGGCAGCCCAGCAGGCAGCTGTGTGCTGAGCTGCATCCAAAGCAGGGAGAGCAGCAGCACAGGGAGGGGATTCTGCCCCTCTGCTCTGCTCTGCTGAGACCCCACCTGCAGCACTGCCTCCAGTTCTGGTGCCCCCAGCATAAAAGGGACATGGAGCTGATGGAGCAGGTCCAGAGGAGGCATAAAATGCCCAAAGTCATACTGCACCTGGAAACTATCCACAGCCCTTGCCTGTGTGGCATACTTCTGTTTGACCTTCTGCTTGACCTCAGATATGAAAAGCTGCTACACACACACAGTCTCTGGCTTTGGAGTCATAGCATCACAGAATTGTCAGGGTTGGAAAGGACCTCAAGGATCAGGCAGTTCCAACCCCCCTGCCATGGCCAGGGACACCTCACACTACAGCAGGTTGCTCACAGCCACATCCAGCCTGGCTGCAAACACCTCCAGGCAGGAGGCTTCCACCACCTCCCTGGGCAACCTGTGCCAGGCTCTCACCACCCTCATGGGGAACAACTTCTTCCTAACATCCAAGCTCAATCTACCCATTTCTAGTTTTGCTCCATCCCCCCCAGTCCTATCACTCCCTGACACCCTCAAAAGTCCCTCCCCAGCTTTCTTGGAGCCCCCTGCAGGTGCTGGAAGGCCACAAGAAGATCTCCTCAGAGCCTTCTCTTCTCCAGACTGAACAACCCCAACTCTCTCAGTCTGTCTCCATGGCAGAGCAGCTCCAGCCCTCTGCTCATCCTCGTGGCCCTTCTCTGGACACCTTCCAGCCCCTCCAGCCCCTTCCTGTGCTAGGGGCTCCAGAACTGGACACAGAGCTCCAGGTGCTCCTGTTGCAGTACTCCAGGGGCTCCTGAGATCCTGTTTCAGATGTCTTAGGAGTTTGTTTGGTGTGTAATACCTGTGTGGAATTTTCTTCCCCACGTGCCTCTCCTTCTCTTTAACCTTCTCTCTGAGTCCCATCCAACATATCCCTCCTTTCCACACATGGATCTCCTAGCACAGAAGAGACAATGCTAGGAGAATGCCTGTTCAGTGAAGGGCTTCTCCAGAACAGCTAAGAGAGCTCTGAATCCTGGGCTTGCTCTGAGGATGCAGGCAGGAATTCTCTCCAGGGATAGAGTGAAATCCTGCTGGATTCTCTACATGCTGCTCCATGCAGTTCCCTGAACTCAAGAGGCTCCTTGCCTAGTGACAGCTCTGGTGTGCTATGGAAGCATATTTGTGATTTCAGATGCTTGCTGCTTGCCTTCTTTCACTGTGATTATTATTTGTTGTGTTGTTTTGGCTTGTTTTGTTTTTTTCTGTTCTACTGAGACCCAAATATCCTCCTGAGGATACTTTCTTTTGTCAGGTTTGGGATGAAACTCTGGCTAAATCTGCAGAGGCTTGGGCTGCTACGTGCATTTGGGACCATGGACCTTCCTACTTACTGAGATTCTTGGGGCAGAACCTGTCTGTAAGAACTGGAAGGTAGGCAGATGCTCTACAAAACAGCCTTCAAGCAGCCTTTGAGATCCAGATCTTAGACTGCTGCAAGTCTCATCCTGTACTCCAGCAATAAGTGAGATTAGCTATTATTGATTGACATATGGAAAACCTCTTTAATTTGAGGATGCTGAAGCACTGGAAGAGGCTGCCCAGAGAGATTGTGGAGTCTCCTTCTCTGGAGACTTTCAAAACCCACCTGGGTGTGATCCTGTGTGACCTGATTGCCATGAAGCTGCAGCAGCAGGGGGGTTGTGCTAGATGACCTCTGGAGGTCCCTTTCAAGCCCCGCCGTGCTGTGACTCTGTGATATCTGATATCCATCCATCTATGTTCATGTGCTTTGAATCACAGAACCACAGAATGTTAGAGGTTGGAAGGGACCTCCAGAGATCAGCCAGGCCAACTACCCTGCCAGAGCAGCATCACCCAGGGCAGGTCACACAGGAACACATCCAGGTGGGGTTGGAAAGTCTCCAGAGCAGGAGACTCCACAGCCTCTCTGGGCAGCCTGCTCCAGGGCTCTGCCACCCTCACAGGAAAGTTTTCCCTTCTGTTCTTGTGGCACCTCCTCTGCTCCAGCTTGCCCCCAGTGCCCCTTGTCCTGTCCTTGGACATCCCTGAGCAGAGCCTGACTCCATCCTCCCCACACTGCCCTGCACATCTTTATCCCCAGCAGTGAGGTCACCCTCAGGCTCCTCTGCTCCAAGCTCCAAGCCCCAGCTCCCTCAGCCTGGCCTCACAGGGAGATGTTCCACTGCCTGCAGCATCTTGATGGCTCAGTGCTGGATTCTCTCAAGCAGTTCCCTGAGGAACCTCAGGTCCTTCTTGACCTGAGGAGCCCAGAACTGGACACAATATTCCAGATGTGGTCTCACCATGGAAGAGCAGAGGGGAAGCAGAACCTCTCTGGACCTACTGACCACAGCCCTTCTAATCCACCCCAGGATGCCCTTGGCCTTCATATTCACAAGAGCACATTGCTGGCTCGAGGGCATCCCTCTGTCCACCAGAACCCTCAGGTCCTTTTCCCTGGAAATGCTCTCCAACAGATCAGCCCCCAACCTTCACTGGTCCATGGGGTTATTATTCCCCAGATGCAAGACTATACCCTTGTCCTTTGTGAAATCCATCAACATCAAATCCATCCACCCAACTCTCCAGCCTGTCCAGGAGAACACTGCTGCTTAGTGCTCTGCCCCTGGTGGGGAAATGCGTTCTTTAGGTGACTTCCCTCAAAGGGAGTATCTGCAGCAAGTTCCACAACGCCTCAATCTAACCTGCCACCTTTTTCTTCCTGCCTTTGAAACCCACCCAGGTATCGATCTATCCTCCAGCTGGTGAAGCCCTGGTATGATGAGGTGAAGGATTATGCTTTCCCCTACCCTCAGGACTGCAACCCCAGGTGCCCCATGCGCTGTTACGGACCCATGTGCACCCACTACACACAGGTGACAGAAATGACCTTCTTCTAGTCGAAGCTGCACTCTGTACTTGTAGCTCTCTCTCGAGCAGAGGTATAGCTGTATCTATCTATCTGTCTATCTATAAATTGCTACTTCTTTTCAATGTGGCCTTGACAAATCATAAATATTTATTCAGATGGTTTGGGCCACTTCCAATCGTATAGGCTGCGCCATCCACACCTGCCACAACATGAACGTCTGGGGAGCTGTTTGGAGACAAGCTGTCTACCTGGTATGCAACTATGCCCCCAAGTGAGTTGCTTGCTTTTCATATTGGTGATTTTTATGCCTCGTGCATGCTCCAGCCCTGCCTCTCGTAGCAGCGCTTCCTCCTTTCCTCTGCAGCCTGACCTCTGGGCTTTCGCTGCCGGCTGCTCCGTCCTGCTGAGCTCACCGCTGCTCACAGAGCAGTGCATGGCTGGGGTATGCCAGGAAGGGAATCACAGCATCACTGAACTGTCAGGGTTGGAAGGGACCTCGAGGATCAGCCAGCTCCAACCCCCCTGCCATGGGCAGGGACACCTCACACTACAGCAGGTTGCTCACAGCCACAGCCAGCCTGGCTGCAAAAACCTCCAGGGATGAGGCTTCCACCACCTCCCTGGGCAACCTGTGCCAGGCTCTCACCACCCTCATGGGGAACAACTTCTTCCTAACATCCAAGCTCAATCTACCCATTTCTAGTTTTGCTCCATTCCCCCCAGTCCTATCACTCCCTGACACCCTCAAAAGTCCCTCCCCAGCCTTCTTGGAGCCCCCTTCAGATACTGCAAGGCCACAAGAAGATCCCCTGGGAGCCTTCTCTTCTCCAGACTCAACAACCCCAACTCTCTCAGTCTGTCTCCATATTAGAGCAGCTCCATCCCTCTGCTCATCCTCATGGCCCTGCTCTGGACACCTTCCAGCACCTCCAGACCCTTCCTGTCCTAGGGGCTCCAGAACTGGACACAGAGCTCCAGCTGGGGTCTCCCCAGAGTAGAGCAGAGGGGGAGAATCTGCTCCCAGGCTCTGGCTGGCTTTCTGAGCTTCAAGTGCACATTGCTGGCTCCTGTTGAGACATTGATCAGATCCCCTCTCAGCCTTCTCTTCTCCAGTCTAAACAGCCCCGGGTCTCTCAGTCTTTCTTCAAAGGAGAGATGTCCAAGTCCCTTCACCATCCCCACAGCTCTTTGTTGGACTCTCTCCATCAGATCCCTGTCTTTCTTTAATTGAGGAGCCCAAAACTGGACACAGCACTCCAGGTGTGGTCTCACCAGGGCAGGTTTGAGTTAAGGACAGTGAACTCAGAGTCCTTGGGCACACATGTAGAAATCTCTTTGCCAGTCAGCAAAGGCTGTGTCCTTCTGAGTAACCTGCACGTCACAAACTCTTCTGAAGAAGAGGGTGAAGATTATAGCCCTGACCCCAGATAGTAAGATTGGAATTTGGCAAGGATTTAATATTTACAGCTTCAATAACCTTCACCACCCTGTATTGCTGAAAAATACATCCAAGTGCATCCAAAATCAGGAGAGTAACAAAAGTGAAAGAAGGTAATGACAGAGTTTAAGAGAGGTCCTGCCCCTGGCTATTGAATGGCCTCACACACATCAGCCACATACTCCCCTGGGCCTTTCAGAGAGTGGTGGTGAATGGTGCTACATCCAGCTGGCGGCCAGGCACTAGTGGTGTCCCCCAGGGATCAGTGCTGGGCCCCATCCTGTTCAATATCTTTATTGATGATCTGGATGAGGGCATTGAGTCCATCATCAGTAAATTTGCAGACAACACCAATCTGGGGGCAGGAGCTGATCTGTTAGAGGGTAGGAGAGCTCTGCAGAGGGACCTCGACAGGCTGGACAGATGGGCAGAGTCCAGGGGCATGAGATTGAGCACATCCAAGTGCCGGGTTCTGCACATTGGCCACAGCAACCCCAGGCAGAGCTACAGGCTGGGGGCAGAGTGGCTGCAGAGCAGCCAGGCAGAAAGGGACCTGGGGGTACTGGTTGAGAGCAGCTGAACATGAGCCAGCAGTGTGCCCAGGTGGCCAAGAAGGCCAATGGCATCCTGGCCTGTATCAGGAATAGTGTGGCCAGCAGGAGCAGGGAGGTCATTCTGCCCTGTACTCAGCACTGGTTAGGCCACCCCTTGAGTCCTGTGTCCAGTTCTGGGCCCCTCAGTTTAGGAAAGATGTTGAGATGCTGGAAGGTGTCCAGAGAAGGGCAACAAGGCTGGGGAGGGGTCTGGAGCACAGCCCTGTGAGGAGAGGCTGAGGGAGCTGGGGTTGCTTAGCCTGGAGAAGAGGAGGCTCAGGGATGACCTTCTTGCTCTCTCCAACTCCCTGAGGGGAGGTTGTAGCCAGGTGGGGGTTGGTCTCTTCCTCCAGGCAAGCAGCACCAGAACAAGAGGACACAGTCTCAAGCTGTGCCAGGGAGCTTTAGGCGGGAGGTTAGGAGGAAGTTCTACACAGAGAGAGTGATTGCCCATTGGAATGTGCTGCCCAGGGAGGTGGTGTAGTTGGCATCACTGGAGGTGTTTAGGAGGAGACTTGATGGGGTGCTTGGTGCCATGACTTAGTTGATTAAATGGTGTTGGATGATAGGTTGGACTCAATGATCTTGAAGGTCTCTTCCAACCTGGTTAATTCTATCCTATCCTATCCTATCCTATCCTATCCTATCCTATCCTATCCTATCCTATCCTATCCTATCCTATCCTATCCTATTCTATTCTATTCTATTCTATTCTATTCTATTCTATTCTATCCTATCCCATTCTATCCTATCCTATCCTATTCTATCCTATTCTATTCTATTTATTCTATTCTATTCTATTCTATATTCTATTCTATTCTATTCACACCTTGCACAGACAATGAAGCAGAAAGCAGCCTTCAGCAGACCCTTTCTGGTTTCCCTTATCTGCTATCAACCCAAACACATCTGCTAATCTAAACTAAATATACCTCCTAAGCACTCAGCTTGCTGTACCCATTTTGGAAGAGAAGCAGAAGGGAGAAAATTACTTGAGATTATTCCTATTTTCTTCCAAGGCACAACCCAGAGCTTTTGGTTCCAATGTTATTGTCTGGGAGGTGGGATGAGGAAATGTTTCCTAAATAATGGCATTACTCACTGCTAGACCCACGTCACATGCAGAGCAGGGGAAAGTTCTCTGCTCAGTGAGACAGAACAGCTGAACCAAAAAAAATCTAATTTTAACATTATTTCCCCCCCCCCCCCGCCTACATTACATGAATCTCTAAAAGCCTGGGTATTAAAGAAGCACCTAAAAGCCTGGATGCTCTTTTCACATGGTCAGTCTCTAGACTTGCACCCCTTTACCTCCTGAGCTCTGTGACACAGCTCCGTTATAGTATCATCATAGTATCATAGTATCAGTCAGGGTTGGAAGGGAGCACAAGGATCATCCAGTTCCAACCCCCCTGCCATGGGCAGGGACACCCCACACTAGATCAGGCTGGCCAGAGCCTCATCCAGCCTGGGCTTAAACACCTCCAGGGACGGAGCCTCAACCACCTCCCTGGACAACCCATTCCAGGGCTTCACCACTCTCATGAGGAAGAACTTCCTCCTCACCTCCAGCCTGAATCTCCCCACCTCCAGCTTCATTTCATTCCCCCTAGTCCTACCACTACCTGAGATCCTGAGAAGTCCCTCCCCAGCTTTCAGATTAAATGGTGTTGGGTGATAGGTTGGACTTGATGATCTCTGAAGTCTTTTCCAACCTGGTTAGTTCAGTATTCTCTATTCTTCTGTATGCTGCATGGATGTTTGCTTTCAGCAGCAGGCCCCTTGCAGGCTATTGCTGAAGACATTACATTTGATCACTCAGGATTGTTAAGGAGTTCTTTTTTCTTCCTCTCTGAAACCACTAAGCAATTCTTTGTTCCTATATTATTATTATTACTATTATTATTATCATCATTATCACTACTATTATTATTATTGTTGTTGTTGTTATTTCTTCCTTTTCTATTTTCAGGGGGAACTGGATTGGAGAAGCACCATATAAAGTAGGAGTGCCCTGCTCAGCTTGTCCTCCAAGCTATGGAGGCTCTTGTACTGACAATCTTTGTTTCCCAGGAGTGACATCAAACTACTTGTACTGGTTTAAATAAGTTAAGGCTGACATTGTTTGTTTTGGAAAAGAGCAACCACCACCACCAAAAAGAGTAACAAGAAGCTTGTATATTGAATTTTGCACATATTATATATAGAGAGATACTGTAAGAATACTCCTGATGTTTTCCATTTTTTTTTTTTGGTATGCTTTTGTATAATTAGCTTGCAAACCATAGGAGAATTTGGTTCTAACACTTTGGGATTCTAAGGCTCTCCCTAACCCTTTTCAGGTTAAGTTTTTGTTCCAAGAGAGCAAGCTCCCTTTCCACCTTAGGATTAGTTTCTGTTAAGTGCTGATTAAATGGTAGAATGTAAGTTCCTTTTAAAACACCCCAGCTCCAGAAAGAGGAGGGTGATGGTTTAATGCTGGGCTTTACCGATGGAGCATGACATGCAAAGCAACAAATTGTCCTCACACTCCCAAGGATTCCTCTCATTGCCACCTGAGCTTCCACCTGCAATGGCAAGCAGAGAACAACCTTGCAGGACATTACCTACCTCACACACACCACCAGTGGCTTCATGGCTTTCCAGAGCCCAGCACACAGCAGCTGCTGTCATCAATGTTGATGCCTGTGGGCAGACAGGAAAATCAGGGGGAACGAGGAGCTACACTGGCCAAGGTGCCATGGCTGTTAACCTACCTTATCTACCTGGAAAGCTCCATCCCTTCACATATGCTGGTTTAATGGAACAGCCTAACTGTACCTCCTTGTGTTGGTGAGCACAGTCAGAATGGTGCAATGGTGCTTTACTTCCTCCTGTACAGGAAGAGAGACGTTGAGGTGCTAAAGTGTGTCCAGAGAAGGGCAACAAAGCTGGGGAAGGGTCCGGAGAACTGGGCTGGGGAGGAGCAGCTGAGAGACATGGGGGTATTTAGGCTGGAGAAGAGGAGGCTGAGGGGAGACCTCATTGCTCCCTACAACTCCCTGAGAGGAGGCTGGAACCATGTAGGTTTTGATCTCTTTTCCATAGTAGCAAGTGTTAGGACAAGAGAAAATCGCCTCACTTTGCACCAGGTGAGGTTCAGGTTGGAGACAAGGAAAAATTTCTTTGCTGCAAGAATGGTCAGGGATTGGAACAAGCCTCCCAGGGGGGTGGTGGAGTTCCTGGAGGTGTTCAATCATGTGTGGCCATGGCACTTTGGGCCATGGTTTAGTGGCCACAGTGGTGTTAGGTTGAAGGTTGGACTGGATGATCTTGGAGGGCTTCCCCAACGCAACAACTCTCTTGATCCCCTGATTTCACTCGTGCTCCAGAGGCATGTGTCTTTAAGTCACTGCTTTGGAGAGTGTTTGAGACAGTTTGTCACCAGAATGTGCTGATGTAAGAAGACAGATCAGAGGCTGAATTCTTCAGGTTGGCTGGTCTGTTTCTCCAGCAAGACAGGAGAATGGGCTCTGCAGAGTATGAAGTGCAGCAGTCCCTCTCCTTCTGTCCATAATGTGGTCCCTCAGAGAATGTCAGCAGCTGATCCATAGCTCTTCTGGTTAGTGGCCCTCCTGTGTCTGACAAGACAATGACCAGAGAGATGCATTTCTTAAAACATGCCTGTGCTTTAAGGGAACAGCACTTGGAATAATCTACTTCCATGCCACTATAGGAGCTTTTCCTTTTGCTTTCACAGGGGCTTGGGCTTGGGCAGTGCTCAATCAATCCAACACTTTGGCTGAGCAAAATCTAGTCCTGTGGCAGGAGGGAAAAGCAACCTCCTTGCATCCTCTGTGTACACATTGAAAGCTTTCAGTGAGACAAAACTAGTAGGTGGGTCCCTGGTCCTCATCCAGCCCAGCTCTTAGCAAAGATTCATAGAATGGTTTGGCTTGGAAGGCACCTTAAAGGTCACCCAGTTCCAACCCCCCTGCTGCCATGAGCAGGGACACTTTCCACTAGTCCACATCACCCAAGGCCTCATCCAACCCAGCCTTGAACACCTCCAGGGAGGGGACATCCACCATGCATGGGACAAACACATTTTTGTTCTGCATAAGAGATCTCTAGAGGTAAAAACAGCACAGTGAAGACACCCAGCAATTTGAAGTGCATCCAGCAATTGTCACTATTTTTAATTAAAACAAATTTAAAAAGGAAAAAGAAAAGGAGGGAGGAAAAGGAAAAGGAAAAGGAAAAGGAAAAGGAAAAGGAAAAGGAAAAGGAAAAGGAAAAGGAAAAGGAAAAGGAAAAGGAAAAGGAAAAGAGGAAAGGAAAGGAAAGGAAAGGAAAGGAAAGGAAAGGAAAGGAAAGGAAAGGAAAGGAAAGGAAAGGAAAGGAAAGGAAAGGAAAGGAAAGGAAAGGAAAGGAAAGGAAAGGAAAGGAAAGGAAGGAAAGGAAAGGAAAGGAAAGGAAAGGAAAGGAAAGGAAAGGAAAGGAAAGGAAAGGAAAGGAAAGGAAAGGAGAACAAAAAAACAAATTAAAAAAAAAAGAAAATAACAGAAAATTAAAAAGAAAAAAAGAGAAGAAAAGAAAAGAAGAAAGTAGAAAAAAAAGAAGAAAAGATAAAAGAGAGAAAAGAAAAAAGAAAAGAAAAGAAAAAGAAAAAAGAAAAGAAAAGAAAAGAAAAGAAAAGAAAAGAAAAGAAAAGAAAAGAAAAGAAAAGAAAAGAAAAGAAAAGAAAAGAAAAGAAAAGAGAAAAGAAAAGGAAAGGAAAGAAAAAGAAAAGAAAAGAAAAGAAAAGAAAAGAAAAGAAAAGAAAAGAAAAGAAAAGAAAAGAAAAGAAAAGAAAAGAAAAGGAAAGGAAAGAAAAAGAAAAGAAAAGAAAAGAAAAGAAAAGAAAAGAGAAAAGAAAAGAAAAAAGAAAAGAAAAGAAAAGAAAAGAAAAAAGAAAAGAAAAGAAAAGAAAAAAAGAAAAGAAAAGAAAAAAGAAAATAAAAGAAAAGAAAAAAAAGAAAAAAGAAAAGAAAGAAAAGAAAAGAAAAAGGAAAGAAAAGGGAAAAGAAACATGAGCAAAAGTTGAGGCTAAGCCCTGGAGCCCCCCGCAGTAGGTGTGACATGCAATGCCTATGCACTTTGGAACTTGCATGGTGCGCTTCCCAAAGAGGCCTGGAGGTGGGAGGTTGATTTATGACTGTGCAACTCAGCTGCAAAGATGATCACGGGTATCTGTGCTATCCTCTCCGTTGCTTTCTACCAGTACCTTGATGCTGTGTGGAACACTTTGTTTTCTGTTGAGTATAGCAAAACTTTGCCTGTTTGTTTTTTTAAGCAAGCAGGTAGGCAGGTGTTGTTTTTGTTGTTCACAGCTGTGCCACGGTGGTGCTAGGGATTTACTGCTGTAATCATATTGTGACTGGCAGCAGCAAGAAGTGATCTGGGTCTATAAAGCTTCTTCACCGTGAGGGTGGTGAGACACTGGAACAGGTTGCCCAGGGAGGTGGTGCAAGCCTCATCCCTGGAGGTTTTTTGCAGCCAGGCTGGATGTGGCTCTGAGCAACCTGATCTAGCGTTGAGGGGTCCCTGCCTATGGCAGGGGGGTTGGAACTGGCTGATCCTTGAGGTCCCTTCCAACCCTGACAGTTCTATGATTCTAAGCTATTTCACATGAGCAGCTCCTGGGACAACCAGCCACAAGCACTCAAGAATAGTTTGGATTGAGGATTGCAGATGAAATTTGCCCTTCCACTTCATTTAATTAGTAGATTACTCTGTTACCTCTTTGAACCACCCCAGTTTCTACCATCTTTTTGGTTGCTCTTGGGTCAGGCAGTGCCAATGCCAGCGAAGCTCTACTTTGGCAGTGTCAGTGCTGCCCAGTCGACTACCTGGCACCAAGTGCTGCTAGAGCAAAAGCACTGAGCTGTGTGGAGGACTTATTTCAGGTGTCTTTGGCACTGTATCTACTCTGGGGAAGACTTTTGATGTCTCTGGCACTGCATCTGCTTGATGTCTCTGGCACTGCATATGCTGTGTGGAAGACTTCAGATGCCTTTGGCACTCTATCTGCTCTGAAACGCTTGCTGAGTTCAAGGCTGTGCTGAGGTGAACTATCCCCAGCTGAGGTTCTGAGAACCTTGGAGATTTGTGCTAATTCCTTCTGAGCAGCAAGATGTGCCCCTAGAGACAGAGAAATTAGCTCAGGCTTCTGTTCCAAATATAAAATTATGAAAGTACACACAGGCTAAAATAAAGCTTCAAAATGTTTTCCCTCCAAATACTGAGAGGCATAAGAGTAAAAATGAAGTCATTGAAATTGTTCATTATGGAGTGCAGTTGCTTCTAATATCTGCTTGTGGGGTTGTTTAGGGATTTTTTTATTGCCTCATGTAAAGATCTGAGATGATGGGTAGCAACTGATACCTTTTGGTGCTAACCTCTGTGTTCTGGTGCTGAAGTTCTACCTTAGTGTTTGGTGGAAGAGGAGGCTTATTTCTGATATTACCATATACACTCCAGCCCTGCTGAGATCTCTTTCAGCTCGTCACAGAATCTACCACCAGGCCAGATGTGCTTTCAAAGTTCCATTTGTGGTTGTTCCAGGCTCTAAGGAGAGGCTTTGTTGTGCATCAGTGATGGAAAATGTAGTCCAGTTCAAAACCAACACAAGCAGCACCCTCCTCCCCTCATCACAACAATGAAGTGCCTGTGGAACAAATGATGGGGTTGGAGGAGGAAGACCTCTGAGCATCATGACTTCAGATGGATGCTGAGCAGGTTCCAGGCAACCCTCTGGGATAACAAATGACTTGAGAAAATCTGAGCTTGCCCTCACACACTTGGGAAGCTCTGTGCTCCTCTTCTGTGAGATCAGTTTGTTCTCTGGATTGGAAGATGTGGGTCAGGCCTCGCTTAAAACCATGTCAGGTTTAATGTAACTTTTGCAGGAGTGAGAAAGTTGGATGCCAGGAGAGCTTTATGGACAGCAAAACCAGGCTTCATGTGCCATCCCCTAGTCAACAATGGGAAATAACATGGGGGTCTGAAAGAGGAAATCTCCCAGAGCAAAAGTTCTTTGTGCCACAGCTGGGATCTAGCAGAAGGAGATACAGGAGTATCTCTATCCAGTGGATGGGTAGACAGCTGAGTGGATCTAAAAAGCTGGGGAGGGACTTTTGAGAGTGTCAGGGAGTGATAGGACTGGGGGGAATGGAGCAAAACTAGAAATGGGGAGATTGAGCTTGGATGTTAGGAAGAAGTTGTTCCCCATGAGAGTGGTGAGAGCCTGGCACAGGTTGCCCAGGGAGGTGGTGGAAACCTCCTGCCTGGAGGTGTTTGCAGCCAGGCTGGCTGTGGCTGTGAGCAACCTGCTGTAGTGTGAGGTGTCCCTGGCCATGGCAGTGGGGTTGGAGCTGGCTGATCCTTGAGGCCCTTGCAACCCTGACGATTCTGTGATTCTATAATCTACCCGTTTAGATGAGCTTGGAGCATCAGGATGCAAGCATGGATGCCCTCTTGTGGTGGAGGAAGCCAACACCTTGTCTTGATTGGAAAGGTCTGGAGGTTTTAGTGTCCTTTTAAACCAAACCTATGCAAATTTAGTTCGTTTTTGACACAGATTTGAAAGACAAATGGCTTGGTGTGGCTGTCTCCCGTGAGCAGTGAGGTCCTCTGGGAAACTCCTCCCTTCTTAGCTTTCTGTTGGTACCCAACTCAGTCACTGCTGTGCTGGGTGCTGGTTACCTATCACCCAAAGCTTTATGAGTAACACAGACATTGAACTGTCAGCAGGAGAATGTTTAGAGGTGTTAAATCAAGTGTGGCTCTTAAAAAGCAGGTGGTGGGGAACCTCACTGCTTGGATACCAAATTCTAATGATCAGTAATAGAAAGAGCTTTCAGGCCCCAATTACTCTCAAAACTTGCCCATTCTTGCCAAGTTTTCAAGACAAAACTGCCCTTCTTGACTTCTAGAATAAAATGGTCTCACAGAATCCAAGCACACAGCATTTTTATGGTGCTGTTGAAAACCATGCAAGACAGAAAGTTCTGGTTGCCAGCTCATGATTGCTCTGATGGTCTACAAGTGTACCAGCTTTCCCTTTTGGATTCATGAGGAGAACACTGAGTTTCTCTCAAGAGTTAGTGAAATAACCACAACCTTCTCCAACTGCTTTCTTTTGACAGAAAGATCAATTGAAACTCAAGGGAGAAAAAACCAGCAATGCAATGACCCATCTTGTTAATTCAACAGATGGGCAGCAGCCTACAGGGATGTGTCCAGAGAAGGGCCATGAGGATGAGCAGAGGGCTGGAGCTGCTCTGCTATGAGGACAGACTGAGGGAATTGGGGTTGTGCAGCCTGGAGAGGACAAGGCTCCCAGGAGACCTTCTTGTGGCCTTCCAGTATCTGAAGGGGGCTCCAAGAAAGCTGGGGAGGGACTTTTGAGGGTGTCAGGGAGTGATAGGACTGGGGGGAATGGAGCAAAACTAGAAATGGATGTTAGGAAGAAGCCATGAGGGTGGTGAGAGCCTGGCACAGGTTGCCCAGGGAGGTGGTGGAAGCCTCATGCCTGGAGGTGTTTGCAGCCAGGCTGGCTGTGGCTGTGAGCAACCTGCTGCAGTGTGAGGTGTCCCTGGCCATGGCAGTAGGGTTGGAACTGGCTGGTCCTTGAGGTCCCTTCCAACCCTGATACTTCTGTGATTCTGCATGGATCATTCAAGAGAACAGCACAAAACAATTCATTACCATTGGCTATTTCAAGAATTTCCTGCTGCTTAAGCTGCAGCAGTTGCCCTTCAGAGCTGTGCTTCCAGCTGCAAACTCTACAGCTTCAGCAGGTCATCATGTGAGTCAGGGAGTCTCTTAGATGCAATATTTGAAGTCACCAATAAGCTTTTTCTCTGGGAGTGAATGGTAATGTCAGAATGCAAGAGCTCTGAGGAGCTGAACAGCCTGCTTTTGTTTGTTAACTGCTATTTCACATAGGGTGCTCTTACACAATGAAAATGGTGCTTAAAGGCAGGGTTCATTTGAGAAGCAAACTATCTCCAGGTGCTTTTTTTTTCGCCCATATGCAATAAGGAATGGATTTTCTGAAGGGTGAAGATGTTGAGGGTTGGCAAACGAGGCCACTGCTACCTTTCCTACCCGAACCCAAGCCGATTAAAACTGTTCAGTGTTCAGACAGCAAAATGTCCTCTTCTCATCATGTCTTGTTAATCATTTCCTTTTGGTGCTGAGCTGTTTGATAGTTGTGTGGGTGGGGGTTGTATCTGTTGGGGTATCTTTTTTGTCAGAGAAGAAAGCTTGTTGTCCAAACAGGTCTGGCAGTGACCTTACCAATATCACATTGCCTTTGTATTGTCCTATGAAGCTATCGACATCTTGCACCTGAGATACAAACTCCTGCTCCTGTTTCAACTTCTAATGCTACAAAGCTATTAAAAAAAAAGAGATGTCAATCACTCTGATGTCTTTTGTAACATCTATGCATTTCAATAAAGAAGTAAATTAATCACTCCTTACACCTGCTGCTCTTTTGAGGCATCTTTTGGGTTTCTTCTGCTGCTTCGTTTCCTGAAGGAGAAAAGTTTTGGTCTCTTCTCCCAGGCAACCAGCGACAGAACAAGAGGACACAGTCTCAAGCTGCACCAGGGGAAGTTTAGGCTGGAGGTGAGGAGGAAGTTTTACACAGAGAGAGTGACTGGCCATTGGAATGTGCTGTCCAGGGAGGTGGTGGAGTCCCCATCCCTGGAGGTGTTCATAAATGGATTGGATGTGGCACTTGGAGCCAAGGTTTAGTTGTCAGGAGGTCTTAGGTATTAGGTTGGACTTGATGATCTCTGAGGTCTTTTCCAACCTTACTGGTTCTATGATGCTATGACTCTGTAAGTTTTCAGGGAGATTTGAAGGCCATAAATGGAATTTTAGTTCAGTTGCTTTTCACCTGAGCTCCATTATCTTCTTCAAATCTCTTTGTGTGTCCACCTACATGGACAGGAGACTTTCTTTTGGTACTGAGAGCCTGAACTCACTATCAGAGCTGGCTCAGAAATCCCAGTTGGGCCACAAAGCCAGCGTGTGCTGGGCTGCACCAGAAGCAGTGTGGGCAGCAGTCAAGGGAGGGGATTCTGTCCTCTGCTTCACTCTGGCGAGACTCCTCCTGTCCTCTGCCCAGCACTGGAACCCCCAACAGAGGAAGGATGTGAAAATGTTAGAATCAGAATCATTCAGCTTGGAAAAGACCCTCAGGACCACTAAGTCTAGCCATTAATCCTACTCTACCAGGGTCACCCCTAAACCAGAGCCCCAAGCACCACATCCAAACCACCTTTAAACACATCCAGGCTTGGGGACTCCACTACCTCCCTGGGCAGCTCATTCCAGTGCCTGACCGCTCTTGATGGGAAAAATCTTTCCTACTGTCCAGTCTAAACCTCCTCAGTAGCAGCTTGAGGCAATTCCTTCTAATTACCTGTGAGAAGTGGCCAGCACTAACCTCTCCACAAAGTCCTTTCAGGGAGTTGCAGAGGGCAATGAGGTCTCCCCTCAGCCTCCTCTGTTTCACACTAACCATCCCCAGCTCCTTCAGTTGCTCTTCATCACATTCCTTCTCCAAGCCCTTCACGGCTTCCTTGCCCTCCTCTGCCCTGGCTCCAGCACCTCCACAGCTCTCCTGTATTGAGGTGCCCAAACCTGGACACAAGACTCCAGGTGTGGCCTCCCCAGAGCTGAGTACAAGAGGACAATCAGCTCCCTGCTCCTGCTGGACACAGCATTGCTGATCCCAGCCAGGATGCCTTTGGCTTTCTTGGCCACCTGGGCACACTGCTGGCTCCTGTTCAGCCCCTTCTCCATTAGCATCCCCAGGTCCCTTTCTGCCAGGCAGTTTCCAGCCACCCTGCCCCAAGCCTGGAGCATTGCTTGGGGTTGTTGTGCCCCAAGTGCAGGACCTGGCACTTGGCCTTGTTGAAGCTCATCCTGTTAACACTGGCCCATTGATCCAAGTATCATTAAGCTCATTTAAGTATTGACACTATGGATTCATCCTGTTAATACTGGCCATGGATCCAACCTCTCCAAGTCCCTCTGCAGAGCCTCCCTGCCCTGGTGCAGACCAACACTCCACCCACCTTGGTGTCATCTGTGAACTTACTGCTGACACGCTCTGTGTCCTTCTCAAGCTCATCCATAAAGGTGGTCGCTCCTCCTTGGGCATGTGTGGAAGCCTTGCTCATGAGGGGTGTTAGGGGCATGGTGGGCAGAGAGAGATGGAGTTCAGACACGGGCAGGTGTGAACTGATTATAAAAGATGTCTCCCTAGCAGTGAGACTTGAAGAGCTCTCTCTACCAGGATCAAAGATCAGAAGGACCAGCAGGACTGGACCCAGGACCAGAGAGCCACCTTTGGATCCCTCATTGGTGGTAGCTATAAACCTCTTTCTCATTTCTCTCTTCACTTTACTCTATTTAACCTTTCCCCTTTCTCCTCTCACCTTTCCCTGCCTATCACATGCCAGCTTATGAGCAAACAATAAAGCTCTGTTGTTGACTGGAGTGAAGCCCCTGGCCTGGTTGCCCTGAGGTTTTTGCACCTTGATAGCACAGTAATGAACCATCATGAGGCCACTGCATGGACCCTGACACGGCTCATGTGCAAGGATTCTTGTGCCCTGATGGAACAGATGAGCTCCATCTGTCACCATTAGAACCTGGTGCCATGAAAACTTCCCCATGGTCAAACCCCCCAAAGTTCTGTTGCTGGCACCAACCTCTAAGCCATGTGTTAACCACTTGGGTTTTCCTCTTTCCTTTGAAATCTCTCCCTGGCACTAGAGGGACTGAGGAGAACACCACCTGTGCTCCCCAGCCCTCAAGCAGTCTCCCCAAAGTTTTTTCTAATCACTTTCATGCTCCTGCCCATGACCTCATCAGTCCAAATCTGCACAACCAGCAGTGGGTAATAGCCTGATGGCCTCACCAGACTGGGCAGCCTCTTAGAAGTGTCCCTAAACCATGCTCCAGGTAGGCAGCAGACCTCCTTGTGGGATGGATCAGGCTTGCAAATCAGGTCCTCAGTTCTCCCTGGTAAGAGACTTCTGAGTGTATCGGGTAGAGTAGAGTACAGTAGAGTAGAATAGAATAGAATAGAATTGGAATTGAATTGACTTGACTTGAATTGAATTGAATTGAATTGACCAGGTTGGAAAAGATCTTTGAGATCATCGAGTCCAACCTATCACCCAGCACCATCTAATCAACTAAACCATGGCACCAAGTGCCTCATCCAGTCTTCTCTTAAACACTTCCAGTGATGGTGACTCCACCACCTCCCTGGGCAGCCCATTCCAATGGCCAATCTCTCTTTCTGGGAAGAATTTCTTCCTAACATCCAGTCTGAACCTCCCCTGGCACAGCTTGAGACTGTGTCCTCTTATTCTGGTGCTGGTTGCTTGGGAGAAGAGACCAACCCCCTGCCTGGCTACAACCTCCCTTCAGGTGATAGGACTGGGGGAATGGAGCCAAACTAGCAATGGGTAGATTCAGCTTGGATGTTAGGAAGAAGTTGTTCCCCATGAGGGTGGTGAGAGCCTGGCACAGGTTGCCCAGGGAGGTGGTGGAAGCCTCCTGCCTGGAGGTGTTTGCAGCCAGGCTGGCTGTGGCTGTGAGCAACCTGCTGTAGTGTGAGGTGTCCCTGCCCATGGCAAGGCTTTTGGAGCTGGCTGATCCTTGAGGTCCCTTCCAACCCTGATGATTCTGTGATTTCATCCTGAGCTGCAGCTCCATCATTTTGAATCCTCTTTTCATCTGAGGCAAGACAGGTTTATTTGGTTTTGGCCACGAAGCCTGGCAGTGAGCTTGCTCCACTGCATTTGTTTATTGATTGATTGATTTATTTGGGTCAAAAACATTTGAAGGCTTGTCTGTAAAGCTCCAAACTCTCTGAGGTCTTGCTCAATTTGCAGTCTACACCTCTGCAGTGACATCCTCAGGGTGCTGGTTTGCAGCCTGTTGTAGACATTGGCACTGGTGAGGTGATGGTAGCTTCCACCAGCAAGGACCTTGCAGAACGATGGGAGCTTTTTCCACCCAGATCACATCCAAAGTCTCCTCTGTAACTGAAAGCATTGAAGTGTGTACAGTTTTGGGGCCCTCAGATGGCATTGTTGGAATGTGTCCAGAGAAGGGCAGCAGAGCTGGGGAGGGGTCTGGAGCACAGCCCTGTGAGGAGAGGCTGAGGGAGCTGGGGTTGCTTAGCCTGCAGAAGAGAAGGCTCAGGATCTGGAGAACAGGGCTGGTGAGGAGCATCTGAGGGAACTTGGGGTTGTCTGGTCTGGAGAAGGGGAGGCTGAGGGGAGACCTCATTGCTTTCTACAGCTCCCTGAAAGGGTTCTGTGCTTGATTCTGTGGGTGATTTTGTGATTCTGTGAGTGATTCTGTGATTGACTCTGATTCAGTGACTGACTCTGTGATTGATTCTATGAATGGTTTTGTGATTCTGTGATTGATTCTGTGAATGATTTTGTGATTGACTCTGTGATTGATTGATTCTGTGATTCTAGTCCTCCTCTTCTCCACCCCTGCCTGGCAGAGAGTGCATTCTCTGCTTAGTGTGCTGTATACCACCAACAGTTCCCATTTTCCAATGAAAAACTGATGTGCCAAACACAACTGAGATGGCAGGCAGAAAAAACACCCACCCATATCTCCTTCTGGGTGTGTGGAACATGCACAGGCATGTGGGCCTTTTTTCCTATGGGCACTGCCAGCTTCCTGCTGATATGTCAGACAGGGAAAACTATTTGGCATTAGCCATCTCCTGAAGGATTTTTCCCCTCACAGGTAGTGGAAAGTGTTCCCCTTTTACATATCTGTTTGACTGTTTGGGGCATGGCCATGAGAAAACCTGAGCATGCTGGGTTTCTATAGAATCAGAGAATCACTTTGGTTGGGAAAGCCCTTTCTGATCATCCTGTTCAACCATTCTCTAACTACATCAAGGCTGAGGCTAAACCATGTCCTTCAGCACCACATCTGCTGATGTGCCTTCTACAGCTCCCTGAAGGGAGGTTGTAGCCAGGTGGGGGTTGGTCTCTTCTCCCAGGCAACCAGCACCAGAACAAGAGGACACAGTCTCAAGCTGTGCCAGGGGAGGTTTAGGCTGGAGGTTAGGAAGAAGTTCTTCCCAGCAAGAGAGATTGGCCATTGGAATGTGCTGCCCAGGGAGGTGGTGGAGTCACCATCACTGGAGGTGCTTAGGAAGAGACTGGATAAGGCACTTGGTGCCATGGTTTAGTTGATTAGATGGTGTTGGGTGATAGGTTGGACTTGATGAACTCAAAGGTCTCTTCTTCTCTTCTCTTCCTCTTCTCTTCTCTTCTCTTCTCTTCTCTTCTCTTCTCTTTCTCTTCTCTTCTCTTCTTCTCTTCTCTTCTCTTCTCTTCTCTTCTCTTCTCTTCTCTTCTCTTCTCTTCTCTTCTCTTCTCTTCTCTTCTCTTCTCTTCTCTTCTCTTCTCTTCCTCTTCTCTTTCTCTTCTCTTCTCTTCCTCTTCTCTTCTCTTCCTCTTCTCTTCTCTTCCTCTTCTCTTCTCTTCTCTTCTCTTCTCTTCTCTTCTCTTCTCTTCTCTTCTCTTCTCTTCTCTTCTCTTCTCTTCTCTTCTCTTCTCTTCTCTTCTCTTCTCTTCTCTTCTCTTCTCTTCTCTTCTCTTCTCTTCTCTTCTCTTCTCTTCTCTTCTCTTCTCTTCTCTTCTCTTCTCTTCTCTTCTCTTCTCTTCTCTTCTCTTCTCTTCTCTTCTCTTCTCTTCTCTTCTCTTCTCTCTGCCTCTTTGAAACCTCCAGGGATGGGGATTCAACCACCACAGAATCATAGAATCAGAGAAAATTATTTGGGTTGGACTGGATCTCTAAAGGTCATCTAGTCCAAAGCCCCCTGCATTCTGCAGGGACATCCTCCACTAGATCAGCTTGCTCAGAGCCTTTATCCAGTGTGGCCTTGAATATCTTCAGAAAAGGAACCTCAACCACCTCCCTGGGCAACCTGTTCCAGTGTTCCAACACCCTCATGGTGGTGTTCCTAACATCCAATAGAAATCTGCTCTTCTCTCATTTCAAACCATTCTGTCCCTGCAGGCTTTTGCCCACAGTCTCTCTGCAGCCTTCCTGTAGCCCCCTTCAGGTACTGGCAGGATGCTATTAGGTCATCCTGGAGCCTTCTCTTCCCCAGGCTGAACACCCCCAGCTCCCTCAACCTCTCCTTACAGCACAGGTGCTCCAACCCCCTCATCATTTTTGTGGCCCTCCTCTGGACCCCCTCCATCAGCTCCATGTCCTTCCTATATTGAGGGCTCCAGCCCTGCACACAGCACTCCAGCTGAGGTCTCCACAGAGCAAAGTGTCAGAATCACCTCTCTGGCTCTACTGTCAATGCTGCTTTGGATGCAGCCCAGGCTGCCATTGGCCTTCTGTGCTGCAAGCTCACACTGCTGGCTATAAATGCTGCTTTGGGTTGCAAGGAGTTGCAAGATTTGTTTGTCCTTTAGAATCAGGAAGAGGAGCCTGGCATGGCTGGGCATTACTCAGAGAATCATAGAATCACAGGATCACAGAATCACAGAATCATAGAGTCACAGAATCATGGAGTCCCAGAATCACAGAATCACAGAATCATAGAGTCTCAGAATCATAGAGTTCCAGAGTCACAGAATCATAGAGTCCCAGAATCACAGAATCACAGAATCATGGAGTCCCAGAATCATAGAATCACAGAATCATAGAGTCTCAGAATCATAGAGTTCCAGAGTCACAGAATCATAGAGTCCCAGAATCACAGAATCATGGAGTCCCAGAATCACAGAAACATAGAATCACAGAATCATAGAGTCACAGAGTCACAGAATCATAGAGTCCCAGAATCACAGAATCATGGAGTCCCAGAATCACAGAGACATAGAATCACAGAATCATAGAGTCACAGAGTCACAGAATCATAGAGTCCCAGAATCACAGAATCATGGAGTCCCAGAATCACAGAACCACAGAAGCACAGAATCACAGGATCCCAGAATGGTTTGGGTTGGAAGAGACCTCTGAATGTCACTTAGAAGGTCAGATGTGGTTGCTTTTATTCCAGCTGTGTAGCTGAAAGGGTTACTGACCGCATGTCCTGGCAGCAAGGAAGGCAACGCAGCGGCGAAGCGGCGGTGGCCAGGCACAGGCTGCACCGTGCCTGCGTGTGTAAAAGCACAAGCAGAGCTGCAGATACTCCTCAGCTTTCACATTCCTCATCCATGACAAGCCTGGCAAACCTAACCCTCGCTGCACAGAATGTATCAATCCATAGAATTTGCTTCATAACCTCTTCCCCGCCGTGCTCCAGCCAAGCCTCCCCACGCGCGCGCGTTGGAAACCCCCTGACAAAAGCCAGCTGAGGGCTGCAATGTTGGGAATTTGCCCTCTTCACCTTTCTGAATAAATCTTTCTTTAAATGCAAGGGAAGGGGGGAAAGAAAAAAAAAAGGTCCTTTTGGCTTGGAGTAGCTCAGCATGCTGAGTGTGCACAAACCATGGCTGGAGTACTCCTGCACTGCTGGGATTTGTTTTTGCATTGCCTCCTTGTATTACAATCTCTGGGCTGGCCAGAGAGATGGGGAGGGCCAGCTGTGAGCTCTCAGGAGATGCCAGGGGAAGGACCAATTTTTAACCAGCCTGTGCAGAAACTTAGAGCATTCCTGCAGAGCTGTGCAGCATTTGCCTGCCTGGAGAAGGGGTGCTTGGAGAGGCCCCAGTGCAGTGTTAGCCATGTTTTTAGGGCCCTGTCGGCTGAGCTCATTCTTCATGGCCCTCCAGGGAGTGCTCTGCAAGCCACACTTTGAGAACTGTTTATGCAAACGATGCCAAGTGAAAGCATGGTCTGAAAACCCCAGAGAAAATGGTTCTGCCTCTCTCCATCTGCCCCTAAGCTGTGCAATGAAAGCACTGGGGCTTGGTCCACTGCTCCTCCTGGCACTCAGGGTTATGGAAGCTGCAGGTCCATGAAGAGAGCTTAGAGAAAAAAAAAAACCAAACCCTGCCACCAGAAAAGCTAAGGGCAAGAGCTATGGGTGGTGTTAAAGCTGCTGCTGCAACAGGAGGCTGCCACTTGATTTGCTGAATCACAGAGTTCTTCTGGCTGGAAAAGGCCTTTCAGACCCCTGAGTCCAACCATTCTCTAGCTCTATGAAGGCTGAGGCTAACCCATGGCCCTGAGCAGCACAGCTCTGCCTCTTTGAAACACCCCCAGGAGCGGGGATTCAACCACCTCCACTGTGCCAGTGGTTGAAGAGCCCTTTCAGTCAAAAATTCTCTTTTAATGTCCAACCTAAACCTCACCTGGTGCAAACTGAGGCCATTTTCTCTTGTTCTAACACTTGCTACTATGGAAAAGAGATCAAAACCCACCTGGTTCCAGCCTCCTTTTAGGGAGCTGTAGAGCGCATGCTATGAGGTCTCCCCTCAGCCTCCTCTTCTCCAGACTGAACACCCCCAGGTCCCTCAGCTGCTCCTGCCCAGCCCTGTTCTCCAGACCCTTCCCCAGCTTTGTTGCCCTCCTCTGGACCAGCTCCAGCACCTCAGTGACCTCCTTGGAGTGAGGGCTCCAAAACTGCACCCAGTACATGAGGTGTAGCCTCCTCAGTGCTGAGTCCAGGGGGACAATCATTTTTGTGGTCCTGCTGGCCACACCATTGCTGATTCAGAACAGGATGCTGTGCCCTTCATAGCCACCTAGGCACATGCTGGCTAATGTTCAGGCAGCTGTTGATCAACACCCCATCTGGATGCATTCCTGTGTGACCTGTGCTGGATTCTCTGGTCCTGCTCGGGCAGGGGGGTTGGACTCGCTGATCTTCAGAGGTCCCTTCCAACCCCTAACATCCTGGGAGCCTGTGACCAACCCTCAGCTCCTTTTCTGTTAGGAGTTTCCAGCCACTCTGCCCCAAGGCTGGAGTTGTTGGGGTTGCTGCCTGTGGTTGTGGTCCAAGTGCAGGATCCAGAGTTGGCCTTGTTGAACCTCAGCCCTTTGGCCTCAGCCTGTTGATCCAGCCTGTTCAGACCCCTCTGCAGAGCCTACCCTTCCCACCTATTCCTTTCAGCACAGATCCTCCTGGCTTCCATACCCTTAGGAGAAGAAAACTCCAGGATCTCTCTGTTTTGCCTGCCTCTCTGCTTACTCATCCTCTTGCTGTCCTGCTGCGGAATCCAGAGCCAGCACCCAGAGCAGAGGGGCAGAATCACCTCCCTCATCCTGCTGGTCACACATCTTTGGAGGCAGCCCATGATAGGAGTTCAAAAAGCTCAAGACCAAACCCCAGAGAGCCCAAAGTAAGGATTCCCCACACACTGAGCCTCCTTGTTCTCTGCTTGATGAGGTGTGAGTATCCTGAACGTGCTGTGAATGACTAAACCAAGGTGATTTCACCACCTCCTCCTTTTCCTTAAAGCAAAGTGTTCCAGACAGCTATCTGTAACCCCATGGGCTGCAGTGTTGCAGCTGGCATCACATCAGATCAGACAAGGCAGGCATCATCCTTCCAGCAGCCTCTGTCTGCCAAGGTGGCTGCTGTGTGGGTTTTATTGCTGCTTAATTGTGCAGTATTTGTGTTGGGCTGGCAGTACAAAGGGTTGGGATGAAGCAATGTGTCTTCCTTTCCGCTACTCCTGGGCTCTTGATGATTGAAGTTTCTTTCAATTATGCCATTTCTGGTTGTGCAAGCTTCAGATTTCACCAGTTTACACTTCCCCTCCTTATTTATTAGCATACCTCATTGCAAAATCCTGTGAAGCAGCAGACTGTACACCACCTCATACTTCTTCTCTAAGCAGAGCCCTGTGAGGAGAGGCTGAGGGAGCTGGGATTGTTTAGCCTGGAGAAGAGGAGGCTCAGGGGAGACCTTCTTGCTCTCTACAACTCCCTGAAGGGAGGTTGTAGACAGGAGGGGGTTGGTCTCTTCTCCCAGGCAAGCAGCACCAGAACAAGAGGACACAGTCTCAAGCTGTGCCAGGGGATGTTTAGGCTGGATGTTAGGAAGGGATTCTTCCCAGCAAGAGAGATTGGCCATTGGGATGTGCTGCCCTGGGAGGTGGTGAAGTCACCATCACTAGAGGTGCTTAAGAGGAGACTGGATGAGGCACTTGGTGCCATGGTTTAGTTGATTAGATGGTGTTGGGTGATAGGTTGGACTTGATGATCTCAAAGGTCTTTTCCAATCTGGTTAATTCCATTCCATTCCATTCCATTCTTCACCAGATCATAGAATGCACAGGGGTGCAAGCACATTTTAAGCCATCTAGTCCAACCCCCCCCCCCCTGCAGTAAGCAGGACACAAAGTCATGGAATTATAGAATTCTTTCAGTTGGAAAAGACCTCTAAGTTCATCCAGTTCAACCTTCAACCTAAGACCACCATGGCCATCAAAACAAATGCCATGGCCACAGGTTTCTTGAACACCTACAGGAATGGGGACTCCACCACCTCCCTGGGCAGCCTGTTCTAGAGTTCTGCCACCCTCACAGTAAAGAACTGCAAGCTGATAGAAAGCAGCCCTGAGGAAAAGGACTTGGGGATGCTGATGGATGAGAAGCTGGACATGAGCAGGCAGTGTGAGCTTGCAGCACAGAAGGCCAATGGCAGCCTGGGCTGCATCCAAAGCAGCATTGCCAGCAGAGCCAGAGAGGTGATTCTGCCACTTTGCTCTGCTGAGACTTCACCTGGAGTACTGTGTCCAGGGCTGGAGCCCTCAATATAGGAAGGACATGGACCTGATGGAGAGGGTACCGAGGAGGTCACAAAAATGATCAGGGGGTTGGAGCACCTTTGCTGTGAGGACAGGCTGAGGGAGCTGGAGGTGTTCAGCCTGGAGAAGAGAAGGCTCCAGGATGACCTAATAGCAGCCTGCCAGTACCTGAAGGGGGCTGCAAGAAGGCTGCAGAGGGACTGTGGGCAAAAGCTTGCAGGGACAGGAGGAGGGACAATGGTTTGAAATGAGAGAAGAGCAGATTTAGATTGGATATGAGGAACAAGTTCTGTACCATGAGGGTGGTGGAACACTGGAGTAGGTTGCCCAGGGAGGTGGTAGGAGCACCACGGGGACCCTTGAACACCTGCTCAGCTACAGTAAGGGCATCACATGCGCTTGAATGTCTGCTCAGGCACAGTAAGAGCATCACAGGCACCCTTGAACATCTGCTCAGGCACAGTAAGAGCATCACAGGCACCCTTGAACATCTGCTCAGGCACAGTAAGAGCATCACAGGCACCCTTGAACATCTGCTCAGCTACAGTGAAGGCATCACAGGCAGCCTTGAGCATCTGCTCAGCTACAGTAAGAGCATCACAGGCACCCTTGAGCATCCTCTCAAGCACAGTAAGAGCACCACAGGCACCCTTGAGCATCCTCTCAAGCACAGTAAGAGCATCACAGGCACCCTTGAGCATCCTCTCAAGCACAGTAAGAGCACCACAGGCACCCTTGAGCATCTGCTCAGGCACAGTAAGAGCATCACAGGCACCCTTGAACATCTGCTCAGGCACAGTAAGAGCATCACAGGCACCCTTGAACATCTGCTCAGGCACAGTAAGAGCATCACAGGCACCCTTGAACATCTGCTCAGGCACAGTAAGAGCATCACAGGCACCCTTGAGCATCCTCTCAAGCACAGTAAGAGCATCACAGGCACCCTTGAGCATCTGCTCAGGCACAGTAAGAGCATCACAGGCACCCTTGAGCACCTGCTCAGCTCTGCAAGAGATGACTGCATCAGGGCCCACCTGGATTTCCTGGGAAAAAAAGCTGTAGTGAGTGGTAGAAGTCTGAAGCTCCATGCTTTTGCTGTCGCTCTTAAAAGCCTTCACCTTTTTTCTTTCTTTTTTCTTTCTCTTTCCTTTTTTTTTTTCAGATCAGCTGCAGGCAGAGGGACCTGAAGTGCCCTGAAGGAATAGTTT
Source organism: Dryobates pubescens (assembly GCF_014839835.1). Lineage (NCBI taxonomy): Eukaryota > Metazoa > Chordata > Aves > Piciformes > Picidae > Dryobates > Dryobates pubescens. The sequence goes on along the minus strand of NC_071625.1, from coordinate 25,573,679 downwards.
GAAAACCCTAAGCAAGCTCAAAGCCAATCCCCTACTGAGAAACATGAAGAGATGTTTATTTTCAAAGGCAAATAAGTGTTGGGTTCAAAACAATCTTGTGTGTCCAAGAGCTTTCTTTGCAGGGAGTGGGGGGAGGGGGAAGGAAAGCATGAAAGTGCTGGCATGAAGGGCAAGGAGAAGAATGCAGGGTGAAGTTAACAAGGGTAAGGCTGTCATTATGAAGAACTCTAGAATTCAGTCTCCCTGGCCAAAACATACATCCACTAATTCAGAGTGCTGCTCATGGGATGGCTGAGGAGGGTGATAAAGCTAAATGGGTGTTAATTGGACTGATCACAGAATCACAGAATCACCAAGAGACCTCAGAGATCATCAGGTCCAACCTGTCACCACAGACCTCATAACTAAACCATGGCACCAAGTGCCACATCCAGTCCCCTCTTGAACACCTCCAGGGATGGGGACTCCACCACCTCCCTGGGCAGCACATCCCAATGACTAACAACTCTCTTTCTGGGAAGAACTTTCTCCTCACCTCCAGCCTAAACTTCCCCTGGTGCAGCTTAAGACTGTGTCCTCTTGTTCTGGTGCTGCTTGCCTGGGAGAAGAGACCAAACCCTCCTGGCTACACCCACCCTTCAGTTAGTTGTAGACAGCACATTTCCACACACCCCACACACCCCCACCCCACCCCCAGCCTTTTTGTTGGTTTTTTTTCATTTGATGGCCTCTCCCTTTAGCTCCAAGGCCATTAACTCCCTGACAGCTGCCTTGTTCCCTCACAGGATCCCAGGATGTTAAGGGTTGGAAGGGACCTCCAAAGATCATTAAATCCACCCCCAGCCAGAGCAGGACCACAGAATCCAGCACAGGTCACACAGGAACACATCCAGACAGGGCTGGAAAGGCTCCAGAGAAGGAGACTCCACAACCTCTCTGGGCAGCCTGCTCCAGGGCTCTGTGACCCTCACAGTCAAGAAGTTCTTCCTCATGTTGAGGTGGAACCTCCTGTGCTGGAGTTTATAACCATTGCCCCTTGTCCTATCCCAGGGCACAAGTGGGCAGAGCCTGTCCCCTCCCTCTTGACCCCCAGCCCTCAGATATAGACACTGATCAGATCCCCTCTCAGTCTTGTCCTCTCCAAACTAAACAGCCCCAGGGCTCTCAGCCTCTCCTCACCAGGCAGTGCTGCAGTCCCTCAGCACCACATCTGCTGATGTGCCTTCTACAGCTCCCTGAAGGGAGGTTGTAGCCAGGAGGGGGTTGGTCTCTTCTCCCAGGCAAGCAGCACCAGAACAAGAGTACACAGTCTCAAACTGTGCCAGGGGAGTTTTAGGCTGGAGGTGAGGAGAAAGTTCTTCCCAGAGAGAGTTGTTGGCCATTGGAATGTGCTGCCCAGGGAGGTGGTGGAGTCCCCATCCCTGGAGGTGTTCAAGAGGGGATTGGATGTGGCCATGGTGTAGTTATGAGGTCTGGTGACAGGTTGGACTCAATGATCTTTGAGGTCTCTTCCAACCTTGGTGATACTGTGACACTGTGAAACACTTTTGATCTCTGATCTGTGTTATTAATTTCTTCCAGAGGATCCTGACTGTGTTTGGAACTTCTCAGGTGTCTGTTCCAAGCCGCCACAGGAATGGTTTTGTTGTTATACCCTCTGCCTATAAACCAGAAAGAAGCAAAGCAAGACCTCAAGTATTTCACTAGGGAAAGCTTATGTTTGGCCATAAAAATAATTCTACTCTTGTTCCTGTATCAAACATATTAGGAGGTTGTTTCATGGCAGTGTAAACAGATTAATCACAGTATCACAGTATAACTAAGGTTGGAAGAGACCCCAAGGATCATCAAGTCCAACCTGTCCCAACAGACCTCATGACTAGACCATGGCACCAAGTGCCACGTCCAATCTCCCCTTGAACACCTCCAGGGATGGTGACTCCACCACCTCCCTGGGCAGCACATTCCAATGGCAAATGACTCTCAGTGAAGAACTTTCTCCTCACCTCGAGTCTAAACCTCCCCTGGCACAGCTTGAGACTGTGTCCCCTTGTTCTGGTGCTGGTTGCCTGGGAGAAGAGACCAACCCCTTCCTGTCTACAACCACCTTTCAGGTAGTTGTAGAGGGCAATGAGGTCACCCCTGAGCCTCCTCTTCTCCAGGCTAAGCAACCCCAGCTCCCTCAGCCTCTCCTCACAGGGCTGTGCTCAAGGCCTCTCCCCAGCCTTGTTGCCCTTCTCTGGACACCTTCAAGTGTCTCAATGTCCTTCTTAAACTGAGGGCCCCAGAACTGGACACAGGACTCAAGGTGTGGCCTAACCAATGCAGAGTACAGGGCACAATGACCTCCCTGCTGCTGCTGGCCACACTATTCCTAATGCAGGCCAGGATGCCATTGGCCCTCCTGGCCAGCTGGGCACACTGCTGGCTCATGTTTAGGCAGCTGTCAATCAGCACCCCCAGGTCCCTCTCTGTTTGGGAGCTCTCAGCCACTCCGACCCCAGCCTGCAGCCCTGCATGGGGTTGCCGTGGCCAAAGTGCAGCACCCGGCACCTGGACTTGTTAAATGCCATGCCTTCAAAACTCCTCACCACAAGGGTGGTGAGGCACTGAAACAGGTTACCCAGAGATACTGAGGACTTTTCCAAGCCTGAAAATGTTCCAAGCCAGGTTGGATGAGGCCTTGAGCAACCTGGACTAGTACAAGGTGTCCCTGCTCATGATGGGAGGTTGGAGCTAGATGATCTTTAAGGTCCCTTCCAACAATTTTATGATTCTATGAACATTTCTGCCAGTGTACAATTTGACTGTTCCTCAACAGGCTGGGGTCAGAGTGGCTGGAGAGCAGCCAGGCAGAGAGGGACCTGGGGGTGCTGGTCGATGGTACGCTGAACATGAGCCAGCAGTGTGCCCAGGTGGCTAAGAGGGCCAATGGCATCCTGGCCTGGATCAGAAAAAGTGTGGCCAGCAGGAGCAGGGAAGTCATTGTGCCCTGTACTCACCACTGGTTAGACCACACCTTGAGTCCTGTGTCCAGTTCTGGGCCACTCAGTTTAGGAAAGATGTTGAGTTGCTGGAAGGTGTCCAGAGAAGGGCAACAAAGCTGGGGAGGGGTCTGGAGCACAGCCCTGTGAGGAGAGGCTGAGGGAGCTGGGGTTGCTTAGCCTGCAAGCAGCACCAGAACAAGAGGACACAATCTCAAGCTGTGCCAGGAGAGGTTCAGACTGGATGTTAGGAGGAAATTCTACACAGAGAGATTGGCCATTGGAATGTGCTGCCCAGGGAGGTGGTGGAGTCACCATCATTGGAGGTGTTCAGGAGGAGACTGGATGGGGTGCTTGGTGCCATGGTTTAGTTGATCAGATGGTGTTGGGTGATAGGTTGGACTTGATGATCTCAAAGGTCTTTTCCAACCTGTTCTGTTCTGTTCTGTTCTGTTCTGTTCTGTTCTGTTCTGTTCTGTTCTGTTCTGTTCTCTTCTCTTCTCTTCTCTTCTCTTCTCTTCTCTTCTCTTCTCTTCTATTCTATTCTATTGAATCCATTTGATGCCAACCTGGCTGCCAGCACTACAATAACCTCAGTCCCTCTTCCAGGCTTAGTCTGTGTGTATCCAGAGTTCTTACCTCTGCCAAGACAGCATTGATCAGAATGAAGCCTTTAGCAAGAGCAGATACTACTCTTTAACTAAATAGGACTTGTTTTCAGCAATAAGGATCCCATGGCAGGGATGATCTTTAAGGTCCCTTCCAACACAAACCTTTGGATGATTCTGTGATGAAATATATCACCCTGTGTATAGCAAACAGACTTTCCTGCCATTTATTTCAAAGGCTTTTACTCAAAACATCCAGCCCTGGGCTCCCCAGTTCAGGAGGGACAGGGATCTGCTGGAGAGAGTCCAAGGGAGGGCTACAAGGATGCTGAAGGGACTGCAGCACTGCCTGGTGAGGAGAGGCTGAGAGCCCTGGGGCTGTTTAGTCTGGAGAGGAGAAGACTGAGAGGGGGTTTAATAAATGTTCATAAATATCTGAGGGCTGGGGGTCAAGAGGGAGGGGACAGGCTCTGCTCGTGTGCTCCCTGTGATAGGACAAGGAGCATTGGATGTATGCTGCAGCACAGGAGGTTCCACCTCAACACAAGGGGAAATTCTTTACTATAAGGGTCCCAGAGCCCTGGAGCAGGCTGCCCAGAGAGGCTGTGGAGTCTCCTTCTCTGGAGCCTTTCCATCCCTGTCTGGATGTGTTCCTGTGTGACCTGTGCTGGATTCTATGGTCCTGCTGTGGCAGAGGGGGTTGGACTGGATGATCTCCAGAGGTCTCATCCAACCCCTGACATCCTCTGATCCTGTGAAAACCAAAATCAAGTAATTTATTGCCTGTTTTAATAAAGGTACAGATCAGCATAAGCCAGAAAAAAACCAACACCACCACCACCCCCTCAAAAGAAAAAACCCAAACCCCAAAATCCCAAACTTAACAAAAAACCCAAACCCAACAGAAAAAAACCAAACCCATATTATTACTGGAATGCATCACTTGACTGCTAAATATAAACTGGAGGCAAAATTAGAAACTCTGAAGAATTTTCTGGTTGATATTCGATCCCAGCAGACAGTAGGAACAGATCAGAGCTTTCCAGAACACCAGATCAAGATCTGGCTTCAGGAGGAGGTAGCTGAGTCACTTTCCAGTGTCCTTGTTTTGTGTATGGCCAGAGTCTTCATAGCCTTGTTGAATGTGGTGGTTTGAGCCTTAACTGGGAGTTAAGAGCTCAGATGGGGGGCAAGGCTGAGAATCTCTCCCCTGCTTCCTCCTCCTCCCTCCCAACAGAGAGGAAAAAAAAAGGAAAGGGAAGGAGCAAATCCACCAAGCAATAATTTGGAGTTGGCTTGGAAGCAGAGAGGTAAAGAGTCTTCTTTATACTTATATGGAAGCAGAGAGGTAAAGAGTCTTCTTTATACTATATATATATATATATATAACAATAACAGGTAAGGTTCACAAGGGCAAGGAACAAGGATGGATGGGAGGGGGACAAAGAAGAAGAATACAAAACCAGTCTCTCTCTGAAGAGGCAGCAGGGAGAAGGATCAGGCCCGACCATGTGGCAGAGGAGCAGGAAGGCAGCTGCAGTAGCTCTCATCCAGGAGAGGCAGGAGCCAAAAGCCCTAATGACTGCAATGCCCTGCTTTTTATACCCTAGCTGGGCAGGGAGGGGGGAGTGGAACAGACTCAGTTTCCCAGGGGGAAAACATCCTGCAGGGAGGGCAAAGCACCCACAAGCCCTCCCCCCTGCTTTGTTTTTGCTTTCAGAATGGGTGTTAACCCACCACACTGAATCACACAATGCTTTGGGTTGGAAGAGACCTTAAAGATCATCCATTTCCAACCCCCTGTAGGGACACCTCCCACTACACCAGGTTGTTCAAGGTCTCATCCAACCTGGCCTTGAACACTTCCAGGGAAGGGGCATCCACCACCTCCCTGGGCAACCTGTGCCAGTGTCTCACCACCCTCATTGCCAAGAATTTCTTCCTAAGTCTTCGAAGTCTTGCCTCCTTTCTTGCCTGAAGGAAGCTTCAAATCTCAGCTGCAGGATGTTGTAGCAATGCAAACATTTGGCCATGAGCCTTGGAGAATCTGCTCCGCTGCACAGCAAGAATTAATCTGTGCAAGGGAAGGGTCCCAGTCTGCCCTTTCCCAGAGAGTGCCCTGACTCACTGCACAAGCCTTCTCACTTGTTCATGCCTTTTAACCTTCAACACAAAATTCAATATTCAGTGGTCCATGAGGTGGATTGCAAACTGGCTCCACAACAGAGTTCAGAGGGTTGTCATCAGTCATCAGCCTGTGGCCAGTGGTGCTCCCCAGGGGTCAGTACTGGGTCCAGTTTTGTTCAATATCTTTATCACTGACCTGGCTGAGGGCATTGAGAGTACCCTCAGCAACTTCATTGATGATACAAAACTGGGGGGTGGCTGACACCTGTCAGGCTGTGCTGACATCCAACCACATCTGGACAGGCTGAGAGCTGGGTGCAGGCAAACCTCATGGAGTTCAAGAAGGACAAGTGCAGGGTCCTGCATGTGGGGAGGAATAACAGCAGGCACCAGGACAGGTTAGGAGCTGCCCTGATGGAGAGCAGCTCCATGGAGAAAGGCCTTGGAGTGCTGGTGGACAGCAAGTTCTGCATGGGACAGCAAGGTGCCCTGGTGGCCAAGAGAGCCAATGGGATCCTGGGGTGCAGCAAGCAAAGTGTGGCCAGCAGGGCTAGGGAGGTTCTGCTCCCCCTCTGCCCTGCCCTGCTGAGACCACAGCTGCAATCCTGTGTCCAGTTCTGGGCTCCCCAGTTCAAGAGAGACAGAGACCTGCTGGGGAGAGTCCAAGGGAGAGCCAGTAGGATGCTTAGGGGACTTGAGCATCTCCCCTGTGAAGAGACACTGAGAGCCCTGGGGCTGTTTAGTCTGGAGAAGAGAAGGCTGAGAGGGATCTGATCAATATCTATCAATATGTGAAGGGAGTTGTCAAGTGGAGGGGGCCAAGCTGCTTTGGGTGGTGCACAGGAATAAGCCAAGGACCAATGGATACAAACTTGAACAGAGAAGGTTTCAGCTCAACATGAGGAGAAACTTCTTTGCAGTGAGGGTGGCAGAGCCCTGGAGCAGGCTGCCCAGAGAGGCTGTGGAGTCTCCTTCTCTGGAGCCTTTCCAACCCCACCTGGATGCATTCCTGGGTGATGCTGCTCTGGAAGTCCTTTCTCTAATGTACTCTGATACTGTGATGAGAGCTACAAGAGAAAGTGCCTACCTTGCAGTATGCCACGACATAGCAGTTTGTCTCCTGAGAGTGGCAAAGAACTTCTGGTGAAGAAAGAGGGGAAAAAGAACTGAAAAGCACCTAGAGCTTTACTGTGGCCTGTGGAGTAAAGCAGGAGCTAGTCTTTCAGCTAGCTTGCAAGCGTGTAGGACGTGGGGGATGTGAGGAGGTGTTGAGAGGAGCTATCACCTCTCAGATCACACTGAATTTTGAAAGAACTGCAGGAATGTAGCTTTTATCAGCCCTGAAGGAGCTGAGCTGTGAGAAAGGAACTCTGCAGTTTGCTGCCATCAGATCCCAGGCAGATTTGTGCATACCTAGTAAAGAGGGGGTGCTGACATAGCAACACCAGCAGTGCCTTCTGAAGGGGCTATGTGCTGATAGTCCTTCCTGGTGTCCCTGTGTGACCTGTGACAGATTCTAGGGTCCTACTCTGGCAGAGGGGTTGAACTCAATGATATTCGATGGTCCCTTTCTACCCTTAATATCCTGGGATGCTGTGAACCCCCCTGCCATGGGCAGGGACACCTCACACTACAGCAGGTTGCTCACAGCCACAGCCAGCCTGGCTGCAAACACCTCCAGGCAGGAGGCTTCCACCACCTCCCTGGGCAACCTGTGCCAGGCTCTCACCACTCTCATGGGGAACAACTTCTTCCTAACATCCAATCTCAATCTCCCCATTTCTAGTTTTGCTCCATTCCCCCCAGTCCTATCACTCCCTGACACCTTCAAAAGTCCCTCCCCAGCTTTCTTGGAGCCCCCTTCAGATCCTGCAAGGCCACAAGAAGGTCTCCTCAGAGTCTTCTCCTCTCCAGACTGAACAACCCCAACTCTCTCAGTCTGTCCCCATGGCAGAGCAGCTCCAGCCCTCTGCTCATCCTCATGGCCCTTCTCTGGACACCTTCCAGCACCTCCATATCAATGATTCTGTGATTTTATGATTTTTTTTTTTTAAGAACATGTTGTCAGGAATTCTGTCACACAGAATCCTAAATCTAAACCAGCTTTCACCAGGTGAAGCACTAGAAGGGTTTTTGCAAAGCTGGGTTTAGCTGTTGTGAGTCTTTCAGTCTTGGCGAAGGGACAGAGTGTCTGCTCAGCAGGTTTGCTGACAATACCAAACTGGGAATCATAGAATCAGTAAGGTTGGAAAAGACCTCAGAGATCATCAAGTCCAACCTATCACCCAACACCTCATGACTAACTAAACCATGGCACCAAATGCCACGTCCAATCCCCTCTTGAACACCTCCAGGGATGGGGACTCCACCACCTCCCTGGGCAGCACATCCCAATGACTAACAGCTCTCTCTGGGAAGAACTTTCTCCTCACCTCCAGCCTAAACTTCCCCTGGCACAGCTTGAGACTGTGTCCCCTTGTTCTGGTGCTGGTTGCCTGGGAGGAGAGACCAACCCCCACCTGGCTACAACCTCCCTTCAGGAAGTTGGAGAGAGCAAGCAGCTCCTCCCTGAGCCTCCTCTTCTGCAGGCTAAGCAACCCCAGCTCCCTCAGCCTCTCCTCACAGGGCTGTGCTCCAGACCCCTCCCCAGCCTCATTGCCCTTCTCTGGACAAATTCAAAAGTCTCAATGTCCTTCTTGACATTGAGGAGCCCAGAACTGGACACAGGACTCAAGGTGTGGCCTAACCAGTGATGAGTACTGGGCAGAATGACTTCCCTGCTCCTGAGGTTTGGCTGAGACACCTGAAGGCTGTGAGGCCATTCAGAGACTTGGACAGATAGAGCTGTACAGAAAGAAACCTAAGGAGGTTCAACAAGGATCAGTGCAGAGTCCTGCACCTGGGGAGGAAGAATCAACTGCAGCAGTACAGCTTGGGAGGGGATCTGCTGGACAGCAGCCCTGTGGAGAAGGACCTGGGAGTGCTGGTGGACAACAAGTTCTGCATGGGACAGCAATGTGCCCTGGGGGCCAAGAAGGCCAAGGGGATCCTGGGCTGCATTCAGAGGAGTGTGTCCAGCAGAGCCAGGGAGGTTCTCCTCCCCCTCTACTCTGCCCTGCTGAGACCTCAACTGGAATATTGCATCCAGCTCTGGGTTCCCCAGTTCAAGAGGGACAGGGATCTGCTGCAGAGAGTCCAAGGGAGGGCTCCAAGGATGCTGAAGGGCCTGGAGCACTGCCTGGTGAGGAGAGGCTGAGAGCCCTGGGGCTGTTTAGTCTGGAAAAGAGAAGACTTAGAGGAGATTTAATAAATGTTTATTAATATCTGAGGGCTGGAGGTCAGGAGGGAGGGGACAGGCTCTGCTCATGTGCTCCCTGTGATAGGACAAGGAGCAATGCATGCAAGCTGCAGCACAGGAGGTTCCACCTCAACATGAGGAGGAACTTCTTGACTGTGAGGGTCCCAGAGTCCTGGAGCAGGCTGCCCAGAGAGGTTGTGGAGTCTCCTTCTCTGGAGCCTTTCCAGCCCTGCCTGGATGTGTTCCTGTGTGACCTGTGCTGGATTCTGTGGTCCTGCTCTGGCAGGGGGGGTTGGACTCGATGATCTCCAGACTTTCCAACCCCTATCATCCTGGGAGCCTGTGCTTTAGATTTCCATTAAAGGTGACTTGTTGCCATCTTCTGCCTCACTTCATTTGGAACCTTGATGGCTCCTGGTGAAAGCCAGCCAGATGAAGCATTTTCTTCTCTCCAGTTCTAATATGCTCTTATGGAAAGCTGGCCAGGAAGGAGTCCATTGCTGGAGCTGACATCTTTTGGCTTATTGGGAATTATACCTTTTAGGGGGTCCAGTGGTGGAGCTACTGGTGCTGAAGGACATCTCTTGGTTGATTGGGAATTACACCCTTAAGGGGTCCAGTGCTGGAGCTGCTGGTGCTGAAGGACATCTCTTGGTTGATTGGGAATGATACCCTTTAGGGGGTCCAGTGCTGGAGCTGCTGGTGCTGAAGGACATCTCTTGGTTGATTGGGAATTATACCCTTTAGGAGGTCCAATGCTGGAGCTGCTGGTGCTGAAGGACATCTCTTGGTTGGTTGGGAATTATACCCTTTAGGGGGTCCGGTGCTGGAGCTGCAGGTGCTGAAGGACATCTCTTGGTTGATTGGGAATTATACCCTTTAGGATGTCAAATGATGGAGCTGCTGGTTCTAAAGGGCATCTCTTGGTTGATTGGGAATTACACCCTTTAGGGTGTCCAGTGCTGGAGCTGCTGGTGCTGAAGGACATCTCTTGGTTGATTAAGAATTATAACTTGTCTCCCTTTTCAGGTTTGGTTCTCTTGTTTCCCCCTCAGATAAGAGTCAAAGCTTTGCTGCTTTGCCTTTTGCACCTTTCCTTTTCTGCAGTGCATCCATGACCTTGCTGTTTATTTGGCTCTATCACATCACTCCACCTCGAGTTATGAAGGCAGAAAACACTGAATCATTATGCATGAGGCAGGGCTGAGAAGAGGCTGCAGAGGAGACAGCAGCCAGGGAGAATGCTTCTCAGTTTAAAGAGGGCCCAAGCACATCCCAGGGCTGCTGTCAAATATAGATCTCCTTCTGTACAGCCTCTGTCTGTATGTGAGGAGCTTTTATTTTGCTTGACCTTCTGGTACCTGCTAATGATGTGATCACTGAAGTACACATGTGGTGCAACAAAAACACCCCCTCATATGTCTGTTGATCAGTCCTCCCTATTACCTGCCCTGGTGGAGTGGCTGTTTTAGCTCAGTGGATGGAGGTTTGTGGCTTTGGAAGCCACATTTAAATCCCAGTGCCGTGTTTGTGGTTGGTTGATGATCCTGGGGTGGGTGATCCTGTGGCCACAGATCATTAGGCCCTGTAGCCAGCAACTCTTCTAGCACATCACCAAAAATTATACCCTCTGAACACAGCCATGTCTTCTGAACCATCTGCATATTTTAAATCACTCCTCTTTGGTGGGTGGTGCCTGCTAAATTGGCCTGGCAAAGGGACTTTTAATGAGTTTTGCCTTTTGGACCCGTTTTCAGCGTTGTGTTTCTACATGCAGCCACTTTCTCAGGCTTGCTGATGAGCAGGAAGTATTTTAGGTCAATGCATCACAATAAACATCTATCAATATCTGAGGGCTGGGGGGCAGGAAGGAAGGGACAGGGACAGCCTCTGCACACTTGTGTCCTGGGATAGGACAAGGGCCAGTGGATGGAAATGCAGCACAGGAGGTTCCACCTCAACATGAGGAGGAACTTCTTTATTGTAAGGGTCCCAGAGCACTGGAGCAGGCTGCCCAGAGAGGTTGTGGAGTCTCCTTCTCTGGAGCCTTTCCAGCCCTGTCTGGATGTGTTCCTGTGTGACCTGTGCTGGATTCTCTGGTCCTGCTCTGGCAGGGGGGTTGCTTTCGATGATCTCCACGGGTTGCTTTCAACTCCTAACATCCTGGGGTCCTGTGACAAGCAAAATAATTTGAGGGCATCTCTTATGTACAAAGAACACATTGCCCCCACTGACCTCAGTCCTTGTGAGTACAAGAACATGTCAAAACTCAGACCAGGCACAAGAATACCAAACAGGTCCAACCTTGCTCCTTTTTCCTCACACTGAACATTACAAAAGTTAACTATGTCCTTACTTGGCCATCATCAAATTCTCTACAGAACTGATTCTGCTTATCTCTACCTAAAAGAGACATAGCTCAAGTCATGGAGCTGCTGCTTGTGGAGCAAAGCTGAAGAGCACACACCACAGGATGCTGCAGGTAAATACGAGCTGGATGTGCCGTGCAGGCTCCAAGGTGAAGCTGCAGCCTGAAGTTACAGCAGCAACTGTGACTCACACAGCCGAGTAAATGTTTGTTTGTTGGAGTCCATTTCTGCTTTACCAGAAGAGGTGGAGGCTGTCTTAGGAATCACAGAATCACAGAAACATTCAGGTTGGAAAAGACCCTCAGGATCACCAAGTCCAACCATTAACCCTGATCTACCAGGGTCACCCCTAAACCAGAGCCCCAAGCACCACATCCAAACCACCTTTAAACATATCCAGGCTTGGGGACTCCACCACCTCCCTGGGCAGCTCATTCCAGTGCCTGACCGCTCTTGATGGGAAACAGTTTTTCCTGTTGTCCAGTCCAAACCTCCCAAGTCACAGCCTGAGGCCATTCCCTCTTGGTCTATCAATGATTATCTGGGAGAAGAGACCAGCACCAACCTCTCCACAAGGTCCTTTCAGGGAGTTGCAGAGAGCCATGAGGTCTCCCCTCAGCCTCCTCTGTTTCACACTAACCATCCCCAGCTCCTTCAGTTGCTCTTCATCACATTCCTTCTCCAGGCCCTTCACAGCTTCCTTGCCCTCCTCTGCCCTGGCTCCAGCACCTCCACAGCTCTCCTGTAGAGCTGCCCAAACCTGGACACAAGACCCCAGGTGTGGCCTCCCCAGAGCTGAGTACAAGAGGACAATCAGCTCCCTGCTCCTGCTGGACACAGCATTGCTGATCCCAGCCAGGATGCCTTTGGCTTGGCCACCTGGGCACACTGCTGGCTCCTGTTCAGCTCCTTCTCCATTAGCATCCCCAGGTCCCTTTCTGCCAGGCAGTTTCCAGCCACCCTGCCCCAGGCCTGGAGGATTGCTTGGGGTTGTTGTGACTCAAGTGCAGGACCTGGCACTTGGCCTTGTTGAATCTCATCCCATTGACCATAGCCCAGCCAGCCTATTCAGGCCCCCTCTTCAGAGCCTTCCTACCCTCAAGCAGATAAACTCTCCCTGTGAAGCTTAGTACTATCTTATTGAGGGTGCACTCAATCCCCTCATCCAGGTCACTGATAAAGGTATTGAAGAGAACTGACCCCAGCACTGAGCCCTGGAGAACACCACTGGTGCTTGGTCACCAGCTGAATTTAACTCCATCCCCAACCACTCTTTGGGCTCAGACATCTGCCAGATTTTCACCCAGAGAAGCAGCCACCCACCAAGCCATGAGCAGCCAGTTCCTCCAGGAAGATGCTCTGGGACAGTGTCAAAGGCTTTAGTGAAGTCCAGGTGAACAACATGTGCGACCTGTGCTGTATTCTATGGTCCTGCTCTGGCAGGGAGGGTTGGACTGGATGATGTCCAGAAGTCCCTTCCCTCCCCTAACATCCTGGGATCCTGTGATCCTAATGAACCAGAGAAGCAGATAAAGCCTTGAGCCCGGTCTGGAACAGGAGAAACTCAGTTTTGAGTTAAGCTTATTCATGTGGAAGGTTAAGAAGTTGTGTAAAGAAGTGGTGTTTGTAGCTCCTCTGTTTACAAGCTGGGCTGGCAGGAACCATCAGTTTAGCAGCACTGAGTCCCAAGATGAAAAGAACCTTGTTAGGATTTGCACTTCTTTATATTTGGATACAGGTTACGAGCTCAGTGGTTTCGCTGCTGCCTGCTGAGCTGATCATTTCCTACCTGACCCAATGTACACAATCCCCTGGCAAGTCTCAGGAGGAAATAAATCCCTCCTCAGTATTAGAAGGCCCCGTGTGTCTCCATCTGGTTCTGGCTAAATCCACTTGCTTCTGAAAGCTCTTAGAATCATAGAATTGTCAGGGTTGGAAGGGACCTCAAGGATGATCCAGTTCCAACCCCCCTGCCATGGGCAGGGACACCTCACTCTACAGCAGGTTGCTCACAGCCACATCCAGCCTGGCTGCAAAAACCTCCAGGCATGAGGCTTCCACCACCTCCCTGGGCAACCTGTGCCAGGCTCTCACCACCCTCATGGGGAACAACTTCTTTCTTACATCCAACCTGAATCTCCCCATTTCTAGTTTTGCTCCATTCCCCCCAGTCCTATCACTCCCTGACACCCTCAAAAGTCCCTCCCCAGCTTTCTTGGAGCCCCCTTCAGATACTGCAAGGCCACAAGAAGGTCTCCCCAGAGCCTTCTTTTCTCCAGACTGAACAACCCCAACTCTCTCAGTCTGTCTCCATGGCAGAGCAGCTCCAGCCCTCTGCTCATCCTCATGGCCCTTCTCTGGACACCTTCCAGCACCTCCAGACCCTTCCTGTCCTAGGGGCTCCAGAACTGGACACAGTGCTCCAGGTGTGGTCTCAGCAGAGTGGAGCAGAGGGGCAGAATCCCCTCCCTGTCCCTGCTGGCCACACTTCTCTTGCTGCAGCCCAGGCTCTGCTTGGCTCTCTGGGCTGCAAGTGCTCCCTGCTGGCTCCTGTTGAGCTTCTCATCCCCCAGCACCCTTTACTTCAGGGCTGCCCTCAAGCCATTCCCTGGCTCATCTCTGGATGAAAAGTGGGAAGGAAGCTCCTCCTCTGCTCCCCTTTCCCCGGGCCGATCTCAGCTCAGAGCGAGCCGTTTGCTGAGACAGCGCGGGGGTTTTTGCCCCTGCAGCACTCTGAACTCAGAGCTGCTCCTCAGCAAGGGGCCCTCGTTATTTTCACCTTCTAACGAATGTCCCCACGGAAGGTGCTTATTATGCTTGGCTCTGCCTGCTCTGCAATCCTGACAAATTAACGGATCGAGGGGCACCGCGCTGCTGCTGCCGCCTCCAGCCCTTTGTGGCTTCCCCCCATCTGAAAGAGCACATTACAGCTGGATCCAGATTACAAATGTTTAATCTGGCAGAGCCCTTCGGTGGCTTCTAAAACAAACATTGTGTCATTAATATAGCAGCAGCCATAAATGGGACTGGCGACACAGAATGCTGTGTCTGGGGATATTTTCGAGCTCTCTTTAGGGTCCTCAGCTAACCCCAGGATCTCTGTAGGTAGAGCAGCTCCACCTCTGCGCTAGCTAAACGCAACCCAAGAAGCTGAGGCTGTATTTTTAGCCTTTACTCTAAACTCTCAGGAGCTTGTGGCTTTGGGGGGGGGGGGGGGGGGAGGGATGGGGGGGGTCGTGTTTTGTTTTGTTTCGTTTTGCTTTGAACTGAGAGCTTTAGCATGATCTGGACTCGAAGACTCCTTTTGTGGCTCAGGAGGAAACAGCACTCCCTTGGTCGCTTCGGGGGAGGTTTTTACAATGGAGTTAAAAATAGCACAGCCTTTTCAGGGTCATTCAAGTGGAGGTGATGAGCCGTAACGCCGTTGTGTAGCACAGCTGACCGCACAAAGGCCAGCTTAGGCTTTTTGTTTGTTTGTTTGTTTGCTTGCTTGCTTGCAGCTGAATTGTTTGAGCCGGTGCCACAGGGGATTCGTTTGGGGTTTAACTATGCCTGCTGGTCTTTGACATGGTGCTCCAAGATGTAGCATCTCCATCCAAACCACTGAGCCCTGAGATTGTTGCTGCAGGCAAGAGGTGTGGGCCAAAAAGATAGGAATGTTGAACTTAGGAAAAAATGACTGCAGGCTAACTGACCTTCAGGGGGGGAAAAAAAAACCCCAACCAACATATAGCAAGAGAAAAACAAAACCAAACAAGCATTACTGTTTTACCACCAAAGCAAAAAAATGCTGAATCTCTGCTGCAAACTGCACTGCCATGGCTGCTGCACTGCAGGGACCACAAAAGAGCGGGCCTGCATCATGGGCTTCTGCTGCTAGAGAGATTCATGGAATGGCCTTGGATGGAAGAGATCTTAAACATCACAGAATCACAGAATGTTAGGGGCTGGAAGGGAGCTCAAAAGCTCATCCAGTCCGACCCCCCTGCTAGAGCAGGTCACACAGGAACACATCCAGGTGGGTCTTGAATCTCTCCAGAGAGGGAGACTCCACAACCCCCCTGGGCAGCCTGCTGCAGTGTTCTCTCGCCCTCCTAGGGAAAAAATTCTTCCTCTTGTTTCCATGCAACTTCCTCTGCCTCAGCTTCCACCAGTGTCCCTTGTGCTGTCCTTGGGCATCACCCAGCAGAGCCTGGCTCCAGCCTCTGGGCACTCACCCTGCACATCTTTGTGAACATTATAAAGATCATCCAGTCCCAATGCCATAGCAGGGACACCTTACACTAGCCCAGGTAGCTCAAGGCCTCATCCAGCCTGGCCTTGAACACCTCCAGGGAGGGGACATCCACAGCCTTCCTGGGCAGCCTGTGGCAGTGTCTCACCACCATGGTTAGAAAGTGGGTGTGTGATTTCTCTGCCTATCAGATGTGATCATGTGCATCCTGCGAAGAGAAGAGAAGAGAAGAGAAGAGAAGAGAAGAGAAGAGAAGAGAAGAGAAGAGAAGAGAAGAGAAGAGAAGAGAAGAGAAGAGAAGAGAAGAGAAGAGAAGAGAAGAGAAGAGAAGAGAAGAGAAGAGAAGAGAAGAGAAGAGAAGAGAAGAGAAGAGAATTAACCAGGTTGGAAAAGACCTTTGAGATCAGTGAGTCCAACCTATCACCCAACACCATCTAATCAACTAAACCATGGCACCAAGTGCCCCTTCCAGGCTCTTCCTAAACACCTCCAGGGATGGGGACTCCACCACCTCCCTGGGCAGCACATTCCAATGGCCAATCTCTCTTGCTGGGAAGAATTTCTTCCTGACAGTATTTCACACCTTCTGCCCTTTCAGGTAGCTCCCAAATAGCAGCCATTGCACTGGTGGCACTTTTCTTGGAAGGTCTTGCTAGACTGAAAGCAGTGCCATGAAAAGAAGACATCAGTGCTTTTTGTAGCTCACAGTTCTTTCTGAAGAGCAAATAAGTTATCAGATTTAGCATCAAGCCTCGTGGCAACAAGATCCTCGGGGGACAATCAGTCAGCAGCATGCAACCTTTGCTCTAGGATTTTCTGGAGAATCCTTGAAAGTTGGAAAATGAAACTTGGAAGATTGCATACCACAGAAAACAACCTTCCTCTGACTCTAAATTAACTCCCTCCCTCGATGGTTGCAAGCCCTGTGTCTCTGTGAAGCTGACACAAACCCATCAAGTATAGAAGCATGAGCTTATGTATTTCTCAGAAGAGCAAGCACAGGAAGATCTTCTGCATACACTTAGTAGGTCAGTCTCCATCCTGAAGACACTGAAGAGATGTTACTCTCTTGATGAAGAGAGAAGCTCTGCAAGCAATGTCTCATCACCTCAGCATCTGCAAGATTGGGTCAGGAGGAAGGCAACAAAGATGATCAGAAGGCTGGAGAACTTCCCCTAAGGGTCAGGCTGAGGGAGCTGGGACTGTTCAGCCTGGAGAAGAGGAGGCTCCAGGGAGACCTTGGAGCAGCCTTCCAGTACCTGAAGGGGGCTACAGGAGAGCTGGGGAGGGACTTTTTACACGGGCTGGGAGTGACAGGATGAGAGTCAATGGCTTTGAGCTGGAAGAGGGGAGAGTGAGACTGGAGATAAGGAAGAAATTCTTTGCAGTGAGGGTGGTGAGACACTGGAACAGATTGCCCAGGGAAGCTGTGGATTTCTCTTCCATGAATGTGTTCAAGGCCAAGTTGGATGAAGCCTTGAGCAACCTGGGCTAGTGGAAGATGTCCCTGCCCATGGCAGAGGGTTGGAACTGGATGATCTTTAAGGTTGCTTCCAACCCAAACCATTCTGTGAATCTAGGAATCTAATCATAAGAGAGGTAGAGACTTGTGTGAAAGAGGAGTGAAGAAAGGAGGAACAGATGCAGAGACAACAGTCACCCAGAAATGTCTCAGTAAAGGCCAGAAGATGATGCAGGGGGAAATGTTAGACTCCCATGAAGCAGCAGCTCACAATCTAGAGGGAAGTATAAGTTCAGCTCCTCTTAAAGAGGAGCATGGGACAGTAGATGGTCATTGTCATTGCAGAAGAGGTTTGAAACTAAAAACCAAGCCCAAAGGCGAGGGATTTTCGGTGCTTCACTGCCATCTATTGAGCAGGAAGTGTATTGAGTGCTTCTGCAATTGACATTGATTAGAGCTCAGTAGAGAAATGAGCAAAGAGACTTCAGATCTATGTCTGCACGAACCTAATCCAGGAATGATGAATTCTTCACAAAGCAGGGAAGGAAACACCTCCAAACTCTGATTGTCTTGTAGGAAATGCAAGTGAAACCACAATCTGTCACAGAATCACAGAATGTTAGGGGCTCAAAAGCTCATCCAGTCCAACCCCCCCTGCCAGAGCAGCATCACCCAGGGCAGGTCACACAGGAACACATCCAGGTGGGTTTTGAATCTCTCCAGAGAGGGAGACTCCACAACCCCCCTGGGCAGCCTGTTCCAAGGCTCTGTCACCCTCACAGGGAAAAAAAAATCTTCCTCCTATTTCCATGGCACTTCCTCTGCCTCAGCTTCCAGCAGTGCCCCTTGTGCTGTCCTTGGGCATCACCCAGCAGAGCCTGGCTCCAGCCTCTGGGCACTCACCCTGCACATCTTTATCAACAGCAATGAGGTCACCCTCAGGCTCCTCCTCTCCAAGCTACAGAGCCCTCAGCTCCCTCAGCCTTTCCTCATAAGGAAGATGTTCCACTGCCTTCAGCATCTTTGTGGCTCTGTGCTGGACTCCTTCAAGCAGTTCCCTGAGGTCCTTCCTGACCTGAGGAGCCCAGAACTGGACACAATATTCCAGATGTGGCCTCACCTGGGCAGAGTAGAGGGGCAGGAGAACATCCGCATCTACTAACCACAGCCCTTCTAATCCACCTCAGATGCCCTTGGCCTTCTTGGCCACCAGAGCACATTGCTGCCTCATGGTCAACCTCCCATCCACCAGGACCCCCAGGTCCTTTTCCCCTTCACTGCTCTCCAGCAGCTCAGTCCCCAACCTCTCCTGCTCCATGGGGTTGTTCTTTCCCAGGTGCCAGACTCTCCCTTTGCCCTTGTTGAATCCCATTCCATTTCTCCCTGCCCAGCTCTCAGGCTATCCAGGTCTGGCTGAATGGCAGCACCACCCTCCTGTCTCAGCCACTGCTCCCAGTTTGGTGCCATCAGCAAACTTGCTGGCAGTGTTCTCTGAAACTTTAGACCAGAAACTGGTATGTTAGTAGGATGAGAAAACAGGTTAAGGATCTCATGGAACTCCAGGAGAACAGCAAAATGGGAGATCCATGAGTAGCCTCTCTTCCTGCAAAGAGAGTCAGCACAGGGCTTTCTCACTTCCACAGGGATCAAAGCAAGGAACTCTCATCACAGCAGTGGGGGTTATTTGTGTAATGATTTGGGGTTTGCTTTTATTGCACTGCACTCAGGCAAATAAAAGCTTTCTTCTTAAAAACCACCACCTCAAATTTCCTTTCATTCACAGACTTTGTTCCAGGCTGACACAGTTCATGGCATCACTTCTTCCTCTCTGATGTACAGAGTCATGAAAATATTTGTAGATGTATTTAGACTTGCTCCTTGGGTGAGGTTCAAGTTAGGCTGCCCAGGGGGGTTGTGGAATCTCCTTCTCTGGAGATATTCAAAACCCACCTGGATGTGTTCCTGTGTGATCTGCTCTAGGGGATCCTGCTCTGGCAGGGGGGTTGGTACCACTCCTGTTTAACATCTTTATTCATGGGCTTTCCCTTGAGCCTCCTCTTCTCCAGGCTAAGCAACCCCAGCTCCCTCAGCCTCTCCTCATAGGGTTTGTGCTCGAGACCTCTCCCCAGCCTCGTTGCCCTTCTCTGGACATGTTCAAGTGTCTCAATGTCCTTCTTAAACTGAGGAGCAATTATGTAAGAAGCTTGACAGCTAGCCCAAGTTAGATCTATCTAGTCACAACAGGAGAACACCAGGAGCTAACAGAGTCACAAAGCAGCAGATACCAAGCCCATGGAGAAGTTCTTTTCCTTCAAGCAAGCTCCAAGTTAAACATGGTTAGAGCTTAGTTTCCAAGGCAGGCACTTTGCAGCAACTTACCGTGGAGACACTTTTGCCCCCATTTCCCAAAGGAAATCCGTTTCTGAACCACTTGCAATGAGAAATGGTGTTTCCAACAGCTCCACATTCTGGTGCCAAAGCATCCCACTCTGTCAGGGTTGGTGGCTGAGGCTGAATACACATTTGTAACTGATTTCCAGGCAATTAAGCTCCTTTAAAAAGGAGGGGGGAAAAAGGAGTGAGACAATCTTTCAAATAATGTTTAATCTCGCCCCTACTCATCTGCTCGCCGCCGCCCAAGAATTTTGAGGCATTTCAAGCGCTCACGGCGTTTAGAGACGAGGCAGCGGCACGCTGCAGCTGAGCGGGAGGCACGCACCGCTGCACGGCTGCGGTGCCGACAAGTTAACACAAGGTGGCAGCACCGAGCACCCCCCGGCGTGCGCGGAGCCGCTCAGGGAGAGGGAGGGAGGGAGGGAGGGAGAGAGAGGGAGAGAGAAAGAGAGATGGTAGCCAGGAGGGGGTTGGTCTCTTCTCCCAGGCACCCAGCACCAGAACAAGAGGACACAGTCTCAAGCTGTGCCATGGGAAGTTTAGGCTCGAAGTGAGGAGAAAGTTCTTCACTGAGAGAGTCATTAACCATTGGAATGTGCTGCCCAGGCAGTCACCATCCCTGGAGGTGTTCAAGAGGGGATTGGACGTGGCACTTGGTGCCCTGGTTTAATAGTCAGGAGGTGTTGGGTGACAGGTTGGACTTGATCTTTGAGGTCTCTTCCAACCTTGGTGATTCTGTGATATGTAGATAGATAGATATGTAGACAGGTAGGTATATAGACAGATAGACACATAGATAGATAGATATGTAGACAGGTAGGTATATAGACAGACAGACACAAAGATAGATAGATAGATAGATAGATAGATAGATAGATAGATAGATAGATAGGTATGTAGACAGACACATAGATAGATAGACAGGTGTGTATATAGACAGACACATAGGTAGATAGATAGATAGATATGTAGACAGGTAGGTATATAGACAGACAGACAGATAGATAGATATGTAGACAGGTAGGTATATAGACAGACAGATAGATAGATAGATAGATAGATAGATATGTAGACAGATAGATATGTAGACAGGTAGGTATATAGACAGACAGACACAAAGATAGATAGATAGATAGATAGATATGTAGACAGACAGACACATAGATAGATAGATAGACAGGTAGGTATATAGACAGACACATAGGTAGATAGATAGATAGATAGATATGTAGACAGGTAGGTATATAGACAGACACATAGATAGATAGACAGGTAGGTATATAGACAGACACATAGGTAGATAGATAGATAGATAGATATGTAGACAGGTAGGTATATAGACAGACAGACACATAGATAGATAGATAGATAGATAGATAGATAGATAGATAGATAGCAGAGGTCTTGCAAAGGGGGAAGGGCACAGGCAGTGCCTGCCAGCTGCACATGCTGCTGGCATGTCAGAGCCATGGTAGGCATAGTTCCATGGAATCACAAAGCCTTGGAGGGGAGCTCCAGAGGCCAGCACCAGATTTTCTGTTACCAATGACACGTGCTTCAAGATGTCCTTCATGGAGCTCCCTGCCTTCAGGATCTAGAGATGCTTTTGAAGACAACCCAAGGCACCTCAGCAGGCTTTGAGTCTTTATTTACTAACACCTGGTGAGACTGAACATCTTCTGACACCGAGGTGGTGTTTTTCCCACCAGCCCACAGCTCTTACACTGATTATTTCCAACACAAAATTAGTGTTTGCATTGATGCCTCCAGGAGGCTCCCCTGGAACAATGCCCAGGGCTGTTTTTATGAGGGGACCCTTCTCTGTCCTTGGTAAGGGATGGTGTTTGAGGTTCATCTGGCCATGGTGCAGGTTGGTTCAGAAGCCTGCAGAGTTTCATCCAAGTCCAAGCAAGCAGCTCCTGAGCAAAGGCTGCCATCCATCCACACCCACCCATCCAGGCCAACAAAACAGTACAGTTCCCTTAGACATAACTTGGTCACCGCACCCACCCATCCTCACCACAATCCAAGGAGGACACAAGGCTGCTTCCAACCTCTGCTGTAAAGAGCAAGGAGAAACAAAGCAACATCTCAGCATTCTTCATGCTCTCAGAACATGCTGAAGCTCAGCCAGACACACACACACAACCATCTGCTGCAGCCCACTCACAAACCCCAGTTTCACCCAGGACATGCTCCACACAGTCAGGTATCCAAAGAAATGTTTCTCTGTGTAAAAGAGAAATGAAAACTTGTCAAGCAACAGAAGCTTTCTCACAGAGCCACAGACTGGTTTGAGTTAAAGGCACCAGCAAACGTCATCCACTCCAACCCCCCTGCAGGTCAGCAGGGGCCTAGAGCAGGTTACTGACAGCCCCAAACAGCCTGACCTGGAATGGTTCCAGGGAGGAGGCATCTACCACCTCTCTGGGCATCCTGGGACAGGGTCTCACCACTCTCAGGGGGAAGCACTTTCTCAGATCTAGTAAATCTCCCTCTTGCAGTTCCAAATCATCACCCCTCGTCCTGTCCCAACAGGCCCTGCTAAAAATAGGTCCCTGTTTTTCTTCTTGACCCCTTTTAGCACTGAAGGTCTCCCTGGAGCCTTCTCTGCTCCAGGCTGAACAACCACAACTCTCTTCAGCCTGGCCTCACAGCAGAGGGCTTATTCCCCCCACAGCCAAGGACTACCAAGCTGTCCACCCAGTTGCCCCATTCACCATCCTAGTTTCCCACCCCAGGCTACCCTCCCCCTACCCCTCCCCACCCTGTTGCATGCACCCTCTGGGGCTATGGATTCCACAATTACCCCCTCCAGTTGCCCTCCCAGTTGCCCCCAGGGCTCCAGTGGGAACACTGGAACTGGTGTCCAGCTGGCACTGGGAGCACTGGGGCTGGTTTCCAGCTGAAACTGGGAACACTGGAGCTGGTTTCCAGCTGGCACTGGGAGCACTGGGAGCACTGGGAGGGGAGAGAGCTGCAGCGGGCGCCGCCCTTGTGCAGGGTGGGGCTGCGGAGGCTCCGGCCTCCTCCGGGTCCCCTCCCGTCGGCCCGGGGTGGCGGCCGCGGCGCAGGCAGGATGCTGGGGGCACTGGTGGCGCTGGGGGGTGCACTGGTGGCGCTGGGGGGTGCGCCGGGAGCCGCGGGGCCGCCACCCTGTCCCCTGGGGCTAATGCCGGTGGCGGGGGGCGGCTGTGGGGACAGGGACGAGTGTCGAACGGCCGCCGTGTGCCACCACATGTGCCTCAACCACCGCGGCGGCTTTACCTGCCACTGCCACCGCGGCTACGTCCTGGCGCCCGACGGGGCCACCTGCCGCGCCCGGTCGCGCTCCGCGGGAGACAAGGGCTGGTGGCGGCGGCGGGGGCCGGGGCCAGCGGGCTGGCGGGACCGCGGCGGCGGCCGCCGGGCTTCGGCAGAGGCTTCGCGGCGGGACCCGCAGCCCGGCAGGCACCGGCTGCCGCAGGAAGGTCTGCACCGAGCGAGGCAGAGGGAGCTGCGGCCGGGCGAGGGGCGCGGGGACATACCCCTGGATGTGCGACCGGATGAGCAGCGGGGTCTGCACCAGGATTTGAACCGGGGATTACGCCGCGACTCACACCCCCACACCCATCAGGAGTCGCAACCGCCGTGGCCCCGGGGTTTGCACGGGGACTCGCACCAGGTTTTGCACCAGGATTCGCAGGAGGCTTCGCACCAGGATGCCCACCAGGGATTGTACCAGAATGCCCACCAAGGATTGCACCAGGGTGCCCACCAGGGGTTGCACCAGGATGCCCACCAAGGATTGCACCAGGGTGCCCACCAGGGGTTGCACCAGGATGCCCACCAGGGATTGCACCAGGATGCCCACCAGGGGATGCACCAGGATTCGCAGGAGGCTCCGCAGCAGGATCTGGGAGCTGGCAGGCACCGCGGCAGGCAGCGGGAGCTGCGGCCGGGCGGGCACTGGGGTCTGCCTGCGGACTTGCGCCAGGACTCGCAGGCAAACACCCATCCGGATTCGCGGCTGCCTCGGCCCCAGGGTTCGCAGGGAGACTCGGGCGGGGGCTCGCACCAGGATTCCCACGCGGGTATGCAGGAGGACCCCCCCAGAGCACCCCTGGCACCTGGAACATACGGTGACACCCCGCCGGCCGCCACCCGCCCTTACGGAGACGAGGACCCCGGCCCCTATGGGGACCCCTATACGGACCTGGAGGACCCTGACACGCGGTCCTGGGACCCCAAGAGCTATGAGGAAGGCTCCTATACGGGCCCTGGCCATCCCTATGGGGATGAGGACCCTAACACAGGGCTGTGGGATAGTGACACCTACGAGGAGAGCCCCTATACAGGTCCTGGCCATCCCCATGGGACCGAGGACCCCAACACGGGGCCATGGTACCCTGACACCTATGAGGGTGGCCCCTATATGGGTGCTGCCCATCCCTACGGGACTGAGGACACCCACACAGGGCTGTGGGACCCTGAAACACAGCCATGGGACTCTGACATCTATGATGACCCCTATATGGACACCTACGGGGATGAGGACCCTGAGGGGGAGGCCTGGGATCCCTATGTCCACCCCTCAGACCCATATGGAGACCCTGAGGCTGGGAGTCTACGTAGGGGCAGAGACCCCCAAACCAGGCCCTGGAACCCCTATGAAGAGCCTCATACAGACCCCTATAGGGTCCAAGATGCCTATAGGGATGGGGACCCTGAGGCTGACCCCAGGGAGCCCTACAGAGCCCAGGATTCTGAGACTGAGCCTGGGAACCTCTACAGAGCCCAGGACTCCCAAACTGAGCTCAGGGAGCCTTATCGAGTCTCAGATCCTGGGCCTGAGCCCAGGGAGTCCCATAGAATCTGGAACCCCCAGACAGAGCCCAGGAGCCCCCATAGAGCCCAGGACTCCCAAACTGAGCTCAGGGAGCCTTATCGAGTCTCAGATCCTGAGACTGAGCCCAGGGATCCCCATAGAATCTGGAACCCCCAGACAGAGCCCAGGAGCCCCCATAGAGCCCAGGACTCCCAGACTGAGCTCAGGGAGCCTTATCGAGTCTCAGATCCTGAGACTGAGCCCAGGGAGTCCCATAGAATCTGGAACCCCCAGACAGAGCCCAGGAACCCCTATAGAGCCCAGGACTCCCAGACTGAGCTCAGGGAGCCTTATCGAGTCTCAGATCCTGGGCCTGAGCCCAGGGATCCCCATAGAATCTGGAACCCCCAGACAGAGCCCAGGAGCCCCTATAGAGCCCAGGACTCCCAGACTGAGCTCAGGGAGCCTTATCGAGTCTCAGATCCTGAGACTGAGCCCAGGGATCCCCATAGAATCTGGAACCCCCAAACAGAGCCCAGGAGCCCCTATAGAGCCCAGGACTCCCAGACTGAGCTCAGGGAGCCTTATCGAGTCTCAGATCCTGAGACTGAGCCCAGGGATCCCCATAGAATCTGGAACCCCCAGACAGAGCCCAGGAGCCCCCATAGAGCCCAGGACTCCCAGACTGAGCTCAGGAACCCCCATAGAATCTGGAAGCCCCAGACAGACCCCAGGGACCCCTATAGAGCCCAGGATTCCCAGACAGAGCCCAGGAACCCCTATAGGGCCCAGGACTTCCAGACTGAGCCCAGGGACCCCCACAGAACCTGGAAGTCCCAGAAAGACCCCAAGGACCCCTATAGAGCCCAGGACTCCCAGACAGACCTCAGGGACCCCTATAGAGCCCAGGACTCCCAGACAGACCCTAGGGACCCCAGTAGAGTCTCAGATCCTGTGACTGAGCCCAGGGACCCCCACAGAACCTGGAACCCCCAGACAGACTCCAGGGACCCCTATATAGTCTCAGATCCTGAGACTGAGCCTGGGGACCCCCATAGGACCTGGAACCACCAGGCTGACCCCAGGGACTCTTATAGATCCAGCCCTCCCCCAGTGCCCTATAGGGACCCCCAAGCTGCCCCCTCCATCACCATGGATCCCTCTAGTGTCCCCCCTACCTCCAGGGTCCCCACAGCAGCTCCCCTAGTACCTCCACCTAAGTCACAGCTGTCCCCAGTTGCCCCCTCAATTGCTACCCTCAGCAGCCCTGTAATTGTCCCACTTGCCTCCCCAGTTGCCCCAGTTACTTCCTCAGTTGCCCACCGCAAAACTAATGACCTCCCAATTGCTTCCCCAACCTCCAGATCTCCCCTTCTCACAGTTACCCCCTTACTGGTCCCTCCCAGGGTGCAAAACTCCCCAGCTGCTCCTCCAGTTGCCACACCTAGAGCCAAGGATCCCCCACTTCTTCCAGTTACTCCCCAAGTTACACTTCCCAGAGCCAAGGACCCTCCAGTTGCTCCAGTTACTCCTCCAGCTTCTCCAGTTACCCCTCCAGCTTCTCCAGTTACCCCTTCAGCTGCTCCAGTTACCCCTCCAGCTTCTCCAGTTACCCCTCCAGCTTCTGCAGTTACCCCTTCAGCTGCTCCAGTTACCCCTCCAGTTTCTCCAGTTACCCCTCCAGCTGCTCCAGTTACCCCTCCAGCTGCTCCAGTTCCCCCTCCAGCTGACCCCGTGCAAGCCAACAGACCTTTGGGTGTCCCACAAGCCCCCAGAGCCCCTGCAGATACCCCAGTTAAATCCCCAGCTGCCCTCTCTAGACCCCAGGACATCACAGTTGCCCCCAGCTCCCCCACTATGGTTGCTGCCTCCAGAGCTAAGGCCCCCCCTGTTGCCCTAGTTCCCCCCTCAGTTGCCCCCCCACAAGCCAAGGACCCCCCTGGTGCCCTAGATACCCCTTCTATTACCACCCCATTTGCCCCTAGGGCTCCTCCTGGCTCCAAGTCCCCAGGGTCTCTTCGTGGGGGACTGCTGTTGGCACTGCCAGTGGCACTGGGGGGGATGCTGGTGGTCCTGGGAGCACTGGGGACACTGAGAATGCTCTGCCGAGCACCCCCTCCGAGCCCCCAGAGGTAAGGGTCTTGGGGGGGCACAGACACAAACTGGGAGTGAACCCCCTCCCTGCCAAGACACGGGTTAACTGGGACAGAGACACCTCCCTAACTGGGAAAGGACTCTGAACCGGGATTTCCCACTCAGGACTCCCTCCAGTCCATCTCCTGCGCCCCCAAAGCCCCCCGAGGGAGGGGCAGAGATCAAGGTCAATAAAGGGCTGAGCCCCCCTAACTGCTGGGTCCCCTCGGGGCCGGGGGAGAAGGGGTGGCGGGGGGGCGGCGGGGAAGAGGGGCAGATCTGGGCGCTCGAATCCTTTCCTTGGGAGCGCTGCGGGTGCGTTCCTGGGTTCCAGCAGCTCCCGCCGTCCCCCTTCCAGCTGTTGAGCGAATCCAGATGTCGGGGGTGGAGGGGGTGCGGCCGCGGTGAGTCACGGCGGTGCTGGGACCGCGGGTCCGGTGGGGATGGGGGGGGGGGGATAGACGCCCTGTTTGCGGGGAGGGGGGGGCCTGACCTGGGCCGGGAGCTGGGAGCATGGTGTGCACAGGGCAGGAGCTGGGCAGGAGCTCACGAGTACGGTGTGCTCATGGCGTGTGTGTGGTGTGCCCATGGCGTGTGTGTGGTGTGCCCATGCTGTGTGGTGTGTCCATGGTGTGTCCATTGTGTGTATGGTGTGTCCATGGTATGTCCATGGTGTGTCCATTGTATGTCCACAGTATGTCCATGGTATGTCCATGGAGTGCTCATTGCATGCCCATGGTGTGCCCATGGTGTGTCCATGGTGTGTCCATTGCATGTCCACAGTGTGTCCATGGCGTGTCCATGGTGTGTCCATTGCATGTCCGTGGTGTGCCCATGGTGTGTCCATGGCGTGTCCATTGCATGTCCAAGGTGTGTCCATGGTGTGTCCATGGTGTGTCCATTGCATGTCCATGGTGTGTCCATTGCATGTCCACAGTGTGTCCAAGGTGTGCCCATGGTGTGTCCATCACATGTCCATGGTGTGCCCATGGTGTGTCCATGGTGTGTCCATTGCATGTCCACAGTGTGTCCATGGTGTGTCCATTGCATGTCCGTGGTGTGCCCATGGCGTGTCCATGGTGTGTCCATGGCGTGTCCATTGCATGTCCGTGGTGTGCCCATGGTGTGTCCATGGTGTGTCCATGGCGTGTCCATTGCATGTCTGTGGTGTGTCCATGGTGTGTCCATGGTGTGTCCATTGCATGTCCACAGTGTGTCCATGGCGTGTCCATTGCATGTCCGTGGTGTGCCCGTGGTGTGCCCATGGTGTGTCCATCGCATGTCCACGGTGTGTCCGTGGTGTGCCCATGGTGTGCCCATGGTGTGTCCATCGCATGTCCACGGTGTGTCCGTGGTGTGCCCATGGTGTGCCCATGGTGTGTCCATCGCATGTCCACGGTGTGTCCGTGGTGTGCCCATGGTGTGCCCATGGTGTGTCCATCGCATGTCCACGGTGTGTCCGTGGTGTGTCCATGGTGTGAGGGCCGTGTGTGCTCGGTGTGTCCATGCCGTGTTTGCTGGCTGCTGTGCCTGTGGCCTGCCCATGCTGTGTGCCTGCTGTGTGCCAGCTGCTGCTCTGCCCCTGGCACGCTGGCTGTGTCCGTGCCGTGCCCGTGGCGTGTTCCTGGCACAGCCCCAAGCCCGTGGTGCGTGCAGGCCGTGCGTGCGGCAGGTGGCTGGCCCGAGGCTGGCGTGGCTATGGCGTGGGTATGGCACGGGCACAGCCTGGGCATAGCCTTGCCTGCGGTGTGACAGGGGCATGTCTGCTGACCCCACACCCACACCCACCTTTGCCCAGCTGGTGGCTGGCGGTGGCAGAGTGCTGGACCAGAGGAGTGTCCAGTGCAGGGCTCTAGGACCACCCCTGTGGCCTTCCTCCACCCTGGCCAGCGTCCTCCTGGAGAAGACAGCTGTCTCCTTCGGTGGCCCTGACCACCTCCTCCAGCCAGGGCAGACCAGAGGCCGTCCATGACCTAGGAGGAGTGTGGAATCCTCTGAGCTGTCCCAGGACACTGAGGAGCTTCTCCAAGCCTTCATCCAGGTTCTTTCACCTGTGGTTCTGGGAGCCAGCCTTGTGGTGGTCATCTGCCACCGCTTCTGTGACCACACCTTGCATGCTTCTGGATTTTGTGTTGTTCTTGGTCTTTCTCCTTGGCTCTTCCTCATTGGCCATAGTCTCTCATGCTCCCCACAGCCCCTGAAATTACCCCACTTCTTTTAGCCCCCTAATTTCCAACCTAAGCCAAGAACTCCCCAGGTACCATCCCAAATGCCCTCCCCGTCGCCCAGGACCAGCCTGGTTACCCCAGCAGCCCGCAGAGCCCTCTCATGGGTTTGGTAGCTGCAGAACTCCCACCAGCCCAGCCCCCACGCTCACAGCCCCCCGAGGGAGGGGCAGGGATCAAGGGCAACACAGGGCTGTACCCCCCCAACTGCTGCGGGGGGGAGGGACAGAGCCGGGGACGGGGGGAGGAGAGAGCCGAGAGCTGGACCTTCGAATCATTTTGTCTCCCGGGCGCTGCGGGTGTGTTCCTGGGTCCCAGCAGCTTCCCCCGCCCCACCTCCCCCTCCCTCCTCCCTCCCTCCTCCTTCTCCCTCCTCCCCCCTCCAGCTGTTGAGCGAATCCAGATGTCGGGGGGTGGAGAGGGTGCGGCCGCGGTGAGTCACGGCGGTGCTGGGACCGCGGGTCCGGCGGGGATGGGGGAGGGGAGGGGGTAACGCCCTGTGTGCGGGGAGGGAGAGCCTGATCTCATGGACCGGGAGCTGGGAGCATGGCGTGCCCATGGCATGTGGTGTGCCCATGGTGTGCCCATAAGGTGCCCATGGTGTGCCCATGGTGTGTGGCGTGCCCATGGCGTGTGTGTGGTGTGCCCACAGCGTGCCTGTGGTGTGTGTGGTGTGTCCATTCTGTGTCCATTGCGTGTGTGGTGTGCCCATGGCGTGTGTGTGGTGTGCCCATAAGGTGCCCATGGTGTGCCTGTGGTGTGTGGTGTGCCCATGGCGTGTGTGTGGTGTGCCCACAGCGTGCCTGTGGTGTGTGTGGTGTGATCCATTCTGTGTCCATTGCGTGTGTGGTGTGTCCATGGCGTGTGTGTGGTGTGCCCATAAGGTGCCCATGGTGTGCCCATGGTGTGTGGTGTGCCCATGGCGTGTGTGTGGTGTGCCCACAGCGTGCCTGTGGTGTGTGTGGTGTGTCCATTCTGTGTCCATTGCGTGTGTGGTGTGTCCATGGCGTGTGTGTGGTGTGCCCACAGCGTGCCTGTGGTGTGTGTGGTGTGTCCATTCTGTGTCCATTGCGTGTGTGGTGTGTCCATGGCGTGTGTGTGGTGTGCCCACAGCGTGCCTGTGGTGTGTGTGGTGTGTCCATTCTGTGTCCATTGCGTGTGTGGTGTGCCCATGGCGTGTGTGTGGTGTGCCCACAGCGTGCCTGTGGTGTGTGTGGTGTGTCCATTCTGTGTCCATTGCGTGTGTGGTGTGCCCATGGCGTGTGTGTGGTGTGCCCACAGCGTGCCTGTGGTGTGTGTGGTGTGTCCATTCTGTGTCCATTGCGTGTGTGGTGTGTCCATGGCGTGTGTGTGGTGTGCCCACAGCGTGCCTGTGGTGTGTGTGGTGTGTCCATTCTGTGTCCATTGCGTGTGTGGTGTGTCCATGGCGTGTGTGTGGTGTGTCCGTGGTGTGTGCCTGGTGCCTGCATGGCCTCCTCAGTCCCTGTGTTCAGCTTGTGCCTGGCATGTGCCCGGTGTGTGCAGGACACTGCTGGCAGGTTCCCAGTGGGTCCCCTCCCAGTGAGTCTGCTCCTCAGCTCCCTGTGTTTGGGTGAGGGAGTTGAGCTTCCTGCAGCTCAGAGCTCTCCTTCCTCGCTCCTCCTCTGGGAGCACACCTCTGCAGGACTTTGTGAAGCCCCAGCAGCTGGAGGGGAAAGCTGCACTCAGTGTGGACAGCGAGAGGGTCACTGACAACATGTTAACAGCAGGCCCTGTGTGAAGGTGCTGCAGGACAGCGAGCAGGAGTCACTGGGTGAGATGGGCAGCAATGAGATGCAGCTCTTTCTAACGTGGCCTTATGCACCCAATAGCCTGGAAACAGCCGGGTGGGGAGGGCACCAAAGCTTGTCTGGCCATGTGGGGGCAGGATGGGGTGCACTCCAGCCCTGGCTCTGTGCTTGCTTTCAAGGTGTGATCAAGGTTGCTGCCACCAACAGTTCTACAGCCCATCACATGCCCAAGGGTGTCTCCATGTGTCTGAAGAGCTTTCAGCTTTTCACTGGCAAGAAGATCAGCAAGGCGGGCATGCAGCTGGACCCACAGAATCATGGAATCACAGAACTGTCAGGGCTGGAAGGGACCTCAAGGATTGCTCTGTTCCAACCCCCCCTGCCATGGGCAGGGACACCTCACACTGCAGCAGGTTGCTCAGAGCCACATCCAGCAGCAAGCCTACTTACTCTTTCAGGTCAGCTACTACTGGTTGTGTTCAGAATACCTTTCCTTTTCATGCTTTTGCTATTTTCCTTATCATCCTCCTGAATGGTTCTCTTCCTGATTGTTCTCTACAACTACCTGAAGGGAGGTTGTAGCCAGGAGGGGGTTGGTCTCTTCTGCCAGGCAACCAGCACCAGAACAAGAGGACACAGTCTCAAGCTGTGCCAGGGGAGCTTTAGGCTGGATGGTAGGAAGAAATTCTTCATAGAGTGAGATTGGCCATTGGAATGTGCTGCCCAGGGAGGTGGTGGAGTCACCATCACTGGAGGTGTTTAGGAGAAGACTGGATGGGGTGCTTGGTGCCATGGTTTAGTTGATTAGATGGTGTTGGATGATAGGTTGGACTTGATGATCTCAAAGGTCTCTTCCAACCTGGTCTGGTCTGGTCTATTCTATTCTATTCTATTCTATTCTATTCTATTCTATTCTATTCTATTCTATTCTATTCTATTCTATTCTATTCTACAGGAAGGCTGCAGAGGGACTTTTCATCAGGGGGTCTAGAGACAGGGCAAGGGGCAATGGTTTGAAGCTTAGTTGGTTTAGACTGGATCTTGGGAAGAAGTTCTTCAGTCCAAGGGTGGTGATACTCTGGAATAGGCTGCCCAGGGAGGTTGTGGATATTTCCTCCCTAGGCATTCAAGGCCAGGTTGGACAAGGCCTTGAGCATCCTGGTTGAGTTGAGAGCTGTCCCTGCCCATGGTGGGGAAGTTGGAATAGATGAGGTGCCTTCCAACCTGAGCCATTCTGTGGTCTTGGCTGTGCCAGTTCCTTCCCCATGGGCGAGGATGCCTGCTTTTCTTGAGAGTTACAGGGCAGCTGAGTGGGAAGAAGCCTGTGGGGGTGGCCACTCAAAGCAGGTCAGCAAGAGCAGGTGGCCCCCTGGCCTGTCCAAACAGGGCCTGTCCCCCACACAGGTGTGGCCAGCAGCCAGGACAGAGTCACAGCAATGCAGTGGTGTCACAAAGCAGGTGTGTGACAATGGGCTAGGGCTCGGGAAGGAAGGGGCCCCCAGGAGAGCTGGTTAATATTCACACATTCCCTCCTCCAAGCTCAAGAAAAAACCTGTTCCCTTGGGAAAAAAAATAGAAATAATCAAGTAAGGCAGGCAGAAGACCTTCATGGGAAAACAAGGAACTCCTAGTAAAGCTCAAAAGGAGGTTTACAGTATGTGGGAAAAAGGTCTGGTCAATTGGGAGGATTATAGAGACACAGCCAGAGCATGTAGAGATGCATGTAGAGAGGCCAAAGCCCCCTTGGAACTGAGTCTTACCAGGGGGGTGAAAGAGAAGAAGAAGAGTTTTATTCAAATCCATCAAGGATAAAAGGAAGAGCAGGCAAAAGGTGGGGCCACTACTGAATGACATGGGAGACATGGGCACTGATGGTGCAGAGATGGCAGAGGTGCTGAATGCCTTTTTTGACTCAGTCTTTACTCCTAAGATCAGCCCTCAGGAACCTCAGTCTCTAGAACCAAGGGAGCAGAACTGGAGGGAAGAGGACACTCCACTGGTCAGTCAGGACCAGGTTCAGATCTCTTATACTAACTGAAGACACACAAATCCATGGGCCTGGATGGGGTGCATCCACAAGTGCTGAGAGAGCTGCTGATGCTGTTGCTGAACCTCTCTCCATCATTTTTGAAGAGTCATGGAGAACAGGAGAGGCACCTGATGACTGGAAGAAAGCAAATGTCACTCCAGTCTTCAAAACAGGCAGGAGGGAGGACCCAGGTAATTACAGGCCAGACAGCCTCACCTCCATCCCTGGAAAGATGATGGAGCAGCTCAGCCTGGAGGTCACCTCTAATCACATGGAAGAAGGTTATCAGGAGTAGCCAACATGGATTTACCAAGGGGAGATCCTGTCTGACTAATCTGATGGCCTGCTATGAAACCATGACCAAATGGGTAGATGAGGGGAGAGCAGTGGATGTCATCTACTTTGACTTCAGTAAGGCTTCTGATACTGACTCTCATAATATCCTCATAGAAAAGCTCAAGAAATGTGGCACAGAGGTCTGTGAGGTGGATTGCAGCAAACAGGCTCCACAACAGAGTTCAGAGGGTTGTCATCAGTGGCATGGAGGACACATAGAGGCCTGTGGCCAGTGGTACTCCCCAGGGAGCAGTACTGGGTCCTGTTTTGTTCAATATCTTTACCAATGACCTGGCTGAGAGCATTGAGAGTACCCTCAGCAAGTTCATTGATGATACAAAACTGGGGGGAGGCTGACAACCTATCCTGTGGGCTGCTAGCAGTGAGGTGGTGCTCCAAGGCTCTTCTGGGTCTGTCACCCCATGATGGCTTCTATTGCTTCAGGGGCACTCAGCTGTGATGTCCCAGCCAGCAGCTTTTATAGAACAGTCACCCCTTACTGTGTCATTGTCATGGCATTGTAGCCAGACCTGGGCAGGCTGAGAGCTGGGTGCAGGCAAACCTCATGAGGTTTAACAAGGACAAGTGCAGGGTCCTGCACCTGGGGAGGAACAACAGCAGGCACCAGCACAGGTTAGGAGCTGTCCTTCTGGAGAGCAGCTCCATGGAGAAAGGCCTTGGAGTGCTGGTGGACAGCAAGTTCTGCATGGAACAGCAATGTGCCCTGGTGGCCAAGAGAGCCAATGGCATCCTGGGGTGCAGCAAGCAAAGTGTGGCCACCAGGGCTAGGGAGGTTTTTCTCCCTCTCTACTCTGCCTTGCTGAGACCACAGCTGCAATCCTGTGTCCAGTTCTGGGCTCCCCAGTTCAAGAGAGACAGAGACCTGCTGGAGAGAGTCCAAGGGAGAGCCATGAGGATGCTTAGGGGACTTGAGCATCTCCCCTGTGAAGAGAGACTGAGAGCCCTGGGGCTGTCGAGAAGAGAAGGCTGAGAGGGATCTGA
The DNA here is from genome assembly GCF_014839835.1 of Dryobates pubescens. Lineage (NCBI taxonomy): Eukaryota > Metazoa > Chordata > Aves > Piciformes > Picidae > Dryobates > Dryobates pubescens. The sequence goes on along the minus strand of NC_071625.1, from coordinate 25,539,902 downwards.
TCAATGTCTATCAACATGTGAGGGATGGGTGTCAAGTGGAGGGGGCCAAGCTCTTTTGGGTGGTGCACAGGAATAAGCCAAGGAACAATGGATACAAACTGGAACAGAGAAAGTTTCAGCTGAACATGAGGAGAAACTTCCTTCCCAGTGAGGGTGGCAGAGCCCGGGAGCAGGCTGCCCAGAGAGGTTGTGGAGTCTCCTTCTTTTGGACTTTCCAAGCCCCGCTTGATGCATTGCTGTGCAGACTGCCCTGGGTGATGCTGCTGTGGCAGGGGGGTTGGACGATCTCTGGAGGTCTTTTCCAACCTTTAATGTTCTGTGGTACTGTGACAGTGCAGGTGACACAACAATGTGTGACTGTTCTATAAAAGTTGCTGGCTGGGACATCACAGCTGAGTGCCCCTGGAGCAATAGGAGCCATCGTGGGGTGACAGTCCCAGAAGAGCCTTGCAGCACCACCTCACTGCTAGCAGCCCACAGGAAGCCTCAGTGCTGCAGGAGGTAGGGGGCAGGTGAGCAGTGGGCAGGCAGGGAGCCTGGGGTGTAGGGAGGGGGGGCCCTGGGACGTGTCCTTCCTTGTAACCACCGTGCAGGAGAGTTTTTGAGCTGATGCCTGAGCATCTCTCTCTTCCTAGGTTGGGCACAGAAGACAGCCCTTGGGGAATGCAGTGCCTGGGCTGATGGACCCTGAGGAGTTTGTGGACCTCCCGCTCGGGGTCAAGATCCCGGTGCCGCCCAGGTCCAAGCCTGTCTTCACCAGAACAAAGCTGGGGGAAAAGGTAAAGGACTTGGGGCTGTTCAGTCTGGAGAAGAGAGGGCTCTGAGGAGACCTCCTTGTGGCCTTCCAGTATCTGAAGGGGGCTACAAGAAAGCTGGGGAGGGACTTCTGAGGGTGTCAGGGAGTGACAGGACATGGGGGAATGGAGCAATACTAGAAGTGGGTAGATTGAGATTGGATGTTACAAGTTCTTCTCCATGAGGGTGGTGAGACATTGGACCAGGTTGCCCAGGTGGCTCTGAGCAACCTGATGTAGTGTGATGTGTTCCCTGGCTGTGGCAGGGGGGTTGGAACTGGCTGATCCTTGAGGTCCCTTCCAACCCTGACAGTTCTGTGATTCTAATTAGTGGTAGGAATGCTCACTTTTTTACAGGTGGCTGTCATTTAGAGAAGGTCCTTGTGTCTACCTCCCCTCTAGCAGGAGCTGCAGCCCTTCAGTCAGAAAGGGCTGGGGAGCTGAAATGAGCTCCTGGATGCATGGTGCCAAGAGAAAGAACAGGACTTGCCCCTAGCAGTGCTGCAAGCTGGCCAGAGCTAGATGGAGAAGGGAGTGCTGGTGTCAGCTCTTCCACCTACCTTGACCTTTCCCCAGGCTTGGCTCCTCTGGGGAGCACAATCCCATTTTGCAGTGAGAGGGGAACTGCCAGAGGAAAAGGCATGGCCCAGGAGCAATGCTGGGTGCACTCTGCCCACCTCTGCCCTGCAAGAGCTCCTCACATTCCTGAGGCAACAGCAGAGCATGCAGGCACAGGGTTTCTCCTCAACTAGAGTCCCCGAGGCAGAGAGCTCCTTTGGGAATCTGGCTGGGAAGTAAGCCAGGAGTTAGCCTCTGCCTCAGAGGGCTTGGGCAATCCCACCCTGTGTGCGGCAGGAGCTGGGCAGCTCGCTCAGGCCCTGCTGCTGTCTCCTGCCCCCGGGGATTCATGCTGTGGCACCTCTCTTCCAGCTCCACCAGCCCTGCGGCCGTTTTGACCTGGGAGATCCCTACTGCCGCCTGCTCCGGCCCGAGTACAGCAGCCTGCACGACCCCTACCTGCGGGACTACCACAGCCGGAAGGACAACGCTCAGAGGCTGATGAGGCAGGGACACATAACCAGTGACGGCAAAGTAGGTTTTTGGAGCTCCTGGGGCCTGATACACCAAAGGGCTCCCTCCAAGTGGGGTGCCCCAAGCACGGAGAGAGAGCGAGCAGCTCCCTTCCTGCTGTGGGGTCAGGCTGGTTCAGGGAAGGCAAATCAGCCACATGGGTGGTTCCTCTCCTCATGCCTCCACAGGTGGTTTGCACCCTGAGGGAGTTCAATGAATACAGGCAGTATCTGACCAGCCGCAAGCTGGAGGCAGAGAAGGAGTACAAGAGAGAAGAGGTAGGCAGAGCAGAGCGCTCACAGGCACCTCCCAGCAGCATGGTGCCGAGGGCTGGGGCTTGATTTTGCTGCATCTTGGGGGATAGAGTGAGGGGCTAGGGGGAGGGTGGTCAGGGAGGAAGAGGTGAGAGCTGTGCTGGTGGGTTGGTCCTTGTGGGGCAGGAATAGAACCACCCCTCCACCCATCTTGGACCTGAACTAGCACAGGGTGCTGGGGTGGGCCAGGAAGGAAGCACACATGAGGCCTGAGGGAAAGCAGCCCTTTGCTCCTGCCCTCATCTCCTGGCTGGATCACAGAAGCACAGAATTGTTAGGGTTGGAAGGGACCTCAAGGATCACCCAGTTTCAGCCCCCTGCCATGGGCAGGGACACCTCACACTACAGCAGGCTGCTCACAGCCACAGCCAGCCTGGCTGCAAACACCTCCAGGCAGGAGGCTTCCACCACCTCCCTGGGCAACCCAAAGCACTGGCTGGGCCCATGGGAAGGCAACCTCAGCATGCAGGGGCACAAGCCAAGTGTCCAGGCAACAACAATGAGTTTTACAACTACAACTTTCAGGAAAGGATTCGTCAACATCTGGCCAAGTTCAAGGATGCTGCCCAGCTGCTGGAAGTTAGTGGCACTGCTTGCCTGCTGCATCCTCAGAAGCCATCTTGCCCACCAACCCCCAGTTGCACAGAGACCTCCCTCATATTCGAGCAATACAGAAGAGCAAAAGCACTCTTGGAGCAGCAGCAGCAGCAGCTAATTGCTGGAGAGGAAGCTGCCCAAGGGGGAAAAGTTGCTCAAAGGGGAGAAGCCACCCAAGGGAGAGCAGCTGCCCAAAGGGGAAAAGCTGCTGAAAGTGGGGAAGCTACCCAAGGGGGAGAATTTGCCCAAGGGGAAGAAGCTGCCCAAGGTGGAGAAGCCATTCAAGGGGGAGAAGCTGCACAAAGGGGAAAAGCTGCTCAAAGGGGAGAAGCTACCCAAGGGGGAGAAGTTGCCCAAGGGGAAGAAGCTGCCCAAAGGGAAAAAGCTGCCCAAAGGAGAGAAGCCACCCAAGGGAGAGCAGCTGCCCAAAGGGGAAAAGCTGCTCAAAGGGGAGAAGCCACCCAAGGGGGAGAAGTTGCCCAAGGGGAAGAAGCTGCCCAAAGGGAAAAAGCTGCCCAAAGGAGAGAAGCCACCCAAGGGAGAGCAGCTGCCCAAAGGGGAAAAGCTGCTCAAAGGGGAGAAGCCACCCAAGGCAGAGAAGTTGCCCAAAGGAGAAAAGCTGCTCAAAGGGGAGAAGCTGCCCAAGGGGGAGAAGCTGCCCAAAGGAGAAAAGCTGCTCAAAGGGGAGAAGCCAACCAAGGGAGAGAAGTTGCCCAAGGAGACAAAGCTGCCAAATGGGAAGAAGTTGCCCAAGAGGGAGAAACCACCCAAGGGGGAGAAGCTGCCCAAGAGAGACAAGATGGCCAAGGAGAAGTTGCCCAAGGGGGAGAAGCCACCCAAGGGGGAGAAGCCACCCAAGAGGGAGAAGCTGCCCAAGAGAGACAAGATGGCCAAGGAGAAGTTGCCCAAGGGGGAGAAGCCACCCAAGGGGGAGAAGCTGCCCAAGGGGGAGGAGCTGCCCAAGGGAGAGAAGGTGCCCAAGGGGAAGCAGATGCCCAAGGGGAAGAAGCTGCCCAAGGGGGAGAAGCCATTCAAGGGGGAGAAGCCAACCAAGGGGGAGAAGCCACCCAAGGGGGAGAAGCCAACCAAGGGGGAGAAGCCACCCAAGGGAGAGAAGGTGCCCAAGGGGGAGAAGCTGCCCAAGGAGAAGAAGATGCCCAAGGGGAAGCAGATGCCCAAGGGGAAGAAGCTGCCCAAGGGGGAGAAGCCATTCAAGGGGGAGAAGATGCCCAAGGAGAAGATGCCCAAGGGGAAGAAGCTGCCCAAGGGGGAGAAGCCATTCAAGGGGGAGAAGATGCCCAAGGAGAAGTTGCCCAAGGGGGAGAAGCCACCCAAGGGGGAGAAGATGCACAAGGGGGAGAAGCCACCCAAGGGGGAGAAGCTGCCCAAGGGGGAGAAGCCACCCAAGAGAGAGAAGATGCCCAAGGGGGAGAAGCTGCCCAAGGGAGAGAAGCTGCCCAAGGGAAAGAAGCTGCCCAAGGGAAAGAAGCCACCCAAGGGGGAGAAGCCACCCAAGGGAGAGAAGCTGCCCAAGGGGAAGAAGCTGCCCAAGGGGGAGAAGCAGCCCAAGAGAGACAAGATGTCCAAGGAGAAGTTGCCCAAGGGGGAGAAGCCGCCCAAGGGGCAGAAGCCACCCAAGGGGGAGAAGCTGCCCAAGGGGGAGAAGCTGCCCAAGGGAGAGAAGATGCCCAAGGGAAAGAAGCTGCCCAAGGGGGAGAAGTTGCCCAAGGGGGAGAAGCCACCCAAGGGGGAGAAGCCACCCAAGGGAGAGAAGATGCCCAAGAGAGACAAGATGTCCAAGGAGAAGTTGCCCAAGGGGGAGAAGCCGCCCAAGGGGCAGAAGCCACCCAAGGGGGAGAAGCTGCCCAAGGGAAAGAAGCTGCCCAAGGGGGAGGAGTTGCCCAAGGGGGAGAAGCCACCCAAGGGGGAGAAGCCACCCAAGGGAGAGAAGATGCCCAAGGGGGAGAAGCTGCCCAAGGGGGAGAAGCAGCCCAAGAGAGACAAGATGTCCAAGGAGAAGTTGCCCAAGGGGGAGAAGCCGCCCAAGGGGCAGAAGCCACCCAAGGGGGAGAAGCTGCCCAAGGGGGAGAAGCTGCCCAAGGGAGAGAAGATGCCCAAGGGGGAGAAGCTGCCCAAGGGGGAGAAGCTGCCCAAGAGAGACAAGATGTCCAAGGAGAAGTTGCCCAAGGGGGAGAAGCTGCCCAAGAGAGACAAGATGTCCAAGGAGAAGTTGCCCAAGGGGGAGAAGCCGCCCAAGGGGGAGAAACTGCCGAAGGGAGAGAAGATGCCCAAGGGAAAGAAGCTGCCCAAGGGGGAGAAGCCACCCAAGGGGGAGAAGCTGCCCAAGGGGGAGAAGCTGCCCAAGAGAGACAAGATGCCCAAGGGGGAGAAGCTGCCCAAGGGGGAGAAGCCACCCAAGGGGGAGAAGCTGCCCAAGGGGGAGAAGCTGCCCAAGAGAGACAAGATGCCCAAGGGGGAGAAGCCACCCAAGGGAGAGAAGATGCCCAAGGGGAAGAAGCTGCCCAAGAGGGAGAAGCCACCCAAGAGAGAGAAGCTGCCCAAGAGAGACAAGATGTCCAAGGAGAAGTTGCCCAAGGGGGAGAAGCTGCCCAAGGGGGAGAAGCTGCCCAAGGGGGAGAAGCCACCCAAGAGAGAGAAGCTGCCCAAGGGGGAGAAGTTGCTCAAGGGGGAGAAGCTGCCCCAGAGAGACAAGATGTCCAAGGAGAAGTTGCACAAGGGGAAGAAGCTGCCCAATGGGCAGAAGCCACCCAAGGGGGAGAAGTTTCCCAAAGGGGAGAAGATGGCCAAGGAGGAGAAGGTGCCCAAGGGGAAGAAGCTGCCCAAGGCGGGAAACTGGAGGCAGAGGAGAAATCTGAGCAAGGAGCAGTTTCTTCACAGGCTTCCCCTAAATCCCACCCTGATGCTTTTTCTCAGTTTGAAGGAGGCTCTAGGTGTCAATATTTGGACATCCTGGAGCTTCCCAGGTGCAGTCTCTCCAACAGGCAGCTGCTGCCATCTCAGATGCTTTCCCCAAGGGCAAGCACTGCTGATGTCCTGCATCTGAGCCGTGCCATTGCCCGGGAGATCATCCATAATACCATCTCCAGAGGTCAGCAGTGCCATGAGCAGACTGGGGCTGCCAGTGCCATCCTCTCTGAGGTGCCGGGAGCAGCAAAGGTAGAGAGAATGCAGGCAAAGGCAAGAGCTGCAGCCCTAGCGAGCACTTTGGCTGCAAGGACCACTGTAAGTCAGATTGTGGATTCTGTATTGGAGCACATCTGTCAGCCCGGGCCTCCTCCGCCTCCCGAGCTGGAAGCTGGGAGCTGTAAACCCGCCCCCACGACGAGAGGGAAAGGAGAGGTGCGCCGCCTGAGGACACCCTGCCCTCCCCAGGGGCCCGCAGGTGGGCGCCAGCCCCTCCCGCCGGCCGCTCCCAAGGCCCCCAGGGCCCCGGGAGCACGGCGCAGCCCCGTCCGAGGGGACCCCCGGCAGCCCACGTGAGGGACGAGGCTGTCGGCTGGGTGGGGGACGGGGTGGGGTGGGGGGCTTGAGGGCTCTGTCCTGAGAAAGAAGTTGCGTGGCGTGGCAAGAGAGAGCTGTCAGAGCGGCCGGGGCTGCTCCACCAAGCGGCAGAGAGACTTGGTTCCCTTGTGCTTGGCAATGAAGGGAGATCGCTTGCGCGGACCTGCCTGCGGCGTGCACTGAAGGAGTTGGCTGGCTGCCCTGGTGGGGACTGGGGCTGCCACCCAAACCCCTCTGGAGCTGCCCCTGGGAGAGCTCCAGAGCTACACGTACGCTGTGCTTATTGTGTACTTGTTCCATTCTCTTATTGCCAATAAATTATGTTGATTATTGATCAATACTGGTCTCTCAGTCATTAGCAGCAACAACCACTCTGTTCTGATCTTTGTCCCTCTTACACCCTCTGTCAGGCTAAGACCAAATGTTTCAGGGGGGGGTGAGATGCCTCTAAGTTGAAGCCATCACCTCGTCACTCCATGCCTTTGTAAAAAGTCCCTCTCCAGCTGTCCTGTAGCCCACTTCAAACTCTGGGCTGCAAGAAGGTCTCCTCTGAGCCTTCTCTTCTCCAGACTGAACAACCCCAACTCTCAGTCTGTCTCCAGAGCAGAGCAGCTCCAGCCCTCTGCTCATCCTCATGGCCCTTCTCTGGACACCTTCCAGCACCTCCAGACCCTTCCTGTCCTAGGGGCTCCAGAACTGGACACAGAGCTCCAGCTGTGGTCTCAGCAGAGTGGAGCAGAGGGGCAGAATCCCCTCCCTGGCCCTGCTGGCCACACTTCTCTTGCTGCAGCCCAGGCTCTGCTTGGCTCTCTGGGCTGCAAGTGCTCACTGCTGGCTCCTGTTGAGCTTCCCAGCATCCCCAAGGCCTTTTCTTCAGGGCTGCTCTCCAGCCAGATGCTGCCCAGCCTACATCAGTGCCTGGTGTTGCCCCAACCCATCCTCTCTTCATTCTGACAATGCTGGCTGTGCTTCAGCAAGTGTCTTCCATGCTTCAGGGAAGATACTTCAGACACAGCTGACTGAAAACCTCTGATTTTTCTCAGAGCCCTTTAAACTCTTCTTTTTGTATTGTCATTTAAGCTCTTATCTCTTGGCTAATTTTTCTCATGGCTTGTTACCTTTCCCTCCCAAAGCCTGACCAAGACGAATTTCAGTTCAGATTGGCTGTTCAGAAGGAGTAGTTTGCGTTCATTTTCTGCCTGTCAGTGCCACCGTTTGCCTCAGAGCAGATGCAGCGCAGGAGAGAAACGGACAGCGAGTACGAGTCATTGCCTGGCGCGCAGTGACTGCCCTCTAGCGGACACAGCGGAGCACTACCACCTGTGCGCTGTGCGCCTTCACCGTGTCGGAGTACATTAGAGGCTGGAAGGGATCTCCAGAGATCAGCCAGTCCAACCCACCTGCCACAGCAGCATCACCCAGGGCAGTCTGCACAGGAATGCATCCAGATGGGGTTGGAAAGGCTCCAGAGAAGGAGACTCCACAGCCTCTCTGGGCAGCCTGCTCCAGGGCTCTGCCACCCTCACTGCAAAGAAGTTTCTCCTCATGTTGAGCTGAAACCTTCTCTGTTCCAGTTTGTATCCATTGGTCCTTGGCTTATTCCTGTGCACCACCCAAAGGAGCTTGGCCCCCTCCACTTGACACCCACCCCTCAGATATTGATAGACATTGATCAGATCCTCTCTCAGCCTTCTCTTCTCCAGACTAAACAGCCCCAGGGCTCTCAGTCTCTCTTCACAGGGGAGATGCTCAAGCCCCCTAAGCATCCTCCTGGCAGAGGACTTAGCTGATGATGAGATGCTGGAAAGGGGATTCCCATGGGGAATGGGTTGGGTTGGAAAGGACTCCCAAACATCATCCAGTCCAACTCCCTCTTGCAGTCAGCAGGGACATCCCCAACTAGATCAGGTTGCCCAGGACCTCATCAAACTTCACCTTGAATACCTCCAGGGATGGTGCCTCAACCACCTCCCTGGGCAGCCTGCTCCAGTGTTCCACCACCCTCATGGTACAGAACTTGTTCCTAACATCCAATCTAAATCTGCTCTGCTCTAGTTTGAAGCCATTGTCCCTCATCCTGTCCCTGAAGGCCTTTGCAAACAGTCTCTCTCCAGCCTTCCTGTAGCCCCATTCAGGTACTGGCAGGCTGCTATTAGGTCTTCCTGGAGCCTTCTCTTCTCCAGGCTGAACACCCCCAGCTCCCTCAGCCTCTCCTCAGAGCAGAGCTGCTCCACCCCCCTGATCATATTTGTGGCCTCCTCTGGACCCCCTCCATCAGCTCCATGTCCTTCCTATATTGAGGGCTCCAGCCCTGCACACAGCACTCTAGGTGAGGTCTCAGCAGAGCAGAGCAAAGTGTCAGAACCACCTCTCTGGCTCTGCTGGCAATGCTGCTTTGGATGCAGCCCAGGCTGCCACTGGCCTTCTGTGCTGCAAGCTCACACTGCCTGCTCATGTCCAGCTTCTTGCCCATCAGAATCCTTCCTGAGATTTAGGCTGCAAGGTCTGATAAATCAAACTCCCCGTTTGGCTGTGTTTTGTCCCTGCCACAGAAACTGCTGCAAGAAGAGGTGTGAACCCCAGAGGAGGTTGCAAGGACAGCCATAGGCAGAGCTCTCTCTATTTTCCCCCAGGTGCTCTGATCTAAAACCTGGAGAAAGGTCTTGCTCCTCACTGGCACCATCACACCCCCATGGCTTCTTCCTGGCAACAAGCAGGCAGGATCTTCTTTTCCCTACCAGAGGAACGGTGCCAGGGAGAGGGCACCCTGCCAGGGATTCCCTGCGTAGGAAGTATGATCTCCACAGCCAGTCTGTGGACACCACAGACTATGACCAGTCAGCAGGCCAACAGCATCCTGGCTTGGATCAGTAACAGTGTGGCCAGCAGGACTAGGGAATCACAGAATGTTAGGGGCTGGAAGGGACCTCAAAAGATCATCCAGTCAGCAGGGGCATCAGCAACTGGAACAGGTTGCCCAGAGCCCTGTCGAACCTCACCTTGAATATCTCCAGGGAAGGAGCCTCAAGCACCTCCCTGGGCAACCTGTTCCAGTGTTCCACCACCCTCATGGTGCAGAACTTCTTCCATTGTGCCCTGTACTCAGCACTGGTTAGGCCACACCTTGAGTCCTGTGTCCAGTTCTGGGCCCCTCAGTTTAAGAAGGACATTGAGAGACTTGAAGGTGTCCAGGGAAGGGCAACGAGGCTGGGGAGAGGCCTTGAGCACAGCCCTGTGAGGAGAGGCTGAGGGAGCTGGGGTTGCTTAGCCTGGAGAAGAGGAGGCTCAGGGGTGACCTCATTGCCCTCTACAACTACCTGAAGGGAGGTTGTAGCCAGGAAGGGGTTGGTCTCTTCTCCCAGGCAGCCAGCACCAGAAAAAGAGGACACAGTCTCAAGCTGCACCAGGGGAAGTTTAGGTTGGAGGTGAGGTGAAAGTTCTTCACTGAGAGAGTCGTTCACCATTGGAATGTGCTGCCCAGGGAGGTGGTGGAGTCCCCATCCCTGGAGGTGTTCAAGAGGGGATTGGATGTGGCACTTGGTGCCGTGGTTTAGTCATGAGGTCTGTGGTGACAGGTTGGACTTGATGATCTTTGAGGTCTCTTCCAACCTTGGTGATTCTGTGAACAGCTGAAGGGGTAGTGAGAGGTAACTGTGTTTGCCTGTGGTATCTTGGACACATGTGTGAGTTAGTAAAGCCTGGGCAGTGGTTTTTCTGCATGCTCTCCACAATCAATCTGAAGTAGTGTTTTTAACTGATTGGGAGCCTGCTTCAAAGGAAATTAAACTGATAAAGGGAAGAGGCCACACAGAGACAGAAAACATTAGCTGATAAGTGGTGAGTTAGCTCCTGCATCTTCCTACATAGTGAATCGAAGGCACTACTTGCATCTTCAGTCCCTGAAAGACCTTGCCAGATTCACATCAAACGGGCCAGGAGCTGATAAATGCAAAGTGCAGCCACCCCAGATGGATGAAAAAACGATCTAGGATCACCACAAACTGTTGTGTCCAGAAAACTGACCTACAGCTAAGTCTAAGTTTTGGAGAGAGTATTTTCTGCCTCTTAGATCACTCTGTTTGGATGCTAAGGGTCTGGTTACAAATAGGCTTGGAGAACAAACAGTGGAATTCATAACTGGTAGAGATCTAAAAATTATTCAAGCAGCCCTTCACAATGAGTAATGTTAATGTTAATCTCATCAAAAAATGATTTTAACAGCTGTATATTGATTTGAGCTGGGAAGCTTTGAATTCAGCCTGGAAAGGTGGGGAAGAGGGGGAACGTGGTAATCCTCATTTCTACCCCTTGCAAGGCATAAAATATTTGTTCCATAATGTGGAGTGAAGTCAGAGGCTCCAAGCCAAAGGTAGGTTCAAAGCCAGGTTGGATGGAGGCTTTGAGGAAGATGTCCTTGTCCATGGCAGGGGGTTGGAACTAGATAATATTTAAGGATCCTTCCAATCCAAACCATTCTGGGATTTTGTGATTGCCATTTTGAGTTGAAGGAAAAGTACCAACACTTTGGGAAAGTCTTCAGATTCTTGGAATGATTGAAGTAGCCTTGGCAGAGTCACAGAGTTGTCAGGGCTGGAAGGGACCTCAAGGATCAGCCAGCTCCAACCCCCCTGCCATGGGCAGGGACACCTCACACTGCAGCAGGTTGCTCACAGCCACAGCCAGCCTGGCTGCGAACACCTCCAGGCAGGAGGCTTCCACCACCTCCCTGGGCAACCTGTGCCAGTGCCTCACTACCCTGGAAAGCCACAAGAAGATCTCAGAGCCATCTCTTCTCCAAACTGAACAACCCCAACTCTCTCTGTCTGTCTTCACAGCAGAGGAGCTTCAGCCCTCAGATCATCCTTGTGGCCCTTCTCTGGAGGGGCCCCCAGGTCAAAGTTTATTCCACTCCCATTTCCTGTCCACAACCCTATTAATTAAGAGGGCAATTTCCTGCCTCTCTTTCTCTCTCCTGCCCCTGGCTCTCCACCACCCTGCTGCTGCTGCGAGCTGCTAAGCACATGGCCCAGCCTGCTCCACGCGGTCCCAGACACCTAAGGGGGCTGCATCCAAAGAGAATCCATCTTCCATTGAGAGAATCCTTTGCCATCTCTGCCTGGTTTTGTATAGATTTTTATTTGTCCCTCTCCCTTACACCTCTGCAACCTCCCTTTTACTTAAATACCATTTCTTTTTCGTTCAACTTGCCTTTCTCACTTCCAAATCGATTCAAGGCTATTCTGTGTTGTTTTACCTCTCTCCTCCTGCCTAATTTTCTTTCCCCACCAGGAAAAGGGGAGAGGGGAGGCAACCTCCGTCTGTTCCACTGGGATTTTGGGCTTAAACAGGAAAAGCTTAAACAGCTACAGGCTGCACACTAGGATGACCCAGGTGTAGAAGTAATAGTTCCCAAAGAAGTTATAATAGTTGCCAAAGAGCCTTTCTTCTCTTGAGTCAAACTCAGTAAGGAGCGGAGAGTCAGAACAAAGCATGCTCAATCACTGGCTTTCCCTAAGCTGTCTAGAGACAATCACAGTGTCTGAAATGTGATACATGTGGAAGATGATATCCTTAAAAAGACACTGGAGATGCATTTAAGGGTCTGTATCATTTGCTCACAATAGCCTGCTCAGAAGCCCACTGGGCCCAACTCCATTTGCCTTTCTCTCGTGGGGATTTCAATTCTGTCCCACGGAACTAAGTGCAAAACTAAAGGGAACAAGCTGAGGCCCGATAGAGATCTTTCCACTGGCCTCAAAATGAAAACAAAACAAGAGCTTTTTAGCCTATTATTATTGGTTTTTTTTAATTCCCCACTTGTAATTCCTGACCTTGGGTGGCTTCATTTCTGACTGTTCATGCTGAATTCATCACAGCCTGTTTGGTTACGTGTCTTTGGAAAGCCTATAAAAGGTTAAGCAGCTTCTGATGTGGCAGAGCAGGAAAGTACCTCTGGACACATCTCAGTAGCAGCATTGGCATCAGCCTGCTTGTGGTGGTTTGAGCCTTAACTGGGATTTAAGAGCTCAGATGGGGGCCAAGGCTGAGAATCCCTCCCCCACTTCCTCCCTCCTCTTTCCCATTAGAGAGGGAAAAAAAATGAAAGGGAAGGAGCAAACCTACCAAGAAAAAACTTGAGTCAGTTTGGAAGTAGAGAAGTAAAAATTGTCTTTAAACTATAGGGTTGATCTCTTCTCCCAGGCAACCAGCACCAGAACAAGAGGACACAGTCTCAAGCTGCACCAGGGGAGGCTTAGGCTGGAGGTTAGGAAGAAATTCTTCATAGGGAGAGAGAGAGTGGCCATTGGAATGTGCTGCCCAGGGAGGTGGTGGAGTCACCATCCCTGGAGGTGTTTAGGAAGAGACTTGATGGATTGCTTGGTGCCATGGTTTAACTGGTTAGATGGTGTTGGGTGATAGGTTGGACTTAATGATCTCAAAGGTCTTTTCCAACCTGGTTAATTTCCATTCCATTCCATTCCATTCCATTCCATTCCATTCCATTCCATTCCATTCCATTCCATTTTATTCTAGTCTAGTCTAGTCTAGTCTAGTCTACTCTGTTCTGTTCTATTCGCTTCTGTTTGGATCCTTTGAGATTCTCATATAGCAACCTGTGGTTTCTGGGCCCCACAGGGCACCGATATATGTCACAGATGCTGAAGCAGATGTTCAGATTGCAAGAGCTGGAAGGACATTCACATTAATGCAACCATCCTCAAGTCATCCAATTCTCAACGCTTTTATTGTTATCATCCACTTTTCATGGTGTCTGTAACTCTTGCACACAGTGGTATCATAGAATCATAGAATCGACCAGGTTGGAAGAGACCTCAGAGATCATCAAGTCCAACCTATTACCTAATACCTAACACCTCCTGACAACTGAACCATGGCTCCAAGTGCCACATCCAAGCATTTTATGAACACCTCCAACAATGGTGACTCCACCACCTCCCTGGGCAGCACATTCCAATGGCCAATTACTCTCTCTGGGAAGAGCTTTCTCCTCACCTCCAGCCTAAACATCCCCTGGCACAGTTTGAGACTGTGTCCTCTTGTTCTGGTGCTGGTTGCCTGGGAGAAGAGACCAACCCCCACCTGGCTACAACCTCCCTTCAGGTAGCTGTAGACATCAAGAAGGTCTCCCCTGAGCCTCCTCTTCTCCAGGCTAAGCAACCCCAGCTTCCTCAGCCTCTCCTCACAGGGCTGTGCTCCAGACCTCTCACCGGACTCATTGCCCTGGTAAACACAAAGGAAAGTGCAGAGAAGCAAAGTCAGTGTTCATCCTAATTTAGACTTTCTCAGAGCATTTGTAATGCATTTTGAATTAAAAACAAATAAAAAAGTAAATCTTCTCTCCCGTTGGCTTTCTGAGTTGTTACATTTGGAAACTTCCAAGGCAAACATTTGTAAGATCTGTGCTTGTGAAGGCTCTTAGCCTTAAACCCACTTGATAGGAAAGGCACTGGTGTGTTTGCAGTGCATCTGTGTGCTCTGGCCTCAGGGTGGCATGACTGGTTCAGGAATCACTGCTGTCTGTGCAACTCCCTGATCTCTCAGGAGAGGCAAAGCCATCCTCCCAGCCTCTTTCTTCCTCCACAGAGAAAAGATATTTTTTCTGAGTCAGGTGCTTTGTTTGTTTGTTTGTTTCTAGAGAAGGCTGTGAAACATTAGCTTTGAAAACAAGCAATGGAATGCCAGCCTAGGAAAGCAACAGCAAACCCAGCTGGCTTTGCAGTGCTCCTCAAGGCCAAGAGAACCAATGGGATCCTGGGGTGCAGCAAGCAAAGTGTGGCCAGCAGGGCTAGGGAGGTTCTTCTCCCCCTCTGCTCTGCCCTGCTGAGACCACAGCTGCAATCCTGTGTCCAGTTTGGGGCTCCCCAGTTCAAGAGAGGCAGAGACCTGCTGGAGAGAGTCCAAGGGAGAGCCACAAGGATGCTTAGGGGACTTGAGCATCTCCCCTGTGAAGAGAGACTGAGAGCCCTGGGGCTGTTTAGTCTGGAGAAGAGAAGGCTGAGAGGGGATCTGATCAATGTCTATCCATATGTGAGGGGTGGGTGTCAAGTGGAGGGGCCAAGCTCTTTTGGGTGGTGCATAATAAGGAGCAATGGATACAAACTGGAACAGAGAAAGTTTCAGCTCAGCATGAGGAGAAACTTCTTTGCAGTAAGGGTGGCAGAGCTCTGGAGCAGGCTGCCCAGAGAGGTTGTGGAGTCTCCTTCTCTGGAGACTTTCCAGACCCCACCTGGATGTGTTCCTGTGGGGACTACCCTGAGTGATGCTGCTGTGGCAGAAGGGTTAGACTGGCTGATCTCTGGAGGTCCCTTCCAAGCTCTCATGTACTCTGATACTGTGATACTGTGATGCTGTTTGAAGCTAGCTCAGTGAAGAGATTGGAGACAACCAACATTTGCACCTGTGCATGTTTTGATCTGCTGTGGCTTGTAGGATTTCTCCAACAATGTGTATGCAGGACACACATGCATTCCACCTAAAATGTTCTGCTAGCTGCCAAGTGTTCCATGACAGACTGACTTTGGCAAAAACTTGAGTCTGCCCTAGTAAAACACAGGTCAAAGCCTTGTTCTGTTACAGCCAAAGCTAAAAATCTCAGAATCACAGAATCATTTTGGTTGCAAAAGATCTTTGAGATCTAATCTAACTCTACCAAGGCCAGTGCTAACTAACCCATGGCCCTCAGCACCACATCTCTACCTCTTTTAATCACCTCCAAGGATGGGGACTCAGCCATCTCCCTGGGCAGCCTGTGCCAGTGGTTGAGAACCCTCTCAGTGAGAAAGTTTCTTCTCATATCAAATCTTACCCTCTCCTGTGTGCGCTTGAGGCTGTTTCTTGTTACTAGGGAGAAGAGACCAACATCCCCCTTGCTCCAATCTCCTTTCAGGGAGCTGTAGAGGCCAATGAGGTCTTCCCTCAGCCTCCTCTTTTCCACAGGGGAAGGGACAGGCTCTGTTCAGCTGCACCCTGGGATAGGACAATGGGCAGTGGTTATAAACTCCAGCACAGGAGATTCCACCTCAACATGAGGAGGAACTTCTTGACTGTGAGGGTCCCAGAGCACTGGAACAGGCTGCCCAGAGAGGTTGTGGAGTCTCCTTCTCTGAAGCCTTTCCATTCTTGTCTGGATGTGTTCCTGTGTGACCTGTGCTGGATTCTATGCTCCTGCTCTGGCAGCGGGGTTGGACTCAAAGATCTCCAGAGGTCCCTTCCAACTCCTAACATCCTAGGATGCTGTGAAAGACTTGTTGAAAAGCCCTTGCTCTTCAAAAGAGGGAGGCAATCTGATGCTTCTGTGGTAGATGGGAAAGCTGAGATTTGGGTAGAGACTGCATCAGGTCTTTGTCTTTCAGTAGACTCATGACAGTAATTTTTCCTTTCTCTGAACCACTGTGCACATGAAATGGTTTTTGGCTGAACCAGTCTCTGCTTTGGCTTGGTCTGTGCCTATGAAGGCAGATAGACAAAACCACAATATCTGGAGAAAACCCCTCACCTTCACATGCTGCTCATGACAGTGTCTATAGACTCAGGGTTATTTGACAGGGGTGTATTTTGCTCAGGTAAGAAATGGTTTTCTTTTCAAAGCAAATGATTTATAAACTAATTTATTCCTTTCCTTTTGTGTTGGGCAGGGAAGTGGAAATCTGTGCTACAGACAGCAAATTTGGCTGAGGAATGACTCCATGCTCAGCTATTACCTGTTGTTGTGTCATGCTACCACCCTGGCTTAAGAGAACATATTCTGCTCCTCTGTGGGATCTCCTTCAGGTCACAGAATCACAGAATCATTCAGGCTGGAAAAGACCCTCAAGAGCATCAAGTCCAACCATTAACCCTGCTCTACAAGGCTCACCCCTAAACCATAGCCCCAAGCACCACATCCAAACCACCTTTAAACACATCCAGGCTTGGGGACTCCACCACCTCCCTGGGCAGCTCATTCCAATGCCTGACCACTCTAGCTGGGAAAAATCTTCTCCTACTGTCCAGTCTAAATCTACTCAGTCACAGCTTGAGGCCATTCCCTCCTCTTCTATCACTAATGACCTGTGAGAAGACACCAGCACCAACCTCTCCACAAAAATGAAGGCAGTGGAACATCTTCCTGACAAGGAGAACTTGAGAGAGCTGGGTCAGTATAGCTTGGAGAGGAGGAGCCTGAGGGGTGACCTCATTCCTGTTGATAAAGATGTGCAGGGTGAGTGCCCAGAGGCTGGAGCCAGGCTCTGCTGGGTGATGCCCAAGGGCAGCACAAGGGGCACTGGTGGAAGCTGAGGCAGAGGAAATTCCATGCAAGGATGAGGAAGAAATTTTTCCCTGTGAGGGTGACAGAGCCCTGGAACAGGCTGCCCAGGGGGGTTGTGGAGTCTCCCTCTCTGGAGATATTCCAAACCCACCTGGATGTGTTCCTGTGTGACCTGCTTTAGGTGATCCTGCTCTGGTAGGGGGGCTGGACTGGATGAGCTTTTGAGCTCCCTTCCAGCCTTTAACATTCTGTGATACTGTGATTGTGGTATTCTGTGATTGTGTGAGTCTGTGATTGTGTGAGCCTGTGATCTGGATAGATGGGGCCTGTCATCCAACTTAGGATATGGAGAATTGGTTTGTTTATGGCTTGCTTACTGATTCTAGGTGGCTAGTGATAGGACTAGGGGGAATGGAATGAAGCTGGAGGTGGGGAGATTCAGGCTGAAGGGGAGGAGGAAGTTCTTCCCCATGAGAGTGGTGAAGCCCTGGAATGGGTTGTCCAGGGAGGAGGTTGAGGCCCCATCCCTGGAGGTGTTTAAGCCCAGGCTGGATGAGGCTCTGGCCAGGCTGATCTAGTGTGGGGTGTCCCTGCCCATGGCAGTGGGGTTGGAACTGGATGATCCTTGTGGTCCCTTCCAACCCTGACTGATACTATGATACTATTTCACCTAGAGCAGGCATTTTGCTCCACTGAACCCCCAGGCACTGTGCACAAGTGACAGCAAAGGTGTCATTCTCAGGCATCTCCCAGGCAAATCTTGTATGGGCTGATATTTTACTCAGGGAATATAAAGCCTTTTAAAAATAGGATACAGGATGTAAAATGTGCAATCCAAACATGCAGACGGTCCTCCCCCTATTGAATAGAATAGAATAGAATAGAATAGAATAGAATAGAATTAACCAGGTTGGAAGAGACCTTCAAGATCATCACATCCAACCTATCATCCAACACCACCTAATCAACTAACCCATGGCACCAAGCACCCCATCAAGTCTCCTCCTAAACACCTCCAATGATGGTGACTCCACCACCTCCCCGGGCTGCCCATTCCAATGGGCAATCACTCTCTCTGTGTAGAACTTCCTCCTAACATCCAGTCTGAACCTCCCCTGGCTCAGCTTGAGACTGTGTCCTCTTGTTCTGGTGCTGATTGCCTGGGAGAAGAGACCAGCCCCCACCTGGCTACAACCTCCCCTCAGGTAGTTGTAGAGAGCAAGAAGGTCTCCCCTGAGCCTCCTCCTCTCCAGGCTAAGCAACCCCAGCTCCCTCAGCCCCTCCTCACAGGGCTGTGCTCCAAGCCCCTCACCAACTTTGTTGCCCTTCTCTGGACATGTTCCAGCAAGTCGACATCCTTCCTAAACTGAGGAGCCCAGAACTGGACAGAGGACTCAAGGTGTGGCCCTGCCAGTGCAGTGTACAGGGGCAGAATGACCTCCCTGCTCCTGCTGGCCACACTGTTCCTCATGCAGGCCAGGAAACGCTCACAACTGCCATTACAGCTCCGTTATTGGGAGCTGCAGGCAGAGGGGAATCGCCTGCAAGAAACACATCACAGCGCCAGAAACTGAAGGGAAACAAGGACTAAACAACAACCACAGCAACAAAAGAAAGAGAAGAATAAACTCTGAGATGTTTGGGGTGGGTTTTGTTTGGCGGGGGGGAGGGGAAACATTCCATTTCAGTTCCATTTCCACGACTTCTCTTTAACTAAATTAATTTCTGCGTGCTGTTGCAGAAAACCACAGCCAGTGACATGCAGGCAGGCCCTTCCTTATCAGTGAACAGCTGTCCCCAGCTGCAGCATTTTCATTTTGAGAGGGATATAAGAGCAATACATTTTCACTGACAGCCATGCAGCCAGCAGCCCTCCTGCTAGAACAACGTGTCTGAGGTGCTTCCATTCATGGCTGCGCTCTGCCTATTCCAGGCGGCTGGATTTTAGCTCCAGCTCTTGGGCTTGGGTTGGGTTTGTTGAGCATTGTTTAAAGAGAAGGTTGTCCCTTTCTGTTCATAATTCAAAAGCTCATTGTTTATTTGATTTTATTTGTTGTTGTTGTTGTTAGGCTTTTCTCTTTTGGTGCTGCTGCCTGCTCGATGTGTTCCCGTGGTCCTACCAGCAGGCATTCCATTGTAACCAGGTGGGGCCGTGCTCAGGGCTCCTGCTGTTGCCATTTTAATTGCTGTTGTTGTGTTTGCCCCTTCTAAGTGGGAGGCTTGGTAAATAGAGTAGTTGCTGCAGGGCTTCAGCTTTGCAAGCACACAAACTGGAACACAAATTCTGCTTGTGAACCCTTTCACAGGCTCTTAAGAACTCTTCAGAGGAAGCAGTAGGTCCTTTAAAAGTCAGGACAATAAGGCATACTTGCATTGTTCCCAAGAGCTTACATCTCTCTTAACTAACTGCTGCAAACCAGTGAAGGTTCTAGGAGTGCTTTCCAAAGGAAAGTCATAGTGATGACTATGGGAGACTCCCATAGGGATCAGTACTGGGCCCCATCCTCTTTAACATCTTCATCAATGATCTGGATGAGGGGATTGAGTCAGTCATCAGCAGATTTGCAGATGACACCAAGTTGGGAGCAGATGTTGGTCAGTTAGAGGGCAGAAGGGCTCTGCAGAGGGACCTCGACCGACTGGACAGATGGGCAGAGTCCAATGGGATGGCATTCAACAAGCCCAAGTGCCAGGTGCTGCACTTTGGCCACAGCAACCCCATGCAGAGCTACAGGCTGGGGTCAGAGTGGCTGGAGAGAAGCCAGGCAGATAGGGACCTGGGGGTGCTGATTGACAGCTGCCTAAACATGAGCCAGCAGTGTGCCCAGGTGGCCAAGAAGGCCAATGGCATCCTGGCCTGCATTAGGAATAGTGTGGCCAGCAGGAGCAGGGAAGTCATTGTGCCCCTGTAGTCTGTACTGGTTAGGCTACACCTTGAGTCCTGTGTCCAGTTCTGGGCCCCTCAGTTTAAGAAGGACATCGAGACACTTGAAGGTGTCCAGAGAAGGGCAACAAGGCTGGGGAGAGGCCTTGAGCACAGCCCTGTGAGAAAAGGCTGAGGGAGCTGGGGTTGCTTAGCCTGGAGAAGAGGAGGCCCAGGGGTGACCTCATTGCCCTCTACAACTACCTGAAGGGGGGTTGTAGCCAGGTGGGGGTTGGTCTCTTCTCCCAGGCAACCAGCACCAGAACAAGAGGACACAGTCTCAAGCTGCACCAGGGGAAGTTTAAGCTGAAGGTGAGGAGAAAGTTCTTCACCGAGAGAGTCATTTGCCATTGGAATGTGCTGCCCAGGGAGGTGGTGGAGTCCCCATCCCTGGAGGTGTTCAAGAGGGGATTGGATGTGGCACTTGGTGCCATGGTCTAGTCATGAGGTCTGTGGTGACAGGTTGGACTCGATGATCCTCGAGGTCTCTTCCAACCTTAGTGATACTGTGATACTGTGACTCTTCAGCTATCTTTTGGATGTTAGGAAGAAGTTCTTCCCCATGCGGGTGGTGAGAGCCTGGCACAGGTTGCCCAGGGACGTGGTGGAAGCCTCATCCCTGGAGGTTTTTGCAGCCAGGCTGGATGTGGCTGTGAGCAACCTGCTGTAGTGTGAGGTGTCCCTGGCCATGGCAAGGGGGTTGGAACTGGTTGATCTTTGAGGTCCCTTCCAACCCTGATAATTCTGTGATTCAGCTGTCATTACTTGCCATTCACACACTGGTGTCAGTGCTATGGGAGTTTCTAAAGCTTTGTCTATCAAACTCTCAGGAAGCCATTTCATTTGGGAGATATAACACTGTATGCTGTGTCTTGAGAGTGTGCCATACAGAATTTGAGGTCACTACTACCCAGTTGGATAAGGTATCATCCCCAGTGTCTCTTGATGTCAATATGTACTTGGAAGAGAGAGGCTTTTCTGCATGGCTCTGGCAAAATTTTGTTCTGTTTGGCTGGGCCTGAAATAGAGAATGCTGTTGAAAACTAGAACCCTCAGCCCCTCTCTATTATATATCCAAAGCTAGAAATTGGATTTGGGGTGAGCCAGAGCTGTCACTGTAAAAGCCAGCTGGAAATGTGCCCAGACATGGTGTCATGATTTGACTCAGCCCAGTAGAGATTGGGACCAGACAACAACAAAAAAAATCTGGGTCAAACTCCAGATTTTCCTGAAATGCCTGATGTGTTTCCAGTCAAGCTTTTCCTATTTGTATTGCAGTCACTTGTCTGAGTCAAATGGTGGAATCCCTTCAAGCACAACACGAGGAATACAGGCTGTTGGGAGGTTCATGAGAATGGAATTCCAGCTGTCACATCACTGTGACACCAATAGCAAACCAGTAACACCCCCTCTACTCTGCCCTAGGGAGACCTCACTTGGGCTATTGCATCCAGTTCTAGGCTCCCCAGTTCAGGAGGGACAGAGATCTGCTGGAGAGAGTCCAACCCAGGGCTAGCAGGGTGATGAAGGGACTGGAGCACTGCCTGATGAGGAGAGGCTGAGAGCCCTGGGGCTGTTTAGTCTGGAGAGGAGAAGACTGCGAGGGGATCTGATCAATGTCTATCAATAGCTGAGGGCTGGAGATCAAGAAGGAGGGGACAGGCTCTGCTCAGTTGCACCTTGTGATAGGACAAGGGGCAAAGGATATAAACTACAGCACAGGAGGTTCCAGCTCAACATGAGGAAGAACTTCTTGACTGTGAGGGTCACAGAGCCCTGGAGCAGGCTGCCCAGAGAGGTTGTGGAGTTTCCTGCTCTGGAGACTTTCCAGCCCCATCTGGATGTGTTCCTGTGTGACCTGCACTGGATTCTATGCTCCTACTCTGGCAGGGATGTTGGACTCAATGATCTTTGGAGGTCCCTTCCAACCCCTAACATCCTGGGATTCTGTGACTGATTTCATGTAATTAAGCTGGTCACAGGTTCTGTGTTCCAAAGCAACAGCACTCAGGACCTGGAGGAAAGAGAGAGGATTCCTAATAAATGCAGATGGCTCATTCCAATGACCTGAGCCAGGGCTGCAAAAGCAGCCTGAGACTTAGGGGCTGATTGATGGAGTTTTTGCTGGGCCCTAACTCTGTGCCCTACTGAAACAGCCATATAGCTGCAGACAGTTTACATGGAGGCTTTCGGTTTCACAGCACAAGGATTCATTTTCACCTTCCAAATTCTTTGAGGACATTGAAGCCCTGTGCACAGGCCTTCCTATTTTGAAAGTGCTTGAGTTTTTGTGCTTGACTGTGGCTTTTCTTTTCTTTTCATTTCCTTCTATTTACAGCCCATGCAGGGCATTGATAGATATTGGTGAACCCTTGTACTGAAAACATCATGAGAAATTTGAGGCCCCAAGTACTCAGCTAACAAGATTCTGCTTCCAATGTGTCCTGTAATTAAATACACTGGAATGATGCAGTCCTGAAATGCTGTTTGTATGTTTGAAGCAGTTTTTCTTGACCACTTATCACATTTTTAGACTTACTTTCACCAGACTTTTGTATTTGTGCACTTCTCTGTGTAAAATGCTTGACTGAACAGAGACATCTCATTCAAGCCAGCAGAGATGATGGTACAAATGCAAGCACTGGGTGCATAAATGTGTCTGAGCAGTCATTGCTGACAGTGGCTACTCCATTTATTTACACTTGGTCATAATGTTCAGATTAAACATCTACTTTGCATATAGCAGACAATGAGTCATCCAGATGGGCTGCTAGTGAACAAAGGGTTCACAGGATCACAGGATTTAAGGGGTTGGAAAAGACCTCCAGAGATCTTCAAGTCCAAGCCCCTGCCAGAGCAGGACAAGAGAACCCAGTACAGGTCACACAGGAACACATCCAGACAAGGATGGAAAGGCTCCAGAGAAGGAGACTCCACAACCTCTCTGGGGAGCCTGTTGGAGTGCTCTGTGTTTATAGATCCAGATGGACCTTGACAAGCTGCAGAGCTGAGCCCAAGCCAACCACATGAAGTTCAACAAGACTAAGTGCAAGGTCCTGCAGCTGGGTCAGGGCAATCCCAAGCACTGATGTAGGCTGGGCAGGGACTGGCTTGAAAGCAGCCCTGAAGAAAAGGCCTTGGGGTGCTGGGGGAGGAGAAGCTCAACAGGAGCCAGCAGTGAGCACTTGCAGCCCAGAGAGCCAAGCAGAGCCTGGGCTGCAGCAAGAGAAGTGTGGCCAGCAGGGCCAGGGAGGGGATTCTGCCCTTCTGCTCCACTCTGCTGAGACCACAGCTGGAGCTCTGTGTCCAGTTCTGGAGCCCCTAGGACAGGAAGGATCTGGAGGTGCTGGAAGATGTCCAGAGAAGCGCCATGAGGATGAGCAGAGGGCTGGAGCTGCTCTGCCATGGAGACAGACTGAGAGAGTTGGGGCTGTTCAGTCTGGAGAAGAGAAGGCTCTGAGGAGACCTTCTTGTGGCCTTCCAGTATCTGAAAGGGGCTCCAAGAAAGCTGGGGAGGGACTTTTGAGGGTGTCAGGGAGTGATAGGACTGGGGGGAATGGAGCAAAACTAGAAGTGGGTAGATTCAGCTTGGATGTTAGGCAGAAGTTGTTCCCCATGAGGGTGGTGAGGTTGGAAATAGATGACCCTTGAGGTCCCTTCCAACTCTAAAATTACCAATTGCTCCCTCTCTCTCTCCCTCTCTCTCCCTCTCTCTCCTTCAGTTAATACATAACCTGGCTTTTGATATTTGGCCTTGTTTGTGCCTCCAATTTCACAAGACAGGAACATTCAGAAGAGAACTGAGTCTCTCTCCTTCCTCCAGACTGAGACAGGGCTGTGGGGTGGTGGTTAGAAAGCCTTCCACAGCACCTCCAAACATCTCTCTGTTTTCAAGTTTAGTTTCCTACCACCCAGAATCACAAATGCTAGCTTCAAGCAGCAATCTGACTGCATGGAGCTAAATGATCTTTATGCCAGAATAGACTCACAGAGCTTAAATAATTCCTTTTCTTCTTTGCCAACATCACACAATGCACTTAATGCAAGCAATGACATCAGGTACGTGCAGCATGCTCTGAGCACAGTGCCCTGACCGTGCTGTGGCTGTGTTCATTTGCATTGTGGCAATAAAAGCCATTGCCCCTCTATTCATTTTATACCTGACTGCACCTCCTTGCTCAGTCCAGGGAAGCTTGAGGCCTGGAATCATTTATAAAATAGGTGTCCATGCTTTTGGTCAGTTCCCTTACATCACACCTGCAGGAGCTTGCCCTGTTCTATCAGTGCAGGAGGTGGTGGTGGTGAATTTAGAACACTTGAAAATATTCCCAAGCTTCTCTGGTGGAATGGTCTGAATATTAATGCATTTCAGTACAATTCCTCCCTGTTCTGTTGTTCCAGCTTGCCTTTGAAATGCAGTCAACAGCCTGCACTACCAAAACAACAAAACTGTGTGCACTTATCTTCGGGCCATTAAAATCCTCCAGCTGTGTTTACCTTCCTTTGGGTTTTTTTCCCCTTTTTGTGTGTGTGTGTGTGTGTAAAGAAATGAGTAAAAAGCTTTCAATAAAATGCTGTTTAAAAGGAAAAGAAGAAAAAAATGGGAGGAAGGACAGGGAAGTCCCTAGCAGGGATTAGACACTGCTGCCTTCCGGCACTTGCTGCAGAGCAGAAACATCCTGGGTAATGTCAGATGCCCTTCTCATTCCTACTGAATCACACAACTGGCAGGGTTGGAAGGGACCTCAAGGATCAGCCAGTTCCAACCCCCCTGCCATGGCCAGGGACATCTCACACTACAGCAGGTTGCTCACAGCCACATCCAACCTGGCTGCAAAAACCTCCAGGCAGGAGGCTTCCACCACCTCCCTGGGCAACCTGTGCCAGTCTCTCACCACCCTCATGGGGAACAACTTCTTCCTGACATCCAATCTCAATCTACCCATTTCTAGTTTTGCTCCATTCCCCCCAGTCCTATCACTCCCTGACACCCTCAAAAGTCCCTCCCCAGCTCTCTTGTAGCCCCCTTCAGATACTGGAAGACCACAAGAAGATGTCCTCAGTGTCTTCTCTTCTCCAGACTGAACAGCCCTAACTCTCTCGTTCTGACTTCATAGGAGAGCAGATCCAGCCCTCTGATCATCCTCATGGCCCTTATTTGGGCCTGAAGCAGCAGCAGAGTTTCTAACAAGCCCTGCTTAATGAGTAAGGGGCCCATGGGCACAATTCTGCAATCTAATCATGCCAGGTAATTTGCCATGTGGCTAATTAATTTAAACCCACACTCACCATCACCTCTGGAATGATTTTCATGCTTTAATCTCAAACTTTTGTCCATGTATGTTAATGAGTCTTCTCTCCTACTTCCCATACCACATGAAAATCACAGAATCACAGAAACATTCAGGGTGGAGAAGACCCTCAGGATCACCAAGTCCAACCATTAACCCTGCTCTACAAGGGTCACCCCTAAACCATAGCCCCAAGCATCACATCCAAACCACCTTTAAGGACATCCAGGCTTGGTGTCTCCACCACCTCCCTGGGCAGCACATTCCAGTGCCTGACCACTCTTGCTGGGAAAAAATGTTTCCTACTTCCAGTCTAAACCTCCCCAGTGGCAGCTTGAGGCCATTCCTTCTTGTTCATAGAATCATAGAATCTTATAATCAGTAAGGTTGGAAGGACCTCAAGGATCATCAAGTCCAGCCTATCATCCAAGACCTCATGACTACTAAACCATGGCACCAAGTACCACATTCAATCCCCTCTTGAACACCTCCAGGGATGGGGACTCCACCACCTCCCTGGGCAGCACATTCCAATGGCCAACTACTCTTTCTGGGAAGAACTTTCTCCTCACCTCCTGCCTAAACCTCCCTTGGCACAGCTTGAGACTGTGTCCTCTTGTTCTGGTGCTGGTTGCCTGGGAGAAGAGACCAACCCCCACCTGGCTACAACCTCCCTTCAAGGAGTTGTAGAGAGCAAGAAGGTCTCCCCTGAGCCTCCTCTTCTCCAGAGTGAACAACCCCAACTCTCTCAGTCTGTCTCCATAGCAGAGCAGCTCCAGCTCTCTGCTCATCCTCATGGCCCTTCTCTGGACACCTTCTAGCACCTCCAGACCTTTCTTGTAACAGAGGCTCCAGAACTGGTCATAGAGCCCCAGGTGTGGTCTCCCCAGAGCGGAGCAGAGGGGGAGAGTCTTCTCCCTGAACCTGCTGGCCGCACTTCTCTTGCTGCAGCCCAGCGTACACTTGGCTTTCTGGGCTGCAAGTGCTCACTGCTGGCACCAAATGCAAATGAGGGGAAAAATAAACAGAGGCAATTTTGGCAAGCTCATTCTCAAATATCTGCTCATGAAAAGCATTTTGTGATTTGCAGGTTTATGCTTTTGTCAAATGCTTCCTCTGGAAACTCCACAAGGTTAAGGAGGAGCTGCTTGCTTCACTATTTTTCTCCCCTTTTAATCTCTTTTCCTGCATAACTTGTGGTTGGTTGTTAAGAGTGGAAGTCATCTCCCATCACTTCAGAAACCTGAAGTGTCTCCATTCCTGCTACTTTTCCTAGGCTCTATTCACAGTCTAAAGGAAGACAAAAGGCACTGCAGGACATAATTAATCTGAGCAACCCTAAACAAGATGTGAGGAATCATACCCTATGTGGCCTTGTTTTTCTCCACTACCAAGAGGGGTAATCCAGCTGCCTCGATCAGATCTGTGCCCTAGGAGCCTACATTTTGATCAGATGAATCCTCCCCTGCTGCCATGTCTTTCTGCTTCCTTCCAAGGCTAACCTGGCTCAGTCTGGTGTGGCAGCAGTTTGTTTGTATGATAAATTGCATTTACAAATCATAGAATCACAGAATTGTCAGGGTTGGAAGGGACCTCAAGGATCAGCCAGTTCCACCCCCCCTGCCATGGCCAGGGACACCTCACACTACAGCAGGTTGCTCACAGCCACATCCAGCCTGGCTGCAAAAACCTCCAGGGATGAGGCTTCCACCACCTCCCTGGGCAACCTGTGCCAGTCTCTCACCAGCCTCATGGGGAACAACTTCTTCCTAACATCCAAGCTCAATCTACCCATTTCTAGTTTTGCTCCATCCCCCCAGTCCTATCACTCCCTGACACCCTCCAAAGTCCCTCCCCAGCTTTCTTGGAGCCCCCTTCAGATCCTGGAAAGCCACAGGAAGGTCTCCTCAGAGCCTTCTCCAGACTGAACAGCCCCAAATGTCTCCATGGCAGAGCAGCTCCAGCCCTCTGCTCATCCTTGTGGCCCTTCTCTGGACACCTTCCAGCACCTCCAGATCCTTCCTGGAACAGAGGCTCCAGAACTGGACCCAGAGCTCCAGCTGTGGTCTCAGTAGAGTGGAGCAGAGGGGCAGAATCTCCTCCCCGGCCCTGCTGGCCACACTTCTCTTGCTGCAGCCCAGGCTCTGCTTGGCTTTCTGGGCTGCAAGTGCTCACTGGTTTTCAACCATTTCTGAGAGCTACTATTTTTTAAATCATTTCTCATTCTTCTTGCAGTTCCCTCTTGGTCCACATCTCTCTTGAAGTGCGGGGACACCAGCTAAGGCTCCCCAGTTCTGAAGGAAGCTAAAGGACTGATTGTGTTGGTGCAGCTTGCAGATCTATTCAGCCTGTTGGCTGGATCAGTGGTCTGAGATCAACCAGGCCATGTGTTGGGTCCTGCACTTAGGTCACAAGAATCTCTTGTGAGTCTCCAGGCCTGGGGTAGAGTGGCTGGAAACTGCCCAGCAGAGAAAGACCTGGGAACTGAGATTGTTGTCTGGAAAAGAGGAGGTTGAGGTGAGACCTCACTGCTCTCTACTGCTCCCCAAAAGGAGGCTGGAGCCAAGCAGGTGTTGGTCTCTTCTCCATACTAAGAAGGGATAGGACGAGAGGAAGTGCCATCAGTTTGTACCAGCAGAAGTTTAGGTTGGATATGAGAGTAATATTCTTCTCTGAAAGGGTTCTCAGACACTGGAATGGGCTCCCCAGGGAGGTGGCTGAATCCCCCATCCCTGGAGAGGTTTCCAAAAGGCAGAGATGTGGTGCTGAGGGCCATGGTTTAGCACCAACCTTGGCAGAATTAGAGAATGGCTGGAGTGGATGATCTTAAAAGGCTTTTCCATGTAGAATGATTGTATGATTGTAGAGCATTCTGGTTCAGTTCTTGGTTTAGATCAGGTTTTCGTTTGTACATACACTCAGAAACAAGCACTCACACACACAGAGTTCTGCCCAGAAGCTGAATTTTACCTTTCATTGTACTGAGGACTATCCCATTCAGACCCTTGCAGGGTTACACAAGTGTAAAGCTAAAGCTGATCTTTACCTTTCAGTCTCTGAACAAAGATGTTAGTCTGCAGATACATCAAACATGAAGTGAAATATATGAAAAGCTGTCAGATGAGTCTGGGCAAAGAACCCTTCTCTCCCAGTGCTCTTAGAAAGCCAAATGCAGATGTTCAGCCCTGGCTGCTTCTTTGCAGTGCTGCTGTTCAGGTCGTGGGTGACCATCTGTTTCCTTTCACTACATGACACAGCCCTTGCCCTCCATGAATCTTTCTGGGTTTCCTTCTGCCACAACAGCAAAAGAAGCATGAAAGCAACACTTCTTTGGACAAGAGGAAGAGAATCTGGAATGAATAATATTATTGTAGTAAACCTGTGGGATTCTTCTTTATTTGCCAAGCATCCCAAGCAGTGCTACTAACTGCTCCTCAAGCAGGCAGGAGACATCCAGCCCTAGAGCTGACTTTAGCCCTTGCAGAGGTATTTCTTTCTTCTCCTTGACTAGACCGGCCAACTTTGGAAGCCCATAAACAGTGTCAATACTTAGATGAGCTTGATGATACTTGGATCAATAGGCCAGTGTTATCAGGATGAGCTTAACAAGGCCAAGTGCCAGGTCCTGCACTTGAGTCACAACAGCCCCAAGCAACACTGCAGACTTGGGGCAGTGTGGTTGGAATCTGCCTGGCAGAAAGGGAGCTGGGGATGCTAATGGACAAGGAACTGAATATGAGCAAACTGTATTAGACATGCTGTGTCCAGCAGGAGCAGGGAGCTGATTGTCCTCTCGTACTCAGCTCTGGGGAGGCCACACCTGGAGTCTTGTGTCCAGGTTTGGGCACCTCAATACAGGAGAGCTGTGGAGGTGCTGGAGCCAGGGCAGAGGAGGGCAAGGAAGCTGTGAAGGGCCTGGAGAAGGAACGTGATGAAGAGCAACTGAAGGAGCTGGGGATGGTTAGTGTGAAACAGAGGAGGCTGAGGGGAGACCTCATGGCTCTCTGCAACTCCCTGAAAGGACCTTGTGGAGAGGTTGGTGCTGGTCTCTTCCCACAGGTAATTAGTGACAGAACAAGAGGCAATGGCCTCAAGCTGTGACTGGGGAGATTTAGACTGGACAGTAGGAAAAAATGTTTCCCAAAAAGAGTGGTCAGGGATTGGAATGAGCTGCCCAGGGAGGTGGTGGAGTCCCCAACCCTGGCTATGTTTAAAGGTGGTTTGGATGTGGTGCTTGGGGCTATGGTTTAGGGGTGACCCTTGTAGATCAGGGTTAATGCTTGGACTTGGTGCTCCTGAGGGACTTTTCCAACCTGAATGTTTCTGTGATTCTGTGTTTCTGAGCTGCCACGGTGTGAGTGACCTTCCACATATTCAAACTCCTGCTTAGAGGGTGCACACATTTGTCTAATGCCTGTGCCAGTAACAGAGGAGTTCTTTCAGGAGGCTGAGCTGGCAGTCAGCAGCGCTCCATCCATCAGAACTCTTTCCTGTAACACAGATGGGCACGAGTTCTAACCTTATCCAATGAATAGTTCTCTTCATGAGTGGGTCTGGGTTTATTTCTACAGGGAAATAGTATCTTTTCTTTTTTGAACAAGATACTTCCAAGCATAAGGGCAGAAAACAAGGAGACAATGTTGAGAGGCAAAACAAAACCCCAACAAAATGCAAAGTTAACCACACATTTCCATAATGAGGAAGCAAACCACAATGTGCTCTGGGATGCTGCCAGCCAGCTCCTCCTTGGTTTTCAGGATAAATTGAGGGCAAAATAAAAGTCCAGGGACTTTCAAGTGACCTGTGTGTCCAGGTGATTGTCCCTAAGACCCAGCTCCTTTCATCAAAAATGTTCATATTGACGTTCACAACACTGTTGAAATGACGACAAAATGATGTCCAATGTACACAGCGTGCAGGGCAGCTACCTCACAGCCACTCTTCTGCCCTGCAAAAGCCTGCTTAAAATCCCAAACACAGCCACTGACTGCAAAGATCACAGTATCAGAGCACATCAGAGGTTGGAAGGGACCTCCAGAGATCAGCCAGTCCCAACCCCCCTGCCACAGCAGCATCACCCAGGGCAGTCTGCACAGGAATGCATCCAGGTGGGGTTGGAAAAGCTCCAGAGAAGGAGACTCCACAACCTCTCTGGGCAGCCTGCTCCAGGGCTCTGCCACCCTCACTGCAAAGTTTCTCCTCATGTTGAGCTGAAACCTTCTCTGTTCCAGTTTGTATCCATTGTTCCTTGGCTTATTCCTGTGCACCACCCAAAAGAGCCTGGCCCCCTCCACTTGACACCCACCCCTCACATATTGATAGACATTGATCAGATCCTCTCTCAGCCTTCCCTTCTCCACACTAAACAGCCCCAGGGCTCAGTCTCTCTTCACAGGGGAGATGCTCAAGTCCCCTAAGCATCCTCCTGGCTCTCCCTTGGACTCTCTCCAGCAGGTCTCTGTCTCTCTTGAGCTGGGGAGCCCAGAACTGGACACAGGATTGCAGCTGTGGTCTCAGCAGGGCAGAGCAGAGGGGGAGCAGAACCTCCCTAGCCCTGCTGGCCACACTTTGCTTGCTGCACCCCAGGATGCCATTGGCTCTCTTGGCCACCAGGGCACATTGCTGTCCCATGCAGAACTTGCTGTCCACCAGCACTCCAAGGCCTTTCTCCATGGAGCTGCTGTCCATCAGGACAGCTCCTAACCTGTGCTGGTGCCTGCTGTTATTCCTCCCCACATGCAGGACCCTGCACTTGTCCTTCTTGAACTCCATGAGGTTTGCCTGCACCCACCTCTCAGCTTGTCCAGATGTGGTTGGATGGCAGCACAGCCTGACAGGTGTCAGCCACCCCCCAGTTTTGTATCATCAATGAATTGCTGAGGGAACTCTCAGTCCCCTCAGCCAGGTTGTTGGTACTGAACAAAACTGGACCCAGTACTGATCCCTGGGGAACACCAGTGGACATAGGCCTGCAAGCTGACTCTGTCCCTCTGATGACAGCCCTCTGAACTCTGTTGTGGAGTCAGTTTGCAATTCACCACACAGACCAACTCTCTGTGCAACATTTCTTGAGCTTTTCTATGAGGATATTATGGGAGAGAGACAAGTTTGGGGGTTTTTGTGTCCTCAGTCACCACACTGTGAAATGTTGAGCTTATAGTGCTCAAAAGATTGGCATTTTTAATGTCTTGAAGCAGATTCATATCAGTGTTAACAACTTTTACTCTGGTTGCTTGTACAGGTGAAGAATTGGATTTGTTCTTTTCAACAAATGCTTGTCCTGACTAATAATGTTTCCTAGATGAAATATCCAGTTTAAGCAGGTGGCTGCAAACTCTTAGGGATCTTCTAGCTTAGCTGTCAATGGAGTGAAGGCATTCAGATCTGAAACCATTTCATTCCAAGCAAGCCTTGTCATTTTGAAGTCAAATCCAGAAGCTACAGATTTAAACAGCATTAGGTCTTGGAGGTGGTTTTGCTAATCTGCACAACTGGTTGTTAGCATTTGAAGAGGGAACTTTAGCCTAGGCCCTGACTGCAAAGAATGAAAGTAAAATAAATTATCATTGGTTGTAAAAGGAAAACAATGCTAAGGTCTATATAATTCATTGGCTTGCTAATGGGGATGTAGAGCAGTGGTATAAGCAGTTCTTTTCTTCTCTTGTCCCTTCTGCTTGCAACGTCTCTCTCTCTCTCCTGTTGCTTGTCAGGGGATCTCTGTTTTGTCTTCTGTGTGAGGTACCAGGAAGGAGGGAGGGAGTGGGGACAGCCCAGGGAGGTGCTTGAATTGCATCTTCCCTTCCCTTCCCTTCCCTTCCCTTCCCTTCCCTTCCCTTCCCTTCCCTTCCCTTCCCTTCCCTTCCCTTCCCTTCCCTTCCCTTCCCTTCCCTTCCCTTCCCTTCCCTTCCCTTCCCTTCCCTTCCCTTCCCTTCCCTTCCCTTCCCTTCCCTTCCCTTCCCTTCCCTTCCCTTCCCTTCCCTTCCCTTCCCTTCCCTTCCCTTCCCTTCCCTTCCCTTCCCTTCCCTTCCCTTCCCTTCCCTTCCCTTCCCTTCCCTTCCCTTCCCTTCCCTTCCCTTCCCTTCCCTTCCCTTCCCTTCCCTTCCCTTCCCTTCCCACTAGAATCAGAGAATGGTGGGGCTTGGGGACCGTCTACAGATGGAGTCCAACCTCCCTGCTAAAGCAGGTTCACCTGGACCAGGTTGTACAGGATCATGTCCCTGTGGGTTTGGAATCTCTTCAGAGACTCTACAGCCTTTGTGGGCATCCTGATCTAGGACTCCAACAACCTCAGAAAACAGAAGTTTTCCATCCTTTCAAGATGGAACATTGTGGGTTCCAGTCTGTGCCCCTTGTCCTGTCACTGGCCACTACTGAAAAGAGCCCAGCCCCAGATCCCCTCTCAGTCTGCTCTTCTCTGGGCTCAACAGTCCCAGATCTCTTAGCCTCTCCTCATAAGAGAGGCTCCAGGCCCCTCAACATCTTTGTAGCCACCACTGGACTCTCTGCAGTAGTTCCCCGTCTCTCTTGAACTGGGGAGCTGAGAACTGGCCCCAGTACTCCAGCCGTGACCAGGATGGCAGGCACTAGGGGGCTCTGGAACTCTACAGACATTCCATATTTTACATGAACAGTTAGTAGAAAACTTAATTACCTTCACAAGCAAAACTCAGCCAGCTTAGGGAGTAGGCAGAGGTAGGAAACGCTCTCTGGACTTCAGAGGAAACCATCCAATCCCTGCAGGGAAGCAAGAATTACTTCATGGGAAACATCTCTGCTTCTCAGTCTTCTTTAAAACTTATTCCAGCTCTTAAATAACAATATGATTGCTTTGCAAAGTCTGGAAAGCAAGCAGGAAGAAAGAAAATAAATAGGGAGGTTATAGAAACTAAGGGCTCTCATTTTCTTTCCTCGCCAATCAGCTCCTTACATGAGATTTTAGCATGGAAAACAATTCACCTAAAGGATAATAAACTCATAACGAGGTAATGGCTTCAAACCAGAGCAGAGCAGATTTAGATTGGATGTTAGGAATGAGTTCTTTGCTATGAGGGTGGTGGAACACTGCAACAGGTTGCCCAGGGAGGTGGTTGAGGGCCCCTGGATATATTCAAGGTGAGGCTCAATGAGGCCCTGAGCAACCTGATCTAGTCGGGGATGTCCCTGCTGACTGCGGGGAGGTTGGACTGGATGAGCTTTGGAGGTCCCTTCTTCCTGGACCATTCTGTGTGTGACTCTGTAATGAAAAGCTTGTCCCCACACCCCCTGACTCACAGCTGGCTATTCCCATTCTCTTGGTTGCATTCCAAATCCCCAGGGGGAACAAAGAGCTTCTTGTTTAGCTCTCAGGCAGGAAATCTCCCTCTGTCAATATGCTTGTCCAACACACACCGAGGCACTGCTGATGTTTGTTCCCCAGCAGGTGACAGTTTAACATTGCATTTCATTTGCTATAATATTAAGGAAACTTAATGTCACCATGTTTTTTTTCTTGTGGGAGTAAAAATCTGGCTACCAACCTGGAACGAATTTCTCCAGCAGTGTTGAAGGCAATGATAGTTAGCTCCTTAACTGCTGGTGCTGACATTTTGGCCTTTTCCACCTGGGGTTGTTCAGCCTCTGGAGAGACTCTTCACAAAATCACAGAATCACCAAGGTTGGAAGAGACCTCAAAGATCATCAAGTCCAACCTGGCACCACAGACCTCATGACTAAACCATGGCACCAAGTGCCACGTCCAATCCCCTCTTCAACACCTCCAGGGATGGGGACTCCACCACCTCCCTGGGCAGCACATTCCAATGGCTAACAACTCTCTCTGGGAAGAACTTTCTCCTCACCTTGAGCCATCCTTAACCCAAAATCTAGAAAGCAGTTCAGCCCTAAATGACAGCTCTCAGTTGTACCTCTGAGAGTTTCTCAAGTGCCAGGAAGGCCTGAAGCTGCTGCACCCTGTGCTCCAGAAAAGGGTGGGAAACGTCAACATCTGAACATCATAAAGGTGGGGGAAAAAGTCCTTCCTGGCCACAGCTGGGAGCTCTGAAATATTTGTTACCAAAATGGTATCAAATCCTCCTTCCATTTCTCCTGAAATAACAACTAATTTAACACCCAGAGATCTCTGAAAGGGAAGTTGGTGGTAGAGCAGTGGTTTGGGAGCGAGCCAGACAGCTCACTCTTTACAGGCTGGAGTCCAGATGCCTGAGCTGGGAGCATGCTGGGACTCTCCTTTGGGGCTGAGGGCTGCCAGACCGAGCTCCTCACACTGAAGCATACAGAGCTGCTCAGCTGACAGGGTCTGATACCTGATTTAATGTCAGCTGAAGAATCTTCAGGCTCTTCTGGGAATGCTGGTGAAATCTCCACTGACTCCAGTGGCAGCTTAGGCACACAGATGCTGCTGTCAGGGGGGTGTGTGTGTGTCCAATGCTTGACTGCAACTCCCTTCCTTGTCTAGCTGGCAAGTTCAAAAGTGGCATTGAAAAAGTAGTGGCTTTTTTGCCTCAAGGGAAATCCACTGCTGACACTAGACATGTGGCAGCAGGCAAACAGGACTGGAAGTCTCTGACTGGGAGGTATCTCTGTTGGTGACATGGACAGTGGCATTGAGGCACCCTCAGCAAGTTTGCCAATGGCACCAAGCTGTGTGGTGTGGCTGACAGGCTGGAGGGAAGGGATCCATTCAGAGGGACCTGGACAGGCTGCAGAGATGAGCCCAAGCCAGCCTCATGAAGTTCAAGAAGACCAAGTGCAAGGTCCTGCATCTGGGTTGGAGCAAGGCTCTTCTGGGGGCTCTGGTCAGGCTGGCTGGCTGGTCTGAGGCCAGTTGTATGAAGTTTAACACAAACAAGTGCTGGGTGATCACAACCACCCATGCAAAGCTCCAGGCCTGGAGCAGAGTGGCTGAAACTACCCAGCATAAAAGCACCTGGGGATGTTGTTCAGTAGGCAGCTGAACAGGAGCCAGAGTGTACCCAGCTGGCCAAGAAGCCACCAAAATCCTGGCCTGGATCAGGAACAGTGTGGCCAGCAGGACCAGGGCAGTGATTGTCCTCATGTATTCAGCATTGGTGAGGCCACACCTGGAGTCCTGTATTCAGTTTTAGGGCCTTCAGTCCAAGAAGGTTATTGAGGTGCTAGAGAACCTCTGGAGCCAGTCCAGAGAAGGTTAACAAAGCTGGGGAAGGGTCTGGAGAACAGGGAAGCTTCTCTGAGGGTGTTTAGTGTGGAGAAGAAGAGGCTGAAGGGAGACCTCATTGCTCTCTACAGCTCCCTGAAAGGAGGCTGGAGCCCAGTGGTGCCTAGTAACAAGTGATAGGATGAGAGGAAATGGCCTCAAGTTGCACCACAGGAGGTTAGGTTAGATTTCAGAAGAATCTTCTTCAATGAAAGGGTTCTTCAACCACTGACACAGGCTGCCCAGGGAAGTGGTTGAATCCCCATCCCTGGAGGTGTTTCCAAGAGGCAGAGCTGTGGTGCTGAGGGCCATGGTTTAGCCCCAGCCCAGTTACAGAATGGTTGGACTTGGTGATCTGAAAGCTTTTTCCAACCAAAACGATTCCATGATCCTACATTGCTGCAACAGAGCTCAAACCTGTGTCCTGCCTTGCTTGTTTTGCCACCTGTGCAATCTAGGTCCTTTAGGAAAACCAGGATTTTCCCTAGGAGTGCTGGATGGCACATCACAGGTAATTCATGCCTGAGACTTTCCTCATGCTGATGCTTTCCATCACTTCCATGGCAAAGCAGGACCCACAAAACAAACAGAAAAAGCCCACCCCAAACAACTCCAAGGCTCACCAACACATCTAGTGCACTCTGCCCTTTGATTTGACTGTTCCATGGGCAATGGCCAGCACTGGGAGAGCACAGGCAAGGTTCAACTGCTCTTTGGCATGCAAATTGATGTTCTTATTGTGAGGTGGGGCAAAGCTTTGAGGCAACAAGAGGAAAGCAAACATTTCTCCATTCCTGGACACCCATACTTGTATTACCAGTGTTGTGGGCCAGCTCTGGACCTGCTCCAGCATCTCAATGTCTTGCTTGCAGTAAGGGTCTCAGGTCTTTCTCTGCTGGGCAGTTTTCCAGCCTCTCTGCCCCAAGCCTGGAGCCTTGCAGGGGTGGTTCTGACCCAAGTGCAGGGCCTGGCACTTGGCCTTGTTGAATCTCATACAACTGACCTCACACCTGGTCAGGTTCCTCTCCAGAGCCTTCCTTGTTTTAGGGCCCTCAGTTGAAGAAGGTCATTGCGGTGCTCTGACATTCCAGCAGGTCAACACTGCCACCCCCTTTAGTGTCATCTGCAAACTTCCTGAGGGTGCATGGATCCCCTTGTCCAGATCACTGACAAAGATGCTTAAGAGAGCCCTGAACCCTGAGGAACACTGCCCACGACCAGCCAGCAACTGGATTAAACTCCATTTGCTGCCAACGGTGGAGATGAAAAAGAATAATTGCCTTGTGTTGAGTTTATTCAGGACAGAAGCAAATGCCTTTCCTCTAGGTCTGTATTTGGAAATGTCCATTGTTCCCCCTTTGATACATGCAAGACTCCTCCTGTGGGCCAGTACTGTTAACTGCCAAGAAAAGGTTTTCATCTTAGCTCGAGTGGAGCCAAGGGTAAAGCCCACACTGACTGGGCTGAAGGTCCCTTTTCTCTCAGCAGCACTACTCTGACCAAAGCACATGATGCCACCTTCTGTCATTGCAAAGCCAGGGACCATGCCATTGTGCCAAACAGGCTCCCACCTCTGCTTTGAAACACTGGCTGCTGAAAGCTCTGCTGTGCTCTGCACCGAAACGTTTGCGCCCCTCTTCCCACCTCCCCACCCACCGTGCACACACACAATTTCCTACACCTCCTATTTACCACCCAGCGAGAGGGATCACATTTCCACTCCTCCCCTGCTCAGAGAGCATTTCAGGAACTTTCTGAAACACACTTGACCTCACACATCCATACTTATTACCACAGAAGGCTCCTTTAGTTTTCCTCTGATACCTACTTCAGGGTCATCTCATACAGAGCTATAATTAGGACAAATAATGAATGTGGTCTTCAGAGAGCTATTATTTTTCTTCAGATATTCTTGTGACCGATTACTAACAAAAAGGTTAAAGTAAAAGTCTCTGTCTCCTCTTAGGAGGAACTCTGCCCTTCACTGCTATGCTTGAAACATCTTGCTCCTCCACAGCAGAATCACACAGAATCAACCAGGTTGGGAAAGACCTCAGAGATCAGCTAGTCCAACCTGTTACCTAATACCTAACACCTCAGCACAGCTCAACCATGGCTCCAAGTGCCACATCCAATCCTTCTTTGAACACCTCGCAGCCAGACTGCTGTGGACAATGTAGGCATTGTCTGAAGGTGCTGGATTGTGAACTTTCAGTTTAATGAAATTTGTGTAGGTTTTGGGGTACCCATGAGCACTAGCGCTTCTGGGAGGTCATCTGGAGGAGATAGCTGA
The DNA here is from genome assembly GCF_014839835.1 of Dryobates pubescens. NCBI lineage: Eukaryota > Metazoa > Chordata > Aves > Piciformes > Picidae > Dryobates > Dryobates pubescens. Next base: position 25,502,653 of record NC_071625.1, on the reverse strand, counting down.
TGGAAGGACCTCCAGCACTGCAAATACCTGCTGCTGCTGAAAATTCCTCTTACAGTCAGGGTAAAAGGCATTCATTCCTAATTCAAAACCTGCCTAGGTGCATTCCTGTGCAACCTGATCTTGGTGACCCTGCTCTGGCAAGGGGGGTTGGACTAGGTGATCTCCGGAGGTCCCTTCCAAGCCTCACCATTCTGTGAGTCCCTGTTAAAGCCAAGCAGACCACTGATCCTGAGAGGCTGGCTGTTGCAGCCACCGTTCTGAGGGCAGCTGCTGGACACATGCAGAGTGCAGGACTCCTTAGCTGACCAATTCCTTAGCTGCCTAGAGCAAAACAGTAACAGTCCATGGGTGCTAAGAACAACGTCCTCAGGTTGGCATCCTGTGATTGGAACATGCTGCAGAAGCCTCCTCCTTGACACACTCTCCTTGGGAAAAGATTTTAGCTTATCTGGGTGGTTGAGTTTTACAGTTTGATGACAAAGAGTATAAAGAGCAGCCACACTGAGCAAGAGTTGCTTCAGTTAGGCCTTGGGGTTAGGGACTTCTGCTTTTGTTATGTACTTCTGTTATGTACTTCTAGCTAGGGCTTTGGTGTGGGGATGCTGCTAGGGATATGCTCAGGACTTCTACTTCTGTTAGCTGCTTTGTCTGTTAAGGGCTTCCATGACTTCTACTATAAGTGGGACTCTAGGACTCTGTAACGCTGGGGATTCTACAATGCAGCAATAAAGGACTTCTGGAAGGAGATTCTCTGCTCTCTGTATTTCTGCAGTCTCGTTGCTATATGGCAGCAGGGTTGCTGCCTTCATTCGTCACCCAATGGCCCCCCGTCGGGTGTAGACCAGCTGGCACATGCCAACCTCTGCAGCAGCAGCAGCACCGGAGAGCAGTGCCGCTGGCAGAACAGTCTGGTTGTGCTCAGCTGTCCAGCCCTAGCTGTTTTGGAAACAGTGTGTTAGAGGTGTTGCACTGAACTGGTTGTGGAGTCTCCTTCTATGGAGGCTTTCAAGGCCCATCTGGATGCGTTCCTCTGTGACCTGAGCTGGATTGTAGAGTCCTGCTCTGACAGGGGGGTTGGACTCAACGATCTCTTTGGGTCCCTTCCAACCCCTGACATCCTGTGAACTGGCACACTGGGAATTACGGTCTCCAAGCTGAGGACCATACTATACAGCAGAACAGAAACACTCAAACTAGTTTCTTCCAATGTCTGCCCTAAGTGCATCTAAGTTGTTTACTCCACATGCTCTCCAGAAACACCACAGCTCCCTTTCCCCTCTGACTGTATGTCTTCTGGATTTTGGGGCTATTTTGGGGGAGATATATGGTCAACTTAATGGTCAGTTCCCTTTCTAGTCTTCAAAATGTGACATTTCTTATCCAACAAGGGCCAAATAATAATTCTTTCTAGAGAGGATGTGGCCAAGCATTTTCCTTCCTCCAAAGGGCTGTAGCTTCCTATTCTCAGCAGGTCCAAGGCTTCAGGCTGCCCTCAGAGAAGATGGCGACCCCTCTTTCAGCATGGTCACCTCACTTATCCTCAGTGCTCTCCTCAGAGCAAGTCTAACAGCCCTGATCTAGGTGGAATTTCCACTCAGGTTCTCAAAGGCCATAAATCTGCAGGAAGCTGAACACACTCATCTGCCTACAAACAGAACTGAGGCCTCCCAGCCCTGGACAGCTCTGATGGATTGAACAGACCCTGAGGGCAGGACCCTATTACCAAGCCAATGCTCAGAACTGATTAACCCCTTAGCCAGTGTCAAATGCAGTACATGGCTGGGAGAAGACAATAAATCATAGGATAAGTGTAGGGTCAGGCCTGCTGTGGCTCTCTTACAGGTCTTGCCTAAAGCCTGTTGTTGATTTTTTTCTGACCATAGCATGTTAGTGCTGTTCTGGCAGAGGGAACACAGCTCAGGAGCTTCCCAGCTCAAGTGTTATTAATCAGGACGTTTCGTAGCTTGTTTGTTTTCTCTTGTTTCTCCTGATCCCAGAGGGGAATGCACCCCACAGGAGAACAAGGTCTATTTACAGCATGAGATGGTTGTAGGACAGGCTCTTCAATGGTACCAGCACTCTTGTATGTTTGAACAGGTGTTGCCTGTACCCCAGCAGTGATAACCAGTGACTTTAGTTTCCTTCCAGGATTACCCTGAGAATTCTACCTCCCCACATTTCTTTCTCTCAGCCTGGTCATGCAACATGAGGAAGCATTCCTTCACCTAAACATAAGGAAAAAAGTACTGCCCCAATACAGGTTGGGAGGGGATCTGCTGGAGAGCAGCCCTGGGGAGAAGGACCTGGGAGTGCTTGTGGACAGCAAGTTCTGCATGGGACAGCAATGTGCCCTGGGGGCCAAGAAGGCCAATGGGATCCTGGGCTGCATTCAGAGGAGTGTGTCCAGCAGATCCAGGCAGGCTCTTTTCCCCTTCTACTCTGCCCTGCTGAGACCTCACCTGGAATATTGCATCCAGCTCTGGGCTCCCCAGTTCAAGAGGAACAGGGATCTGCTGGAGAGAGTCCAAGGGAGGGCTACAAGGATGCTGAAGGGACTGCAGCACTGCCTGGTGAGGAGAGGCTGAGAGCCCTGGGGCTGTTTAGTCTGGAAAGGAGAAGGCTGAGAGGGGATCTGATCAATGTCGATCAAAATCTGAGGCCTGGGGACAGGCTCTGCTCAGTTGTGTCCTGTGATAGGACAAGGGGCAAAGGATATAAACTCCAGCGCAGGAGGTTCCAGCTCAACATGAGGAGGAACTTCTTGACTGTGAGGGTCCCAGAGCACTGGAGCAGGCTGCCCAGAGAGATTGTGGAGTCTCCTTCTCTGGAGATTTTCCAGCCCCATCTGGATGTGTTCCTGTGTGACCTGTGCTGGATTCTATGGCCCTGCTCTGGCAGAGAGGGTTGGATTCCAACCCCTAACATCCTGAGATAGATTCTCCAAGAGTGGCAGAGCACTGGACGAGACTGCCCAGAGAGGTTCGAGTCTTCTTCTCTGGAGAGCTTCCAAATCTGCCCAGACATGTTCCTGTGTGATTTACTCTGGGTAATCCTTCTCTAGCAGGGTGATGGGACTACAGGATTTGCAGAGGTCCCTTACAACCCCTACCATGCTGGGATTCTGTGTGGTCACTTGAAAAGGACATCTATGTTAATTACTACCCTACAAATAAATCCAATGATGGATTTAAGTAATTTAAAAGCCAAGTGCAATGCCAGCCTTGCCCACACAGTCTCTCCTAGAATGGAGCCTGGGGTTCTGTGTTCTACAGAGCCTTTTGTAGGCTCCTGGCCCATGCCTTCACAATGGGAATCAATTAATTTAGCAAGGAGACACCTGAAATTAGTGACATGACAGTAGGCAAGCAGAAGCATCCTGTGAAAAGAGGATAGTTTTTCTTGCCCTTAAGGGTTGAGAGAGTTGCTCAGATCTCCTGGTTGGTTATCCTTTACATAAAAGAGGTGTTCAAACTCTCAGAGAAAGATCAAAATCTGCAGACATGAAAAAAGGAGCAGAGACTGTGCCAATGCTGGTGCAGTGCTGGGGATAGTTCTCTTTTACAGAGAGGCCCAATGGCTAAAGCATTAAGCTGGTGGCTAGGAGCAGGTAGGACTCCTAGAATCATAGAATCAGTGAGGTTGGAAAAGACCTCAAAGATCACCAAGTCCAACCTGTCACCCAGCACCTTACTACTACTAGACCATGGCACCAAGTGCCACATCCGATCCCCTCTTCAACACCTCCAGGGACGGTGACTCCACCACCTCCCTGGGCAGCACATCCCAATGGCTAACAACTCTCTCTGTGAAAAACTTTCTCCTCACCTTCAGCCTAAACTTCCCCTGGCACAGCTTGAGACTGTGTCCTCTTGTTCTGGTGCTGGGTGCCTGGGAGAAGAGACCAGCCCCCACCTGACTTCAGCCTCCCTTCAGGGAGTTGTAGACAGCAATGAGGTCTCCCCTGAGCCTCCTCTTCTCCAGGCTAAGCAACCCCAGCTCCCTCAGCCTCTCCTCACAGGGCTGTGCTCCAGACCCCTCCCCAGCTTTGTTGCCCTTCTCTGGACATATTCAAGAGTCTCAATGCCCTTCTTAAATTAAGGGGCCCAGAACTGGACACAGGACTCAAGGTGTGGCCTAACCAGTGCTGAGTACAGGGCACAATGACTTCCCTGCTCCTGCTGGCCACACTAATCTTGATGCAGGCCAGGATGCCATTGGCCTTCTTGGCCAGCTGGGCACACTGCTGGCTAATGTTCCTGCTCTCACATCCACAGCTGTATTTCACTATAAGATGGACAATGAGATGCTGGAGCATGTCCAGAGAAGGATCTGAAGAACAGAGCTGGGGAGGAGCAGCTGAGGGAGCTGGGATTGTTTAGCCTGGAGAAGAGGAGGCTGAGGGCAGACATCATTGCTCTCTGCAGCTCCCTGAAAGGAGGCTGGAGTGAGGTGGGGGTTGGCCACTTCTCCCTAGTATTGATATTGATATTGATATTGATATTGATATTGATATTGATATTGACTGATAGGTCACTTTGTGCCAGGGGAGGGTTAAGTTGGAGATTAGAAACATTTCTTTGCTGCCCAGGGAGGTGGTGGAGTCACCAACCCAGGAGGTGGTGGAGGTGGAAAAGTGTGGCCATGGCACTTGGGGATATGGTTTAGTGGCCATGGTGGTGTTGGGTGGATGGTTGGACTCAGTGTGGCCATGGCCCTTGGGGACATGGTTTAGTGGCCATGGTGGTGTGGGGTGGATGGTTGGACTTGGTGTGGCCATGGAACTTGGGGACATGGTTCAGTGGCCATGGTGTTGCGGATGGTAGATGCTTGGACTCAGTGTGGCCATGGAACCTGGGGACATGGTTTAGTGGCCATGGTGGTGTGGGGTGGATGGTTGGACTTGGTGTGGCCATGTAACATGGTTCAGTGGCCATGGTGTTGTGGATGGTAGATGCTTGGACTCAGTGTGGCCATGGAACCTGGGGACATGGTTTAGTGGCCATGGTGGTGTGGATGGTTGGACCAGATGATCGTAAGAGTCTTTTCCAGATGAAGTGATTCTGTGATTGTGATTTGCTATAGATCAACAACATGGATGAGAAATGGCCTCAGGGAAGGCCCAGGCCCCGTGTTGTCTCTTTCTCAGCATGTGTGCTTGTTTTCTCTTTCTTTTTTCACCATACTAGGGCAGTAGATAAAGCAGCCTGTCCTGACTAGCGTAGACTACAGCTTAGCATAGAGTACTGCTTAGGGCATCCCCTTGGGAGGCAGAAGCTGCAATTAGAATATCCTCAGACAGCAGAGAGGGCTGATTCCAAGCCATCCACTTCCTGGATGAATGCTTAAAGACAAGTGCCTACATTATCACCTCTTATGAAGGGAAATGAAAATGGCCCCTCATCTAACTGCACCCATCCTTATCAAGAGAGACATAAAGGGCAGGATTGTCAAAAATTGGTTAGGCCTAGGTCCTCAAAGACATTTAGGTGTTTGATTTTCTTTGATTGTAGGGGGAATTAGCTTCTAAAGTGCCTTTGAGGATCTGGACCTTAGAGATTTAAGATATTCAATGTCATTTATCAAATGTGGAATCAGTAGGAGCCGGGCATCTAACGAGAACCCCCCAGTCTGTATGTTTCTAAATTATGCATGCACTTTGAAAATGCTGCTCCTTTATCATGCTGGAAATCAGAACAGATGACTGATGAGCCTTTCTCATCTTAACATCCCTTGTAAAGCTGGCTAAGATGGTGTGAGCGCTCTGATGGACACATCACAGTTGTGCCTGTGTCGTGGAGCCTGGGATATATCAATATGCTCTTCTGAGGGACACTCAGCTTCCTGCCAGGGTGGCATGGCTTAGGATAGGTTGCTTTTCAATGATTTAGCTTATTTCTGGCATTTCTGGTGCTTAGAGTTTTCATCCATAACTGTATTTATTATTTGCTTTTCACAAAGCAAATTCTGTGCATTGATTGCTCCCAAAGTGAAGTATAGAACAGAGTAGAGTAGAGTAGAGTAGAGTAGAATAGAATAGAATAGAATTAACCAGGTTGGAAAAGACCTTTGAGATCATTGAGTGCAACCTATCACCCAACACCATCTAATCAACTAAACCATGGCACCAAGCACCCCATCTTCCTAAACACCTCCAGTGAGGGTGACTCCACCACCTCCCTGGGCAGCACATTCCAATGGCCAATATCTCTTGCTGGGAAGAACTTCTTCCTAACATCCAGCCTAAAGCTCCTCTGGCACAGCTTGAGACTGTGTCCTCTTGTTCTGACACAGGTTGCCTGGGAGAAGAGGCCAACCCCTACCTGGCTACAACCTCCCTTCAGGGAGTTGTAGAGAGCAAGAAGGTCTCCCCTTAGCCTCCTCTTCTCCAGGCTAAGCAACCCCAGCTCCCTCAGCCTCTCCTCACAGGGTTGTGCTCCAAACCCCTCCCCAGCTTCATTGCCCTTCTCTGGTATCTCAGTGTTGTTTCCCCTCAGCAGAACCAATTCTCTGAGTCCCCTCTGAATAGTTTATTAACAAGAAGCATTTTGTACTGTTTGCACTGAGTTTTAATCTCATCAGTCTGATCTTTTAAGACTGAACATCCTGTTCCTGGCTTGGGTTTGTTGGCTGTTTGGAATCTTTTGTTGGACCATTATTAGTATACCCCACCCCCACCCCCCACCCTTCTGGCCATCTTGACAAGGCAGCTTTTAAAACAATCTCCAGCTTTTAAAAGGCTTTATTTTGAATGCTTGCCTTCTCTGTCACTCAGGCAGTTGAGGCAGAAAGCTGCTGACTGTAATTGCATGCTGAGTCTTTTCAGAGAGGTGAGAGGGGCTCTTGGGGTTTGGGTTTTGTTGGGGTTTGGGTGTCTGTTTTTTTTGTTTGATTGTATTTTAGCCAAAGTGCTCTGAGAATTTCACAGTTACTTGGGGATTCTTTTAGATCCTTTGCTCCAAACACTGTCAATGGAACACTGCTGACCTTCACCACCTGCTCAGTGTAAGGCTATCATTCCATGATAATTAAAGAGAATTCAGCCTCTTGGAAAGTCTATACATAGACTCTACATCTGATAGCAAAAGCAAGATTATATCTCCACTATTCTGCTCAGATTTTATCCTTCTCATGCCTTTTTTCCCCTTTCTTCTAAGATTGTTTCCTTCTCTTTAGTGATAAGGTGGTTTGCCACCTCGAGGGCAAGCCTAGGTAAGTTCCCTATTGTTAACATGTGATTCACCTTACAGGTCTCCAGTGCCTTTCAGATGTAACAAGCAGCATAAACTGCCTTTATCTTGTTCCTTATCTTCAGCCATTCTGAGATGAATCTTCTTCACTCTATTCTTAAGTTTCTGTAATGCATCCACTACTTTGTAGTAAGTCTGCCTTACAACTTCTTGTATGGCTTGGCCTGTAATTTCAAAAGAAAAGAGAGGGTGATGTATTTATGAAATAGAAAATTATGAGGAAGAGAAGAATTACTATAGTGAAATATCATCACAAGTATAAAAGCAGAACAAAACCCATGAGCTGAGAACACAGAAGTGATGGAATTTATCTATAGGTATTAGTATAGAATCTACCCCAACTCCCCCTGCCATGGGCAGGGACACCTCTCAACTAAACTCAGCCTCATCCAACCTGGCCTTGAACATCCTCCCAAGCAGGAGGCAGCCACAGCCTCCCTGGGCAGCCTATTCCAGAGCTTCACCACCCTTGTACTGAAGAACTTCTTCCTCAGCTCCAGTCTCACCCTGCTCTCTCTCAGCTTCAAACCATTCCCCCTTGTCCTGTCTCTAGACACCCTCAGGAAAAGTCTCTCTGCAGCCTTCCTGTAGGATCCCCTCAGCTATTGGAAGGCAGCTCTAAGGTCCACCCCAGAATCTTCTCTTCCCTAGGCTGACCACCCCCAGCTCCCTCAGCCTGTCCTCACAGCAGAGGTGCTGCATCCCTTGGATAATCTTTGTGGCCTCCTCTGGCCTCGCTCCAGCAGCTCTGTGTCCTTCTTCTGCTGGGGACAGCAGAACTGGAGGCAGGATTGGAGGTGGGGTCTCAGCAGAGCAGAGTCAAGGGGCAGAATCTCCTCTCTTGCCCTGCTGCCCACACTGCTCTGGCTGCAGCCCAGCACACAGCTGCCTGCTGGGCTGTATGAGGGCACTGCTGGCTCCTGGGGAGCTGCTCAGCACCCAACACCCCCAAGTCTCTTTCTTTAGGGCTGCTCTCAACCCACTCTGCATTCAGCCTGAATTCGTCCCTGGGGCTGGCCTGAGCCAGCTATTGTCTGCAGTGCTATCGATTAGCACTAACAGGAGTAAGTGATGTCTCAACAAGTGGCTCTTGTAAAAGGAACAAAATAGGTTTAAATTTGTTGTTACCAGTCAAATGGGACACCAAAAGTTTGGAGACATAATGTTAGTGAATTACAACTGCATAAGGAGGAAATTGTGAGATCCATTTGATTTGGGGGTAGGGGTGGTGGGGGTGGAGTGGGGAATGAGGAAAAGCACAGACATTGGATACAGGTTTCCCAGAACTATAGAGAAAGAAGGAAAAACCTTTTGATTACTCCAGGTCAGAGAAATGATTTATTTTTACACACATTTGAATAGAATGAGGCCAGCAAGCCCTTTGTTAATCAAAATGGATAAACTAAATAAAGGAGAATTTGTTTCAAATCTTCAGGCCCTTAGAAAGTAGAAAGTAAATAAGAACAGTACCAATTTTCAGTTATCTGCTCTTTAATCACAATGAGTATTAAGCCAATGGATTCTTAAAACATAAAGGGTAACACAGTACAGGAATCACTTAATGGAAGAAATGAAGAAAGCTGTGTCCATACTTTTAAGTCACAGGATCCCAGGATGTTAGGGTTGGAAGGGACCTCTGGAGATCATCGAGTCCAACGCCCCCTGCCAGAGCAGGACCAGAGAATCCAGCACAGGTCACACAGGAACACATCCATACAGGGATGGAAAGTCACCAGAAAAGGAGACTCCACAACGTTTCTGGGCAGCCTGTTCCAGTGCTCTGTGACCCTCACAGTGAAGAAGTTCCTTCTCACATTGAGGTGGAACCTCCTGAGCTGTAGTTTACATCCATTGCCCCTTGTGCTCTCCCAGATTGCAACTAAGCAGAGCCTGTCCCCTCCTCTTGACACCCAGCCCTCAGATATTTATAAACATTGATCAGATACCCTCCAGTCCCTTCAGCATCCTTGCAGCCCTCCCTTGGACTCTCTCCAGCAGATCCCTGTCCCTCTTGAACTGGGGAGTCCAGAACTGAATGCAATATTCCAGGTGAGGTCTCAGCAGGTAAGAGTAGAGAGGGGCAGAACCTCCCTGGCTCTGCTGGACACACTCCTCTGAATGCAGCCCAGGATCCCATTGGCCTTCTTGGCCCCCAGGGCACATTGCTGTCCCATGCAGAACTTGCTATCTTTACTTGCCTCTAATTCCTTCCTCAGCAAGAATTCCTGTGACTAAACCAGGGCCATATGAATAGGCCTGAGGTGGTTTTCCTCTAGTGAAGGAAAAGGAAAGAATTGTTCAACCACAACCAGTTAAGGACTTGATGTCCATTGCAGAGCAGCTCATTTAAAACACGCTTTAATCAAGGATCATCACAATTTGTCTTTATTTATCTTTATGAAAGAAGAATGAAATGAAGAAAAAATGGCCTGGCTGCTCATTTTTCAAAGGATCTGTCAATTAATCTTTTGTTTTTCCCCAGAATGACAAAGTGGAAAAGAATAGTGAGCCCAAATTTATGAGGAGTCCATAGAAAAAGAGGGGAGAAAAATTGTGGAAGGAAAATGGTAACAGTAATATATTGGGGGTTGTGTGCCAAAGTAGTTAAGGAAATGAAAGAGGCTGTGGTTGGTTTTATTTTTAAGACAACAAAATTCTGAAGAGAAAATACATAATTCAGGGAAAAAAAGAGGGAGAAAATAATTTTAGCAATGATTAAAAGTTATTGAAATTCCCTGACCCTGTGAAAGATCACAGGATCACAGGATGGTAGGGTTAGAAAGGGACCTCTGGAGATCTCTGGGTCCAGCCCTCCTGCCAGAGCAGGACCAGGACCATATAATCTAGCTCAGAATCCTCAGTAATTTCCCCCTTCTCTGCATGTCAGTTTGGCATAATCTAAAATTCTTCTTCAGCTTTCTACTGCTAAAAGAAAACCATAGAATCACAGGATCCCAGGATGTTAGGGGTTGCAAGAGACCTCTGGAGATCTTCACCCCACCTGCCAGAGCAGGGCCAGAGAATCCAGCACAGGTCACACAGGAACACATCCAGACAGGGATGGAAAGGCTCCAGAGAAGGAGACTCCACAACCTCTCTGGGCAGCCTGTTCCAGTGCTCTGTGACCCTCACAGTCAAGAAGTTCCTCCTCATGTTGAGGTGAAACCTCCTGTGCTGTAGTTTCCATCTATTGCCCCTTGTCCTACCACAAGAGTAGAGCCTGTCCCCTCTCTCTTGACATCCAGCCCTCAGATATTAATAAACAATTATTAAATGCAGGCTGGAGGTGAGGAGAAAGTTCTTCCCAGCAAGAGAGACTGGCCATTGAAATGTGCTGCCCAGGGAGGTGGTGGAGTCCCTGTCCCTGGAGGTGTTCAAGAGGGGATTGGATGTGGCACTTGGTGCCATGGTCTAGTAGTCAGGAGGTGTTGGGTGACAGGTTGGACTTGATGATCTCTGAGGTCTTTTCCAACCTTATTGATTCTATGTTTAAGAGGAGACTAGATGGGGAGTTTGGATGCCATGGTTTAGTTGATTAGATGGTGTTGGACGATAGGTTGGACACAATGATCTCAAAGGTCTCTTCCAACCTGGTTAACTCCATTCCATTCCATTCCATTCCATTCCATTCCATTCCATTCCATTCCATTCCATTCCATCTCCTCTCAGTCTTTGTTAAGAACTAGGCATACAAAATGAATCTTGTGTAACTATCAGATGATGGCATTTCCAACTCTACAACAGACAAAAGAGCTCTTGGGAAAGTCAAATGTGCCCAACTTGTTCAGGCCAACTGGTAGGAAAGCAATTAGGAAATTAATTCACTCTGACACAGGCAATTATTTTGAGGACAAATGGAAATCTGGGTAGTTGGCAAAACAAATTTGCCAACTGTAGAGAAAATAGAACAAATTCAAAAGAAGAAACTGGAACAGTGCTTTTAGCACTTGTATTCTGAAGGAGTCCCAGGAGAGGACTGGAAAATAAATTGAGAAGGAAAAAGCTTACTGGGAATTAGAATCACAGAACTGTTTTACTGTCCTTGAAGATAGGATGGAATGGAATGGAATGGAATGGAATGGAATGGAATGGAATGGAATAGAATAGAATAGAATTAACCCAGTCCAACCATTCTCTAGTTCTACCAAGGCACTCTGCTTGTTGAAGCTCATATCCCTAGCTTCAGTCCACTGAGACCAATTGTATGAGCCAATGAGGTTACTTAGGAGGCCACAAGAGCATACACACACAATCACACACAAGACATCCAGCTGGAAGATTCCTCAAGCTCATCCAGTCCAACCCTTGACCCAGCACTGAAGGGTCAGCACTAAACTATGTCCCTAAGCACCAGCTCCACAGCTGCTTGAACACCTCCAGGGATGGTGACTCCAACAGTGCCCTAGGCTGCCTGTTCCAATGTTTGAGAACCATTCCAGTGAAAAAATACTTCCTGATATGCAGTCTCAACCTCCCCTGGTGCAGCTTGGAACCATTTCCTCTGCTCCTGTCTCTTGCCACCAAGGAGCAGAGGCTGCCCCCTCCTCGTTCTAACCTCCCTTCAGGGAGCTGTAGAGAGCAATGGGGTCTCCCCTGAGCCTCCTCTGCTCCAGCCTGAACACCCCCAGCTCCCTCAGCCCCTCCTCATAGCCCAGGTGCTCCAGGCCCTTCTCCAGCCTTCTCTAGACAGGCTCCAGCCCCTCAATATCCTTCCTTCAGTGAGTGGCACAGAACTGAACACAACACTCAAGGTGTGGCCTCCCCAGTGCTGAGCACAGGGGGGTGATCCTCTCTTACTCCTCCAGTCTATTCCAATATCATAAGCAGGCAGGTGCAAGTGAAAAAAACAACCAACAGCAAAACCCTTTTCTGCGTTGTCTCATTCCCTGCTGCTTAGAAAAGCCTCCTCTGGGAGAGAAGAATTTCTTCCCTCATGAGGAAAAGAGAATCAGCAATTGCTTGACTTGATGAACAGTCCATTGTTGGTGTGCTTTACTCTTGGAAACAGGGTGGAGGTGCAACCTGATTTTCAGGAGCCTGGTGATGTAGAGCAGCAGCAACATTTTGAAGACAACATCTTGATCATGTTCTCCTGTGTGCAAAATGAGCAGGGGGAACCCAAATGATTCTAGTTGAACCTCTGACACTCCCATTGCTGAGGGACATTTTAAGGTGTCAGGGAGTGATAGGACTAGGGAAAACGGAGCAAAACTAGAAGTGGGTGGATTTAGATTGGATATCAGGAAGAAGTTCTTCCCCATGAGGGTGGTGAGACACTGGAAGAGGTTGATGGTGAGTGTGGATTTAAATTAATTATCCACATGGCAAATTACCTGGCATGATTAGATTGCAGAATTGTGCCCATGGGCCCCTTACTCATTAAGCAGGGCTTGCTAGAAACTCTGCTGCTGCTTCAGGCCCAAAGAAGGGCCTCAAGGATGATCAGAGGGCTGGATCTGCTCTCCTATGAAGTCAGAATGAGAGAGTTAGGGCTGTTCAGTCTGGAGAAGAGAAGACACTGAGGACATCTTCTTGTGGTCTTCCAGTATCTGAAGGGGGCTACAAGAGAGCTGGGGAGGGACTTCTGAGGTTGTCAGGGAGTGATAGGACTGGGGGGAATGGAGCACAACTAGAAATGGGGAGATTGAGATTGGATATTAGGAAGAAGTTGTTCCCCATGAGGGTGGTGAGAGCCTGGCACAGGTTGCCCAGGGAGGTGGTGGCAGCCTCCTGCCTGGAGGTGTTTGCAGCCAGGCTGGATGTGGCTGTGAGCAACCTGCTGTAGTGTGAGGTGTCCCTGGCCATGGCAGGGGGGTTGGAACTGGCTGATCCTTGAGGTCCCTTGAACCCTGACAATTCTATGCTTCTATGACCTCATAAAATGCTGTTCTCCAAATTTATTTGCAATTTGAAATGTGACAGTGGGTCCACAGACCAAGGCAAAAAGGCAGCTGCCATTGACTGAAAAGGGAGGAGCTCAGTGAAGGGCAACAGGCACTGGTTTGAAGTTCTACTTCATTTAACTTCATATTGATTTTGAAGTGGGGTAATAACCCTATTCATGCATTTCATTGATGGTACTGAACTGGAAAGTGTTGCAATCACTACTGAGAAAAAAAACAAAAGGAGAAATCATTTAAGTGGAGTTTAAGGCCTTAAAATAAGGACAGAGAAGAAGTAAAGTAAAGTCAGTGTGGGAAAACAAACCAAAAGAAAGAGAAAAGCAAAGCAAAGCAAAACAAAACAAAAATCCCCAGACCAAAACCAAACCAAACCCCAAACCAAAACCAAACCAAACCATAAAACAAAACAAAGGAAAGCAGAACAAAACACAACAAAAGGAAAGCAAAGCAATGCAAAACAAAACAAGCAAAGCAAAGCAAAGCAAACCAAAACAGTACAAACCAAACCACAAAATCTAACAAAACAAAGCAAAGCAAAGCAAAGCAAACCCAACCAAACCAACCAAACCAAACCACCTATCCAGTGGAAGTATATAATGCCAAACTAGAATTTTTGTGGAGATAGTGAAATCTGGATTGGAAAGCCAGCCAGAGCCTGGGCTGCAAGAGAAGTGTGGCCAGCAGGGCCAGGAAGGTGATTCTAACCCCTCTGCTTCACTCTGCTGAGACCCCACCTGGAGCACTGTGTCCAGTTCTGGAGCCTCTATTACAGGAAAGATCTGGAGGTGCTGGAAGGTGTCCAGAGAAGGGTGATGATGATGAGCAAAGGGCTGGAGCTCCTTTGCTATGTGGACAGACTGAGAGAGTTGGGGCTGCTCAGTCTGGAGAAGAAAAGGCTCTAAAGAGACCTTCTTGTAGCCTTCCAGTATCTGAAGAGGGCTATAGAAAAGCTGGAGATGGACTTTTTAGAGTGTCAGGTAGTGATAGGACTGGGGGGAATGGAACAAAACTAGAAATGGGTAAATTGTGATTGGATGTTAGGAAGAAGTTCTTCCCCATGAGGGTGGTGAGACGCCCTGATCATTTTTGTGGTCCTCCTCTAGACCTGCTCCATAAGGTCCATGTCACCAGTAGTCTGGTGAGGTCTCACCAGAGCAGAGCAAAGTGGCAGAATCACCTCTCTGGCTCTGCTGGCAATGCTGATTTGGATGCAGCCCAGGCAGCCACTGGCCTTCTGTGCTGCAAGCTCACACTGCCTGCTCATGTCCAGCTTCTTGTCCATCAGGATCCCCCAAGTCCTTTTCCACAGAGCTGCTTTCTATCACCTCCTTCCCCAGTCTGTATTGATAGTGAGGATTGTTCCATCCTAGGTGCAGAACCCTTCACTTGCCCTTGTTGAACCTCATGAGGTTCACCTGGGCCACCTGTCCAGCCTGTACATGTCCCTCTGGGTGGCATCCTGTCCCTCTGGTGTATCAACACCACCACTCAGCTTGGTGTCATCTGCACACTGCATTGAATTTCACTGCCTAGAGCACTGATAACAATACTAAGGAGCACAGGTCCCAGTACAGACCCCTGAGGAACCCCACTGTCACTGCCCTCCAGCTGGACTTCAGGCCATCGTGCACCAGTGAGAGGGCGCTGCCAAGCATCCCTTGGTGCAGGAGGACGTGCTGCAGAGGTGAGAAAGTGTGTTCTTCATAAACAAACCATCAGCCATGCCATGAAGCCCTTGGAAAACATTAATGAGCGCTGAGCAGGTCGTTTGTTTTGACGTTCGGAAGACAGAGAGCAATTAAAAACCTGTATGAAGTAGGAAGGAACTCATTTAGAAATAATGGGGAACACGTGTGTGTGTGTGTGTGTGTGATAAATAATTGGGTTGTGTGAAATATGGAAAAATGTGTGCAATTGTGAGGAAATAACACCCAGAGCTCAGGGGACTTCCACTGGCCAAAGCAGTATTACAAGGCCAGCAAAACCGCTCACAGGGGGAAAGTGCAAAATTCCAGCCACAGTTAAAGGAACTATTTGCTTCATTCATGATTCAAAGCCCTCCTCTGCTCAAGCTGACAAACTCCATCCAGGTAGTACAGTGAATTCAGTGTACTGCAGCAAAAGAAAACTATGCACCCTGGGGAGGGGGGTAATTTTTCGAAGCGTTTTCTTTCCCCCTTCCAAAAGAGCAGAAGAAGGAGAGAGGGGAAGAAGGAGCAGGAATGCTTGTGAGAGAAAGTGGAGCATTCCTCATAGCACACCTTGTGTGACCTGCCAACGAGTGCCCCAAGGCCACAGGAGCTGTAGATTTGTTCATCCTACCCATTAGAAGATTTTCTAGGTCTTTCAGTAGGGAGTGACAGAGAAACTGTGACTGCAACATTGAGCTGACGTAGCAAAGGAACTCGTTCTGTTTCATTCAGCATGGATTTGGATCCTGCTAATGTTTGAAAAGCCAAACACCCCTTGGAGTAGTCTCTAAACTGGGATTCAGCTTGCATTCATTCCATAAGCAGCCTGACCTGGACTGGCAGGCAAAGCTTACATTTCCAAATGCGAGCTATGATTCAAGCTGTGCCAGGGGAAGTTTAGGCTGGAGGTGAGGAGAAAGTTCTTCCCAGAGAGAGTTGTTAGTCATTGGGATGTGCTGCCCAGGGAGGTGGTGGAGTCATCATCCCTGGAGGTGTTGAAGAGGGGATTGGACATGGCACTTGGTGCCATGGTTTAGTTAGTCATGAGGTGTTGGGTGACAGGTTGGACTTGATGATCTCTGAGGTCTTTTCCAACCTTATTGATTCTATGATTCTTAGCTCCCTACCCTGCAGAGGAGGAACATTCTCAGAGAAGCTGATTTCATTCATCTGGATATATTTTTGTGTTCATATATAATTCACTGCTGTGTTCCAGACCCCTCCCCAGCTTTGTTGCCCTTCTCTGGACACCTTCCATCATCTCAACATCTTCCCTAAACTGAGGGGCCCAGAACTGGACACAGGACTCAAGGTGTGGCCTAACCAGTGCTGAGCACAGGGCACAATGACCTCCCTGCTCCTGCTGGACACACTATTCCTGATGCAGGCCAGGATGCCATTGGCCTTCTTGGCCAGCTGGGCACACTGCTGGCTCATGTTCAGCTGCTGTCAGCCAGTATCCCCCAGGTCCCTTTCTGCCTGGCTGCTCTCCAGCCACTCTGACCCCAGGCTGTAGCACTGCATGGGGTTGTTGTGGCCAATTTGCAAGGCTTCTTATGTTACAGGGTATCTGCAGCAGAACAATCTTTCATTCTGGACAGAAAATTGCCATTCAAGTACAATGGGTTTGGTCTGGGGTAAGCATTCCTACATCCTAAAAGGAATTGGAAGGAAGAATGGCTTCCTCTACTTAAGTAGTTTAATCCATGTATGCATTAAAGAAACATTTCCTAATGTGCTGTGAATTCAGATGGGTGAGAGGAAAGCAGGCTGAAACAGCTTTTAAAAATAGCTCAGAATCCTCAGTATTTCCCCCCTCCTCACCCTCCACATGCCAGTGTTAGCATAATCTAAAATTCTTCTTCATCTTTCTAGTGCTAAAAGAAACCCATAGAATCACAGGATCCCAGGATGTTAGGGGTTGGAAGGGACCTCCAAAGATCATTGAGTCAAACCCCCCTCTTCCAGAGCAGGACCAGAGAATCCAGCACAGGTCACACAGGAACACATCCAGACAGGGCTGGAAAGGCTCCAGAGAAGACTCCATAACCTCTCTGGGCAGCCTGTTCCAGGGCTCTGTGATCCTCAGAGTCAAGAAGTTCCTCCTCATGTTGAGCTGGAACCTCCTGTGCTGTAGTTTATATCCATTACCCCTTGTCCTACCACAGGGAGCAAGTAAGCAGAGCCTGTCCCCTCCCGCTTCACTCCCAGCCCTCAGCTATTGATAGACATTGATCAGATCCCCTCTCAGTCTTCTCCTCTCCAGACTAAACAGCCCCAGGGCTCTCAGCCTCTCCTCCCCAGGCAGTGCTGCAGTCCCTTCAGCATCCTTGCAGCCCTCCCTTGGACTCTCTCCAGCAGATCCCTGTCCCTCTTGATCTGGGGAGCGCAGAGCTGGATGCAATATTCCAGGTGAGGTCTCACTAGAAGAGATGCTTCAATAAGACAAAACAAACCAACGTACAAGCAATGTATTTTCCACCTTCAGCTGCATACAAAGTGCTGGAGAAAAAAAGTGTCTTAAGTAGGGTTTCTATTTGTGGTGTTTTCTGCAGCCAGCTCTTTCACCCAGGTTCTGTGCAGAGTTTAATTCCAGCAGTGGGGCTGTAAAGGATTATTGCTCAGACTCAGGGAAGACTAAAGCTGCCGAAGCAAGGCGGCCACTAACTTGCAGGTCCCTGGATCTCCTGGAGTGTGATATGATGATTGATAACCTGACCTACACTTCCTGGATCACTTGGCAGGTAGAAATATAGCATCTGCTCTGCTGTTACTGCAGTAAATTAAGCCCCTTCCAAACACTGGCTCAGTAAATGAAGCCCACAGAGCTGTAGGAGTTTGCATAAATAAGTGCAAATAAGTAACTAAGTGCTGTGACGTGTCGTGGCTTGGGCATAAATTCAGCCTGCTGCTTTGGAAAGGCAGGAGCTGGGTGTGGGTATTTAAGATGGTTTTTGCAATCCTATTCATCTTTCTACTTCATATTTCACATTTTTATGAGAACTTTATTGCTAAATAATATATCTCCATGTTCTCTTTTGTAGCTGTGCTGTCCATTACTTGCCTAAACTGCTGGCTGTCATTAGTTATAGCAGTTTTATGCTTCATATACTACATAGCCTCTGATGACTCTCTCCCTAATAAATTCTTCATCACCTTCAACATGACCATCTGCACTGCAGCTTCATTAATATCCTTTCATTCCCATTTCCAGGTGGGCAATGTCTTGCTTAGTTAAAGCTTTTTGTAAATTATTAATTATTGCAACCAAGAAACCTCCTCCCTGGGCTCTCCCTGGTATCATGAAATAGTGATTTCATGGATATTACAGAAGCCTTGCTCACTGCTGCCTTTATCTGTTAGGTTAATGAGGATCATTCTGCTTGAACACAATGGATCAAAATCTGGCCTTTGGTGCACACAGATATTTGTCATTGCTTCCACTGAGCTCATTGCACCTGGAGCTTCAGGCTTGGCAGCCACTGAGGAGCATGGAGGGTGCAAAGCACAGATAGGAAAGTTTACCCTGGTGAAGCAGGTGAAGCAGAAAGTGAATTAGTCCGAGTCTTGAAAGGGTCTTGACCAGTACCAGAGATACTCAGTGATCCTCAGTGATCCTGCTCTCCTGACTGCCCAGCAGTTTAAATGCAGCTCTTCATAGAATCATAGACTGGTCCAGGCTGGAAGGGACCTCCAAAGCTCATCCAGTCTGACCTTCCTCCAGTCAGCAGGGACATCCCCAACTAGATCAGGTTGTCCAGGGCTCCGTCAAGCCTCATCTTGAGTATCTCCAGGGATGGAGCCTCAACCACCTCCCTGAGCAACCTGTTGCAGTGTTCCACCACCCTCATAGTAAAGAACTTCCTAACATCCAATCTAAATCTGCTCTGCTCTAGTTTGAAGCCACTGTCCCTTGTCCTGTCCCTGCAGGCCTTTGTAAACAGTCTCTCTCCATGCTTCCTGTAGCCCCCTTCAGGTACTGGCAGGCTGCTATTAGATCTCCCTGGAGCTTTCTCTTCTGCAGGCTGAACACCCCCAGCTCCCTTAGCCTCTCCTCAGAGCAGAGCTTCTCCAACCCCCTGATCATTTCTGTGGCCCTCTTCTGGATCTCCTCCATCAGGTCTATGTCCTTCCTGTATTGAGGGTTCCAGACCTGTACACAGCGCTCCAGGTGAGGTCTCACCAGAGCAAAGTGGCAGAATCACCTCTCTGGCTCTGCTGGCAATGCTGCTTTGGATGCAGCCCAGGCTGCCATTGGCATATTAAGATATGAAGATTTGAAGCTGTCTGTGATTCCATCCTCCTCCATTCCTTCATGCCCACTCAACCAGCCTGTCAAGATCTTCCTGGAGGGTAGCTCTCCCTTCTGGGGTGTCAGCCTCCCCACTTATTTTTGTGTCATCAGCAAATTTCATTAGGGTGTTCTTAATTCCAACATCCAAATCATTAACAGCACTGGGCCCCATAGGGGTCCCTGGGGGACCTCACTGGTGACAGGTTTCCAATCTGAGAAAGAGCTCTTTATTACCACCCTCTGGGGTAGGGCCTGGCAGGCAGCTCCCCACCCACTGCACAGACCACTTTGTCCAGCTCATAGCCTGTCAGTGTCTCAAGGAGAAGGCTGTAGGAGACTGTGTGGACAGTCTTGGAGAGATCCAGAGAGCCGGTGTGCAGCGCTCACCTCACGTCAACTGAGCGTGCCATCTTTTAATGCAAGGTGCCAGGGAGTCTTGGCCCACACCTGGCTCAGGACAAATCGAGGCTGGGTGGACAATGGACAGAAAGCAGTGCTGAGGAGGGGGACTTGGGGGTGCTGGGTGAGGAGAAATTCAACATGAGCCAGCAATGGATGCTTGCAAGCCAGAAACCAACCCTGTGCTGGGCTGCATCCCCTGCACGGTGGGCAGCAGGCCAAGGCGGGGATTCTCCCCCTCTGCTCTGCTGAGACTTGGAGTCCTGTGGCCAGCTGTGGAGTCCCCAAGAAGGATATGGACCCATTAGAGCAGATTCTGAGGAGGCCATGAAGTTGATCAGAGGGCTGAAGCACCTCTCCTCTGAAGTCAGGCTGTGAGAGCTGGGGTTAGGTTCTGTCCTTATTGAGTCTGGAGCAGAGAAGGCTTCAAGGAGACCTCAGAGCAGCCCTCCAGTATTTCAAGGGAGCTACAGGAGAGGGAGGTTTTTACAAAGACATGGAGTGATAGGATGAGGGGTAATGGCTTCAGATTGGAAGAAACTGGACTGAGATTAGACAGTAGGAAGAAATTCTTCCTCATGAGGGTAGTGAGGCATGGACCAGGCTGCCCAGAGAAGTTGTGGAGGCTTTAAGCCTGCAAGGGTTGAAATTAGGTTAGATGGGGCCTTAAGCACTCTAGTCTAGTAGAAGGTGTCCCTGCCCATGTGAAGGGACATGGAACTAG
Organism: Dryobates pubescens; assembly: GCF_014839835.1. Taxonomy (NCBI): domain Eukaryota; kingdom Metazoa; phylum Chordata; class Aves; order Piciformes; family Picidae; genus Dryobates; species Dryobates pubescens. The sequence continues at coordinate 25,482,395 of NC_071625.1, read as the reverse complement.
ATTATCTTTAAAGTCCTTTTTAACAAGCACCACTTTATGGCTCCCCAGGAGGAGTAGTTGTTGAGTCAAATGTCAATACTTCCCTCTGTAAACCTACAGGACCTAGTCCTTGGAACAATCTCCTAAAACACCACAATAGGACAGAGAGAGCTTGTGAGACAGGGCAACCTGATCTAGTTGATGCCATGGCTTGCTGCAGAGGTGGTTGGACTAGATGACCTTTGGAGGTCCCCTGCAGCCCAGACCATTCTATGGTTCTATGAACATATCTAAAGGGAAAGAACCTGCTTACTACAAGGGGGTTGGACTAGATGATTTTTGGAGGTCCCTTCCAACCCAAACCATTCTATGATTCTGTGATAGTCATGTACCTGCCAGGGATTTGTCCTTCATTTCTGTCAAGACCTCTTATTACCCCAGAAGTAACAAATAGATTCATAGAATGGTTTAGGTCAGAAGGGACCTTGAAGATCATCCAGTTCCAACCTCCCTGCCATGGGCAGGGACACCTCCCACCAGCCCGGGTTGCTCAAGGCCTCATCCAAACTGGCCTTGAACACCTTCAGGCACAAGGCATCCACAGTCTCCTGGACAATTTGTTCCAGTGTCTCACCACCCTCACTGTAATGAATTTCTTTCTAATATCCAGTCTATAACTGCCCTCCTCAATCTGTACTCCAGATAGACATAGTGCCAGAGTTCCTGCCTGTAAGTTGGACTCTGTTGTTCTTAGATCACTTATTGGTATGCCCACCAAGGAACAGCCTATATGGAGCCAAGTGTTCCAGCTAGGACATTATCATAAAGGAATTGAACGTATGAAGTTCTAAACATTTCACTTGCACTTACATTAAAGATCACTTTTGGCTACACAGAAAGTTTAGCACTTCAGAAGCTGTAATCAGCTGTCATTATTACTCTGTCATTATTACTGTGTCCAGTTCTGTGCCCCTCAGTTTAGGAAAGATGTTGAGTTGCTGGAACCTGTCTAGAGAAGGGCAACAAAGCTGGAGAGGGGTTTGGAGCACATCCCTGTGAGGAGAGGCTGAGGGAGCTGGGGTTGCTTAGCCTGGAGAAGAGGAGGCTCAGGGGAGACCTTCTTACTCTCTACAACTCCCTGAAGGGAGATTGTAGCCAGCTGGGGGTTGGTCTCTTCTCCCTGGCAACCAGCACCAGAACAAGAGGACACAGTCTCAAGCTGAGCCAGGGGAGGTTTAGGCTGGATGTGAAGAAGAAGTTCTTCCCAGAAAGAGTAAATGGGCATTACTGCCCAGGGAAGTGGGGGAGTCACCATCCCTGGAGGTGTTTAATAGGAGACTGGATGAGGCACTTGGTGCCATGGTTTAGTTGATTAGATGGTGTTGGGTGATAGGTTGGACTCGATGATATCAAAGGTCTTTTCCAACCTAGCTTATTCTATTCTATTCTATTCTATTCTATTCTATTCTATTCTATTCTATTCTATTCTATTCTATTCTATTCTATTCTGATTAAACCAGAACTAGATTAAGTACAGAGCACTTGAGCTGGGTGGCTTGGTCCTGCCAACCAGAGGGACTAGCAGAGTCACTGAGTTTTCACTGCATTGAACCAATTCATTTCCTTTGCTTCATTTATGTAATGAAGTAACCTAATTCTGTACACACACCCAAGCCTAACCTGCCTTTCCTGAGTGTTCTTCGGTTTCCCCCACCTCTGGTTTTTCTTTTTTTCCCCCTGTCATGTGGGGCTGTTCAGTCTGGAGAAAAGAAGGCTCTGAGGTGACCTTATTGTGGCCTTCCAGTATCTGAAGGGGGCTCCAAGAAGGCTGGGGAGGGACTTCTCAGGATCTCAGGTAGTGATAGGACTAGGGGGAATGGAATGAAGCTGGAGGTGGGGAGGAAGTTCTTCCCCATGAGTGGTGAAGCCCTGGAATGGGTTGTCCAGGGAGGTGGTTGAGGCCCCGTCCCTGGAGGTGTTTAAGCCCAGGCTGGATGAGGCTCTGGGCAGCCTGATCTAGTGTGGGGTGTCCCTGTCCATGGCAGGGGGGTTGGAACTAGATGACCCTTGTGGTCCCTTCCAACCCTGACTGGTTTTATGATGCTATCCCTGGTTTAGCCTGGCTGTGGGGCCCACCTAACATGGAAACCTTTTTCCCCAGCAGAATTGTTACGGCAGGCTCCTGCGCTTCGAGGGGAGTGAACACAAAACTTTATTGTCCAGCAAAGGATCATTAAAAAAATTCAGCAGCTAACAAGGGTTTGGCTAACCAACTTGGTGAACACACCAAGAAGCAGAAAGCAAAGTTGGCTGTCTGCTGATCACAGCCCTAATTAGAAAGGAAGGGCTTAACTGTGCTGCTGGGTGCCAGCGCCTGTGACCCGTGTGGTATTTTCATGTCTGAATCTCTTCATATAAGGAATTTCCTCTGAGATTTTGTTGCTCTCACCATGCCTCTGTGTGGTAGAGGCTGCAGCTGAGGGCCAGCTTTTGTGAAAAGAAAATGGCTGGCTGCAATGGTGAGGAGGTTGAACGTAGAGATATGGGTTTTGGATTGGCTCAGGCCCGAAGCCTGGGTATCCCAAAGCACTGGGCTTTTGTTGCTTCTTTCACAAACTCATTTGTATGGCTTACAGCAGCCTGGTGAAAATAAGATGACAAAGGTTTGTGTCCAGCTCTGGGCTCCCCAGTCCCAGATGGACAGGGATCTGCTGGAGAGAGTCCAAGGGAGGGCTACAAGGATGCTGAAGGGACTGCAGCACTGCCTGCTGAGGAGAGGCTGAGAGCCCTGGGGCTGCTCAGTCTGGAGGAGAGAAGACTGAGAGGAGATTTAATAATTGTCTATCAATACCTGAGGGCTGGATGTCAAGAGGGAGAGGACAGGCTCTGCTCGGTTGCACCCTGGGATAGGACAAGGGGTAATGGATATAAACTACAGCACAGGAGGTTCCACTGCAGCATGAGGAGGAACTTCTTGACTGTGAGGGTCACAGGCTGCCCAGAGAGGTTGTGGAGTCTCCTTCTCTGGAGCCTTTGCAGCCCTGTCTGGATGTGTTCCTGTGTGACCTGTGCTGGATTCTCTGGTCCTGCTCTGGCAGGGGGAGTAGACTCAATGATCTTTGGAGGTCCCTTTCAACCCCTAACATCCTGTGATCCTGTTACATGAGAATTGTAGGACTTCCTTCAGTGTGTCTCAGGAACTGAAATGCTGCCCTGGCAGATGAAGTTGCTTCTCTGAGACCATGCTCAGCACAGAACAGGTCAAAATATTTTTTTCTGGGCTAGATTCCTCCTATGTTAACTCCTCTGAAATCAACAGAATTTTAAGAATAAATTTGAACCATCCTGTTTAGTGCCTCAGCCTCAGAAGTCTACAATTACTGGAGTTTCATGAGCAGTTGCCCTGTTCTGTTCCCTGTGTGAGCCTGAGACAAAGGTCTTGCCGAATAAAGCTTCATTAGATCACAGAGAGATGATAAATAATTTAGTAGAGTTTATCATAATTGAAGGTTTCTTCTCACAGGGGGATTAAGCAGACCTGGGGGCAGGATTAATTCCCCCCTCTGGAGACAATCAACTGCCAGATCAAGTTTAAGGTCTTTGGAAAGCCCTTATTCTGGAAGTGCATCCTGCCGGATTCACCCCCACTCCAGCCAGGCATCCCCACCTCACTCAGTGCTGGATTGTATCAAGGAGGAGGATTTGTAAGCATGGGAACCCAGGGTGTTAGGAAAGCTGCCTTTCCCATGCAGTTTGGCCTGATGGAATGAAGCTGGAGGTGGGGAGATTCAGGCTGGAGGTGAGGAGGAAGTTCTTCACCGTGAGAGTGGTGAAGCCCTGGAATGGGTTGTCCAGGGAGGTGGTTGGGGCCCCGTCCCTGGAGGTGTTTAAGGCCAGGCTGGATGAGGCTGTGGTCAGCCTGATCTAGTGTGGGGTGTCCCTGCCCATGGCAGGGGGGTTGGAACTGGATGATCCTTGTGGTCCCTTCCAACCCTGATTGATTCTATGATACTATGATGTTCTGCTTCTGAAGACAACATGGATCTTGCACACTGACATAGTTATTGCTGCCTTATGTCACCACAGATGCTCCATAATTACTGGAATCACAGAGCTGGAGCAGCTTTAGCAAGAACTCTGGATGTTGTAACAAACCAGGAAAGAAGAAGTGCTCTTTCACCAGCTTCCAAAGCCCAGCATTGCTGAGTTTCTTGCCTTGTTCATTCAGTGCTATTCTGTGATAAACTCTCCTCACATCTCTGTCCCTGGTAGGGATTCTGAACCCACAATGCAGCCTCTTCATGTATAGCATTATACTGCACTTGTGTAACTAGGAGGTGCCACCACTGCCTGCTGTCCTGTAGTGCCACCAAAGCACAAGTGACAAACCCAGATACTGTTCTGTGTACCTGATAGCCATGGTTTGCAGAGGACAGTAAGCTGGGAGGGACTGTTGGCCTACTGGAGATTACAAAGCATCTGCAGAGGGACATGAGCTGACTGAAGATGAGCCAGTGTGTGCCCAGGTGGCCAAGAAGGCCACCAGCATCCTGGCCTGGATCAGCAACAACATGACCATCAGGAGTAGGGAAGTGATTGACCCCTGTACTCAGCATTGGTGAGGCCACACCTTGAAACTGGGGTCAGTTTTGAGCCCTCACTGCAAGACATTGAGGGGTTGGAGCAGGTCTGGACAAGGGCAAGGAAGCTGGTGAAGTGCCTGGAGAACAGGGCTGGTGATGAGGGGATGAGGAAACTGGGGTTATTTGGTCTGGAGAAGAGGAGGCTGTGGGGAGACCTCATTGCTCTCTACAGCTCCCTGAAAGGAGGCTGAAGCCAGATGGGGGTTAGTCTCTTAGGAAAAAAGTGACAGGGCAAGGGGAAATGGCCTCAAGTTGCACCAGGAGATATTTAGTTTGGATATCAGAAGACATTTTTTTTACTGAAAGGGTTCTCAGCCACTGCCACAGGCTGCCCAGGGAGGTGGTTGAATCTCCATTCCTGGAGGTGTTTCAAAGAGGCAGAGGTGTGATGCTGAAGGACATGGGCTAACCCCAGCCTGGGTAGAGTTGGACTCAATGACCTTAAAGGGTCTTTTCCAACCAAACCAATTCTATGATTGCACTGAGTAAGTTCATGCTAAGGCCTGGCTCTGTGGCTGCTCTGATTCATAAATAAAGCCAACACTGAGCCAGCCTCAGTGTTCGATCATTTCTGTGGAGAGGGTCTAGAGGATGGCCATGAAAATGATCAAGGGGTTGGAGCAGCTCTGCTCTGAGGAGAGGCTGAGGGAGCTGGGGTTGTTCAGCCTGGAGAAGAGAAGGCTCCAGGGAGACCTAATAGCAGCCTGCCAGTACCTGAAGGGGGCTATAAGAAGGATGGAGAGAGACTGTTTGCAAAGGCCTTCAGGGACAGGATGAGGGACAATGGCTTCAAACTACAGAAGAGCAGATTTAGGTTGCATGTTAGGGAGAAGTTCTTTACTATGAGAGTGGTGGAACACTGCAACAGGTTGCCCAGGGAGGTGGTTGAGGCTCCATCCCTGGAAATACTCAAGGTGAGGCTCGGCGAGGCCCTGGGCAGCCTGATCTAGTTGGGAATGTCCCTGCTGACTGTGGGGAGGTCAGACTGGATGACCTTTGGAGGTCCCTTCCAGCTTGGACCATTCTGTGATTCTATGACTCTGTGACTCCATGATTCTATGATTCTATGATTCTCCAACAGGCAGCCTGCAGGAGCACTGACCCTGGTGTAAGTAGCTGTGGAGCCTGTTCAGAGCCCACGTGCAGCTGCAGCAGACAGTCCCTGCCTTCCAGGCAGCATTTCTTCTCACACGTGTTCCACGTCTACCAGCTGCTGCTTCTTACTTTTTAATGTCATTTCTGGTTTTCTTCTTCTTCTTTTTTTCTTCTTCTTCTTTTTTCTCTTTTTTTCCTCCACAGTGCAGGATCCCAGCACATTGTAAGACATTTTCTGTTGTCTAACAGCACCAAAAAATAAAGTAATCCTCAGATAAGTTGGCTTCATGCATACTCAAAGTGATATGAAACTACAGATCTTGGTGGTCTCCTGTTTTACTCAGAGCCAGCTGCTTCAGGCCTTTCATGACCTGACTTTGACACTGGTCAAACTCTGGCAGAGATCTGATGGCAAAGTTGTTTGTTTCCTTTAAACAGCTAAACAGCCTTTTCTCTTCTGGCCCTGTTGTGAAGAACTGTGTTGCTGGAAAATGTTGAGTGAAGAAGGGGTAGAAATCTATGGGTTACAGAGCTTCTATCACCAGCTCAGGTGGCTTGGATATCACCCTTACAGTCTTCTCATGTCACTTCAGAAAGATTCTACTGCCAGCAGGAAAAATGGGTCTTTTTGACAAGATTTTCCCCCTCAACAAAGCTGTCTTCTGAGTTGTTAAACTCATTAGGAACCCAGAAGAAACTCCAGCTGAACTTTAAAATATCTGTTGTTTTTTTTTTTTTTCTTATGGTAACTTTTGGTCATTAAGAATGTGAAAAAGAGCTTAGCTTTTTTGAGCAACTCCAGGGAAAGATGGGGAGGGGAAAAATGCTGAGATCTTATGGCTACAGGTTGTTAATACTCAGTGGTGACACCATTCCAGCAGCGCTAGTTAAAAGCCTGTCAGCACTTCCATTCAAAACCCAGGTCTTTGTAACATTCATTTCTGCCCAAAAAGAAGTCCAGTGCTAGTTGAATTTGAGCATGCAAGAATGCTCAAATTCCCTTTGTGCCATTTTAAATAGGTGGCTTGCATTGTACATTTTAGAAACCATTCAGAGGGTCCCAGCCTGAGATGTGTTCCAGCATCTGTACCCAGCTGGCAGCCCTTCTTTGCCTGTGGAGTCACCTCTCTGGCTCTGAGCAGGTTTGTACATCAGGGTGTGAGCAGACCTGGTCCTACAGCCTGCCACAGGACTGCCTTGGTGCTTAAGAGTTCACACAGGCCTGCTCTGTCCATGGGTTAAGAGCCTTTACAGCTGCTCAAGCAGCAGGGTGGAGATCCAGCCCAGTCAAGTGAGTGGCCCGTGTTTTGAACAGAAGTCACAGAGTCATAGAATGCACTGGGTTGGAAGGCACCTTCAAAGGTCATCTAGTCCAAACCCTCCCTGCAGCCAGCAGGGAAATCTTTAACCAGATCACATTGCTCAGAGCCCCCTCAAGCCTGACCCTGAAGGTCTCCAAAGCTGGGGCCTCCACCACCTCCTTGGGCAATCTGTTCCAATGTTTCACCACCCTCAAATTAAAGAATCATAGAGTCATGGAACGGTTTGGGTTGGAAGGGACCTCCAAAGCTCATCTAGTCCAACCTCCCTGCAGTCAGCAGGAACATCCTCCACTAGGTTATGTTGCACAGAGCCTTATTGAACCTGACCTTGAATATGTCCAGGGATGGGGCCTCAACTACCTCCCTGGGCAGCTTGTTCCAGTGTTCCACTACCCTCATGGCAAAGAACTTTTTCCTAGCATCCAACCTAAATTTGCTCTACAAACTTTGGTAGCACTAGCTGAAGTTGCAGGTAAAAATACTGCTATGAAAGAGAAATGGTTAATAAATAAAGGCAATAAACTCAAAAACACAACAAAAGAACTTCTTCCTGTATGCCCAAGGCCCCAGGTCTGTGGTATTAAAGGTGCTATGGAGATAGAGACAAGAATATTTTCCTTAAGACCCATGTTGATATCATACAGGAGCAGGATTCCTTCTAGAAGGGAAGGACTGTGTCCATCCCTGTATTCTGAAGTGCAGGAAGTGAATGGGGGGAAGAATAGAATAGAATAGAATAGAATAGAATAGAATAGAATAGAATAGAATAGAATAGAATAGAATAGAATAGAATAGAATAGAATAGAATAGACCAGGTTGGAAAAGACCTTTGAGATCATCAACTCCAACCTATCACCCAACACCATCTAATCAACTAAACCATGGCACTAAGCACCCCATCTACCTTAAAAGGCAATATTTAGGCAAGGGATGTTTCTGTTTTCCTTACTACCTGTTAGAATGGTGGTAGAGCTCACCTGATGTAACAGTGGTGTGGTGCAAAGACAAATGAATTTTAACCCTGGGCTAAAAGCTGCAGGCAAGTCGTTGTCTACCGGTGTTTTCATTTCCTCTACAGTGACAGCCACCTCACAACCTGTTGGTCTTGGTGGTGGTTATCTTTATGTTACCTTTATGTCCTCTTTCCTTCATTCTCCCTGCATAAAAGGCAAAAGAAGGTAGAGAGAAATCTGTTACTCGGAAGGTTTGGCTGCACATGTCGTGGGTCGAGAAGAACCTTGAGGAGCAACGTTTTACATACAGCCCTGGCAGCAGTAATTGGGTCCTTTATTCTAGCAGGAGGAAAGAATTGCCTGGCCTTGCCACAGCAGCTTGGAAATGTGCTCCTCCATCTGCAGGTGACCCATGGTGTGAGGCAGTGGGAAGAGAGCCAAACATTAAACAGTTTTTATTTGGACTCAGTTGAATGCCAGCTGCAGAGTGAGGCTGGTGGATTTTTTGTGTGTGTCCATTCCCCCCCTCCCCGCCCCCTCCCCCAAATATTTCTCTCAGCCCAAGATGAGAAGCAAAAGCCTCTTCCTCCATTGTTCCTTTTTCTTCAGCATATGTTAAAGATGGAAATTCAGCTATCTGTATTTCCTTACTTTTTGTCACTTGGGTCATAGCCTTAATGTTACTTAAACAGTTCCTTTAAAGTAATGGAGCCCTTAATATAGACTTAATAAAGCAATGCAAGGCAGCCTGAATTTCCTTCTGTCTAAGGTTCAGAGGCCTTTGTCTGAATAATACATTAGATACTTTTATTCACTGGTGAGGCTTCGTAACAGGGAAAACTTTGAAGGAAACATCTATCCTGTCATTAAATTGATAATAGACATCTTCTTCACTTTTTTATGCCTTTTGTGGCACATCTTTTACCTCTGACAGGCTTCTCCAGGAATTAAACGAGGACCATAGGATATTTTTGCCAGCAGATAACAATGTGGTCTCCTAACTTGTTGCAAGCATAAATAACTGTGGTGAGGAAACATTATCAAAAGGTTCTTTGATACTTGCATGCCACTCGCATTGTTATCCAAAGTGCTGTAATGGAAAGTAGGATACTGCTTTAATGACTCCTCTCAGTCTAAGAGGGATGCATAAACATGGGTTCGGTTTAGTTTCATGCCAAATTGCTTCTCTCAAACATTTGTTGACATTAGTATAACAATCAGGGAACAAGAAGGGTCTGGAGGTGCTGGAAGGTGTCCAGAGAAGGGCCATGAGGATGAGCAGAGGGCTGGAGCTGCTCTGCTATGAGGACAGGCTGAAAGAGTTGGGGTTATTCAGCAGAGAAGACTCCCAGTAGACCTTATTATGGCCTTCCAGTATCTGAAGGGGCTACAAGAAAGCTGGGGAGGGTCTTTTGAGGGTGTCAGGGAGTGATAGGACTGGGGGGAATGGAGCAAAACTTGAAGTGAGTAGTTTCAGATTGGATGTTAAGAAGTTCTTCCCCATGAGGGTGGTGAGAGCCTGGCACAGGTTGCCCAGGGAGGTGGTGGAAGCCTCCTGCCTGGAGGTGTTTGCAGCCAAGCTGGATGTGACTGCTGTAGTATGAGGTGTCCCTGCCCATGTTGGGGGAGTTGGAAATGTCTGATCCTTGAGGTCCCTTCCAACCCTAACAATTCTATGATTCTAACATTTGTGTTCACCAATAACTACATAACAAAAATCCTTTTCCCCTGAGCTGAACATCTCTGTGCTTTCATTTGAAAGCAGAAGGCTTAGAAGAGTTTTAAATGTGTTTTAATGTGCCAAAATATGAAATGGTTCCAACACCTGTGTAACAAACACCACTTTTCCACCCAGAATGCCACACTGTGTGTTTCTGGTTTTCTTTGGTATGCATAGGTAATCCCAGGCAAGGAGCCCACCCAACTTCCTGTTTTAACACCTCCTGTTAACCAGTTTGTGCTGCTGGAGGAAAGCCAGAATGGTTTGCCTTGCTGCTGTCTGTTCAGAACTAAGTTTCTCTGATGAATCTGTGTTCAGCATTTCTACCTCCCAGGAAACCCCATAGCAAAGCTATGTCAAATGAAGGGCTGCCAAAAATGCACAGTGTCCTGGACAACGTTGTAAAGAATGGTTTTGCTAAACATTTCAGACCAAATGCTCAGCTGGTGAAGACAAAAACAACCTCAACTTCAGCAAGCTGGTCTGTGTTTACCATAAAATCCAGCCTACAAAAAGCATAAGGAAAGTGAAGATCTCCTTCTTTGGGTTGGACCTTAGCACTCTGATGTGCATTGAAATAAAGAACAACTGATCTTGGGGGTGCTGGTGGATGAGAAGCTCAACAGGAGACCAGCAGTGTGCACTTGCAGCCCAGAAAGCCACGCAGAGCCTGGGCTGCAGCAAGATTGTGGGTAGGATCTGGCTGGCACCCAGTCCCTCTGGTGCCCTCTGGTCTTTGAATATATTCATTCAAAGACAAGCTTGATCTCTCTGGAGTCACACAGACCAAGGCTTTAAAGCATGCCACTCCAAGGGATCCTGCTCTCTACCCCCACAGCCTGCAGCACTGAACTCCCCAGTACTAGAGTTAGCCTGGAGAAGAGGAGGCTCAGGGCAGACCTTTATTGCTGTCTACAACTACCTGAAGGGAGGTTGTAGCCAGGTGGGGTTGGTCTCTTCTCCCAGGGAACCAGCACCAGAACAAGAGGACACAGTCTCAAGCTGTGCCAGGGGAGGTTTAGGCTGGATGTTAGGAAGAAGTTCTTCATAGAAAGAGAGATTGGCCGTTGGGATGTGCTGCCCAAGGAGGTGGTGGAGTCACCATCACTGGAGGTGTTTAGGAAGAGACTGGATGGGGTGCTTGGTGCCATGGTTTAGTTGATTAGATGGTGTTGGGTGATAGGTTGGACTCAATGATCTCAAGGTCTCTTCCAACCTGGTCTATTCTATTCTATTCTATTCTATTCTACTCTATTCTATTCTATCCTATTCTATTCTATTCTATCCCATCCTATCCTATCCTATCCTATCCTATCCTATCCTATCCTATCCTATCCTATCCTATCCTATCCTACCCTATCCTATCCCATCCTACCAGTGAAGATGCCCAAGGAAGTGGCTGAATTCTCATCCCTGGAGGTGTTTCCAAGAGGCAGAGATGTGAAGCTGAGGGCCATGCTTTAGCACCAGCCTTGGTAGAGTTAGAGAATGGTTAGACTGGATGAGCCTGAAGGGCTTTCCCAACCAAACCGATTCTGTGATTCTCCAACCAAAGTGATTTTGTGATGCTATAGCATGCCAGAGAGGTTAATCTTGCAACCATATGAGGCCAGGGGTTCTCAGTGTTGTTGAACAAATAACCACTGAAATGCACATAGAAACAGCATGGAAACACTGAAATTCCAGAATCCAGATCTTGGAGCATTGCAGTAGTGCCACTGAAGAGGGAACCACATTCCCTCACCCCCAGAGCAAGCAATATGTTTGACTCTTCTGCTGTGCTGCTGTGTTTTCTTCACCTGAGTAACCAGCAAAATGATGTGTCAGCTCTCAGGGTGGTAACAGGATCAAATCTGGATGGGATTCTGGGAACAAAAAAGAAGGGACCTTCCTGATCACAGGAGGCTTTCCCTATCACACGACAAAAGATTTGCTTCCATTTCCTTCCCAGTGTCTCATGGAGGGAGTGGGAAATTGTAGGTAGTTCAAATATAGCAGGAGTTAATGTCTGCTTCCTCTGTGCTCCTCTGCTTGTAATGCAGCATAAATATTAACTTTGGCTCAGCAGTGGAATTTTCTGTGCTGCAAAGTCCATTTTGACTGAAACTTTGCACATTCAACCTCAAACTGAGCAACTGTGTGTAGTTAACTGTTTCACAGTTGTGTGGAGCGTGTGGGCTCTTTGCAGCACTGTGCTGGTTTCAGTGGCTGAAGGTAGAACCTGGCTTAGCTCTTCGTCCTTGTGTCTGGGTCTGGAGGGGGAGAGAGACTCAGTTCTCTTTTGAACATTCCCCTGTTGTGAAATTAAAAGCACAAATGAGGCCAAATGTCAAAAATCAGGCTATTTATTAACAGAATAAGGTGGATGGAACAGAAGAAGGGAGAAAGAGAGAGGAAATAAGGAGAGAGAGCAAGTGAGAGCAGGAAAGGAATTATATTACCACCACCCCCCAAGATGAATTCGCTCCAAGGAAGGGTGCTGCCACTTTGGCTTGGAGGAGATGTCCCAGGGTTCATCTTGTGCTGCCCTCAGCTGGAGGAGGGAAGGGAGAGATCCCAAAGTCCAAGTCTGAGCAGCCTCCAGCATGTGGTGTCTTCAGTAAAGATGCCTTTTCTCCAGGAGTTCTCTTTTTCTTCATGGTGAAGAGAGGGTTCCTGGACTGCAGGCTGGATGTTCATGGTGATGTTTTTGTCTCTGTCTGAGCTGCTAAGGCTCAGTGTCTTTTATGCAGTTAATGGCAGCTCCCCCTGGCTGTACATATTCATCACATCTCATATCTCTAGCTTGTAGTTTGCTTCTCAATACAGTTTCATTTGCTTCCATCCCAAACTGAGCTGAGTCTGGCAATTGATTCTGGGGGTTAGTTTCTCCAAATGAGTTGAGGGGTAGTTTCAACCCACCACAACACAGAGGGTAAACAATAGCTGTGTCAAAGCTATGAGCTCTCTGCATTACTGCATATTGCTCTTAGATACTTGGGTTTTTTTTTCCAGTGTGTTTAAAAGCTTGCCTTGAAAATGCTTTTACACCAAATGCTTCTCCCCCTCTACTCTGCTCTGGTGACACCCCACCTGGAGTACTGCATCCAGTTCTAGAGCCTCTATTACAGGAAGGATCTGGACATGATGGAGCATGTCCAGGGAAGGACCACAAAGACAATCAGAGGGCTGGAGCTGCTCTCCTATGACGACACCCTGAGGGAGTTGGGGCTGTTCAGTCTGGAGAAGAGAAGGCTCCCAGGAGACCTTCTTGTGGCCTTCCAGTATCTGAAGGGGGCTCCAAGAAAGCTGGGGAGGGACTTTTGAGGGTGTCAGGGAGTGATAGGACTGGGAGGAATGGAGCAATTCTAGAAAGGGGTAGATTCAGCTTGGATGCTAGGAAGTTCTTCCTCATGAGGGTGGTGAGACACTGGGAGAGGTTGCCCAGGGAGGTGGTGGAAGCCTCCTGTCTGGAGGATTTTGCAGCCAGGCTGGATGTGGCTGTAAGCAACCTGCTGTAGTGTGAGGTGTCCCTGCCCATGGCAGAGGGGTTGGATCTGGATGATTCTTGAGGTCCCTTCCAACCCTAACAGTTCTATGATTCTATGATTCTACAAGAAAGGTGTTCATGATATTTCTAGGTCTGCAGGCAGCTCTTGGAATCTCTCTTAGCTGAAGAAGCAGCAGTTCACAATTCATGCTACTGACCCTTCAGTTAAAACCAACTGAGTTCATTACATCCACCTTATTAATAAGTCAAGTAAAGAGAACTCAGTAAAACCTTGCTGTTTAGAGAACAAATCTTTCCTTTTGATTTACTCCTTGCAGGCCTCAGAGCTTTGCATTATGTGGCTTTTTATTCCTCAAGGACATTTGGGAAAAAGAGATCACTGCAAAAGCACTGTCCCCTTTGCATCATTTCTCTTTGCTGAAACTTCAGGTTTGGTTTAGTTTGTTTTTTCCTGCAAGAAAAAGCTTTCTCCATTCTTCAGTTATTTCGTGATCACACAGTTTAAACTTTGTTTGGAATCTAAGACAAGTCCTATGAGGAGAGACTGAGGGAGCTGGGGTTGCTCAGCCTGGAGAAGAGGAGACTCAGGGATGACCTTCTTGCTCTCTACAATTACCTTAAGGGAGGTTGTAGACAGGCAGAAGTTGGTCTCATCTCTCAGGCAACCAGTACCAGAACAAGAGGACACAGTCTCAGGCTTCACCAAGGGAGGTTTAGGCTGGAGGTTAGGAGGAAGTTTTACAGAGAGAGAGTGATTGCCCATTGGAATGGGCTGCCCGAGGAGGTGGTGGAGTCACCATCACTGGAGGTGTTCAGGAGGTGACTGGATGGGGTGCTTGGTGCCATGGTTTAGTTGATTAGCTGGTGTTGGATGATAGGTTGGACTTGATGATCTTGAAGGTCTCTTCCAACCTGGTTTATTCTATTCTATTCTACTCTATTCTACTCTATTCTACCCTATCCTTTCCTATCCTATCCTATCCTATCCTATCCTATCCTATCCTATCCTATCCTATCCTATCCTATCCTATCCTATCCTATCCTATCCTATTCTTTTCTATTCTATTCTATTCTATTCTATTCTATTCTATTCTATTCTATTCTATTCTATTCTATTCTATTCCCTGCTAAAGCCATCCTCAGGTGGGGGTATGGAGCCCTGGTATTCAGAGTTTCTTTGCTATTCTTTGCTCATTATTTAATTGTAATGTATGTGGCTTTTAGGCCATGCTCACACGTTGTTTTTATGTCCAGATTTCGCTTCGTGACCTGGGGCAAATCACTTAACCTCTCCGTGCTCCCACTTACTCATCTGCAAAATGGGCAAACCAGAATTAACCTAATAAAGATCCACATTTGTCTTGTGCATTATCATTAGTGGGGATGTGCATCATAATGGTGGAGTGCTTTTGATGTCCCCAGATGATGCTGTAATCATGAAACTATTATTTTGTATTTGGGCAAAACAGCTGAAAATGGATCTGCATAAATGATGCAGGAATAAACTATTACAGCTAAATAATTGTGTGCAGTTGTTAAGCTGCTAGTGGCCCATGGAGAGATTGGTGAAGCTGCTCCTGTGTGTGGCTACCTCACAGCTTGGCTTGGCTGCTCCACCTAATGGTTTTATATTAATAGGCTCTAAATCAGGACTAAACCTCTTCTATTCCTCCTCACTGGTTTTCTTTAGCAGCATGAAAATCTTTTCAGTTTATCTTGTTGGGAAATAGACCCACAGCCTCCACTGCAGAGGAGCTCCAGCCCTCTGATCATTCTTGTGGCCCTTCTCTGGACACCTTCCAGCACCTCCAGATCTTTCCTGTCATAGGGGTTCCAGAACTGGACACAGTGCTCCAGGTGGGGTCTCACCAGAGTGGAGCAAAGGGGGAGAATCACCTTCCTCGCCCTGCTGGCCACATGTCTCTTGCTGCAGCCCAGGGGTAAGGGGCCAGAAGGAAAGGGCAGTGTGACTTGAGGAGGGGGTGGCAGCAGGAAGGATTACATGGACGTCTCCAGAGGTGTTTGGCACCTCGCTGAGGGGCCAGGCAGGGAATGGTGACCACCCGCTGGCACCAGGCTGCTCCGCTCCTCCTGCACACGCTGCTCCAGCTGGAAGCCTTCCCCACCTCTGCTTTCTTCCTGTGCACAGGCAGAGACAAAGGAGGGAGTGGTGGGAGAGAGGCAGGCTTTCAACTTCCCTCTGGAGATGAGAAAGGGAGAGCAACCAGCCATCATTAGAGGATCAGAGCTCAAGTACTACTAAACTGCAATGACATGCCAACTGAGAGATGTCCTTCTTTCCTTCCTTCCACTGCCAGGACAGCAGTTAATACTATTCTCACTTATTCCTTAGGCAGCTACCATTTCTTCACCTTGCCAAACAAATCCATCAGTAATACATAGCCAGAGTGGGTTGGCCTCTTCTCCCTTGTGATAGGGTGAGAGGAAATGGCCTCATATTGCACCAGCAGAGCTCAGGTTAGGTCTTAGAAGTAACTTCTTCACTAAAGGAATTCTCTGGAACAGGCTTCTCAGGGACCTGGTTGAATCCCCATCCCTGGAGGTGTTTAGAAGAGGCAGAGATGCTGAGCAACGTGGTTGAGCATCAGACCAGGTAGAGTTTTAGGGTATCAGCAGACAAAACACCTGGACCTTTGCTTAATTCTATGAGTTTAAGAATATCAGCTCTCTTCATAAGAACTCTCCTTCCAGGAGTGGACTCTCAAAGGAATGAAGGCTGCTCCTGTGGCATTAGCACCTGTTACAGGAGAGCACCTTGAAAGTGGAGGGCAAAGAGAGGAAAATGATACAAAAAGCTCCAAATATCATAAGGAAGCCAAATATGTTTTCATGGGAATGTTTCTTCCTTGTTTCAGAGAGGCAAGGATACTTTGGTCTAGTGCCAAGACTTTTCACAGCTCATCTCTCACTTTGATTTGATAAACTCTCCCTCTCCTCCTTCTCCGCCAGTGACCTGAAGGTACAACGTGGACAGAATTCTCCACTTGCTTTATGCTGATGTTTTCCACTTTCAAACTCTGCAAGCTCCTACAGAGAGCTTTTGGGACAGCCAAAGCATCTGGCAGGAGTAATACCTGCTGCCCTGTGTTTCTAAGTGAGCAGCACCACCTCCCAGCTTTGCTGTTGGCCCTATTTCTTAACATCCTGACGAGCAGTGAGGGAGTTTTCTGCAGTAGCTGAGCATCAGAAGCTTATGTGAGATGTTTCTAAGCTGTAGCACACTTTGAAGAAAGAATCCTTGAAGTGCAAGTTGGAGTCGCTGTCAGCCTGCTTCCAGGCACTGCTTCACTGCTGGCGAGTCAGTTGTGTGTTTCTCCTCTCAAAGCTGGAGGGCTGCCACGCTCTGGATTCCTTGTGGTCCCAGCCACACAGAGTTAGTCTCTTCTCCCAGCAACCAGCAGCAGAACAAGAGGACACAGTCTCAAGCTCTGCAAGGAGCAGAAGTTCTTCACAGAAAGAGAGATTGCCCATTGGAATGTGCTGCCCAGGGAGGTGTTGGGGTCACCATCCCTGGAGGTGTTTAAGAAGAGACTGGATGAGGCACTTAGTGCCATGGTCTAGTTGATTAGTTAGGGTTGGGTGAACCCCCTCAACCACCTTTTAATGGAAAAGCAGAAAAAATGATCCTTAGCAGTAAGTTGAGAGAGGAAGCCAAAACAGGCATATCAGACTTTGCTCTGAGCTTTGCCTCTTTGCAAAAAGAAACAAACCCCAGAAGCAGCCATCTGGCTGACACTCCTTCCACAAGCAACAGCTGCAATGTCTCTTTGGATGCAAATCCCACTTGTTCACAAGTGCTGGTTGGAAGGGAGTTGAACCAGAAATGGAAGGTAACTCACAGGAATGAGTTAGCACATCTGCTGAAAATTAGATCCATTTGGGAGTGATGTAACTCTGAAGGACAAATTTGTTTCTTCTTTTTCTCTCACACATTTCACTTTTGACCAGGCTGCTCTGTTTGGTTTGGATCCTGTTCCATGCAAGGCATGCAAATATCCCTGTACCTCTTGCAGCAAAGGAAAACTCAGACATCACTGCAAAAGGAGTCATCAGGTCTGGGATGAAAAATGCATGTTTGGGGTATTACTCCAACACTTTCACCAACTGCTCTCCCCTCCCTCCTCAACTCAGGCAGGGCAGTGACATCTGTGCTTGCTTAATTATTAAGCATTGTTATTTCCTACACCACAAAGTCTGCTTTTGGATTCTGTAAGAGCTTGGCCTCACCTTTTTTTTTTGTAGATGCCAAGAACAATGCCAGTTAGCCCGTGGGCAGTGGTGAGGAACTGTAGCAGAAAGAAGCCAAGGCTAAACTTATGCAGCTGTTTGTGCCCCTCCTGCCTGGCCTTGTGCAGATCTGTGCTGAGCTGTCCAGTGCCTCCATCATGAGGAGCTCTCTCTAAGTGACCCAAAGGAGGCCACCCAATGACTCTGCAGGATGAGTGGTGTGACCTGTGGATGTGCACAGACAGCTCACACTCCGCAGCCTGGAGGCACACCTAGTAGCTGTCACCAAACCGGCTTCTGCCCTTTCCTGCACTGCCTGGAGTGTTCTGCATGGAAGGTTCACAGGAACACTTCCAAGCAGGACAACCACACAGCAGTTCATTTCTGCTGCAAGCAGTTGTGGAAATAAAGCCCTTCCCTTTCACATTCCTTGCTCTGATGCTCTTTAAACACCATTTTAAATGCATATTGCTACTGGCTCCTTCTCTTAACAAACCTTCTCCCAGCATTTCTGGACACTGTCCTACTCTCTCCTTGTTGTGTGCCACACATTCTTGGATCAGACATCTGCACCATTACTAGACCAGTCTGCTTGCTCCAGAACTATCTGCCAGTCCTGCCTCAGTCTATTTATTCCATCACATGATTGTTTCAGTGTTGTTTGAAGCACTATTTTGGAGCCAGACATAATCACATTATACAGTTCCTCACCTTATTAACTGACAGAGAGCTGTTCCCCATTAGGCAATTGATCCTGGGCAGATGAAGCCATTAAAACCAGTACTAATTAGCTGAAGAGTGGAGACAGTGATACAGACTGCAGCACTTCCTTTCATGCTTAGGGAAGTTCATGTTCCAGACAAATAATAATTGATACATAGCCTTCCTTAATTGTGGTTGTTAACAGGCAGCATTACAATGACAGGCTGACAATCTCTGCCTGCCCTGCTTCATGTTTATTTCTGAATCCAAGAACCAGTGGATAAGAGTTTTGCCTCGACTCAAACTTCATGAGAATACACTTTAAATGTCAGTGTAATGAGAGCTGGGCAGCTACCCTTAACTTGTGAGTTATTCCTGACATGTCTCCAGGTGTCAGCTGTTTGTCTTGGAAGACTGTCTGCCCACAATTACATGGAATTATGGCATGATGCATTAGAACAAAAGAAAGAGATGGTTTGAATAGGAGTCGAACAAGGCCTGCCTTAGATGGATAAGCAGGGACATGAGGCACCTGAGTGAATTTCAGTGCACTAATTGGAGACTCTAGGGGATGAAAATCATGTAGTCTTAAAAGAAAGTTTTGATTTCCTCCTCCTGTGTTTTGTTTTCAACCCTCTCCATGTCTGTGTGGCATGTCTGCATGTGCTGCATTTGTGACTGGAAGCTGGGGGCATTCTGCAGTTTAGTCTGCAAAGACATGGTGAATGTTGTCCTCTCTTCACTCACAGTCATTCAAATTATTTCCTCCTAAGATAAAAATCTTAGATTCAAGGTGATGTTCCCCCCCGCCCCCCACTTCAGGCACTCTCACCAAATACTCACAGAATATTAGGGGCTGGAAGGGAGCTCAAAAGCTCATCCAGTCCAACCCCCCTGCCAGAGCAGCATCACCTAGGGCTGATCACACAGGAACACATCCTGGTGGGTTTTGAATCTCTCCAGAGAGGGAGACTCCACAATCCCCCTGGGCAGCCTGCTCCAGGGTTTTGTCATCCTCATGGGCAAAAAAATTCTTCCTCCTATTTCCATAGCACTTCCTCTGCCTCAGCTTCCAGCAGTGCCCCTTGTGCTGTCCTTGGGCATCACCCAGCAGAGGCTGGCTCCAGCCTCTGGGCACTCACCCTGCACATCTTTATCAACAGCAATGAGGTCACCCTCAGGCTCCTCCTCTCCAATCTGCAGAGCCCTCAGCTCCCTCAGGCTTTCCTCCTAAGGAAGACGTTCCACTCCATCATCTCTGTGGCTCTGCACTGGACCCTTTCAAGCAATTCCCTGAGGTCCTTCCTGAACTGAAGGGCCCAGAACTGGACACAATATTCCAGATGTGGCCTCAGCAGGGCAGAGTAGAGGGGCAGTAGAACCTCTCTCAACCTGCTAACCATAGCCCTTCTAATCCACCCCAGGATGCCCTTGGCCTTCTTGGCCACCAGAGCACATTGCTGCCTCATGGTCAACCTCCCATCCACCAGGACCCCCAGGTCCTTTTCCCCTTCACTGCTCTCCAACAGGTCAGTGCCCAGCCTATACTGATCCCGGGGGTTGTTCTTTTCCAGACTCTCCTTTTGCCCTTGTTGAATTCCATTCCATTTCTCCCTGCCCAGCTCTCAGCCTGTCCAGGTCTGGCTGAAAGGCAGCACAACCTTCTGGTGTATCAGCCACTGCACCCTGCCAGCAAAGCTCTGAGCTTTGCCTCTTTGCAAAAAAACTAGCATCCAGCTGGCTGCCTCTCCTTCCACAGGCCAGGCAGGCAAACGAATGCCAGGCACTCAGCCGGCCTACAATGCAACAAGCTAGAAACATATCACAGGGAGAGCACAAAACTCAGCTTTAGCAGAGTTAAGTGTTTGAAACAGTGAGCATTAAACAGCCTTTGCTGACTTGATGTCATTCAAATAGAATAGAATAGAATAGAACAGAACAGAACAGAATAGAACAGAATAGAACAGAATAGAATAGAATAGAATAGAATAGAACAGAACAGAATTGAATTGAATTGAATTGAATTGAATTGAATTGAATTGAATTGAATTGAATTGAATTGAATTAACCAGGTTGGAAAAGACCTTTGAGATCATTGAGTCCAACCTATCACCCAACACCATCTAATCAACTAAACCATGGCACCAAGTGCCCCATCAAGTTTCTTCCTAAACACCTCCAGTGATGGTGACTCCACCACCTCCCTGGGCAGCACATTCCAATGGCCAGTCTCTCTTGCTGTGAACAACTTCTTTCTAACATCCAGCCTAAACCTCCCCTGGCACAGCTTGAGACTGTGTCCTCTTGTTCTGGTGCTGGTTCCCTGGGAGAAGAGACCAACCCCCACCTGGCTACAGCCTCCCTTCAGGTAGCTGTAGACAACAATAATTCTAAGTATCAGTTGCATCAAATAGCAATAAAGACATTATCAATACAATTACAAGATACATGAAATATCAATAAAGTATAATAATCATCAATATAATTATCAATTACATTAAATATCAGGAAATTAAAATAGATACCAATATAAGTAGCAGTTACATGAAATAGCAATAAATTAAAATACTTATCAATGCAATTAACAATTACATCAAACAGCAATAAATGAAAATAAATATCAATGCAGTTATCAGCTATCAATAAAGTAAAATAACTATCAATACAATCACATCAAATAGCAATGAGTTCAAATAATTATTAATATATTTATCAATTACATGAAATATCAATAAATTGAAATAAATAGCAATGCAAGTGCTGGGTTCTACACATTGGCCACAACAACCCCAGGCAGTGCTACAGCCTGGGGTCAGAGTGGCTGAGAGCAGTCAGGCAGAAAGGGACCTGGGGGTACTGGTTGACAGCAGCTGAACATGAGCCTGCAGTGTGCCCAGGTGGCCAAGAAGGCCAATGGCATCCTGGCCTGCATCAGGAACAGTGTGGCCAGCAGGAGCAGGGAAGTCATTGTGCCCTGTGCTCAGCACTCGTTAGGCCACACCTTCAGTCCTGTGTCCAGTTCTGGGTCACTCAGTTTAGGAAAGATGTTGAGATGCTGGAAGGTGTCCAGAGAAGGGCAACAAAGCTGGGGAGGGGTCTGGAGCACAGCCCTGTGAGGAGAGGCTGAGGGAGCTGGGATTGTCCCACATGTTGTATCTTATCTACTGAGACAGTGACTTTATCATAGAAGGCTGCAAGTTACATCTTCTCTGATGAAAAGGTCACAGAATCACAGAAACATTCAGGCCAGGAAAGAGCCTCAGGATCACCAAGTCAAATCATTAACCCTGCTCTACAAGGGTCACCCCTAAACCAGAGCCCCAAGCACCACATCCAAACCACCTTTAAACATATCCAGGCTTGGGGACTCCACCACCTCCCTGGGCAGCTCATTCCAGTGCCTGACCGCTCTTGATGGGAATTTTTTTTCCTACTGTGCAGTCCAAACCTCCCCAGTCACAGCTTGAGGCCATTCCCTCTTGTTCTATCAATGATTACCTGGGAAAAAAGACCAGCACCAACCTCTCCACAATCTCCTTTCCAGGAGTAGCAGAGAGCCATGAGGTCTCCCCTCAGCCTCCTCTGTTTCACACTAACCATCCCCAGCTCCTTCAGTTGCTCTTCATCACATTTCTTCTCCAGGCCCTTCATGGCTTCCTTGCCCTCCTCTGCCCTGGCTCCAGCACCTCCACAGCTCTCCTGTATTGAGCTGCCCAAACCTGGACACAAGACTCCAGGTGTGGCCTCCCCAGAGCTGAGTACAAGAGGACAATCAGCTCCCTGCTCCTGCTGGACACAGCATTGCTGATCCCAGCCAGGATGCTTTTGGCTTTCTTGGCCAACTGGACATGTTGCTGCCTCCTGTTCAGCCCCTTCTCCATTAGCATCCCCAGGTCCCTTTCTGCCAGGCAGTTTCCAGCCACCCTGCCGCAAGCCTGGAGCATTGCTTGGGATTGTTGTGACCCAAGTGCAGGACCTGGCACTTGGCCTTGTTGAAGCTCATCCTGTTAACATTGGCCCATCAGGGAGAGAGCAATGTAGAGAGTTCTGAGTTTTTAATGCTTGAGATAAAAATGTGCATTCAATGTAGTTTGAATGTTTTCCCAATGACTAGGGCCACAAAAGCTGAGATGTCTGTCTCTATGCTCTATGTTCTTGCTGCCTGAGTTGAACTTCTAGGATTAGCTCTGCCTTTGGAGAAAGTTCAGTGGTTTGACTTATCCTCAAGATTTTACCACAGGTGGTTCTGTGCTGCCTTTCCCTCCCCACCGCTTTTATAGTCTTTCTGTTGTGTAGCAGTCTCCTTTCTGACCCAAATCATCTGAAATGAAAAGGAAAGAAAAATCAGGATATTTGTTAAAAAAAGGTGGTCATGGGGCCTAGACCTTTCACTCTTCCATGCTGATGGTGTGCCCAGGATCCCAGGATGTTAGAGGTGGGAAGGGACCTCCAAAGATCATCGAGTCCACCCCCCCAACAGAGCAGGACCAGAGAATCCAGCACTGGTCACAAAGGAACTCGTCTAGACAGGGCTGGAAAGCCTACAGGGAAGGAGACTCCACAACCTCTCTGGGCAGCCTGCTGCAGTGCTCTGGGACCCTCACAGTCAAGAAGTTCCTCCTCCTGTTGAGGTGGAACCTCCTGTGCTGTAGTTTATATCCATTGTTCCTTGTCCTATCCCAGGGTGCAACTGAGCGGAGCCTGTCCCCTCCCTCTTGACCCCCAGCCCTCAGCTATTGATAGACATTGATCAGATCCCCTCTCAGTCTTCTCCTCTCCAGACTAAACAGCCCCAAGACTCTCAGCCTCTCCTCACCAGCTCCTTCAGCATCCTTGTAGCCCTCCTTTGGACTCTCTCCAGTAGATCCCTGTCCCTCTTGATCTGGGGAGCCCAGAGCTGGATACAATATTCCAGGTGAGGTCTCCCTAGGGCAGAGTAGAGGGGGAGGAGAACCTCCCTGGCTCTGCTGGACACACTCCTCTGAATGCAGCCCAGGATCCCATTGGCCTTCTTGGTCCCCAGAGCACATTGCTGTCCCATGCAGAACTTGCTGTCCACCAGGACTCCAGCAGATCCACCTCCTAACCTTTACTGGGGCAGTTCATGCTGTTGCTGGTGTTTTCCAGCTGTGGAGTTGCTCTCAGTCTTTCAGCAGGCCATTTCTCACCCTCTGTGCCCCACTATTTCCTCCTGGTTGTCATTCAGATTGTTCCACTAAGAGAACAAATAAATGCCTGCCATGAAAACTAGCAAGATGATATAATGAATGAGTTACAATAAATGCCCCCAGCATAAAACAATTATGTACCTGCTATTGTCAAAAACATTCAACATTCCCTTTGTTGAAAAGGAAACAGCTATAAATTATTCACTGGGGCACTGAAACTCTTTTCTTTTTGCCTTTCTTTTGGTTGGTTTTTTTTCCCTCCCTTCCTGCTTGCTTCCAATTAATTCTTCCCTGAACATCCCTAGGTATTTAGCTGAGGGTGAGGAAATTTACATGCAGAGAATTTTAGCTGTTTCTTGGGATTGTCAGAGCCAGTGTCTAAAGCAATAATAGTAAAAGAAAAAGAAAAGAGTTTACCATGTTTCCCTGTGTAGAGTCAGAGCTGAGTTAGGAAAAATGTCCCTGAGGCTCAGCATGGGCTGTGTGTGTCCAGGGGTAAATACAGACACTCTTTGAACCCACAGCTTCCTGCATTCCCGTTCCCCTCCTTGTGTTCTACCCTCCACTGTCCTCACTTCTCCTTCTCACTTCAGTTTGCTTCTTCCTGAGGTACCTATCCCCCCCTCCATGCTAGCCTTATTTCCTTAGTGACACTTTGTGGTGGTGCCCAGGTGGCCCAGAAAGCCAAAGGCATCCTGGCTTGGATCAGGAACAGGGTGGGCAGCAGGGACAGGAGGTGACCATCCCCCTGTGCTCAGCACTGCAGAGGCCACACCTGGAGTGTTGTGTTCAGCTCTGGGCTCTGCACTCCAGGAAGGACATTGAGGGGCTGGAGAGTGTCCAGAGAAGGGCAAGGAGGCTGGAGAAGAGTCTGGAACACCTGGGCTATGAGGAGGGGCTGAAGGAGCTGGGCTTATTCAGGCTGGAGCAGAGGAGGCTGAGGGGAGACCTCCTGGCTCTCTACAGCTCCCTGAAGGGAGGTTGGAGCGAGGAGGGGGCAGCCTCTGCTCCTTGGTGGCAAGAGACAGGCCCAGTGGAAATGGCTCCAAGCTGCAGCAGGGGAGGTTCAGGCTGGATGCTAGGAAATATTTCTTCACTGGAATGGTTCTCCAGCATTGGAATGTTCTGCCCAGGGCAGTGCTGGAGACCCCATCCCTGGAGGTGTTCCAGCAGCTCTGGACCTGGTGCTTAGGGCCATGGTTTAGTGCTGACCCTTCAGTGCTGAGTCAAAGGTTGGACTGGGTGAGCTTGGAGGTCTCTTCCAGCATGGTTTTTTTATTGTGATTCTGTGATCAGAGGGTACAGATTTCCTGCAGATTTCCAAGAAGCAGTGATTTTAAAGAGGCTCACTGAAGGTGTGGGTTGTACGGTTGTGAAGGGGTTTAGTGCATATTACCCCCAAGGGAATAAACTCCCTGCCGGGCTGCCAGCATGATGAGTCCCACAGCAATGCCAAAATGCACAGTCAGTGCTCTGTCCTCACCCAAGGAGCTGTGGGGTGAGGTCCAAATGGGGTCCTTCCTCCTTTGTATTTTCAAGAAAACATGGAACATGTCAGTAAAGCATCTGGAATACTATTATTATTTTTCAAATCATTGTTTTATAATGATAAAGAGAAGTGTGATTTTTCCTGAGGAAGGCAAGTCTGCTCATTTGATTGTTGCCAGTATTTCCTTTTGTTCTGAAGGCTGTAGCCAGGAGGGAGTTGGTCTCTTCTCCCAGGCAACCAGCACCAGAACAAGAGGACACAGTCTCAAGCTGTGCCAGGGGAGGGTTAGGCTGGAGGTGAGGAGAAAGTTCTTCCCAGAGAGAGTGGTTAGCCATTGGAATGTGCTGCCCAGGGAGGTGGTGGAGTCCCCATCCCTGGAGGTGTTCAAGAGGGGATTGGATGTGGCACTTGGTGCCATGGTTTAGTTGTCAGGAGGTGTTGGTTGACAGGTTGGACTTGATGATCTTTGAGCTCTTTTCCAACCTTACTGATTCTATGATTCTATGAGAAGTGGGCCAAGAAATGCCCATTTATTCTGGATGGCATTAAAACATACCAGCAAAAAGGTCTGTCTGGATTTCTGCCTCTCTTGGGGGTCTTGTCTTTTTGCATTTGCCCAGACAACAACTTGTCCAGGCAGAAGCAGTGATGCCCAGGGCAGTGGTGGGGTCACCATCCCTGGAGGTGTTTAAGCAGCATACAGACCTGGTGCTTAGGAGGAAAAAACAGCCCCATGGAGCAGTATAGGTCGAGGACTGCCCTGCTGGAGATTAGTGAAGGGGAAAAGGACCTGGGGATCTTAGTGGATGGAAGATTTGCCATGAGCCAGCAATGTGCTCTCGTGGCCCTGAGGGCAAGGGCATCCTGGGGTGGAGTAGAAGGGCTGAGGTGAGTAGGTCAAGAGAGGTGCTAAAAACCAAAAGACTTTTTAGGACCTGCATTTTTAAACACTTTTTTGTTTACTTATCTGAAAATGAACATGAAATAAACAATCTGCTTCCCAAGGTAGGCTGAAATGTGGCATTGCAAGAGGCAGCATTTGCATGAATGAAAGAGTGGCAAACTTTCACTTGTTCGGGTCACTCTCCAGTGCTTCAAAGCCTCATTGACTTCCACTTAGAAGTGGATTGATCCAATCAGCTTTCTGTGGTTGTTCTCACATTCAAAGAGGCAAAGCCCTGCTCAGGCTGTGGGTGGGGGCTGCAGTGAATTCTCTGGCAGCTTTACACAGCCGCCCCGGCCGGTGGTGTGTTGGCTCCTTGGCCCTTGGCTTCTGGTGCCTCCATGTGAGTTTTGTAGCCATTAAATGTAATTAATAGCAGAACGTTGCTGGAAAGGCAGCCAGAATTGATTTCTTATTTTTTCTGTACTCAGGATCAAGGGGCTACATCCTTCTTCTGCCATTATGCATGCAGAGCTAGAGGGGAATGGACCCTCTGGGACAGGTCTAATATCCGGTAGGCTGCTGCCCACCAGATCCTTATTAGCAAAAGCTTTCTGCTGCAGCCAAGCTGTGAAAAAAACTCCTGCCCTGACTTGCATTACGTAGTCCCCGTCCAGAGGAAGCTTATAAGTTAGCAAATTGGATTCCTGAGCAAGACCTATTCATCAAAGAAGTCTTAGCAGCAGCTCTTTGCAAGGAGGTTGCCACCATTTTGGGGCAGTAAGAAAAGAGAATGTGTTTGAGGGAGACTCTGCTCTTGACTGTATCTGATGTGAGAGGCCTCAAGCACAAGCCCTGTGAGGAGAGGCTGAGGGAGCTGGGATTGTTTAGCCTGGAGAAGAGGAGGCTCAGGGGAGACCTTCTTGCTGTCTACAACTACCTGAAGGGAGGTTGTAGCCAGGTGGGGGGTGGTCTCTTCTCCCAGGCAACCAGCATTAGAACAAGAGGACACAGTCTCAAGCTGTGCCAGGGGAGGTTTAGGCTGGAGGTTAGGGAGAAATTCTTCTCAGAAAGAGAGATTGGCGATTGGGATGTGCTGCCCAGGGAGGTGGTGGAGTCACCATCACTGCAGGTGTTTAAGGAAGAGCCTGGATGAGGCACTTGCTGCCATGGTTTAGTTGTCATGAGCTCTTGGGTGACAGGTTGGACTTGAGGATCTTTGAGATCTCTTCCAACCTTATTGATTCTGTGATTCTCTGATATCAAGCCTAAGTGATTTTTTTTTCTTCTTCTTCCCTCCCCCCGCCCCATTAATATTAAATCAAATGGATTTTAGAAGGGCTTAGGAGAAGCAAGCAAAGTGTGGCCAGCAGGTCTAGGGAGGTTCTGCTCCCCCTCTGCTCTGCCCTGCTGAGTCCACACCTGCAATCCTGTGTCCAGTTCTGGGCTCCCCAGTTCAAGAGAGACAGAGACCTGCTGGAGAGAGTCCAAGGGAGAGCCAGGAGGATGGTTAGGAGACTTGAGCATCTCCCCTGTGAAGAGAGACTGAGAGCCCTGGGGCTGTTTAGTGTGGAGAAGAGAAGGCTGAGAGGGGATCTGATCAATGTCTGTCGATATGTGAGGGGTGGGGGCCAAGTTCTTTTGGCTGGTGCACAGGAATAAGCCAAGGACCAATGGATACAAACTGGAACAGAGAAGGTTTCAGCTCAACATGAGGAGAAACTTCTTTGCAGTGAGGGTGACACAGCCCTGGAGCAGGCTGCCCAGAGAGGCTGTGGAGTCTCCTTCTCTGGACAAACTCAAAACTCACCTGGATGCATTGCTGTGCAGACTCCCCTGGGTGATGCTGCTCTGGCAGGGGGGTTGGACTGGCTGATCTCTGGAGGTCCCTTCCAACCTCTAATGTACTCTGATACTGTGATATTGGGAATTTGCAGCCAGGAGAGTTGAAGAATCATGTTGGTGGGGCAGCACAAGTCACAAAATTACAGAATCACAGAGTGGTAGAGGTTGGAAGTGACCTCTGGATATCATCTGGTCCAAACTCTATGAACAGTAATGAAGTGTTACTGGTAACTGCTTCTGCTGCGCCTGCTTGGTGTGCATGTGTTGCATCCATACAGCCTGCACACATTCGCATTCATAGCAGTCAAGGAACCTCTGAGATG
This sequence comes from Dryobates pubescens, assembly GCF_014839835.1. Classification (NCBI taxonomy): domain Eukaryota; kingdom Metazoa; phylum Chordata; class Aves; order Piciformes; family Picidae; genus Dryobates; species Dryobates pubescens. Next base: position 25,454,535 of record NC_071625.1, on the reverse strand, counting down.
TAAATTGCAGCTCTAAATAAATAACTTGGAAACTGGAGGCAAATTACTCTCTGAAAAGAAGCAAATGACTTTGCTGTTTGGATGTTATGATGTCACTGAGGTGGCTTTTGTCTGTCAATTGAATACCAAAGTTTTCTGAATCATTGCTGGCTGGGTTGCTGCTACTTTATAGCTTGCCATGCAGCATCTCGTGGAGATGTTTGCAAAGCAGTCAAAGGGTAATTTAAAATCAATTAGCTGAGCAGAATATAATTACCCTTTTTCCTGCCTGGAAAATAAAGTTCTGGGAGCGTGGAAATGCATCATGGCTTGAAACTAAAAATCTATTCTTAGAAAAGCAGCGCTGGTCACAAGGCAGAGCAAAATCCTCAGCCCCAGGATAATTGTTTTTATTGGATAACTCCTCTTAGATCTGTTGTGAGAAGCTAGATGATGAAACATAAACACTGCTGAGAGTGATGCCTGCAGCTGCTCTGGAAAGATGTTTGGCATTCTCGTCCAGCTGCTGCTGAGCGGGGAGCTCAGCGGGAGCCAGCCCTAGAATCACAGAGCCATGGAATTGTCAGGGCTGGAAGGGACCTCAAGGATCAGCCAGTTCCAACCCCCCTGCCATGGCCAGGGACACCTCACACTACAGCAGGTTGCTCACAGCCACATCCAGCCTGGCTGCAAACACCTCCAGGCAGGAGGCTTCCACCACCTCCCTGGGCAACCTGTGCCAGTCTCTCACCACCCTCATGGGGAACAACTTCTTCCTCACATCCAAGCTGAATCTACCCATTTCTAGTTTTGTTCCATCCCCCCCAGTCCTATTACTCCTTGGCACCTTCAAAAGTCCCTCCCCAGCTTTCCTGTAGCTCCCCTTAATTACTGGAAATCTGCAACAAGAATAACCATCCCAGTTATGCTATTATTTATTCAGCTTTTGGAAGAGTTAAATATCAGAGCTCTGTATCTTAAAATACTCAGTGCTTGCCTAACCTACTGCTAAGCATCTTTTAGTTGGCAAGAGCTAACCTCAGAAGTGGTAAGGAAAAAGACCAAACTTTGTCTAGCTCCATGACACCCTGACAATTGTCATAAGTCTGAAGGGGAAGGTGTTTGACCTTGATCATTTTAAACATAATCACAGAATTGACATGGTTGGAAGGGACCTTAAAGATCAGCCAGTTCCAACCCCCTGCCATGGCCAGGGACACCTCACACTACAGCAGGTTGCTCACAGCCACATCCAGCCTGGCTGCAAACACCTCCAGGCAGGAGGCTTCCACCACCTCCCTGGGCAACCTGTGCCAGCCACCTGCACTTGAAGCCCAGAAGCCAGCAGTGTCCTGGGCTGCATCCCCAGCAGAGTGGGCAGAAGGTCAAGGGAGAGGATTCCACCCCTCTGCTCCAGCCTGGGGAGACCCCACTGGCACTGCAGCCTGTTCTGCAGCTCCCAACACAAGAAACATGTGGAACTATAAGAGCAGGTCCAGAGGAGGCCACCAAGGTGATCAGAGGGCTGGAGTAGCTCTCCTACAAGAACAGGCTGAGGGACTTGTTCTGCTTGTTCTGCCTGGAGAAGGCTGCAGGAAGCCCTTCTAGCAGCCTTCCAGTATTTGAAGGAGGGTAAAAGGGAGCTGGGGATGGACTTTCATATAAAGGCATGGTGTGACAGGAGGAGTGGGAATGGCTTCAAATGGGAAGAAGCTGGATCTACATGAGACATGAGCAGGAAATGCTTCCCCATGAGGGTGGGGAGGCACTGGAACAGGTTGCCCAGAATAGTTGTGGAGGCTCCAAGCCTTGAGGTATTCAAAGGCAGGTTGGGAGGTGCCTTGAGCCAGTAAGAGTTGTCCCTGCCCATGGCAGGGGGGTTGCAACTAGATGATCTTTAAGTGCCTTGCCAACCAAACCATTCTGTGCCTCACTTTTCCTTTCAGAGGATACTTTCCTGTAACCATGCCCCTGTTGTAGATTCCCTGTGTGATGCAATCCAATCCAGCCAGCTGAGCACACAGTGGAAACCTTTCTTTTCTCACATTACCTGCCCCATAAGGCATTGGTGTCTCAAGGTCTGCATTTTGGAGGGGCAGGTCTCTATGTGAGGAAAGCAAATGTCTTCTTTAAAGTCTCTGCATGCAGTTTGTTATTATTGTAAATGGTTTTTATTTCCTGTGCTTCTGTATACAAATGGCCCAGAACAAACTGAGATACAGATCTGTCATACAAAGGGCAGAAACAATACCAGATTTAAACAGACACTGAGGAGTCCTTTCATAGAAACATAGAATCAATAAGGTTGGAAAAGACCTCAGAGATCATCAAGTCCAACCTGTCACCACAGACCTCATGACTACTGAACCATGGCACCAAGTGCCACATCCAATCCCCTCTTGAACACCTCCAGGGATGGGGACCTCCCTGGGCAGCACATTCCAATGGCTAACAACTCTCTCTGTGAAGAACTTTCTCCTCACCTCAAGGCTAAACATCCCCTGGCACAGCTTGAGACTGTGTCCTCTTGTTCTGGTGCTGGTTGCCTGGGAGGAGAGACCAACCCCCACCTGGCTACAACCTCCCTTCAGGGAGTTGTAGAGAGCAAGAAGGTCTCCCCCGAGCCTCCTCTTCTCCAGGCTAAGCAACCCCAGCTCCCTCAGCCTCTCCTCACAGGGCTGTGCTCCAGACCCCTCCCCAGCCTTGTTGCCCTTCTCTGGACACATTCAAGTGTCTCAATGTCCTTCTTAAATTGAGGAGCCCAGAACTGGACACAGGACTCAAGATGTGGCCTAATCAATGCTGAGCACAGGGGCACAATGACCTCCCTGCTGGCCACACTACTCCTGATCCAGGCCAGGATGCCACTGGCCTTCTTAGCCACCTGGGCACACTGCTGGCTCATGTTCAGCTGCTGTCTGTCAACCAGTACCCCCAGGTCCTTTTCTTCCTGGCTGCTCTCCAGCCACTCTGACCCCAGCCTGTAGCACTGCATGGGGTTGTTGTGGCCAAAGTGCAGCACCCGGCACTTGGACTTGTTGAATGCCATCCTGTTGGACACTACACCATGTCCCAGACTGCCATGGCCACAGGTTTCCTGAACACCTCCAGGGATGGGGACTCTACCACCTCCCCAGGCAGCCTGTTCCAATCCCTGACCACTCTTGCAGCAAAAAACTCTTTCCTCATCTCCAAACTAAAACTCCTCTGGAGCAATAAGAAACCTTGATGGATCCTCACTCCAGGTTTCCAGGATTATACATGAGGTCCAGGTCTAGACTTGAAGATCAGACTGTTTAAGTCAATAGGTGTTAAGGTGTCTCTGAACTGGAAAAAAACCATCCTTGTGTTCCTCCATTGGGGCACAGCAGGGTTTGTATGGAGAACAAATCTTGTGTTGAAAGCAATCCACATATCTAGGGCTTGCAAATAAAACCAGGGGGAAATGCCAACAACAAACCAAACACTCACACTCTTGCCTGTAGTCTTGTTTTAACTGGCCATTAAACTGGCACTTGGTGCCATGGTTTAGTCATGGGGTCTGTGGTGACAGGTTGGACTTGATGATCTTTGAGGTCTCTTCCAACCTTGGTGATTCTGTGATCAGGCTTGGGAGGATGTATCAGTAAGATACAGTGAATACATTGCAGGGATGCTACAGTTTTGCTGGCAAGAGGCAGGATAAACTCTGGAAATTTAGACTCAAGGTAAATCTGACTAAAGATCTAAGGCCCAGAGGGGCTCAGGTAGTGCCCTCAGATCCCCTGAGCTCTGCCCATGTGTGATCCTTTTAAACAATCAGGCAATTGTTTCCTTGTAATTGGTTTGGCACAGTCCAGTCACATGAAACCATCCCTCTTAGATTGTTTTCATTCTGAGTTTCTGTTAGGGGGTCACCACAGTGTGAAATTAAAGTTTCCCAGACCACTTTGCATCTTCAGTCTTGTTTCCACGTGGGGAAGCTTGAAGAAGACCCAACAGCTCTCTGTTGCTGACACCAATTTGGCCAAACAAATGCTGGCAGCACTGACAAAAGCCTTCAACAGCTTGCTGGCTGCCAATATCGTTCCACTGCTGCCTGAGTTAGGCTTGCTTCCAGCTGGGAGAGCTGGCCTGGTGTTGAAGAGGCTGTTTGTTGGCTAGATCAGAGCTCTCTGCTACGCTGAACTGCTTTTCTGGGAGATGCCAGCAAAGTTGTTGTCAGACCAGTGAGACAGGGATGGGCCTGAGACAATTTGAATGGTCTGTGCAACATAAGGAGCAAAATCCTTAGCGTGCCTTTATGTACACCAGCAATCACAGAGTCAGCAGGGGCTTTCCTTGCTGTTACAAGGGCTGTGCCTCCACTCCCAGACCTTCCACAGAAGCTTCCACAGAAGTTAGGTGCCACCATGCCTCTGAGAAATAGATATATACACATTACTTTCCCTTCCCATTCTTTACTATGAGGGCTGGAAAGGACCTCCAAAGATCATTCAGTCAGACCTCCCTGCAGTCAGCAGGGACAGCCCCAACCAGATCAGGTTGCCCAGGGCCTCATCAAGCCTCACCATGAACACAGAATCAGAATCAATAAGGTTGGAAGAGACCTCAAAGATCATCAAGTCCAACCTGTCACCCAACACCTCGTGCCTACTAGACCATGGCACCAAGTGCCATGTCCCATCCCCTCTTGAACACCTTCAGGAATGGTGACTCCACCACCTCCCTGGGCAGCATATTCCAACGGCTAACAACTCCCCTCTGTGAAGAACTTTCTCCTCACCTCCAGCCTAAACCTCCCCTGGCACAGCTTGAGACTGTGTCCTCTTGTTCTGATGCTGATTGCCTGGGAGAAGAGACCAACCCCCTCCTGGCTACAACCTCCCTTCAGGTAGCTGTAGACAGCATCTCCAGGGAAGGAGCCTCAACCACCTCCCTGGGCAACCTGTTCCAGTGTTCCACCATCCTCATGGTAAAGAACTTCTCCCTAACATCCAATCCAGATCTGCTCTGCTCTAGTTTGAACCCATTGCCCTGGTCTTGCAGGCCTTTGCAAACAGTCTCTCTCCATCCTTCTTGTAGCCCCCTTCAGGTACTGGCAGGCTGCTATTAGGTCTCCCTGGAGCCTTCTCTTCTGCAGGCTGAACACCCCCAGCTCCCTCAGCCTCTCCTCATAGCAGAGCTGCTCCAAGCCCCTGATCATTTTCATGGCCCTCCTCTGGACCTACTCCATCAGGTCCATGTCCTTCCTGTGTTGAGGGCATGTTCAGCATGGCACATGCTTTTGTTGGGCAAAGTCCCTACACCTATTAGTAGCAATAAAGCAGGATGCTGCTTCTGGTGACATAAAGCTAGCAAGGTGTCCTGACCACATGAATTGTAAGCTTGTGGGAGTATCAAGAAATCCATCAGGTAGTTACATGTACATGGAGCAGCCTAGGCCACATACCAGCTTCCCATGGTCTAGGAGAAATCTCTGACAGAAATGCTAGAGCAGCCCTCCATGCCTCTACCTGGAAAATGTGACAGTTTGGTTCTTTCTGAGTAATTTGGTATCTGCAGATTAGAAGTGGTAGCAAAGGACTTGCTGTTCGTGGGGAGCTCGAGGGGATCCCAACCTCTATCCCAGCACATCACAGTGAAGCATCTTTCTCAGTACCAGTCTGTTTGTAGCTATGGTTGGGCCTTGAATTTTGGGTTGTTGGCAACTGCTCTGCTTTCCAGGGCCCTTAGCCAGCACAGTGTGTGACATCTGCTGCAAGCAGAGGCAAGATGTTTGGGGGCTGCTCTGCTCAAGGGCTGCTTTATGTCTTGAGCTAGGTTTTCACCAGTCTAATAAAGCTTTCAGTGGACTTTTATTGTCATTCGTAGCTTTATTAGTTCTTTATCTGACTGCTGCTTTGGCCTTTCCCTTGATTGACTGTGCCCATAGCAGGAATGCTATGTCAGCTGAAATACTCTTCACTCTTTAATTGTAAGGCTGCCTTTCAGGGAATAGAGTTTCCAGAGAACAAGTCAGCTGCTGTTAGGGCTAAACTTAATGCTGTGCTAGGAACAGCTCTGTGCCAAAATTGTCTCAGATATTGCAGGCTATTATTGTGTCAGAATCACAGAATTGTAAGGGTTCAAGGGACCTCAAGACTCAGCCAGTTCCAACCCCCCTGCCATGGCCAGGGACACCTCACACTACAGCAGGTTGCTCACAGCCACATCCAGCCTGGCTGCAAAAACCTATTCCAGTCTTCCAAACATCCAACCTGAATCTCCCCATTTCTAGTTTTGCTCCATTCCCCCCAATCCTATCACTTCCTGACACCCTCCCCAGCTTTCTCGTAACCCCCTTCAGATACCCGAAGGACACAATGGCAAAGAATAGAGTAGAGTAGAGTAGAGTAGAATAGAATAGAATAGAATAGAATAGAATTAACCAAGCTGGAAAAGACCTCTGAGATCATCAAGTCCAACCTATCACCCAACACCATCTAATCAACTAAACCATGGCACCAAGTGCCTCATCCAGTCTCTTCCTAAACACCTCCAGTGATGGTGACTCGACCACCTCCCTAGGCAGCACATTCCAATGGCCAATCTCTCTGTGAAGAACTTCTTCCTAACATCCAGCCTAGACCTCCCCTGGCACAGCTTGAGATTATGTCCTCTTGTTCTGGTACTGGTTCCCTGGGAGAAGAGACCAACCCCCACCTGGCTACAACCTCCCTTCATGGAGTTGTAGAGAGCAAGAAGGTCTCCCCTGAGCCTCCTCTTCTCCAGGCTAAGCAACCCCAGCTCCCTCAGCCTCTCCTCACAGGGCTGTGCTCCAGACCCCTCCCCAGCCTCATTGCCCTTCTCTGGACATGTTTGAGCAACTCAACCTCTTTCTTATCCTGAGGAGCCAAGAACTGGACACAGTACTCAAGGTGGCCTAACTAATGCTGAGTACAGGGGCAAAATGACTTCCCTGAAGTGGAGCAGGGCTGCAGCCTGGATGTGAGGAATGGGGATTTACCCAGGGGCTGGGAGGCTGCAAAGGGAACTGTCTTACAGCTGAGCTGCTTTCCAGTCCTTGTTTCCCTTTCCTCCAACAGGCTTGTGCAATCCTTGCTTCAGAGCCCTGTAAGCAAGGGACTCTTCTGGAAATGCCAAGACAGGATGACATATAATGGCATTTGCAGCCAGCATGAGAGAAGGCAATAAAAATCTGTATATCCTTTGTTTCTGCTGGCTTGATATTTTCTTTATAGTCCAATTATGAACACCAAGAAAAATTCAGGCCTGCCTTTGGTGCTAATTATAGCACATCTGAATTTGGCCCAGCCAGTCACGCTGGGCATCCACAGATCATATTTTCTGCCAGCTGTGTTAGGCAATATCAATTGTCAGCTTCTGCCCAGCTCAGAGCTCACTCCTGTAATATTTACATCATCAATTTGTCCACTAGAGCAGAACTCCCACAACCAGCAGTTTCCAGATACCAAAACTGCCTATTTTCCCCCCTCTTCATTCTGGTACTTACCAGGCAGTGCTTTTAATGCAGAAAAGAGCATTGCAGCAAACTACTTCCCCCACAAGAAATGCTCCTTGCTACAACAGTGATGCCAACCAAATTTCCCCCTCATTCCATGGGGGACAAGGCAGACCTAACAGGTAGAAGGCTTTTAAAACTGTAAATTCCAGAACAAGAGGAGATGGCCTCAAGCTGTGCCAGGGGATGTTAGGAAGAAGATCTTCATAGACAGAGAGATTGGCCATTGGAATGTGCTGCCCAGGGAGGTGGTGGAATCACCATCACTGGAGGTGTTTAGGAAGAGACTGGATGGGGTGCTTGGTGCCATGGATTAGTTGATTAGATGGTGTTGGGTGATAGGTTGGACCTGATGATCTCAAAGGTCTCTTCCAACCTGGTTTATTCTATTCTATTCTATTCTATTCTATTCTATTCTATTCTATTCTATTCTATTCTATTCTATTCTATTCTATTCCATTCCATTCCATTCCATTCCATTCCATTCCATTCCATTCCATTCTAAGAAAGGTGAGCAGGGCACAAATTTGTCCTGGAATATCATAGTATCACAGTACAGAAGAGGTTGGAAGGGACCTCCAGAGATCATCCAGTCCACCCCCCCTGCCACAGCAGCATCACCCAGGGTAGTACCCACAGGAATGCATGCAGGTGGATTTTGAATGTCTCCAGAGAAGGAGACTTCACAACCTCTCTGGGCAGCCTGCTCCAGGGCTCTGTCATCCTCACTTTAAAGTATCTCCTCATTTTGAGGTGAAGCCTTCTGTGTTCAAGTTGCTCTCCATTGCTCCTTGCCTTATTCCTGTGCACCACCCAAAAGAGCTTGGCCCCCTCCACTTGACACCCACCCCTCACATATTGATAGACACAGATCAGATTCCCTCTTGGCCTTCTCTTCTCCAGACTAAACTATATTGCAGAGAATAAGCAGTAAAATAGTCTAGGATGGATTGTTGTGTTGTGAGAGCTCAGGAATTAAGGCAAGACCAAAGAGGAGAGCCAAGATGTCAGTGTTCAGCTCCATTTATCATAGTATCCTAGTATCAGTGAGGGTTGGAAGGGACCACAAGGATCACCTAGTTCCAACCCCCCTGCCATGGGCAGGGACACCCCACACTACATCAGGCTGGCCACAGCCTCATCCAGCCTGGCCTTAAACACCTCCAGGGACGGGGCCTCAACCACCTCCCTGGACAACCCATTCCAGGGCTTCACCACTCTCATGGGGAAGAACTTCCTCCTCACCTCCAGCCTGAATCTCCCCACCTCCAGCTTCATTTCATTCCCCCTAGTCCCAGCACTCCCTGAGATCCTGAGCAGTCCCTCCCCAGCCTTCTTGGAGCCCCCTTCAGATACTGCAAGGCCACAATGAGGTACCGTCAGAGCCTTCTCTTCTCCAGACTGAACAGCCCCAACTCCCTCAGTCTGTCGTCATAGCAGAGCAGCTCCAGCCCTCTGCTCATCCTCATGGCCCTTCTCTGGACACCTTCCAGCACCTCCAGATCCCTCTTATACTCAGGGCTCCAGAACTGGAGGCAGTACTCCAGGTGGGGTCTCAGCAGAGCTGAGCAGAGGGGGAGAATCCCCTCCCTGGCCCTGCTGGCCATACTTCTCTTGCTGCAGCCCAGGATCTGATTGGTTTTCAGGCTGCAAGTGCACACTGAGAGCTCCTGTTGAGCTTCTCCTTCCCCAGCACCCCCAAGTCTCTCTCCTAAGGGCTGCTTTCCAGCCAGTCCCTGCCCAGCCTGGATTTGTGCCTGGGATTGCCTCCACCCAGCTGCAGGACCCTGCCCTTGGTCTTGTTGAACCTCCTGAGGTTGGCTTGTGCCCACCTCTCCAGCCTGTCCAGCTCCCTCTGGATGGCCTCCCTTCCCTCCAGCCTGTCTGCTGCCCCACACAGCTTGGTGTAGGCACAGAGCACTTTTTCATCCGGCACAAACTCTCCTTTACTCAAAATTTGTGTGATTAATGCATTGATTTAGCTTCCCAACGTGCACTGCTGCTAGGCAGATTCAGATATTATTTATTTTTATTAGTTTATAATATGTCAATTTTTCTTGCTTATCTGTCAGCTCCCACAAAAATACATAAATCAAAAATATAGCAATGTGGACACTAACAAGGCATAATTATTGTAGGGTCTGTCCCCTCTTAAAGAAAAATACAATTACCTACCTATATGTTGCTGGGATTAGGTCAGAATTTGCATAATACTGACTCATATTTTCTTAACAATTTTACCATCAGACAATGGGGTTTTCAAATCTATATTCCTGCCAGGGCTTGTTGTCGGGCTGTGTTTTGTTTTGTTTTGTTGTGCTTCGGCTTCGATGTTATTTTATTTTATTGCTGGTTTTATTTTTCAGGCTGAAATAATCAGAAGCTCAGTCAAAGCAAGGTAATTATTGCAGCCTATCCCCACAGAAAACTTTAATTGCTCCGTGGCATGTTTGGTTTTTTGGATTAGGTCAGATTTTTTTTTGAATGAGGCTAACTTTCCCCCCCCCTTTTTTCTTTATTTCATTGAAAAATAACAATATGCAATTAGGTCTGCCAAACTATAACTTCATACTGTTACATTTATTCTGCTGCTGCTTGCCTTTCTTTCTTTCTTTTCTTTCTTTCTTTCCTTCTTTCTGTTTTTTTCTTTCTTTCTTTCTCTCTTTCTTTCTTTCTTTCTTTCTTTCTTTCTTTCTTTCTTTCTTTCTTTCTTTCTTTCTTTCTTTCTTTCTTTCTTTCTTTCTTTCTTTCTTTCTTTCTTCCTTTCTTTCTTTCTTTCTTTCTCTTTCTTTTCTTTCTTTCTTTCTTTCTCTCTTTCTTTCTTTCTTTCTTTTTTCTTCCTTCCTTCCTTCCTTCCTTTCTTTCTTTCCTTCCTTTCTTTCCTTCTTTCTTTCCTTCTTTCTTTCTTTCTCTCTTTCTTTCTTTCTTTCTTTTTTACTTCCTTCCTTCCTTCCTTCCTTTCTTTCTCTTTCTTTCTTTCTTTCTCTCTTTCTTTTTCCTTCCTTCCTTCCTTCCTTCCTTCCTTCCTTCCTTCCTTCCTCTTTCCTTCCTTCCTTCCTCTTTCCTTCCTTTCTTTCCTTCTTTCTTTCTTTCCTTCTTTCTTTCTTTCTTTCTTTCCTTCTTTCTTTCTTTCTTTCTTTCTTTCTTTCTTTCTTTCTTTCTTTATTTATTTCTTTCTTTCTTTATTTCTTTCTTTGTTTCTTTCTTTATTTATATCTTATTCTTTCTTTCTTTCTTCCTTCCTTCCTTCCTTCCTTCCTTCCTTCCTTCCTTCCTTCCTTCCTTCCTTCCTTCCTTCCTTCCTTCCTTCCTTCCTTCCTTCCTTCCTTCCTTCCTTCCTTCCTTCCTTCCTTCCTTCCTTCCTTCCTTCCTTCTTTCCTTTCCTCCCTTCCCTTTCTCCCTTCCTTCCCTTCCAATAAATATTTAAGAGAAAATAACTCAGTCACTGAAGGAGATTAAAGAAGATTTTTACCTCAGCATAATCTTAGCAAAAAGAGCAGACAGCTTTCTGTTCTTGGCTGCCATACCAAATAGCATCAAGATGCAAATAGCTGGAAATTCTCAACTGCAGGGCAAGAATAGCTCTTAATGTGCAGGATTACAACACCCTCCCCAGTAGCAGCCTGTGTAACAAATAGATCCCTCCTGGAACACTGAAAGCTACGACTGGGATCTAGGGTTAAATAACCGTGATATATTTATAGAGGGCAAGGGATCACCATAAAATAAAGCAGCAAATAGTAAAGAAGTCAATGTAAAAGAGAGGCCAGGGATTTAAGGTACAGAGATCATAAATTTCCATCGATATAAACAGTCCATGTACCTCAGGAGCTGAGTTTTAGCTATAATTTCAGGTCTGACCTATAGGCTTTTGGTGTTCACAGTGCATGCACGATCAAGATGCCATCTGAGGAGGTGAAAAAATAAAAAAGAGAGAATAAAAATAATGTTTCAGATCTGTGTGATTTACTCCTTTAATCATCCCCCCAAATGCAGCCCAAACACAACAATGCTGTGTCGAATATCAGTACTTGAGGAGGTTTTATTGTCCCACTAAATTACATTTAATTCTTACTCTACCATCTCATATAAACAAGAATAGTGAATGATTCCCTCCCCAGCATGTTCTTCAGGAGGCTGGAAAAGATTGCTCTGTGGAATGCATAGATCTGGAAAAGGTCACCTTTTTCTTCAGCCCCCAGCTCTCCAGGATGCACACAGATATTTCCAGTTGCAGAGCTTGGTTTGCCTTTTGTCTGTGAGTGTGTGTGTGCTTTAAGGTGATATTTTCTGTTTTAAGATCAGAATTACGAAAACACTGCAAAGAACCATTGGAGGCTTTTAGCTTTTTACTAATTGCTCTGAAAGAGAATTCTAAATGATTTCCAAATGACTTAAATGATTTGGCTAAAGAGCATCTTATTACAAATGGGCTGAGTTGAAAACATTGTGTCAGCACTAAATGAGGCTTTCCCCCCTCCCCCCCCCCAGCCCCCCTTGCTTTTCTCTAATGGGCAGAGCAGAGCATGTAAAGCACCCTTCCTGCAATGACTTTTAAATGGGCTTTGTATCTAAGCCTTCACATAGGCAACGTTTTCTTTGTTAATGGAGCTCCTCACACTCTGCTGTTTGCCATCGCTGCAGGCCTCGCGGTGTGCCCTGCCCTTCAGATCTACAAAGCAGCCTGGGCAAGCCGAACACTGGTTTGCAATAAATAAATAGCTGTCTTACAGCAGGTGACTTCGAGCCTGCCAGTGGCCCCACTTCGGGGCTGCTGGCAGCTTGAGGAAGAATTTCTGACTTAGGAAAAAATTCTTCCCCCTTGAGGGTGGTGAGATGCTGGCACAGGTTGCCCAGGGAGGTGGTGGAAGCCTCCTGCCTGGAGGTGTTTGCAGCCAGGCTGGATGTGGCTGTGAGCAACCTGCTGTAGTGTGAGGTGTCCCTGGCCATGGCAGGGAGGTTGGAACTGGCTGCTCCTTGAGCTGCCTTCCAACCCTAATAATTCTATGACCTGGGGAGTGGTCCAATAACCCTCGAGCAAGAGAGAAATCCTTGAAGGCACGAAGAATCACATTGGCTTCATCAAACCCAGCTGCACAGATGACAAGATCTGAGTAAAAGCCTGTGAGGTAGGACCCGATGCCAACCTGCCGCTGACCCTCCCAGAGTTCACCTCTCGTACCGTGCCAGCTTCTAAGCAAGGTGGCAATGCTGGAGACCTCTCTCCCGTGCCTGTCCCGCCGAGGTAACGAGCTGACTGCTGAGGCATGAGTGTTTGACCCGAGTCCTGCTCTTCGAACATTGCGGTGTTCGCAGGAGATGCCCAAGAGCGCTGCAGACGAGTGCCGGGAGCTCTCCTTGCGAGCCGCTGGGTTGCACTGTTGTATAGAGAACGAAGCCTGCCCGGCCCTGCTGCACACCGACAGCCTCCTGCTGCGCAGAACCTTGTAAATACTGCTTTACAGTTTTCACTAACAACAGAAGGATAGGAGATCAAGAGAGGAAGACGGCCGTTTGGAAACCTTTCGGGTCTCCTCAAAGGCCGGTCCGAGTCCTGGTTTCACAGAATCACAGAATGTTAGGAGCTGGAAGGGACGTCCAAAGCACATCCAGTCCAACCCCTGCCAGAGCAGGAGTACTTAGAGCAGGTCACACAGGAACACATACAGGCAGATCTTGAATATCTCCAGAGAGGGAGACTCCACAACCCCCCTGGGCAGCCTGCTCCAGGGTTCTGTCACCCTCACAGGGCAAGAATTCTTCCTCCTGTTTCTATGGCCCTTCCTATGCCTCAACTTCCACCAGTGCCCCTTGTGCTGGCATGGAGCATTACCCAGCAGAGCCTGGCTCCAGCCTCTGGGTACTTACCCTTCATTAGGTGGTTTTTTGTTTGTTTGTCTGTTTCTTTTCTCTGCATAAGTTGCCCTGAAGAAAATACCAATTTGGAATGGGATTTTTATTTTATTTGAACTTCTTTTCTTTTTTCTTCCCCTGGGCAGGGAGAAGAGACTGCTTGGGTGGGGGTGCGGGGAGGGAGCAGGGATGAGCATGGGCGGACAGGTTTGGAAGGCAGAAACAAACTGTTAATCTTGAAGAATTCTTGACTTGACACACAGGTTGCTGGAGACCTATCTAAAACTGAATGTGACCAAGCAGTGTGCCCAAGACAGCCAAAGGCATCCTGGCTGGGATCAGCAATGCTGTGTCCAGCAGGAGCAGGGAGCTGATTGTCCTCTTGTACTCAGCTCTGGGGAGGCCACACCTGGGGTCTTGTGTCCAGGTTTGGGCACCTCAATACAGGAGAGCTGTGGAGGTGCTGGAGCCAGGGCAGAGGAGGGCAAGGAAGCCGTGAAGGGCCTGGAGAAGAAATGTGATGAAGAGCAACTGAAGGAGCTGGGGATGGTTAGTGTGGAAAAGAGGAGGCTGAAGGCAGACCTTATTGCTGTGTACAACTACCTGAAAGAAGGTTGTGGAGAGGTTGGTGGTGGTCTCTTAGTGATGGAACAAGAGGGAATTTTCTCAAGCTGCACCAGTGGAAGTTTAGTCTGGACAGTAGGAAAATTTTTTTCATGGAATGAGTGGTCAGGCACTGGAATGAGCTGCCCAGGGAGGTGGTGGAGTCCCCAACCCTGTATATGTTTAAAGGTGGTTTGGATGTGGTGCTTGGGGATACGGTTTAGGAGTGACCCCTGCAGAGCAGGGTTAATGGTTGGACTTGGTGAGGGTCTTTCCCAACCTGAATGTTTCTGTGATTCTGTGATCCTCCATACAGGAACTCTGAGCACGTGCTTTCCTCCTTGCTGTGGCACCCTTGGATGACCCAGGTGACACAGAAGCACATGACAATCACCTCCCTCTGTACATTTACACACCCTGGGCAATCACAAACATTAAATACTTCTCATGTTTGAACAGTTAACTACAGTTCCATGCTTCAGTCATTCTTTTCACTGCCATTGTGCAAAGCCAGTGTTTCCTCCAAGAGCAGTATGACTCTGATTTGGGGAGCAGGGTTTCTTTAACCTCGCTGACATTATGCAAACCATCTTAGGGGAGGTTTCATGGCTATTTCCACTCTGCTAACCAGAGGTCCCCGCCCAAAAGCGAGCTGTGTTTCATCAAGCAAATTGCTTGCAGAGGGTTTTGCTCAGGAAAACGTTGTGCTCATGCCTTTGCCCGACTTTGCTCAGCTCTGGTGACAATCTGTCTGTGTTGTGCTCTCCGGATTAGCACCTCTCCCATCCTCCCCCTGCCCTGCTCTTCTGGGCAGTGAGCTGAGGCAGCAGTAACCAAGAGCAGTGCTGGTGCCTCTCTCTGTCCTGAAGCTGTGGGGCAGCCCAGAGGGCCTGAGCCCATGCTGGGTTAGCTCAGTTGGCCTGGCTACAAGTCTGCTTCAGGTTCTGCCTTTTCCAGTGACAATCTGTGTGGGTGCTAATTACATTTCTACTGCTCCAAGGGCAGGGAAGAGAAGGGAGCTCCCCGAAGAAGGGCATCTAGATGAAAACAAACTTCACTGCTCACACGTGTTGAATGTGGTTAACCCCTTACTGGGACCTGGCAAAGACAGAGAGGATCTGAGGGGGAAAAGGCTGAGTCAGAGTTTTGGGGATGAGAGTCCTTTGGCTACTGGGCAGATACCATTATTGAGAGTCATTTGGCTGCTAAGGAGATAGAATCATAGAATCATTAGGGTTGGAAGGGACCTCAAGGCTCAGCCAGTTCCAATCCCCCTGCCATGGCCAGGGACACCTCACACTACAGCCACAGCCAGCCTGGCTGCAAAAACTTCCAGGCATGAGGCTTCCACCACCTCCCTGGGCAACCTGTGCCAGGCTCTCACCACCCTCATGGGGAACAACTTCTTCCTAACATCCAATCTCAATCTACTCATTTAGTCCATTTCCCCCAGTCCTATAACTCCCTGACACCCTCAAAAGCCCCTCCCCAGCTTTCTTGTAGCCCCCTTTCAGATACTGGAAGGCCACAAGAAGGTCTCCTTGGAGCCTTTTCTCCAGACTGAGCAGCCCCAACTCAGTTTGTCTCCACGGCAGAGCAGCTCCAGCCCTCTGCTCATCCTTGTGGCCCTTCTCTGGACATGCTCTAGCAACTCCAGCTCTTTCTGGGGCTCCAGACCTGGACACAGTGCTCCAGGTGTGATCTCCCCAGAGTGGAGCAAAGGGGCAGAATCCCCTCCCTGGCCCTGCTGGCCACACTTCTCTTGCTTCAGCCCAGGCTCTGCTTGGCTCTCTGGGCTGCAAGTGCTCACTGCTGGCTCCTATTGAGCTTCTCATCTGCCCCCAAATCCTTGATGCAGTTGTTGAGAGTCATTTGGCTACTGAGCAGATGCAGTTGCTGAGTGCCATTTTGCTGCTGAGCAGATACAGTTGCCCCTTCCACTTTTGCTCAAATGGAGCTGTTAATTCTACTTCATTTCACCTAATATTAATACAGAATTAATGTGGAGTTTTTTTTCTTTCCCATAGGCTTGCAGGCAGGCACAGACCTTTGCTGCAGAAAATCAGAGATGAACAGGCACTGGAATATTCTGCCCTGGGTTTGCCTTCATATTTAATGTGCTTCTTTTCAGATCCAAGAGTATTTTGCAGTCAGGCTGCTTTGGCTGCATATTTGCAGCTACAGGGGAAGGAGTCTCACATGAAAATTCAGATGTGCAAGTGTTTATCTTTAAACTGCATGCACACCCAGCCAGGGGACCAAAGGGCTCCTGTCATCTCTCAGGCCAAATGGAATCCAGCACAGGGGACAGAGAGATGGCTACTCACAGAAAGTGATTCGTGCTCACCCCTGGAACTTGGCACATTTGTGTCCAGTTCTGGGCCCCTCAATTTAAGAAGGACATTGAGACTCCTGAATGTGTCCAGAGAAGGACAACAAAGCTGGGGAGGGGTCTGGGGCACAGCCCTGTGAGGAGAGGCTGAGGGAGCTGGGGTTGTTTAGCCTGGAGAAGAGGAGGCTCAGGGGAGACCTCATTGCTCTCTACAACTACCTGAAGGGAGGCTGTAGCCAGGTGGGGGTTGGTCTCTCCTCCCAGAAAACCAGCACCAGAACAAGAGGACACAGTCTCAAGCTGCAGCAGTGGAAGTTTAGGCTGGAAGTGAGGAGAAAGTTCTTCCCAGAGAGAGTAGTTAGCCATTGGGATGTGCAACAAAGGGAGGTGATGGAGTCCCCATCCCTGGAGGTATTCAAGAGGGGATTGGATGTGGCACTTGGTGCCATGGTTTAGTAGTCATGAGGTCTGTGGTGACAGGTTGGACTTGATGATCTTTGAGATCTCTTCCAACCTTATTGATTCTATGATTCTATGATTTCCCCTGGGTGGGAAAAAACACTTGGCTTGCCATGGCACATGGTCTGATGCCCAGCATGAACTGTGAGGCATCTTGTAATGAAGCTACAGAGAAGGGAGGGCATCTGCTTCCCCCAGAACTTTTCTCTGTGAGCAGGATATGGACAACAGAAAAGGAGATAGCAGAATGATCAGGCTGTGCAGTTTGCAAACAGAGGGAGTGCTTAGTCTCTGGGATGAAAGGAATCTTCTTCAAGTTATGTTTATTTCAGGAGGAACTGCACACGAGTGCAAGTGGCTGTCTTTACAGCTTTCTTCACAGGAGCAGGGCCTTTGTTAGAAATAGCATATTTTTGTTTAAGAAAAAAAGAAGAAGGAGGAGAAGAATACACCATTTCCACTGCCACATCCACACTGCCTTTGTAGATCCAGGGGTTTGGACTTTGAGGAGCCATTGCCCATCAAATAAACAGCAGCATTTGCTTTTCTTTTCTTGGGCAAAACACTGCTCCCGGGCTCTGTTTGCTGGCTGTACAATAAATACATTATTCTTTTTCTTCCTCCTGCCAGGCTGCTTTCTTTAAGCAGAAAGGAGCATCCTAAAGCAGGCTGCGTTTGAAGGGCCACACGACTTCCCTGGCTGAATGCGCTGCCCTAATGCAAACACAGGAGCAGGAGCAGCACATGTGTTCCCAGGCATGTTTATCCAGGGGTCAGGCAGATGTCATGGCAAAGTCTGTGTGTGTGCTGTCCTGCAGGAGCCAGCTGTGAAGGACACATCTGAGGTGAGGCATATTCCTTGCCTGGCTCAGATCAAACTTCAGCAAGTAAGTTCGTTTGCTTGCTTAACACAGATATGCAGAGAGTGGAAGCTAGGATTCAAAGCATGTGTGCCTGTGCTGCCCTGCTATCTAGGCTGAGGAGCCCTGGGCCCTTTAGCTTGGAAAGAGAAGACAGAGGGGATCTCATCAGTGCATAGAAATACCTGCAGGGTGGTGGTGACGAGGGTGGGCCTGGGCTCCTTTCAGTGCTGGCTGGTCAGGGACAGGACAAGAGCCAACAGGCCCAGGCTAGAGCACAGGAGATTTCACTAGAATTAAAGGAGAAGATTCTGCTGTGAGGGTTCCAGAGAGCAGAACCAGGCTGCTCAAAGAGGTTGTGCAGTCTCCTCCTCTAGAGACTTCTACAACCCACTTGGACATGTTCCTGGACAGCCTGATCTAGGTGACCCTATGTGGTGGGTTGAAATTACCCCTAACTCATTTGGAGAATTACCCTCCAGAATAAATGGCCAGACCAACTCAGCTGGGGATGGGAGCAAATGAAGCTGTATTTACAAGCAAAATACAATCTAGAAACACCAAATGCAATGAATATGGACAAAATAGACAGTAGATGTACAATCTATATGTATTTACAGTTTATAAACCACACAGAAACTCCTCAGACCCCCCTGGATGGATCCAGGGGACTGTTCACCTTCTCCTTCACTCCCTCCTTCCCTCCCTCCTGTTACCTCACACAGAAGTCAAAACAGAGATCCCCTGGCAAGGCCATGGGAGAGAGAGAGAAGTTGCAAGTAGAAACAACAGAAGAAGAAAAGAGAGCAAGAACTGTTTATGCCTCTGTTCTATATCCCCATTGGCAATCCAATGAATTTTATAGACTTTAGCATTATTTTCCTTTTGTATCCCATGGTAATTTTAATTTTACTTTCAGTCTTTGCAGTCAGGGACTAGGCTAAAGTTCCCCTTTCCAACTGTAACACCCTGCTTTAGCAGCGGTCTTGGACTAGAGCTCCAGGGGTCCCTTCCAACAGCCACCGGTCTCTGAACTGGGTAGATTGAGCTTGGATGTTAGGAAGAAGTTGTTCCCCATGAGGGTGGTGAGAGCCTGGCACAGGTTGCCCAGGGAGGTGGTGGAAGCCTCCTGCCTGGAGGTTTTTGCAGCCAGGCTGGCTGTGGCTGTGAGCAACCTGCTGTAGTGTGAGGTGTGGGTGGTCATGGCAGGGGGGGTGGAACTGGCTGAGCCTTGAGGTCCCTTCCAACCCTGACAATTCTATGGTTCTATGATCCTGACTGTAAACATTACAGAGGATGTAGTCTCTGCATATAGACTCCTGTCCTGTTTGTAGTGGGTCCCACTGTTGTTGGGGGTTAAGCTGCCTCTAGCTGGTAGTGTGGATAAAACCAGTCTAAGGCAGTGACAAGACAAGGGGCAATGGCTTCAAACTAGAGAAGAGCAGATTTAGATTGGATGTTAGGAACAAGATGTTTACTATGAGGGTGGTGAAACACTGGAACAGGTTGCTCAGGGAAATGGGTGGGGCCCCATCCCTGGAGATACTCAAGGTGAGGCTTGGCAGGGCTCTGGGCAACCTGATGTAGTGGAGGATGTCCCTGCTGACTGCAAAGGGGTTGAGACTGGATGACCTTTGGGGGTCCCTTCCAGCCTGGACCATTCTATGATTCTAAAGCCCTGGGCTCTGAGAGTTCAGGCATACAGCTTTCAAATGTCAGCACCCCACAGAAGGCACACACAGACACACACACATCTGTTCATAGCCTGTGTTTAAAAAAACCCACCCAAAATATAAATAAATAAAGGGAAACTAGTCCAGCCCACACCAACCTGGAATTCCTGTTAATTAGTCTTTAGAAACTAATGGGTGCCAGCTCTGTATGGGAAACACATCCCAGGATATAATGGATATGAGTTTGGACGACTCCAGTGTTTAATGCTGAGCATCTTTCTTATATGAAAAGTGGATGCAGGAGGCATGCAACTAATTATAGTGCAATTAATATCCCTCTTCTCCTACTTCCCAAGTCATTTTGATGTAGTTTCTCTTGACTGTGAGGTAGCGTGTATTTATTATTATAATCCTCTACCTCTTTAATTCTCTTACAGTGGAAGTAATCAGCTGATGGATTGTGAGAAAATGAGGCCAGGGAGCTCTCTTTAGTCTGTGCTTTGCTTTTCTCTCTTGTCTTGCTAAACTGGGGAGCAAATTTAACCTGTGAGCCTCTCACAGAGTCATCACCATGCAGTGCTACAGGCTGGGGTCAGAGTAGCTGGAGAGCAGCCAGGCAGAAAGGGACCTGGGGGTAATGCTTGACAGCACCTGAACATGAGGCAGCAGTGTGCCCAGGTGGCTAAGAAGGCTAAGGGCATCCTGGCCAGGATCAGGAATGGTGTGGCCAGCAGGAGCAGGGAAGTCATTCTGCCCTGTACTCAGCACTGGTTAGGCCACACCTTGAGTCCTGTGTCCAGTTCTGGGCCCCTCAGTTTATGAAAGATGTTGAGTTGCTGGCAGGTGTCCAGAGAAGGGCAACAAGGCTGGGGAGGGGTTTGGAGCACAGCCCTGTGAGGAGAGGCTGAGGGAGCTGGGGTTGCTTAGCCTGGAGAAGAGGAGGCTCAGGGGAGACCTTCTTGCTCTCTCCAACTCCCTGAAGGGAGGTTGTAGCCAGGTGGGGGTTGGTCTCTTCTCCCAGGCAACCAGCACAAGAAGAAGAGGACACAGTCTCAAGCTGCACCAGGGGAGGTTTAGGCTGGATGTTAGGAAGAAGTCCTTCCCAGAAAGAGAGATTGGCCATTGGGATGTGCTGCCGAGGGAGGTGGTGGAGTCACCATCACTGGAGGTGTTCAGGTTCCATGGTTTAGTTGATGAGATGGTGTTGGGTGATAGGTTGGACTTGATGATCTCAGAGGTCTTTTCCAACCTGGTCTATTCTATTCTATTCTATTCTATTCTATTCTATTCTATTCTATTCTATTCTATTCTATTCTATTCTATTCTGTTCTATGATATCATGAGCCCAGTGTGTTTGTGTGAAGCTGGTCTGTGTAGGAAGTGACAGCATTTTCACGTTAGAACCCAAGAAGGCCTCTCTGTGTACACATCCCTGTGTATATCAGCCTTGCACAGCCACTGTCCAAAAGATTTCTGTTATCTAAACGTGAAACATGGTGCTGCAATGTGCCTGTACCAATCAGAAACCTGAGCAATCCTCTTGCTTACATCTGAGAAAATGATAATAATATCCAGCTGTCTGTTCAGCAGAGTAAATCCCATTGTCTTCAGCACACTTGGAACATAAAAAAGGCTAAATGCTAACCATTAGATGCAAGTCAGGCCTGTCTGGCAGGGCTTTAGGATCCAGGCAGGCAGGATTCCTTCCCTAGCCCCCCATGGTACGTAGGGAAGAGCTATGTAAGCAGGTTATGGGTGTGAGTAACCCTTGTCAAGGTGGCCAAGCCAAATGAATGCTTGCTGCATTTCCCATTAGTACCTGGCAGGTCTGACTCAAATCTTTATTCTCTCTCTCCATGTACTGAGGGCCTAGAAAAGCATTGCTGCATCAGAAATTCTGTGCAGAGCCTTGCTCTTCAGGGTGGCTGCAGTGCTCTAGCCTGCCTTCCTCTGAAAACCAGAACCCTTTTCCCAGCCCTAAAGAGGCTTGACACACAGCTTGACCAGATGAAGGCACTCCTCAGGGCAGCTGCATACCTAAGACCAGTTATCCTTTCTCACAAAACCAACAGACCCCAAGGCCTTCACATCCAGGTGGGAGTACAGACCACATTCTCCCCACCTTTTGTTTGTTTTGAGGTGGTTTTTTCCCTGCTGATCTCACATGGCACTAGCCTGTTTTGCTAGTGGCCCTCAGCAGAGTGGCGATAATAACCAGATCCCAGACTTACAAAAACTTGCTAGGCACCAGGTAGTAATCCATCAAATGAAGTTCTTGTTAATACCTCAAATTGGGGTCAATACCTCTTGTTAATACCTCAAATTGGAGAGATGTGCTGTCCTCACAGGAGAGAGAGCTTTCACTTGAGCTTAAGGAGAAAATTCTTTGCTGTGAGGGTGGCAGAGCCCTGGAACAGGCTGCCAGAGAGGTTGTGGAGTTTCCTTCTCTGGAGACTTTCAAAGCTTGCCTAGACATTGCAGTCCTGAGCAACCTGCTCTAGGGGTCCCTGCTTTAGCAGGAGGGTTGGACTGGATGATCTCCAGGGGTCCCTCCCAACCCCCACCACTCTGAGAATCTGCAAGGGAACTTTGAACCCTGTCCCTGGAGCCTGTTAAGCTTTCTTTAGTTTCCTATTACCCACAGGCTCCTTCTGTGGAAATTCAAGAATGCAGATGTCTGTTTCAGGAATTACACGCTAGAAACCAGCAAGATCCTTCTGTTGTGCTGCTCTTCTGAGTGCAGAGCTGGTTTAGCAGCCCATGTCACACTAGTGACACAGCTGGGGAGCCAGCTGTGCACATCACAGGGCAGCAGCCCCCTTTATGTTCTAGCCTGGTAAGGTTTTGCACATTAAGCACAACCAACATCTGGGTGCTTTTGGCCAAAGGTGTGAAGTTATAACCATTCCCTCTTTAGTCCTAAACTTTGCTTTTGGGGCTTCTGTGAACTGTGAATCTGTTGTTCTCCCCTGCTTCGGGGGCCATTGGGTGATGAATGAGGCATGAACCCTGGTGCCATATTACAATGGGATTCCACAATTGTAGTGGGCAGAGAATCTCACAATGCAGAGGGCAGAGAATCTCAGAAGTCCTCCCAGAAGTCCTTCATTGCTGCATTGCAGAATCCCTTGCATTAGAGTCTCAGAGTTCCACTTACAGAAGTCCCAGAAGCCCTTAACAGATGAAGCAGCTAACAGAAGCAGAAGTCCCTAGCAGCCCTAACCTTCCAAGCTGTTCCTAAGTCCCTAACTGAAGCAACTCTTGCTGAGAGAGGCTGGTTTTTATACTGTTATCAATCCCTTCACCAGTAAAACTCAACCACATAGATAAGCTAAAATCTTTTCCCAACAAGAGATGCCAGCATGTCATAGAATCATAGAATCAATAAGGTTGGAAGAGACCTCAAAGATCATTAAGTCCAACCTGTCACCACAGACCTCATGACTAAACCATGGCACCAAGTGCCACATCCAATCTCCTCTGAACACCTCCAGGGATGGTGACTCCACCACCTCCCTGGGCAGCACATTCCAATGGCTAACAACTCTCTCTGTGAAGAACTTTCTCCTCACCTCGAGTCTAAACTTCCCCTGGCACAGCTTGAGACTGTGTCCTCTTGTTCTGGTGCTTCAAGTGTCTCAATGTCCTTCTTAAACTGAGGAGCCCAGAACTGGACACAGGACTCAAGGTGAGGCCTAACCAGTGCAGTGTACAGGGGCAGAATGACTTCCTTGCTCCTGCTGGCAACACTATTGCAGGCCACGATGCCATTGGCCTTCTTAGCCACCTGGGCACACTGCTGTCTCGTGTTCAGCTGCTGTCATCCAGTCCCCCCAGGTCCCTGTGTGCCTGGCCACTCTCCAGCCACTCTGACCCCAGCCTGTAGCACTTCATGGGGTTGTTGTGGCCAAAGTGCAGAACCCAGCACTTGGACTTGTTGAATGCCATCCTGTTGGACTCTGCCCATCTGTCCAGTCTGTCAAGGTCCCTCTGGAGAGCCCTTCTATCCTCTAACCTATCAACATCTGCTCCCAGCTTGGTGTCATCTGCAAACTTACTGATGATGGACTCAATCTCCTCATCCAGATCATCAGTAAAGATATTGAACAGGATGGGGTCCAGCACTGATCCCTGGAGGACACCACTAGTGTCAAGGAGGAGGCTTCTGCAGCATGTTCCAATCACAGGGTGCCAAGGTGAGGATGTTGTTCTTGGCACCCATGGAATGTGATTGTTTTGCTCTACACAGCTAAGGAACTGGTCAGCTAAGGAGTCCTGCATTCTGCATGTGTCCAGCAGCTGCCCTCAGAACAGTGGCTGCAGCATGCGTACATAACTTACCTAGTGGCAGCACAGTGCTGTGATACAGCTTCTCAGGTTTGCTGTTCTCTAGAAATGGGTTTGGCTTATGTGCCATTATCCATGCTTCATCCCTAGGAGAAGCAGGCACTGGAGTCTGTTGCACTCTCCCCACATTGCTTGGGTAAGATCTGTTTTGCAAGGGACTGTGGTGACTCTGTGCTGCCATCCCTTCATTTTTTAAGACTTTCTCACACCGTATGGATGCCTTTGAAGAAGCCTAATGTTACAATAACCTCGTCATGTCTGCTGCCTAAAAACCTGCCTTTGAAATACCTCTAAGCTCTAAAAAGCTTCATTTTAATATTTACTTATTTTTCTGAAGAAACAAAATGCATTGGGAAGCTTGGGAGTATTTTCTCTTCTATATTCAGCTTGCAGGTGCAGGCTTCCTGAGCCCTGCTAGTTATCCAAAACCTGTGCTCTAGCAAGGTGAGACTTCCAGCCTGAAGAGATTTGAGACTCTGCTTTCAGTCCCTAAGGGAACAGAGGGATGCACTTCATAACCCCCCTTGCATGAGGACAGCAGCCTGGGGTTAATGTCTCCTGAGGGAGATGTTTCCTCCAGTTCAGGAGCCCCCTACTTAGTGTTAGGAGTTTTCAAGCGGCGATCAATAACCTGGAACAAAACCTGAGGAGGTTAGCTTTGTATCAGGTTTTGTTCTCTCTGCTGAAGCCCAAGAATCTGACTGTGGAGCACAGGGTGCATCAGATAGGTATGGATTTGGTGGTAGCTCACTGTTATTTGAAAGAGCCCATCTCTGC
This sequence comes from Dryobates pubescens, assembly GCF_014839835.1. Taxonomy (NCBI): domain Eukaryota; kingdom Metazoa; phylum Chordata; class Aves; order Piciformes; family Picidae; genus Dryobates; species Dryobates pubescens. Next base: position 25,430,148 of record NC_071625.1, on the reverse strand, counting down.
CTTCCTTGGTTTGCCTAGCCTACCTTGGGTCAGTAATCGGTCTGAATTACCATCAGTGCTGCTGTTTGAGTTTCTTTGTCTTCATTCACTCCTAGCACTTGCAAGGGCACAGCTAAACAGTGGTCTGCCCTGCTGCAAGCATTGGGCACAGCTCATGCATCACTCATCCAGAGGGGAGAAGTGGAGGAAGAAGGGGAGTGCCTTTGTTTCTTCATAAGGACTGAGCACAGGGCTGTGAGGATGTAGTAAGGTTGCCATCTAGATACAGATGTGACCAGAAATGCAAATTCAAACCAGAAGGCCCCAGAGACCTCTGGGTCTGGATTTGCTTAGGACTTGACTGGCAGTGCAGTCCCACTGGTGAAACAGCTGCTGCTGGTGGGTGGCAATGAGAGAGCCCAGTGAGCAGTGAAGTCCCCCAGGGATCAGCACTCAGCCCAGTTCTATTCAACATCTCTATGGATGGCCTGGATGAGGGCATGGAGGCAACTGTTAGTACATTTGCAGGTGACACCGAGCTGGGAGGCAGTGTGGAGCTCCTGGAGGGTAGGAGGATGCTGCAGAGGGACCTGGACAGGCTGGGTCATGGGCTGAGGCCAGTGGGCTGAGGTTTAACAAGTGCAAGGGCAGGGTCCTGCACTTTGGCCACACTAACCCCATGCAGCACTACAGACTGGGGGAGAGAGGCTGGAGAGGACCTGGCAGAGAGGGACCTGGCAGTGCTGGGGGACAGCAGCTGGACATGAGCCAGCAGTGTGCCCAGGGGGCATGGAAGGCCAATGGCATCCTGGCCTGGATCAGGAACAGTGTGGCCAGCAGGAGCAGGGATGGAATTCTGCCCTGTCCTGGGCACTGGTGAGGCCTCACCTCCAGCACTGTGTGCAGGTCTCACCTGCAGGAAGGATCTGGAGGTGCTGGAGCAGCTCCAGAGGAGAGCAACCAGAATGGGGAGGGGGCTGGAGGGAAAGTCTGATGAGGAGAGGCTGAGGGAGCTGGGGGTGTTCAGCCTGGAGAAGACTCAGAGGGGACCTTGTCACTTTCTACAAATCCCTGAAGACAACTTGTAGTCAGGTGGGGGTCAGGCTCTGCTCCCAGGCAACTTGTGACAGGACAAGAGGGCATGGCCTGAAGCTGTGCCAGGGGAGGTTTAGGTTGGATGTTAGGAAACACTTCCTCAGAGAAATGCTGATTAGGCACTGGGATGGACTGCTCAGGGAGGTGGTGGAGTCACCATCACTGGAGGTGTTTAAGGACAGATTGGATGTGGCACTTGGTGGCAGGGTTTAGCTGATGTGGTGGTGTTGAGTCATAGGCTGCACTTGATGATCTCAGAGATCTTTCCCAGCCTCAACAATTGTGTGATTCTGTGAGGAGCTCCAGCCCTTCTTGGGAAGGAATCTTTTCACCCCTGTACTCTGAGCTCTCAGGAAACCTGCATTCCTGTCAGCCTGTGGCAGCGTGTCTCAGTTGCCAGCACAGAGGTGCAATGGGGGGCTCTGAACACTCAATCAAGTGTGTTCTCCTCTTACGTGGTCCCGGTGGTACATTAAGCTTTACTGCTATCTAACAGCTTCATCATCTCTGAGGGAACTGGCCTTGGTTTTATTAACCTGAAAGATTGAAGAACAAAAGGCATATATTGCTGACAGGTTAAAACTCCTTACTAAAGGTGCCTTTAATTGCTTTCTTATTTCCCTCAGTCTGTGCTGTGGTAACCTCCACTGCTCATGCAGAAGGAGGTTATTTTGGGACTCAGAAATTCTCTGTGGAGGTTGCTGAATTAGGTTTCCCAGTTGCTGCTTTGTTTTGGCTTTGGTTTTTTGTTTGTCTGTTTGTTTTAGTTTGGGAGTTGTTGTTTCTGTCAAGAAAAGATTGGGACAAAGTTGTTGATGGTGTCAGAGGTTAGAGCCTTCTCCTCCCTCTTTGAAAATCCTCTGCCTGCCTGCTTCCCTCTCTGTGTCAGGGTGACTATTAAAGCTAAAACAGTGTGCAGTGATACATAGGTGATAATCAACAACTTTGGCCTGAGAGCTTATCTGTTACCAGTGTCAAATGCTATCTGATAATCAATAGAGCTGCTCTCGTGGTAGGTGCCTGTGCTTCTGGAGGTGTGACTGCTTGGTGGCAGATGCAGCTTCTGCTTTCTCTCCTTTTGCCTCTTGGTGGATGTCAGCCTCCACAGCTGTGTCTTTCAGCAGGATCCATTAAAACCTGTCTACAGCAGTCAGAAGAAACCTGCAGCTTTGGAGGATCCCCCGGCCTTGGAGAGCTGTGTGGGCTGTGTGAATCTCTTTAAGGCCAAGGGCCCCACCAAAGAACCTGCAGAGCCTGCTCTGGGTGCTAGGGAGCTGTGCAGGGCAGCCATGTCCTTAACTGCAGCGCTGCTCTCCTCACTTCCAGTGGGTGCCCTGCAGCGAGCCTGCTCTTTGATCCTTCTCATGCATCTCTGTTTTGCAGCACACAGACCCTGGGATGCCCAGATCCCCAGGGATGGAAATAACACCAACAAGTTTTCCCAGGATAGCAGGACAAGCTATCATCTTGCTGGTTGTTTGAGATGGAAACGAAGAAAAGCATTTCTGTTTTGTCCCTTTTGCAGTTGTAAGGCACAGAAGCAGCAGCACAGGTGCTTGTGGGGGTGCAGATGGCCCACAGGCTGCTGCAGCAGGGAGCATCTACAGTGGCACAGCCAGCTTGGAGCAGGCACTGGGTTAGGTGTTGCTCACATCACACCTCTGTAGGGGGAGTGGACAGGTTTGTGTGTGTTTCAGGTTTCATTGCTCAGCTTCAAATCACAGAATGATAAACTCATTTAGGTTGGTGTGGTGGGCTGAAAGTTCTGCCCCCCTTCCAATATTAAGTTTGCCAGACCAACTCAGCTGGAAGCAAATGAAAGCTGCATTTACAAGCAGAACTACAAGCTACAATGGAATGCAATGAATGTGTACAAAATATACAGGATTGACAATATTGACAGGGACTTACAAATAACAAACAGCACAAGAGCCCCCCTGGTCAAAGACCAGGTGAAGCTACTAGATTCTCCCTCTCTGTCCCCCTTTACCTCCCTGTAGTAAAGGGACAAGAGAGAGAAGCAGAGAAGTTAATACTAGTCACAACAAAAGCAGTGCAGCCAAGGTCAAGCAGAAGAGTTGTTTTGGTTGGAAAAGCCCTTTAAGGTTGAGTCCAACCAATATCTAACTACCGAGTCTGCTACTAACCCATGTCCCTCAGCACCATGTCTCTGCCTCTTTGAAACATCTTCAGGGATAGGGATTCAGCCACCTCCCTGGGGAAGCTGTTCCAGGGCTTGAGAACCTTTTCACTGAAGAACTTTCTGCTGGTATCCAACCTCAACCTTCCTGTGTCTAACTTGAGGTAATTTCCTATCACTTGTTACCAGGGACAAGAGACCAACCCCCACCTGGCTCCAGCCTTTCAGGGAGTTGTAGAGTTTGAGATCTCCCCACAGTCTCCTCTTCTGCAGATTGAACAACCACAGTTGCTTCAGCTGCTCCTCACCAGCTCTGTTCTCCAAAAGGTGCATGGAAACCTCATCTTTGATTTAATGAAAAGCAGGAGCATCACCTCTCATGAGGACTGCAGTGGGACTTTGGTGCTGGTGAAATCCTAGCTGCTTTCATGGGGAGGAATGCAGCTTGTGAGGTGGCTGCAGAGGGGATGGAAAACCTGGAAGGAGATGCTGGAGGTGCAGCTGCAGGGCTGAAGAGCTGCCCCAGGCCAGCAGCTGGGGAGAAACTGCTCTCTGCTTTCCTCCAGAAACACTTGCAGCAGCATATCAGTATCTGTGCCAACACACTGCTGTGATTAGTGTGGTGTCTTGCAGCACTGAACCCCACTCAGTGTGTGCCCTGATGTGGTCATCTTCAATGAGGTAAAGGCTGAGTGCCCAGAGGCTGGAGCCAGGCTCTGCTGGGTGATGCCCAAGGACAGCACAAGGGGCACTGGTGGAAGCTGAGGCAGAGGAAGTTCCATGGAAACAGGAGGAAGAATTTTTTCCCTGTGAGGGTGACAGAACACTGGAACAGGCTGCCCAGGGGATTTGTGGATTCTTCCTCTCTGGAGAGATTCAAGACTTGCCTGCATGTGTTCCTGTGTGATCTGCTCTAGGTGCTCCTGCTCTGGCAGGGAGGTTGGACTGGATGAGCTTTCAAGATTGCTTCCTAACATTCTGTGATTCTGTGATTCTGTGACTGAAATAAATTTGCCACTCCTCTGGTTCTCCGTAGCTCCATTTGCTACAGACTATTCTGGGGTAGATTCTGGTGTCACCAAGCTGAGTGCAAGCCTTGGCCCAGGCTGGAGTGAGAGCGCAATTAGGTCTTTCCTGTATATTAATTAGCTTCTCTTTTTGGGACACATATTTCAACACCCTTACCATGCACCTCCTCCACATGTATAAAGATGAAACACTTGCAGGTGTGCAACTATTTTTACACCCATGCATTTTTCCAGTAGTAGGGTCAGTAGCAGAAACTTTACCTTTTCTCTGGGCTGGACACCACCACTTTTTGTGCCCACCACAAGAGCATTCCTATAGAAGGAGGAAGAAGTTTTATTTGAAGAGGTTTTGAACTAGCCTAGAATCACAGAATTATCAGGGTTGGAAGGACTCAAGGATCATCCAGTTCCAACCCCTCTGCCATGGGCAGGGACACCTCACACTACAGCAGCTTGCTCACAGCCACTTCCAGTCTGGCTGCAGAAACCTCCAGGCATGAGGCTTCCACCACCTCCCTGGGCAACCTCTTCCCATGTCTCACCACCTTTATGGGGAAGAACTTCTTCCTTGCCTCTAATCCAAATCTGTCCTCCTCTAGCTTGTATACATCCCTCCCCCCAGTCCTATCACTACCTGACACCCTAAGAATTCCCTCCCCAGCTTTCTTGTAGCTCCCTTCAGATACTGGAATGTCACAACAAGGTCTTTGCCTTGCTTCACATCAAAATATGCCTCTACCAAAGACACAAGACCAGAAATGCCATCTGCTGTAGCTCACCTTCTTGTCATTAACCCTTTTATGATCTGGATGTATTTGAATACAAGAAGCTCTTGTGCTGCCTGATAACCTGCTCCAAGTACCAGCTGTCAAGAAATGGCTCCATGCACTGTCACCCCCACTCTTTTCCCCACCCTCTACTCTAATCTGTATCCATGATGATATGTTTGCCAGCAACTGAGGGGTTTTCCACGGGGGGAAATGATGTGAAGAAAAATCTTTCAGGGCTGAAGTTGTGGCAAAGTGTCCCCAGTGTGCAGGGATGCTGCAATGCTTTCATTCTGAAGGCCCAGACAAAGTGCAGAACGCTTCCTTTCACTGATCCTTGCTCGGCTTTGGAAGATTGGACCCGGGTTCATCACAAAATTTTCTTGAGCTTGCTTTTACACAGACCTTAAGCCCAGTTTCAAAAGAATCTGGGCCCATTTTTGAGCAGTTTATGGGCTGACATCAACACAAACCAGACCACAGTTAGTGGACTTGGCTGAAATTCATTCTGAGCTTTTACACGAGGTTGAACCTGAAAGGGAGGTTTCTGTGAGTGAGAACCCAAGCAAGCTGGGAACCCAGGAAAGGTTAGCAAAATACTACACATTGATCCTGCAGAACTTCAAACAGCTGCATTTGACATCTTGAGAAGAATTCAATAAAAGCTTAGAAAGCAGTTAACTTTTTACTGCGCTTGGGAATTTAGCTTTTATTTTTAAACAAACAGGGTAGAGCCACGACATCAAACAGATGATGGAGTGCAGCCTGAGAGCCTAGTGAGGTCTGCTGGCATCCAGGAGGAAGGAGAAGCTCCTATCAAAATGTTCAGGAGAAGATTTTCAAAAGCTCCTAGCACTGATCTCTCTGTCACTGGTGTCTCTAGTGGCTGTATCAGCCCAGTCCAGGACATCTGGGGATATCCCATGACTCGTTGTCCAGAGAAGGGCAACAAAGCTGGTGAGAGGTCTGGAGCACAGCCCTGTGAGGAGAGGCTGAGGGAGCTGGGGTTGCTTAGCCTGGAGAAGAGGAGGCTCAGGGGAGACCTTCTTGCTGTCTACAACTCTCTGAAGGGAGGTTGTAGCCAGGTGGGGGTTGGTCTCTTCTCCCAGGCAACCAGCACAAGAAGAAGAGGACACAGTCTCAAGCTGTGCCAGGAGAGTTTTAGGCTGGAGGTGAGGAGAAAGTTCTTCATAGAAAGAGTAATTGACCATTGGAATGTGCTGCCCAGGGAGGTGGTGGAGTCACCATCCCTGGAGGTGTTCATAAAGGGATTGGATGTGGCACCTGGAGCCATGGTTTAGTTGTCATGAGGTGTTGGGTGACAGGTTGGCCTTCATGATCTCTGAGGTCTTTTCCAACCTTATTGATTCTATGATTCTTCTGCAAAGGTATTAGGGTCCTGAATGAATCATAGAATTGTCAGACTTGGAAGGGACCTCAAGGATCAGCCAGTTCCAAGCCCACTGCTGTGGGCAGGGACACCTCACACTGGATCAGATTGCTCAGACCAACATCCAGCCTTAAAAACCTCCAGGCATGAGGCTTCCACCACCTCCCTGGGCAACCTGTGCCAGTGTCTCACCACCCCTCCACTTGCCACCCACCCCTCACATATTGATAGACATTGATCAGATCCCCTCTCAGCCTTCTCTTCTCCAGACTAAACAGCCCCAGGGCTCTCAGTCTCTCTTCACAGGGGAGATACTCAAGTCCCCTAATCATTCTTGTGGCTCTCCCTTGGACTTTCTGCAGCAGGTCTCTGTCTCCCTTGAACTGGGGAGCCCAAACCTGGACACAGGATTGCAGGTGTGGCCTCAGCAGGGCAGAGCAGAGGGGGAGAAGAACCTCCCCAGCCCTGCTGGCCACTTTTCTTGCTGCACCTCGGCATTCCTTCTGCCCAGCTTGCAGCTGTTAGTTTTTAAAGCATTCTTTATCTTCAGGACACCAAAATGTTTTGAATTGTTGTCTTGTCCTGCCACACTCCTGTTCTGCTGTTGCTCGCTTCTGACACCAATACCTTGCTTCGCCTCTTCTGTCTAATGATGTGCATGTCAAAGCAGACCACCTTTCAAAGCTCCCTGTGAATGAGCCAGGGAGGGTGCGAGCCGGCAGCAGCCGCTCTTTGAAATGCTGAAATAGGGAATTTCGGAGTACGAGCACAATGGCAACTGTCCAATTAAGACAGAAGCCAGCAGCAATTGGTACAAAGTAGATTCTGTATGGTGTGACAAAGGCAGCTGAAGTTTCACAATTTGCCACTTTAATCACTTTAAAATAAAATAAAATAAAATGATGCTGTCTCCTCAAGTATTCTTTTCATTCTCTGCAGCCTGGCAAGCAAGAGTTCTGCGTCTTGTCTTCAGGGAGGACTTCATTTTATGCACTCATAGAATCACAGAACTGTCAGGGTTGGAAGAGACCTCAAGGATCATCCAGTTCCAACCCTCTGCCCTCACACTACATCACATTGCTTAGAGCCACATCCAGACTGGCTGCAGTCCACAGAAGGGCCACAAGGATGAGCAGAGGGCTGCAGGTCTTCTGTGGAGACAGACTGAGAGAGTTGGGGTTGTTCATCTGGAGAAGAGAAGGCTCTGATGAGGCCTTCTTGTGGCCTTCCAGTATCTGAAGGGGGCTACAAGAAAGCTGGGGAGGGACTTCTGAGGGTGTCAGGGAGTGATAGGACTGGGGGGAATGGAGCAAAACTAGAAATGGGTAGATTGAGATTGGATGTTAGGAAGAAGTTGTTCCCCATGAGGGTGGTGAGAGACTGGCACAGGTTGCCCAAGGAGGTGGTGGAAGCCTCACGCCTGGAGGTGTTTGCAGCCAGGCTGGATGTGGCTGTGAGCAACCTGCTGTAGTGTGAGGTGTCCCTGCCCATGGCAGGAGGGTTGGACCTGGCTGATCCTTGAGGTCCCTTCCAACCCTGACAATTCTGTGAAATAAAATAATCCAAGCATATTCATTGCAATGATGATTGAAAGCAGCCCTTGTTTGAAAGAGGCTGACTTGCAATTTGGCCCACAGCACAGAACTAACCCTTCAGCTGAGAAAAGCCAGGTACCCACACTGGTAACCAAAAGCACTGTATGATGCAAAACAAAGAAAAGGAGAGAGGGCTATGAAAGAAGCCAAGATTTATACTTTTGTAATGAAGGAGATGTTCAAACTTCTTCATCTTGTGCACTGGGTTTCATCAGGATATTTTATCCCAGGTGGGGTGTGTGGAATATTCCCATTATGCTTAGCTTGCTTAGTTCAGAGATGCCACTACCCTTAGAAATGATACTAAACAACTGTGCAGTGCTGCAGAGCTCTCCCATGGTTAATCAGACTAGATTAATATCAAGATTGAGTTAAACAAATACATGATTCAGTGAGCCACAAGGAGGAGTGAAGAGGCTGTAGCTTGTCCTAAAATATATTCCCTGTACTTTATTTCTCTGCCAAAATCACCCCTGTGCTCTCTCATTTCCTGCAGTGGGTGAAGTTTTGGTAAGCATTGCACCATCCAAGCTCCATGCTCTGCACCTGCCCTGTGCTCCCAGAGTGTCTGCTCAGGCTCCCTGGAGCAGCACATGGTGATTACCACAAGGCTGCAGCAACCAACCCCAGACACAGCTGTGTGCTTCCGAAGTTCTCTCTGAGGAGGTTGTTTGCCACCTTGTTTCTCTCTTTTGTCCCCAGAAGCCACACAAGCCCTATGAGGAGAGGCTGAGGGAGCTGGGGGTGTTCAGCCTGGGGAAGAGGAGGCTCAGGGGAGACCTTCTTGCTCTCTACAGCTCCCTGAAGGGAGGTTGTAGCCAGGTGGGGGTTGGTCTCTTCTCCCAGGCCACCAGTGACAGAACACAGGACACAGTCTCAAGCTGTGCCAGGGGAGGTTTAGGCTGGATGTGAGGAAGAAGTTCTTCCCAGAAAGAGAGATTGGCCATTGGAATGTGCTGCCCAGGGAAGTGGTGGAGTCACTATCACTGGAAGTGTTTAAGAACAGAGTGGATGAGACACTTGGTGCCATGGTTGAGTTGATCAGATGGTGTTGGGTGATAAGTTGGACTTGATGACCTTGAAGGTCTTTTCCAACCTGGTTAATTCTGTATTCTGTAATACCCTATGATTGGAAATAAATATGCATGGTACTCAGGTTTGGTGACAACCTGTCTCAGACCAGGCTTGCTGAAGAAGGGAAGTGGGGGGGCAGGAGGGAGCTTCTCCTGCAGTTCTGCCCAAACCTTGCACAGGAAGTCTTCCATTCACAGTGGAAGCATTTGTGTACTTTACAAGGTGCTGTGTAAAGAAGGCAAAACACTTTTCCTCTGCTTCCTCTTGTTTGTCTCAGTGGCATAACAAGGTAGACTTGGGATCTCTGGACCTCCACAGAATGCTGCACCATCCCAGGTGCTGGAGCTGGTGCAGCAAAGCATTGCAATATAGTCTGCATGATCAAATCTTATTGCTATTTTGAGAGCTATCCCTGGGTAAGGCTGTGAGGGAAACTCCAGACATTCTACATTTAATTTTTCCCTTGCAAACTTTATTTTAGCAAAGAGGAATCTGAAGGCTGCCAGCACAGACTGGCTGGATTAAGAGTGGGGGGAAAAACTCTCAGCTCTTCTCACAGAATCACAGAAACATTCAGCTTGGAAAAGACCCTCAGGATCACCGAGTCCAACCGTTAACCCTACTCTACCAGGGTCACCCCTAAACCATATTCCCAAGCACCACATCCAAACCACCTTTAAACACATCCAGGGCTGGCAACTCCACCACCCCCCTGGGCAGCTCATTCCAGTGCCTGACCACTCTTTCCATTAAATAATTTTTCCTAGTGCTCAGTCTAAACCTCCCCAGCCACAGCTTGAGGCCATTCTTGTTCTCTCCTATCTATTCTCTTCCCTCTTGTTCTATCACTAATTAACTGGTGAATATCTGTCAATATTGTAAATCCTGTATATTTTGTACATGTTCATTGCATTCTGCTGTACATTGTGGTTTTCCCTGTAAATACAGCTTTCATTTGCTTCCAACTGAGCTGGCCTGACAAAGTTAATGTTGGGGGGAAATTTCAACCCACCGCAGAAGAAACCAGCATCAACCTCTCCACAGCCTCCTTTCAGGTCATTGTAGGCAGCAATGAGGTCT